>NC_065582.1:71859344-73109344 GCF_024542745.1 Macaca thibetana thibetana
CCCACTTTTTGACAACGGGAAGCCGAGAATGTCTCCTGCTGAGCTTTCTCTTAAAAAGCTAAAATATCTTAAAATAAGTAAATAAGAGTCCAGTTGCTTGAAAATATTTTTTTATTTGGATAAATTAATGTATTTGCTGAGGTTCTTGCACTAGACTTATCCTAAGCACTAGCCCATATGGGGTAAAAAATCATTCTAAGAAAATATGTATATATATTTGTATAGCAAGAAGAAAAGATTGAGAAAAACAGAAGAGGAGATGTGAAAATTAAAAACACTTTCCCTTTCACAGCAGAGCATTTCTTCTTACTCTGCTATCCCCATTCCCTCTGCCCCCTCTGGATTTCTTCATCACTCTCAGACTCAAACTGATTCTAGGGAAGGGAAGGTGGGGATAACAACTTGTTAACAGAGTGGTCCCCTTTAATGATGAGTTTCCCAGGAAGGGAATGAGGGCACACAACTTCTGTAGATGGTAATGAATTACCTGCCCTATTTGAGAACACAGGTTTGTGTGCATTGTAGTCCAGTCTTGAATCCAACTCACATCTTAGAGCGATTCCACCTCCAGTAGTTCATCCCATCAACACACCATGTAGCTAAGAATGCAGACGGGATAAAGAACCATGATCCGAGAAAAGGAAGAAATTGGATTGCACCCCATATGGAAGCAACTGGGAAGAGTAGCTGCACTAGTCTCTTGGGGAAAGGCAAACAAGGTGTTAAACCGATGAAAGTTAACATGGGAAGGGAAGCCAAAGCATCACATAATTTACTTAATTTTTTTTTTTTTAAAGTGTGCCCTGGCTGCTATGTAGAATTCTTCAACTAGTAGCTGCATGCAATTCTGAAACCCGTAGACATTTCTCTTTTGATAGAGCAAGCACATTGTAGTCCAGAAGATTATTATATCAAAGGGTGTGACATCAAGAGGTGGTGGCTAACGGAAACCGACTATACCCACTACCCCACAAACATAGAAGATCTAAGAGCATTAGAAACCAGTCGAGAGGGATTGCTAACAGCACTTCTTGCAGCCTTTCTCCTAAAAAATGAACTGGGAGAAGTTTCAGCCGGTATAACTCTTCTCAAAAATCTAGTGATTTTGGAAAGGAAAATATTATTAGCACCACATAGATTTAAAAAGAGCTTAACCTTAAGGGGAAAATGCTGTAATATTTTTCTAAAGGTAGAAAACATAATTACAATTCAATATGTCTTTTCCGATTTCTGATTGCAGGGAGACTAGAAATTAGTATTTTCATTTATTATCTAGTCACAATTTCAATAGTTTGAGAGGAAGAATATGTCTACTAATTATGCTTTGTACAATGTGTGAACATATACCCAATAACTACTTTTGAAATATGAACTTCTGGTTAGAATCTAATTTACAATGCCAAATAAGCACATGATAGTCACAAAACTCTTTGGTTTCCTTAAGCACTATTGTGTTTAATATTCTAATCATTATTTAATGAAGTCATATAATATGTGCATTCCACTGTATATAATATATAATGTCTAATATTTAACAAAAAGCCATACTATCTGGCAATTTAGCCACATGTCATGACAGTATCCACATACTGTCCATATAAGTCAGGAAAAAATTCTGGCTTATATTCCAATATAGAGCTATAAAATCATATAAATTAATAAAAATAAACTTAACACCTGAGGATTATAAAACCAAATATACTACATCTGCTGTTTAAGTTCCATTTTATTATAATATTTGTTTAAGCAAAAAGAAAACAATTGTTTAATATTTCAATATTATTTGGATTATAAATTTTGAAATATAGTATTAAGCAAAGTCATGGAATTTTGAGTGCAATGAATCCTACTTTTTCTTATTGTAAAAATGTTTTATTTTCCATTGTGATACTCTTGGGAGTCAGAGAGGCCACAGTTAATAATTATAGTGGGATGAAAGGAACAGGCTAAGATGGTTTCAGGCAATTCAGTACGTATGTTAGTTCTGTTTGGTTTAATAACTTTTCATCAGTTAAAAATAACATGGGGAATATTAATTACTATTTATTATTTGGAGAAAATAAGTCAGATAAAATAAAAAAGACCGAGTAAAAATGTATCAGGTGTGTTTAACACCCAGATATTCTCAGTGACAAAATTCAAACAAATTTCAAATAATTCATTCAGAAATGATTTTATTTTAGACAATGTAATTGGACTTCCTATTGTTTTAATATGGTGGACTGCTGTGGTTCAGTCAATATTTCATTAAATTTTAGTCTCATTAAAATTTACATGGCCAATAGGTCAGACTGATGAAATGTTTTCTGTACAAAAATCTTCACTCAGTTTTGTTTTGTTTTGTTTTGTTTTAACTTGAGAGAATCCAATGGCTAACTGAGGATTGACTTGGTGAATTTACACAAAGTCAAGAAACTTCATGGTATCTTCACATCAAGTCCTCACCATTGGAAGGCAGATTAATTCTGAAACAATTTCAGATCTAATTTTTTCCATACTATGTAATAGAATCAAACAGCTATCAAATATTCGTTGTGTGGGGGAAAGTAAAGGACCCTTGTTTAGAGAACCCGTGTAAATGAAGCCAGATCCCAGAAGCACCACCCGGAGTCATTAACCTGTATTGGAAATTGGTAACAGATAAACTTTTTATAGTATTAAGCAACTGTAATAGTGGGACTGTTCCTTACAGCACGTAGTGAGTGCTACTCTACTTAATAAAAGCATATAGGTTTCACATGACTTGAAACATTATATTTTTATACATCATTAGCTATTTTATATCAATAGTACTTTCTTTAAAAAGTTCCAGATTTTTATCATATTGAAATTAATAACATGCTTCATGGATTACGATATGTTTATTTTTTATTTGTGCTTTACTTTCATTGCCATTCTACTCCTGTTCTTCTTTTCATTATTACGTCTTACAATTTACAGGAAATTTGGTCTGCACTGTTACCAGTGGAAGCCTCATGTCTCACCTCACTGGATTCCTATTCTTGCTGTGCATGACTGCCCTTAATACATGAAGTAAATATGCAGCAGTTGTATTGAAAAGTGAGTCTGCCTATAACCGTAAACATAGCACTGCTTTATAACTGGCATTTCTTTCTTGCATTGGAAATAATTATTTCAATTAGTTAGGGTAGAGGTTTTGTAGCTTTCACTGATACTAACAAAGCTGTCAGCCACACTGAAGAAAATACAAAGCAAGCTAGAAAACACAGAGATTTAAGGCTTTTGTAAGTAGCTTATGTCTCAGTGGAAAATCTCCAAGAGCTCTGAGTAAATAAATATTAGACTGTTTGTTCTAAATAAAAGACTTATCCTAAAAGGTGGAAAGCAGAAAAGGAAGATGTGGAAGAAATTCGTGAAACCATAAGGTGATGCCCAGAAACTGCATTCTGTGAAGAATGACATCTTCTGTGCTCCTGAGATTAGTTCCCAGGAAAAGTAAGGAAAAGGGAGTGCACACCACATTGAAAAGTAATTCCTGCTGGCTGAAACTAGAGTTCTTGAACTCAAAGAAGTGAAATACTAAATAAAGACAGAAAAATCTAGTTTTCCCATGATTTTGAAATGTATTTAGATGTTAAATGATCATAATTACACTATCATGAATACATTATCTACCTACACATTTCCTTATATATTAAACGTTAAAGTTTACTCATACCAGTTTTTACAGTAAATGGAACCAGAGGAAATATGAATAATTTAACAAATTTAGTGGAAAATTAAAGGTCTTTTTTAAACTTATTTTTTTATTACGTAGACTGATAGTAATTATTGTGTCTTCATATACCCTCTAGGTCAAAATTCTTTTCCAAGATGAGTTTTCTCATGAACACAGACATAATGCCTCTGCCAAATGACCTTTTACCTTCCTTAACATTTTCAGTGCCAGTACTCTTGGTCTTTCAATAACCTTCACGTGGTTTGCAACATGACACGCATTCACAAAAATACAACTTCCCTGGCAAAGACATTTATCTGTAAAATATTGTCCCTTTTATCATTATATTTTTGTTATCAGTTCAACTCTCAGTTACTTGACAAAGAGATTTATGTGATATTTAGTAAGAAAGTTTTTTATGATAGGAATGCATGCAAAACATTAGTGCACTTGTATGAACAAGCCAGAGTTTGGTGAAAATACATAGGAGGGCTGATAGCCATGATGTCTTCAAACACTGTGGCAAAGCAACAGGTGTGACATTTTACATAAAATTCCTTAAAAATACATTATATAGAACATTTAGTACACACAAATACACACATGCACCTCTTTACAAAATCAAAGAGAGTAATAGTGGACCTTAGAACTGGATGAGAAAATTATAATTTCTCTAGAATTTGAATTATATTATCTATATTTATATTTTAGTAGACTGTTTTGCTAACTATAACTATAAGGTTTTATGACATCAGGATAAATATAGGAAGAAGGTCAGCATTTTTGAAAATGCATCTACTTTCTTACCATATGCTGGAAATTTCTTAATAATACTATAATGCAGAAAACATCACATTTCCTTTATGGCTTTTCTTATTTCCATCTGTCAAACTGGGATTCTCTGGGGCCAGCTGGAGAACGTTACTTCGAAGGGATTGTTGCTTGTAAACTTCAGGTTATATTATATTCTTTGAAATGAAGCTTCTTAATTATAGTATAATTATGTTTTATTCATTCAAAGCTGTTAAAGCATAATGTTTTTATTATAACAAATATCTTAATTAATTTAAATATGACTATTGAGGAATAGCCAATTAATCTCGTCATTAAAAAAGTCTATTTTAGCACAAATCTCAGTCAAAATAACACATATAGTTGTTAATTCATTATGTGCCTGGCTCTAAAAAATCTAATTCTACTTAAGAATGTAGACACAATGAGGAATAGTTGACATTTTTGACTATCAAAGTAGCACTTTGAAATTTCTGATTTGACATTATAAACTTGTGTATATAGAAGAACAAAATTTAGTTAATGAAAATTCATCATTAACCTTGAAGAGACATTTGTGAACACGTTATTAGGAAACAACTATCAGCTGTTGTCATGTGAATATCCTGTCTTATTTTCATATATTATAGAAAAAAAATAAGGAATATTTGTAACATTTTATCCCAACTGTTTGTTTGACAGTGTGTATACTTGTTCTACCACCTGCTCACTAGTTCTTCATCACAGGACTCATACACTCTTTTATAATTGCTTAGGAGAAATCAAAGTTTGTCTTTAAAACTCAAATTAAACTAGATTTAAAGTGAAAGTTACTTACTTATGTATGAATTTATTTGTATGTTTGTTTCTACTTCTAATTTTGTCATATCAATATATTTTTTCCAACTCAGATACTGAGAAATGATTATAAAAACTCTAAGATCATGTGGCATGTGTAATATACACTGCATGGAACTCAAAAGTTAGAAAGAATTCCTGTGGCCAGCCTGTGTCAAGATTATATAAAAGATGGTAGATGATGGCTTATTGATAGTGTGTTCACTAAGAAAGATAATTTGTCACTGTTAGCTTCCTCTTGCAAGTTGTAAAACAAATTTCCAGTGGATTTTCTCCCTATTGTGAAGAAAAGTGTTTATTATTGTATAATATATATTTATAATTGTTGTTTTTTCCTTTTCATCATTTTATCTTACATTTATAGCTGTAACTTCTGGATAAGATCATTTTCATAATTATATCAGACCATTTTGAGGTGATTCGAGTGGCTGTGTTTGTACTGTGACCATCAGCTGTCTTCAGTGGATTAATCCAAGTTAATCCAGTCACTATCTTTTCTTCAGTATTTCAGAACTGGGACTAAATTACTCTATTTACCTCAGTTTGAATGGTGAAAAAAGGTGCGATCTGAGCTCGGCTATATGAAAAAAAGTAGAGAGAGCCAGTCTATAGAGGTTGGTAAGCAAAATTGAAGTCACAAAGAAAAAGAAGCATGACAGAAAGCGTAATATCTGAGTTCTCGATATTGCTCTTCTTTCTAGTTCCAGTTTCCCACAGTCCTGCTGCATTCCTGCCCTGGAGTTCCATGGGATACTTAGTAGGTATCCTTACCAAAATGTCTCATTTTAAAAAGTCATCCCAAGTGATTTTCTCTTACTTACACCTAAATTTTCAGGTAACGCAAGTCTTACCAATAAACGAATTCTTATAATATATAATTGATAAACCTCACAGCCTCAGATTGTTACAGGATCACTGGGGTGTAATTTTTCTGGCCGGAAACCTCTGTGGTTATGGTGCCTTTGCCCAAGTTTTTTGGTCCAAGAAGTGTGAGGTACACAGACAAGTGAAAGGTGAGAAAAGAAGTTTTATTTAGTATTAGAACAACTGAGAGGAGTGGGTAGTTCCTTTCTGTAGGCAGGTTGCCCTGTGGAGTGTTCAGCTTTCTGCAGAGAGGAGGCCCTGGAGAGGGTAGCTCTTCTCCATAGCAGGTTGTTGGGACATTTCTATAGGTCTCTGAAGCTCTCAGTGGAGAGGGTAACTCCTTTCTGCTCCCTGGTCTCTGCAGCTCTCAGCAGAGAGATTACACCTCTCTGCAGCTGATCCTCCCATCATCTCCAGCTATCAGCAGAGAGGGTACTCCTCTCAGCAGCTGGTCTTCCAGTTCCATCATCTCTCTGCCTTCTTTGTCCCCTGGCCATCCTCTGCCCTGCTCTGTTGTGCCCAGGGCTTTTATGGATCTCAAAGGGGAGGAGGCACCTTCCAATTGGCTCATGGGCAGCCATGGGTGGGCAAGAAGAGGCACCGTGAGTTCCCATTCAAGTGAGGCAGGAATGGCAGTCTAACCCCCATCCTTCAGGCCCTCCCTGGCCTGACAAAGGGGCCTTACTGGGAACTCATCCCCTTCCACCTAGGAATAATCTGCTTGCCTGCTGTTATTCATAGTGCCAGGGTTGGAGCCAGTAGCAGAGAGAGGCCAGGTGGCAGGAGCAGACACCTACAAGCCAGTAAGGACAAAGGTCTGGGGGGTGGCTGGGGTTGTCCTTTCTGGGGACCCCCAAAGGTCCAGGCTGCAGAGATGTCCAGGTCCTACATTTGGGAGGACAGCCGCAGATGCACCTGTGGAGCTCCTGCCCTGACAACTTGGAATTGGTTCCTGCTTGTCCCCAGATCCTGCTTGCTCCATGGCGTGGGAGGCACAGATTTCCAGCCATGGGTTGGGCTGTTGCAGCTACATCCAGGAGGGCAGATCCTGCTTGCTCCTGGCCCCCTGCAAGAGCACAGGGAGTCTCAGATCCACAGCCTCCATTTGGGCAGCTATAGCCCTGCCCAGCAGAGTTGGGGCTCCCACCAACACCATGGAGTCTGCTGCCCCAGCCATGCCTGCCTGCTGCAGCCAGCATGATGGCAGCAGCCAGTGCCATCAAGATTGGATTAAAATCCCAGTTAATATTTAGCTCATGGTCAGTATCTCTTATGTCCCTTGTCTTTTGAACAAACATTCTTAGGACATGGCCATCATCATACATCTTTCCTACTTTTCCTCTTTCTCTTCAGTCGTTGGGCCTCAATCTCTATAGTTATAATTAATAAATATTGAAAATATTGCATTACTGCAGGCTTTCATTTAAACTTCAACTTCTTTATTAGAGCTTGTTTTATAGTGCAGCATATTGCCTTTGAATGTACCGTGGGTGGATTTTGATTTGTGATGCTTAACAAAGTATTAGTTAGGTCTCCTTGGTTTTTAGTGTTGTTCATGTCTTATGTTTCCTTGTGGATATTCTTTACAGTCGTTCTAGCCATTGTTAGAAGTGGAGTATTCAAAGCCCCAGTTTTTATTATTGAACTGTCTATTTTTTTCATTCAATTCTGTCTGTTTTTCCTTCATGCATTTTGGGGTTCTGTTGTTAAGTTTGTATGTAATTTTATGCATGTCTGATGGATTGGTCATTTTATTATTATAAAAGATTTCTCGGTGGCTCAAGCCTGTAATCCCAGCACTTTGGGAGGCCGAGACGGGCGGATCACGAGGTCAGGAGATCGAGACCATCCTGGCTAACACGATGAAACCCCGTCTCTACTAAAAGATACAAAAAACTAGCCGGGCGTGGTGGCAGGCGCCTGTAGTCCCAGCTACTCCGGAGGCTGAGGCAGGAGAATGGCGTGAACCCGGGAGGCGGAGCTTGCAGTGAGCCGAGATCCGGCCACTGCACTCCAGCCTGGGTGACAGAACGAGACTCCGTCTCAAAAAATAAAAAATAAAAAAAAAAAAAAGATTTCTCTTGATGTCTTATAATAGTTTAGTTTTATTTTGAACTTTTTCATTTGACACAAATGTTGCTTGTTCAGGTTTCTTATGTTGCTGTTTGCATGATACAACTTGTTACATCCTTTTAGTTTTAACCTGTTTGAATTGTTGAATTTAAAGTGTGTCTCCTGTATGCAACATTTAATTGGATTTAAGAAAAAAAAAAAAAAAAAAAAAAAAAAAAAACTCTGATGACCACTGATTTTTGTTTTGATTGTTTAATCCATTCCCATTAAATGTTATTATCGATATAGTTAAATTTCATCTGTCATCTTACTTTTGTTTTCTCTATATTGCATGTTTTTTTTACCCCCCTTGATGTTTTCCTATTTCTGCTTTAGTCCTTTCTCTTCCCTCAAGTGAATATTTTATAGTTCAATTATTTATTTCCTGTCTTGATTATTTTACAATATATTTTTGAGCATTTCCTTAATGATTGATCTAGGGCTTTCTATATACATCTTAATTGACAGAATCTAGTTTAGATTTATACTAATTTAATTTCAACCAAAAATAGAAACCTTAGATTTCAGTAGCCCTATTTCTCTTCTCCTTTGCATGTTAATTTTGTTATATTTATTATATCTATATATGTTATAATCAAATAATATATTGTTATATTTGTTACTTCATATAATAATATATATGTTAAAGAAGCTGAGAGAAAAATTAACAAATATATATTTATTGATTTTGTTATATAAACCTTATTATTTCCCACTTCCGATTTTCTTTATTTGGTCTTGTGTCTTTAGTTATAGTCTGGTGTTATTTCTATATTCCAATACCACTTTGCTTGCTATCATAATGTGTATTATGTTCCTACATGTTATATGCTCAGCGACTCTCTTGTTGACATATTATCTGCCTTATAAATCAGTTAGGGGAAAAAAAAAGAAATATTCATTTATTGTTTTTTGTATTTACATAATTACCTTTAACAGTGCTCTTCATTGTTTCAGGTAGATTTAAAGTATCATCTTGAATCACTAGCTGCTACCGTCCTAAAGAACTTTTAAAAATATTTTTTGGTAGGTGGATCTGCTAGCAATTAATTCTATCAGCTTTTGTTTATCTTGGATTGTCTTTTTATTTATTTTATCCTGGAATGTCATTTATTTGCCTTTATTTTTGAAAGTTAGTTTTGGGGCTTTGAGTTTCTTAATAAGTAATTGTTCCTTCAGTACTTGAGTATGAACTTCTACTCTCTACCATTTCTGATAAGGTGTTAAATGTTAATCTCATTGTGATTTCATTGTACTTGACAAATCATTTTTTTTCTTGCTGTCTTCAAAATTTCCTTTTGTTTTTCACTTTCAGCATTTTGCTGTAATGTGTAAAGTCACATTTTTGTATGTGCACAGAAACTTTTGTTTTTACATCCTTAATCCTCCCACCACTGTCTAGGTTGTGACACACGAGGCTGAACCTCTATGTCCTTGCAAATCCATTACTGGTAACTTAGTGGCCTGCCATGTGCCCTCTGATTACACACCCTCTCCTGCTAAAATAATAATTTTCTTTATTTTATGTTCTCACTTTCTTGTTGTTTTTTTCATTCCTGTATAACTATTCTTAAGCAGCATTTGCTTTTGATACTTCATTTTGAACATTAAATAAATAGATTCACACTCTATGAATTCCTCTGTGGCTTCTATTTAATTAAATGTTTTGATTTGTAGATATATTCACGTAAAAATATGTAGTTTTCAATTCATTATCCACCATGTATACTAATCTGTTGTTTCACTTTACTACCCTTATTAATTGTACAATTGATAGAGGTGTTTTCAAAGTTTCATATTATTCTTTTTACAAGAAGTTGCTTTAAATAATCTTGTACTGTTTCCCAGCTCATGTGCTCAAGATTTGCTCAAAGGGTTATATTAATGAGTACAGTTGCTGAGATATAAGATATATAATACTTGTGTTGAACTTCACTAGTCATCTTAGCCAGGATCCTTTAGAAATCAGACCCTAAGGCAATGATTACAATATTAACATTCTAGATAATCTCTGCAAACCCTTGGCAGTTATGATAAAGGCAAAAGATAGTGAGGTAAACAGTGATTGCAGATAATACCTACCCTGTTGTCTACTGGTTTAAAAATGTGGCAGAAATTCATAGCAGATGTCTCAGTGAGCATGTTCTTTGTAAATTCTGTAGGAGTTTAAAAGAGAACTACATCTTAGAGTATATGTGGTAATCCTCTCACCAAGAATATATAAAAGATTCTGCTACTTCACAACATCATCAGTTTTTTAAAATCCACTTTACTTTTGCTGGTCTAGTGAATATAACATAATTTCTCAATATTATTTAATTTCATTTCAGTAATTAGGATAGTGCACTTGCCTTTACCATAAAATACTTATCATATATTTTCTCATTATTTGTGGATTTTTAATTTTTTTTCCATTGACATAATGATATATTTATTTTAGTTCTCTAAAACTTTTTCACTGCATTCATTACAAAAATATTTTTATACATGACTTGACTTTCACTTCATAAAATGCTTTATTAGGAAAATGTACAGTTTGCAATAATGACCTTGGCTTTTTTTCTGTGAATAAAAAATTTGATTTTCATGCATTTCTAAGTTAGGGAGTTTTCTTTTCCTTTTTTTGAGACAGGGTTTCGCTCTGTCACCCAGGATGGAGTGCAGTGGCAAGACCACAGCTCACTGCCTCAACCTTGTGGCCTCAAGAGATTCTTTTGCCTCAGCCTCTGAGGTGCTGTGATTACAGGGCGTACCACCGTGCCTGGCCTAAGTTAGTTTTAAAAATATTTGCTTTATGGATATGTAGAGGATAGCCAGTAGTTTAATACAAGTCATTTAAATATAGGATTCCTTTTGTTGTTGTTGTTGTTGTGTTTTTGTTTTTGTTTTTTGGTTTTTGTTTGTTTGTTTGTTTGAGACAGAGTCTTTCTCTGTTGCCCGGGTTGGAGTGCAGTGGAGCGACCTCAGCTCATTGCAACCCCCACCTCCTGGGTTCAAGTGATTCTCCAGCCTTGGCCTCCCGGAGTACTTGGGATTACAGGTGCCCACCACCACACCCAGTTAATTTTTGTATTTTTACCAGAGACAGGGTTTTACAATGTTGGCCGGGCTGGTCTCAAACTCCTGACCTCAGGTGATCCGCCTGCCTTGGCCTCCCAAAATCTCCCAAAATTCAGATTTTAAAATTGTGGCCTATAAAAGAATCCTAGCTAATAGAAATGAAACTTGTGAAAGATTTAAAATTGTCTCTTTTAAATTCTCACTAATCATAATCTGAAACTAGTTGTTTTTATTGTGCAATGCTTCTTATGCTTTCCTCTACAAATCTCTTGCCTTCTACTATTATTTCTCTTTGTGACCCACTTCTACTCCCTTCTGCTCATCCCTTATCTTCCCAAACTCAATTGCCTGTCAAAGCTAAACCTCTTTCAGAATTCAGTAAGCTCTGTAAGGAGGATTTTAAGCTTGATCTTGGTCTGATGTGATAAACATTTATTTTTTTTCCCAAAGCTTAGACAAAACAGAAATTTACAGAAGTATTTATAACAAAAATAAGGATCCTGTATCTACATTATTTGTTTATGAATTTGTAGGATTTCAGACAGAGGAAAAAAGAAATGGTAGAGTGGAAAAGTGTGAGGATAACTTAAGTGTGCCCAAATTTCACAAGAAACCAGGAGCTTTTACAAAAGCTGAAAATCTTGGTGGTGGACGACATTTTTGGTGACTATCCTCTAAGTCATTCCTGCGAAAAGACATATATTATTATACTGTACTTCAGACACATGCTCTTAAACTCTTGTATACAGAACTCAGGAGTAGACCCTAATGCAGATATGACCACAGACAGCTCTTTTCTTACATTGGTTAATATCATTGACGCAGAAATAAAAGATTTGCATGTGCAAGAAAAATTGAAATGACAAATATTCCATGGCAGATCTCCAATTTTTCCTGATCATTTGAAATAGCATTATAACAAAAGCATAAAATGACTAGAACAGTGGTTTTCAGATATGACAATTAGATGCTCACAATCTACTCTTTAAGCACCAGGAGAGATACCTATAATGCCTGAAGACACATAAATAGATATTGTAAGCAGAATATATATTTCTGAAAAGAGTTGTCCTGTGCTAAGAGACTAAAATAAAGAAATAAGATGGAGTTTAAAAAAGAATGTTCCAAAGTAGGAAGTGGAACTTAGTATCTGATTTCTCACTTTACTCTTAAAGTCATAAGAAAACATTGCTAAAATGTGACTTTAAACATTTGCTAATAATTTTGGTATTATTACTGCTATATCATTCTTAAACCATATCTTACAAATTATTGTTTATTATTCATAAACTATTAATGTGTGTGTATGCCTTTGAGAAGCTTTAGGCAGGCAACAATCTAACCCTGAAACGGTCACCAGTGACTTTTAACCAAGGAGAATATTTCCTCCTTTGTGAGAAAACTACTACTTATTTAAAAGAAGAAGAGATCACCTTGTTGATCTCTTACTTGACATCTCTTAGGATTCCCCTAGTCATAATCAGATTAGAAGCTAATTTGAATATTGATTTACTGGTATCATTTTGTCTAAAGAAAACCCAAAATAAAGTGCTTTAGGATGTGCAGATTCATTATGGAACAAGTATTCTACTGATTAAAGCAGCTTCAGATTAGGCCAGGGATATCATTTCTACACCATTACTTTCAGCCAGCAAAAAAACGGTGAAAACAAATCTGTTTTTCCAGCTTTAAAATCTGCTGTACTGTCCAAGGTGCTAAGCAACACCAATTACAGGATGAATCTAGTTCTAAGAAGTCAGTTAAAGTTTAAAAAAAAATTACTGAGAATGAATTAGGAATTTCTCAGTAATTTTGAATGTCTTTATGGTGTCCTTTTTAAGAAAGTTTAAAGAGCTCTTCTACTTGCAGTACAAATAGCAAATAATAATATTAATAATAATAAAAGTCTCAATAAGGTTAAAAGATCAATTTTTAAGTGACGTGCAGAGGTTTATTATTCCAGAAGTATTCTAATCAAGTAATCAAGATTCAATAAAGTATTAATGAGAAAATGTTTCTCCTGAAACATAATGTCGATTCCTGTCAAAATGAACTTTAATATTATTTGTATCAGGAATCATAATAATCAATCATAGACAAATCCTAGTTAATCCAAATTCAGTGAAACAACTTGTTAAATTTCACTGCTACTCTATATTCATGTAGTCATATAGCATACAGAATTTTAGGAACACACCTCAACTAGTATGTGTATCTCATTTTAATTTTAAACAAAAAACAACAAATCACAAATACAATGAGAAAGCATTTGTGAAACATTTTATTTTAAAAAATATTAGATATTTTCCCAAAAACTAAAAATATTGTCGTATTGGTTACATTATTCTCTCATACTTCATATTTTTCTGGATTGATATGTGTTAACGTAGAACATTTTCACAATCAGTAACTATGAACGATACGTTCATGTGCTTTACCAAAGTTCCCAGACTTTTACATAAAATGGATATTAACAACCAAACCTAATTAAATATAAACATGTGAATTTAAAGCTTTCATCTAGATGTGATAGCTCTGATTTTGTGACTGATTGTTTAACAGTGGTGTTATTTCACAGTAATTATAATGCTTACTAAGAAGTAACTCAAGTAATGATACAAAATTAGAACACTTTTTGTTTTAGAAAGGTTGTTTCTTTGTTTCTTCATTTGCTTTCTATTATTTTAGCTTAAAGTATTATTTTTATTTTAGATTAAATGTTCTAAACAAAAAATTTACATAAAAATGGCAAACATAGAAATCTCTTTATTAAGTTATTGATGTTTGTGTATATTCTTTGAAATATCAAGATAGGTTAGTTCTACTTCTTACTATGTCACCCTCTTTTCAACTTCTGTGATAACCAATATTCTATGCAGAGTGAAATTGGAGCATATCATAATTTTCTGTTTTATATCATAACTACTTATTCCACAAAGAACCACCACAAACTTTCAATTGTGAGAAAGTGTTTAAGTTCAAATTGTGAATGGCAATTCTTACAGACCCACATATTTCAAGAAGTAAAAGACTACTATAGCAACTTACTTAGTTTACCCATTCTGAACAGTTCTCCATCTGGGACGGTCTTGATATCATTGGAGTCCACTGTCTAAATTGCTATAAGTTCACTTCCCTAACTTGCACTTTGAGGCACTACTGAATCACTGTCAAGGAGATGTTCCTGCATTGCTCAGCAAGTTTAATGAACTCACTTTTGTCTGTAGCCTACCTTCAGGATGTCTTTGTGGGCCTTTAAAATAATATTTTTAATTCTAAACAACTTCCAAGAGTCAGCAGAGGAAAAAGAAATGAATGAGAAGAACAATAACAACAACAATAAAAAAAGCATTTATTACACTTACTGTACAAAGAGTTATAGACAAAGTAGAAATATACTTTAAGATAATATTCACACAGAACTTTTAAGCACAATTCTGGATATTAATAGGAATGACTTTAAAGTTTTAATTTATGACAATTTATTTGCTTTCTATAAAGAAAAATGAAAAAGACTATTAAGTATTCCTAACTTAAAGACTTGCCCTCAATGAAAACTAAAGAACTTTCAATTTTCTAAAACATTTGGACCGACAAAGGTCCACAAAATAAAATTGAAGTAATAAAAATTTGTAATTGCATTAATCTACATTTGAGCTGCTTCACAAATGCTAAACTCATGAAAACTGAAAATTTTATCTCAGTGGCAATTTTTCTAGTTTACTTCCAGAGATACAGATGGACACATTATTATTAAATAAACATTATGTCTTATTTTATTATTTACCTTAAAAATCTATATATTTAAACTTCAGAAAAGAAAATAAAACATGTATTTGAAGCCACAGAAACTAATACATTTGTATTATTATTACTAATAACTAACAACTAATGCTGTGATAAGCAGGATTCTAAGACCGCTTCCGAGATTTCTGCTCCCTGTATTCCCCTTGATCATAGACAGAACCTGTGAATATAATAAGCTATCACCGCTGGTATTATGTTGTGTTATACAGCAAAAAGGATATTATTTTTGGTGGAACTGATAGTCAAAGCAGAAGGATTTTCTTTAGCTGGTTTTAGAGAAATAGATAAGAGAGACGTGCTCCTGCTGGCCTGGAAAAAAGCACATGGTCACATTGTGAACTGCTGACATAAGGGTGGTTTCTAGTAGCTATAAGATTTCCAGGCCAATAGCTGTCAAGGAAACAGTCCGGGAACTGCAGTCCAACCACAAGCAGTGAGTTTGCAAGAGGACCCTGGACCTCAGATAAGAACTACAGCGTTGCTGACACATTGATTTCAGTCTCATGAAACTCAGCAGAGAATCCAGCCAACCCCAACCTAGATTCCAGGCCCACAGAAACTATGAGAAAATCAAATTTATACTAATTTAGTTGATAAGTTTGTTGTAATTTTTTACACACTGATGAAAAACAAATGCAAACGCAAAGAGAATAAAATAGAAACGTGATTGATCTTTCTTTTGACTTTCATATAAAGCTTTTGGTCCTAACCCCCATCATCTAATGTATGTTTCTTGAAAGAATAATAACACTCCAACAAAGAATTTTTTAAATGAGTAATTGTAATATATTTTCTCATTTTACAATATGTAGATATGCACATTTAGTGTTTGGAAAGCACCGTTTTATTGTAAGGGCTTGCCATGAAAAGGCCAGTTATGTGACTTCCAAAAAGGCTAAAACATGGCCCTGAATGGTTGGAATTTTGTGATTATATCACCATAACATATGAGATTTATATATTAACCAAAATTAAATTCTCAATTTATAAAGCATTTATCATTTCTTCCAATGACAGGGATGCTTGAGTTCCTTATCCAGGTCATGCCTCTCCCAGTACCAAGACATCTGACCAGCAGAATTGGCAATTGCTTGTGTAATAAACATGAGATAGAGCAAAAAAATACAGAAAGTCCTAAGCAATGAGTGAGAGACTGTCTGACGCTATTTGCACATCTTCATTGAGAACACAAATTCACCTGTTGTATCTGTGTTGTTTAAACAATGATTGCAACATAACACTCCATAATTTTTGTTTCTGAATGCTGATAGTTTCTATAGTCCATTATGACCGTTTCCTGATCTGATCATCTCTTCAGATATATGAATACTATGTTGAATAGATTGCTAGTCCAAGGAGCTCAGTGAATCCTGTAGAATTAAAGATATTCTCTACGCTTTTTTCTGCGGTGATAAAATTTCTTTAATTCTCAAAGGTCAGCCACATTTCTTAGCTTAGAAAACTGGAAGTCACTCCAAGTATTTTAATTAAGAGGAGATTTAATACAGGAGGCTTGAGGCATATAACATAATTGGAGAAACTGAAGAAGCAGGTTTGGTACTGAATGTTCAGCATACCAGCCTGAAGCATGCACCAGCTGTTAATGCAATTACTTTGAAGTAGCCAAGAAATTAGTAAACAGCCACCAGAAGCTGTAGTACAGGCTTCTAGCCATGATATGAATGAGAAGTAAAACTTTATTGTTTTAAGCCACTGTGAAGGTGTTTGTTATAGGGTTAGCTTAGCAGAACTAACATAAAAAATGATTTCCTTTTTTTATCACTTTAAAAACATTTTATTATATCATTTTAAATCACTTTTTTATTATAATTTTCAAACTGTGGTATATTTGAGAGTATGAAAGATATGTTTTTCTTCTACATACAAAATGAAATATTTAACTCAGTATTTTTAAGCATAAACCAAATAATGGTACCCCATATAGGTGAACTTTGCCCATAACCTTGTTAAGAATACATGTGTGCTCTTTGCATGGTCTTTGTTATTATGTAATAATCTGAGAAAGAAACAAAAAAGTTGTAATAGTTCTAAGTAAATATGGCAAATATTAGGATAACTATATGGGAGATAATTAGATGTCCAATGGCTCACTGTTACTAATTCTGTTCTTTCCTGGGCCATTATCATGATTATACACTCATCACTGCTTTTAATGTAAATACATTCACATCCATATTCCAATTGGAACATCAGTGATGTCTTATACTAGTCTATATTCCTCTAAACCATTTTACTGTCTATATGTATCCCGTAACATCACGTTGTAAACTTCAAAGACATACAATTTATTTATTTAAAAAAGAAACGTAAGCAATCTAGGCAATTCTGAGTCTCTCAATTGCATTGAATTACTTGGGCTTCCATCCCAGCAGACTGTGTCAGACTTAAGTATGAGCATCAAGTTCGGCTGCCCCTGAGTCTCTTCTGGTAGTACCATGTCAGAGATTCTTTTTTTTTTTTTTTTTTAATTTTATTTTATTTTATTTATTTATTATTATTATTATACTTTAAGTTCTAGGGTACATGTGTATAACATGCAGGTTTGTTACATATGTATACTTGTGCCATGTTGCTGTGCTGCACCCATCAACTCGTCAGCACCCATCAACTCATCATTTACATCAGGTATAACTCCCAGTGCAATCCCTCCCCCCTCCCCCCTCCCCATGATAGGCCCCGGTGTGTGATGTCCCCTTCCCGAATCCAAGTGATCTCATTGTTCAGTTCCCACCTATGAGTGAGAACATGCGGTGTTTGGTTTTCTGTTCTTGTGATAGTTTGCTAAGAATGATGGTTTCCAGCTGCATCCATGTTCCTACAAAGGACACAAACTCATCCTTTTTTATGGCTGCATAGTATTCCATGGTGTATATGTGCCACATTTTCTTAATCCAGTCTGTCACTGATGGACATTTGGGTTGATTCCAAGTCTTTGCTATTGTGAATAGTGCCGCAATAAACATACGTGTGCATGTGTCCTTATAGCAGCATGATTTATAATCCTTTGGGTATATACCCAGTAATGGGATGGCTGGGTCATATGGTACATCTAGTTCTAGATCCTTGAGGAATCGCCATACTGTTTTCCATAATGGTTGAACTAGTTTATAGTCCCACCAACAGTGTAAAAGTGTTCCTATCTCTCCACATCCTCTCCAGCACCTGTTGTTTCCTGACTTTTTAATGATTGCCATTCTAACTAGTGTGAGATGGTATCTCATTGTGGTTTTGATTTGCATTTCTCTGATGGCCAGTGATGATGAGCATGAGATTCTTAAACTGAGATTATTCTCTTGGGTGCTCAAGCTCTCCTGAAATTGTTTCTGTTATCTAATTTAAATTAAAAACTGATGCAATTACAATTGATATTACCACAAAATATCACCACACAGCCTGTATTTGTCTTTATGTTTGCTCTGGTTAAACATAAATCCAAATCTAATTTAAATATGATGATATTTTTTCTATTTAAAGTGCTAAAAAGCAGTGGAAGAACTGAGCCTTCATATAACATGAATGTTACATGCTAAACTTAAAAGAATCCAGATTATATCATTCAGCACTCTCTTAATTTTGAAACCAAAGATTTTACAATTTTTATTGTGCCATTTTGTAATAGCTCATTATAAGTAATTGAAATATGATCAGTAAAGTGAATAATTTAATTTAGACTTCCAGCAATAATTGAATTAGACTTAATACATATTTCAGTTAGAATGAAATGCTAATTATTTCTAGAGTAGAACAGAGAACTTGAAAAAATTCTTAAGAATAAGGATTTCCAAATTAATGATACATTTATCATCAAAATAGAGTGTGAGAATTGATAACTTTAAAATGTATTTTGGTTAGGAGTGTTTTCTTATTTCACCTAACTAACAAATAAACATAGACTTCATTAATATTTAATAAAGCATTTTTACATACATAGACATTTTCTGTACTATTCTTACATATAGAAACAGATTAAATATAAAATTGAACTTGAGGTTACATAATTTTTTGTTAATACCAGTATAAAGATAAACAATATCATCTATTACATTATATTGATAAAATTAAAATTTAACTGATTAGTTTTGTTTATATACATGTTTGTATCCTTGTTTGTATAGTTTACTAAGATCTAAAAGCATGAATTTATATAAAATTATATCATAATGTATCTATACATAGTAATAATTTTAAAAATATTATCAACTTTGGAATTTTGAAAAAATATTTTGTTATACAACTTCTAGTTGCCTTTCATCCCCTCCCCCAAATTAGTTTGTTCAGTCTTCCACAGTAAAACAATTTTTTGATGGGTCTAAAACTGACCAGTGATTGACATCATTTCCTGGTTTCCCCTGAGACTAGTTCTAGCTTGTGCCTTGCAACCAAATAGCTATATTCAGGACAATGTAATATTAGTGAAGGGAATATGTGCAACTTTTGCATCATGACTTTAAAATAAGAGGAAAGTTGCTATTTTTTACTTCCTTCTCTCTGGGCTGTATTGCAGATCATGTGGTGGTCATAAGTCTCTTGAATAGTGAGAACAAAGGCAACAAGTTATGTAACAGAAGCAGAATAGAAATGGTCTGAGTCTCCAACATAGTGGAGTTTCTGTATACACCCTGGAAAGCTCATCCATAGCCTTGTAACATGGGAAATAAATAAAGTATTTCTTATTTTAACCATCCACTGGAGTCCCTTCCATAGCAGCCCCAACTATTTCCTATTTAGAATAGAGCCTTAAATGGCTGTGAAATCATATACACTTCAGACTGGAAACTAACAACACTTGTTTGCAGTGGGAAAACCATCGAAAATGTTTATATAAACAAGTTCTATGGACTTCTCTAAATTTGGAATTTCTCTAATATTTGATAGATTTTTTTTACAATTGAATTCAGCTAGGGATGGAGTCTTGGCATAGTTGACAGAAATCACTTCATAACATTCAGCTAGTCCTAAATTTCCATTAGCTCACCTATGAAGAGGGAGTAGTTGACCTGTAGAGAGGGCTGCTATGACAGAAAACATATTCACTGTGGAATTAATGGCATTTTGACTAATAGCACCTGAATATTTGGGACTGTGAAAGAAGCTGATAGTTGTCCCCATTAAGTCTATTACCTTTCACTCATCACAGTAATAATTCTAGATGGCAACATCTTTCAGCTTATAAGATGAGCAGACTAAGGAAGGCAGATGAGCATACTAGTTGGCTTACTCTGGAACTGTTATGTGATAGAAGGATAAACCGTTGAACTTAAGCCATGGATATTCTAAAGGCTATACCAGAGCAACCAAACTATAGCCCAAGTAATCATATCCTTTAAAATGTTTTCAAACATTACTCAAAATGAATAACTGGAAGAAAATCAAATTTTCTTAAGATTAATGTAAATGTTTCATAGAACATCAAAAATGCTTAAAAATAAGTTAAGAATAATATAATATCTGCATATACCAATTTTATTATTACTATGGTAAATTCTTTGATCATTAAATGGATTTATGAAAAAGAACTAATTAAGCAGTATATTAGTCTGTTCTCATGTTGCTAATAAAGATTTACCCAGACTGGGTAATTATAAAGGAAGGAGGTTTAATTGACTTACAGTTCAGCATGACTTGGGAGGCCTCAGAAAACTTACAATCATGGCAAAAGTATAAGCACACACTTCCTTCTTCACATGGCAGCAGGAAGGAGAAACATGAGAGCAAAGCAAAGGGGGAAGCCGTTTACAAAACGATCAGATCGCCTGAGAGCTAATTTACTATGATGAGCATAGCATGGCAGGAGCCACTCCCACGATTCAGTTACCTCCAACCAGGTCCCTCCCATGACATGTGGGCATTATGGGAACTACAATTCAAGATGAGATTTGGGTAGGGACACAGCCAAACTATATCAAACACATGTTGTGATTCTGGGACCACAATTGTCTATTTAAGGATCTGATGATATTTCTAGTATAAGTATCAACTTTAATAGGCTTACTTATCTTGTTATTTCACACAAAATTGACTCATTAAAAAAATGATGAATGTACTTTGGGAGGCCGAGGTGGGCGGATCACGAGGTCAGGAGATCAAGACCATCCTGGCTAACACGGTGAAACCCGATCTCTACTAAAAATACAAAAAATTAGCCTGGTGTGGTGGCGGGTGCCTGCAGTCTCAGGTACTCAGGAGGCTGAGGCGGGAGAATGGCGTGAAGCCGGGAGGCAGAGCTTGCAGTGAGACTAGATCTCACAACTGCACTCTAGTCTGGGCGACAGAGTGAGACTCTGTCTCAAAAAAAAAAAAAAAAAAAAAAGATGAATTTGAGACTTTTTTGTTCCTACATTTAATTTATGCACTCTGATCTATTTTACATGTGGTCAAAAATCATAGACTAATAGCACTAAGAACAACTTGTAAATGACTGTTATTTATTACTTTGATAGGAACAAAGTAATTTTTCTGGGGAAAGTAATTCAAGTATATTCAACGCATATTTTCTAGTTTGTTGTTATGAAAGAGATTTGCTGATTAGAAATTGGTAATTGTGATACAAACAAAAGGATAATTTGATATATTGATGTCATGACACTGCTGTAGGTCACAAAGTTTATGACCTTGCAGAATATATTTATCAGAAATTTGTGGCACCAATTGCAGAAGATAAAAGATATGCCTTCTAGATTGGTGAATTTATAGTTGTTTCCAATAAATCCTGGTTAATTTATGCCTATAATTGCACCCATTAAAATGACTGTATAGGATAAATTATAACATTAAAGACTGGCCAAGAAAACAAGTAGAAGAAAGTTTTTAAAAATGTGGACAGATTTATTTAAAGTGATAATGTTTTATTTGAGATTGACATATGAGAATCTCTACAGAAAGAGATACTACAGAGATGTGGCACAAGAATAGACTCAGTTACTCTTCTCCCTGTGTAAATCAGGAATTTTGCTATATGCATAAACAAGTATTACTCTATAAAATTGAATATTTATCTGAACAGAGCCATTGAAAAATAAATGTTACTAATTGCAGGATATAAAATTAACAATTAACAGTTGTTTCAACACTGTCTGATAAGATGGAATAAATTCAAACCAAGCTGTTGCCTTATTAAGTATTATGGTTCTTATGTGTATATAATTTCACTTATTTTAAAATTTATCTAATTTAAAATTTGAAGTTGGGCTTTATACGATAGAACATAAATCTGATAAGGCTGATTGATTTTACAATGAAGATTGGCTTTGCAAATTAGATTGAAGAGCCAAATCTTCTTGTACATTATTTAAGGGAAAGCTATTGGGCTATAATTTTCATAAAAATAAATATAAATAAAGTGATAAAATTAATAATCCAATAATACTTCATTGACAAAAATGAATTCAGATTAACAAGATTTAAATTCTACCCTTTTTGAGTGAATCAGCTTCAATAAGTTTTCTCTAAGTGAAAGTGAAATAGGTCATTTTAAATGAATGATAGTTCTTTGATCAATTTTCTAAAGTTGTTTGGCATACATCACAGAAATTGAAAGAAGACTTCAATTATTGAGAACCAAGTGCTTTTGCAAAGCATATGGTTTCCAGTTGTTTCAAAAAAAACTGAAAAAAATTATCCAATTGATGGGTTAACTAAAAGGTCATTGTATCAGTGAGGATCTTGTCAGTAGAATAAAGCCCTTGTTAGGTGGTCCAATCAGTGAAGTTTAATATAAGCTCTATTTATGAAGATCCTAAATGATATGAAAAATCAACAGAAACTAGTGACACAGCCTGCATATTTGCAACACTAACATATTATTAGCACCTATAAAACTGGAAGGACAAGAGAAGGAGTTGTGTCACCTGAGCTAAAGCTCTCACTGGTTGAATCTTGCAAGAAGCCATTTGCCAAGGCATCAGGGAAATGGGTTTCATAAGGAAGTATGGAAAATGAATTTGAAACAAAATGACCAGCATAATTCACGATTTTGCATCTCAGCATCCATTTTCTTCCTTTAGCACTTACTTAAGTGCCATTCAAAACAACATTATATTTCTACTTAACATGAGATAACTATCATTTATATATAAAATTTTCTTCATACTCTCCTTCACAAGATGGAATAATGTCTCCCATCATTTCCTCTGGCCTACAGAGAACTGACCTACAGACCTTCTCAGGAACTCTGATATTTCCCAACTAGTTTGTTTAAATACACTAATAAAGACAGTGACCAGATAATAAGACACAAAATATCTGTTTTGTATCCGACTCGTCATCGTTTCATGTGTCCTAATGCTGAAAGACCATGTCTTTGTGGATAAAGTACCTAATATATGACACCTGCAGCCAAGGTCAGTTTGCCCAATGATAGTCCCAGTGTTTACTAGCAATGGCTATAAGAAGCTCCTTGGCATACTCATACAAAAATATATTTGGGAATAACTACTACTTATATGAGATCATTCAAGAGAACTCAAAATTTTGGCATCTTAAATATATACTCAAATAGTATTCAAGCAATAAGCATCCACAGGCAACAACCTGTTGTTGGATAAACCGACGTTCTTCAAAATGCCCTTAAGGAGTCTTTAGTGAAATTGGTGCAGGTGAAGGGCTCTAAGGTAAACTGATTTTTTTCTTTAATAATGAAAAACATACTGAGGAAAAGGTCTTATTGTCACACATAGGTCACTTAAGAGGGATGTTTATTCAAAAGAAATATGATAAATATCTTGGACAAATATTATTGCTTCAGAAAACTAGATGAAACAAACCTAAAAGATAGCCAAATAGCATGCCAAGGAAAAAAAGGATAAGCAAAGGAAGTTCAAGGATCTTCACAGCAGAAAAACACAAGAAGTAAACTTATGGAGCGTAGACGATTTTTCTAGTCCTGTAAACACAGAAATAAAAAATTTAAATAAAAAGCATATCCTGTGCAACTGAGTGAGAATCTAAGGGTCTGCACCTGGAAATTTTCAGATCTCACTAAAAATGTCTGTATGTTTTGTCCTGTTCTACCTTCACCCTTAGTAAAGCCTGATGTAAGAATACCCTGTGGACCCTTGTGGGTTGTTTTAAGTATCTAACCCTGTATAATCAGAACAGTACTGATTATACTGTTCTGACACTTGATGGTCAATTCAGTCTTCACAGTTCATATGTGATCCTTAAGTCATGGATGTAAAATACACATTTTAGATAACCATGTCTTAAAAATGTTAACATTCTCTATTTGTCATAAACTGTCACATTCCTGTAAACCAGGCTGCAACAAGAAAACAAGAATTTTCCCCTCAAGGCTATGGGTCTGGAGGAAAGCGTCCTAACCTGCTGTGCTTTACTAAAGATTTTTGGAAAAAAATTGAGAAAAGACATACAAAAAGAAATACTAAAAGATTAGTTCCCCAAATCAAAAAAGTTTTTCAATTGTGGGGTCTCAGGGAATGCTGAGATAGATGAAAAACAAATAAGCAAGGCAAGAAAACACTTTGACATATGATGGTGAAATATTAAAACCATGAAAATATAGCAGAATTCTCCCAAAGCTCATGTTACTTAAGGGAGATATACACATTATAAATACAATTTACCAACAAAAAGGAAAATGACCTTGCATGTATTTAGTTTTTACTGTAACATTATCTGAAGAGCTGAAAATAACAAAATGTTGTATATTTAAATAAATTTAATATACTAATATTATGGAAAATTATGCAACTATTTTAAAATAAAATAGATACAGATACAAAAGGAATTATAGGACAAAATATGTTTTAAAATCTTATGGTATAGAAAAAAATAAATGTAGTATTACCATTTTATGTTAAAAAGGGTTTGTATATGTGTGTGTACAAAGGTCTGAAAGTATATTTATATATTGCTTGAATTTTGGAGAATAAAAATATATTAGTCTGATAATAGTGTAATAAAATTATTAAAATAAACTATTATTTTCTATAACTAGATGTACATGTAGCTCTTTATTGATATACATAAACACATATGTATATGTATTTTCTAGTATTAATTTAGATTTATAAAAATGATAAGAGATCTCTGTATGGTAAGATTTTATGTAATTTTTTTCTTTATAGTTTCATTAGTCCATTTTCACAGTGCTATAAAGAGCTATGTGAGACTGGGTAATTTATAAAGAAAAGAGGTTTAATTGATTCACAGTTCCACATGTTTGGAAAGGCCTCAGAAAACTTACAATCATAACAGAAGGCGAAAGGGAAGCAGGCACCTCTTACATGGCAGGAGGAGAGAGGGGCGGAGGTGCAACACTTTTAACCCATCCGTTATCCTGAGAATGCTCACTATCAGGAGAACAGCATGGGGGAAATCAACTCTCATGACCTAATCACCTCCCACCAGGTCCCTCCCCTGACATGTGGGGATTAAAATCCCACATAGAATTTGGGCAGAGGCACAGAGCCAAACCATATCATTAGTTCTCTATGTTGTTTAATTAATTTATAGATTCAATGCCATCCCCATCAAGCTACCAATGAATTTCTTCACAGAATTGGAAAAAACTACTTTAAAGTTCATATGGAACCAAAAAAGAGCCTACATTCTAAAGACAATCCTAAGCCAAAAGAACAAAGCTGAAGGCATCACACTGCTTGACTTCAAACTATACTACAAGGCTACAGTAACCAAAACAACATGGTACTGGTACCAAAACAGAGATATAGACCAATGGAACAGAACAGAGCCCTCAGAAATAATACACACATCAACAACCACCTGATATTTGACAAAACTGACAAAAACAAGAAATGGTGAAAGGATTACCTATTTAATAAATGGTGCTGGGAAAACTGGCTAGACATCTGTAGAAAGCTGAAACTGGATCCCTTCCTTACACCTTATACAAAAATTAATTGAAGATGGATTAAAGACTTAAATGTTAGACCTAAAACCATAGAAACCCTAGAAGAAAACCTAGGCAATACAATTCAGGTAATAGGCATGGACAAGGACTTCATGTCTAAAACACCAGAAGCAGTGGCAACAAAAGCCAAAATTGACAAATGGGGTCTAATTAAACTAAAGACCTTCTGCACTGCAAAAGAAACTATCATCAGAGTGAACAGGCAACCTACAGAATGGGAGAAAATTTTTGCAATCTACTCATCTGACAAAGGGCTAATATCCAGAACCTACAAAGAACTCAAACAAATCTATAAGAAAAAAACAAACAACCCCATCAAAAAGTGGGTGAAAGATATGAACAGACATTTCTCAAAAGAAGACATTTATGCAGGGAACAAACACATGAAAAAATGCTCATCATCACTGGCCATCAGAGAAATGCAAATCAAAACCACAATGAGGTACCATCTCACACCAGTTAGAATCTGTCATTTGTTGCAACATCAAAAAACCTGTAGAACACTACACAAGGTGAAATAAGCTAGGCACAGAAAAACAAATACTGCTTTATCTCTCTTTTTATATGTGGAATCTAAAAAAGATGACCTCATAAGGCAGTTACCAGGGACTTTGGGTAGGAAAAATGGGGAAATTTTGATCGATCAGGGTAAAAATTTTCAATTTTGCAGTATAAATGAATTATGGAGATCTAATGCACAGCATGGTGTCTATAGCTAATAATACTGTATTGTATCTTTGAAATTTGCTAAGGGACAAAATCTTAAATGTTCTCACCATAAATAAGTAAATATATGAAGCAATGGCCATGTTAATAAGCTTGATTTCACAATGTATATGTACAACATGTTATGCACCTTAAATATATACAGTTTGTATTTGTTAATTTATACCTCAATAAAGCTGGGAAAATTTCTAAAGAAAGAAAAGTCATAATGACAGAAAAAATGTTGTACTAATCAAGGTCTCCAGATCTCTCCCTGTGTTTTCTTTGAAAGAGGGTGTCACTTACAGAATGGCAACAGTTTCCAGCACTTAATTTATCTTTTGTGGAGACAGTGTCTCACTGTGTTGCTCAGGTTGGTCTTGAGATCTTGACCTCAAATGATGCTTCTGCCTTGGCCTCCCAAATCACTGGTATTATAGGCATGAACCGCGATGCCCAGCATGATATGCTTTATGATATTGACATATATAGTGACACAATTTTTGATATTGAGATATGTACTGATAAATACAATCAATTATTTATTCTAATCTGAAACAAACACATTGAATGTCATTTGAGAAAAGTCAACATTTATTCCTACTCTATACTTTTGATTACATAATCTCCGTGACCAGAATCTAAACGCAATGAAGGTTCATATGAAAAAAGACTGCCTAGTTTGAAGGACTTTTTACTTCAGTATCCGGAACAGAACCTAATATATTTCAGCACTCAAAAATATGAATATTAAATAATTTAATTAGCATTTTTCTATGATACTGAATTTGAATTCTTGGCATTATGTTTTCTTTTAATATGCATTTTAAATAGTTGAGATTTCTTGGTACTCTACTTTGTTAGAGTTTTTATCTTTCCTAGTTACGATAAAATAACTGAGATAGATGTATCTTTAGACTATATAGCTTGAGAATATAGTATTTTCTGAAAGTTTAGAGATTTTACTAATAAAATCACTTGGTTTTAAACACTTTTCAAACTTTTGATGTATTTTTAAATAAACATTTATGGAAGCATACTTGACATATAATACATAGTCTATATTTACATGTGCTTGAATAGACATACTTTTCAAAGAAGATATACGTACAGCCAATAAGCATATGAAAAGATGAGATATGACTTTGTCTGCATTAGGTAGCTATTATTTATATACATATATATGTAATATGTATATGTTGATTATGCTGTAGAGAAACTGGAATCCTTGTGTGCTGTTGTTGGAAATGATAGATGATGTAGCCACTATGAAATAGAGCATGGAAATTCCTCTAAAAATTAAAAATAGAATCCATACAATCCAGCAATTTTATTCATCTATACAAAATGAATTGAAAATAAGATACTCAAACAGAAATTTTTGTACACCCATATTTATAATAGTATTATTCACAATAGCTAAAAGGAGAAAGCAACCCAAGTGTCCATTGATGGATGAATAAATAAACAAAATGTGGTATATAACTTCAGTGGAATATTAGCCATCCTTTAAAAGGAAGGAAACTCTGGCACGTGCTACCATATGAGTGGACGCTGAATATATTATGCTAAGTGAAATAAGCCAGTCACAAAAGAACAAATATGATATTATTCTACTTATAAGAGGTGCCTAGAATAAATAAATGTATAGAAACGTAAGGTAGGATTTATTGTTTAATGAGTAGTTTCAGTTCGGTAAGATGAGAAAAGTTCTGGTGATGATGGATGGTGGTAATAATTGGACAGTGTGATTTACTTAAAGCCACTAAATTGTAGACCTATAAATGGTTACAATGGTAAGTTTTTCTATTATATATATTTTACCACAATTTTAAAAAAATATAAAGGAGGCTGGGCGCAGTGGCTCATCCCTGTAATCCTAGCACTTTGTAAGACTGAGGATGGCAGATCACTTGAGGTCAGGAGTTCGAGATCAGCCTGGCCGACATGGTGAAACCCCATCTCTACTAAAACTACAAAAATTAGCCAGGCGTCGTGGTCCATGCCTAGAGTCCCAGCTGCTCGGGAGGCTGGGGCAGGAGAATCGTTTGAACACGGGAGGCAGAGGTTTCAGTGAGCCAAGATCCTGCCACTGCACTCCAGCCTGGGTGACAGAGCAAGACTCAGTCTCAAAAAAATATATATTTTATAGGAAAGAAATATCTATTATTATAGCTGAAATACATATGTTCAACCTTGTTCAGCTTTAGTAGTATATGACAAAAGCTATTTCAAGCAAATTTGCTATCGTTTTTGCACTTTCTTTCAGTCATACTTTCATTGTATTGATCAAGAGCTATGTCTCACATTGCAATTTTTTCAATGCTCATGACCATTAGCATATAAGTAATACATACTATTTCATATTTCTAAGAAATTGTTTCACCATGCAGTCTCTTATCTGTTTTATCTCACCAACTGGGTTATATACTTCTTACTAATAATGACTAGTTTTTATTCTTCTATGTAAGCAGAAGGAAGTATAATATTATTCATGGTATAGACAAGGAAATTGGGTATGTATGGGTTCATTCTAATCAGATTTATCTTCAACTTTTCAGGATTATCAAATTCCATACTATGTAATAATATTAAATAGCATACCTACAAAAGAGAAAGACTCAAAACTGTTTTACTTGGTAAAAGTCATCTGAATTTGCACAAGGAGCTCTGATATTCTGGCAAAATAATGGGAAGGGGTGAAGAAGTTGTTTTATTTTCAATGTGTAGTTTACCTTATCTTTTAGTTTTTCTGGTTTTGCCATCATTTTTTATGAGATTATGGCTGAAAATCTCTTCATCCTGAATTATTACTGTCAACTGCTGCTGTCAATACCAATTGAGGCCTAAAGTAATACAAAGGAAAATTTCATGGGTCTTTCGGTAGCTATGTTTTTAATAAGTATGCGTAATGGTATATGTCCTCAGAGACAAATGCAAAGAGAAATAATTAACTCAAGAGGATAAAATATAACCACCAATTTCAAGCAGATATTACATTTGCCACATCGACTGTATATTTTTCTAATGCTTATCTAAATTAATCCTAGCATGGAATGTGAATTATTATCTTTATTCTAGGGATGAGGAAACAGAGATCCAGGAATGTATTTTTTAAACACATACAATTTTTGAACCTCATATGTCTAGTAAACTTTTTTTAAAAAGATTGTTGTTGTTGCTTGTTTTTGTTAATGCAAACTATTTAATCTCTGCACCACATTCACTGCTTTTCACTGTGTGTGTGTGTGTGCACTGTGATGACAGTATTTTAAAAGTTATTACTTGAGCATATTCTTAAATATTTTCTAGAAATTTTGAATCAATAGAGAATTGTCAAAAGTAACAATTATATTTTTTCTTAAATCTCTGTTATTTAAAATATACTAGTCCCCAGCTTCATGCCTTAATTTGAAGAAAGTTACTATTTTAAGAAAAAAGTAATTTTAATGTTGATAAGCAACATGCAACATACTTAGTATTCACTTCATGCAACTTTTTATTTAGAAGTGAAAACTCATGTTCCCAAAAGAAATGGCTCACTTTCTGCACCAAGTATTACATTTTTGTGATTTACTGAGATATTAACATGGAAATGGTGATGCTAAACAATAGTTTCAATAGCTCTAAAACTATAGTGGGAATCATGATTTCATAAGAAAAAAATTAGTTATGTAGGTAACATTATTGTATAATTTCCCACAGGATCTCTACATTGGGATAGGTTTTATTATATCCTAAAACAAGTTTCCTACATTCACTTTAGATATAAAGTAATGCTGAATATAACAATATCATAAGGCAGCTCACAGTGCGAGCAAAGACATCTGTTAATGGTACCATGAATAGTTATGAACTGAGGTGCTCAAATGGCTTTGCCAGCAAAGCATTGCCTCTTAATTTATTTTTATAGCAAATGGAAGCCTCATTTTTCACGGTTGGGTAGTTTGCATTCAAATGTACCAATAACTTCAAATGCAATCACTTCTACACAGCATGTTTTATTGGAGAGCATAAGCTAGAATTGCTAATGGTTTGTTGATGGGTAGACAACTTCTCCATCAGCACTTTGTCTCATTCTGTATTTTGCTGTTTTGAAAATTATTTTAAGTAATGTGTATTTATCCACAGTAATATTTTAAAACACAGATTTTTATATGAAGAGTTAATATAATTCCAAATTGTGTAAATATGAAAAAATGTAAATATTTTCCTCTTTGAACCCTGGAATTTAAAAATATATATTCCATTATACTGATACTGAAATTCAGTGAAAGGATGTTTACATCAAAAGATGTATTTATTTGCTATGAACTAAAATGTGTTCCCTCACCCACAATTCATAAGGAAAGAATACTACAGGACTTTTATCTACTTTCTACTATGTAGAAAGGATAGAACAATGTTAAATCTACTGAAATGAGTGTCCTCTACAAACAGATACCTTAATGTCAACCACAATATTATGGTAAGAAAATATATTTATATTCATAGTAAATGTCTTGTTAGATAAAGCAATTGGTGAAATTAATATGCATTTCACTGGGCTTTCCTTTTTGAAATATAACTATTAACTTATGTTGTTCTTACACATAGTATTTGTTTTCTTATATGTTTTCTTATTTGTTTTCTTTATATGTCTTAAATTTATTTTGATATTTAATTGCTGTAAAATAGTTGTACACATTTATGTGGTGTATATGATGTTTTGAAACATATATAGCCATCAGGTGAGGTAATTAACATATCCATCATCTCAAACATTTTTCATTTCTTTGTTTTGGGAACATTCAATATCCTTCTATCTATTCAAAACTATATAATGCATTATTGTTAACTACAGTGATCTTACAGTGGTAGAGGACACTAGAATTTATTCCTCCTATCTAGTGGTAATTTTGTATCCTTTAATAAACCTCTTCTTATTCTCCCTTCCCCAGCCTTTAGTATTCTCTGTTCTACTGTAGACTTCCATGATATGAACTTTTTTTAGTTTCCAGGTATGACTGAGAACATGATGTTTAGCTTTCTCTTCCTGGCCTATTTTATTTAACATAATGTTCTCCAGTTCCATCTATTTTGTCACAAATGACAGGATTTTCTTTTTCTTTTCTTTTTTTTTTTTTTTTTTTTTTTTTTTTTTTTTGAGACGGAGTCTCGCTCTGTCGCCCAGGCTGGAGTGCAGTGGCGCGATCTCGGCTCACTGCAAGCTCCGCCTCCCGGGTTCACGCCATTCTCCTGCCTCAGCCTCCCGAGTAGCTGGGACTACAGGCGCCCGCCACCTCGCCCGGCTAGTTGTTTTTTTTTTTTTTTTTTTTTTTGTATTTTTTAGTAGAGACGGGGTTTCACCGGGTTAGCCAGGATGGTCTCTATCTCCTCACCTTGTGATCCGCCCCTCTCGGCCTCCCAAAGTGCTGGGATTACAGGCTTGAGCCACCGCGCCCGGCCACAAATGACAGGATTTTCAAATGGTTTTTGTCCTAAACATGTAACTAATGACTTCCTAGTCAAATAATATTTGTTTGACTAAAGAACTCTATATTAAGAAATAATTGACTTTAGGAGAATGAATCATTGAGTTATTTTGTCTGTGAATTTATAACAATAACTATACTATTGAATATACATTTGAGTACATTTAAATATGAGTTATTGCATTTTATAATCTTCAAAGTTTTAAACAGGAATGGTTTAATCAAAACTAAACAAGATAGAATTATCGAATGAATTTATAACAAGTATGATGTAGTGACAGGAGATATATATTTAGCCGACAACAAAATTACCATTTCAATTTAGGGGGAAGAAGAGGTAGGTTAAACCTACAACTCAAGAAGATGATAGAAAATAACAACAATAACAACTATTATCATTATCATTTTTCCATTTTTGTCAATTACAATTTTCTGCAACTTTAAATCTTTTTTATTTATATATAGTCATACATTTAATTTCTCAAAAAAGTCATGACAATTACATCATTAATCACATTCTAATTCCTAAATTTTATCATTTCCAAAGAAAACGGGTTTGGAAACAAAAATTGCCCACCCAATGTAATACGTTTGGAAAAAGATGAAACTAGAATTTCATCTCAGATTGACTTCTAGCAAACAGTACTAAGAGTTATGTATGGTAATTTTTAGAATTTGATCACAAACTTTCCATATTTAATGTGTTTCTTTTATATTTCACAATTTTAAACTCTTCAATTTAGTTCGTTTACAACAACAAGAAAAAAATTAACAAGGACAACCAATACTAAGAATTGTGAAAAATTATGTTTGAAGAAAAAGAAAATAGTCAACATTTTCTCTTTAGAGACATGTCTTGCAATATGTACCAAAAGGTTTTGAAATGATTTTACAAGATGCTAAATCATTCATAGATATCTCATCAAACTTATGACTGACATTTATATTGAAGGAAAATTCCCACAATATAATATTAATTAGTTTAAAGTGAAAAATTAAATGGCACTTACTAGATTCATAGTGTTTTGGAACCTCTATCACCTCCAAAAGAAGCTGAATATCCAATAAGCAGTTTCCAGATCCAGCCCTCTTTCCAGCCACTGGCAAATCCAATATGTCTTATGTATATGGATTTACCTATTCTAGGTATTTCACATAAATGGAGTCATACAATAAGTGATCTTTTGTGCCCAGCTCTTCTCATTTAGAATCATGCTTTTGAGGTTCATCAGTGCTGAAGCATATATCATTATCTCATTCCTTTTTATGAAAAAGTATTTGATTGTATGGATTTGTCATGATTTATTTTTCCATGTATTTATTTATGAACATTGGATTTGGTTCCTCTTGCTATTGAACATGTATGAATATAAATTTGTTTGTGAACCTCTTCAATTATGTTAGATGAATATCCAGAAACAGAACAAGTGGATCATGTGGTCATTGTATCTTTAACTTTCTTAGGGACCTTCAAACTGTTTTCCACAATAGTTGTACAATTTTACATTCTCACCAGAAATGTGCAAGGATTTTAGTTTCTTTGGATCATTACTAACACTTTTTACCTTCTATTTTTTAGTATAGTTATCCTAGTAAGTGTGAAATGGTATCTCACTGTGATTTGCATTTGCATTTCTCAAACTAATGATGTGATCTTTTCATAGGTTTGGCAGTCCTTTATATTGTTTCTTTGGATAAATGTCTATTCAAGTCCTTTACCATTTAAAAGTTGGGTTATTTGACTTTATGTGAATAAGTTGAAAGCATTCTTCATTTATTATGAATACTAGACACTTATGAGATATAAGAATTGCAAATATTTTCTCCCAATCTGTAGTTTGTCATTTTACTTTTTAAAAAGAATCTCAACTTTTATTTTAGATACAGGGCGTATATGTGCAGGTTTGTTAGACGGGCATATTGTGTGATGCTGAAGGGGTACAGATCATGTACTAAGCATAGTGCCCAGCAGGCAGTTTTCAAACCACACTCCCCTCTCTCCTTCTTGCCTCTAGAATCCTGAAGTAACTGTTGTTCCCATATTTATGACCATGTGTGCTCAATGCTTAGCTCCCACTTATAAGTAAGAACCTTCTCTATTTTGTTTTCTCCATCTCCATTAATTCACATAGAATAATAGCATCCAACTGCATCCATGATGATGTAAAGGATATGTTTTGATCCTTTTTATGGCTGTGTAGTATTCTATGGTGTGTATGTCACACATTTCTTTCTCCAGTCAACCATTCATGGGCAACAGGCTTGATTCCATGTTGTTGTTATTGTGAATAGTGCAGTGATGAACATATGAGTGTATGTGTCTTTTAGGTAGAATGATCTATCTTCCTTTAGATATATACCCAGTAATGGAACGAATCGGTCGAATATAGCTATTTTAATTTTTTTGAGAAATCTTCAAACTACTCTGTACAGTGGCTGAACTAAATTGCATCCCACCAATGATGTATATAAGCATTCCCTTTTCTCCAAACCATCACCGGCATCCTTTTTTTTTTGACATTTTAATAATAGTCATTCTGACTGGTATGAGATGGTATTTCATTTTGGCATTGATTTGCATTTCTCTGATGACTGCTGATAATGATGAACATTTTTTCATAAGTTTGTTGGCTGCTTGTATGTCTTCTTTTGAGAAATGTTTGTTTATATTCTCTGCCCATTTTCTAATGGGGTTGTTTGTTTTTGCCTGTTGATTTATTTAAGTTCCTTATAGATTCTGAATATTAGGCCTTTGTTGGGTACATGATTTGCAAATATATTTTCCCTTTCTGTAGGTTTTCTGTTTTCCCTGCTGATTGTTTCTTTTGCAATGCAGAAACTCTTTAGTTTAATTGAGTCCCAATTGTCAATTTTTGTTTTTGTTACAATTGCTTTTGAGGACTTACCCAAAATTTTTTTCCAAGCCTACTGTTAAGATGGGTATTTTCTAGGTTTTCTTCTAAGATTTTTATAATTTTGGTATTGCATTTATATATTTAATCCATCTTGAGTTAAATTTTGCATGTGGTAAAATATAACGGTCTAGTTTGATTTCTCTGTGTATGGCTAGCCAGTTATCCCAGCACCACTTATTGAATAGGGAGTTCTTTGCCAATTGGTTGTTTTTCTCAGCTTTGTTAAAGATCAGATGCTTGTGGGCGTATGGCTTTATTTCTGAGATTTCTATTCTGTTCCTTTGGTCTATGTGTCTGTTTTTGTACAAATATCATCCTGTTTTGGAGAGTGTAGTCTTATGACATAGTTTGACATTGGGCAGTGTGATGCCTCTGGCTATGCACTTTTTGCTCATGATTTCTTTGGCTATTTGAGTTCTCTTTTACTTCCATATAATTTTTTAAATAGTGTTTTCTATTTCTGTGAAAAAATGACATTGGTAGTTTGATAAGAATAGCATTGAATCTGTAACTTGCTTTTGGATGTATGAAATTAATTATGACGATATTGATTTGTTCAATTCATGAGGATAAAATGTTTTCCCATTTGTGTCATCTCTGACTTCTCTCAGCAGTGTTTTGTAGTTCTGCTGGTAGAGATATTTCACCTCCTTGGTTAGCTGTATTCTTACATATTTTGCTTTCTTTGTGGCTGTTGTGTTCTTGATTTGACTCAGCTTTGTCATTATTGGTGTGTAAAAATGCTACTGGCTTTTTGTTCATTGATTTGTATTCCAAAATCTCACTAGAATTGTTTTTTCAGTTCTAGCAGCCTTTTTGGCAGAATATTTTGGGTTTACTGGGTAAAAATATAAAGCCTGTGAGAAGAGATAGTTTGACTTCTCTTATCCCATTTGGATGCCTTTTATCCCTTTCTCTTGCCTGACTTATCTAGCTAGGACTTGTAGTATTATGTTATATAGGGGTGGCTAGAGTAGGCATCCTTGTCTTTTTCCAGTTCTAAAGGGGAATGGTTCCAACCTTTGTCCATTCAGTATGATTTTGGATGTGGGTTTTTCACACATTGTTCTTATTATTTCGAGATATGTTCCTTTGATGCCTAGTCTGTTAAGGGTTTTTGTCATGAAGGAATAATAGATTTTATAGAAAGATTTTTCTATGTCTGTTGAGATAATTATATGCTTTTTGTCTTTTATTCTGATTATGTGTAGAATCATATTTATTGCCTTGTGTATGTTGAACCAGCTTTATATCCCTGGAATAAAGCCTTCCTCATCATGGTATATTAGCTTTTTGATTTGCTGCTGGATTCAGTTTGTTAATATTTTGTTGAGGATTTTTGTGTCTATGTTGATCTTGGATATTGATCTATAGTTAGTTTTTGTTTATTGTGTCTCTGACAGATTTTGGTATGAGGCTAACACTGGTTTCACAGTGAGTTAGTGGGGAGATTCTCCTCCTTAATTTTTTGAAACTGTGTTAATAAGATTGGAATCAGTTCTTTGTATATCTGGTTGAATTTGGCTGTAAATGTGTATATTCCAGGACTCTTTTTGGTTGGTAGTTATTTAATGTTGATTTAATTTTACAAGTTTATATTAGTCTATTCAGGGTTTCAATCTCTCTCTTGAGATTCAATCTTTGGAGATTGTGTGCTTCCCGGAATTTATCCATTTACTGTAGATTTTCTAATGTCTTTGTTTAAAAATGTTCATAGTAGTTTCTGAGAGTCTTCTGTGTTTCTTCAGGATTAGTAGTAATATCATGTTTGCTGTTTCTGATTGTGATTATTTAGATCTTTCCCTTTCTTTGTTATTCTAGGTATGAATCTATAGACTTTATATTTTCTTTCAAAAAAACCAAATCTCAGTTTCATTAATCTTTTATTGGATTTTTGTATCTTGATTTCATTCAGTTTTTTCTAATTTAAATTATTTATTTTCTCATGCTATTTTTATTTTTATTTTTATTCCTTCTGGTTCCTTTATGTGTGAGGCTAGATTGTTAATATGAATTCATTCTAAGTCACTTTTTAAATATTTAGCTTTTGTGGGTACATAGTAGGTATGCATATTTCTGGGGTACCTGATATATTTTGATATAGACATGTGATACATAATAATTACATCATGAAAAATGGGGACTCCATCCCCTCAAGCATTTATCCTTTGTGTTACAAACAATCCAATTATACTCCTCTTTTATTTTAAAGGTAGAATTAAATTAGCTATTGTTACCCTGTTGTGTCATCAAATAATTAAGTCTTAGTTATGTTTTTCAACTATTTATTTGTATCCATTAACCCTCCTCTCCCTCCCATTCCTCCACTGCCCTTGCCAGTCTCTGGTAGCACTCGTTCTACTTTCTATCTTGATGAGTTCATTTCTTTTCATTTTTAGCACACACAAATAAGAGAGGACTTGCAATGTTTGTTTCTCTGTGCCTATCTTATTTACTTAACATAATGATCTCTAGCTCCATCAATGTTGCAAATGATAGTATTTTATTTTGTATTACTAAATAGTACTACATTGTGAATGTATACTACATTTTCTTTAACCACTCATCTGTGGCTGAGCACTTAGGTTGCTTCCAAATCTGAGCTATTATTCACAGTACTGTAACAAACATGAGAGTGCAGATATGTCTTTGGTATACCAATTTCCCTTCTTTTAGCTGTATACCCAGCAGTAGAATTTTTAGTGTTTTGAGGAACCTCTAAACTGTTTTCAATAGTAGTTATGCTAATATACATTCCCACCAACAGCGTACAAGTGTTCCCTTATCCTCAAATTCTCGCCAGCATTTGTTATTGACTGTCTTTTGGATAAAAGTTATTTTAACTGAAATGGGATCATAACTCATTATACTTTTGTTTTGCATTTCTCTGATGATCAGTGATGTTGAGTATTTTTGTATGCCTCTTTTCCATTTGTACATCTTTTTTTGGGTAATGACTATTCAGATATTTTGCTCATTTTTAATTGGATCATTATAATTTTTTCCTACAGAGCTTTTTGAGCTCCTTATATATTCTGGTTATTAATCCCTTGTCAGATGGGGAGTTTTCAAATATTTTATCCTGTTCTGTGGGTTATCTCTTCATTTTAATCATTGTTTTCATTGCTGTGCATAAGTTTTCTAACCTGATATAATCCCATTTACCCATTTTTGCCTTTCTTGTTTGGGAGATGGGGGACTAGGGGAGGGATAGCATTAAGAGAAATACCTAATGCAGATGACGGGCTGATGGGCGTGGCAAACCACCATGGCACATGTATACCTATGTAACAGAATTACACGTTTGGACATGTACACCAGAACTTCAAATATAATAACAAAAAAAGAAAGTAGAAGGATAGGTGAAGATACAAACAGAGTAAAATATGCTATTTATATCAAATATTGTCTTCCCAGGCAGTAGCTTATCTTTTCATTTACTCAAAGATGTTTTTAGGGGAAAATTTTTTGATTTTAGTAAAACATTATTTTCTTTACCAAAAAAAAGAGTAGATTACAAATCACAGTTATAGTATTATAATATTCTGTTTTTCTGCATAATTACTATTATTAGTGTTTTGTGTCTTCAGATGACTTCTTATTGCTCATTTACATCCTTTTCTTTCTGATTAAAGTACTCCCTTTAGCATTTCTAGTAGGACAGATCTGTTGTTGATGAAATCCTTCATCTTTTGTTTGTCTGGGGAAGTTTTTATTTTTCCTTTATGTTTGAAAGATATTTTTACCCCATATACTATTCTAGGGTGACATTTTTCCTCCAGACTTTAAATATATCATGCCACTCTATCCTAGCCTGTAAGATTTCCACTGAAAAGTCTACTGCCAGACTTATTGGAGCTCCCTCTATGTTTCTTTTCTTCTGCTGATTTTAGAATTCATTCTTTATCCTTGATCTTTGGGAATTCGGTTACTAAGGTCTTGATTTAGTCTTTTTTGGTTTAAATTTGCTTGGTATTCTGTAACCTGTTTGTATTTGGATATTGATATCTTCTTTCTTTTAGGTTTAGGAAGTTCTCTGTTATCCCTTTGAATAATCTTTCTACCCCTATCTTTTCCCCTCCCTCCTCTGTTGGAGCAATAATTCTTAGATTTGCCCATTTGTGTCCTTCCCTTCAATGTGATGAGTCTTCCAGGCCCTAGGAAGACCCGGAGATGCTGTCCAGGAGCAAAGGACTCATGTCATAAACCTTAGAGATCTGTGTGCTATTCTGTTCTACTACAGCGGAGACAGTACTTGAATGAAAAGATGCAATCCTCCCTATTCTTCCTTCCATTTTCCACAGGCAGAGGAGCCTCATTCTGTCATCAGCATCACCACAGGAACATGGAGTTTACTGGCAGGCTACCTCCAATGTTCACTCAAGGCCCAAGGATTCTCTGGTTAGCCTGTGATTAATGCAGCTAAGCATGAAACTCATCCTTCAAGAGAGTGTCTAAAAAGTACTTATGTTAACAATAATGGAAAGTATTTAACAATCTAAAACTTGATGTCATGTTAGTGCTGGGCAGTAAACTGATATCATTTTAACAAGCAATCTACTAAGTAGGGATAGAGATTACTTGTCACACTGGTTTCCCCAGGAGACCATATCTAGCACCCAGGAAGTGTGGGTATTTTCTTCTGCAATATAACAACTTTGCTTTTTGTTTTGCCATCTACTCAAGAGACATAAATTTACATAAATGGAAAAAATAATGTCAATAATTATTATGACAGAAATGGTATTACAAGGATTTCATGGAGTTGTAATGTTGGCAGCACAAGTTAAGGAAAGTCAGTTGATGTTATATAGTTTCCAACTGTTTAATGAACCTGACAAAACATTACATGAAACTATGAAAGGTACATAATTTAGCCTCAATTATTTTTTCTATAGATAAGCATATGTCTGTCAATAAAAAACTTGTCTAATACAGTTTTATTGTCATATATGCCAAAACATTTAAAATATATAAAGTTTTTACATGAAAACACATTGTTGCAGAAAGAGAAGCATATAAGAAGACATCAATTTTGTCTGAAAATCAAGGAATAATAGAGACAGAAATTATGGCGTTATGTTTCTCCATATGTTCTATCAGTGGCATCCAAAGAAAGAAAAAACTCGAGAATCAAAGCATGGTCTACACTAGTTGTGAATGCTGCTGAGAACCAAGCAATCTGTATTGCCTTTAGTAAATTCAAGGCCATTGAGGATTCTGTCAAAAATTATGATATGTAAAGTATGTAGGGATTAAGAAACTAGAAGCAGTAACAAACACTTTTTTTTTTGAAATATTATGTTCCCTGTGTGTTTCTAGTTCCTTGTTGGTTTAATCAAAAACAAATTTTTTCTTTGTTTCATATTGTAAGTGTCTTTATGACGTATGTTATTTTTCTCTGAACCTAACTTGTCATACTCTTGTTTGAATTCTGGTTTATTAATCATGCTTAGCATTTGCCAAAGTTTATTTTAAAAAATATGTGCGATGTCATTATCTAGCACCTACAATCCATTTTGCTGCTGTCAGATTCTATCTTCTGGCATATGCTGGCAGTAGAATGTTGATGCTCATAACAGTTAGCTTAATTTCTCTCAGGTCTCTGATGTGAAAGGTTTAGCAAGACTTAAATGGGACCAGTTGGATTCTGTAGATGTGTATCTGTGGTCTTTCTAAGACACTGTTGCAAAACTAATTATTTTCTTTTTTTATTTTGCTTTTTTCTTTTTTAGCAGAAATGAAGTTTCACTGTGTTGTCCAGGCTGGTCTTGAACTCCAGGGCTCAAGTGATTCTCCTACTTCTGCATCTAAAAGTGCTAGAATTACAGGCATGAGCCACCACATTCAACCCAAAACTAATTATTTCCAAAAAACATACCAAAATTGTTCGTGTTCTTATAACTGAACCAGTTTAAAGTTGTTATGAGAAGTTGTTTCCTCTGAGGATAAAGAAAGGTTCTAGTCAGACAAAAGAGACAAAGGTTCCTGCTGCTGGTGAAAATCACCTCATGCAGGAGATGGGTCATCCATTTTCTGATTTTGATGCAGTGTAGACAGTATCTACTGGTGACAAATAGAACAGAGTTAAATCAAAATGCTTTTCTAAAAAACCTTTTTTTGTTGTTGTTGACACCTTTATTATTTCTGATTCAAAGAATAAAGTGACTCACCCAGGATTATGGTTTTAAATTCAACCCATATTACTGGTAGTGGATTGTCAGACGTTAGCTTCTTATGCTCTCCTCCTTTCAGCCCTATTATAAGCTTTTTGAGGATATTAAACTTTTAATGCATAAGGTTAAAAGCATCTCTCATATGTCTGTTATGATGATCCATAGACGTCAGTTCTTTTGAGATGGTAAGAGCAATGTATTTGGGGCTTAGAAATACTATTCAAAGAAAACGTATAAATAAAATAACTTTGTCACTGTAAATACTGTAAATATTTTATTTATATAAGTTAAACCTCGATACAACAGACCTATATACAACAAATTACTTTCTATTTGTTCAATTAAGTCAATTCAGTCATACTGAAGGAACCAATATTACCTGATGAAAATAGGTATTCTAAAGCTATCAGCCACCAGAGTGACATCAGCAAACATGGTGAAGTAGGCAACTCTTACGGCCCATCAGTTCAAAGAGACATCAACAGATCTTGCAAACAGTGGCAGAATCAGCTTTGCCAGAACTCTGGAAAACAGCCAAGGGTTTATATTAATCAAAAGAACACTGAACCAAGGAAAAGGGCCTTTAAAATAGTAAAAAACAAGTTTTGAGACATTTTTATTTGCACTGGCTCCACCTTCCTCCTCTGCTTGGCAGTGTGTTGATGGGAGCAGCCTACATTCCAAGTTTTGGATGCTAGTCCCTGGATCTGGAGGGAGCAGAGGATACCTTATTTGCGAACAATATTGTTTGTTTTAACCTGTCTGACTACTTGGAGAATTGAAGTAAGGTGCTTGCCATTGTTTCACCTAACTTGGACTTCACTCATGGTAGAAAAGCAGAGGCATTATTCAAAAATATTGTAAGGTAAAAAACAAAACAAAACAAAATCCACATCTGCAGAAGATTTCTGTTGAAGTAGACAATAGAGGACTGAAAGTCTGGTGGTAAAAGCCATGTAGAGTTTGCTGTTGTTGTTGTTGTTTTTTCTTTTTCAAAATTAAGGCATTCAAAAGTGATCAGATTCTTTATTATTGTAGTTTTTTCTCCATCCCACACCTCAAACATTTGCTATTAATATTTCTTTGTGTTGTCAACATTCAAAATTATCTCTTCTAGCTTTTTGAAAACATGTAATAAATTATAGTTAATCATATTCATCATATAGTGCTACAAAATATGAGAACTCACTTCCCCATCTAGCTGTACCTAGGCAATATCATTCAGGACATAGGCATGGGCAAAGACTTCATGATGAAAATAACCAAAGGAATCACAATAAAAGCCAAAATTGACAAATGGGATCTAATTAAACTAAAGAGCTTCTGCACAGCAAAAGAAATTATCATCAGAATGAACAGGCAACCTACAGAATGGGAGAGAACTTTGCAATCATCTATCTGACAAAAGGCTAATATCCAGAATCTACAAAGAACCTAAACAAATTTACAAGAAAAAAAAAAAATCAAAAATGGGTGAAGGATATGAACAGACATTTCTCAAAAGAAGATATTTATGTGGCCAACAAACATATAAAAAAAACTCATCAACACTGGTCATTAGAGAAATGCAAATAAAAACAACAATGGGATGCCATCTCATGCCAGTTAGAATGGGGATCATTAAAAAGTCAGGAAACACCAGATGCTGGAGAGGATGTGGAGAAACAGGAACACTTTTACACTGTTGGTGGGAGTGTAAATTAGTTCAACCATTGTGGAAGAGAGTGTGGCGATTCCTCAGTGATCTAGAACCAGAAATACCCTTTGACCCAACAATCCCATTTTTGGTTATATACACAAAGGAATATAAATAATTCTGCTATGAAGACACATGCACACATATGTTTATTGCAGCACTGTTCACAATAGCAAAGACTTGGAACCAACCCAAATGTCCATCAATGATAGACTGGATAAAGAAAATGTGGCACATATACACCATAGAATACTATGCAGCCATAAAAAAGGATGAGTTGATGTCATTTGCAGGGAAATGGATGAAGCTGGAAACCATCATTCTCAGCAAACTAACACAGGAACAGAAAATCAAACACCCCATGTTCTCACTTATCAGTAGGAGTTGAACAATGAGAAAACATGGACACAGGGAGGGCAACATAACACACCAGTGCCTGTTGGGAGGTGGGAGACTAGGGGAGGGATAGCATTAGGAGAAATGCTAATAAACTGATTAGCAACTTCAGCAAAGTCTCAGGATACAAAATCAATGTGCATGTAGATGACATCATCCTAATGTCGATGACCAGTTGATGGGTGCAGCAAACCATCATGGCACGTGTATACCTATTTAACAAACCTGCATGTTCTGCACATGGATCCTAGAACTTAAAGTATAATTAAAAAAGAGAGGCTATATGATGAAGTTACTTTATTATTGTTTTGTAGAGTTTTAAAAACTGTATGAGGAATCATAAATGTAAATTGAATTCTACTACAAAATATCCATCATGGAACATGATAGGTTTTTCTTTTTCACTCTGACTCCAGAATATTTCTGCACTTCTTAATGGTCATATCTGAGAAAAAAAAATTTTCTTCTTTAACTTAGGGCATGAATAACTGATAAGATTATTAGCAATTATGCCTCATAACCTTTGCCTCCTAACTGCACTTATACTGCTTAGATATTCTTATTTTCTCTCTCCCATTGATTCTTTAGTCCATTAATTGTGTCTTTTACTTCTCATGCCAAGGTTTTCCCAATGAATTGATAAGTCCTGTTTAGCTCAGGTATATTTTTGTTGGTTTCCATCATCATTTTTTTTCTGTTTGTGTCATCAGCTTTTAGAAAAGTGCTCATACAGCCTTCTATCTACAGACACTCATGTCATGAGAAACCATCCACATTATGTGTATAAAATGTACAATGCAAATTCTTTAAAAGTGTTCCTAGAGCCTTCTATCTATACACGTTTAAAGTATTTTTAGAGTCAGACAATACAAAATAGATAACCAAATTACATACCTCAGCATCAATCAAAGTTGAGAATAAATTTAGAACTTTCAAAATGTCTCATTCAACAAAATACCTACTATTAATCTGCCAGTTCTACTTTCTTTGTGAAAGGACACCATTCAAAAAATATTAAGCCACCATTTTTACAGTTTTTATTAACAAATCCTGCTGAGTTCTCACTAGTCATATTTATCTATCCCTAGCTGATTACATCTCTTTTGGACACTGTTTCTGTCCATTACTGTGTTTCTGAAAGGAAAGGACAAAAAGTACTATGTCACTCTGGTGCAAAGTAACACAAAATCTTTAAGACTGTCAACATTTAGCTGCTGCTAATATCTCAACTTTTATCAGCATTCTGTATGTCCTATGCAGAATATCAGCAAAGCAAACTTACTCCATTTTAATTCATAACAAAGTTAAGCAGAGGAGTAAGTGTCAACTAAATGTAAAAAACCACAAAAAAGTTTAAATATAAATTAAGTAAAAGTTTATGCTGTGCTTAAAATTATTTTCTACAGTTCAATACAATAGAATGTACAGATCAGCAAGTGAAGCAAGTAAATTGGGTTAAGATTTAATATATCCAAGCATTAAAAAGCACATAGAATGTACAACATGGTTTATTTACTCATTTTGTAACAGATAATAATAAGTTAGATTTTCTCAAAATATTTGGTGCTTTTTTCCACAAATGGAGGCTAAGATATTTTCATTTTGTTAAAGTTAATATTAAAATTGAAAATAATTTTACTTATCAATTAAATATTTATGAGGGTTCTATCCCTCTCCTAGAGGTACTATGATTCCTCAATCATGTCATATTTTTAAAGATCTTCTTGTGTGAGTTCAACCAAATGGTTAGAAATGTATAAAAGAAGTAGTTCTATAATATGAATTCCTTCAAGATTTTTAATTGTGTGCATTTGCTTTTTCATATATCAAACTAATGGAATATAGGTAATAATATAATAAATGTTGTAATAAATCTGAATATTTGTCTTTCATAATTTTCAGCCCCAATTTTTTTCTATATCTGAATTACTTTTTATTTCAAGCTGACAACTTTAGCAAAGTCTCAGGGTACAAAATCAACGTGGAAAAATTGCTAGCATTCCTATACGCCAACAAGAGTCAATCTGAGAGCCAAATCAGGAACAAACTCCCATTCAGAGTTCTTACAAAAAGAATAAAATTTTTAGGAATAAAACACCTAGGAATACAGCTAACTAGGAAAGCAAAAGATTTCTACCAGGAGAACTACAAACCACTTCTCAAAGGAATCAGAGATGTCACAAACAAATGTAAAAAGATTACATGGTCATAGATAGGAAGAATCAATACAGTTAAAATAGCCATACTTCCCAAAGTAATTTACAGCTTCAATGCTGTGCCTATTAAGCTATCATTGATAATCTTCATAGAACTAGAAAAAATATTTTAAAATTCATATAGAACCAAAAATGAGCCCAAATAGCCAAGTCAATCCTATGCAAAAAGAAGAAAGCTGGAAGTTAGCTCCTGAATTCAAACTATTTTACAGGGCTACAGTAACCAAAACAGCATGGTACTGGTGCAAAACAGACACATAGACCAATGCAACAGAATACAGAACCTAGAAAGGAGACTGTACACTTACTACTATCTGATCTTTGACAAACCTGACAAAAACAAGCAATTGGGGAAAATATTTTCTATTCAATAAGTAGTGCTGGATAACTGGCTAGCCATATGTAGAAGATCAAAACTGGACCTCTTCCTTACACCATATACAAAATTTAACTCATGATAGATTAAGGACTTACATGTAAAACCCAAGAGTACAAAAACTCTGGAAGACAACCTAGGCATTAGCATTCAGGACATAGGCATGGGCAAAGATTTCATGACAAAGATGCCAAAAACAATTGCAACAAAAGCAAAAATTGACAAATGAGACCTAATTAAACTAAAGAGCTTCTTCACAGCAAAAGAAACTACCAACAAGGTAAAAAGACAACCTACAAATGGGAGAAAGTTTTTGCAAACTATGCATCTGACAGAGATCTAACATCTAGTATCTATAAGGAGCTTAAATTTACAAGAAAAAAAAAACCATAAAAAAGTGAGCAAAGAACATGAAAAAACACTTTTCAAAAGAAGACCTCATATGTGCAGCCATTAAGCATATGCAAAAAATGCTCAACATCACTAATCATTAGATAAATTCCAATCAAAACCATAAGGAGATACCATCTTGCACCAGTAAGAATGAGTATTATTAAAAAGTCAAAAAAATAACAGATGCTGGTGAGGTTGTGAAGAAAAAGCAACACTTATACACTGTTGGACGGAGTGTAAATTAGTGCAACCATTGTAGAAGACAGTGTGGCGATTCCTCAAAAATCAAAAGACAGAAAGAAATACGACTTGATTCAGCAATCCCATTACTGGGTATATACCCAAAGGAATGTAAAACATTGTATTATAAACATGCACAGGTATGTTCATTGTAACACTGTTCACAATAGGAAAAACATGCAATCAACCTAAATGTCCATTAATTACACACTGGATAAAGAAATTGTGGTACATATACACCAGGAATACTACGTAGCCATAAAAAAGAACGAGATCATGTCCTCTGATGAACATGGATGGAACTGGAGGCCATTATCCTTAGTAAACTGTAACTTAGGATCAGAAAACCAAGTATCACTTGTTATCACATATAAGTGGAAGCAAAATGATGAGGACACATGGACGCATAGAGGGGAACAACACATTCTGGGGCCTATAGAAAGGTGGAGGGTGGGAGGCGGGAGAGAATCAGGAAAAATAGCTAATAGATACTAGGCTTAATATCTGGGTGATGAAATAATCTGTACAACAAATCCCCATGAAACAAATTTACTTATGTAACAAGACTGCGCATGTACCCCTGAACTAAAAATAAAAGTAAAAAATAATATATAAAAGGATAATAAAATTATAAGCAGTATTATTTAAAAATTAAATGTATAATTGTGTTGTTAAATGTAAGTTGTAAATTCATGTAATTTAAAAACTTAAATATTTAAAATTACAATTACAAATACATATAAAAAATCATTTCATACAAATAAACCGAAGCAAAGTGTTTATATTTTTTTTGTTTTAATTTAAAATATATATACGAAAGTATATATATTAATCATATCATTAGTCATATATGACAGAAAATTGTGTTATAAACATGTTTATTACAGTCATATATGAAAATTATTGATGTGCATATTTTATCTTCCAGCAATCAAATATATATGTGATTTTGCAAGCAAGAGAAAAACCAAGGACAAACAATATGTTTTTCTAAGTCTAAAAATCCAGACGGAAGTAGCTTGAGATTCTTCTGTTTTAATGCAAGTTTTTGTGATATTGGTTTAAATAATTTTTTTCAGATTTTATGATAATGTGTATAACTCTTTAACTTTGTGTTGAGAGATTTTTTTTTTAACCTTTATTTTATTTATATTTTTTTTACTTTAAGTTCTGGGATATATGTGCAGAACTTGAAGGTTTGTTACATAGGTATACATGTGCCATGGTGGTTTGCTTCATCTATCAACCCATTATCTACATTAGGTATTTCTCCTAATGCTATTCCCCTCCTAACCCCTCATGCTCTGACAGGCCCCAGTGTGTGATGTTCCCCTCCCTGCGTCCATGTGTTCTCATTGTTCAACTCCCATTTATGAGTGAGAACATGTGGTGTTTGGTTTTCTGTTTCTGTGTTTGCTTGCTGAGAATGATGGTTTCTGGCTTCATCCATGTCCCTGCAAAGGACATGAATTCATCCTTCTTCATGGCTGCGGAGTATTCCATGGTTTATATCTGCCACATTTTCTTTACCCAGTCTATCATTGATAGGCATTTTGGTTGGTTCCAAGTCTTTGCAATTGTGAACAGTGCTGCAATAAACATACATGTACATGTGTCTATAGTAGAATGATTTATAATCCTTTGGGTGTATACTTAGTAATGGGACTGTTGGGTCAAATGGTATTTATGGTTCTAGATCCTTGAAGATTTGCCCCAGTATCTTCCACAATGTTTGAACCTAATTTACACTCCCATCAACAGTGGAAAAGCATTCCTATTTCTCCATATCTTCTTCAGCATCTGCTGTTTCCTTACTTTTTAATGATCGCCGTTCTAACTGGCATGAGATGCTGTATCATTGTGGTTTTGATTTTCATTTTTCTAATGACCAGTGATGATGAGTATTTTTTCATATGCTTATTGGCTGCATAAATGTCTTCTTTTGAGAAGTGTCTGTTTATATCCTTTGCCCACTTTTTGCACAGCAAAAGAAACTATCATCAGAGTGAACAGGCAACCTACAGAATGGGAGGAAATTTTTGCAATCTATCCTTCTGACAAAGGGCTAATATCCAGAATCTACAAAGAACTTAAACAAACTTACAAGAAATAAACAAACAACCCTATCAAGAATTTGTTGAGAGTTTTAAGAATAATAGACAATGTTAAGGAAAAAAATCCTGAATATCATTAAAATGCTGAGAGAAATCTTTGTTAATATATTACCTGACTATACAATGGCATAATGCTCTAACCAAAAGGAAGGATAAAGTAATAAGTAAAAAATCCTATTCACCAAATGAAAATATAAACACATAACTATAAATCAACCAGTTCCCCAATAGGTATCAAATATAATTAGACAATATTTTTTACTTTTATTTCAAGTTCAGGGGTACAAGTGCAATTTTATTACATAGGTAAACCCATGTCATAGGAGTTTGTTGTACAGATTATTTCCTCACCGAGGTATCAAGTCTAGTACCCATTGGTTATTTTTTCCTGATTCTCTCTCTCCTTCCACCTTCCACCCTCTGAAATGCCCCAGTGTGTGTTTTTCCCCCTCTATGTGTCCATGTATTCTCATAATTTAGCTCCCACTCATGAGTGAGAACAAGAGTTATTTGGTTTTCTGTTCCTGTGTTATTTTGCTAAGGGTAATGGTCTCTAGCTCCATCCATGTCCCTGAAAAAGATATGATCTCATTCTGTTTTGGGGTTGAATTGCATTCCATGGTGTTATTTGCATGATGTGATTTAATAGCAAATTAAAAATAGAAACAATAATCTGTTTTTATTCATATTGATATTACTTAAGTATAATGTTTTGAGATATTCAAATTGAGAATATAACTACAATTGTAAATTTTAAAAGTTAATCTTTCCTAGCATTTAAATTTCAGAGCAATCTACCAACCTAAGGAAGGTTTTCCCCAAATACTTAATCAAATTGGTCCACCAGACACTATTTATTATATTACTCAGGGTTTTTTTTGTTTGTTTGCATTTTTTGTAGTACTTATTGCTGTTTTATTTCTGTCTGTCTGTTTTATTCTTTGGTCCTATTTCCAAAGACTAGACTCTGTGGGGATGTGGGACTTTTCTCTCATTCTCTGGAGCCTCCCTTCCAGAAGAGAAGTGGATGCTCAGTGAATATATGCTGAAAATATACATAAATAAATGAAACCTCAAACATTACCTTTACAAGAACTATTTCTCCTCAAAGTCTATTTTCCACCTGCTACATTCTATTATTTCTGTCATTACTATTCTGCTAATTTGTTTTCCTATCTAAAAACTCATTCATTATTTATACATAGTTTAGGTACTTACTCCATATGTAATGAGTGTGTATTAACAATGGTTTATCTAATACTATTGTACATACAATAGGATTCTTTGTAAGAATTTCTTTCTCTGTAATTTCTTACAGTTCTTTGTAAGAAAATTGAAAAAAACATATTTTAAATAAGAAAATGAAATTAGCAATATTATATCAGCAAACAATTCCCAAAATTAATATTTTGATACACTTCCATCCGTTTTTATACACATAATTTTAACTATAATTTTCAGATGGCTTTTCTCTCTTTCCTTTTCATTTGACTTTTTATAATAATTAAATATACATGTGAACATGCCTTTTTACATAATAAAATTTGTCAGAAACCTTTCAGACTTAGGTTGCTCTTATTCAAATATTGATACAAAGATATTTATATATAAGTATTTGCCTTTGTCTCTACACATTTTCAAGACTGATTTGATATTTCTGCTTTCCCCATCTGATGAAAATCTCAAGTCACTATGCCTTTGCAACCTTATAGCCTCACCACACTCTGTGCTGGGAACTGAGAATGACTTTTATCTGACCCTTTTCCCTAATTACATCAATAATAACAAGAATCCCAAGAAACCCAGGTAAACCCTCACCTCTTAGACAAATGTCGATGCATATTTTTGCAAATTTCTTAATCTGATCTCATGACCCACGCCTCCCTAACCTCCTTATGATGTCTCCTGGAGCTAAGATCTGTCATCCGTAAAGATTCTGCCTTGGAATAGATTCAGAATGAAGCGACATTTTCACTACTTCTACTTCTTCCACTCTGGTCTACATCACAATATTTCTACCTTACATTATTTCAATTGCTTTCAACAATTCTCGCCATTTCATCTTTAACCAAATCTCACATTCTTTTCTCTACTAGTCACCACAGTGACAATTCTAAAAGCTAAGCCCAATTATATTACAGCCAGACATAAAATTGACTTAAAAATCCAACAAAATCTGACATGACCACTAACTTAATGACTTAATCACTATTTTTGTCTTTTTATCTCACTCATCTACACCTTACTGGTGTAATCAATGCTCCTTGATAGGACATAAACATTCTTTCTAAGGACACTTGAATGTGCTGCTCCCATTGCCTGGAATATTTTTTCCATAAATCCATGTGATTGGTTTTCTTAATTCTTTCAGATCTTTGCAATAATGCAATGAGTTCTTCCCTGACCGCCCAGACACGACAGCATACTAATTCCTTCCCAGAACTTTCCTCTTCTTTCTTCTTCTCTATTTTTTCTTTATATAACTTATCATTATCTGTAATATTATATATTTTCTTGTAGGATTTTAGTTTTGTCTGTGTTTCTTCCATCAACTAGAATATGAGCTCTATGAAAGAAAAATTCTATTTTGTTCCAGTGCTGTCCTCCAGCCCCTGAACATAGTAATTATTTAATAAATATTTGATGGATATGAACGAATTTTTATATATTAAACATACAGTTTAAAGGGCACATAATTAAGTGCAAAAGTTTTAGCAATACTAGATACATTTTGCATACATAGCTATATATGTGTCTACACATACATATACATAAATAATAGAAAGAGAATAAGTCTTTTAATTCACCTATTTTCTATTCATCTATATTTCTGTGTATCTCTTTAGATATCAGAATAACCTCTGAATGGTAATACTAAGCTAAAATAGAAGAAAGAATGTTGCTGACACTCAGGAATTGGTATGACTTTCATTGCTAGTCTGTTGTTCTCCAGTTGGAAATAAACCATCTTATATAACGTCAACCTCAATACTGTATGGTAAACTGAGACAAAAACAGGACCACTGTGAAAAACTCAAAATACCAATTGTGATTTCTCAGCAAAAAATGAGGGATGTATTAGTTTGTTCTCACATTGCTAAAAAGAAATACCTGAGACTTGGTAATATATAAAGAACGTGGGTTTAATTGGCTCATGGTTCTGCAGGCTATACATGAAGCATGATGCTGGCATCTGCTCAGCTTCTCCGGAGGCCTCAGGAAATTTACAATCATGGCGGAAGGAGAAGTGGGAGCAGACATGTCTTAAACAGCAGGAGCAGGAGCAAAAGAAAGAGTGAGTGGGAAGGGGCTACACATGTATCAACAAGCAGATCTCACAAGAAATCACTCACTACCACAGGGACAGTACCAAGCGAGAATGGTGCTAAATCACTCAAGAGAACTCTGGTTCCATGATCCACTCACCTCCCACCGGGCTGCACCTCCAACACTGGGGATAACGATTTGACATGAGATTCGATGGAGACACAGCTCTGAATCATTCAAGTGACAACTGCTTCTTTAGTAATTCCAGCATTATCCAGGCTCTAATCTCCCCTTCCTGTTAATAAGATTTATTAAGAAACAATCATAGAATTCTCCCTACTTTCTGACAACACCTGATCTAGAGTTAATCCCTGCTCCTTAGGCTTCCCCAAAATTACCCAACCAAAGTCCCAGGCCTACATGAGATTCTTTCTAATAACCTTCTACTGAAACCCATTGCTTCCCATGGTGAGTGTTTTTCCTTACTACAGTGAGTCATACAACCCAGCTGATCAACTACAGATGTATTCCTGGCAATATCCAGGTGAAGGGTGTTGGCAAGGCATATTTAAAAGTTAAAAACATATGTATATATATAATGGAGTAAATATAGAGAAACATGGAGTGTATCTTTGTATCTAACACTTCTTTTTATACTAATCTATAGTTATGTGTAACTAGCTGTATAATAACCTTTTGAAGATAAAAGAAAATAATGTTTTCTATATTAGCAGTTGCTAGATTTTGTATGTATCAATGTTTGCTTCTTTGAAGTTCTGTGGGAATAAAGAACACTGAGCGTTTCACATTTAAATAGTATGTCTCTTTTTATTTTTTTATTTTTTTTTATTTTTTTTTAAATTTATTTATTATTATTATACTTTAAGTTGTAGGGTACATGTGCATAACGTGCAGGTTTGTTACATATGTATACTTGTGCCATGTTGGTGTGCTGCACCCATCAACTCGTCATTTACATCAGGTATAACTCCCAATGCAATCCCTCCCCCCTCCCCCTCCCCATGATAGGCCCCTGTGTGTGATGTTCCCCTTCCTAAGTCCAAGTGATCTCATTGTTCATTTCCCACCTATGAGTGAGAACATGCGGTGTTTGGTTTTCTGTTCTTGTGATAGTTTGCTAAGAATGATGGTTTCCAGCTGCATCCATGTCCCTACAAAGGACACAAACTCATCCTTTTTGATGGCTGCATAGTATTCCATGGTGTATATGTGCCAGATTTTCTTAATCCAATCTGTCACTGATGGACATTTGGGTTGATTCCAAGTCTTTGCTATTGTGAATAGTGCTGCAATAAACATACGTGTGCATGTGTCTTTATAGCAGCATAATTTATAATCCTTTGGGTATATACCCAGTAATGGGATGGCTGAGTCATATGGTACATCTAGTTCTAGATCCTTGAGGAATCGCCATACTGTTTTCCATAATGGTTGAACAGTATGTCTCTTTTTAATGCTTGACTGAGCATAACAATGATACTTTATGTTACAGTTAAATTTTCCTAAACTTGAAGACTTTGGTCCTCTCAAATGGGATATGTAGGCAAAATAAAGTAGCAATTTCATTTATGTTAATATGCTCATAATTGAGAATAAATTGTGAGCAAAGTAGAGTCAGTAATTCAGTTACCACTCCTTAAAAATAGCTAAATAAATGAATTGAATTATGACTTTTAGAAGAGTAAGGATAGATTATGCATTATCCCCACCCTATGAAAAAGAGTATAACAATTTTATAAATAATTCACTTATGCATATAATAATTGGAGTACTATTTATGAAAAAGATACTATTAAATTCTGTTTTTTACAGATAAGATGGTTTTAACTATTAATACATTGACATAATTATGCAGAACTTGTGCATATAATTAGAGTATGGGTCTAGAGTTAATTATTGAAATTTAAGAAGTTATTAGTAAAGCCTTTGAACAAGAGAGTTTTTGGTTTTTTTTTGTTTTACTGGTCCTCATTCAAATCTATGTTGAGTTATAAAAATAAACAGGTAAAAATAATTTAGAATTACTGATTCTACCGTTACTATTTCCATTGAATTTCAATCAAATCAAATTGTGGAACTGCCATCTATAAGGTCTAGCTCTAGAGAGCTTATGTTTCTAAGCAATATCGTTTATTCACCACTTTAATAAAAACATTTGTCAGTTTGATGAAAAAGCCACCTTAATCAGAGTTTTGAAGGAATAAAATAAAAAATGCTAAGACAAAAGATCAATTTTAATATTATACCTACCAACTACCATTTGTATTATACCAACTATTTCATATCTACCATTATAAATCTATATTGAATTTTACTATATCATCAAAATATGAGGGGATAATAGTAAATTACACAATTATCACTATAAGAAAGATAATATTTCTTAAAGTTTAAATTGTATGGAATAGGTATGCCTATGTGATGAATAATGAATATGTAATTGCCTATGTAATGAACTTTTGAAAATATTTAATATTAAAATAATAAGGGGCCACACATTTTATATCTTGTAATTTAAAATTGGAAAATTCTGGCCAGGCGCTGTGGCTCAGGCCTGTAATCCTAGCACTTTGGGAGGCTAAGGCGGGTGGATAACCTGAGGTCAGGAGTTCAAGACCAGCCTGGCCAACATGATGAAACCCCATCTCTACTAAAAATACAAAAAATTAGCTGGACGTTGTGGTGGCACCTGTAATCCCAGCTACTCAGGAGGCTGAAGCAGGATAATTGCTTGAACTCAGGAGGTAGAGGTTGCAGTGAGCTGAGATCCTTCCATTGTACTTCGGCGCAGCCAACAAGAATGAAACTCTGCCCCCGCCCCCCAAAAAAGGAAAATTCTGATCTCCTATTTTAAATGAAAGTGTTAATTTTCAGATATTAAGATATTATTATATGTTGTTGGCCAGGCAGTGGCTCACATGTGTCATCTCAGAACTTTGGGAGGCCGAGGCAGGCAAAGATCACTTGAGGACAGGAGTTTGAGAGCAGCCTGGCCAATACGGCACAAACCTGTCTCTACTAAAAATACAAAAATTAGTGTGCCTGTAGTCCCAGCTACTCAGAAGGCTAAGGTGGGAGAATCACTTAAACCCAGGAGGCGGAGGCTGCAGTGAGCTGAAATCGTACCACTGCACTCCCTCCTGGGCAACACAGCAAGACTCTGTCTCAAAAAAGCAAAAAAAGATGTTATTACATATAGTAAATTTGTACAAACAATCATCAAACAACCATTGACTATGTATATTTTTTCTTCTATAAATGTATTTCCTCTCCACTTTTCTCTTTTTTCAAAGCCAGTAATTTTTATTTGCCAAATATTCTGATCAATTCGTATGTAACTAGCTAAACGTGAAAACCTCAATTTATAGAAAATGCAATATATTTTATTTCATAAGTGAAATACTTTCCAAATTTTTCAAATTTCACAGAAAAAGTTGATTGTTGTAACACATGCATGCTGATATCAAACATGATTTCTCAAAGAAATAATGTTGCTAATTAAGAATAGATAGTTCTATATCACTTTATAATTTGCTTGCTTCACTCATCAGCAGAAAACAATCAAAGCTATAAAAGAAAATTAACTCAAGCCTAATAATATTTGTATACAATAACTAGTCAAAATCTTATTGATACAGAGATATAAATGTGTTAGTCAATTTTATAGCGCTTAATAAAAGCAAATTGGCATATTTGTTGCTATTATTATTGTGGAAATGCATTGTTATTAATAGAGCATGCCCTATGAACACGTTCTGGTTGCCACTTAAACATACCTTCAAGATCTGTACTTAATATTTATCTCATTACATAGAATTACATATTAAGAGTAGTAGGAAAGCATGCAATCAGTTATTATCTCTCCTTTGCTTCATTGTTGCAATGAATGATTGAAATCTTAAACTAACATACCTTATCTAGATTTCTATGGTTTACTTATTTTTCTTTTTAATGAGACCCACACGGATGCTGCTCATGTCACTGTGATTTGTGAGAACTTGAGAAAACCCAGTTAATAGGCAGGCTTGTTTTTTTGAAGTTGCTCCAATATTTCTGGGCTTCTAATCATAATTAAAGTTAACGCAGAAAAAAATTAATTGCTCTATTTAAAAGTGCTATTAAGGGGCTTACAAAACTGGAACAAGTTGATATATGTGATACTCAATCTCATAACAAACTGTAATGATTAATTTGATATGCAATTGCTCCAAATCTACATTTTCTCTTTCTCAGAATCCCAGATGGATTATGAAAACCACATAATGCTGCTAGCTCACCTGTGCTCCCACTCTTTTTATCCCTCTAATTTTCAGGGATGCTTCTGTTGGCATGGTTGGGGTGTTCTCTGTCCAATGTCAAGTATACATCTGCCTTTAGAGGCAACATATTTATTTTTCTCTGAATACATGGGGGAAATTCTACTTGCTATTCCATTAAGTAAATAAATGTTGAAAAGATCTACAAGACAAATATAGTCAGTTAGCAAAAATTTGTCAGGAAGTTAATATAGAAAGTTGTTAACTGTGATTTTGGAAAATATTGTAGCATCGTACGTGTGGGAAGAATGAGTTAAAAAGTTAAAGAGTACTTTTACATTCTAAATTTTTCATGTTACATATATTTGAATAAATAAATGTATGTATAGCCATACACATGTCAGCAAGACTATATTTGAGTTTATTTATACATATATAAAATAAAAGAATATTGTAGCTAAGCAAGATAAAATGATATCAGAAAAGGAGAAAAATAAAGATTAGCAAGCAATTATTTTACCTACAATCAATTGCTCTGTTTGGAATTTTACTTTCTAGTTATAGTTTTTCACTTCCTGTGGTATATAATTTACCATATAAAAACATATTTTTAACTTTAGTCTATGGTTAACACAAAAATATGTATGTACAACTCTCCCTATTTAAAAGTTTAGTAGAAAAGACAATATACCATTTCAATTACAAAAATTGTTTCTTCTTATCCATTTTTAAGCCTCCCAAAATGAAAATAATGCCCAATGACAAATTCATTAAATACTGTGTAGTTTTTGAAAGCTGTGGTTAGAGTGAAACAGAGACTCTGAAAAATGTTGCTTTCTTTCTTTAGAGAATAGATTCATTAGTTGTTTCTAATTGGTTTCTTATTGAAGAATTATAATTTTTCTAACACTATTCAAGCCCTTTTGTTTCAGAAATGGTGGAAGAGCATTATCTTAAAGAGTTGAAGGAGATACAGGTAGTTCAATAGCTTAACTCATTATCAGATGTTGACTGGGAAGCATAAATAAATGACTCAACCACAACACCCTGTTATCAGTTTAAATATAATAGTAATAACAATAGGTGATATTTATTGAGTATGTCAGGGATTGCTTTAAAGAGCTTAAATATTTTATCTCCCTTAATGCTTAAAATATTGCTATGAGGCAAAAATTTACTATCATTATTTTACAGACAGAGAGCATAAAGCATCCAGATACTAAACAAGTTATCTTTTTATTTCTGTACCTGACTCTTATCTCTTCAATTTTACTATAATGTATTAGTCTTGTTATAACTAATTTAGGTTTTAAAGACCCAGTATATGACCAACTGCTTTAGACGTTTTAAAAACTATAAGGAGCACATGTCTTTCCTTCAAGATTTATTTTTTATAAAGAAATTATCCATAATCTGGAGTTTCTGGAATAACAATTTTATTGCTAGAGTACCACATTATAATCTTTTCCAAAAGATATTTTTTCTTATGTAGGTGCAGTTTATTTATTCTCCTTCTGTGCATATTTTTAACCTTGTCATTAACAAACTGCCAAAACAGTCTTACTCCACCAGAATCCTGGTCTATAGAGAGTTAAAGATCTTTGATGCTTACTTCTAATTCAAGTTTTCTCAGCTTATTTAATGAATGATATATCTGCCCCATTTCTCACCCTCCAACACATGCACATATAGCAAATACTGTCCCAGGTATGACTTTCAAGTAGGATGCATGTATTATGTGTTGTTTTTAAAATGTATTTTGGTTGAGACTAGTGTTTAGGTATTCGAACTGACAGTAGCATCTCTCATTTTGTAAAATGGGATTTCCTTACCACCACTACTGCTGCTAGCGGTATAGATTCTTAACAATAAGTTAGTGTATTTGGTAGCATATTTGACAGATGACATATTCTATCTCCTAGAACAGTGTGATACTTGGAAAAGAGCACTTAATAAAAGATTAGGCCAACTAAATATTTTTCCTAACTGCACTACTTATTAGTTATGTTGATTTCGGTAATAAACTTGGACCAAATTAGCTAATATGTGTTTTCACCATTTACGGAGTGGTTTAACATAACACAAATATGCTGATTATAATGTAGCAAGTCAGTTGTAATTGTTATTTCTGTGTCTACATATTTGAAACCTGAAGTTTAGAGAATTTATATGGTTTCAAAATAATTGAACCCAGGCATAACTTCAGGTCTTTTGGCTCCAGATATAGTATTTCCTTGTCCACACCACACTTTTCTTAATTGTGTGGTGTTGGAGTTGATAATCAAATGAAATCTATTTAGATGTTGCAGATAAATTCCAAAATAGTATACACAATAATTTATTTTTGTAGTGAGTCAATTCCTAAAGAGCTATTGTATTTATTTTTACTTTACTTGTGCACTAATTTTTAAAAGTAAGATTATATTCCTTGTGAAAATAAAAATCAAACTAGAACAGAAACCTTTAAAAAAAATCCTCATTCATCTTCATTTTATTCCTCCTTGGAGAATCTACTGTTAATCTACAACCCCCCCCACCCCCCCCCACACACACACGACACATGCCAGTGTATCTGCTATGTAGACTTGGTTATTGAAATATTAACAGCTGAAATGATCTGTTTAGGTACAATACGTTAATATTTTTGTTAAGATATTTATTCTGATAAGCAAATTTGGTTCAGTATTCTGAGGATGTGTTGTATAATTTTATGTACCAATTTGAAGGGTATTTTTGGATAGGGTTAACATAATTCAATGAACTTTGAGTAAGCAGATTGTCCTCCATAATGTGGGTGGGCCTCAACCAATCAGTTGAAAATTTGAATAGAACAAATGACTGACTTCCCGCAGTAGGAGGGGATTCTCCAACAGAATGATCTCAGACTGTATCTGCACCATCAACTCATCTTGGTCTCTGTTTGTCAACCTTCAGACTGGAACTGCAGCATTGGCTCTCCTGGGTCTTCAGCCTGGTTTCCTACATAGGAGATTTTAGACTCATCAACCTCCATAATTACATGAGCCAATTTTTTATGATAAAGATTCTTCTGTGTATACACACATCCTATTGGTTCTGTTTCTCTGGAAAACTTTGGCTAAAACAAAATGTAAACTGTATTTTCAAATAGCCTTTCTTAAATTAAGTCTAAAGCTTCCTCCCTACCTACATTAAGTGTGAACTAAACATTTCTCCATATATGGTACAATGTAACCTAATTGAATGTTTAAATAGGCTGTAACCTACTCTTGTATCCATAATAGAGTTTTGTCCAATCACAGGTGAGCAACTCTTGAAATCGTGTTTGAAAAAGGCAAATGCTGAACTGTAATCAATCCAACTGTCTCTGTAGCTCACTTCCATTTTTGGTATGTCACTTTCCTTTTTCTGTGATCTGACCATGTGGTGGCCCTAGAGTCACTCTGAAACTGTTCTGGCTCTCTTGGCTGGTGGATTGGAGAATTGTTCTCTGCTCAATTAAACTCTGCTAAATTTAATTTGCCTAAAGGTTTTTTTTTAATATCTTCAATACTTCACAAGCAGTAAACATTTATTATAGAAGTAACTTTCTATAAGTCTTATGCAATTTGAAATATACTTTAAGATAAAAATTCTGAAAGGCACTTATATATATCTACCTTGCTTCAAATCTCAAGTCTTAATTGAAGATTTCCAAATCACAGAGGCATCCTATTTTTTGTAAAGTTTTTCTTTTTTAAAATAGAAGAAAAAATGAATTAGAATGATTTATGGAGCATGTTGCATTATTATTAGAGATTGCTGTTTTCTTAAGATTGTTTTTTATAAAAACATTTTTCTTTCATTCTCTAAAAAGTTACAACCCTTTCTCTGCAAGAAAAGGATTCTATTTGTTTCTAGATATGTATTTTTGTTTTTATCTTTCTTTTTTACCCTTTAATAGTTTCATGAAGAATGTCACTGGATCACCAATTTTTTTTTCTTTTTTTAAAAAGGCTATAAGCATAAATATTACCTAGTCTTCTAAGCCTATCAAAAATTTTCAGCACAATCTATTGAAGATAGGTGTACTTAAAAGTAAAACAAAATCAGAAACTTCAGGACTCAAGGATTCTGAGGATAGTTTTTAAACTATTGAAGACAGTTTTGTTTCTTGAAAGTAACTACACTGTTTCAACTGGATTTTTTGAAAAAAAAATTATATATATAAAAAGTATTATATATATACACACATATTAGAAAAATACTTTTAATACACACCAATATACCCTATATTATGTTTCTGTCAAATGTAATTTAACTATTAGCATAAAAGTAACACTGATAAAATAATTTAATATAATAGTAGAAACAACATGTGTCTTTATATCATTTTTTAAATTTGATGAGCATAGAGCCAGACCCATTCATCACTATAGTGAGAACAGGCTGGGTCTTCTCTGCTACTGCTATATGACAAAGAACTTGACTTGCCTTTCTTCCTGGTTCCTGGGAGGGAGCTTCTAAATCCTTGTAATTTCCCCAGTGATAGAAGTGTCTCTGTGCTTCATGATGGGACCCTGGGACCACACCTGAGTTTATGCCAGTGAGATGACTAACAGTGGGTCTCTCGGTAGTTTATGCAAACAAGATGTCTCAAGATGGGGGCTAGCCATGTCCAAAAGACTAACATGTAATTAACAGTTGGGGATTTTGTACTATAATATAAGCTTGCCTTCCAGGAAGGTGATGAGGGCTGGAGACTGAGTTCAGTCATTTGGCTCATTAATTATGCTTATGTAATCAAAATGATGCTCGGATGAGCTTTGCTGGTTAACAATATTCTGTAAATTATTGTTACACATTAATATACTGTATGGATGGTGTGTCCTGTCTCTGAAGGGAGAGGACATGAAAGCTTTGCACTTGGACCCTTTCTAACCTCATTGTTTACATTTTTTTTTGACTGGTCCTGATATGTATCCTTTTTGCTATAATAAAAATATCATCATCAATATAGTGAAACAGGAAATGTTCCCTTGTTCCCCTTGCAGGGTGTATGATGGGGTGTGGCTCGCTTCTTCAGTGCTCCACTGCTCCAGCCTCTAGGGGAGCATACAGACGGGCAGGCTGTGGGGCTCCAACCCCACAGCAGTGTCTAGGGGTGAATGTTTACAGCTGAAGCCCTCCAATGGGTGTGTGTTACAGAGTGCTCTCTCAGCTTAGCCATCTGTAGGTGGCTTGTGTTCGTCAGCTCTGTTAGACCTCAGCCTTGTCTCAAGGACAGAGGGCTTTCTGTATCCCAGGGTTCTTGCCTTGGTGTATGGGAAGAATCAGATCATATGTGGGCTTGGAGAATGAGGGCAAAGTTTTATTGAGTGGAAGTAGCTCTCAGCAGATGGGGAGTCAGAAGGGAAATAGTTTCCCCCTGATGTCCGTGGCTGGGGCTCTCCTTCGACTGCCCCAGCCAAACTCTGCCTTGTTCTGCTGGTCGATGGCCTGCAGGCCTGCTGGTGTCTGTCATGTACTCTTCCACCATCATGCTCCCTCAACGTCCTCTTGATGTCCAGCCTCTTGTGTCTTCTTCTGCCAATGTATTCTGCTCCACTTCCAGTCACTTGTTTGTCTGCCTCCTAGGGTCTGGGGGTTTTTATAGGCACTTTCAAGTCCCTTGTTTGTCTGCCTCCTAGGTTCTGGGGGGTTTTATAGGCACAGGATGGGGGAGTGGCAGGCCAAGGTGGTCTTGGGAAACACAACATTTGGGCACAAAGGCAGGAGTGCCTGTCTTCATCTAAGTCAGTGGGCACAGGCCTGGGGGTGGAGCCCTCGCCAGGGACCCGCCCTTCTACTCCAGCGCTTCCCTGCCCCACTTTTGTAGCAATAGCACTTTATTGAGTTCTGTCAGTTTCTAGTGAATTTTTCTACTTGAGAAGTCAATGAGGAGTCCCAGATTTGTAGTGAGTTCATCAGAGGCTTAGGAACCCCTGACCTTGCAGCTGGTATCTGAAGTAAAAGTAGTCTTGTTGAGGACTGTACCCTTAACCTGCAGAGTCCCCTGGTAGTTAGTGTCAGAAGTCACTGCAGCTACCATGCCATTCTCTCTATACTCTTTTATACACTGCAAATCTGTGGTCAGGCACAAGTTTCTAGACATACAACATAGTATTTCCATTGCCAAATCCAAGGCATTTAGTTCGATAGTGTATCATCTTGTATTTGATTACTATGACTGTTAATTTGGATAACATGTTCTTAATAGGCAATACAGCAAGTCAAGTAAAGCTTCATTTTTACACAGCATTAAGTATTCTTGTCTTTTCCAGTTTAGTGAACTGCCCAAAATCTAGCAATTACTAAACACACTCTAATTGACTAAATACTAGAGTCAGAATCAGTTAGGTATTTCTGAAGCTGAATTTACATTGCTAAACATGAAGGTGTCATTTAATTCACTTGATCAGGCTCAAAAAAATTAAAGATCTGAAAGACACAGTGAAACTAAGACCCTAAAAGACATTTGTAGTATCATTTTTTAAAATAAAATCTCTCAGTAAAATGGAAAAATAAATTAAGCACTGGATAATAGAAATGTTAAAAAACGGAACTAACCTTAGTGTTTGAACAAAGAAAAACTCAATTATGCATTATATTATCTTTTGAATTTGGGCAAAGTATACTTTCAGATAACTGACAATACAGTTAATAATAATAGTTACCATAAATACAACTTTAAGAACATTTTCTTGCCTCTCTTTAAAATTTTTCTAGTCCTTTTTCTGCTTGCTTCATTTGTTATTGCTAGTCACTTGCTTTAATTTCATTCTAACAGGCATACTATATCTACTTCTTGAAGTTCCTCTTCACATCTTTTGTTTCTAGTTATTTATTCAGGGACAAGGTCTGTTTTGGAGGGTGGGGAAGATTGTCACTAACTTTGACTTTTGCCTTAGTTTGACTGAGACCAGAGAGGATAGTAGTGTTGTCACCAGGGTCATTAAGAAATAAATAAGACAACATATAAGAACGCCCTCATATGTAAAGTATTAATACAATGTAAAAGTATTGCCCAAACACTCTCCTGAGGTAAATAATAATAATAATAATAGTCCGGGCGCGGTGGCTCACGCCTGTAATCCCAGCACTTTGGGAGGCCGAGACGGGCAGATCAAGAAGTCAGGAGATTGAGACCATCCTGGCTAACATGGTGAACCCCCATCTCTACTAAAAATATAAAAAAACAGCCCGGAATGGTGGCAGGCGCCTGTAGTCCCAGCTACTTGGGAGGTGGAGGCAGAAGAATGGCATGAACCCGGGAGGCGGTGCTTGCAGTGAGCCGAGATCGCGCCACTGCACTCCAGACTGGGCGACAGAGCGAGACTCTGTCTCAAAAAGAAAGAAAGAAATAAAATAATAATAATAATAAATAAATAAAGCCATTGGCTCACACACCTGCAAAATAAAAACACAAGGCTGGAGGTTCACGGAGTATTAATATAGGAAAATCTCATTTAAGTTAATGTATAATATTAACATTCAAAATTCAATGCAATTTAATCCAACAACTATAACTCCATGACAAAGAGAGTCATCTCTATTTCAGAAGCATTTAATTCAGTATTAAGAATTAATACATCATCATATTGTCAAGACAAACCCATGTACCATTTCACAACAACTAATAAAAATTACAGGAAGAATCTCATCTCAGAATAATTGATTTCTATTTTTCATTCATTAGCAAGATAAGACTCTCAGCTTTAGGTGTATTTCATTGAATTAACTTTGTGGAAATACATACTGCCTGATAAAAAGCAAAGACTATTTAAATGGAAAAAGATTACTTTATTAGAAGTATAGGAATCTCCTGTATTGCCTAATAAAGGACATTAGAACTATAAGTAGGGTCTGGAATTGAATTAATGGAGTCATATGCAAATATAATTCTGCTGAGTAATCTTATGTCCTCCACAGGCATTTCAGCGTTCCATTGGTTGAATTCTTGTTATTTTTAAAATAGGTAGGCCTGGCACAGTGACTTATGTCTGTAATCTCAGCACTTTGGGAGTCCGAGACAGGCAGATCATAAGGTCAAGAGATCGAGATCATCCTGGCCAACATGGTGAAACCCCGTCTCTACTAAAAATACAAAAAATTAGCTGGGCGTGGTAGTGCACGCCTGTAGTCCCAGCTACTCTGGAGACTGAGGCAGGAGAATCGCTTGAACCTGGTAGGTGGAGAGTTCAGTGAGCCGAGATGGCGCCACTGTACTCCAGCCTGGCGACAGTGTGAGACTCCATCTCAAAAGGTATACATATATAGGTAAAGAAAAGGAGCTAATATTCAAGCTTCTGCAAAGTGTAAACAACATCAAAATAAATGTACAATAAAAAGATGTTTTTTGCCTTCCTCAACTACATGGATATATACGCACTGTCTTACTAAATGCCAAATACATTTTAATAGCAAAATATATGTATTTGCCACCTTTTCTTTATACTAGTGGAATAAGCATGCCACGTTAACATAGTCAAGGCTCTAAATAAATTGTATAATTTATAATAATACCTGAAGGTACTTTTACAAAGGAGAGGAGTTAATTATATCTAGTTTTAATTTAAAATGAAAATATATTTATGTTTTTAGAGGACTTGCCTGTTGTCATATATTTAATATTTCATTGATAACTTATCTAAGTTAGAGAGGTAATTAGTAAGGTAATAGAGAAACAAACCCTAAATGTTTTACTCAATGGTAAGCATCTATGCTGACTATAAATATAAAAGCATTGATGAGTAAGCTAAGCATATACACTACAAAAAAAGTACGATAATAAGTCAATCGCTTTGAATATTGTTTATCAAGAAAATATCAAAAGAAAAATGTATATTTAAGTTTTCTAATGAAAAACATATTACTTTTAGGGAATAACTTGATCATAATAGTGTAGCATATGAAAAGTCATGACTTTTGTATTGCTTATGGCTGTTTAGAGTATGTTTTGCATCACATACATTTATATTTTGAAAATATATTTTGAACACATGCCAGTAGATTACATTTAGCAAGTGAATGAACAGTGCTATTGATTGGAGGAACATTTATAATGTGATTTTTAAACTTCATCGTCTGCATACATTCTAAACTCTAACTTCGTTTATGATTTTTCATAAACCAAAGGAGAGCTATCACATTTCCCTACACTCCCATGCTGAATGACATTAAAATTGCTCTCTTATTTTACAGCATTGTGACTACAATAGAGAGTGAATGTTAAATGTTCTCACCACAAAAATAACCATGAGGTAATGAACATTTTAATTAACTCGATTTAATGACTCCATTTTATGCATATATATACATGAAAACATCATGTTGTACACAAAGCAATATTTTCAGCCAATAGAAAATAAGTAAGTAAATAACCAAATTTGAAAACAAAGAAATTATTCTTCTGAAACGCAGTATAGTCCACATACATTACCATCAATCACATCACTGCAATGACAGTACAGTGAAAACCTTCATTTTAACAAGTTAAATAATAAAACAAGGATTATTCAGAAAAGATGATCAGGTACTAGTAGTCTCATTTTAGAGAACTGAACTAATGCAGTTATAGGCAAATGTGATTCTACTTATTAATTTTATGGTCTCCACAGCATTTCAGAGTTCTACTGGTTGAATTTTTGTTATTATTAAAATAGATAAAGAAAAGGAGCTAATATTCAAGCTTATGCACAGTGTGAAAACCACGAAAATAAATGTACAATACAAAGATGTTTCTTGCCTTCCTCAAATACAAGAACATTTATGCACTGCCCAGCTAAATGTCAAATACAGTGTATTATATGTACATTGCAGGAAGAACTGCCTCTACTGAGATTCAACTCACCGATTTGCACTTTTGAGGATAGCATACCCTAAAAATTGATGATAGCATATCAGGGAAAGAAAATTTTTATTTTTATGAAAGCAAGTTCATACGTGTAAACCCTTAAATCATATGCAAAAGCAAAATACTCTTTATTAGCATGTACAACGAAGAGAACAGCATCACTGGCAAAAAGGATAATGGAGACAGAAATGGGAGATGGGAGGAAGACTGAAAAAGATGATACCCAGCCATTTTGAATTTTTATCCGATAAACATAAGATTGTATGCACAAACAGATAACAAGAATGATTAAAACCTACTCACAGTGATGACTTTGAATGGACACCAATTGAATCAAATAACACCTTTCAGAAATTCACAAACACCCACACGGAGTTCATTTTTATTACCTAAAAATACTTATTTTTTGGAGAAATGATAAAACATCATATACATAATGAAATTTTTAATGAAAATTTTTATCACAGAATTTTAAAATCAAGTGGACACAATCATTTTAATATGACTAGTCAGCAATTTAATATCTGTTTGGTTGCTCAGCTTAGCTTCCTGGTTTCATGCCTGACATCTCTTTGTTAAACAAAATTATCTGTAGCTAATTTATATATTTGTACAAAAGGAAAAGCCTCTGGCTTTGCAAGTTTTGAATTTTGTTACTTCAGTTTACTTTCTTTAAGTAAATGTTGTATTACAATAAAAACGGTCTGCATAAAGCTCTTTAATCTGAACTCTTGGCCTATTCCGTGTACATCTGTATTCAAGGTCACATGAACTTTAGCAACAAAAGCATTCCATGTTTTTACCTCAGCTTTTAATTTTTATTTCTTAAATAATATTTAATTTCCTGAAATGTTGCGATTTATTATAAATCAAATCCTTTGCAATTTTTATCACGTATACTGCCTATTGCAAACATTGTAGGGAAAATGAGGCTTAAGGCATATAAAAGCAAATCAGAGACTGCAGTTTCCTTCTTTCTAAAGTGTCAGGCATATGTGTTTTCAGACTGAGAAGCGTTAGGTCCCTGGGTACTTAGAGCAATGTAAATGAGGGGAATTATTCAGGAGATTACTGAAAAGGATTAGTGGTAAAATTAGGCAGAACTGTGTGCCTCTGTACCTGCTTGATTACTCTGTACTTTCAGCTGCCTGAATGACAAAGATAACCCTGTCCCCGCTTTTTGCCTCATGAAGCCATTGAGTGATCCAGAGTTCTTATTTTTAAACCCTTAGCAAAGTAACAGAGTATGATGGCTTCATGGGATTTTTTATCAGACCAAGAAAAATCATTATCAAACAGAATCACTATGTGTATCCCTGACACAGCGCTGTCGGCATTTTTTTTTCCTATATAGTTACCAGTTTTATAAATTCATTTCTAAAAGCAAATACAATATCAATCATATTTAATAGAGTTTCTCTTAATTCCAATATCTGCAAATACTTTCTGATGTTCTACTTTTGTAAAATTGTCTGATGTCTGCTTTTGTGGACTACTTTTGGCAATTGTCTCCAAAAGAATGCTAGAATATTTGCTAACAAAAGCAAGCCCCCGGTTGCATGAGATGACAAAATGAACCAGAATTGGTTGAAAAGAAAAAAAAAAAAAAAAAGCAAGGTTAATATACCAAAAGAAAATTGACAGAGCACAAAGGTTTTGCTGTCCTGATGACTGAATCAGATCAACACAGACTTTCTTTACTATGGTAATTGGCATATCACTAAGATAGTTGAAATGTACGGGTCCATTTGTCTCTGGCATTAGTATAAAGACCTACCAGGGCAGTTGTATCAAGACATTCATCCAAGGAACTACCAGTTAGCAACTTTCACATTAACCCATTATCCACATGTCTGTATTTGTAAAATAGACAATACGTAGTTAAGGATTGGTTGATTAAAAAATCATAGAAACTAAACATTACATAGAGAAAAAAGTTCAGCCTATATGTCTGAGTAAAAAAAAAAAAAAAAAAAATCCTAGACTATTAGAATTTTTGAGATTAAGGCTATTTGGGTTTTAATTGTACTGCCAAAAATTTGTAAATAATTGTACTGTCATTATTAAACCATATGACCATTATAAATAAATATTATTTGATATTATTTATTTACTAATTTGTTTTATCATCTTTGCTGTTTGGAAAAATCACTCCTATTATTTTATCCAGACAGATGACTCAGAAAAGAGAGCATATGGACCTTCTGAGTTCATCTGTATGGACATTTGCAAAACTTATTAAGAGCTAACATTAAAAAAAAAAAGATAGAGAGAAATAACTATTGCAAATGCTTTACAGGTCATATCTATTTAGGACTGGTTCAGTTTCACATCTTAGAGAATCATTCTGGAGTGGCTTAAACTCCCAAAAGACCAGGAGAGCATGACATCACATAGGTAAGTTTCTCAGGGCTTGTCCAATAAGGGTCATGATAGTATCAGATGTCTGCCTCATAATTTTTAAGGCTTGGCTCTTGTCCTCATGACCATAAAAGTCTACTGTCTTCTAGTATCATAATTGTATTCCAAGTGGGAAGAAAGAGGAAGAAAAATGAAAAATAATGCATGCCAACTGAGTCTATCACCTTCCTACCACCTACTTTTATGGAGCTTTTGGGAGAATGAATCACCATTCAATGGTTTCTGTTTATATCAGTAGTCATATCTGCATTACTTTATCACCATGAAGAGAGACTAGGAAATGTTTTTTTTCACCTAGCCACATTGCTGCTTCCATCCAAATTACAGTTCTTTTTTTCAGAAGGACAAAGAAAAAAATGGATAGTTTTTTCCCTACAATAATAGTGATGTTCAGTAAATATTTGAATAAATGGATTTTGAAAGTGATTTATTTATAATGTAATACTTTTCTGACTAGCGTGACACTTTGACTACTTTCGTATATATTTTGCTTCATTATCTATTATTCAGACTGTATAGGAATATATATTTGACACACATAAATGACAATATAACACAATCTCATGTTCAAGTTTTCATTTGAAAGTATCATTTTTGCTGCTGTATCTATTAATATCACAAAAATGTGTCAGTTCTGATTTTAACAAATTAATGCAAAAAATATAAATAGAATCTGTATTTAATAAACTGGATTTCCTTTTCCAATATGGTGGATTAGAGGCTTTTAGCATGCCTCTGCCACTTGGAAATAGCAAGATAGTGCATAAAGATCAATTCTGTGAGCTTTAATTCAAGAAGGAAAACAAGAATCCACAAGAAATCATGAAGGACACTCCTGATCCCAGAGAGGAGAGTGCCTGCAAACAGACCCATTATAGTGTCTGGCTGATAAAAGTGAGTAAAGCCCATGAATATGAGAGAGGCAGAGATCCTCCCTCTGTGACTCACCTTTCATGGAGATCCAATCAACCCAGGCCAAGAGAGAACATTTTGTATCTCTCAAGCCCTGGAGCTAACTTAGGGAGAGGTTTAGAAACTCTGTAAGGGAAAGACACTGGATACAGCTACAGACACTTTAAAGGACCCAGGACTGACAGCAGGATGCCATTTTTCATCCAGATGTATACAAAGCCAGCCATTCTTTGGTGACCTCAGGAATTTCAGTCTTGGGCCAGAGATTGCTACACCTGCTGTAAAACACAAGAGGGGCCTCGCCAGCCAGAACTGTGGAAAATTACTAAGCAGTAGGTGCTGGAATTGTACTCTCCCTCAACATAAGTATGGGGAGGCAGGAGAGCTGCTACAGCTGCAGTTTCTCCTGGGCAGCCAAGACTCGCAGTCAGGACTGGCTTGTTGACCCAGAACTGGTCTGTGTGTGTCATTTCTGCATGCTCTGGACTGCTCACCTGAGGTTGTGTTGCAGCAGGGCCCTGTCCACTCCATGCTCAGGCAGATCTCCAGGTATTCAGAGCACCTCTTTGCCTGCCTGGTTCAGCAGCATGAGTTGCCCTATTCCTCTTGTGCAGAGATCCTACTGCAGGGGGTGCCCTAGCTGCTCCATGCCCAGGCAGATCTCCAAGAACTATGAGCACCTGCTTCTCTAGGTCAGCAGCCCCCCCCCCCCTCTTTCTTTCTTTCTCTCTCTCTTTCTTTCTTTCTTTCTTTCTTTCTTTCTTTCTTTCTTTCTTTCTTTCTTTCTTTCTTTCTTTCTTTCTTTCTTTCTTTCTTTCTTTCTCTCTCTCTTTCTGTCTGTCTGTCTGTCTTTCTTTCTTTCTCTCTCTCTCTTTCTTTCTTTCTTTCTTCTCTCTTTTTTTTTTAAGATGTATTCTTGCTCTATCACCCAGACTGGAGTGCAGTGGCATGATCTCAGCTCACCACAACCTCTGCCTCCTAGGTTCAAGCGATTTTCATACCGTAACCACCCTAGTAGCTGGGACTACAGGCACACACCACCATGCCTAACTAATTTTTATATCTCTAATAGAGACGGGGTTCCACCATGATGGCCAGGTTGATCTTCAACTCCTGACCTCAAGTGTTCCCTCTGCCTTGGCCCCCCAAAGTGCTACCCAACCTTTTCTATACAAAAATCTAGGTGCATGGAAGTTCTCTGTACTTCATACCCAGGCAGATTTTCAGTATTTGGAACACCACCTTACCTGGATCAGCAGCCTTAGCAGCCCTACCATTGCTGTGCAGAAGACCTAGTTCTGGGAGACCCTCTTTGCTTAACACCCAGGCAGATCTCCAGGCATTCAGAGTAACTGTTTGCCTTGTTTAGCAGTCTAAGTCAGCCTACCACTCCTGGGCACACATCATGGTGCAACAAGGCACTCTTTTCTCCATGCCAAGGCAAATATCCATGTATTTGAAGCACTAGCTCACTGGGATCAGCAACTGACCTGCCTCATCCTTCCTGCACAGATATCCTGGTTCAGGAATGCCCTCTCTTCTGCATACCCAGGCAAATCTAAAGGCATTTGGAACACCAGCTTGTCTGGATCAGCAGCCTGAGCCACCCCATCTTTCCTGTGCAGAAATCCTATTGTAGGGAGGCCCTCTCTGATACACAGGAAGGTATTCAGGAATCTGGAACACCCACTCTCGTAAAATAGAAACTTAGGCCATCTGCCATTCCCATACAGAGAATTTGGAGCAAAGGAAGTTTCCCAGCTCCATGCCTAGGCATTGCTCTGGGTGTTTGAGAACCAACTGCATTATCCTTCAGCACTGTTGCTTGTGCCTGTAGTTTGGGGGACCTGTAGGTAGACTTGCTTGATTAACACCCTGCATCTCATATAGAAAAAGAGAAAGTTAAACTATCTCTCTTTGTGAATGGTATTACTCTATACCTAGAAAATTCTAAAGATTGCTGAAAGTCTCCAGGAACTGATAAACAACATTAGTAAAGTCTCAGGATACAAAACAAAGGTACAAAAATCAGTAGCATTTCTATATATCAATAACATTCAAGCAGAGAGCCAAATCAATAACGCAATTCCATTTAAAGCAGCCTAAAAATAAAAATAAAGTAATTAGGAATACATATAACCAACAAGGTGAAACATATCTATGAAGAGAACTACAAAACACTGCTAAAAGAAATTACAAAAGACACGAAGAAATGAAAAAACATTCCATGCTCATGGATTAGAAGAATCAATATACTTAGCCACACTGCCTGATACAGTATGGCTGTGTCCCCACCCAAATCTCATCTTGAATTGTAGCTCCCATAATTCTCACGTGTCATGGGAGGGATCTAGTGGGAGGTGATTGAATCATGAGGGTGGGTTTTTCTGTGCCACTCTCATGATAGTGAATAAGTCTCATGAGATCTGATGGTTTTATATAGAGCAGTTACGCTGTACATATTCTTGCCTGCCACCATATAAGACGTGTCTTTGCTCCTTATTCACCTTCTGCCATGATTGTGAAGCTTCCACACTAATGTTTAACTGTGAGCCCATTAAACCTCATTTTCTTTATAAATTACCCAGTCTCGAATATGTCTACATTAGCAACATGAGAACAGACTAATACAGTAAATTGGTACTGGGTAGTGGGACACCTATATAAAGATATCCAAAAATGTGAAAGTGATTTTGAAACTGGGTAACAAGGAGAGGTTGGAACATATTGGAGGGCTCAGAAGAAAATAAGAAAATGTAGGCAAGTTTGAAAGTACCTGGAGACTTGGAGGCCTCAGAAGACAGGAAGATTTGGGAAAGTCTGAAACTTCCTAGAGACTTGTTGAATGGCTTTGACCAAAATGTGATAGTGACATGGACAATAAAGTCCAGGCTGAGGTGCTCTTAGACAGAGATAAGGAGCTTATTGGGAATTGGTGCAAAGGTGATTCTTGCTGTGCTTTAGCAAAGAGACTAATGACATATTGCCCTGCCCTAGAGAACTCTGAACTTGAGAGAGATAATTTAGAGTATCTGGCAGAAGAAATTTCTAAGCAATAAAGCATTGAAGATGTGACTTGGCTGCTCTTAAAAGTATTGTTTTATTATTTCACAAAGATGTGACTTGGAATTGGAACTTACGTGTAAAAGGGAAGGAGAGCATAAAAGTCCAGAAAATTTGCACCCTGATGATGTGATAGAAAATTAAAACCCATTTTTCTGAAGAAAAATTCAAACTCACAGCAGAAATTTGCATAAGTATCGAAGAGGCAAATGTCAGTCTCCAAGACAATGGGGAGATGTCTCCAGGGCTTTTCTTCATGGTAGTCCTTCCCATCACAAGACTAGGGGTCTAGGAGGAAAAAAATGGTTTTATGGGTCAGGCCCATGGCCTTGCTGCTTTGTGCAGTCTTGTGACTTGGTGCCCTGCCTTCCAGCCATGGATTAAAGGGGCCAATGTAGAGCTCAGCTGTTGCTTCAGACAGTGCAAGTCCCAAGCATTGGTGGCTTACAAGTTGTGTTGGGCCTATGGGTACATACAAGTTAAGAATTGAGGTTTGGAAACATCTATCTAGATTTCAGAGAATGTATGGAAATGCCTGGATGTCCAGGCAGAAGTGTGCTACACGGACACAGCCCTCATGGACAACCTCTGCTAGGGCAGTGTGGAAGAAAAATGTTGGGTGGGAGTACTCACACAGAGTCCTGACTGGGGCACTGCCTAGTGGAACTGTGAGAAGAGGGCCACCATCCTCCAGAACTCAGAATGGTAGATTCACCAACAGTTTGCACTGTAAGCCTGGAAAAGCCACGTACATTCAATATCAGCCCCTGAAATCAGCCAGGAGGGGGCTCTACCTGCAAAGCTACAGGGGCAGAGCTGCCCAAGACCATGGGTACCCACCTCTTGCATCAGAATGACCTGGCTGTGAGACATGGGGTCAAAAAAGATAACTTTGGAACATTAAAGATTAATGACTGCCCTATTTGGTTTTGAACTTGCATGGGGCCTGTAGTCCCTTTGTTTTGGCCAATTTCTCCCATTTGGAACAGGTGCATTTACTCAATTCGTTTACCGTCATTGTATCTAGGAAGTAATGAACTTTCTTTTGATTTAACAGGCTCATAGGTGGGAAAGACTTGCTTCGTCTCAGATGAGACTTTGGACTGTGGACTTCTGAGTTAGTGCAGAGTTAAGATTTTAGGGGACTGTTGGGAAGTCATGATTATTTTGATATGTGAGGACATGAGATTTGGGAGGGTTCGGGGTGGAATGATATGGTTTGGCTGTTTCCCCACCCAAATATCATCTTGAAATGTAGCTCCCATAATTCCCAACATGTTGTGGGAGGGAAGTGATTGAATCATGGGGCAAATTTTCCCCTGCTATTCTCATGATAGTCTTATGAGACTTATGAATAAGTCTTAGGAGAGCTTACGATTTTATAAAGAACAGTTTCCCTGCACACACTGTTGCCTGCCACAACGTATGATTTGTCTTTGCTCCTCTTTCACCTTCCGCCATTATTGTAAGGCCTCCCCAGCCATGTGGAACTGCGAGTTCATTAAACCTTACTTTATAAATTACCCAGTTTTGGGTATGTGTTTATCAGCAGTTTGAGAATTGACTAATACACTGCCTAAATCAATCTACAGATTCAACACTATTCCTTTTAACTTATCAACTGTGTTTTCCACACAGGTAGAAACATCTATTCTAAAATGTTTATGGAACAACAACAAAAAAAAGCCAAAATAACTAAAGCAGTCCTAAGCAAAAATAATAGAGACAGAAGCATCACACTACTTAACTTCAAACTATATTACAAGGCTACAGTAACCAAAACAGCATGGTACTGGTACATAAACAAACACATAGACCAATGGAACAGAATAAATAACCCAGAAAAAATGCTAGACACCTACAGCCATCTGATCTTCAACAAGCTTGACAAAAATAAGCAATGGGGAAAGGTTTCTGTATTCAATAAATGTTGCTGGGATAGCTAGCTAGCCATACGCAGAAGAATGAAACTGGACCTCTACATTTCACCATATACAAAAATTAACTCAAGATGGATTAAATATTTAAATGGAAGACCACAAACTATTATAACCCTAAAGGAAAGTTTAGGAAACACCTTCTAGACATTGATCTTGGGAAAATTTATGACTAAGTCCTCAAAAGCAATTGCAACAAAATAAACAATTGACAAATGGGACCTTATTGTTCTGAACATCTTCCACACAGCAAAATAAACTATTCTCAGAGAAAACAGGCAACCTACATTATGGAAGAAAAATATTCACAAATTACTTATCCAACAAAGGTCTTATATCAAGAATCTGTAAGGAACCAACACAAATCAACAAGCAAAAAACAACTTCATTAAAAAACTACAAGGCTAAGTTATCAAAACAGTATGATCCCAGTACAAAAACAGACCCATGGACCGATGGAACAGAATAGAGAGACCAGAAATAATGCTGTGCATCTATGACCATCTGATCTTCAAAAAAATTAACGAAAACAAGCAATGGGGAAAGGACTCCCTGTTCAATAAACAGTGCTGGGATAACTGGCTAGCCATATGCAGAAGACAAAATCTGGACCCCTTCCTTACACCAGATATAAAATCAATTCAAGATGGATTAAATAATTAAATATAAAACCTAAAACTATAAAAACCCTGGAAAATAACCGAGGAAACACCTTTCTGGACATAGGCCCAGGCAAAGAGTTCATGACAAAGATGTCAAAAACAATTTCAAAAAGAAAAATATCAACAAATATGTCATAATTAAACTAAAGAGATTCTGCACAGCAAAATAAACTATTAACAGAGTAAACACCCAACCTACAGAATGGGAGAAAATACCTGCAAACTATGCATATGACAAAGATGTAATATCTAGCATCTACAAGGAACTTACATTCACAAGCAAAAAACAAACTCTATTAAAAAGTGGGCAAAGGACATGAAAAGAAACTTAAAAATAAAACATCATGCATGCAGCCAGAAAGCATATGAAAAAACGCTCAACATCACTAAACATTAGAGAAATGCCAATCAAAACCACAAGGAGATACCATCTTACACCAGTCAGAATGGTTATTACTGAACAGTCAAAAAACAATAGATGTTGGTGAAGTTACAGAGAGAGGGAGTGCTTATATACTGCTGGTGGGAATGTAAATTAGTCCAATCATGTGGAAAGCACTGTGGTGATTTATCAAAGAACTTAAAATAGAATAAACGTTCAACCCAGAAATTCCATCACTGGATATTTTCCAAAAGAATATAAATTTTTCTACCACAAAACCGCATGTACATGTATGCTTATCACAATACTATTAACAAAAGTGAAAATATGGAATCATCTAAATGCCCATCAACAGTAGACGGGATAAAGAAAATGTGTCACATGTACATGATGGAATACTACACAGCCATAAAATATAATGAAATTATGTTCATTGCAGTAACATGTATGCAACTGGAGGCCTTCTGCAAATCAACACAGGGACAGAAAACTAAATACTGTATACTGTATGTTCTCACTTATAGAGATGGGAATTAAACAGTGGAACACATTGCTATAAAGATAAAATTAGAATCTGGGTATTGCCAGAGGATGAGGGCAAGAATTGCAAAACTAAGTATTAGATACTTAGTTCAGTAGGTACTTAAGCTCAGTACCTAGGAGATGAGATCATTTATAACCCCAACCTCAGTAACACACAATATACCCAGGTAACAAATCTGCACATGTCTATTGTCTTTTACTTTTAAAATAACCTAAAATAAAAATAGGAAGAAAACAGAAAAGAAACTGCAAATTCTGTTCTAGAGAAAATTGTATTTTAATTAAAATCTACATGCTGCAAAGCACACTTCTTGCCTAACCTGAGTTTACAGTGGTTTGATCTCTAAGTCATATCCCCACTTAGAATTGGTCTTTTAAAAGTGTTGATATCAGAACTAGCATTTAAAAATGAAAGTAATTTTATAAGCATTATCTTGCCTGGAAGAAAATCTCATTCTGGAGAGATTGAACCATTAAAAATATGTTTCTGGTGAGTTATAGAGTGTATTAGTCAGAGTTCTCCAGAGGAACAGAACTAATAGGATATATGCATATATGAAAGGTAATTTATTAAGGAAAATTGACTCAAACGATCACAAGGTGAAGTCCCACAAGAAGACGCCTGCAAGCTGAGGAGCAAACAAGCCAGTAGTGGCTCTGTCTGACTTCCAAAGCCTCAGAAGTGGGGAAGCCAAAAATGCAGCCATCATTCTGTTGCAGAAGGCCCAAGAGCTCCTGGCAAACACTGCTGGTGTAAGTCCAAGAGTCCAAAGGCAGAAGAATCTGGGGTCTAATATTCAAGGGCAGGAAGCATCTAGCATGGGAGAAAGATGAAAGCCAGAAGACTCAGCAAATCAGCTTATCCCACCTTCTTCCACTTGCTTTGTTCTAGCTTTGCTGGCAGTTGATTAGATGATACCCACCCACATTGGGAACGAGTCTACCTCTCCCAGTCCATTCACTCAAACATTAATCTCCTCTGGCAACACCTTCACAGACACATCCAAAATAATGCTTTACCAGCTATCTAAGCATCCTTCAATACAATCTAGTTGACACTTAATATTAACCATCACAAGGCCACCCCTTGTCAACTTGAACCAATACACATCTCCTGAAATCATACTTAAATGCCCAAATAAGTAAAATAATGTGGTCAAAATTATGCCTAGCATAACACATCTATCCTTCATACAACTGGAAGTGAACTAATCTCTAACCTAAATTCTATTACATAAATCTAACAACACTTAAATGCTGATATGAAATCAATAAATCTTATCTCACATGATAAAAGAAAAAGAAAGAAAATAAAATGAAGATATTTTCTTAGTACAACTGTAAACATGCACACACATATTCTTAACAAAGTAAGGAAGAAATACTCATGACAATTACAGTCCCTGTTTTTGCAGCTGTTCACATAGTCATAGCTGGTATTGATAACTACCTTCTTTTACTACCCATTCTGTATTCCCTTTGCTTTCAGCAAGCACCTCAGCTGGTCACAATTTTTTTACCTAGTGGAGTGACCCAAACCTTCATTCCTGAAGGGTCTGGGCCATTTGTAGTCCTGCCTGGATTGGGTTGTTGTAGTTTCCCATTGACCTTAATCACAGGGAGTGGTTATACTAAGAGGCGCCCTAAGATGTCTCTTGTATTCCATAGATACTTTTCCTTACCTCCATTGTGAAGTAATAGATTGATTTCATCTTGTTAATCAGGGTTAATCACCCCAGCCAACACTGTAACTCCCTTGTTAGCCTGTTGACTTGGAGGTAGGAGGATTCCAAAGTTCCCAGGTGCCAATCTTTACTTCCAGTTTAATAGAATCATTGTTGTGTCTTCTGGTGGCAGCATTCCTCCCTCTGGAACTAAGGCATCTAGGCAAGCTGAACGCAGGAACAGCAAGGAAAAATTTTGGGTCAATATGGGTAATTAACGAGTGGTGTCATTTCCACTTCTATCCTTTGATTCCTGAACTTGTGAATCCTGGCTATGGGAAAAACAGTACCATATATTGGAACCTGAGTGAGAGCATACACAGCTTTCTGGAGAACTTTGCCCCATCCCTGCAAAGTATTGCCACTTAGTTGGCCTTCATTCCACCATTCTATCAATCCAGCTGCTTCAGGATGATGGGAAACACAGAAATGAAGAGTACAACTATTAGATCAGTCTTTAAACAGAAATAGTAACCAGCATTATTTAATCCACATCTAACATTAGTAAGTTTCTGTCCTAAGAAGATAGCATATTTTGATAAATATTTGGCATAACTGTGAAACAAACCAAAGATTTATGATAAAATTCAACAGCAATTTCTGTTTTTAAAAATATTTTTTTGTAATAAAATATAATATTATCAATATAATACAGAATATCTGTTTTAAAATAAGAGCCAACATAGTACCTAATGTTAAATTTAACTTGAAATATTGAGTCTTATCTTAGTTCATTTTTCCTGCTAGACATACCACAGTCTGGATATCTTATAAGCACCAGAAATTTATTTCTCACAGTTCTGGATGCTGGGAAGTCCAAGATCAAGATGTCTCCAAATTTGGTATCTGGTGAGGGCCTGCCTTCTGGTTCATAGACAGAAACTTCTCCCTCTATGTCCTCACATGGCAAAAGGGGCATGGGGTATCTCTTGGACCTCCTTTGTAAGGATAGTAATCCCATTCGGGAGGGCTCCACCCTCATGGCCTAATGAATTCCCAAAGGCCCCACCTCCTAACACCATCACCTTGGGGATGAGAATTTCAACTTAGGAATTTTGGGGGGAACACAAATATTGAGACCATCGCAGCAATCAATGTAGACTGTTATATTTTAACTGTGTTAAAAGTACAACATTTTTGTTTTTGAAAACTAAAAGACAAATAAGAATGATAGAGAATAAGTAGAAAATTATAGAGAATGGTAGTAAAACAACAGATGATGATATAAATTAAAAAATAAAAATCTCATAATATCCTGCCACCACAGCCTATACACACCAATACATACAGACACACATTAAATCATATCTACCAGTGGCCACTACTGTTTGCAGTTTGGATTGGATTAGGTCTCATCAGATCTTTTTCCCTTCCTTTCTTCCTTCATTCCTTCCTTCTTTCAGTAATATAAAGATATGCCTATGTTTTTAGGCATACATAAATTTGTTCAATATATACACACATAAAATTTACATTATACTTCATACACTGACATAATATATATATTTATATCCAAATCAGCTCATGTTGCACTTGTTTTTCTACAAAATATTTATCCATCTAACAATATAGTAAGGGCAAGATCGCATATCAATACATAAAGATATTCCTCATTTTTTATTTTCATTTGCTTATTCATCAAAAATGTTTATTGAACATCAGTGTATTTTATTCTATTTGTAAGGTACTGGAGATATGGCAATGAACAAAACAGAAAATGAACATAGTGATCAGAAGTTTCTTATTATATAAAAAGAAATAGAGAAATTCTAATGGTGCTTTTAGAGAAAAAAAAAGTGAGGGCATGAAAATGTGGATATCAGGGAGAAGAACTCACGGTGGAGGGACACATGATCAAAACCCAAGGATCAGGAGAGCTGAGGCACAACAGGCATGGTGGATACTAGTGCAAGGTAAGAACAGAGAGACAGAGATGTCTCCAAATTTGGTGTCTGGTGAGGGCCTGGTTTCTGGTTCATAGACAGAAACTTCTCTCTGTGTGTCCTGACATGGCAAAAGGGCCATAGAATCTCTCTTGGGCCTCTTTTGAAAGGATGGTAATCCTATTCGGGATTTCAGCCTTTTTGAGTTATAGATCATTTCAGCCATTTTGATTCATAGTAAGGATGTTGGATGTTATGCTGAGTGACATGAAATACCACTAGAAGATTTCAGCAGAGTGAGGCTCTGATATGGATACTTTTTTGACAATAGACCCCAGGAGTGCAAGATTAGATATAAGAAGATAAGGTTGTAGGAGCTTTTGGAATAACAAGAAACGATGTGATAATAAGTTGGACTAGAGTAAGAGTGGTGGATATAATAAAAATTGTTCAGTTATTGAGAAATGTCAAAATTGACAGCTGACAGGATTTTTGGAGATCTTGAATGTGGGTTCTGAGAGAAAAATAAGAGTAAAATATCAAACTATTTTGTAATGGATGTTAATTTTATTCAACTCATCTTTAGCCTAAATTGATGAATGGCCATATTTTTGCTTATTTTTATTATGATGACAAATTTTATTGAGAAATATTAATATTGAATGATAGGTACAGTTCTCAAATATGGAGAAGGGAGATTGGTCTGTACTGTAGTTTTCTGTGACAGAGAAATAGCATTACAATTCTGTGGTCATTAGTTTGATGGAGACCTAAATTTTTTTCAAAGACCTTTCTTTGTTCTTATTCTCTGTGATCTGACATTTGAAATAGCATTGGAGTGATGAGTTACTTACAGTTTTGGTAGAAGTTAAAAATGAAATTGAAGAATTTATACTTTCAACAAAAGGGAACTTTTGAAAGCTTTTTAAATATTTCTCCTATGAGAAAAGTTCATTTAAGTCTATCACTTCTTTGTTCAATTGTCTTAGTATATATTTTCTAGAAAACCTCCTTTATAATTAAATATATTTATATAGAACTATGCAAAGTTATCTTCTAAAAATTGTTTTAAAACTTTCACTGAATATTAAGCTACTTCTCCAATATTAGTTCACTGATATATACATTTGTCCCTTTTTCTTATTGAATGAGCTAATATTATAGCTATAGGTTAGAACATTCAAAGACCAAATTCTTGAGCTCATTTTGTTGTTATTATTTTTCTGTTTTCATATCCTATCCATTATTTTCTAACTCACTGATTCATCCCTCTTATTTTTCTTAGGTTTATTGTGTTTTTCATTCTAAACTTTCTTTGACCTTAAATTATGTAACTCCACTGTTTTGAAGTATCTGTCATTGCAGTAAAGAATTCTTATTCCTGATGTTCTTCCCTCTTTATGTACAAATACTAAAAATATCAAAATGGCACAGGCACCAATTAATCAGAAAAGGTACTTGTACAATCAAAATGAGGTTTCCTGGTGTGTGGTAGTGGATTATGAGCACTATTCATGGTTGCTTTGGAGAACTTGAAGTCCAAGAAATGCTGTGAAGACTTGTCTCAAGGTTATAAAATCCATATATTTTACACTATAATACAAACTCTTTCAACATATTGATTAACTTATCAAAAGCTTGTTTGAATGTTTTACAGAAATATCTGTTTTATTTCTTCTTAACTTGGATTAATTAGAAATGTATATTCATCTTTATTTGCCCTCCATATTTATTATTTTTCAATATTTTATCACAATTAATTTGATAATTTATTTTAATTTTTTATGACTATGTTTTTAGCAAAACCCATTATATGAATATATATATGTGTGTGTATATATGTGTGTATGTATGTGTATACATATACAAACATATATACATATATGTATATACATACTATATATAAATACACACATGTACATACATATATGTATATACATATATAAATTATGCGTACACATATACACACATATATGTGTGTATATATACACATATATAAATTAAACTACATATTTACTATTGTTAGAAAGGTTGCCATTTCTGTATTAGTTTTATTTTATTTTTAATTTATTTACTGGCTTTATTCACCTAACAGTCTGCTTCATTAGCCTATCATATCTTCCCTGAGCTCTTATATCTATGCTTTGAATTTGTTATTACTTGAATAAAATCTTCAACTTCAAAGCAGTATATTTTAATTTTGACTTGCAATTTATTTAGCATTGTATTTTATGCAAAGCTTTCTTCACCATCAATTTGATTGTATTGTTACTTTTTCTTTCTAAATAATGCTTTCTAATTTACATGATTATGGAATGGTTCTTCTTGGTTTATTGATACTTTTTTGAATTTGCAATTGACACATCCTAATTGCAAATATTTATGAGGTATGGTGAAGTTTTGACACATGTATACATTGTGTACTAATCATATAAGGGTAATTACCATATCCATCACCTGAAACATTTATCATTTCTTATAACAAGAACATTCAAAAACCTCTCCTAGGTATTTTGAAATATGCAATACGTTATTATTAAGTCTAGTTATTATATTGTGAAATAGAACACCATAACTTATTCCTCCTATTTAACCATAGCTTTGTACCTATTGACTAATCTTTCTCCTCCTCCACCCACCTTCCTTATCCTCTGGTAACCATTACTTTACTCTCTACTTCTACAAGAACAACTTTTTAGATTTCATATATTAGTGAGATCATGTGGTATTTGTCTTTCTGTGCCTAGCTTGTTTCACTTAGCATAATGTCCTCGAAGTTTGTGCATATTGCCACAAATGACAGGATTTTATAATTTCTTATGGCTGAATAGTATTCTATTGTGTATACATGTAGACATACACCACATCACATTTTCTTTATCCACTTACCGGTTGATGAAGTTGATGAAGTTGGTTACAGATCTTGGTTATTGTGAATAGTATACATGAATGCCCTCTGGACACACTGATTTCATTTCCTTTGGACATATACTCAGTAGTTAAATAGATGGAATCATACAGTAGTTCTATTTTTAATATTTTGTGGAAGCTCCACGCTATTTTCCATAACGGCTGTACCAATTTACATTCTCACCATCACTGTGTAATGGCTCCCTTTTCTCCACCCCCTTACCAACATTTGCTATCTTTTGATTTTTCATGATAGCCATTCTAACAGGAGTAAAGTTACACTTTTTTATAGTTTTGACTTGCATTTCCTTTATAATTAATGATGTTGAGAATTTTCAAGCAATATTTGTCTATAATTTTATATTCTTTTGAGAAATGTCTATTCAGATATTTTGCTCATATTTTCCATATTTCATTCGGGTTATTTGTTTTCTTGTTGTAGAGTTGTTAGACTTGATTTCTCTCTGCATTTGACTCTTGCACAACATGGTGGTTGGAAAGCCAAACTCCAGCACATGTATGACTTTTGATGTCCCCAAAACTTAACTACTAATAGCCCACTGTTGACTGGAAGCCTTTCCAATAACATAAAAGGTTAGCACATATTTTTTATGTAATATGTATTATATGCTGAATTATTATAATAAAATAAGCTCAAAACACAAAATGTTATTAAGAAAATTATAAGGAAGAAAAAATGTATTTACTATCTTTTAAAAGGAAGTGGACCACCAAAAATTATTCATTCTCCTTGTGCTCACATCGAGTATGCTAAGTAGGAGAAAGATGATGAGAGGTTGTTGGTTTTGTTGTATCAGGGGTGAGAGCAGTGGAAAAAAATCCACATCTTAGTGAATATGTTTAGTACAAGCCCATTTTATTTGTGAATCAACTGTATATTTTGGATATTAACATGTTAATAGAAGTATAGTTTGCAAATATATTCTCTCATTCTATGGGTTGTGTCTTTGTTCTGTTGATTTTTCCCTCTGCTGTGCAGAATCTTTTCAGTTTGATGTAATCCTATTTGCCTGTATTTGTCTTTGTTGCCTGTGGTTTAGTGGTTTTGTCCAAAACCATCTTTGCCTGCACTAATGTTATGGAACTTCTACCTTATGTTTTCTTCTAGTCGTTTTGTAGTTTAGGTTCCCACATTTAAATCTTTAGTTTATTTTGAGTTACTTTTTGTATATGATGAGAGTAAAGGTCTAATTTCGTACTTCTGCATATTAATATCCAGTTTTCCCAGCATCATTATTGACGAATAGGTCTTTTATCTGCCGTGCGTACTTAGAAACTTTGTTGAAAATCAGTTGGCTGTAGATGCATAGATTTATTTCTGGGCTTTCTGTTATTTTCCATTGCTCTTTGTATCTGTTTTATGCCAATACCATGTTGTTTTGATTACCACAGCTTTCTATTATATTTTGGGCCAGGAATGGTGATAACTCCAACTTTGTGGGGGTTTTATTTTTGTTTTTGTTTTTCTCAAGATTTCCATGACTGTTACATCTTTCATGGTTTTATGCAAATTTTAGAGTTGTTCTATTTACTTCCTTGAAGAATGTCATTGGTATTTTGATAGAGATTGCATTACATTTGTAGACCACTTGTAAATGGGATATTTTAACAACATTAATTTTGCAGTCAATTAACATGGGATGTCTTTCCCTTTTTGGATTTTTTTCTATTTCATTCATTAATGTCTTATAGTTTTTATTGTACAAATATTTCACTTCCTTGGTTAAATATATTTAGTCTTTTTTATAGCTATTGTAAATGAAATTATTTTCTTTAAATCTTTTTCAGATAGTTCACTATTAATGTATAGAAATACTACTGATATGTACATGTTGATTTCGTATCCTCTAACTTTATTAAAATTTTCTGTTAATTTTAATAGTTTTTGGTATAATATTTGGGGTATTCTATATATAAGATTATGTCATCTGAAAGCAAGAACAATTTGATTTCCTCCTTTTCAAATTCATTGCCTTATTACTCTGGTCAAGACTTCCAGGACTATGTTGAATAGTCTTGTTCCAGGTGTTAAAGAGGAAGCTTTCAGCTTTTCTTAGTTCAGACTGATATTAGGTGTGATTTTGTTATATAAAGTCTTTATTATTTTGAAGGTCTATCCCTTCTGTATCTAATTTGTTGAGAGTTTTTATTATGAAAGAATATTGAATGTTATCAAATTTTTCTGCCTATATTGTAATGATCATATAATTTTTGTCCTTTATTCTGTTGATGTGATATATTCACATTTATTGACTTGCATATGTTGAGCCATTAATGCACCCCTGATATAAATTTCACTTGATTATGGTGAATAATACTTTTGATGTACTGTTGGATTCAGTTTGATAGTATTTTGTTGAGGATTTTTACACCTATGTTCATCAGCAATATTGGTCTGTAGTTTTCTGTTTTTGTTGTGTCTTTATCTGGTTTTGCTAGCAAAGTAATGCTGGCCTCATAGAATGAACTTGGAAAAATTCCCTCCTATTAAATTTTTGGAAGAATTTGAGAAGCATTGGAAGTGAAGCAGTGAAGCCATGTGGTCATGAACATTTCTTTGATGAGTGACATGGTTTGGTTGTGTCCCCACCTAAATCTCATCTCGAGTTCTCACTTGCTGTGGAAGGGACCTGGTGAGAGATAATTGAATCACAGGGGCAAGTCTTTCCCATGCTGTTCTCATGATAGTGAACAAGTCTCATGAGATCTGATTGTTTTTAAAAAAAGAGCTCCCCTGCACGAGCTCTCTCTCTTTGCCTGCTGCCATCCATGTAAGATGAGACTTGCTCCTCCCTGCCTTCTGCCATGATTGTGAGGCTTCCCCAGCTACCTGGAACTGTAAGTTCAATTAAACCTCTTTCTTTTGTAATTTGCCCTGTCTCAGATATGTCTTATCAGCACAGTGAAAACAAACTGATACAATGAGAGACTCTATTATTGATTCACTGCCATTACTCATTATTGGTCTGTTCAGGTTTCTTATCTCTTCATTATTTAATCTTGGTAAGTTTTATGTGTCCAGAGATTTATCTTTTTTTTATTCATTCAGTTGTTTTGGTGTACAGTTGTTAATAATGGTACCTAATAATGCTCTGTGTCTCTGTAGTATCTAATGTAATATCTTGTTTTTTGTCTCTGGTTTCATTTATTTGGGTCTTCTCTCTTTTTTCTTGCTTAGCTGAGCCAAAACTTTGTCAATTTTGTTTGTCAATTCAAAAGCCAACTCTTAGTTTGATTGACTGTAAACATTTTACCTCCATTTTATTTGTTTTTGCCTTGATCTTTATTTTTTCCTTCTACTAATTTTGGATTTGATTTATTTTTGTTTTTCTAGTTCTTTAAGGTACAATATTAGATTGTTTATTTGAGATCTTTCTAATTTTTTTTCTGATTTTATCATTAGTGGCTAATAACTTTCCTCCTAGTACTGATTTGGCTGTATCTCACTGGTTATTGTACATTGTATTTCCATTACTATATGTTTCAAGAAATTTTTTAATTTTCTTTTTAATTTCTTCACTGACCCACTTGTTGTTTAGGAGTGTGTTTCTCAATTTTCATGTGTGTGTGTGTGTGTGTGTGTATATATATATTTATATTATATAAATATATACACTATATAGTGTATATGCACAGTGTATATATTATATATAGTGTGTGTGTGTGTATATATATAGTATCCTAAGATTTTTTTAAAATATTGATTTCTAGTTATATTGCATTGTGGTCAGAAAAAAAATATTGGATATTAAATAAAATTTTTGAAAATGTTTGAGATGTGCTTTGTGACCTACCATATGATTTCTCCTGAAGAATGCTCTGTGTGCTGTTCTGAATAATATATATTCTGCAGCTGTTGGTTGGAATATTCTGTAGATATCTATTAGGTTAATTGGATCTAAAATTCAGTTTAACTCTACTGTATCTCTGTTGATTTCCTGTCTAGATAATTTGTCCATTACTGAAAGTGGGGTGCTAAAGTCCCCTACCATTTGCTTTATATATTTAGGTGTTCTGATGTTGGTGCATATATATTTACAATTATTATATTATCTTGTTGTATTGACTCTTTGATAGTTATACAGTGACTTTCTTTGTCTCTTTTAACTGCTTTTTATTTAAAGTTTATTTTATCAAATTCAGGCACAGTGGCTCACACCTGTAATTGCTCTTTGGGAGATCAAGGTGAGAGGATAACTTGAGCAGAGGAGGTTGGGACTAGCCTGGGCAACACAGATAGATCTTGTCTCTACTAAAAACAGAAAAATTAGTCAGACTTAGTGGAGTGTGCCTGTATTTTTAGCTACTCAAGAGGCTGATATGAGAGGATAACTTTAGCCCAGGAGTTCATGGTTGCAGGGAGTCATTATTATGTCACTACGTTCCAGCCTGAATGACAGAGCAAAACTCTGACTAAAAAAAGAAAGTGCATTTTATGTGGTATTGGTAAAAGTACTATTCTTTTCACTTTATATTTGCATGGACTATCTTTTTTCATCTATTGGCTTTGTCAATATGTTTCTTTAAAGATGAGATGAGTTTCTTGTTACCAACATAGGGTTGAATCTTCTTTTATAATCTATTAAGTCACTCTGTCTTTTAAACAGATAATTTAATCCACTTCTGTTTAACTATCAGTAAGCAAGTCCTCACTAAGGGTTTTCTTACTTGATTTTTAGGATTTTTTTTGTAGTTTTTCCCCCTATTTTCTTTGTCTTACTGTTTTTCTTTATGGTTATATGATTTTCTTTAGTAGTGTGTTTTAATTTCTTGTTTTTAAATTTTTGGTGTATCTATTATAGATTTATACTTTGTGACTACCATGAGGCTTACAAAACACATATTGTAGTTATACCAAGTTATTTTAAGTTGATAACAACATAAATTTAATCATAAAGATAAGGTTAAGTTGATAACAACATAAATTTAATCATAAAGATAAGGTTAAGTTGATAACAACATAAATTTAATCATAAAAATAAGGAAATAAACAAAAAAGCAAAAACCAAAAGCACCAAACCTTTATACTTAACTCCATTCATCCCCACATTTGGAATTTTTGTTGTTTCATTTAATATATTTTTATATTTCTTATCTCTTCATAATTTAATATTATTATTTTAAATAATTTTCTTTACTCTTCACATTAAATATATAAGTGATTTATGCACCACATTTACAGTATTAGAGTATTCTGAGTTTGTTGGTATACTTACTCTCAGCAGCGAGTTTTATAACTTCATATTTTTTGTTGTTGCATGTTAGCATCTTTTTTAGTTTAAAGAACTTTGGCATTTCTTTTCAGATAGATTTAGTTTTGATAAATTCAGATTTTGTTTTTCTTGGAAAGTCTTTATCACTCATTTATTTCTGAAGGATATGAAAAAAAGAGGTTATGAGAAAAAGCTGTCTGAAGGATAGTTTTTCTGGGTATAGTATTCCTTGTTGCAGGTTTTTGTTTTGTTTTTTTAAAATTTCATTGCTTTAAATACCTTTCCTTTCAGCATGTAAGCTTTTTGCTAATAAATCTACTACTTCCCGTGTGTTATTTGCCTCTTTTAACATGACTTTTTTAAAATCCTCTCTCTTTAACCTTTAAGATCTTGATTAAAGTATTTTTGGGATAGATATTTTTGATTTAAAAATGATTGGTGGAAACCATCATTCTGAGCAAACTATCGCAAGGACAGAAAACCAAACACCACATGCTGTCACTCATAGGTAGGAATTGAACAATGAGAACACTTGGACACAGGGTGGGGAACATCACACACTGGGGCCTGTCCTGGGATGGGAGGACAGGGGAGGGATAGCATTAGGAGATATACCTAACGTAAATGACGAGTTAATGGGTGCAGCACATCAACATGGCACACATATACATATGTAACAAACCTGCACGTGTGCACATGTACCCTAGAACTTAAAGTAAAAATAAAATAACTAAATAAATATGATTGGTGACCTTTGACCTTAGTCTACCTGGATACTTTTATTTTTCTCTATTGGTTTTGGGAAGTTTTCTGATACTCTAGGTTTTGCAAAGTTTTCTGATACTGTCTATTTGAATAATCTTTCCAGACCTTTGCAACTCCACAGTCCCTGTTTAACCCCAATAACCTGAGTATTTACTCAAGATGTTGTCTCATAGTTCCTATAAGTTTTATTGGTTCCTTTTCATTTTCTTTTATTTCTCTTCTGACTGTGTATTTTCAAACAGCCTATATTTGAGCTCACCATTTTTTCTACTAATTGATTCTACTGTTGATTCCTACACTATCACATTTTTTGTTCTTTTTTTTATTGTAATTTTCAGCTCCAAGGTTTCTGTTTGATTATTTCAATCTCTTTGTTAAGTTTCTTTGATAAACCACTGAATTGTTTCTTTGTGTTTCCTTGAAGTTTGGTAATTTTCCTAAAAAGAGGTATTTTTCTTTCTTTTCCTGGCAGATCATACATATTGATTGCTTTAGGGTGGATCTTTTGTGCATCATTTTATTCAGTAAACTCATAGTTCTTTCAATGGTCTTAATGATTGTGGTTGAACAACAACATCTATGAACTGGAGAATTGGGTACTTGTTTTAATTCTCACAGTCTGGCTTTTTTTTAATGCCTATCTTTCCAGAAATTGTAAACAAGGTGCTTATTAGTTTCTCTGAGCCCCTGGTCACTCCTGCTGGTTTAGCACAAGATGACATCCTAAGTCCCTAAAGAATGTTTTCTATCCTGCTTTGTCTGAGTTTCCACCTGGGACCAGTGCAGGTCCAGAGGGTTTACCCATGGTCTCTGGCTTGTACTCAGGTGCTGAAGATCTCTGTCTGGTGCGGGGTTTTCCCATATGGTTCAGGCCTTAAACTCCAAGGCGACATTTTGTGCCTCTCATTTGCCCATGTGAACCATGTCTCCATCTTTGCTATTCTGGCTGGGGTTGGAGAAGAATGGGGTGGACAGTCTCATGGCTGCACAACCACTATAACGCTAAGCCCACCTGAATCCCACAGTTCCTGAGACCAAAGCGGCACATAGTAATGCTCAAGACCCATGCTGTTACCACCTGCCTGATGTTGAGGTTTATTTGTGGTTTGAGAATGAAGCAGATGGCCAGCAGTAATGCGAGCCAGATACAGTCTATTTCAACAGGGCCACCATCTTCTACGTGAAACTGAGACAGGGATAGGATTTTTGTCCACAGACATGTGTCTTGGGTCAGGAGCTGTCAGCTTCCTCCTGGTGTTGGATTTCATTGTGATGGGCCTGGCACTGAGTTCAAATCAAAATCCTGCACTCACTTTCTTCTCTTTTCCCTAAGTGGGATGGCTCTCTCTCACTGCTGTGCTGCTTGGAGTGGGACAAGCAACGATGCATGCAAGATAACTTTGTCCCTTCTACCTTCTTCAATGTGTCTTTTCTTATAATTATGCCAATAACAGATACTGTGATCTCTTACCTGTTTCTGTGGCTCTGGTGAAGATACTTTTATTCATGAATAGTTGTTGAAATTGATGTCTCTAAAAGGAAATGAACGCTGAAAGGTCTTATTCTGTCATTTTGCTCTTCCTCTTCACCAATATTTTAAAAGTGAGGCAGTTTCTATACGTTTAGCTACTGGCAGGTGTTTCACGTGGGTAATGGAATACACAGATGTACACTAGCAGGAATTTTTCCTCAATTATAATATGTGGTTTATGTCATTGAGTGATTGTGTAATAGTGGTGTGCATGTGTGTGCGTGTGTGTGCATATGTGTGCGCGTGTATGTGTGTGATAGAGAGAAAAGGATATTTTTAACTTTACATCTTCTAAGTTAGCAGATATCTGGAGCTACAGATTGAATACCACTCATAATTACACTCTTTAGCGTGTCTTCACCTTCAAATTGCTTTCTACAAAAATGATACCATTATGGGTTTTCAGAACTCTTACAAATTCTATTACTATAATTATTATTTATAAAATATGACCTTTATAAATTTCTTAAATGCATTGATCCAATATATTACAAAATAGTGGAATATCTTTTAAAATATTATGAAGTAATTTTTTAATGAACTTTCTGTTTCTTTTGAATTATCAACTTTATCTCTGGTCATATTTTTGGCTTCTTTCTTTCAGGTTTACCATTTTATTCTGTAGCTCTTATAAACACAAAGTCAAACAAAGTCATTCTCAACTCCTTTCTCCTTTGCTTTCCTGCTGTATGGATCCTAGAAAGTGAAAGTATTTGACTTCTAAGCATTCCTTTCAGCTAGCGCTGGCCACGTATCACAGATTTTTCCATGTGATGTAGGACGAAATCTCTGTGGGAGCCTTTTCTAGATGATTAAAAGAAACTGGGCTCCTCTTTCCCCATTCTTTCTTTCTGCTTGGACAACAACGGTTGTTCCTGAAGCTGCATTGCCACCATGAGGCCACAAGGGAAAAGTGTAAAATGACAAGTACTTCAGAAAAAATACAGCATTCTGAGTCCTTAATAAGCTTAGAAAGCTGTACCTTCCTGAAAGAACTGTCTTCTTACACTATTTTCTGTGACTAAAAGTAATTCTGTCTCTATTAGCTTAGTGATTGATGGATTTTCTGTGACCTGAAGTTATAAAGGGGTTTACTGTTTTATGCACAAAATTTTCTGGGAAACAACTCTATTTTCAGCTCTAAATACTTTTCTAGCCTAAAAATTAACTTGTACTTCTTTTGTGTTCTTCTGGGTACCTGGGATTGTTTATTGATCATATCTTCCTCTCTTTGAATATATTCTGGGTCAGTATTTCTTCCACTCTGTTCTTACAACTTTTTTTTTTAACATTTCTTAAAATAATGTGTTAAAGTACCATGTCTAGTGGGCTCATTTTTATTATGTTTGCTGGTCAAATATGTGTGTGTGTGTGTGACAGCAATAAAGTAACACTTTATTGTTCCCCATTTTTTTGATCCATATTTCTATATGGTATCATTTGTTACTGTATGATGGATTTCCTTTGACATTTCACATAATGCTAGTCTGCTGAAAGATAATTATTTTAGCATCTTATATTTGAAAAATCTTGATTTTGTTGTTGAAAGATCTTTCTACTGAATATAGAATTCTAGATTGATAAGTGGTTTTTTTTTTTTGTTGTTTTTTTTTTTGTTTTTGTTTTTTTTTTTTATATTTTGCTCCACTCTCTTATTGCCCTCATTGTTTTGAAAAAGAATTCTGCTGTCAGCTTTATCTTTGTTTCCCTTTATGTAATGTGTCTATCTTCTCTGGCTGTTTTTAAGGCAATCTATCAGTAATTTTGAGCAATTTGATTATTTTGTATCATAATGTAGTTTTTTAAAAACATTTTTGTACTTGGTTTTGATGAACTTCATGGATCAGTGCATTTATAGTTTTTAATCCACTTTTGAAATATTTTCACTATTATTTCTTCTAGTAAATTTTCTGATTAAATGAAATCTATTAACATATATGTAGATTTGTTTGAAGTTGTCTCATAACTAAGTGATGCTGTGTTCTTGCTTTGTTTTCTTTGATTCTTAAAAAATCTTTATCCTCATTTTGGAATTATTTCTATTAGTATATCTTCAAGTTTAGTATTAACAGACTTTATAAAAATTCCACTTTATTTTATGGGAATTTAAGAAGAGAGGCTATGCTTTCAGCAGTCATGAAACTAAAATGTCCTTTTTAATAATTGATTTTTGCTAATTCCATTATAATAAAAAAAATGGATAGAACAAGGAGATACAGAAAACTTTCTGTACTTTCTACCCATTTTTTCAGTAAAAGCAAATTTCTTTTATAAAAGTCTGTTAAGTAAAAACAGGTAGTCATACAAAGCAGTAAAAGTAGAATGCCACCCAAGTATACTTTTGTTCAAGACAGCCATTTGTTATGTTATTTAGAGAAATAGATATAGAAAAATCTCTCTGATTTCTGCCCATTTTTTTCCATAAATGTAAAACTTCTTTTAAAAATCATATTGATTTTAAAAGTTATATGAAATAGTAATTTCCAATTTTATTGAAAGCAGAATGTGACTTAATTATACTTTTGTTCATGATAATAATTTATGTTATTTATTTTTCTTTTTCAAAATCTTATAAAACATGAATATGTAAATAGTAATAAACAGGAAATATATTATCAACCGTCTAGGCTCTTTAAATTTCTAAAAGATATGTGGCAAAGTATATTATCTGGAAGGGCAATCAGCAAGAATTGGGTGAGAAGATAGTTGTGTTAGGGAGTAGGTATGCATATTAGAAACATAAGGACAGTTTGAAAATTGTTCATATCAAACAAAGCAACACAGGTTGAAAAATGCCAAAGACAGTGAAAGTCAAAGATAGGTTTGATAAGAGACTAAGAAAGGGGATCAACTGTAAATAGTAGATTACACAAATTTGGCATTAGAAGAGACAAGCTGATAACTGGGGCCTTAATGAGTTGTCAGATAAGCTATTTTTTTTCCAATTAGAAAGTTATAATAGTATAATAGAGAAGAGAAAGATAACAGTTCTAATAGCAACCACTTATATAGTGCTTCCCATATGCTGAGTACCATTATAAATAGTATACATAAATTATCATAACACTGCCATGACAAATATACTACAATAATTCTCACTTCACTGAGAAAATACAAAAGCATTAAGGACTTAAATAACTTGCTTAAGTCAACACATGTAGTAAGTAGCAGAAATGGAATTTAAATCTAAGCAAGCTAGCAATATTATTTAACACAAATTCAATGAATTCAAATTAAAATTTTATAAATGGAACTTGATCAATCTAGTGAATATTAGAAAGTAAAACTAACTTTGGCTGAAACATAAAAAATCTGCCTTTTCATTAATCAGGCTGGAATTACAGAGGCAAAATATTTAAATAGGCTTTCAAAAAAGAGGGCATCTAAATAACCATAAACATGAAAACATAGTCATCAGGGAACATATAAAGGTAAAAATGAAAAAAATATACATCAAGCATTGACAAGCATGTGAAGCAGCAGAGCATCCTGTAGATTGCTGTTTGGTGTATATGTTGGTAGAACCGCTTTGGAAAATGAGTAGTACCTACCATAGCTAAAAGTAGCAATCACAATGGCCAACCGTTATATTCATATGTATATAGCAAATAGAAATTTTTACATAGATTTATCAAAAGAAAAGAACAATACAATTTTTAAAATTATGATTTGTAAATAGTCTAAACTGGAAATAAATTCAATGGACCAATGAATTGAGGTGGACTCATACAATGGAATACTACGTGGTATAGAAATAAAAAAAGTATCCTACACACATTACCAAACATAACTTTCACAAGCATAATATTAAGTGAAAAAAATCAGACACATAAGAAATACACAAATTTTTTTTCTTTTACATAAAACTAAAATAGAGAGGTAGTGCAGTGGACCAGCAATGTTCTCTTTCTTGATCTGGGGCCTGTGGACAGAATATGTTCATTTTGCCAAAATTGACCAAGATACAGACTTATGATTTGTGCAAATATTTTCTATTTATTATACTTTCATTAAAATATATTTAAAAATAAAAAGCAAAGTTAAAAAATTGCATGGGAATTAAAAATGTTCTCTCATTAGAAAACTTTTAATGGTAATACAATCTAAAATTGAAAAATAAATGATAATACTATCATTTGGAGTACATTATACAATGTCCTTCATGAGCAAAATAACTTGACAAAATTAAATTCACTAAGTATGAAATTAATTATGTCATAATTTAATTATGTCATTCATTTAATTTTAATGAAAGTACACCATAGTTTATAAATAATATTATGTAATATATATTTGGATGAATATTTATTTTTTTTGGTTATAGATGGTAACATTGCCATAAACAAGATTCATTTTGTTAATCAAATACAAATGCATGTGATGAATACACAATTTTAAGTCAGAACTTGCACACACACACAAACATATACCTCAATTAAATGGTGTGGCATTGAAGATAATTTAAATAAGAAGATAATGAAGTAAATCTCTTTAAAAAGTAGAAGAAATTTTTCTGAAAGAATTATGACTTCATTTTAATTAAGAAAAGTGTTTTCCATATTAATAAACATTTTATGTACAATTCAAAACATTATACGTAAATTACCCAAAAACAATTGGAAAGGGGGAGGTTATGCTTTTCAGTATTTCTTTGTCCTAGCATTTAAAAAATATATATTAATCTTTTTAATATCTCACTGATCTTAATTTATAAGGTACCTAAACACCATGAGTCTTTTGTATCTAGTAGAATAACAAAACAGTCTGATTTTAAAAAAAAGCTTTTATAATCTGAATGCCAATTGAACTACATTATAACAAAGATAATTCAGATCAAGAGGCAGCCAACTTTTTTTCTGTAAAGGGCAAATTAGTAAAAATTTTAGGTTTCGCTGGTCATACTGTTCCAGTGTATTAGTCCCTTGTCACATTGCTATAAAGAAATACTCAAGACTCGATAACTTATAAAAGAAAGAGGTTTAATTCATTCACAATTCCACATTGCTGGGAGGCCTCAGGAAACTTAACAATTATGGCAGAAGGCAATGGAAAAACAGGCACATTCTTCACAGGGCAGCAGGATGGAGTGAGTGCCAGCAAGGGAAATGTCAGATGCAATAAAATCATCAGATCACATGAGACTCACTTATTATCATGAGAAGAAGTTGGGCACAAGTACCGCATGACTTAATTACTTACTTGGTCCCTCCCTTAGCATGTGGGGATTATGATTATTACAACTCAAGGTGAGATTTAGGTGGTGACACAGAGTCAAACAATATCATTCCACTCCTGGTCCCTCCCAAATCTCATGTCCTCACATTAAAAAACACAATCATGCCCTTCCAACAGCCTTTCAAAGTCTTAAACTCATTCCAGCACTAACTCAAAAGTCCAACTTCAAAGTCTAATTTGAGAAAAAATAATGCCTTCCACCTATGATCCTGTAAAATCAAAAGCAAGTTAGTTACTTCCTAGATACAACGAGGGTACAGACATTGGGTAAATACACCCATTCCAAATGGGAGAAACTGGCCAAAACACTGGGGCTATAGGATCCATGCAAGTCTGAAATCCAATAGGGTAGTCATCAAACCTTAAAGTTCCAAAATGATCTCATTTGACTCCATGTCTCACATCCAGCTTATGGTGAAGTAAGAGATGGGCTCCCATGGTCTTGGGCAGCACTACCCCTGTGAACACCCCTCCTGACTGCTCTCATGGGTGGCATAGAATGTCTGTGACTGCTCTAGGTGCATGGTGCAAGCCATCGGTGAATTTAATATTTTGTGTTCTGAAGGGTGGTGGGCCTCCTCTCACAGCTTCACTAGGCAGTTCCCCAGTTGAAACTCTGTATGGGATCCCAACCCCACACTTCCCTTCTGCACTGCTCATCAGAAGTTCATGAGGGCTCCATCCTGCAGGAAACTTCTGCCTGGACATCCAGGCACTTCCATATATCCTCTGCAACCTAGACAGGGGTTCTCCAATCTCAATTCTTGACTTCTGTGCATCTGCAGGCCCAACACTATGTGTATGCTACCAAGGCTTGGGGCTTGCACCCCCTGAAGCAATGGACCCAGCTGTATCTTTGCCCCTTTTACCCATGGCTGGAGCTGAAGCAGCTAGGATGCGGGACACAATGTCCCGAGGCTACATAGAGCAAGGGGATCCTGAACCCAGCCCATTAAACAGTTTTTCCCTTTTAGGCTTCTGGGCCTGTGATGGTAGGGGCTGCCATGAAGTTCTTTGACATGCCCTGGAGAAATTTTCCCCATTATCTTGGTGATTAACACTTGACACCTCATGACTTCTGCATATTTCTGTGGTGGGCTTGAATTTCTCCCCAGAAAATGTTTTTTTCCTTTTCTATATCATAATTAGACTACACATTTTCCAAGCCTTTATGCTCTGCTTCCTATTGAATGCTTTGCCACTTAGAAATTTCTTCCACCAGATACCTGAAATCATCTCTCTCAAGTTCAAAGATCTACATATCTCTAGAGCAGGGGCAAAATGCCACCAGTCTCTTTGCTAAAGCATAACAAGAGTGATGTTTACTCCAGGTCCCAAGTTTCTCATGTCCATCTGAGACTACCTCAGCCTGGCCTTCATTGTCCATGTCACTATCAACATTTTGGTCCAAGCCATTCAACAAGTCTCTAGGAAGTTCCAAACATTCCCAGATCTTCCTGTCTTCTGAACCCTCAGAGTCTCTAGGAAGTCCCAAACTTGTCCACATTTTTCTGTCTTCTTCTGAGTCCTCTAAACTTTTCCAACCTCTGCCTGTTACACAGTTCCAAAGTCACTTCCACAATTTTGGGTATCTTTAGAGCAGCACCCCACTACCTTGGTACTGGTGCGCTAAATTACAGTATTAGGTTGTTCTCACACTGATATGAAGAAATACTAGAGATTGGTTAATTTATAAAGGAAAGAAGTTTAATTGACTCACAGTTCCACATTACTGAGAAGGCCTCAGGAATCTTACAATCATGGCAGGAAGCAAAAGAGAAGCAGACAGCTTCCTCATAGGGTGGCTGGACAGAGAGAGTGAAAGCTGAGGAAATGCCAGATGCTTATAAAACCATCAGATCCCTGACACTCAGTCACTATCATGAGAACATCATGGGGAAACTGCTCCTATGATCCAATTACCTCCACCTGGTCTTGCTCTTGACATGTGGGGATTATGGGTATTACAACTCAAAGTGAGAATTAGGTGGTGACAAACAGCTAAATCTTTTGACCCAGTTACAACTACTCAATTCTGCCACTGTAGTGAGGGAGCAGTTCCAGATAATACACAAATAGGTATGTCTGTAATTTACAAAAAACAGATTGTAGGTAAAATATTTTCTGTAAACTATAATTTTTCAACACTTGATTTATGAGATGAACATAATGCAAACTCTGGATTATTTTCTGTGTATAAAACCACACAACCAAATTTGACACAAGTTTGATTTAAACTGCAAGGGCCTTGAAGCCCTGGCTTTCACTTGAAGTCAAATCACAGCACTCTGATCTGAAAAAATAAAAATAAATAAAAATAAAATAAAATAAAATAAAAATATATATTATATATATATATTTGTTAAATTAAGAAAACAAGTGACTAAAACAACATTTTGATTATGTGTGATCTGTATTACTAGACACTTGTGCTCACAGGTAGATGAGACAAAAGTAGGAAGGAATATACATCTGTTGATACTCAAATCAATTCTGTGATAAATCAGTAAAATATTGAATTTATCTTCTTAAAAATTTTATTTGAAAATTTGGCACTAAACGAGAATGCATTTAAAACATTTCAACAAATTGTGTGTAATTCAGAATTATCAATATTTGTATTGCATAAAACACATCATCAATGTTTCAGAGTGACAATAGTACTAAATTTGTGTTTTATATCAAGATATTATTTATAAATGTTAAACATTTATATATAGCTGCTTAATTCAAATCATATAACTTATTTTTAGAATTTTCAAATATTTTAAAACATATTTTAAAACAATGTTAGTATCTGTTCCTAAGTATAAATGCTATACTTAATAATTTTATGATTTATTTTTAAAGACATGCTAAGTTTGTTGAAAAGCTGTTCCTTCTTTTTTTTGTTTAAAAAGGAAAACTTGTGAAGACCAAAGTCATTAAGAACAGGGACGAAAAGTATCTTGGAAACAACTTGCCTCCAAAGAAGCTCTTCTATTTTCATTTTTCACCATGTTGTTTAAACATTAAGGAGCCATATGGCAGTGAAGGGGCTCTCTGCAGCCTGTATTGCAGGTACTTAATTGTCTAGGACAGTCACTTATCAGTGAAATAAGCTCCTTAGTGGCCTGCAGCTTCAGTAGTTTCCCCAAATGGTAAAAAATAATTACCACTATTCCAGTGGTAGTTGAAGTGTATTCAGTGCTGTCACGCCAAGTGTCAGGTTCCAGTCCCTGCTGAGGTCTAGGAGAAGCGGATGGATGGGTGGCAAATAGCTGAAAGAACACTTGGTGGGGGGCTGTAGGCAGGTGAAATATGGTTTTATTCAGCAGCTCTCTCAAACCGTCCATCTTTATCTCAGCTGCCTGCTCCAGCTGCAGCCTCTCTTAGCAGCCAGCTTTGCAGCTCCTGCCGCTCCCACACTTAAAGTTTCATCCTCTGGCACAATTGCTGGTTCTTGGCTCCGCACTGTCCATCTGCAGAGTGGATAGCTCTCCCTCACAGGGTCAGCAGATTAACTTTTTCTCTCTAGGTGCATGCAGCATGTACAGTATCAGCAGGGTAGTTATGCCTTTTACAAACAACAGTGGCTCCGAGCCAAGTGAGGAGCCTCCCCATGTTATGGCTAGATAGCTGAGATTATATAATGTATGGAATTGTGCACCTGCACTCCAATTCCACTGAGTCATGTAGGATGTTTACTTTGGCCTATTATTGACCAAAGCACATCCATTTACCTTACAAGCCCTTAATTTGGGAGTATGACACAAATTAACATCACACAGTTGAAGATTACTCCCTGTGGTAGGCAGAAGAAAATGGTTTCCTAAAAGATACCGCTGTCAAATCACCTAAACCTGTGAGTTTTCTTATTTGGAAACACAATCTCTGCAGACGTGATTAAGTTAAGGATCTTGAGTTGAGATAGTAATGGATTATCCAGGTGGACCAAAATATGATAGGAGTCCTTTAAGAGAAGGCAGAGAGAAATTTAAGACAGAAAGAAAAGGAGACATAGAGGAGAAGATTATATAAAGAGGTAGTGATTGGAGTGGTGGAGCTATAAGACAAGGAATGCCAAGAATTGCAGAGAGTCACTAGAAGCTAAGCCAGGAGGGAAGAATGGGAAAGATTCTCCCTAGAGTTGCTCAAAAGAGGACAGCCCTGCTAACACCTTGATTTCAGACTTCTGGCCTCCGGACTGTAAGATAATAGATTTCTGCTGTTTTAAGCCACTAATTTCTGATAATTTATTATAACAGTCATAGAAAACAAATAGTTTCTGAGTATTTTTAAAACAGATCATATTTTTAAAATTATCAATTAGTTAATATTTTTATCTTCTTTCCATATTATAGGTTTACTATGAGTTCTGATATAGCTAATTAGGAAAGGCCTGCCAGAACTGCAGAAGAAAAATGAAATCTTCTAAAATGTTGTCAGTAAAAAAAATAAATAAATAAGGCCAGGCGCGGTGGCTCAAGCCTGTAATCCCAGCACTTTGGGAGGCTGAGGCAGGCGGATCACAAGGTCAGGAGATCGAGACCATCCTGGCTAACATGGTGAAAGCCCGTCTCTACTAAAAATATACAAAACATTAGCCGGGCATGGTGGCAGATGCCTGTAGTCCCAATTACTTGGGAGGCTGAGGCAGGAGAAAATGGTGTGAACCTGGGAGGTGGAGCTTACAGTGAGCCAAGATTGTGCCACTGCATTCCAGCCTGGCAACAGAGTGAGACTCCATCTGAAAAAAAAGAAAAAACAGAAAAAAAAAGAAATTCCAGGAAGCTAAGATTCTGTAAGTCAAAGATTTTTAAATGCATAGTTAAACACAGTGAATTACTCATAAATAACTTTAGAAAAAAGTTGAAATTCCAAAACCAGGCAAAGTTTATTTAAGATGATAAAGATAAATCTCTCTGTTTCATCAAAAGTAAAATACACTTGCCTCTATAATTTAAATAATAATTTTAAGAAATACATTTTTCATATCTTATATATGGCTAAAATGTTCACTGTAGGTAGGACATAGTCTACATCACTCTTAAGTGTACAACAAATTAGTGTTATATTTGTTTTTAATAGTACAGGTTGAGTATCCTTTAACTGAAATGCTTGAGATCAGAAGTGTTTTATATTTCAGATTTTTTGTTTTTAGAATATTTTCATGTACATAATGAGATATCTTAGAGGTGGGATCTAAGCCTAAATATAAAGCTCATTTATATTTCTTATGCATGTAGCCTGAAGGTAATTTCATATAAAATTTTTAGTAATTGTGTTCATGAAATAAAGTTTGTGTACATTGAACCATCAGAGAAGTTTTTTTAAGCATCAACGTAATTCCTGACTTTGAATTTATGTGTTATTGATGAGTGATCATTTTCATATACTTATTTACAGATAAATAATTTATAGTTTAAAAAACGGCATACAATTAATAAAGTGAAAATTTGTCTTCAGGGTAGCTAAGTAACACAGCAGCATCACCAGAATGCTTAGATCAGCTGTTAACAGCAACAAAAAACAAGCACAGGCTTTTAGTTCCTACATACAATGTAGTGTTTTAATTGAAAAGGTTTATGTATACTGTATGTTATTTTAATTTGTTAGGTGAGAAGAAACATCAGGTGAAGTTGGGGGAACAGAAAATGAGCCTTCTAGCCATGAGGATCCGTTCTCCTGGATGGCTTTTTAAAATGTGTCATCTGCCTCATTACCAACAGTTTTCCTTAGAAATCTCTCTTTGATTTATAAATCGACATTTTTTGTTTTGATATGCATGCATGCAACTCTATTTCTTAAGAAGCCCATTACACGTTTTGACGTCATTTATAGATACTTTTACCGCAGTTTTGACATCATCACCTTCATCATGTCTATTATCACAATCAACTTGATTCATAATCATTTTGGCTATTTTTGATTAGTCAATGAATAAATCACTGGAACTGAATATCTAATGTTATAAATTTTTTTATATCCACATCTTCAAGCTTACTGATGGATTCTGAAGCTGTATTTTTTGCATATATAAGGGACCGGACATCATTTTGCTTTCACTTGATCTATGAAATCCTAGAAAGTCACTACCTTGTTCATAATTATCACTGAATTTAGTCACAGGTCAGAGGTTGTGCAAGACATGAACAATTGTGTCTTTAATCACTGTGTTCTAAGCATTTCCAACAGAATGTATCACATTTGTCTTGTTAACATCTTTCCAAGGCCGGGAGCGGTGGCTCATGCCTGTAATCCCAGCACTTTAGGAGGCCAAGGTGGGCAGATCACAAGGTCAGGAGTTCAATAACAGCCTGGCCAATATGGTGATACCCCGTTTCTACTAAAAATACAAAAACTAGCTAACCGTGGTGGTGGCCATCTGCAGTCTCAGCTACTCGGGAGGCTGAGGCAGGAGAATCACTTGAACCTGGGAGGTGGAGGTTGCAGTGAGCCAAGATCACACCATGGCAGTCTAGCCTGGGTGACAGAGTTAGACTCCATCTCAAAAAAAAAAAAAACTTTTCAAAAACTTTCCACAACCATGCTTCTCTGATGCTAGCATGTTGTTCAATAAAGTGTTTCCTTAATTAGTGTTAATTGCTCTAATGATACCCTGGTCATATGGCTGAATTAATGAAGTCACATTTGAAAGAAAGTGCATGGCATAAACATTATTTTTAATGAGAGGTAATAACAGAACCTTATAGTTGTCATTTGATCCAACTTTCCTGCAGTGAGCATAAGACTGTTATCAAATGTTTGTGAAACTAATCAGACAAAATTTCTCCAGTGATGCTTCCTTTTTGTTAGCATAACAATGGACTGTTAAACTTGGCTGAGCTCCTTGGCTGACACCTGTAATCCCGGCATTGGGAGGCAGAGGTGGGTGGATCACCTGAAGTCAGGAGTTCAAGACCAGCCTGACCAACATGGTGAAACCCCATCTCTACTAAGAATACAAAAATTAACTGGGCATGGTGGTACACACCTGTAATCCCAGCTACTTTGGAGGCTGAGGCAGGAGAATCATTTGAACCCAGGAGGTGGAAAAAAAGAGAAAGAAACTTGTTCTCTGAAAATTTTGAGGATGCAAGCTTCTGCCTATCACAGCAAGTTTACCTTCATCTGTACCTGTTGCATTAGCACATCCCAGCATACTCATTCTATTTTTGGCATTCTTCATTTCTGTTGGCTTTTTCTCATCAGCTGTAATCAGTGTCTTTCTGAGACAATAATACCAAAAAAAGTGGTGTTTTATCAGTTTTTTTTGACTTGTTCTAGTGTCAGATTTTCATCAGTGATGACCTTAGCAAACTCATCAATGAATTTCTCTGCTGCTTCATGATCAGTAGATGTTTTATTACCGTAAATCTTTCAAAATGTAATGCCATGTTTTTTCTTAAATTTCTTCAACCAGTCTGATGAATATTCAAATTTCTCTTCAATTAGATCTTTTCTTGCTTTCTAATCAGCATACCATCAAGTGCTGGCGTCCACTGTGATGCTGACCAATTCATTCTTTCAATATACTCTCAAGATCTCCACTTTTAATTTCATGCAGTGTTGTTCTATTTTTCATTAACTTCTGTTCATCACTTTTAGCAAAGAAATTCAACAGTTTATCATTTCTTTCTTCAGGTCATATATGGTGGTCATTCCAACGGTATGACCACTCACTTTTCTGAGATTTTTCACGCTTACACTACTGCTCAGTTTCTTAAACAGCTTGACTTTCCGTGATGTAGATAAAAAAAAAATGCTTCCTTCTTCCTTACCACTGTTACCTACGGGGTGTCTGCAGGCCTTTTAGACATTTTCAGCAATACCTTTATACCCCAGAGCAGAGAAACAGAAAAACAAAACACAGTGAATAGTGCATGTAGGTCTTGGCCATATGTGAGGCATTATGGAAAACGCACCATTGGCGCATACAGCCTGCACATGTATCATGTTATTACCCCTTGTGGGCTCACGTGGAGGAGTCTGGGCATGTGCAGAGAAGATATATTGCAAAAGAAGGTGGATGGGAAGGTGTTCTTTCTATTGGGGACACTGATTAAACAGTGTTTCACATGGTGTTGTTCACCTGTATTTTGATTGGAACTCATCACATGAGGTCAGGTGTGGAATTTTCCACTTGTAGTTTCATGTCAGCACTCAAAAAGTTTTGGATTTTGGAACATTTCAGATTTTGGATTTTCATATTAAGAATTCTCAACCTGTATTAGAATAATTACTCAATTAAATCAGACTTGTTTAATTAGAAATTAACTAATTATTTTATACCATTCATATTTTTTCATTTAACTTTTTTTATTGATATATAATAGTTGCATGTATTAAGTGAATATCTTTTTAACATTCACTACTGAGTTTCATCTCATATACAAGTAGGATGCTCTCTGTCAGAACAAGTTTTTTTTAAGTTTCCTACATTTTCGCAATAGAATGTTAATATTAGCATTCTTACACTAAAAAATAAAGACTAAAAAATAAAGTCAGTAACATAAAATATCTACCAGGATATAAGGCAATCATCCAACAATGTGACAATAAATTAGCTTATTTTCAGTACATGCCATGTTCATAATTGAAATAATGACTTTTTGAAAGAAACAGTCTGGATGGCTTGCTAATTATTTATTCTAATTATTTGCTTCTCAGCTGTCACTATGATTAAAAATCATCTGTGCATCTTGTTAATATTCAAATCAGTTGTTCTTTGATTTAGTAAAAGGTGAGGAAGAGGGTAACATTCATAGCTGCTTTTTTTTTTGAGATGGAGTTTCGCTCTGTTGCCAGGCTGGAATGCAGTTGCACTATCTCAGCTCACTGCAACCTCTGCCTCCCAGGTTCAAACAATTTTCCTGCCTCAGCCTCCCAAGTAGCTGGGACTACAGATGCATGCTGCCACACCCAGCTATTTTTTTTTTTTTTTTTTTTTTTTTTTTTTTTTTTCGTAGAGACAGGGTTTCACCATGTTGCCCAGGCTGGTTTTGAACTCCTGAGTTCAGGCAATCACCCACCTAGGCCTCCCAAAATGCTAGGATTACAGGCGTGAGCTACCACGCCCAACCTATAGCTTCTTTTTTAAAAAAATTATCCTGCTGGCCTGCTGAAAGGAAATTTGGACCCCCATCTCTTTACATATGTTCTCATTTTTTAGCTCAGCTCTTTATTGAGATGGGTACCAGCTGCTGTAGATTCTCCAACTGGAATGAGTCTAAGATGCTTATTAGCCCAGCGTTTTATTTACTATTGGGTGAAATTGATGTTTTATAGTTAAAGATCAAGCTTTAATCTTCCTTTTTTTTTTTTCTTTTTTTACCTAGTGAGGATCATTTTCAGAGGAGCTTCTTTCATTTTCTTATCTCCTTTCTTCATTTTCTTACAATATGGTCTGCATATTGTAAGACCTACCTGGGGACATTTTTGCAGAGGCAAGTCCAGGAATTCTTTTTTCTTTTTCTTTTTTCTGTTTTTTTTTTTTTTTTTTTTTTTTTTTTTTTTTTTTTTTTTTTTGAGATGGAGTTTTGCTCTTGTTGCCCAGGTTGTGGTGCAATGACATGATCTATCTTGGCTCACCACAACCCCCATCTCCCATTCAAGCGATTCTCCTGTCTCAGCCTCCCGAGTAGCTGGGATTACAGGCATGCACCACCACACTCGGTTAATTTTGTGTTTTTAGTGGAGACGGGATCCATGTTGTCCAGGCTGGTCTTGAACTCCCCACCTCAGGTGATCCAGCCACTTCGGCCTCCCAAAGTGCTGGGATTACAGGCTTGAGCCACTGTGCCTGGCCCAGCTGTTCTTACTGAATCCATATACTTGTCAGTGACCTAAATCTATGAGGGCCTGGGAGGAGGCAGTTTCTATGAGAATCTAGTTCAGTCATTGATTTGCTTATATTGACGATTATTTTCCTGTTCATATCCCTTTGCAAGACAGGAGCAGAAGTGAAAGGTAGAATTTGGAACTTAAAACCTGGCATTCTAACTTGAACATCCATGAGAGTTAATGACTATTAATAAAATAAACATCCAATAAAGAGCATTGTTTAATGGCCAAATTATTATCTGAAGACACATTATTATTTTAGTTAAAGTGCCCAAAGAAGTAAAATCTAGATATGCAAAAAAGATAGCAAGGGCGGGCCGGGTGCGGGCGGTTGAGGTGGCTCAGGCCTGGAATCTCAGTACTTTGGGAGGCAGAGGCGAGTGGATCATGAGGTCAGGAGATCGAGACCATCCTGGTTAACACAGTGAAACCTCGTCTTTACTAAAAATACAAAAAATTAGCCGGACGTGGTGGCGGGCGCCTGTAGTCCCAGCTACTCCGGAGGCTGAGGCAGGAGAATGACGTGAACCCGGGAGGCAGTGCTTGGAGTGAGCCGAGATCGCACCACTGCACTCCACCCTGGGTGACAGAGCAAGACTCCATCAAAAAAAAAAAAAAGATATTAAGGGCGACCAATGGTGGCATTGCCAGGAATAGTGTTTTAAGTAATAATTAAGTCAGAAAGGAAAACAGGAAAACAGCAGAAGAACTTTACATGTTTGACCTGTAGGCCAGCACAAAAATATATGTGAACGAAACCAAATACTAGGTCTTATTCATTCTTTAACTTTTTCCTGTGTGTGTGCTCACTGAGAACTCCAACCTCCCCTCATCGTAGCCCCACACCTACACTTCCCAGCCTCTGGTAGCCATTCTTTTGTTCTCTATCTTTAGGAATTCAATTGTTTTGATTTTTAGATTCCACAAATAAGTAAAAACATGCAACGTTTGTCTTTCAGTGCTTGGCTTATTAATTGCACATTTAAAAATAACTAAAAGTGTAATTAAATTTTTTTGCAAAACAAAGGATAAATCTTTGAAGGAATGAATACCCAATATTATTAGATGATGTGATTACTGTGTATTTCATGCCTGTACAAAAATATCACATGCACCTCATATGTACCTAATATGTACTCACAAAATTAAAAACAACTTAATAGAAAAAAAAATTCTTATCCCTCTAAGGTCAAAAATAAGTACTAGAAAAGGTGGGAAAAATACTATGAATCCAAAAGGTCAGACTTTTTGTCTGAATTTTAGTTTTTTCTTCACCAATGGAAACTCTACCTAGATCAGAGACTAACATATCATATGTTCAATTTACATTTTTTCACCGAGTTAGCCTACTGGATAAGCAACTACAGGATTGTTGACCAAGGGGTAAGAGGATCCAGAATGAGGTAGTGAATGAGAAAGGTGATGAATATTGGTTAAAGTTTGAAAACAACTACAGCAGTAGAAATCAAGTTTTGTCTCACTGACTATAATTTTATAAGTGAGAAATTTAAGGGGCTTAAGTAAATTTATATAAAATGTATCTGTTTTTATCCTAAAAGAGTGAGAAAATATATATGACTCTCGTATTTCAATACAAAATAAAATGCACAATTGAATATAAAGTTTCAGATTAAGAAAGGGGAAAATCTACATTTAAAAGTTTTGTATTTCAGCATAACAAGTACAACATATTTGTAAAATTCCATTATCAATTGTATTATTAGATACACACAGATATTATTTTATATTGTTTCAAAAAATATAGATCATCAGGATATTCTAAATTCTGGACACTCTAGTAATCTAGGTAGTGAAATATCAGAAGAACCTTCTTAAAACTTTTACAAAAATTAGAAGATAATCATAATTAGCTTTGCTTATACAGATTTTTTAAATAGATAAAATTGGGACAAAGTAGAAATGTCTTACTTCTTTATAATTTTAATTTAATGAAGGGAGGTCAGTATTTATTAATATAACTAGTATCATCTTACTATCTCAGTGCTAGTAAAGTTTTCAATAATTATTGGCTCCTTCGTGTATGAGAACTAAATCAAGATAAGTCTCCACTATTTCTTCTTTTTATTTAATACACAAACAGCAAGAGAGGAATGAGAAAGGGAGAGCTTTGGTTTAATTATTGTACCTAGAGAAATGAGGTGAAGGAGTAACACAAATAGGAATAGGAGTAAGGAGAAATAAGGAAAACCAGTACAAATATAGATACTATTTTATGTTTTTGTGCTTTTTCCATCTCAGTATTAGTACAATAGTAATTAATAGAATAAAAAATGTGATAATCATCCATGATTTTAAAGCTTTAGTGCACTTCATACAATATTTCATACTTCATGGCAGTAAAATGGCAGCAATAAACTATATTATTATTTTATTTTATATAGTCAAATTAATAAGAAATATAGTTTTGTGAGGATTATATATTTTTTTGTCTATAGGTGCTGTGTGAACAAAGAAAACAAGTCGGATATTTCAGACCGGCTTGAAAGACTGTTTCTAACAGTGTCTAAATAAATAAACAAGGAAACATTGTGGCTGGTTATATTCTAGCTCTTCCACTAACACACCAGGGAGAGCTTATCTGTCCTTACCCAGAGATTGGACAAGCATAGAGGCAGGATTACATATTTCCTATTAATGGGACTCTAATCTGAAGGGAATATTTGGGCCTGCAAATAGTCTTCTTGCAAAAATAAAGCAATATTTCCCTGATAGCCACAAAGAGCTTCCAATTTTCAGACACATTTCTATTAATATCTCTTTAATGGGAGTAGCCCCTATTTTGTGTTATGGCCAAGAAGAAAAATGAAATGGATGTAGGTGCTCTTCCCAGTATAGTATGTAATGTTTCTCTCACCGTATATCCTAACCAACAGAATTACCAAGCTTACAGCAACAACCAAGTCTGCTATCAACCAAGATTCTCCAAACCTCCAAATATTACTCTTCCTCAGGAAAATTTGCTACACAAATCCACCTGGTTTTGCCAGAGATGCCCAGGCTCATGCAGTACTTGAAATTTCTAATTCTGGCCTGCTTATTAGACCAAATGTCTTCAAATTGCCAACCTCAGAACCTCTACAGCACAATGAATTCTCTTGGACCAAACTTGAAATTCTCTTTTTTGGGAAAGTAAAATCAAAGGAGCTAATCAGAGCTAAACCCCATGTACCTGTCTTAACAGGCATGACTTTATCTACCGGAGTGTATTGGTAGCCTTGGGATGTTTTGGAGCTGTTCTTACCCCCTTAATTTGTTTCAACCTTTCTACTGTTCTTAAAACCCGAGGAGCCTTCCATATTTGTGGCCAATCAGTTTGCTAATGTCTTCCCATTAACTGGACCGGAATTTGTACCATAGGCTATGTATGCCCAGACATCTTCACAGTCTCTGGCAATTTCTCTCTTCTAGTACCAATCTATGGGTATTTCATCTTTCCAAGGGTGAGAAGGGGTAGCCAATTTACTCCTCTTCTCATGGGACTTGGCATTATAGCTGGTATAGCAACCGGAATTGCTAGAATCACCAAAGCCTCCTTGACCTATGTCCAGCTCTCAACAGAAATAGCCAAAACATTGATGCCATGGCAAAAACCTTAACAACCGTGCAAGAACAAATTGACTCTTTAGCAGCTGTAGTTCTCCAAAATCATCAAGGACTAAATATGTTAATGACAGCACAGGGAGAAATTTGTTTAGCCTTAGATAAAATATGTTGCTTTTGGGTTGATCAATCAGAAGAAGTACAAGACAACATCAGACAACTCCTAAATTGAGCCTTCAGTTTATGGAAACAAGCTTCTCAGGGTTGATTACATTGGGAAAGAATCTGAAAATGGTTTTCCTGGCTTCTTCCCTTTTTAGGCCCACTTGTTAGTTCTTTATTTTACCCCTTTTTGGCTCCTGTCTTCTAAATTTAATAACCCAATTTATTTCCTCTTGTCTTCAGGCCATCAGGCTCCAGATGATCTTCAGTGAGGGATGCTGTCCTCTCAATACTCAAGAGTCACCCTTCTGCAGAGAACCCCTACACTGCCCATCAGTGAGACATAAAAGAGGTGAAATTCTGACTCCGTGTCTCTTGGACCTGACTGGATGCCACTTTCATCAACCCATGGAACCACCTTGCCCTGATAGCTAGCAAGAGGCCAAAACCCACAGAAAATCATCACTGACCATCTGTCAGGAGGAGGGAATTACACTCCTTCATCCATTTCCCCCAAATAATTGGGTCTTGGACTCTTGAGGAGGAAAATGTTAGAGTAGTTAGCTAGCCGACATGAGTAGGGCAGGAGAGGGCCCCTTCTTAGGAATGTCAGGCAACCATAAGGTGATGGTCAGGCAGTTGCCTCCAAGAAGGCAAGAATCAAATTTGCTGCACTGTTATGTCTAAAATAATAATTGGTAACAGCTAGTGCCAGGAAAGGCAGTCTCCCAATAGATAGAAACCTGAAGCTGGTCATCAGCAGCTTCCTAATAAGATCTCAGTAGGTGGGCAACCAGGCTCAAGCATGCACACTGAGAGGAGAAATGGCAAAGTTTAATCAGTATATGACCTTTTTCAAGGAACCCTTGACTGGTCAGAAAGAACACCTCAAATGAGCATGCATGCAACTTCAGTAAACACACTGTGCATTCGGCCCCGCCTAGTTGCTGCTGGGCCACCACACATGCAGACAGCCTGCTCCACGGAAGAATCATGGGAGAAGAAATGCAAACCCCAGAACCATACCAATGTATAAAACCCCAAATCAAGGGAGGGTTGATAAAGAACTTGAATCTCTCAAGTCACCTACTTGGTCCTCTTCCAAATGTACTTTACTTTCTCTCATTCCTGCTCTAAAAGGTTTTAATAAACTTTGATTTCCACTTGAACATTTGCCTTGGTCTCTCCCTCAGCCCTATGCCCCTCAGCTGAATGATTTCCTCTGAGGAGACAAGAATTGAGTTTGCTGCAGACCCATCAGATTCGCAGTTGGTTACAAGATCTTTCCAGGTTACTTAGCAATCTCAAAGTAGCATTGTTTTGGTAACTGATGTTTTTAGTATCTTTCTTCTGATCATCTGTAAAAATTTAGTATTGTTTTCTCTTGAAATTTTATACCTTATATCTATAGAACAGATGGCATTGTGGATGACCCTTGGAACAAAGTAAAAAAAAAAAAAAAAAAAAAAAATACCGTAAAGCATTCAGTGTGTATCCATTGTCTACGTAATTAAAGTACACTTGTGGATTTTTGTTTCCAAATGTCAGTGGAAAGTCTTCATTGTCTTTTCTGTGCTCTCTGATAAAGAGTGTAGGGGGTATGAGGGGCTGCACTGAAATCAGTAACAATAAAGTCAATTTTTGCAGTAGAGTATGCATAGAAAGCCCCGTGTTGCCAGAGAACACCTAAAATGATAGAAATTCATGTCTACATCGAATCCCAAATCTCAATAGATCATATTTAAACTTGAAAACCACTAGCGTCATCCTCACCAACAGTAATGATAAACACCCAAATACTTTAGGAGGAACATTGAGTATTAGTGCTATTTTAAAGACTGAAATTGTTTCAAAAAAAGATATCCATCAGGAAAGTGACTGACACCTGACAGTATGGTAATACAGAATGTGTCTTTATCTGCAGTATAGATTTGAAGCAAACTCAGCTGTTAGTATTTTTCCATTTATGTACTATTTTTAAAATATTCAGCTTTTGGAAACACGTTATGCAAAAATAAATATTTTCAGGTTTAGCCAATATGATAGTGTCTCTGAATATGAAGCTATGTAATATAACTTTCATAGGGACACATAACATCGCAATGGAATCGAATATTTTCTATTCATTTAATATTTCCAAATCTATAACAAAATCATAGCTCATGTCTCTGTGAGAAATGAGTAAATACAAGAAAATGGAAAGCCTCTGATATGCACCCAACTAAACACTGCAACACAATGTCCCAATTGATGCATCATCAACAATTCTCAGCTAGAAAACTCACAAAGTCCATTCTGAAATACTGTTTTCTGTTTTTCCTATTCTCCTTAGGTATATTCTGAATTGCTCTTTCTAGCTGATTACTTACAAAAGACCAATGCATATCTGATTTTTCTGATCAACACGTTATTTAATGTAGTGAGAATGGCCGTGTCATCACTGGCTACTTTTGCTTAAATATCAGCTTACTTCCTTTGACCACAGACCATGCTAGCTGCATTATGTTTGTCACCTGAAGACAATCTCATCAGCGAGGAAAATATGAACTTTATTTCATATGAAATTAGCCACCTATCAAGTAAGAGACAAATTATTGTAGAGTGAAATTTAAAAGGAAACTTCTGTTACATTCATATACCTGGGCTATTTTCTTTAATAATTAATATTAGTCAGATACTCCAAATCTATACCTTTGCCTGAAGATTTAAGAACAAAATAAAAATATTACGTAGTTTTTGACAATATAAATGAGTATAATTCTTGGTATAATTGATAAAATAAGTAAGTAGCTCATTAGCTTATGAGTTACCAAGCATAAACTAAATACATTTACCTAAATTGGACACATTAAATATGGGAATTAAAGTAGTAGTATTTTGCTCAAGGATTTAAAGATCCAGTGACTGAGAGAAGATTCAAAGAAAAAATAAAAATAAAACGAAGTTTTTTTTGTTTGTTTGTTTGTTTTTTAATAAGGGCCAAAGACAATATGACACAGGAAGCATTCTGTCGTGAAACTGAACAATGATTTGGATGTACCTAAAAACATAAAACAATGTCAAGAAATGTTTTCAAGTATGTACTAGTGATACTTTGAATTAGTCTTAGTTGGATTTACCACACCAGACAATATAGAAGCACTTTAAGCCATGGAGTAACATAACATACTTTCATTTTCAAATAAATCATGTTGACAGTGCTGAGACAAACAAAGTAGGAAAACCTGCAGACTCGGGGCAGTTTGAGGATGGATTTTTTTCTTAAAGAGCTATATTGATATATCAGTCACATACCATACAATTCACCCACTTAAGGTGTAGATTCTATTGGATTTTAGTTTGTTCACAGAGTTATTCAACCAACACCACAATCAATTTTAGAACATTTTCATCACACAAAAAAGAAACTCCATAACCATTAGTAGTCATTCTCCATTTCTCCCAACTACCCTCAATGGCCTATCCACTCCCTGTCTACCCCTGATTCTAGGCAATCACTTATCTACTTTCAGTCTTTCTATTATTTGCCTATTAGGGATTTTTTTACGATAACAAAATTTTAATTAGTTTTCATTGGAAGATCTGATAGGCATTTGTATGTTGAAGAAAATGAAATGTTCTGGCTATCTGGAAAGGAAGAAAAAATCAGAGGCCTCTATCTCTGTCTAGTTTCCTTGCTCAATTATTTCTTCTAATTAGAGAATGAACATTAAGTACCAAAAACAAAGTTGTCTTTGACCTTATTAGCCTAACAAATAAACACTGTTTTATCTGCCATCCCTGTAAGGGCCAATGACAATATGACTCAGGAAACATTCTATCATGATTAAAAAAGCAGGAAAGAAATTCAAAAATCTGTTATATGCTCTTTATCACTACTCTAAAAATAAATTTCATTATTGCACTGTTCTCATTTGGTATATTGATTACTGATTTGGGTAGCGAGAAGTTTTACTTTTATGAGGACTACATAGTTTACTTTTACCACCATCTACTTACATGTATTCTGACAAACTCTGCAATTTAAGTATTGAGTGTGGGGAAAATTGAGGAAAGCACTATAGTTGGTCCTAGAAATGAATGAAATGAATAAACATGCCTAGCCAAGTTGTAATTTATAATATCCATCCAAGCAAAACCAAGCTAAAAAATATTCTCTTTAAGAAAAAATGAATGTTTAGCCAAAAAGAATGAAATTCCATTCTAGCTCTAACATTTTATGTTACTTTGTGCTTGCTGATTTCTCTGATACATATTTAGTATAAAGGAAACAAGACTTTATTCTCAAAAATAAATGCCTGTATTAAAATATTTAACATATATATGTTATATATATATATTTCTATATATATATAGTGAAAATTGTGAAAACAGATTGAAGAAATGCCCAGAAATTCAATCCAGATTCAATTTCACATAAATAATACAGAAGAAGAGTTAACATCTGGTACCCAAGAATGGAAACTACTATAGGGAATCTATGTTCAAATTGGCAAATTTCTGTTTCAGAATTTATCCTCAGCATTACATTAAATACAATATCTGTTATACTGCATTTTAAATTTGTAATTGTTTATTTATTCCTCAAATATATTTTGAGAAGCTACCAGGTTTTAGCATACAGAAGATAATAAAAGAGAATAAAATTCCATTCATCAGAGAACTTGCAGACTTTTGAAATTAAGGAAAAAGTAAAAACAAATATATATAATATGTAGATGATGAATGACAATAAGAACTTTAAGGATAAACTAAAGAAAGGCATAGGTGTTTCTGAAGATGGAAATGTTATAGTTATATATTGGGTAGTCAGGAAAGTATCAATAATAAAATTGTTGAATAGAGTTGGAAAGTAACAGAGAGAGTGAGGTGTAAGCAAATCGTTAGAATATTACTGTCAGAAAAATGAGCAAGTGCAAGGCCCTGGGATGGTGTCCTCTAGTAATATTTGAAGAAGGACAATGAAGAAGTACAATGTTGAAATAATGAAATGAGTGAGAGAGAGAATATTAGGAAATGAGGTTGAGATATAATGAAAGAGCAGATTATGTAGGACCTGTAGGTAAAAGTAATAATCTTTACTTTTTACTTATTTAGGTAAATTTAGGAGCTTTATTTAGAGGTGTGAATTGCTACAGCTTATGCTTAAATAAAGTAATTCTGGCTGTTTAATATGGTTTGGCTGTGTCCCCACCCAAATCTCATGTGGAGTTGTAATCCTCAGTTTTGGAGGTGGGACCTCGTGGGAGGTATTGTCTCATGGGGGCAGATTTTTCCCTTGGTGCTGCTGTCATGATAGTGAGTGAATTATTATGAGATCTGCTTGTTTAAAAGCATATGCCATCTCCCCCATCTCTCTTCATTCTACTCCCAGCCTTGCAAAGTGCTGACTCTTGCTTTGCTTTCTGCCATGACTGAAAATTTGCTGAGGCCTTCCCAAAAGCCAAGCAAATGACAGTATCATGCTTTCCGTACAGCCTGCAGAACCATGAGCTTATTAAACTTATTTTCTTTATAAATTGCCCAGTCTCCAGTATTTTCTTTATAGCAGTGTAAGAATAGACTAATACTCTGTTATTTTGAGAATAGCCTGCAGTCTAGGAGGAATGAAAAAAATTGAAGTCAAGGACACAATGATGCCTTGGTCCAAAGTTGCAGCAAAAGTTAATAAGAAGTAGCTGGATTCTGGTTATAATAGAAAGAAAAGTCAACACAATTTGTTAACATGTTTGACATAGGGCAATAGAGCAGTCAAGGATAATGTCAAACATTTTATCTGAGTACTGGAGGAATGAAATTGACTTGATCTCAAAAAAGGAAGATTATGAGAGGCGCAATTGTGAATAGGAAGGCCAGGAAATTGATATTGGCCATGTTACATTTGAAATGCAGAAATATTTATTATGCAAATTCCTTAAGTTCAGAGAAGAGATCCACACTGGAAATACAAATTTGGCATATTTCAATATGAAACCGGATGAAATTGCCTATTCAGTAAATGTAGATGGTAAATAGACATGGTCTAAGTTATGAATATGTAAGCACTCAACCAAAACTTGGAATATTAAGGAGCAGTAAGTGAAGAGGAGAGACCAGTAAGTTACAAATAAAACAGGAAGACTGTGAGGACTCTTTTGGGCCGTCAAATAAGTGTGTTAATTACTATGTATAAGCAAATCAAATGAAGACTGAAAATTGATCATTACATTGAACAATATGGAAGTCATGGGGGTGACATCGGTAAAATCATTTTGGTGAAGTGATGTGGGCAAAATCCAATTATGTTAGTTTTAAGAAAGGATAGAGAAGAATTGGAAACTGTGAGTAAATTTAGTGTTCTTTTTTGAAAAGTTTGGATATAAAAGGAATGAAAAATATAGGGTGTTCCCTAAAAGGTAAAGTGAGTATAAGCTGTTTCTTATTATTAACAATTATTGTTAATAATAGGGCAGTTTAGGTTCACAGCAGAGTTGAGTGGGAAGTACAGAGAGGTCCCATATACCCCCTGTCGTCACAGGCACAACCACCACGTCTACCAATATCATGCACCAGAGCAGTACTTTTGTTAACATTGATTAACCTACATTGGTACATCATTATCACCCAAAATTCATAGTTTATGTTACGGCTCATTCTTAGTCTTACACGTTCTATGGACTTTGGTAAATGAATGATGTCATGTGTTCACTATCAAATTATCATATAAAATACTTGTATTGCCCTAAAAGTCCTTTGTGTTCTTCATATTTATCCCTTTCTCACATCAAATGCTTGGCAACCACTGATCTTTTACTGTCTCCATAGTTTTCTATAATGTTATGTAGTTGGAGTCATATAGCATGTGGCCTTTTGATGCTGGCTTTTTTCATGTAGTAACATGCAGTTAAGTTTTCTCCCTGTTTCTTCATGGCTTGATAGCTCATTTATTCTTGCTCTAAATAATACTCTATTATTTGGATGTACCAAAGGTATTTATTCATTAATGTACTAAAGGACATCTTGGTCGTTTCCAAGGTCTGACAATTATAAATAAAGCTGCCATGAACAATCCATGTGGAGGTTTTTGTGTCCACATAGGTTTTCAACTCCTTTGGGTAAATATCAAGGGGCATGGCTGTTGGCTTGTATGGTATGAATATAGTTACTTTTGTAAGAAGCTACCAAACTGTCTTGTAAAGTAGCTGTAACATTTTGCATTCCTACCAGCAATGAATGAGGAGGGTTCCTAGTCTTCCATATCCTCACCCCATTTTAAGTTGACAGTGTTTAGAATTTTGGCCATTCTATTCTAATTGATATGTAGTGTTATCCCATGGTTGTTTCAACTTACAATTCCTAATAATATATAATTTTGAAAACATTTTCATGTTTACTTGCCATCTCTATATCTTCATTGAAAAAGTGTTTTCAGGCATTTGGGCCATTATTTAATTGGTTTATTCATTTTCTCATTGTTGAATTTTAAAAGTAATTTGTATATTGTGTGTCTTTTGAAAATATTTTTTTCCGAAGTCTATGGCTTGTCTTCTTATTCTCTCTAAACTGTCTTTCACAGATTAGGAGTTTTTAATTGTAATGAAGTCCAGCTTATTAATTATCTTTTCATGGATCATGCTTTTGGTGTTGTATCTAAAATGTCATCATTAAACTCATCATAAAACCCTTTCCTAGGTTTTCTGCTACGTTATCTTCTAGAAGTTTGATAGCTTTGTATTTTATATTTAGGTCCATAATCTATTGTGAGTTAATTTTTGTGAATGGTATAAGGTCTCTACCTAGATTAATTTCTTTTGCATATGAATGTTTAATTGTTCCAGCACCATTTGTTAAAAAGTCTGACTTTGTTCCACTATACTTCTTTTGCACGTTTGTTAAAGATAAGTTGACTATATTTACGTAGGTCTACTTCTGGGTTCTTTATTCTGTCTTTAGTCTGTTGTTTCACTATCGCCACACTGTCTCAGTTAGCATTTTATAGTAAGTCTTGAAGTCAAGTGGTTTCTATCTTCTAACTTTATTTTTCTCCTTCAAAATTTGGTCAGCTATTCTGAATCTTTTGCCTCTGTATATCAACTTTGGAATCAGGTTTTTAATATTCACAAAATAGCTCTCAGGGTTTTATGGTTAGGGTGTTGTCTTATTTGGTATTTTTTATCAAAATGTTGTAGTTTTTCTCATATTTATTTTGGACGTGTTTGGTAAAACTTGTACTTCAATATTTCATTTTTGGTATGCTAATGTAAATAGTGATGTGTTTTCCGTTTTAGATTTTGCTTGTTCTTTGCTGGTGCATAGAAAAGGAATTGACTTTTGCATGTTAACCTTGAGTTCCAACTTGTGCTATAATTTCTTCCTTCTTCCAGTTTTTGTTTCATGGATTCTTTCAGATTTTCTGCATACATGATCATATCATCTGCAAACAAAAATAGTTTTATTTTTTCCCCATCTATATGCCTTTTATTTCCTTTCACTGTCTTATCTCATTAGCTAAGAATTCCAGTATGATATTGACAAGCAGGGGTAAGAGGGAACATTCTTCCCTTTTCCCTAATCTTAGCAAAAAAGCTTCAGATTTCTCACTATTAAGTATGATATTAGCTGTAGGTTTGTTGTAGATGTTCTTTACTAAGTTGATGAAGCTCCCTTTTAGTCCTATTTTGTTCAAATCTCTACCATAAATGGGTGTCAAATTTTGTCACATTTTTTTCTGCATCTTTTGATATGATCACGTGACTTTTCTTCTTTAGTCTATGTGAAAGATAATATTAACTGAGTTTTGAGTGCCTATCTAGTCTTGCATACCTACAAAAATCCCACTTCATTGTGGTGGGTAATTTTAAAAATAAATTGTTATGCTTGATTTGCTAATATTTTGTTGATGTTTACATCTGTGTTCATGAGAAATATTAGTTTGTAGTTTTCTCCTCTTTCAATGTATTTTGCTGATTTGGTACTAGTGTAATGCTTGCCTTGAAGAATATGTTAAAAAGTATTTCCTCTTCTTCTGTGTTCTGAAATACATTTTACAGAATTGGTTTAATTTTCTTCTTTAAATGTTTTGCAGAGCTCACCTGTGAGCACATTAGGGTCTGGTGATTTATTGTAGATTTAAATATATAAATATATAATATACATATATATTAAATATATAATTATATATTATATATAATAGTATATATATTATATATGCCTAATAAGATTGCCTATTTCTTCTTGTGTGAGTTTTGGCAGACTGTGTCTTTCAAATAATTTGTCCATTTCTGCCTAGTTACCTAATTTGTAGGCTGAGAGTTGCTTATAATGTTGTTTATTATCTTTTAGTATTCATGTGGTCTGTATTTGTATCCTCTCTTTCATTTACGATATTATTAATTTGTGTTTTTTAGCTGTTTCTTTCTTAGCATAGTTTATCAATTTTATCAATTTTTTAAACAAACTTTTGATTTTATTGATTTTTTCCATTGACTTCCTGTTTTCAATACTATTTATTTATTTTTTATTATTTCCTTTCTTCTGGATACTTTGGGGTTTAATTTACCTTTCTTTTTCTAGTTTCCAAAAATAGAAGCTTAGGTAATTAATTGAAGATTATCATTTTCTAATATATGTAATCAGTGCTATGAATTTACCCCTAAACACCACCTTAATTGCATCCCACAGATTTTAAGTTGTGTTTTATTTTCGTTTAGTTCAAAATATTTTGAATGTTTTTCTTAAGATTTCTTCTTGATCCATGTGTTATTTAGATGTATGTTGTTTAACCTGCAGTTATTTTGAGATTTTCCAGCTGTCTTTCTCACAGATTTATAGTTTAGTGCCATTGGGGACCTAGAGCAGACATTGTAAGTTTTCTATTCCTTTACATTTTTAAGGTTCTTTTTCAGTTCTGAATCTGTTTTATCTCAATTAATATTACATGTCATCTTGAGAAGAATGTGTAGTCTGCTGTTGTTGAATGAAGTAGCCTGTAGATGGAAATTATAACCAGTTGCCTGATGGGGATATTGAGCTCAACTTTATAGATTTTCTGCCTGCTAGTCTTTCCGACAGAGAGGTTTTAAATTATTGAACTATAATACCGGATTTAACTATCATGCTTTGCAGTTCTATCAGTGTTTGCCTTATGTATTTTGATGTTCTATTGTTTTTTTTTTTTTTTTTTTTTGAGACGGAGTCTCGCTCTGTCGCCCAGGCTGGAGTGCAGTGGCGCGATCTCGGCTCACTGCAAGCTCCGCCTCCCGGGTTCACGCCATTCTCCTGCCTCAGCCTCCCGAGTAGCTGGGACTACAGGCGCCCACGACCGCGCCCGGCTAATTTTTTGTATTTTTAGTAGAGACGTGGTTTCACCGTGGTCTCGATCTCCTGACCTTGTGATCCGCCCGCCTCGGCCTCCCAAAGCGCTGGGATTACAGGCGTGAGCCACCACGCCCGGCCTGATGTTCTATTGTTAAGTGCATACACATTAAAATGTGTTATGTTCTTTTGAAGGATTACTCTATCATTATGTTATCCTTAACTTTTCTTTCACTGAGGTCTAGTCTGTCTACACTCACACATCTAGTCTGACTTTATTTCAATTTACATTCACATGGTATGACTTTCTCCATCCCTGTACTTTTAGTCTACATGTGTCTTTATATTTAAAGTGAGTTTATTGTATACAACATATAGCTGAAACTTGTTTTCATATCTCTTCTGACATACTTTGCTTTTGTGTATTTAGAACATTAAAGTTGAACATGATTATTGATACATAGTTAAATTAATAGCTACCGTATTTTTTACTCTTTTCTATTTGTTAACATTTTTTTGTTCTTATTTTTGTCTTTCACATTTTTTCCTGTTTTTTTTTGTGTGTGTGGTTTTATTTGAGCATTTATATGATTCAGTTTTCTTTGTTTTGTAACATATCAATTGTTTTCCTTTTGCTACTCTTTTAGTACTTGTCTTTGAGTTTGCAACATACATTTACCACTAACCTAGGTCCTCTTTCCACTAACATTATGCTTCATGGGTAATGCGTGCACTTTATAATAACAAATCATTCCTATGTTATATGTTTTATCACTATGCGTGGTGATAGATATGTTAGCTAACTTGATTGTAGCAATTATTTCATAATTTATATATACATAAAATCGTAACATTATACAGTTTATATATATTCTTAATTTGTAAATTATTTCTTAAATCTGAAAAAAATACTTTAAATTTATTTCTCCCATCTTTTGTATTATCATAATTTATTTAGCTTATAGATAACAAACATATACATATTTTTATACACCCTCGTAGGCACATACATAATAAAATTCATTATCATTAATATGTTGAACAAATTGTTATCTTCTACTCAAGGAAAAACAAAAGCTTCTATTTTACCTTTGCTTATTTATCTCTAGATTCATTTTCCTTATGTATGTAAATTGGAGATTCTTATCTATATGTTTTTTTCTTCTGTCTGAATAACTTATTTTAACATGTCTTGCAAGGAAGCTCTACTGACAACAAATTCAATATTACTTTGTTTGAAAAAACAATTATCTTTTACTACTGAAGGGTAATTTTTCAGAGTATAGAATTCTAGGTTGGTGATATTTTCTCTCAACACTAAATATATTTTATTCTATTCTCTGCTTTTCCATGCAGTTTCTAAGAAGTTGAATGTAATTTTCATCTTTTTTCCTGTATAGCCAAACTGCTTTTTTCCTCCTTCTGCTTTAAAATGTTTTATTCTTGATAGTCTTAAGTTCAAATACAATATAGTTAGGTATAGTTTTTGTTAATTTGTTTTTGGCATTTATTCTGTTTGTTGTTCCTTGAGTTGCTTAGATCTGGGGTTTGGTGTCTGACATTAATGTGGGAACTTTCTCAGCTATTATATTTTCAGCTTTTTTTATATTTATCTTTCTTTGCCTTCTGATATTGCCATTATGTATATGTTATGCTCTTACATATAGCACATAGTTTTTGGATACTCTGTTCTGTTTTTTTCAGTCTTTTTCTTTTCAGTTTTCAGATTTGAAAATTTTTATTAACGTACTCTCAAGCTCAGACATTTTTTCCTCAGCCATTTCCACTCTTTTAATGAGCACATCAAAGGCATTCTTTATTTCTGTTGCAATATATTTTAACTTTGAAAAAAAAATTAAAACTTAAAAAAACGTTCTTTTTAATGTTTTAAATGCATTTAAAACAAATGCATTTCACATTTCTTTTGGATTGTTTCTTAAAATGTCTACATCTCTGCTTACATTGCCAATTGATTATTGCATGCTGTCTACATTATCTACTAAAGCCCATAGCATATTAATTATAGTTGTTTTAAATTCCCAGTCTCATATTTGCAACAACTCTGCTTGGTTCTGATGTTTGTTCAGTCTCTTCAAATAGTGTATTTGTTTGTTTTTTCCTTCTAGTATGCCTTGTTTTCTTTTTTGTTTGTTTGTTTTGTTTTGTTTTGTTTGTTTGTTTGTTTGCAAGGTGCATATGATGTACTGTATACAAAGAACTACTGTAAATAGGCCTTAGTAACACACCGGTAAAAGAAAACATTCAACAGTTCTATGATTAGGTGATCATCAGTCTTTCCATGAGCCTCTTCCCCTGGGCTTTAAAGTTCACCAAGGCTCCTCAGTATTCCCCCACTTTAGATGGGACAGGATGGCTAGTGAGGCTGAAATTGAGTATTTTCCTTCCTCCACATTTAACCCTAGAGCCAGTTGTAGTTTGGTATTTTCCTTCCCCCAGGTAGGTTGCGCTCTGGCAAAATAGTTTTCTTCTGAGGGCACATCTTGTTAAAAATAACAGAATGCTTGAAAGTATTTCAACATTATTCCTTTCCCCCTTCTTCTGTTGGAGGCATAAGAAGATTTTTCTTCAATGTTTACTGTGAGGACCTGGTAGAGTTTCTGGAGTAAAATTTAAAGAGTGTACCCCACCCATTTCATGACTCGTTCTTCCTGGAAGGGTCATTTTTCAGGCTTGTCCACATTAATCCTCAGCATTCTATCAATTAGAGTTTTGGCTTTCTACCTGAGTAATGGTTCCTGCAGGGGTTTCTGCTCAAGGATATGTTATGATTCTCCGTATCTGTCTGTCTTTCTCTCCAATTTTCAGAGGCGTGGTTTGCTGTATAGAAACTTTTGGCAATTCGAAATAGTATTTGATTTTCAAAGAACTGAAAAGAACTACAATTTGATCTAGCAATCCCACTACTGGGTATTTGCCCAAAAGAAAACAAGCCATTATACCAAAAAGATACTTGTACTTACACATATTTATTGTAGCACTGTTAACAATAGCAGATGTGTAGAATCAACTTAAGTGTCCATCAAAGGATGATTGTATAAAGTAAATTCTTTAATGATTGTATAAATAATAGAATACTACGCAGCCATAAAAATAATGAAATCGTGTCTTTTACAGCAACGTTAATGGAACTACCCACAAACCAGATTCAACAAACAATTGCAGAACTCTGCTCTCAACATCTGAAAAATATATATTATTTCAAGTGAATATGAATCATTCATACAGACTGATGTTATAGCATATAGTTTACTTTTAAATGTTTTATTTTCTAACTACTTCACTTGTAAACAAACAAACAAAAAAAACCCAATTGATTTCCTATATTAACTTACATCAAACACAATTGATAAATTACATGGAAAATACAATACCATTTTCTGAGGAGAAATTCAAACAGCCTGCAGAAATTCCCATAAATAACAAGGAACCAAATGTTAATCTCCAAGACAGTGGAGAAAATGTCACCAGGGCATGTCAGCAGTCAACACGGCAACCCCTCCCATCACAGGCCTGGAGGCCTAGGAAAAAATAAAGTGTTTTCATGGGCTGGGCCCAGGGTCCCAGAGCTGTGTGCAGCCTAGGGAATTGGTCCCAGCCTCTCTATCCATGGCTGAAAGGGGCAATTGTAGAGCTCAGGCTGTGACTTCAGAGGGTGCAAGCCCCCAGCCTTGGCAGCTTCTATGTGGTGTTGAGCCTGCGGGTGCACAGAAGTCAAAAATTGAGGTTTGAGAACCTTTGCCTAGATGTCAGAGTATTTATGGAAATACCTGAATTCCCAGGCGGAAGTTTGCTGCAGGGGTGGGGCTCTCATGGACAACCTGTGCTAGGGCAGTGCTGAAGAGAAATGTGGGGTTGGAGCCCTGACACAGAGTCCCTACTGGAGTACCACTTAGTGGAGCTGTGAGAAGTGAGACACCATTCTTCAGACACGAGAATAGTAGATCCACCGACAGCTTGCAGCGTGCAGCTGGAAAAGCCACAGACACTCAATGCCAGCCTGTGAAAGCAGCTGAAGGGAGGCTGTACCCTTCAAAGCCACAGGGTCTGAATTGCCCAAGACCACAAGAACCCATCACTTGCATCAGTGTAACCTGGATGTGAAACATGGAATCAAATGAGCTCATTTTGGAGATTTAAGATTTGACTGCCCCACTGGATTTCGGGCTTGCATGGAACCCATGGCCCCTTTGTTTTGGCCAATGTCTCTCACTTAGAATGGCTGTATTTACCCAATGTCTGTACCCTCCTGTATCTAGGAAATAACTAGCTTGCTTTGATTTTACAGGCTCATAGGTGGAAATAACTTGTCTTATATCAGATGAGACTTCAGACTATGGACTTTTGAGTTACTGCTGAAATGAGTTAAGACTTTGGGGGACTGTTGGGAAGGCATGATTGGTTTTGAAACGTGAGGACATGAGATTTTGGAGGGGCCAGAGGTGGAATGATGTGGTTTGGCTCTGTGTCCCCACCCAAATCTCATATTTATTTGTCCTCCCATAATTCCTACATGTTGTGGAAGGGACCTGGTGGGATCATTGAGTCATGGGGCCGGTTTTCTCTATACTGTTCTTGTGATACTGAATAAGTCTCACAAAATCTGATGGTTTTGTCAGGTGTTTCTGCTCTTGCGTCTTCCTCATTCTCTTTTTGCCTGCTGCCATCCATGTAAGATAGGACTTGCTCCTTCTGATCTTCCACCATGATTGTGTAGCCTTCCAAGCCACATGGAACTGTAAGTCCAATTGAACCTCTTTCTTTGGTAAATTACCAAGTCTTGGGTATGTATTTATTGGCAGCATGAAAACAGACTAATACAATTACCAAAATGTCTGCAGGACTATGAATTTTGAATTCAAAGTATGAGGCTAGTTTTTATGATTTGCATGTTTATATTTAAGCTTCTTATTAATGAAATAAACATTTTCTGTAAATGAAATGAACACCTAGAATATATGTTCTTCATATTTTGCATAAAGCTGGTGTAACCATTGTATCATCAAATAAACATACCTAAAATTCACAAAACCATATATTGTTCATTTACTTTCTTCTAAAAACACTACTTATTCTACTCAATTTATACGGGTTTCCAACTAGCAAAAGTGATCTTTTATTCAAAATTTATGTATTATCTATGAAATTATTGCTTTGAACCACACAAGATTTACCCCACCCAGTTTTAGCATAGAACTCAAATAAGAGGTAATAATTATTCCATAATTGTTTTTACATAGAATGCTTTTACAAATATTAAAGTCAACCATTTCCATTATTGTATTTTTATTATCTTATTTCACTATTTTAAGACATATAATTATACTAATTGGAAGTGACATATATTTTAAACATTACCTAGTCTTAACTATTGTCTTTAATTTGTGAAAATTCTAAAATGTTAAGCAATTTATTAATGACATCTGATTAATTAATAATTAATTAATAATAGAACCATTGTAAGAGCTCAGGATTTAGCTCTCAATTTAAATTTTTAAATGAACATGATGGTGATCAAATTCAGGACAATAAAACCTAATCATTTTAAGTGAAATCATTTTAAGATAAAAACATTTACAGCTCTAAAAAGTCTATGATCAGTTAAAGGTTTTGCAAATACTTGCCCCACGTATTTGTAACAACCACCACAGTCAAGGTGCAGAACAGATGTAGCAGAAATAAAAATTCCCTGGTAATTCTTCTTCAATTCTCACAGCTAACCACCCCAGGCAACCTCTGTCTTGTTGAAAGACACCATGTCAATTTTTCAGAATAGATGCCTTTTTTATAGATTAATAGAAATGGAATTATGAAGTATGTATTCTCTGTGTGTGGCTTCTTATGTGCAGCATGATAATTTTAGAAATAAATTCATGTCGTTGTTTGAATTTTTTGTTAATTTCACTACTAAACAAAATTTAAACTTGTTCATATGGGGCAATTTGTTTATGCATGCAACTGGTAGACGTTATAGTCAATATATTGCTATTATGAATTACTGGTATAAATATTCATATGTCAGTCCCTTTTGTGACTACACGTGTTATATCTTCTGAGTAAATGCTTGGTGAAGGAATTGCTTAATACTATGGTAACTTTCTGGTAAAATTTAATAAGAAAACCATGAAAAGTTTTCCAAAGTGGCTGTATTATTTTACAATCTCACCAGAAATGTATGAAAGTTTTCCTCTCATTATATCCTTGCCAGTGTTAGAGTTTTGTTCTTTAAAATATCTGATGTTTCATGAGGTATTCAATGGAATCTAATCATACTTCTAATTTTGAAATATCTGCTAATTTGTGGTGTTGAGCATCTTCCTATGGACTCACTGCCCATTTCTATGTCTTTGTTTAAATCTTTTCTTTTTACACCAAATCACATTGCTTAATTTGTTTTTGTAATTAACTTGCTAGGGGTCTTTATATATTTGCAATATAATTTAATTGTTAAATATCAGTATATCATATTCTATCAATTTGTGCCTTTTCATTTTCTTAGTGGTGTTTATTGAAGAACATAAAATTTTGATGATCTACAACTTAATGTAATTTTTTCATAGTTAATCCTATTGTGCTTTATTCACAATATTTTTGCCTAGTCTAAAACCACAAAGCTGTTGTCCTACATATGTATTTTAATTTAGGCAGTTTATTTTAAGCTTCTAAGTTAAAAAGCCTGTGATAAATGTTTATTCTATTTTTTCTCTGTATGGTGTGAGATAAAGGTCCAGTTTTTATTTTTATAATTTTTTTCATATGGCTATCGAGTAGTCCAATACACTTTGCTAATAAACAAGGCAAACAATATTCCTTTAAAAATATCTCCATGAAATATTAAAGCTACTTTTGTGGAAAATTAAATGACTATATATCTCTTCACAGTAAGCCCTGAAATCAGGTACTTTAAGGTATCTGTTTTCTTCGTTTTCAAAATTATACTAGGTCCTTCACATATTGCTAAAAAATTTATAATCAAAGGTTAAATTTCCACAAACAAAATGTAATGGGAGTTTGATGGTGATTGCCTTAAATCTGTAGATCAATTTCAAGAAAAATGACACTAACAATATTGAGTTTTTTTGATCTATGAACATGGCATCTCCCTTTCTCACAGCAAGATTATGCAGATTACAATTTATGGGTTTTAGACATATTTTGTTAAATTTAAACCTAAGTACTTAACATTTTCTGATACCAAAGTAAGTAATATTTTGTCTTAAATTCTCATTTTTAGTTAATTTTATATAGGAAAAACATATATTTTTGTGCATTGAGGTTTACTCTTGCCATCTTAATACCTTTAATTATTTCTAGTAGTTTTTTGCATAAATTTGGTAGCATATTTTTACAGAAATAATTATTTTATCTTCTAATAAAAAACCCAAATACCCCTGAGCTGATGATGGATAAATAAAATGTGATAGATCCATACAATAGAATACTATGTAGCAATAAAAAGAATGAAGTATTAATAGAAGCTACAACATGGCTGAACTAAAAAACATAAATAGTTGAAATAAGCCAGACAAAAAAGAATACACGTTTTATGATTTCATTTTTAAGAAATTTTCTGAAAAGCCAATTCAATAAAGCCATAACATAGATACACGGTTCGAGGGTGAGGTGGGAATGATAACTGCAGATTGGCAAAAGACTTCTTTTTGGGGTAGTGGAAATGTTTTAAAACTATTTGTGATGATGATTGCACAGGTCTGTACATATAGTTTACATAAATAAATATCATATGTTTTATATGTGTTATTAATACTGTTATTTTTTAAAATAAATACCCAACTTGTGTAAGCACTAGCTATTCTGGTTTGAACATATATAATCCTTTTGCTTAGCTTTCATTTGAAAAATGTCCTAAGCAATCTTTGGAATTCATATTTTATTTTGCATGAATCATTGTATGAACTACTAACAATTTTTCCATTTTTTATGACCTCACTTTATTCTTCAGTTGTTGTTGATAAATAATATCGCATTCACAAAATTATAAGATTAATAGCAAACATCTTCAACTGCAGTATTTTCACATTGGCACTAGTTGGAATAGTGATGTTTGTGTACTTACCTTACTGTCATTATTGGGCTTAAGTTAATTCAATGTATCTAAACTGACAAGGGAGCATTTTCTTGAACTGGAAATAAGTAGAATCACCCTGATGAATACAAGGCATACAGAAAGCATTTGCAAGTTATATGAAATCACTGTGTTTTACATCTATTGAAAGTGGATGGAGTCCAATTAAGACATTGGGGCATCAGCATGAATCAGTAGATCTTCAACTTCCCTGTACATCACAATTACCCAGGAATGTATTTTTTCTTAGATACTTAAGCCTTACCCAAGGAGATTCTGCTTCATTATATCTGCTATGGAGTCTCTTTCTTAAATTTTAAATAGTATACACAATTTTAACTAACAATAACATGAAAATTTAAAGTAAGCTTACAGTAAAACACAAAAAGCTATTAATGGAATGCATGTTTGTCCCTGACTCACATTTTAAACATAGTATAATATTTCCAGTTAGGTGCACCATTAAGAAGGATTTAGAAACTGGAAGACACTATGACACTGTGCCATAATTCCTTACACATTTCTAACAATTTAATAATTTGTTCTAAGGATATAATCAGAAACAGGTTGTCCACAAGAAAACCGTATGATGTTTAATAGAATGTAACAGTTTAACAACAACAACAACAAAATAGGGAAACCTAAATGCATGAAAATAAAAACATGTCAGACGAGCCATCTTGCAGTCTTGAAAAGCAAACATGTTAGCCACTAAACTCTTCTTGAATTCCAATCAATTATATAATACAATATTGTGTATGAGAATATGGAGCTGTCTTCAAATGTTATTCAGCTTGCCTTTACTAAAATGGAAAGCTTCTGAAAGCTTAATTACTTTTTCCATGGGAATAAGATTGATGATTATTTGAGTCTTAAATAAAATGAGGTTTGTAAAGCAATTAAGTCATTTTCTGGTATATAGTTACTTGTCATTACATGTTAACTATTCTTATCTGCTTTCTTTGAGACATAATGTTTTGAGTGTGTGTCAGGAACATGTGTCTGGAGAGTGAGATAGAGAGATGGAGAGCGACTGAGATGGCAAGGAGCTACACTGAAGATTAACTGTAGATGCATTTAAAAGTTAAAATAAAATATATATTTCTGCTTTTAATTTTTCCAAAGTTTTTAAAAAGTATAAAATAATGCTGAGAAAATTAAACCCTTTATTTTTCGAAGAAAAATTGGAGAAAGTTGTGTTTCCCTGAGAAACTTGATAATTGATGCTAATATAGTAGTGAAGATAAACTTTGTATACTGATCATTCATGCAAGGATATGCAACATAGTTCAAGAACTGTTAGATACTTCTTTTCTGTTTATTTAGTAAATATTACAATGCTTATTTTTATGTTCATTCCTTTAATGGCAAGAAATCATTTATAGTTCTACAGAGAAGCAGACTGGTATAGTAAGGCCTCCAGAAACTAAAGTAATATCATGAAAGGATTTTGGTATTTTAATAATAATTTGTTTGGGGGACCTGAATAACTGCACATAACTCCCTAATTCCATTTATACACTCCACTGATTAGGCTAATTTGGAACTGTGTTCAAATATCAGCAATTTGAGTATGTAGAAAACAATATATTTTTTTGTTTGTTTTTAAATATCCTAAGGTGTCAAAGAAGCAAACAAGCAAAAACATAATGTTGGTCCAGTATTTTTCATTTTAAATATTACATATTTGTTTGTGTGTGTATGGAAGACTTAGCCATTAGCACCTGTGAGTTGTTATGAAAGTTGGTTTCAGTAGTCTGGTTTAAGGCATGCCCTAGAAAGTCAGCTTTTATCTTATGCAAGAACTTGGGACCAGGCTGTGAATGACTTTTACATAATTAAAAATGGGCACTTCTGACATTAGACAAGGAAGAAGTCCTATAACATTCTAGGTTTAAGATGTGAATCATATGCTTAATTCTTCTTACTACACTTAAACGTACTGGTCAACATTTATAAGAATAAAAATAAAAGATAAAGAGCTTCCATTTCTAACCACGTTAGAGTAACAGAGCCAGGACTTACATTTCTCCTATTTGCAAATAGAATGCTGGAAAAAATATGTGAGAAAAATATTTGCAGACCTTGGACAACAAGCAGCACAAGACAGCTCTGAGCCTTCTCTTATCCTGCTGGATGACACACTCCAGGGTTAGGGAGCAGAGGTGAGGATCCCCAACACAACACAGTGGTCTGCATGGTGATCCCCCAGTTGAGGAGATGAGGATTCAGGGAGGCTGAGGTGGCTGTAAGTTGCAAGGCAGAGTTCCAGAGAGAAAGAGGCAATGGTGAAACAATGCACAGGGATCCCTACTGAGTCAGCTGGAAACTAAGCCATATGTAGGTCAGACAAGACTCCATAAGGCAGTGCAAAGATCTCACAAGGTGTCAGGAGAGATACTTAACCAACTAGAACAGAAAGTGCTAATTCATCACCTGGGGCATTGAAGGAAGAGTTGAGAAGCTGCAAACCTTAGTAATAGGGTCAAATTATCACTATATGCAAGGATACTCTACATCCAAACATTGAAATTGTTAAGGCAAGGCTCTAAAGCAAGGGTGGACACATTTTTCTTAAAGGGCAATTCAATAAATATTGTAGGTTTTGGGGGCCACATGTGATATCTTTCACCTTTTCTTTGTTTTTATATACTTTAAACATATGTATTAGTTTCTTAGGGCTTCTGTAACAAATTGTCACAAACTGGGTGACTTGAAACAATATAAATCTGTTCTCATACTCTTGGGGCTAAAGTCCAAATCGAGGTGTCAGCTGGGCATGCTCTCTCCCAAAGCTCTAGGGTAGAACACTTCCGTGCCTCTTACTTCTGGTGGTTGCTGGCAATTGTCATTCCTTGGCTCATAAATATGTCATTCCAATCTCTGCTGCTTCTTCACATGGACTTCTCCCATGACTACATGCATCTGTGTCACTTACAGAAGAAGTGACCAGTGATTAGATTTAAAGCCTATGCCAATCCAGTGTGACCTCATTTTAACTTGATAATTCCACGTACAAAGACTCTATTGTCAAAGAATGTCATATTAATAGGTACCATAGATATGAATTTTGGGGGAACATTACTGTAGTAAGCATTTTTAACATAAAAGCTGTACAAAAATAGGCCAAAGAGTGGAATCAGCTTACATTCTACAGTTTGCAAGTGTGAATACTGTAACTTCAAACCAAACTGACAGTAAATAAAAATACTTTATTTCCTACTATTTCAGTTTGCTACGAAAAGGTCAAACATGAAAAAAGTCACTTTTAGATTTCTGCATATTGTATCATGTAGGCATACCAGAGGCTGCTATCCAATTAGAGAAGCTAGGAGCAGAGCACAGCAGAGTGCACACTAATCATATCTGACTAGGCAAAAGTCACCACAGTTTAAAATGGTTAGTATTCTTATTTTCAGCATGATACTATCAAAGTATATTTGCATATTATAATATCTGAATTCAACGTGAAAAAATTCAACAGATAAAAACTTCTAGCACCAGTGTAAAATAATAAAATTTTATTCTTGCAATGTCACTAACAGATTCAGGATTCCGAGATGATATCAAATAGTGATAACACTACAATAAAAATGAAAGCTAATACATGCTTTTTAATAAGTCTCTAACCTTGACTGTTCTCCTCTCTCTTCCAAAAAGGCAACTGGTTCCCCAGCCACAAGTTTCCACTAATCATGTTCTTGACTTTATCCATATTTCACAAAAGTAAAATTCCAAACATAAACATTTGAGCCAACATTACCACTCTTTTTAAATAAACTCTATTATTTAATAATATTTTTACATTTACACAAAAGTTTCTGGAAGAGTACAGAGATAGCCAGAATATTCCACATCCAGTTTACCCTACTGTTAATATCTTACATTCCTATGTTACATTGGTCACAACTAATAAGACAACAGTGATACAATATTATGTACTGAAGTCCATACTTTACTTAGATTTCTTTAGATTTTTGTTTGACATCCATATTTTAGTTCTGTCTATAATACCAGATTATTTGTAGTCATTGTGTTTCCTTAGACCCCTCTGAGCTGTGAATGTTTCTCAGGCTTCCATTGCTTGACAGCATCAGGGTAAAAGGGAGTTGATTCTTTCCTCCCCATCATAAAGGTCACAGCTGACACCTCTATAACAAAGAAAGGTTACCAAGAAACAAGTATCACAAATTTAATTGACCGTACTTCTACATGACATGGGAGCCTTCAAAATAAAGATCCAAAGATACAGCAGAAAATGTCCATTTTATGCTTAAGTTCAACAAAGAATGAATGGAACTGTAGAAATATAATTGAACAAAGTGTATGATCTAATGCTAACAGACTGAGTGAGGAAGCACAGCAAGGCTGCTCTGTTTAGAGTCTTCTTTCCCTCTCTGTGCAGCATTCCTTCCTGCTGGGCATGAGGCAGGAGCCTCTCTGAAACGGGGGTTTTCTGTCCTACAATCAAATAAGATAGGTCAAATCATTTATTTATGGTAAATTTTTATGCAGAAAAGAGGGGCAAAGTCAGAGTAATATTTTCCAAGTTTCTGGCTTGCTTTGGGGAAATGGGTTATGGATTCTTGTCCTGGGGAAAAGAGACTCTAATTTCTGTAGCTTGCCTCAGGAAATAATGTGGAGGTCAGGAGAAGATTAGGGAGAAACTTGCTTCTGAGGTTGTCTCTGAGACTTCCATTTGGCAGTATTATTTTCTGAGCTCCAACAAGTGTTTTTAGAAATACTAGCCAGTTTTTATGTAGAATGTTCCTCTGTTTATATTTGTCTGATATTTTTCTAAGATTAGGTGGGGGATTGTGGGTTTTGGGAAGGAAAACCTGAGAGGTAAATTGTTATTTCCTCACACCATTACAAGGGTACATATCCACATGACTTATCAGTGATGATGTTCACCTTGATCCAGTGGCTAAGGGAGTTTTTGCCACATTTCTTCAATGTAAAAGTTACTCTTTCCCCCTCTTTTTATTCAGTATTTTTTTTGAAAGGAAGTCACTTGTGTAGCCCACACTCTTTAAGGAGTGGAGAGTTATACTCTACCCTTTTGAGGGGAAGTGTCTGCATAAATTATGTGACTTTTCCTGATTGGAGGATTTGCATTTGTTCCCCATTTGCGTTTTATTTTCAAATAAAACTGGACACAAATTTAAATTCCACATCCCACAAGGTATTCTTTTACCCTCAACCATTTAAAAATGCAACCAACCACCTTAAAGTATACAAAACAGGTGGCCAGACAGGCCAGTCTGCCAGTCCCTTTTCTAGTTAACAGGGAATTTGACATTCATTCCAAGAGACATGGCTCTCTATGTTACATAAGCTGAGATAAAGTTGCTTCCAACTGAATCATTCACTTTTTACTCCCTTATTAAATCATTTTTTTTAAATATTCTTTGCACTCTTGTATATTTACTTTATAATTTGGGTTATCACACTATGATTTTTTTTTCTTATTCAAATTATTCTACCTGTGGCCGTTGGGATCTCTTTCATTTGGCTTAGATGTTCTTTTGACATATACTCATTGTTTTTTAAGTAGTTTCTTGATTTGAGCACCTGTTTACATTTGGTAAAAAACATGCTCCATACTCATCTTGTTTATCCTGCCCATTTTTCCAAGGAGCACTGATTCTTTTTGTAAGAGAATGGTGCTGGAAACCATAATATGAGTGTTGTGTGTACTCATTGCTACTTTGTTCTCATTGCTTCTAGGACCTTACAGCTGATACAGCCAGGAAATATTTACATATCTTATAAACATATTTATAATGTGTATATATATAAATTAAGTGGATTAAACACATTTATAAATATTTATAATGTACACATATACAGACTGTATATGTGTGTTTACATTAGATATGTATGTACATATGATGTGTGGGTTACATATAATATATAGATTATATATCATCTGTCTTTGTACTTCTGTGCTCTGGATTGAATTCTTGCATCCCCCAAAATTCATATGTTGAAACCTTAATTCCCAATGTGATGCTATTTGGAGGTAGGGCTTTGGGAAGAAACCAGGGTTAGATTAGATCATGAGTATGGAGGCTCCATGATTAGATTAGTGGACCTATAGGGAGATGAAAGGACAGAACTTTCTCTCCTTGTTAAGTGAAGGCACAGGAGAAGGCAGGTGTTTGTGAACCAGGAGGAAGACCCTCAGCAAGAAGTTGACTATAATAGCATCTAGATATTGAACTTCCAGCCTCCAGATCTGTGAGAAACAAATGTTTGTTTTAGACACTCAGTCTGTGATATTCTGTTATAGCAGCCCAAACTGACTACCTGTACCTATTTATGTTAAAGTCAATATGAGTTTATACTGATGACTCCAAGTCTAATCCACTAATACATGTATCACTCTAGACTTCTCTTCTTGCTTATCTATAAACTACCAATCTAAGAGTGAAAAACCTGGCTCTCACTGTAACCCAACCACATACTTATCTGCTAAATCTCAGCATTCATTACAGGATTTTTGGAATTGTTATACTCTACTCCAATGGAAAATACTTTTAACAACTAGCATACAGTACCCAGATACACTTCCTTTTGTCTGTATTGTTACATACCCCATTCATTTTCAAAATTACTTAGGTCAGCTCTTTTCTCACCCATCATCATCGATTATGTTATGTGATACATTTGTAATAATTTTTTTCATCACAGTCTACATTCTACATTCCCCACATCTCTTAACTGATGCTTTAAAATTTGCATACGTAATGTTCATTCTTTGTGTTTTAAGGTTCTATGTGTTCTGACAAATACATAGTGTTGTGTATCCACTGCTGTCACTATCCATCTTAACCAATATAGTATCAAACAGAATATTTTCATAGCCTCATAAAATTCCCTGTGCGCGATATATTCAACTCTCCTTTATCTCATAAGATTACTGACAATCTTTGTTCTGTTTCCATAAAAAGTTTATATTTTTCTAGAATGTCATATGAATGGAATTATAGAGTATTTTACTTTTACAGACTCACTTTTTTCAGTAATAATATCCATTCAAGATTCATCAAAATTGTTTAGATTGATAGCCCTAGCCCATTCCTTTTAATTGCTGAGTTATATTTTATTTTATGAATGTACCACAGTTTGTCTTTTCATCTATTAAATATCTTTGCTGTTTTCAGTTTTTGATAATTATGAAGAAGAAAACTATAAACTTCAATGTGTATGTTTTCGTACAAAACTCAGTTTTCAAATCAGTTGGCTAAATGCTTAAGAATGCCATTGTTCAGTATGCTAAATCTATGTTTAGCTTCATGTGAAACTGACAAACTGTCTTCTCAAATGGTCTCACTATTTTTAATTCCAACCAGCAATGAATGAGAGTTCCCATTGCTTCCACCCTTACCAGTAATTGAATTGTCAGGTTTTGGGTTTTAGCCACTCATAGACATTTAGTGGTGTCTCGTAGTTGTTTCAATTTGCATTTCCCTAATGACAAATGATGTTGATTATCCTTTCATGTATTTAGTTATCATCTGTATGGCTTCTTTGATAAGGTGTCTCTTCAGATTTATTTTTTTGCACATTTTTAAGTTGTTAACTGTAAGGGTTTTTTGTTTTTATTTTTGTATTCTAGATAAGAAACCCTTTATCAGAAATGGCAAATATTTCCTCCTTATCTTTTTATCTTTACAGTGCCTTTTACAGATAAGTTTTTAATTTCAATAAGCCAAATTATTACTTTTTTTTTTCACAGATTGTGCTTTAAAGTTTCATGTAAAATCTCATCAACATGCTTAAAGTCATATAAATTTTCTTCTGTGTTCTCTTCCTGAAGTTTTATGCTTTTTATCTTATATTATGTCTTAAATTCATTTTGGGTTAGTTTTTGTGAAAGGTATAAGATCTGGTCTAGATTCTTTATTTTTTCTTCTTTGCATAAGATGTTCAAATGTCCCAGCACCACTTCTTGAAAGAATACATTCTTCATTGAGTTTTCCCCATATATGTGTTGAAATCAGTTGACTCTACTCATATAGGTCTTTTCTTTCTGCAGTCTCTGTTCTGTACTATTCATCAGTATGTCTATTTCACAAATGCCATGTTTTCTGATTACACTATTTTATAGCAATTATTAAAATTGAATAGTATGTGCATTATTTTTTGCCCATGGCCTAGTTCTCATATTTTTCATCTTAACCAGAAATTAAATCCTTGTTTTAAGGATTTAACTCTAGAGAACATCTCTAGAGTTAAGCACCTTTCTCTCTATTGCCTTTCTCCTGCTCACCGTTGATACGCTATTGTGATCCCATGTTGAATAAACAGAGTCTTGTACCTGCTGACAAATTTATTTCCAATATCATTACAATATTAATTGACCTTAATTGTCTAGCATAATGTTGCCTATCATCATATATCTTTTAGAAATATTTATTTAATACTCAAATATTTTCTTTATTGGAAGCACAGTTATCCTACTTCAGGAAAAAAATTGTATCTTGTGAATATGATAGAGAAGAGAGATACTTGAAAAGATAATAATTTCCAAATAAACTATTTAATGATCCAGTTGTTTGTTATCCAAAGTTTGTAGCAAATTTAACTAGCTAGTAAATAAGAATGCACTGGATAGAAGATTAATTAGCATTAAAAATGGATTGCACTTGTGTAATTTCATATTTACATATTCCTTTAAAAACCATGAATTAATTTAGGATAGAATCCATACACAGATATAATACAAGATTAAAGCACCATCACTTGCATTATTTGCAAATTATACGTCTGTTTTGTAACACAGAAAATGATAAGGATTTCTTTTGTCTTTGGGGCCTTTATTATAAAATATTTTTGCTTTGCTTTTACAGATTTGTTTCCTTATTATTACTAAATTATCAGATCTTTTGAAAAGTGTCTAATTCTCAGTCTGTCAATTTTGCAATATCATCAATAACTTTGGTGGCAAGTATCAGAAAGACAATAACATCGAATGGGTGTGAGCCACGGAAATTGATACAGGAAATAGATTTTTGCTCTCCTTCAGTTTTAGGCTATAACCAAACCTATTTTAGGGTCTGGGAAGTAGGAGAGCTGCCAGGAAAAATACAAATCATGACTGCCACAAAAGTGACATCCACAGATTGATGCATTCTATAGAAGGGAGAAAGGTGTTATGTTAGGGACATTAGAATCATTTTTCTTGTCAGAAATAAATGGTGCACAGTCTTCTTTGCCCTTGCCAACATTTTGCAGACTTTAGTTTTCAAGGTAGTTGTCTTTTGTGCTGCTGTATATAAGAAAATTTTTGAAATATTTAAAAATAATTACCATCCACATTCTGGATTTACAGAGAAAAAGTGATATGAATCAATTACTTTGGAGATCAGTAATTAATTTTTCATAAAGCCACTACATAAAAAAGATCACATTTTTCTCTGTTTCAGGCTCCAAGATTTACTGTGGATTTAACATACTGAAACTGGTTTTGCTTACCCTCTGTTTTAACCAGAAAAGAGGACACAAATCCATGCCACTTATTGCAGTGAATATTGGCATAATCAAACAGAATTCAGCAAGAGCAAAAATGTGTGTAATAACAATGGCCATTTTAATAGTTTTCCAATGGATCTTTGCTCAATATATGAAGTGATAGAACTCAACATAAGCCAAATTCTGAAATTATATTTTGTAAATATCTAATAATCAACAAATCATAAACTTTAATAACACATTTGAACATGCCTTCAATCAATTTCCTTTTATGACAATTTTTTCAGTCATTATGTTAGTATTTGTCATATAAGCCATCATTTAAAAAATACATTGACTTGCCTTTTACCTCTTCTCACCAGAAAATGTACTTCATTTAACTCTTTTCTCTGCTTTATATTCTTAGAAGTATTGAGAAATATCATATTAGTCATAAACATTTTTCAAAAGATACTGACTTGTGAAAAGAGAAATTTTAAAAGGGACACAAGTGGGTATATTCTTAAAAGTACTGCATATTTATATGCTCTAAATGAACAGATTATGGTGCATAGAAAACACTGTTTTGAACTTGCAAATCCCATTAATATGTGCTATTTTCATCATTCATATCATAATTTTATAACACCTACATGATTCTGTCTTTATATCTGTGAAAGATAAATTGAATAAACTCTCTAGATATATAAAGCAAAACAACGGTGTATATCACCACATAAATTATTTGACATTACAAATAAGAATATGGCTTTTTGAACTGTTCAAAATAAACATGGTTAACCGGGTGTGGTGGCGTGCACCTGTGGTTCCAGCTGCTACTCCAGAGTATGAAGAGGAGTGGTCACTTGAGCTCTAGTATTTGAGGTTGCAGTGAGCTACGATTGCACAACTGTGCTCCAGCCTAGGTGACAGAGTGAGATCCTACCTCTAAATTAATTAATTAATTAAATCAAGTTAAACATAGGACTGGAGGAAAATTAGAAGTTTTTTAAGACAAAACATTTATTTTATTTTTTAATTTATAGATAACTGCTTCCACTTGTGATCTTCCTCCACTGTAAAGGCACAAGATACACAAATGTCCTCCATTTCCATATCCTATTTCTGAAACCATTTTTAAAAATGTGTAAAATACTTGGTATTTTGAAGTAATTTCAAACATATCTCTCAATATTCAGTATTTGTGATTGATAACTATTGCTCTTAGTAATACGTCTTTCTTCCTGCTTTAACTGTGTTAATTCTGTCAGATCCCTTAAGGAAATAGAGATTGTTTTCTGTGATTGGAACACTTCTCTTTGAATGCTTGCTCCTCCCCAGCATGGGTGTGGCATGCAAAATAATGCCTCCCGCGTCTAGGATGTCAGCAACCTCATCTCTCAAACCTGAGGATGCTACCTTACATAGCAAAAGAGACCTGCAAGTGGATTAAACTAAGGTCCTTGACATGGGCAGAGTATCCTGTATTAACCTGGTGGGTCCAATGTAATCATTAGAATATTTAAAACATGAGAGAGGGATACAAAAGAATCAGAGGCAATGTGGCAATGAAAGCAGACTTTAGAGTGATATAATTGCTGGCTTGGCAGTTGAAGGAAAAGGCCACAAACCAAGAAATTCAGGTGAACTCATCTTTAAACTGGAAAAGAAAGAGGGACGGATTTTCTCCTAGAGCCTCTAGAAGGAATACAGTCTTGCCACCACGTTGATTTTAGCTCGGTGAAACCCATTTTAGTTTTATGACCTCGAAAATTGTGAGATAATACACTTTCTGTATGTTGCTGTAAGCCACCAAGTGTGTGGTAACTTTTTTACAGCAGCAATAGGAAAAATACAATGGGCAACATCAATCCTTCAGTTAGCTCCCAGGTGAAACAGCACCTCTATCAGTAACTCTCTTTTCCAAACTAGCTATTAAATAATGTTTTATCATACTCTCATTCCTTATACTATTTTTCTCACTACATAGTGGTAGTGTTTGATATTCTGTGACACTTACCAGAAGGTAATCTCAGTATCGACAGAGAATTTACATCAGACTATACAGAATCTTTGGCAGAAAAACAAATTCAATAAATATGTTTGCATAGACAAAGGAATAAATAGAACAACAAAGCTAACTACTAATACTACATATTTATGAGTGTATGCTCTGTATTTACAAATGAATGCACCTGTGTATCTCTGCATGTGTGTGTATATGCAGCTTTTTAACTCTAGTTATACTCATCATATAAGTCTGCCAGTAGAAATAAACAATCCCATGCTCTCAAACACAGAAAGGATGGATATGGAAAAGATCACTAAGTGAGGTAAGCATTTAAAGTTATAGCATGTGAAAATGGAATTCTGCTATTTCTACGTTTTTCTGAGTATATTGTAATCTAAATGGTAAAACTTATTCTTATGTGAAATAACAAAGTAAAAATGACAATGAGAAATCACTAAATAACATCAAAGAATGGCTAAATTTTAAAATGTTTGATTCTACTAACCACTGGTGAGAATGTGGACAAGGTAACCATACTTTATTGTAACCACTTTGGAAAATAGCTTTTTTTGTTGTTTTTTCTTTGTTTATTTTTGTTTTGTTTTGTTTTGAGATGGAGTTTCACTTTTTGCCCAGGCTGGACTGCAATGGTGTGATCTCGGCTCACTGCAACCCCACCTCTAGGTTCAAGTGATTCTCCTGCCTCAGCATCCCTAATAGCTGGGATTACAGGTGTGTGCCACCATGCCCAGTTAATTTTGTATTTTTAGTGGAGAAGGGATTGCACTAGGTTGGCCAGGCTGGTCTTGAACTCCTGACTTCTGATGATCCACTTGCCTCTGCCTCCCAAAGTGCTGGGATTACAAGTGTGAGCCACCATGCCTAGCCAGAAAATAGTTCGACATTATCTACTAAAGCTACACAAATGTATTATCTCAGATCTTACACTTCCACTCCTAGATGTGTTCCTTAGAAATCTACAAGTTTATGTTTATCAAGATACGTATTCAATTATGTCTATAACATCATTTTTTAAATAGCTAAATAATGACCACTCTCTCAGCGCTCACTTGTGCATCGGCACTCAGTTGTCATGTCAACTGGGGAATGTCTAGAGTGCTTCAGTTCTTCTCCACATGATCTCTCTCCCTCTAGTAGGCTAGATCGGGCTTGTTCACGTGGAGCCACAAAATCGCAGAGGAACAAGAGGAGGCATACAAATCTTCTTGTGGTCCACTATTAGAACTTGAATGTCATCCCGTCCCAGAACCAAATATTGTGAGAAGTTAACTCTGCTTCTTGATGGAAGGACATGAAGACATTTGTTGCCAATTTTGCAAGCAGTCACACTCAGTGGTCATGGTATATAGATGTTAGTATTCAGAATTTTCAGAACCAAAGTTGGTAAATCTCTACTATTATCCTGCTACTTTCTCTGTATTTTTTACCTATAGTTTAATCTATATTATATGATTCTATAAAGTGTCCAAAGTCTATATATACATAAATGATTGAATTATTTTCCTTCCTTTGTTATTAAGATGACCAAATACCAAATGCAGCCACTCAGGATATAAATAATATGTTTATGGATTATGATTATAAGGGGCTGATGGGAGTGACAAATGAAGAGGGCTGCCATTGTATATGGAGTTTTGAAGGGGGTGATGATGAATATATTCAAAAATTAGGTAGTGGTGATGGTTACACATCTCTGTAATCATACTAAAATCCACTGAATTAAAGACTTCAAAAGAGAATTTTATGGCATTAGAATTTCATCTCAATTCAAGAACATATATTGGATTTTTAAAAACTTTAAAAGACCATTATCTTTAAAAGACTATTATTGAACTTTCTAATTTAAAAATACAATTTTTTTCTTAGTTATTAAGTAATGTTGAATGATGTATCATTTCAGTAGTTTGGCTGGTATCTGCATGATGTGTTTATATAGTGGACATATACTCCATTAGACAATGATATGAATTAGAATTATGAAATCACTGCATAAGGTGCTCGTAATAATGGGAAGAAAGGCGAGGAGATGTTGTAACATTTGTTGCTTTTTAGTAATTTAGATTCACTAAAAATAAAAAAATAATGTTAATGAATTTATCCACATTATAATTTTGGTAAAAATGTGATTTTATTCCATCATGGTTTATTGTAAAAAAAAAAATCTATTTTTATAAGATTATGCCTATATATAGAAACCAGGATGAGACAATATAGAAAGGACATCCATAAATGGTACATACTCAGCTATAAATGACATATCAGTCAGCGTTTAAAAAAATAGAGCAAATTAAATGTTGACTGGAACAGATTACTTGCAACAGAAATTAGAGCTAACATAAATATAGAAATATCTGGAGAACTTAAGGCATAGAGTATATAAGGGATTTGGAGCAACAGAGAAAGTCACCAACAAAAACATTTGTGTAAGTTGGTTGGTTGGAACTAACAGGAAAATTCCAGACTTTTGTTGGTTTGTTTCTTTTTATGTCTGACCACCAAAAAGCAACAAAGAGAGAGCTCATAGAGAGGTATGTGGCTGCTGTCATTGCTAAGAAAATTGCAGTGAAATGCTTGAGGGTTGGCTCAAAAATGCTATTGGTTGGTGGGAATAGTAAGTGGGAAGAAAAAAGCTGGATGTTGGATACTTCTGGGCACTTCCATATTTGTCTGTCAACATGCCTGACTACCGCAATATACTGAGAGGAGTGATTTCTTCTCACCCACATGCATCTGTTGGCTAACTGTAACCAAATCATACAGTAAAGTGGTTTCATGAAAACAGCTGTCAATTCTTGTACTTGAAGTAAATTACATACATCATATATTTCAGTAGGAGTTTAAAATGAGAATGAACCGATATATTTTTATTTATATAAATAAATGTTGAGAAAAATTGTAAAATAACATATAGTATATTATACATGTGACACTTAAAAATATCAAAAACACTATTCATTGATTATGTTAGGAAGGATTTAAACTGAGTCCATGTCATAGCTCCTAAACAAATGATCACAAATATATATCAGAATGTTAAAAAAAATTAATCTGTGAGCTGGGAACATAAGTGTTTATTATATATTGCCTTAGTCCATTCCTACTACTAAAACAACAAAATACATTAAACTAGATAATTAATAAATAATGAACACTTATTTCTCATAGTTCTGGAGGATGGGAAATCCAAGGTCAATGTGCCAACAAATGTAGTATCTGGTACAGTCTTGTTCTTTGCTTCCAAGATAGAGCCTTGTTGCGTGTCCTTTGGAAAGCAAAAGCACTATAGCCTCTCGTAGTTGAAGAGAGAGAATGCTCAGACGGCTCTCTAAAGACTCTTTTATAAGGTCACTAATCCCACTCACAAGAGCAGATCCCTCAAAACTTAATTACTTCCCAAAAGGCCTCATGTCTTAATACCACCGCACAATGGAAATTACATTTCTACATAAATTTTGGAGGAACATAAACAGACAAACCTTATTCTGTTCATTTTTTTGCAGGCAAGAAATATTTTACAAGCATTGAAAAGAAAATTAATCATTAATGTAGGAAAATTTTATACAGAGTTTTGCATTACAGCTCATTATAATAGAAAACAAGAAAATACATAATAAATAATGTGAAAATTATACATTCATGAGTATTTTCCATTATTACAGTGTGTATGTTAACATAACCCATAAAAATGTTTATTTTACAATATTCAAGTTAAGAAGCAGAATTAAAAAGATTCAAATTTCATATTATATAGACCTATTAGTATGTTATGTACATTATATATATGAATTTTATTAGTGTTTATCTCTCTAGGGTACTTGACAACTTTTAAGATATTTTCTAGATGTATGGCTATAACTTTCTGTAGTGAACATAAAAATACATGGTATTTGTGAGCAAAAGATGAACTAAAAACAAGGTACAAACATTTTAGGGAAATGTTTATTTTATAATAATAAAGTTAAGAAGCAGTATTCAAATGATTCAACTGTAATTTTTAATGTTATTAATTTATGTTACTAAAATACATATTAATATGGGTTAAAATACATTTAAGATATGTATTTTTAGAGGATAATTTTGACACAGTGTGAGAAAGCTTCAAAATCACTAGATGTAAAGTGTAATGACCTACTAGTTAAGTACTGATTTCGTCCAGTAAGAAGTAATTCAAAGCTCACTGCCTATAGCATGGGATGTGGAGAAGATTTGCATAGTAAGCAAAAGTTTTATTCATAAGCTCCTCTATCTAATATTCCACCCAATTTATAATAGTAGTACTAAAAATGTACTGACTAGCATATTCTGTTGTGCCTGTTTTGGTAATTAATGTGGTACCAATTAATTATATTTATTTATTCAGGGATTAACATTCTTAGACACATCACTTACATATCATTTACTCAACAACATGTACTAAGAACTTTGAGCCAGGCACTATTCTATGCAATAGGGATGATGAATTCATCTATGCAAGATGAAGAAATCTGAGATTCAATTCAGTTGTTAATTTTGAGGAAATATAAATATGACCAGACTCTGTCAACAATCTGTTCTAAAAATGAATAGTTACTGAAAAGCCTAAACATAAAGAAAAATATAACTTTTTAATATGAAAAGCATTTTACTATCATACAGATAAATATCCAAGAGATAATGTTATTCAGGCTTATTTCAATAAGTTGATTGGCACTATGGTATTATGCAGCTTTCATTTCCAATCAAGATGCACAAGTTCTCCCTGCTGTGTTCAGACTCATGGCTCCCTCCCAACCACTTGGTATCAGAGCTCAAGGGAAATCAGCCTCCTTTGCATTCTCCTCTCTCCAGCTTTGCCTTTAAGTTTACATTACACACAGAGAAGATCACTCTCTGCCCATAGTCTGGTTTTGGCTCCAAGTGATTCAGGAGATGAGTGCCTCTGCCATCTCCCCAGTAACTCTGAAGCCTCCTACTTCTAAGCAGCCTTAACCACTGACATCCTATTACATGCCCTTTCCCATGTGATATCCTCTTCATAGTCACAGCTGGCTGACTGATATTGTAGCAACAATATGCTCCATCCTTATTTAAACAGACCACGTGGGGCTCCTGCTTTGCTATCTACTTTTTCACTCTGGCTATTTGCTATCCTCAGTGGGCCTCAGTTTCATCATTTTTTAAAAAGTGGAGTAAATAATTCCTACCTCAAAAATTGTTATGGGAATTAGGTGACTTCATACATATACAAAGACCAGAGCAGAGTAGCAGGCCAGAGTAAGCTCTTAATAAGCTAACTCCCATTGCCTTCTATCTATAGCAAATGTATAGATACTTCCCTAAGTCTCCCTGGAGTTTGGTTTCACTTGATCATTTCCTGCTTGCCTGTTCATTGGACAGAATAAGCACATAAAACTATGTCATCTAAATCTTGAGAAAATACAATTGAGAATTTTGTGTGAAGAGATTAGGTGTAGTCAATTCCTCCATGTGATATGGAGACAGGAATCAATTGTATTTCATAACAATAAATTTTCAAAACCCAAGAATGTATTAATTTTAATATTTCTTTCCATCCAAGGTCATTGATAATCCATTTGGTAATCTTGCTTGCCTTGGGAAATTTGCATGAGAAAACTTTTCCTACATGAGTTTTTATTGCATCATACAGAAGAGTTTGTAGAGGAGAAAATTCAGTAATAGTCCACAAGTGTTAAACAAAATAACGGAAAAGTTGAAAATAATAAACTTCCTATTGAATAATCAAGGTTTTGTTAAAACTTTATTTTTTATTGTGATGGGGGCTTGCTTTCTTGCCTAGGCTGGTATCAAACTCCTGGCCTCAAGCAATCCTCCTGTCTCAGCCTCCTAAAATGCTGGGATTACACATGTGAGCCATTGCACCCAGCCAATAATAAAGGTCTTTAACATTAAGAGAAAGGACAGTATAGGCCAGGCACGGTGGCTCATGCCTGCAATTCCAACACTTTGGGAAGCTGAGGGGGGAGGATCACAAGATCGAGACCATCCTGGCCAACACGGTGAGACCCAGTCTGTACTAAAAATACAAAAATTAGCTGGGCATGGTGGTGCGCACCTGTAGTCCCAGCTCCTAGGGAGGGTGAGGCAGGAGAATCGCTGGAACCCGGGAGACGGAGGTTGCAATTAGCTGAGATCACGCCACTGCATTCCAACCCAGTGACAGAGCGAGACTCCATCACAAAAAAATAGAGAAGAGACAGTATAAAAACTCATCTGTTTAAAGTTTGCCAAAAATATTTGGGCAATTATAATATAATTTTTAATATTTCTAATACTTATTATTCATTTCCAAGCAATTAAAGAGAAACACATGCTTTATTTCCACACTATCTAAATGAATCATATAAACTAGTTATGTATAAGGGTTATTAGTCTTTGAACATATGTTTTAAAGCACAGTTTCAAAGACTAAAATGCAAGTATATTAGAAGTAAAAAATTTCAATGGAAGTTTACCTTTAGGAAAACACTAAAGTAGCTGTAGTGTTGTATGACCCTTAGGCAGGTCTACATCATCACACCTTGAGGGAGAATCTGTCAAGGATTCAAATAACTGTAAGAATTCTTTTTTTCTCTGTAAAACTAGGGAATGCAGGCATTTCCAATGAGAATTAAGATAATTTTTATCTGTATGGGTAGTTTATTAAAGTTGGATTGTTTTGATCAGAAAGTTGATAAAAGTTAAAATACTATTGATGTTTTCATCTATATTAGCATTGGTATATAATAATATGATAACAATAATGCTCAAATGATCTTTATTTTTTCTTTGGCTTTCATTTTTTAGTGTAAGTGTATATATATATATATATATATACCCTGAGAGAGTTAAGAAAAAATTGAAATTCCATATAAATCATTAAGGAGGCAGTGATTCCATCAAGGAGGAAGTAGATTTTTTGAAGACATCAAGGCTACAATTTAATTTAACATTCCTACTAGACACCAAGTAGAAACACAGCACCATTGTTTTCCACATGTAAAAAAATTGTAAAAAGTGGTTTTTCTATCATATGTCACGCCATATGTATTATACAACTGAAATTTTGGAAGAGTAGTAGAATCAGAGGACTATTCCTCATCAGTTACTTCACAGGCAGCAACCAAAGAAATGTTTTATGTAAACAAAGAGAGAGAGAGAGAGAGATTGTTTAAAAAAAAATAGAATAAAAAATACAACAGTTCAGTGTAATGTGTGCAAATCACAATTTATACAATGGCCTTTTTGTACTTTTGCACCTTCCACAAATAGTATATCTAGCAATAGCTGAAGTGATTCATTAACACAATGCTTAAAATGTTTAGATCTTAGACCAAACTTTAAATTTCTTAACTATGGCCTACAGGCATTATAAAAAATGCACCCTAATGATCTCGGTTCTTTTATCAGTCATCCCTCTCCCTTACTGCATTCTTGTCATCCTGGCCCCTTTGCTGTTCACGGGACAATCATTCTTGCTCTTGCCTGGTAACATTTGAACTAACTACATCCTAGCATGTTTCCCTCCAGATATTTGTATAGTTTTCTCTAACCTCCTGTACATCTCTATTCAAATATCACCTATTGAGAGAGGCTGTCCCTGCCCACTCTACCTAAAATAGCTATTATTATATGCTTCCTCTTCTTATCCACCTTTTCTTCCCAGCAATTTTCACTGGCTATTTGCAAACACATATATTTGTACTGTTTGTGTCCTCTAATTCTCCCTGATTATTATGTAAGCTCCATGAGGATGGGTATAAGGTTTATTTTCACCCTTAAAAGGGGCAATTGAAAAAACAAATTACTAAATGTTGATTTTAATTTTATCAATTCTTACATTTTAGTGGTAGACTGACACTATTAACCTGTTCCAGAAGTTTACCCTTAGATAGTGCTTCATATTTTTTGTTGGTAGATTTCCAATAAATCCATGGGAAAATAAGCATTCTAAAAGCTGTAAATATTACTTTGAGTTTTCCTTATTACATTAAATATTTAGCCATAGTGCATAGTGTGCATTCTTCTAAAAGTTCATGTTTTAACATGTCTTATCAATTATAAAAATGACTTTGAAATAATACATATATCTTTAATTAAATTATTTAAAACTTTAAGTCGGTCAAATTCCAAGAGACTTTGTAATTTCATGCACAAGATAAACTATATTTTTTTGCTTAATTGAGCTAAGCATTTGGTGAACTCAGTCAATTATAAATGCTAATTATGAACATCGATTTAAAAATCAGACTTGGGTCTGATATTTTGAAGTAGTTCTTTTTCAACATTTCTTGGGTCTTCAAATGCAACTGAATTCTGGAATATTAATGTTCAATTTAATTAATTGAATAATCCAAATTTAAGTTATTAAAAGCTTGGTATTATAGAGGTATACACATATATATTATTCTTAGATCTAAAAATATTGAAAAGTGAGGCTACCTCTATATTATAAAGTTTCTACTGTACTTTACTATTTTAGCAAAATCGGAATCAATGTCAGTTTATACCTTTAAGGTAATTATTTAAAAAGACACATAAATAATTTAAAAGAGGTTTCTATAGCTAAGCTATTCATATAAATAATAATGTTGGAGATAAAATACAGATATCAAAAGGTTGTATTGCATAGCTAACAGCAAGCACTAATTATTAACATCTATTTGAAATACAGTACCTTAATTATAGTGAGAACTTTTACTGATATTTTCAAGTCAATTGTTTCCTATAACAAAGTCAATATAACATTTTAAATATATAATTCCACCAATGCCTGGCAATCGTCTGAATACATGAGACCCAGCAAAGATTGAGGATAATCAGAAACTGATTCATATGTTGTTCTGTGGATTCCACCTGTAAACTTATTTATGCAATGTTAATTCCTTGAAGTATTAATGTGTAATTAATACTCCATAATTAATTCTATAATCAATGACTATTACATGACAAAGACAAAGATTAACAGTATTATGTTAACACTATTTGGCTTCTAGTGTCTTTTATATTTTAATATATGCAAGTCAACAAACAGAAACAAATCAACTTATAATATTTAATCCATGTTTTAGGGAAAAAATCTTCCACCATTTCCTAGAAAGGAAGATTGGACTCAAACCAAAATCTAGGAACTTTACCTGGATGTATCTTATAGTTATTACTGATTTTTGACTGCTGTTTGCATCCCATTTTCTCACTCCTAGATGGAAGTGTCTATTGCATTTTTCCTACACTTTGGGTGTGTGGGAGCCAGAAATCTTTTTCTTTTAGTTCACAAGACTTCAGACCAAGAGTAACTGCAACAAAGGAGAGGACTTCCCTTTATCAGCTCCTAGATCTAATTTAGCTTACAAAAATAACCTGTGTAAGAAGACTGAACCTGATGCTATATTGACTTAAGACTATTGTTTGCATTGGAAGGAAATAGTGTATATTTCATGTCAGAGGAAACAAAATGTATTCCCAATGGAAAGGATGTAGCTATTTAAAAAATTAGCAAATACTAGGTATACTTCTCCTTAAAAGGTGATGCGTATGGTCCACACCCTCCCCTCCATCCTCACCCCACCTTGAAGTGAAACAGGTTGTGCCTACCTTGATATTGAAAATTATATAATATGACTTCTAATACTAGGTCATAAAAGGCCATGCAGTTTCTGTCTTGTTTGCTAGAAATCACACTTTTGGAGCATTAAGCCACCCTTTCATGAAAATGCCAACAATGCATTTAGAGGCCACAAGTAGGCATTCTGGTAGACAGTCCTAGAGTACCCTAACCTTTTCAAAGCTTTTTATAAACTTTGTGTTTATAAGCATGAATTAACTTTTTCCTTAGGGCAAGTGTAGCCTTACTTAAAACAGTGTAGCTTTTCTTGGATCTTGTTTGAATGTCACAAGTGTTCAATGAGGATTCTACTTTCTGGCTGTTCCAATTTTGCAAGTTTCCAAGTCCTATGCGAAGTCTTGGGAAATTTCAATTACAATTCCTCCATTATTTTTCACTTGGAGTTATGCATTTTAACCCTATACATGCACGACTTAATATTAGTAGCAGAATCTAGGGAACACGTATGCAAATTTCTGGAATTCGTTTAACCACCTAACTTTCTCTGCATAATTACTCTGTCCAGCAAATTTCAGGGACCTCAGCTTTTCCTAATTTCTCTCTCCTCAATTCAGCAAAAGCATGGAGCTTTTGGGTTTTCCTTTCCTGCAGGCTGGTTTGGAAAATGCTTCCAGGAGAAAATCAGGACAATTATCTGACTCATCTCATTTGTCTGCCTTCTCTCACAGATCATAGTCCTATGCTCTGTGTTTTGAACTATTTGAAAAGAGTTATTTCATATATTTTGTCCAGTGTTAAAGTTATTTACAACAGGAGTGAAAGTTCAAACACAGTTACTACTTTATTGGTGGAAGTAGAAGTCTCCAGTTGAATTTTAATAATTATCTGTACCATAGACATCGAGCTGTGCATAAAGGAAGAATACCCAGAAAATATACTATATGATTTAATAATCATAGTGGTGTTATAATTTTTGAAAATGTTCCTATATACAGTTTATTCTTTGTCAAATAAAAATGCCAAGAAAACCAAGGGAATCAAATATCATAAAATATTACTGAAATACCTTTATATATTCCATTAATATGACATTTTATGTTTTATGAGGATATTTTGGTGAAATCTGAATCTAAAATTCAAACACTTAGGCTACATTAAATGTAAAATTTAAATTAAAATTTTACAATACAGGGAATCATTTGGTGTTATAAGCTCAACAAAGGGAGAGATGATACGCTGAAGAAAGTTCCTCTACATGAAAAGCAAGTAGAAAGAGAAAAAAAAAAGCTTATTTTTTTAAGTCCAGAGATAATTTTAAACTAGCCCATAATTGCTTTTTTTTCCCTTAATAGCAAAATAACATTTAACATGTATATACAAATATGTGCATTGTTCACTTTGATATGTGATTTTTTTCTTAGGTTGAAATCTACCTATTCGTACAAGTAATGTTGGGAGGTCTGTATGCCAAATACAAATTCAGAAATTAAACAAGTAATTTTTATATTTAATTACTGTGCCACAAAATGATCACAGTCACATTGTTTATGTCTATAATGAATTATATATTTAAAATTATAATTTGTCTCAAAAAGGTAAATAGCTACTTTCTTGAATAAAGTATTGACAGTCCCCTCAAGGCACTGTTCTTGTATTTGATTCCTAAGGACTGCTATCCACAAGTTTGATTTTTTTTTTTTTTTAATTTCTTGGTGCCCTAATTTTTAGACCTTTATTCCTTGATGATTTAGTTCAGAGCCAAGAACTGAGAAAAAGCTAGGAAAACAAAGAATACAGTGAACCCTCAAAAAAAATGTACTATTCAATGAGGAATCCTTCAAGAAATAGTGAATTCTTGCAGTGGAAAAATATGTAGGTACTTTCCTTATCTCAGGAACACCTTCCACAACAATTCTATATGCAATAATTTGACTGTTCTGGGAAATGCAGGTGCACTTTCCATCGATCAGAGGACTTTGTTCAGCATCATAAAAGTAATGACACAATTTGGTTTGCATCTACTACCAGTGTATGGGATACAGAAAAACAATGATAAAAGGCAATGGGACAGCCTAAATATACTCCATGCTTTATTCGTTAAATCCTGTGGCAATTTTTCTTCTAAAATGTGTATTATGAACTTCAAATCTTAAGTCTATCAGAAATGACTGTAATCTCTTGAGACACAGAAGAAACAAGAAAATCACTCTGCATTGAAGGAGAAATTGGAAGACTGACATGAAATTTTAATTGAGAAAGATATTAGCGCTAAGGAAGAAGCTGTTTTTGAAATGTAAATTTTGGCAAAGTTATATATGCAAAACCTACACAAATGACATATGAGGTTCTTATCTGTTGTAATGAAGAGATTCGGTTTTGAGCTTTGTAGCCAAAAGACCTTTCCATGAACTAATACTTCTCTCCTTCTAACTGCCACTCAGTCTTTCAAAATACTGGCTAGACGTTATCATTGCAAACATTACTATTATTGCAAATAGGGGAACTAGTTTTCATATGCTATATTGTTGACCCAGTAAATATTTCCAGGTATAATTGATTTACAGTAAGAGGCAGTACGGCGTAATAGTGAAAAGCACGCTCTCTGGAGCCAGACTGGATTTAAATCTTTGCTCTAACACTTACTAGGGATGTGAATTTGGCCATGTTACTTAACCTCTCTGTGCCTCAGTATTTTGTCTCTTGAAAAGGGGTGGAGGAGGGGAGATTATCACAGTATCTACCTCATTGGGTGTTTCAGGAAAGTTAAATTCATAAATATAAATAAAATGCTTAGCACAGCAACTGATAAGTAGTACTGGGAGTTTGCTGTTATTATTATGCTATTGTTGTTATAATTAATGATTTGAAGAATAACCAGAGCTCTATAGGTTTATCATGATTACTAATGAAGATGCCACTGAAAAAAGAATTCAGGAGCATCTTGACGATGGCAGCGAGTTTGAAGAAGCGACGATCAACGTTGAAGATCACCGCTCTCAACCCCGGGCCTGGCGCCGGGTAGGGGCGCGGCGCTCGATTTCCTTCCCTGCCTCCGCCGTCCCCCTGGTGCGCATGCTCAGCTCCGCTCGGCCCTCGCCTTTGATTTATTTTTTTTTCTGGGCGGCCGCGGCGACCCGGGACTGACTTCAGGATGGGAAGTGGAGCCCCCGGAGCCGCTACCGTGGCGGCGGCGCTGTGAGGAGCAGCCAGGGGGAGGCAGCTGCGGCTCGCCGGTGAGTATCCGGGAAGCGCCACCATGGGGCTCCGTAAGAAGAGCACCAGGAACCCCCCCGTTCTGAGCCAGGAATTCATCCTGCAGAATCATGCGGACATCGTCTCCTGCGTGGGGATGTTCTTCCTGCTGGGGCTTGTGTTCGAGGGAACAGCAGAAGCATCCATCGTGTTTCTCACTCTTCAACACAGTGTTGCTGTCCCTGCAGCAGAGGAACCAACCACGGGATCAAAGTCCCTTTATTATTATGGTGTCAAAGATTTGGCCACGGTTTTCTTCTACATGCTGGTGGCAATCATTATTCATGCCACAATTCAGGAATATGTGTTGGATAAAATTAACAAGAGAATGCAGTTCACCAAAGCGAAACAAAACAAGTTTAATGAATCTGGTCAGTTTAGTGTGTTCTACTTTTTTTCTTGTATTTGGGGCACATTCATTTTAATTTCTGAAAACTGCCTGTCAGACCCAACTCTCATATGGAGGGCTCATCCCCATTGCATGATGACATTTCAAATGAAGTTTTTCTACATATCCCAGTTGGCTTACTGGTTTCATGCTCTTCCTGAACTCTACTTCCAGAAAATCAGAAAACAGGACATCCCTCGTCAACTTGTCTACATTGGTCTTCACCTCTTTCACATTACTGGAGCTTATCTGTTGTACTTGAATCATTTGGGACTTCTTCTTTTGGTACTGCATTATTTTGTTGAATTACTTTCCCACATGTGCGGCCTGTTTTACTTTAGTGATGAAAAGTACCAGAAAGGCATATCTCTGTGGGCCATTGTGTTTATCTTGGGTAGACTTATGACTTTAATTGTTTCCGTACTCACTGTTGGTTTTCACCTGGCTGGATCGCAGAATCAGAATCCTGATGCCATTACTGGAAATGTAAATGTGTTGGCAGCTAAAATTGCTGTTCTGTCGTCCAGTTGCACGATCCAAGCCTATGTAACATGGAACTTAATTACTCTCCGGCTTCAGAGGTGGATAGAAGATTCTAATATTCAGGCCTCATGTATGAAGAAGAAACGGTCAAGATCTTCTAAAAAAAGAACAGAAAACGGAGTGGGAATGGAAACTTCAAATAGAGTAGACTGTCTGCCAAAGAGGAAAGAGAAATCTTCATAATATTTGCAAGCGCATTGATTAACGTCTGCAAAGGAATCTGCTCTTTGAGATTTCTTTCCGCACTAGAGATTTTTCTGTTTTTGAAAATAGTTCGTGCTCTTTGGTTTTTGTTATTGAACTGTTTCATGTATTTTTTAAAGACATTTGAGAATAGGGTGATTATTATGAATGGGAAAAAAAAAGATTTTGGTTGAGACTTAATTACTCATCGTCAAAATAATGTCAAAATAGTTTTGGGGATCACCACTATATTTTGTTTTGATTTTTAACCTTTCAAATTTTCCTGATGATTTGCAGAGATAACCGCACAATTTTGCATATCAATGATACTAGTTCTTATTCCCACCAGTGTTTCATAATACCAAACGGATGGTCTGTCCTATCAAGGTTATGTGTTTAATGTTTGCTTTGGGGTAAAAGTACTAAAAAGGTGGAAATCAAATAGTATTCTCTAATTGTTAGAGTTTATTTTTTAAGAATTTACAACTCAGAAAAGATTTGTAAAATCACCAAAATAATAATGTTCTTTATTTTACAGGTAGTGATTATTAGTGCTACATCCCCATTTAAAAAAATACAGTACTAATGGGTAACACATATGGAGGTTTATTGCCATATATATTGCATCAAAATATCATTAATTAATATAAAAATATTACTGAAGAGTTAAAATCATTCCTGTCCATTCCACTTGTAAATGGGAATTCATGAAATTAAATATTACTTTAAAAAGGATATTGGACTTAGTCTTTTTTATATATGTTTATTAAAAATGATTCTTAATGAGGCCTTATAAGATCAGTAACCACAGCATCTTAGAAAAATATTGTTTGTGTACCATATTGAAAAATAATACTTGGCATGTGTATAAAAAGAATGTCAGCTAATTACATTTGGAAAACATGCACCAACCTTCAATAAGTTGAAAATTAGATAGTCACATGAAAGACTTTTGAAAAATAATGGTGTTATTATTTGTTTTCATCTTTAATTGGGGAACATTTATCTGTATAAGACATATTTTGAAGATTATTTACATACACTTGTATATATAATCTGTATCTTTGCAGAAGCCTATAGAAACAATGGGAATTAGTGGGTGAGTATTTATACTGCCTCTCAATCCTTATTTCAGTTTTATTTCCATAATGTGTTTATATAGTTTTTCAATAAGACAATACTTTACAAATATGCTAGGGGAAGGCCATATATTTCCTATTCCTTTATATTTTCTCCTACTATGTCTCTCATCTCTGAATATTTTATAGCCAGCTCTCTCTTTGGTTTAAGTAATTCAACTCTCCCAAGCATGGAGGACCCTCAAAATTAAGTGTAATACTTTTGTTACAGATCACAGACAGAAGAGCCACTCTTGGTAAAACATTCCTTTCTGTCTGTTTTCAGAAGTAAATATCAAAGCAATATTTCATCTTTTTTTTTTTTTTTTTTTTTTAGTATAGAATCCATCATCTTTTTTTTTTTTTTTTTTTTTTTCAGTTACTGAATACTGTAATATTGGTAACACGTGTTGTAAGGTCCAAAGTAAACCAACTGTTATTCAACTGAAGAACAAAGATTTTTACCTTCTTGTATGACAGAGTTATTTTTTAAAAACTATTCTAGCCCATTACCTGTAACCCCACTCCTGGTAACAAATGCCCTATATGTTGTATACTTCTTTACAAGTAACTGCAGATCTGACTCAAATTGGAAAAATAAATTGCAGAAAAATTATTATGTTACATGATTAACAATGCCAAGAGTTAATGTTGACTTAGCAATAGATGTGATTAGGATTTAGATCAATTTCCCTAGGATGTTTCTTGGCTCTAACCCCTCAGCTTTATGTTCTGCATGGCGGCAAATAATGAAAACTATTCTAGGTTTCGTTTCTTTAACCCTGTGATGGAGAGAGAAAAAAAAAATCTAATTTCTAAAATTCCTAAGACAATGGGAGTTACCTTTAGTAAAGTCATTTGATAAAGGAGTATACTGGACTGATACATGTAAGTCAGGTTTTATGCTTCACCCATGGAAAAAGGCAAAGCCCTTTTTTATGTGTGTGTGTGTAAGATGTTAGTTCACAAGAGGAAGCAAGGTTATTGAGAAGAATAAAGGGAAAGATGCTGGCTACATCTCAACTACTCACAACAGTATTCCTACTCAATAAATATTGTCAGAAAATAAACATATACCAAATAAATTATGAAAGCAACATTGCAAATGAAATTTAGCTCATTACGAATTAGGTATTTTTAAAAATTTATTTTCAAAACATTCCTGCTATGATAAATCTCAGTGTGATAACTTGGTCTGTGTCAAAATGGACCACATGGAAACACAAATTTTCATTATGATTTAAGTTATTATTAAAGCAGGCATTAATTAACCCTGTGAAGGCTCAAATAGCTGATAACCTGCATCCCCCACCAACACCAAAACTGCAGAAATCATAAAGATACATCTAATATTTATATTTAAAGATTTTGTGATTTATTGCCTTCAAAGTTTAGCTTTATATTTTAATTAAGTCTACAAATATAGGTTTTTCCAGCATGGGATCAAAGTATATGTTTATTTTTGAAAAAAATTTTGAAAAATTTTCGAAAATTTTCTGCTAGCATTTAATTAACAGTGTATACCATTTGTTTTTAAACAAATAGTATCAACGTGTCATGCAACCTACATATCTTTTAAGGGACAAAAAAGTTTTAGGCCTCATTATTCTCTTGCTGATAAGTATAATTCTCCATTTATTTTAATTAGAAAAAAACATAAAATACTTTTCCATTTATCTTTCATCAACATTGTTTATTGGTAGCAGAACCATGCATAACCAATACCGTATTAACTTGGAATAGATTCAAGAAGATTAGAGTTATTAAATTAATAATTTAAAGCTTGCTTGAAGACATGAAATATTCTGATATCCCTTTAAGTTGGAAAAATAAAGGTAAAGTTTAAGTTCTCACTCAACTAGACTAAGTGAGAATAATTTGTATAGAGTAACACAATACGTTTTACCAATGCTTTATGCAGGACTTGTCATATTGGAACAGTTTCTTAGAGGAAGTTCTTGTGGAAAGCCATGCTTGAGAATGTGGTATATGAAATAGGCTTGTACGTGGGCCTTTGTACTGTGGCAGAGAATGCCCTCCAATGGGAGACCAGACCTTTGTAATCTGGACAAAATAGACAGTGTTGCTGAGTATACAGAGGTAATTACTTTTATTTATTTATTTATTTATTTATTTATTTATTTATTTAAGATGGAGTCTCGCTCTGCCTCCAGGCTGGAGTGCAGTGGCATGCTCTTGCTTCACTGCAACCTCTGCCTCCTGGGTTCAAGCAGTTCTCCTGCCTTAGCCTCCCAGGTAGCTGGGATTACAGGCATGCACCACCATGCCAGGCTAATTGTGTTTTTAGTAGGGATTGGGTTTCACCATGTTGGCCAGGATGGTCTCGATCTCTTGACCTTGTGATCCGCCTGCCTCAGCCTCGCAGTGCTGGGATTATAGGCGTGAGCCACCGCGCCTGGCCAGGTAATTACTTCTTACTAACACCAAACCATCTGACCAGAGAATTCAGTAGCATTTAGTTAACAGTGTATCCCAGTTTTAAAAAGCAAATAGTATGAATGTGTCATGCAACTTACATATCTTGTAAGGGACAAACAAGTGTTAGGCTTCATTATGTTATGATAAATCTCAGTGTGATGATTTGGTCTGTGTCAAGATGGACTAGGAAACAATTTTCCATTATGATTTGAGGTGCTATTAAAGCAGGCATTAGTTAATTCTGTGAAAGCTTAAGTAACTGATTAACTATCAAAAACAGGTTAATCAGTTAAAAACTGGTAGGAATTTCTATGGAAATAGAGGAAAAATAATTGTTCACTGCCATCTTTCAATCAAATCTACCTTCTGTGAGAAACTACCCACACTAAATAAGATAGAGTGGTACCTGCCAATGACTCCAAATTATGTAGAAAAAACAGTCATACATCCTTCATGCAAACATTATACATCTCCGAAACATTGAATTGGAACTTTCTTATACAGTCATGTAACTGTCAAAATTTTCTATCTAAATCCCTATTACCAAGTTCTTTTTAGGCCCTGCACCCATTCTGGCAGTTTTAAGTATTAAATAAATGTGGAATAAGCCAAACATTAAGAAATCTGCTCCTGAGATTATTTACCTGGGTTTTCCTTTTTCCTGACAGGTGACCTTGCATTTTGTGTTGCAGCATTATGTCAGCTATTTTTTTCATTTTAAAAATCTAAAAAAATACATTAATGTGTAAACTGACCATTCCAGTAGACACTTACATAGATGAAGAAAAGACAGTGGGTTGTGATAGGTGGTTAAAGGTTCACTTTAATTTAAAAATGAAAATGGTTAAGTTAAATTGACAGTAATGATGTCTGAATCTTCTAGCCAGCCTAGAAGTGTCGGTATTAAGGGATGTGGTTGCTCAATGAATCAGGAAAAATATAAATTTTAAACAAAGGGCAAGTTAACTCCCTCAATTAAATGTAAGAAAAGACTCAATTTTAACACCACCCACATCATTCACCAAATCAAATCATGTCAGCCTTGAAGAATCTCATGGCTTGAGGAAAGTTTGCAAAAATATATATCATTTACTAGTGCCCATGTGGGATTTCTCGTAAGCCATCACACACTGAAAAATATTTACATCCCAAAGTAAATTTAATATCTCTTTCTGTTAATGCCCTTATTGCTTTAACTACAGAAAAGGAGCTGTCCTCTTAATACAATCCTCAAATAAAAACAGCTAGTTAAATACAAGGTTGCCAGAGTCCTCAACACAAATATTGAAATATAACTTGTAAGCTTTAAGACATTTTTAAAAAGATGTTTTTAGTTATAATGATACTAATTCAGCAGAAGAGTGTAATAAGGTGATTACAAAAAATGGTTAACAACAGAGGTCAGGGCAAGCCCCTGCTGTGGCCTTTAGAGCCAAGTGAACTTTGGTAGAGATGTCAACATTCTGTCTTGAATTTTATGCCATTAAAATGACAAAGGTATGTATCTCAAAAAGCTCTCATGAGGATTAATAATATATACAGATACAGTGTCATAAAGTTTCTTTGTGCATGTGTGTTTATACAAACATGTTAATATATTTATATTTATACCACATGTGTTTAATATACACTTAACATAGTTATGTGTGTCTCCATGTTTATGCATAAATATATACATATGCACCTATGTACACACACTTATAGGTTTTTCCCCTATATATTTATTTGTTTCATTTTAGTGGATTTTGTTTTTTAGGGTAGTGTTAAGCTCACAACAAAATTGAGTGCAAGATACAGAGTTCTCATACCTCACACATACCTGATCTCACACATATACCGCTTTCCTCACTATCAGTATTCCACCTCAGAGTGCTACATTTATTGCGATTGGTGAACCTATATTTTTCCCATCATTATCAACTAATGTCTATATTTTACACTAGGGTTCACATGTATTGCATTCTATGGATTTCACAAGTATATGACATGTAACTACCATTATTGTATCATTCAGAGTCATTTAGCCTAAAATTCCTCTGTGCCACATCTATTAGTCTCTTCCTCCCCTGTAGATTTTCACGCATTGTACAAATGTATGGCATTGATTTTTCTCTCATGTACAGGTAGGAGGCAATAGAAAATTCAAGCATAGTGAATCTGTTTTCCAAATGTATGAATTTCCGAAGACTAAATAATGTACATTACAGTATATATATGACTATAATTAAAATGTACAGAAATTATCTTCTGAGTAACTAAACACTTATTTTAAAGAGTTATAAAATTCGTAGTAACTATGGACTATTTTTCTTACATAATTACAGAAAAAAACAATGACAACATATACAAAATTTTGATATATATTAATTCCAAAGTAGGTGTTATATTTAACATATTTGAAACCATGGTCTAGGTAAATTACAGTAAGAATAAAAATTAAATTCTGATATTCAAAATTAGATTTCAGACTAAGTAAGTGAATTAAGCATTTATTTAGGAAAATCAAAGAGCATCAACCATCACTTTAATAGTTATGGATAGTAGACTATTATCCTCTTGGTGTCAGATAATATACATTATACATCATTGTATTCTCATTACCTTGCACAGTGTCTGTAGATCATAATTTCTCAGAATTTGTTGCACTCAGTTGAAACAAGCAAAGAAAAAAACTTAGAGAAGCTTTCCGTCACCTTTTAAATATTGACTTTCCTTAAATCTATCGCCCTTTCCTGATTTTAAGTAGTAACTGTTAATTTATTACTTGTTTATTGCCTATCTCCTGTGTCCACTTGAGGGCTGAAGTCATGACTTTTTAGATCACTAAGGTAAAAGTATCATGAAGTACAAGTCTAGTCCAGTGGAAGCACTCAATAAAAAATGTGTTGACTGATTATTTACTTTGTGGTTTGGGGGCAGACTACACTAGGTTTGTATTTAGAAATTTGTGCATGTTATGTGTGGCATCCTGATGACATTTGTGCTTTGTCAATTTCTTTGAAACTTGAGTGCTTTTTCTACGAATTAAGTTAATATCTCTTCTAAATGTGAAGCTACTATTATAATCTTCATTATATGAATCAGAATGCCATTTTGAATGTTACACATGAATTAAATATAAACCAGTTGTTCCACATCCTTAATGGCACTTTTGTAATGCTGAAGAACAAGGGGAATGATGCTATTTGAAAAGGCACAGGAGATTGAGAGAGGGACATGTGTTTTGGTAGAAATGAAAATAGATATTTTTTATTGGTCAGTAGTATCTGTCATGTCTTTTAGACATCCTAATATACACTTAGAGCTCAGGGGAGGATTCAAAGCTAAGGACATAAATTTGGGAGTCATGAGTATAAATGAAATATTTAAGTAGGGGCATTGAACAAGGTAATCTAAGGAGAGGGAATACCTAGGGAGAAGAAGAAAGTACATTCCTTATCCTTGAAGCATTCCTACAGATAGAAATGAAGTAGTAGAATAAGAGCCAACAAGGGAAACTCAGCAATGGCTGATGTAGTAGAAAAACCAAGACTAAATATATATGGGCCTCACAGAACCCAAACCTAGGTGACAGCTGGTAAGATAGTCAAAACACAAAGGTAAACAGTGTCACAGAACCTACAAGAAAAGTGTATTACGAGCATGAAGATATAAATGCTGCCCACTACTGAGAGTTCAAATTCCTTATGATTAAAATTTCGAATGGCTGGACTGGAAAACAGGTAGGTCACTGGAGAGACGGTGAGATCGGTTTCAGTGGAGTGATAGGGATGGAAGTTCTGTTGGAATGAATTGAGGGAAAAATAGGAGGCTAGGATATGCTGTATGATATTATGAATAATTTCTCAACAAATGTCTCTGTGAAAATGTAGCCAAGAAATGGAAAAGAGTAATGAATTCTCTTATGTACTAAACAAAGTTAAGTGTGGAGTTAAAAGAGTTTGTTTTGTTGTTGTAACTGTTCTTAGGATAGAAGACAATAGAGAATATTTATACATTTGCATACTGAAAAAGAGATAAGATGACACAAAGGAGAGGGAGGATAACTGCAAGATCCAGGCCACATTGCATGAGCACACTGAAGAAATGGTTGTAAGACGTGGTTTACTAATTTGAAAAAAAGCGTGTTTTACTAATTTGAAAAAAGCTTGAAATAAATCTTGAGTTGGCACATTTTCGCACAGCCTTTGGGACATCTGCATACAATAGATATTTGAAGGATTTTTGAACAAAGAAATGGTCCTAATGTTTTTTGTATTTTTTTACTCCATCTTTACTTTTCAAAAAATTCCAACGCTATAATAGATTACGAAGGCACCAGGTGTTCATTAGATCTTGAGAAAACAGGAGCTCTGAGCTTTTCTTTCTAATTGAAGTTTCTATCTTTCCACTTTAATTACCATTACCATGGGACTAAACAGGACTAATGACAATTTAGCAAATCTGATGATGTTTTTAATCAATTTAATTATCCATGCCAATAATGCTAATCCATGGTAAAACTTTCAAAAGGATATTAAGATTCTTTAATACTGCTTAAAATGTTTGACTTCTCTACATTTTGGAGGCTGAAGTTTTAATATTACTGGGTGTTAACAAAAGGAAATACTTTAATGCGGTTTTCAATATTTGCAAAGTGATTGAAAGTCATACCTTTATCTCATACATAAGTAATAGAATACTTAAAACAACCCCAAATTTATGCATAGTTGAGCTTCAAATATTCACAATATGTCTGATAAAGTCATGTAGATTGGTGGCGAGAAGAAGAAAGGGGTCTGAAAAATAACAACATCATGGTAAGGTAAGGCTATAGTGCACCTCTGGGAAGGTTTCTTAGGTAAACAGTATTAGTGCATTCGGGTCACAAGGAGCCATCACTCCAGGTAAAATATATTTTTCCAATCCTGGTAATAACAAAGCTTTATGCAAGTGAGGGGACTGTCCTAATAAGCTCTTTGGGTCTAAACACTTCAACTCTGATATCTCTATAAAAGAGTATCCCATAAAGGCTGAGAGATATTTGACCACCTTATAAAGTCTCAGCAGACAAAGCAAGTTAAGTTCAATTCCTTAAATATTTATTGATTGCTTAGTATATCCCAGACCTGATGGTAAACACTGGGGACACAGTGATAAGTAATACGACAAGTGACAATTTATAGTCCAATGGCCGATGACATTTACAGTTTTGACTGTAAACAGCCATAGTGCAATATCAAGAAGCTACTTAGAAGAGTAACCTAGCTACTTAGAAGAGTAAGCAACTTAGAAGCCCTCACTCAAGGGGAACACCAAGTGACCTGTAGTGAAGTGAGAATAGTAGTGGGAAGAACTGCTGGGACCCACTTGGGAGGGTATATGATATTGGATACTAGAGGGAGAAAGAAACTCAAGAAAATTGGTAACACCTGACGTTATACCTGTTGGAGTTAAATCACTAATGAAATTCCTATGAGAGTAATGTGGTTGATGAGGCTTAGAGAAAACAATCCACTAAATAAATTATATAAACACAGTTCAGTATGATCTATCACATGAAAACCATTTTGAAGAATATAAACAAAAGTTTAATTTACCAATATATAGGCACTCTTAAAAAACTTTAAGTTTGATTGACAACATGTTTTGTATGACATTCTGGGACAACTGTCTGAACTAATCCAAGGTGCCCTGATGGGAACATCTCTTAACTATATTACTCGTTATCTTTCTGCATGGTGGTACCTATGTGAGTAACCAATCCCTTCAATGGGTCCTTCATCTGAGTCTCTGTTTGGAATGTGACATTATTAAATAAATATATTTGATCTTAGTTTTAGATCTTGGATACAAAACCCATCCTGGGTCAAATGAAGGTGTAAAACAGGAAGAGGTTCTGGCAGGGAAATCCATAGCAAAGTGCCAACTTGTTCTTCACCAGGCAGTGTTATCAGGATGACCTCCAAGTTACTCAGCAGCATTTTAAATGTGCAGCACTGCTGGCCAGTAACATGTTTCTTGTGAAGTTCTTAGACATGATTTTGCTTTCTGGGGAAATACTCTTCATTCACATCTGTTTTCAGGGTTGCTAAGAAGAAAATCATTGGCTTTCTCACTGCCTACAGACATGGATAATGACATTACCCATGTCTTTATTTTCTAAATGTTGACATTAGTGGCCTAATAATGTATTCTACATTTTTCTAAAAAGAAAGATAGTTGCTATGTGTTGGGAATTGTTTTACATAAAAGAGCAACCTCAATATTGACCGTGAAATAATTTAAACAAATTGCTGCAGTTTCAATAATAGTGGCAGAAGGGTGTCTTTTTGGTTATTCCCATGCACCTTTGCTTAAATACATTTACCTAATTAGAAAACTCTTAAAAAAGAAATTGTTGGCTGTATTTATATTGGGGTTACAAAATGCATATTTTTCATTTGCAGAATATTTTCATTTCTAACCTTTAGTTACCTGTTGATTATGAGAATAACCTTAATTTCTTGACGTTATTAAGATTTCCTTATCTTTTATTTTTCTCCACTATATTTAAAAATATTGAAAGAAAAGAGCACATAGCAAATTCTGACTGCTATATAAGGTTTTGCTGAAATTAATCTACATATAAAGATTTATGAAATAAAATTATTCACAAATATTAACATTTAATTGTCTCCCATTTTCACTAGTTTTCTCTAAAATCTCTATTTTATCAACCCCAAAATATATAATAAAGTCATTAGACATTTTATTTGCTTGAAGATCTCCAAAATCCCTACCAAATTCAAATGGCAGTATTGGACAATTAGAAATGTATTTGTTATTTATCAGATTCTATAAATTATTATAAGATCATCAATGTTTTCCAAATATATCAAAACATATCATAGCTCTTCAAGCTACTTCTGGCCTCTACTACTATGTTATAATTACGGCCATTCTTGCAATTACTCTAAATTACTCTTATTTTAAATTGTATATTTTGAACACTATCTCCCTTACTAAACTGTAAATATATGATTAAAACTGAAAATGTTATCGGCCAGATATGTTTATTTTTTAAATGCCTGTTTATTTTTCAAGTTGGATAAGTCTATTCTTATTTATCATAGAAATGGCGTTATTTACAGGCAAGAAATGGTGGTTGAGAAGGAGAGAGATGGGATAGAATTTCTGAGAATTATTAGAGTAAATGGCTCCAGTGATCACCTATGTGAATTATTCTCTGCAGTATATATTGGCAATACTAAATAGCTTATTGTTCATTAACTTTAAGGGGTTTGAATCATTTATGGCAAAATAGACTATACACTACTTAAGTACAGGATTCTTATGCTTCATTATATGCATTACATTTTATTGTATCTAGTATGATGATGTTTAAAATCACACTTAAATCATATATTTTATTAATTATACTGCAAATTAAAGGGTTGTTCAACTCTCCATTCAGCAAGTGGTAATTAAATGCCTATTGTGTTCAGCACTATGTTTAGGTCTGCAGCTAAAAGGGAAAATGTCAGTTCCTCCTCTCACTCTGTTTATGGCTTAGGGAAGGAAAGAGACTAATTATGAAGCATAATAATGCACTATGATAAGCAATATGATTATTGGTTGGATTATTCATTCTATGAGAGAAAGCAGTCTAGCCTCACTGGTTTAAGGAAATCTTCCTCAAACAATTGACAACTGTAATAACAGTGGGAGAATTAGGGGTTAGAAAGTTTAAACAATGGACATACATTGTCCAGATGGAGAAGGGCACACATACAGACCAAAAATCGAGGGAAGGCATGGATTTGGGCATGAAATATTGTTAGAATATAGAGAACAAGTGAGGGAGGAAAGAATGACCTTGAATAACATACTAAAAAGTTTGCACTTTATCTAAGATCAGTAAGTATTCAGTGAAATATTTTGCCAGGAGAATGACAAGATTATTTTTATTAAAAAAAATTATTTGTAGTGGCATGGAGAATCTACTGGAAGGAGTCAGAGAAAATTAGTCTATTCAAAGGCTATTTCATATAACAATGCAGGAAAAATTATTGTAATCCACACTGAAGTAACAAGAAGAATGAAGATTATAGGTAAAAACTATTATTAGTGTTAGTCTCAATAGAATTTGTTGCTCCTGGATATGAACAGTGAGATAAATGGGTGTTATGGATTTATGACTTATCAACTCAGCTATGAGCAAATTAGCAGCATATGGTACTGTTTCTGAGAATAGAATACAGGGGAAGAAAAATTGTGAACACAAATCAATTGAGTTTTTGAAGAAATACCCTTTGACCCAGGAATCCTATTACTGGGTATACACCCAAAGGAATATAAATTATTCTATTATAAATGGTCACTGCAACACTGTTTACAATAGCAAAGACATGAAATCTATCTAAATGCTCATCAATGATAGACTGAATAAAGGAAATGTGGTACATATACACCAAGAAATACTATGCAGCCATAAAATGGAAAGAGATTATGTCGTTTACAGGGACATGGATGGAGCTGGAGGTCATTATCCTTAGCAAACTAATGCAGGAACAGAAAAGCAAATACCACATTCTTAATTAAAATTGGGAGCTAAATTACAAGAACACATGGATACCTAGAGGGGAACAACACACACCAAGACCTTTTGGAGGGTGAAGGGTGGAAGGAGGAAAACGATCAGGAAAGATAACTAATGTGTACTAGGATTAATATCTGGGTGATGAAATAGTCTGTACAACAAACTCCTATCACACAGTTTTACCTATGTAACAAACCTGCACATGTACCCCTGAACTCAGAAGTCTAAAAAACAAATAAATAAAATTGAAATGTTTTTAAAACAACAAAAACACCATAATGATATTTATCAATGATAATAGCATATACAGGCCTTATGATGATAAGAAATAACTCAGATGGATACATATATTTTGGAAAGTCATCAAAATATAAATAATAATCGAAGTCAAGTTGTAAGGTCAAATTTCGAAGAATGAATATGTAGAGAGAAAAATTAAAAGACCTATCTCTAATGACAGACATTTTCTTTACAGAAAGTTTTAAAAAGGCCTAGGAAAGAATCTTTAAAATTTCTGAGCAGCATTCCTATGAATGACCTAAGTAAAGCAATAAAACCAATATTTTCTATTCATTGAAAATTTCTTCTCTGCGATACAATGCATCTGTTCTGTGATACAGGGATAACATGTATTATGAAGATATGGTGAGTGACAAAAAAACTTTATATATTACTAACATTAAATATTTCTTATTCTAAACATAACTAGAAAATTTAAAACTAGTAACTAGTATATTAAAAGAAAGAGCACAAACTTGAATGTATCTTCAGAAACTAAAATGTCACCTAGCAGACTTGAATAAAAAATAGAAATTCAAGAAAAAAAATTCAACTAGAAAAATGTAAAACTCAATAATAGTGAAACAACAAATTAAGAATATTTAAAAAGAGCTTCAACACAACAGATCTGTCAGAAAAAAAAATGCCATAAGAGAACAAGGAAACAGGAAAGAAAAAGGATAGAATGAGAATGTTTGATACGTGTTTGGGGTTTCAGAGAGGGAGGAGAGAAAATGGGGCAAATGCGATATTTTGAAAGATAACTGGAAGATTTCAGAAGCGTCAAACACCACCAATCCTCATATTCAACCAATCAAATAAATCTGAAACACACACACACACATACATACACACACACACAGACACACACACACATACACACAAGTACGTGTGCGCATGTAGACATTTGTCCAGTAATATAAAAAAATTAGTCAGGAAATTAAATGCAAAGAGAAAGTCTTAATTTATAGAGCAAAGGGAGAAATTAAGAACAGAAAATGGACAGTCTAAAAGGATAGATGATTCTCAGGAGGGATAACGGAGGCAAGAAGGCTGTGTAATGTGAATCTGCATGCTGAGAGAATTGTCAATGTGAGAATCTACATATGGTAAAAATATTTGTAATGGAAACATAGTGCTACTATTAGGTCACTCTTAGGGAAGTGCGTCTCCAGCCCCAATCCGCTGGCTTCAAGGTCTCTTCCTGGGCTCTTCTCTAGTGTCTCCCTGACAAGTCTGGAAATCCATAGGGCCTTTGAGGTATGCCCATCAATGCCAATGGTCTATTGTCTCCTGTTATACCCCATAGAGCTAGAATCCCAGAATTCTGTGCAGCAATAGCCTCAAGTCACTTTGAAAGACTCTACGGGAAACTTCAAGGTGTGCTCTTGCACTGGGCTATAAAAATATTAAGGATGGGTGTATACAAGAGATTTTTCAGAGTCTGTCTAAAGCAGAACCGTACTAAATAATTCTAAAGGCAATTATTCATTTAGAAGGAAAATTAAAGTTGGAATTTAAAAAATAAATACTAAAAAATGGAAAAGATAGAAAAATAAAAACAAGACCAACCAATTGAAAGCAAAAATTAAAGCTATAAAAAAAAATCAGTAATCAGTTTAAATCTAAATGATCTAAATGCTCCAGCAATATATGGTTTTCAAGAAACACATGTAAATATAAGAAACCAAAATATGGAACTCCAAAGGAAAAACAATAGATATATTATGTATATTCTACTCAATAGAAATAGTTGTGGCTCTGTTTATATAAGGCAAAAAAGAGTTTAAGGAAAAAAAATATATACTGGCTCTCTATATGAAAACTACATAATGATTAAAGCTTCAATTTACTAGAAATACATACCAATTTTAAATTAGCATGCTCCTGTGACTCTAGCTTTATAATTTGCCTTTGAGTCAGGGTTCTCCAATCGCAAGTGACAGAAAGAGTCTCTAACTTAAGTAGACAAGAAAATTTTTGGTAATATCTGTATTGATTAGCTCACAATGTTGAGAGAGAAGCAGGACTACTAGAAAATAGATGAGAATTCTAGATGTTAAGATCTGAAACTAGGATATAATCAGGTTATAGTGCCACAGTGGGCATAGCTGGCACCCACAGTGCTGCTGGACACAGGCGTTGTGGCCATCAAATGCCCTCAAGACTTTCACTAAATTTGTCCTGGTGAACAAATTATATACTTCAGTATTTACCTTTGAATTACTTGTTTAATGTTAAGAGGTTCAGAGTAGGAGCACTTTGTTGTGTCCCATCTTTTAACCAGTTCAGGGAAGGAGTATCTATTCCCTTGGGCTTCCTTATTGGGAATAATGCAATATTGTGTGTTCCATTTGTGTTTCGTTTTAATTAGGGGTAGAGTGGGAAGCTTCAAACATTTACATAAATGCCTCAATTTTCTGAGTAACTATATAATTTTCCAAGTAAGACATGACCCCATAGAATGAGGTTTATTGTTAGTTTTTATCTCTCTTTTTTTAAAATTTTTATTATATTATTTTTTTCCAGACAGGGTCCTGCCCTGTCACCTAGGCTGGAATGCAGTGGGGCAATCTCGGCTCACTGCAACCTCTGCCTCCCGGGTTCAAGGGATTCTCCTGCCTCAGCCACTTGAGTAGCTGAGATCACAGGCGTATGCCACCACGCCCAGATAATTTTTGTATTTTTAATAACGACAGGGTTTTGCCATGTTGGCCAGACTGGTCTCAAACTCCTGGGCTCAAGTGACCCACCCACCTCCCAGAGTGCTGGGATTACAGGAGTGAGCCATAGCACCCTGCCTTTTATCTTTTTATAGCACTGAAAATAGAGCCAAAGTGTTCTGTCAATTCCTTTCTGTGTCTAGCTACACACACCCACATATTCATCTAGCTGGGTATTTAGTGAAACATAAATTAAATTAGAAACAAGAAATACTGAGATAAAATATTATCCTAGCAAATAACAGAATAATAACTTCCCTTAAAGCTATAGCCTAAGGTTCAAAGACTCATTTGTTTTTATGGATATGATTACTAAGAGGGATTTTTACCATGCTTTTTCATGCTTAATTCTCAATGTAATTTCTGAATTATTGATTCATCTACAAGTTCCTAAAAACAGACTTAAATAATTAAGAATGTAAAATTCAGTTTTCCAACAATACATAACTTGTCTCACATCTTTTCTACCCCACTCCTCTCACAAATCATAGAGCATTAAGATCCTTGTGTATGAAGCTCTGACTACCAGTAATCCCTTAACCTAAACCGATCATGAAGAAGAATCTGACAATTTGATCGGGAGAGGCAAGTTGACAGCTTCTCATCAAATATCAAGCATTATAGTGTTTCCAGTGCCAATCTGAATTTGACAGTTTATGAAGTATCTGAACACAAACCTACACACAATAAAACAGGCAGCAGCTACAAAACTGATTTTGTCTTATTTGGTGCTGAAAAAAAATTCTGTTGCCCAGAAGGCAGAATTATTTTAAGAAAGCAACACTGATCTACCACTGGGAATATTGACAATACTAAAAATAAGACATTTTACTAGTTTAAAACATTGTACTTGGCTCATGAGGAGAAAATAATGGTATTTAATAAGAAAATTAGATTGATGTGAATACAGAATTTCTATCCGCATGATTAGTTATCAACTTGAATAAAGTATGTTTCATGTGTATGTGTGTGCATGCACACACAAACACATGTGGTCACTCAGGCATATACACATAGATACATAAATGATAAATACATTATAAAAGCATTGTTGATTTGAGCCTTGTAGATTACTTCTTTTATTCAAAAGTAAAACTTTAATATGTATATTAGATATATACTTTTTATAGTATATGTATACTTACAGCATATATAGTATATATAGTATAGACACATACTTATTGTATATACATATATATACTTTTTTTTTTTTGAGACAGAGTCTTGCTCATTTCAGCTGGAGTGCAGTGGTGCAATCTTGGCTCACTAACCTCCACCTCCCAGGTTCAAGGTATTCTCCTGCCTCAGCCTCCCGAGTAGCTGGGAATACAGGTGCATCCCACCACACCTGGCTAATTTTTGTATTTTTAGTAAAGACGGGGTTTCACCATGTTGTCTAAGCAAGTCTTAAACTTCTCATCTCAGGTACCTGCCCACCTCAGTGCCCCAAAGTGCTGGGCTTACAGGTGTGAGCCACCGTCCCCAGCCTATCTACTATATTTGGGAATTAGAAATGATAATATATTATGATTTTAAAGAAAAACACATAAATTGTTAACATATTGTAATTAGTGATAGAATCAATATATTTTCACCATGTTACCAGTCCAGTAAAAATGTTTTGACATTATTTAAATGTGACAAGCTGATGAAAATCATTAGATACATTGCAAATTTCAATGTATCACCATCGGTACATTAGATTATATTAGGAAATAAAGAAAGCACAATATCTTTTATTGTTTTCTAAATTTTAAGTTAATCAGCTTATAAGATACTATGCCAGATTTAATATATTCTCTCTCAACATTGTGAGCTAATCAAAACCAATATTACCAAAAATTTTCTTGTCTACTTAAGTTAGAGAGTCTTTCTGTCACTTGCAATTGGAGAACCCTGACTCAAAGACAAATTATAGAGCTAGAGTCACAGGGGTGTGCTAATTTAAAATTGCTATGTATTCCTAGCAAACTGAAGCTTTAATCATTATGTAGTTTTCATACAGAGAGCCAGTAAGATTTTTTTTTCCCCTTAAAGTCTCTTTTGTGTTATATGAACAGAGCCACAACTATTTCTATTGAGTAGGATATACATAAAAACCTATTGTTTTTCCTTTCAGATTATGAAAATATCATCAGATTATTTATTAGCACAAAAAGAGTTTGGGTAGCAATGTCTTAGGGTAGCAAATATAAAGTAACCACTCCTTTTTGTTAGATTGTTAATAAACTTTGCATTATTACCATACTGAGTACCACATCTCTTTATTTATTGGATCCAGATTAGCATTTACTGTTGAATGGCCCAAGCAGAAGTAAGGAGAAGTCATTGTACTCTTATGAGATCCCCAGTGACCAACCATGGCAGCTACTCAGAATTTTCCTACCATTTTCAGCTGTCCTGTTGCAAACTGAGACAGTGTATGGGATATTATGAAGATAATTGGGAATTGTGGCCTTTTCCAAACAAACTTTCAAAAACCATTTTCTTCTGTTTTTCAGGCTGATGTCTTCTCTGTTTCTCTGACCTTTCAGTGACAGCCATCCTGTCCCCCACAACCCCTGCTCTTTCCACATGTGAGTAAGCGCTAACTCCTTATTAAACTCTTTGTCTCCTGTTACTTAGTGTGGCTCTATTTACTCGACAATATTCATGAAGATGACCTCACTAAAAGATGTAATGCATAGACTTGAATGACAAACACTGAAGATCTCTAAGTGTTATGGGAATCAAACAGCTATGTAGACTCTAAGTACTTGCAATCTCTGTGTGCGGTCTCAAGGCAGAGCTGACCCATTATCTTAATAAAAAACAATCAACAAAATTACAGCAAGCTAGAAGGAATGATTTCTAGTGTTCTATAGCACTATAGGGTTATGATTAGCAATAATATATAGTTTTAAATAGTTAGATGTAGGATATTGAATATTCCCAATACAAATAAATGACAAATGTTTGTGATGATGGATATGTTAATTACCCTGATCTGATCTCTACCCATTCTATGTATTGAAACATCACTATGTACTTCATAAAGTACTTTTTATAAGTAAAACAAAAAAGTTGACTTTTTTTAAAAATTGAAAATTAAAAAAATATAAAAAACAATTACTGAAAAGCAAACAACAACAATGTTCCCCCTTCTTAATGATCTAAATTGTGTTCCTTGATAGCCCTCTTTAATATCCCTTCTTGGCAAATTTTGCTTTATCTTATATTGGAATATTTGAAGTAATATTGGTCCAAATGGCAGAAATCACATAGCTCTTATTGTGAATAACAAATCCAGGCTGTATCCCCTACTCAGAAAATGTGTTTTTCTTGTGTTTTATTAATTTCTACTTATGTCTAGTTTCAATCACTTTATCCAAGCAGAGAGGGAGTATCATTTTTTGGCCAAGACAAAACTTTAAACTATTATTAGAAAAACAACAACAGCAACACTCTAGTGTCCTCTTTTTGGAAAAGCAAATAGGAGAGGTCTATCTCAGATAACATTTTTATTTTTTCTCCTTTGTGTTGCCCTCATTGAGGGCAAAGATCAAGCCTTGCCTGTCAACATGAGCACCTTTTTCCTTCTCAACTACAGCATAAAGCACAGCACTTTGCACATAAATAGGTTTTCTCTAAATGTTTTTAATTAAAATAGTAAAGTTTAATTTCAAGTAAGGTGAAAAGCGGGGAGATTGGACAGAGCGCCACACTGGGAGAACTAGCAAAACTATAGTCAGATTATACTTACTGCATAAATGTACTAGAACCAATCCATGGCATGGTAAGGATAAGAATAGAATGACAAAGGTATTTTATGTTTAATATGAAACTTTAGCCTTCTATTCCGTATGTGTATATGATTACATATACATACATCTACACAGGAAATAAATAAGCCATTATAGTTTACCTTTCTGAACTTGTAAAAGTAAGTTTGTTTCATCAAATATGATGCTTGCAATAATTTTATAAAGAGCTAGCCACTTTCGTAGGCAAATGCAAACTACTCATATATCATTTCCTCTAAGAAACTTTTGATTCCAACTCAAATGGAATTATTCACTCCTGTTCTTGTGACCCCATTTTATATTACAGCAAATTTTATCACAGCTATTTTAACATTTTATTGTACTTACCATTTTTACTGAGCTGTTATACTCTTGCACTGTGTGTGTGTTGGAGACATAAAGTAAGAATTAAAAATATCTACTTTGATATCAACTTGTATAGTCACTAGGAAATTATTTGTTGAATGAATGAATATTTTTCTAATGAATGGAGAAATGATTTTTCCCCTACTGATATATATATCAAAAAGAATAAGAAGGATAAAATGGTCATTATTCACAAATCAGTCAAGAATTATATAAAAGGAGAGACTACAGATGAGGATAACAAAGACTATTTGGTTCACTATTTTAAAAGTGCATTAGTACACTTGTTCCACCTAAGTACAAGCCCATGTCAGCTTGTCCACAATTTTCTGTTTTGTAGCTAGCAGTAGAGAAGACATTTTGGTTTAAAGAGGAGCTGAAGGGAAAAGAGAAACTATAGGAATAATGTATCTATTTGCTCTGTGGCACCAAAGAAGAAACTTGAGCACCTATGACTAAGGGATGAGGACCACACTTTCTCAGGATTCCACAAGAAAACTATGCAAGTCTCTGGCCATCAGCCCAGCTACTTTGGTGTTCAGATGACCACATGTGATAATAAGTTAAAAGGAAACTTTATTTATTTATTTTTTTACCTCCCTAGACAGTGAACTCTACATAATTGTGACACTATAAGGAAGTGAAGTATTCAACTCTAGGTGACAGAATCCCTGACAGTGATTCTGGCATTTCAGGATTTTAATTGGCAGTGGCGAGGCTTCCACAGGTAACTGTGAAAAGCACGAATGGGCAAGTAGTAGCTGGAGTAGGTGAAGGAGACTAGGCTAACACACTGGGGGGGCTGCAGTTCATAAATTCAAAGTGGGTTTGTACAAAGGACTCCTCTGAAATGCCCAGAAATAAGCACTAGATACTGTATAAGGGAGAGTTGTGCTCACAACATTATGTAGGTCAGGGCTATCAAACTAAAAGTCATTGAGTAAAAGGGTTGACAAGCAATTTGAGGCCCCAGCTAAAATTGGAAACTATAAATCTGCCCCACTTGGCAGAGTTATGGGATTTTTCTCCAGGGAAGCTCAGCAGCCCAGACGGTGGAAAAGGTCTGTGATTAGAGAGGTCTAGCTTGGAGTTGTGTTTCGATGCAAGTAGAAGAAGGGCAGAGAACGGGGGCCTTGAAAATAAGAATGACAAGAAATGGCCAAACATGATGATGGATTTCATCAGGAAAGTAAAGCCAAGAAGCATGATATGAAAAACGTACATATGAGGGATTAAAAGAAAGAAGTATTTGTTATTAGAAAGAAGGACCTAGGATATAGTTCAGTTCACAGGATTATAAGTCCTGCTTGTGATCTCAGGAATGATTTACTGAAGATAAATGATGAGAAATAAGTTACAGAAAATATTAAGAAATTCTGAGCGCCATAAAGTCACTCAAAAATAATGGAAATTGTACAAATACAGAGAAAAAAAAATAAGCCATTTGTCACATTCTCCTTGAAATGTAAGACTATACTTGATATTTGGAAGATGTATTAATCAAAGCAGATAACAATTGCTATTCTTAAAATACCCAAACCCCATTCATTACAACAAAAAAGCTCTTTTTTAAATTCACATCACAGTCCAAAAGAGTATATAGCAGATTGTGTTCAAGGTGATTTAGGTACCTCAGATTCTTCCATGTTCTTGGCTTTTTACAAGATTTGTTGCATCTGGCTGGGAGATGAGGGGAGAGACAGAGTGAGAAGGGTCAAGTGAAATGTTTTAGAGGTTAGTCCTAGGAGTAGTATGATTTAGGTCTGTATATTTCCCATTGACTGTAACTCAGATGGCCCCACACAATTATGAGAAAGCTGGGAAATATAGGTTAGTTATGTGTGTTCAAAGGAGAAGCATGAATAATGGTAAACACCAGCATTCCTTGCTACACCAGGTGATGGTGAAAACATTTCTGCATGGTACGAACTTTCAAGAAAATGATTTTACAGTGAACTACAAAAATGGCTATAATCTGGAAGGATAGTATAGATCTAGAAAAATCCTTGGCCAGGTGAGTACTTGGTGAGAAAATAAGTTGCTTTCTGAGAACATTGTCCCAGGAGCAAATATTATTCTAACTGAGGGATCTGAGCACGGTCTTCAAAAACAATGAGAATATATTAAAATTTGATGTGTCACAGTGTCAAAAATGAAGTTTAGTGTCATGTGACTGAGGACACACAGAAGAAGGGGAAAGGCTAGATTAGGACCTGAAATTGAATAGCTGGAGGATTGGTTTTTTTCACAATTATTATTGGGTTTTACGGAAATAAGCAAGGGCATGCTGACAGGGAAAGAATAGAGATGTTGCATATGCAAAGGATTCAAAATACAACTTCAGTGAAATAAATTGTGAACATTACTGTTACGAGGTGGTCGCTGATGAATTCATCAACTCTTACGAAAACAAGGAGGTAAATAAATTTCAAAAGGCATCATTGGCATTTGTGTGAAGGGATGTATTTCTATGATAGGAGAGTAAAACCATACCTTATTTACTTTTATTCAGCAAATATTTAGATATCGCATGTATTAGTCTGTTTTCATGCTGCTGATAAAGACATACCCGAGACTGGGCAATTTACAAGAGAAAGGGGTTTAATGGACTTAGAGTTCCACGTGGCTAGGGAGGTCTCACAATTATGGTGGAAGGCAAGGAGGATCAAGTCACATTTTACATAGATGGCAGCAGGCAAAAAGAGAGACCTTGTACAGGGAAATACCCATTTTTAAAACCATCAGATCTTGTGAGACTCTTTCATTATTATGAGATTAGTGCAGAAAAGACCTGCCCCCATAATTCAATCACCTCCCACTGGGTTCCTCCCATGACACATGGGAATTGTGGGAGTTACAATTCATAATTAGATTTGGGTGGAGACGCAGACAAACCCTATCATCATATATTGTGATAAATCTTCAGAGTTTGTGTGTGTGTGTGTGTGTGTGTGTGTGTGTGTGTGTAAGGTTTTACTCTTCATTCTTTTCAAATAATTTTTTTGGCATCTTATACTTAACACTACTGGAGAAAAAACATGTTTGCCTGCAGGGTACTTAAAATATGTAAAGAGATAATCAGGGATATGCAGGCTAGTGCCACATGTGAAAAAAGTACACATATAAAGTATGTACATAAATATGACAGGAATAAGAGAAATATGACTTGAGGTACACACACGCGTGCACACACACACACAGACACACACACACACACGTTGGGGAGCTTGTTTGACTATCCAACAAATATTTGTATAGTTATGGGGCAGAAAATAGGTAGAGAAAGGGAAGAGTAGTGAAATGTGATATGCTTCCGCAGTGGTAGTCATTCCACTGAAATAGAGAGTTTTGTGTAGCTGAAGAAGAGAAACCTGAGGAATTGGCAAATGACAACACTACAGAAGTTGGTATCTAATAGAACATGAAGTGCCTTTGGCTCCATGTTATAGTAATTGAGCTTATAGGAATTCACTGAGAAACTATAAACAGAAATGGCTTTACCAATAGACATTACAAGATGATCACCTCAGCTATTGTGTGAAGGGTGGATTTTGGGAAACCGAGAATGGGGATGAAATTTATTAGGAAGTTATTCCAATTTCTCAGGTAAAAACAGTATATCCTAAACTAGGGCAATAGCAGATGAGAATGAGAAAAAGGAACAGCTATGAGATATTAAGAAAGTAGACTAACCCTTTTTGACTAATTGATAGCAGAGGGCGAGTGAAAGCAGAGAGATTAGGAGTGACACTGGCTGGGTGATTCCATCCACTGGGAAAGATAAAACAGGGGTAGGGAAACATGCTATAAATAAGCTGCTTTGTGTATAATTTGACATTTCGGTCTGATAGCACTCAGTGGAGATGATTAGGTTGGAGATCTTGCTCTGAGGTTTGTAAGCATTTACATGGTACTTAAAGCCATATTGTGATTTAGAGGTCACCAATAAAAGTGCCTACAACAAGAACAGAATGCCAGATGCAGGAACTTGGGAACAAGATATGTAACAGATGATCAGAAAAAGAAAATACTAAGAAGGAATTAAATAACGGGGAAAATTTGACATTGTAAACATAGAGAAATAAGAAGTAGAGAGCTGCAAAAAGAAGTGGTCAACAGTTGCAAATAATGTAGAAAGCTTCAGGAGGCAGGGGTGTGTTGAATTTTAATGAGTAGGATGAGAAAACTATTATCTTAATGACATAATTGCAGAGGTATTACAGAGGTCTAGGTGATGATGAATTTTTTTTTTTTTTTTTTTTTTTTTTTTTTACAAGAAATGCTTTCTTTAGTAAAATCTAAACCAGGGTTGTCCCAAATTTGATCACATGTTCCTTGTGTAAAATAATTCATACAGGCTTCTATTTATGCATATTTAATGCATAAGCAGCAAAGATACTTTTCAGGCTTTTTGTTAAACAAACAAAAAGCACCAACAACAAAAACAGATTCAGCAGAAAGTGTAATTGGAGCAGCAGAGTACATCAGGAAGACATTCAGTTGAAATTACATCTCAAACCCAAAGAATAAAATACATTAAAGAAAATTGTAGTTCTATGTGAGAATAATTTGTTTATCACATCTTCCATCATATTATTCCTAGAGTTGATTTAATATTTAGGTACAATTCAAAGAAAAGATAAAAGTAAGTGATCTTTGTTTTGGTGGAAGTAGATTTCAAACAACTCATCCTTTAAGAGGATAGAAGATATTTCCTAAAATAGGTTACAAAACTGACTCTGAGGCATGCCACAATGGTTATTAAGGAACTCTATCCATCCAGAAGTTATATGAACAGCCATATTTTGCTAAAATAAATCAAATTCACTCCTTAGATTTATGAGAGTAGGAAACATGACTACCACAGTGTTCCACATACTGAATATTAGCACAAAGGTTCTACAAGCAATTATGGAGATCATTGACTTATTTTAAATTTTAACTTGCTCTATGGCAATCATATATTTTCTGAGGATTAGGATAAGATTATGAATTTTATTATTTTGCTTTGTAAAATAAATTAATTAAAATCTTCAATTCTATCTGGAGAAACAAAAACATTCTGTTGTTGAAAAGGTTTCTCATGGACACTCAATAAAAAAGAAATAAGAGTTGTTGAATAGGGAAGGATGGCCACCTGGGGAAGGAGTAATCATAATTATGCCATCTTCACATTTATGATAATCATTTAAATGAAAAGCAGATCATAATTACTCTTGGATCCTAAAGTTTAGGGAAACATGCTTCTAAAAATTTAAATAAACATGATTTATGTTATTCCCCTAAAATGGTCAATATCTCAATCATTCTAGAAGGCACTACCAATAAAATATCTCCTGCTGTGCAATGACATATGGTCTCAGTGTAGAGGAAAAAATAAATTGTATTTTTAAAGTTATTAGTTAAAAGTACTTTAAAAGTTTAAAAGTTAAAAGTAATTTCCTCTGAGCTCAGAGGAAATTAAAGGGTGAGGTAACCTAAGATGGAAATAAGGAACATAAAGCATGTGAGGAATTTAAGAGTGGCACTGAATTTTAAGAATAATATCAGCATGTCTAAAATATTAAAAGAACTGATTTTAACACATGAGCTCTTTAACTTGCCAAAAGTTGAATTGATTGTTAAATATATTCACCACTAAGTGATGAAAGAATAGTTGGATCACTGCTTGAGGCTAGTGGTGTGATACTGATGGATAATATTGTAATAGCAAAATACACCAGCTGCTATTTACTTCAGTTTTCTCTAGAAAGGCTCATTGAACTGAAAATGATATAGGAAACATTTTTTGGGAATGAAATTAAATATAAGATAAAATACTGATTGTAATTGGAATTACAACAGTTTAAAGAACCCCCTCATCTAATAGAGCCTACTTTCTCTATTAGAAAGTAGGCAGGTTTCATATAAGTGAGATAAATTAACACCAGCTATTTCTCCTTTAACCTTTCTCATGGGAGAAGTCAGGCAATAAACAGTGTAAAAAAAAAAAAAAAAAAAAGACATAGCAAGTTAGATGTAAGTGCTAAGGAGAAAAATAAAGCAAGAAGAATAAGTATCAATAAAAGAATTGCAATTTCCGATAGGTTGGTAAGGGAAGATCTCACCTCAGTAAAGACCTGAAGGAGGTGAAGAAGGTAGCAGTGAAAATATCTGATGGAAGAGGACTTGAAGAAACTCTCTCTCTCTTTCTTTTTCTCCTTCTCTGTTTGATTTTTAAATTTTCTAATAACATTTCCTTTTATTGAGGTAAAATGTACATAACATAAAATTAATCATTTTAAAGTTTAAACTTCAGTGATTTAGAATACTTACTATGTTGGTCAACTGTTACCTCTATTTCTAAAACATTTTCATCACTCCAAAATGAAACCTGTACTATCTAAATAGTCACTTACCGTACCTACATTCCTCCAGTCCTAGGCAACCACTAATTCACTAAAATATCTAACAGATTCAAGTGGGATTGCTTCGATTGACTTCACTACTGTAACTATAACCCTGAATTTTATAATGACTCTAGTGCCTCACCCACTGCACGTGCATGAGCACACGAACACTGCTTATTTCTCACTCTCTGTAAGCTGATATTCCTCATCAGCAGGCTATTTTCTTCAATGTGGTGATTCAGACACCAGGATACATCCATGATGTGGTGTTGGCCATTCTCCAGAGCCCTATTAACCATTTTCACTACCTAGAATTAAAAGGAAAAAGAGGCACATTCTATTTAAAAACAATTCAGCCACTACCTTGCAAACATTCCACAGGTTAGTTACTACTCAGCCACATGGTGATGTTTAACTACAAGAGAGGTTGAAAAATGAACTTAACTATAGCTCAGAGAAATAAGAAACATTTTTGGTAAACAGTAACATTTGCCACACCACCCATGGTTCTTTCATTGCCTGCATGACCATACATTCCCTTATATGAATCCATGTGCCACATCTAACCAATGCTTGTGAATTTATCAGTTATTGCTGAGTTATAATTATAGATTTATTATGAATGTGAATTAGTCCTCTTTGATTACTCTAGCTCTTTTTTTATAATAGCATTCCAGATATTTGGGAAACATAATGTAGACAAAATATACCTATTTTTGTCAGATGTTTTGCAAAGTTTCTCAAAAAAAAAATTTGTTTACAAGGTAGAAATGTGAAGCAGGTTTCATGTAAGTGAGATAAATTAACACCTGCTATAACAACCATATCCAAAGCATATCAATCAAAACATCAATGTTAGTCTGTTGGATTGTCTATAGTGATGTTCCTTGAAATTCAGACTTGACCCTATATTCATTAAATATTTCAAAGGATAAAAGATATTCATCAACCTATGCTACCAAATGGAGCAAATGTTAGCATGGTTATAGAAGTAGAATTTTTAAAAAGTCTGTTCAGTAGGAAACCTGATCCATGCCAAAATAATGGGACCTCGTATGGACAACTAGAAACTCCTACCTTATTCTGTTTGCACAGCAAACACAGTGAACCATCAGTAAGTGACTTAGCCTAACTACACTTCATATGAATTAAAACAAAACAAAACAACTTAGTACAAACCATCAGTATTTTATGGCTATGAAAAAAAAAAAAAAAAAAAAAAAAAACCGGTTCCCTTTAAATTCTGTACTCCTGCGAGAGCACATCTGAAGTGACTTTTTGTTCTTTTTGTTCTGGACACCATATTTTAGAAGACACAGTAGCAGATGTTTTGTGTCTAGAAGGTAAATAGAGTGATGAAGGTAAGAAATGAATCTTACAAAGAAAACGTGAATACATAGAATTATTTTCCCTTGTAAAAGTAAAGGAATAAATATTAGAAAGCCTTTCCAGTGACAGTCAGATTGGGCATAGGATATTTTAGGACAAGTGAGTAAACATTATTTTAGAATAATTTATAACAAAAAAGTTTCTTACATAGATTGTTATCCAAAAATTGTGCTTCAGACTTTAGATGGTATGCCACATTTATCCTTCATACTAGTTTCTCCAAAAAGGCATTATTCTTTTCCCCCTTTTGGGGATGAATGACTTGATATACAGAAAGGTAATGTGGTACACATAGTATGATTCTAATAAATGGTAACACCTTGATTCAAACTCACAATGTTTGGGAAGATTGTCTTCAGGATCCTTGCCTTTAACCTGTGTTCACTGCCACTCAAGTGAAAGGAGAAACTTCTTGTTAGTGTAACTACACAAATTGTAAATTAATTGCCCTGTGAGATGATGAGATATCCATCTCTAATCTAGCCACAAATAAAATTGATGTCCAGTTGCAGGTGGATGTTTGAGAAATAACTTTGGCAGTGAGTGAGATATTGGGACAGATAATGACCTGGATCATTTCACACTTTTTGTTCTTTGTTTTGCTTTCTGCTTCTATAATGCCGAATATTCATTATAATTCATTTTTTTCTCTCTCCAGTTACACAGACAGCAGACAATGCAGAGGAGAAATGAATTGTGACATTTATCCAACCACATGTTTTTGACCATAGTTTGAGAACTCTTCCTGGTGTCCAGGCTTGTGTACTTGCAGATGCTTCTGCCTGAGAACCATGGCAAGCTGTGGCAGGTAATTATATCATGTAAGTCCCCATGGCCAGGGATAGAATTAGTAGAGATTAAGAAAATAAAGTTTTGATAAATGTAGGGTCATTTGTTTTCCAGCTGAAAATTCTCCTTCATTGGCTATAGCCACTCTTTCTATTTAGATAAACCTAATATTGAGTATACCTAGGAAGGGAGAAGCAGATGCCACTATTTTTTATCTGTGTTCAAAGAAAAGCACATAGCTGAATTATACCCAATTTACTTACACCAAAAGCTAATATGGATTGCCTGACAATTTTTCATCAATATTTCTAACAAATTACTGAGCTACAATTGCCTTATTGTCTTTCCTCTTTTAGCTATTTATTTATCAAAAATAATTTGTCTTTTGAAACTTCATTTGATTTTGTTCGCTTCTATTTTGATGTTCTTCAATTCACAGCTAGGTCTGGGCTTGTTATAGATTCACCTCAGTGTGGTGGCTCGTGCCTGTAATCTCAACACTTTGAGAAGCCGAGAATGGTAGATTACTTGAGCCCAGAAGTTCAAGACCAGCCTCGCCAATGTGGTGAAGCCCCGCATTTGCTGGGCATGGTGGTGCACACCTGTAGTCCCAGCTGCTTAGGAGGCTGAGGTGGGAGGTTCTCTTGAGCCTGGGAGGTCAAGGCTGTATCAGGTCATGATCATACCACTGCACTCCAGCCTGGGTGACAGAGGGCTACATTGTCTCAAAAATAAATAAATAATTAATTAATTAAATAACAGAATCACCTCAGACCACTGGGCATTTTCTGTGTTATTGAATCACTAAAGGTTTCAGCAGATGTTCCTAACAGAAAAATTGAACATAGTTATCATATTTTTTCCCTTTGTTAACATTTTCCTTGAAAAGTCATGAAATGTCTAAATTATTTCACATACATTTTAAACCTTTATGAATTAAAATTAAAACATACATATATTTAATAATTCTTGATAATATGCAAAGACTAATAACTTTGTTTTTATAATTAATTAAATAATAAAGTTTTTAAACACAAAAATTAAAGAATTATAATTATGTTTGGGCTCAAAAAATGAAATTAGATTATGTAACATATTATAGTAATCAAATCTATATAGGATATTACCCAATGTTTTGTTTCTATTTTCTAAAACTGTCAGAAAAAAATTGCAGCTTGAAAACAGAAAATTGTCCTGATATTGCAAAAGTATCCTTGCAAAATTAAGAGTTTTTCCAAAAAGTCGATTTTTAATTAGTTGATAAATCATTTTGTTAATTAAAAGTACTAAAAACTTGATAACCTCTAGAAGAAAAAGCAAGTAGATTCAGTTGAACTCATTTTGGTTCATATATATTGGGTATTCATCAACTTCATGTCAAAATATAAAAGCGTATTTAGTATAAAAAGGCAAATTTCTTTTGTTAAAATACGGTTTAAAATAATTGAAGAATCAATTTGAGAGATTTCTTTTAAAATGAGTTTATATTTTTGAATACAGTTTCAGGTTCTTGTACTTTGAAATGATATCTCTGCATGTTGTTTGCTCTGATGATGAGGGCCTCTGATTTCTGTCGATGTTTCTCATCAATGTCAGCCAATCTTCTTTGTACGTGCAAGGGAAGACCCTCAACTCACTATTCATTGTACCTGGTTTGCTCATTTCAACTCATACATGCCAGAAAACCTTCCTTCTTCTTGTCCCAATCGTCGTCTGTTCCTAACTCACCTTTTTGAAACTAAACGGCATTTGTTGATTTAGAAGTTTAAAGTATTGTCTGATTCCTAAATATATCTGTCTGTTGGATTGGATGACAAGTTTCTTGACTTTCGTTTTTTTTTTTTTTTTTTTTTTTTTTTTGAGCTGGAGTTTCGCTTAGTCGCCCAGGCTGGAGTACAGTGGTGGATTTCGGCTCACTGCAACCTCTGCCTTCTGGGTTCAAGTGATTCTCCTGCCTCAGCTGCCCAAGCAGCTGGGATTCCAGGCACCCACCACCACACTCGGCTAATTTTTGTATTTTTAGTAGAGATGGGTTTCACCATGTTGGCCAGGCTGATCTTGACCTCTGGACCTTAGGTGATTGCCTGCCTCAGCCTCCCAAAGTGCTGGGATTGCAGGTGTGAGCCACCGTGCCTGGCCCAGCTCCTTGATTTTCTAACAGTTGGAAACAGACCTATTATTTGTTCCTCCAAAAAATAATGGTAAGTAATTTAAAAAATATATTTTGTCTCTATAGAGATACGGTCTGTAGTTTATATTTTCCTAATATTTCTTAGTGGCAGGAATCTTGAGAGCTCTTTATGTAGGTAGACCTTTTTTAAGATTTGAATTGATTTTGTGGAAATATACAAGAAGTCCTCACTAACGTTTCTTTGTTTGTTTGTTTGTTTTGTTTTGTTTTTTGAGACGGAGTCTGGCTCTGTTGCCCAGGCTGGAGTGCATGGTACGATCTCGGCTCACTGCAACCTCTGCCTCCTCGGTTCAAGCAATTCTCCTGCCTCGGCCTCCTGAGTAGCTGGGATTACAGGCACGTGATACCACCTGCCTGGCTAATTTTTGTATTTTTCATAGAGATGGGTTTTAGCATGTTGGCCAGGCTGATCTTGAACTCCTGACCTCAAATGATCAGCCCATCTCAGGCTGGGATTACAGGCCTGGGCCACTGCGCCTAGCCCTCACTAACATTCTTAGTATGTTCTTAGAAACTGCTACTTTAAGTGAAGGAAGATATAAACAAACCAAGTTTACCGTATAAACAAAAGTTAATACCTGTAGCATATTCCTGGTCACAGAAACATCACCAAATGTCTAAATAAAGACCAAACATTTTAAATATTAAACATTGGAATAAATGTGAGTTATACATATATTTTAAAAAGATTAATGGAAACAAGTAAAGTAATTATTTACCCAGTTGTTCCAATTTGAGGACATGGGTGGCTGAAGCCTATTCCAGCATTCAGGGTGCAAGGTAGAAACCACTCCTAGATAGAAAGCAATTCCATGGCAGGATGCACACACACACACACACACACACACACACACACACACACCCAGACTGAGACCATTTAGGCACACCACTTATCCTAACATGCACATCTCTGGGGTGCAGTAGGAAACTGGAGTATCAAGAATATACCAATACTTAATGAAAAATATGTATATTGATTAAAACACTGGGAAAAAGAATTAATAAACAACGTTCTCATATCAAGGGCTTAGTAAACATTCAATCATTTGAATTATAGAAAAGTTATCAGTTATCTGTTGGCATGTAACAAACTAACCAAAAACTTTATGGCTTAAAATAATCAGATTTATTGAGTTAGGAGTGTAATGGGTGTGCAGGTGGTTCTGTTAACCTGAGCTAGTCATAGCTAATGCCAATTATATCTGTTGTCTACTGGCTAGTTGCCTTGGGACTGGCTGGTAGAAGACAACCTCTGCTGGGACAGAGGTTGGATCTATGTGGTCTCATTTTCTAAAAGACTAGATCTCATGCTAGTGAAAAGCTATGGAGAGAGAGCAGGAGTGTGCAAAATCTTACGAAATGTAGTGTCACATCTAGTACAATTTCACTTCCAATTAAACCTCTTAGTCAAAACACATGGCCAATGCACATTTAAAATGTAAGGAAGTGCAGACCGACTTTTAATGAGAAAGTTGTGAAGTCACATCACAAAAAGGGTGGATAACTGAATAGATGGCAAAGAAGGGCATTTTTTAACTTTCTAACTAACTAATGAACTCCAGCTACTGGCACCACTTTTTCATGTCCCTTCTCATATGCAAAATGGGCTCACCCCAACCCAACTCCTGTCCCTAGTCTGACTCCAATGTCAGAATCTCTTTATTTACAGCAAATGTGGATGTGCCTCCTCCTATATGAATCCTCTTGATCCAGACGTCTAGGAGCATAAGAAGTTACATAACTCCCACATTTTAAATATTACAGCAGAGAAAGAAATAGTTGCATTAGAAAGAGAATAGATAGGAGGCACACAGCATTCATTTGTTCCTCTCAGTTCTGAAATCCTGCTGTGAAGGTATTCACAGATCTTCCCCTCTGTGGGCAGTACATGTTCCTTCAGTGGGACCCACTTCTCCCTGAAGGAGCTCCCTAGTCCATATTACTCCACAGTTCTGCTGATCTTTGCAGATTCAACTGATCTCAGCTAGACTTGCTCACTGTGGGTTGGCTGGTTTAAGATGCCTCGATTGGCATAATGTTGCTTACTTTCATATGGTCTCCCATCACTCAGCCCAGGTTTGTTCACATTGATGTGGCAATGTCTTTTGAAGGCAGGACTACAAATTTGCACGCTATGTATGTATAACTTCTACTTTCTACAGGTCAAAACCAGTCACAAAGTGAGCCCAGAATGAAATAGATAAACTACAAAGTACATTGTAAACCAAATAATAACAAGGAGGGATAGAAAATTGGTGTAATTTTAACCATCTCTGTGGGTCAAAAAGTATAAGAAAACCACCATAACAGAGAGTAACACATATTTGGATTGTCATAAGCTTATAACAACTACTATTGGATTCTAATGTTCCAGTTTTGGCTATAGCAGTTATAAATCTGAAAAGATGAAATAAAATCAATTTAAATACACATTTTTGGCATTTTTCATGAGAAATATTTTTCAGAAATCAGTGGATTTGAGAAACATAAATTTTAGTACAAGAGAAAGAATAATTTACACATATGTAATAAAGGGAACTGAAAGGATAATTTTATGGAATAAACTGATATTACTAATACTGATTTTGTACAAAATCTATGATAGATTTAATGTGTAAAACAGTTATAAGACTCTATTCTATTTAAAATCCAATTTAAAGATAAATCTTGTATGCCTAAGAAGAAAATAAGCTGTAATAGATAGTAAATTACAGGTATGTAGTGGTGTATATAATGAACTCTGTAGAAAATCAAAAGATGATTGTTTAAGTAGGCTGCATAATTAACAGAAATTTCTCATCAGGTGAATAACATAAAACAAGGCTTAGAGAATACATGCATAACTCCTGGTCAGAGGCCAGTGAGAAATCTAGTTGAAGTGTGAGGAAACTTCAGAAAGGCAACAAAGACCAGCTGAAATTAAGATTAATCAAGAGTATGAGGCTTTAAATGAAAGTTAGAATTGTTAGACATTAACAAAATGTAAAATGTTAGAAATTATGCAAGAGAATTAAATAACACAAAATATATCATAAAATAATCTAGCTGGGGCTAATTGTGTATTGAAATTAGAAGCTAATGAGGCAGGGAGATCAGAGTGAAATTGTTGTCATAAATTTTATAGATGTTGGCATTGAATACTGAGATCAGTTTCAATGGTAAAATAGAGTAAATAATAAGGAACTATCGTAAGTAGAGAATTAGTAAATAACAGTCAATGTTATATCAGTAAAGTTATGCTTATGCCCATATGTCTCAATAAAGAGCCTTGTTTGAGCTGAACATATCTGCTAAGATTGCAACGTGAGGGAAATGGTGAAGGTATTGCCTAACTAGGATAAAGAAATCAATAAAATGACACTATCACAGCTGCATTCACAGACAAAATTGATATCCTTGGGACATGAACATATTTGGCTGCATTACAACTTAGCATGTCTGGAATATTCCTTGGTACAGCTGACAAAAATATGGCCAACAGTTGTTTCCACAAGAGATACTATCTAGCATTCATTCCTTCTTTTCCCAAACCCACATAGAAATTCAGTTTCCCAGTGCTTAGGTGGAAATTGAAGATTTTTAATAACAGAATTCATTGTAGGAAGAGACACACCATTTATTATAAACATATTATTTTAAAAAATTTATCTCAAATTTTATTAAGTATTTAGAATCAGGGACTTCTGGGTGCTGTGGACATAAAGATGACAATAACTTTGACATAAACTTCTCACAGTTGTGACTGTACAGTTATGCCAATGACCATTTGGGTGTTAAGAGAACAAAAATTAGGTGAGGGAGGTATTTCCTGTGCTTGGAGACATGCAGATAAATCTCTCAGGAAGGTAACTTTTAACTTTAGTTTTAGAGAAAGAGAAATTTCTCTAGGAAACTTAGGAAAACAATTCTGGGTGGAGAGAATACTGTACAAATAGTCAGTGAAGTAGGTAACATTTTTCTTACGAATAATACATGTGAACTATGTAGAAGACATGAGAATTGATCTAGTTTTAACTATCACAGCAGTTCTATGTTACCTAAAACATTTAGCTAAATATGATATTTGGAAATTATTGAGTGAATTGATGAGAGATTGTGTACTTTGGGAGAGAGAACATAGGTTTTAGGTATGTGTCTGAAGAAAGAGAAGAAATAGATCACAACATTAAATCTATAGAAACAAATACAATGGAAATATTTTCCAGAGTTAGTCCTCAGAACATATTCTCTTTACATCACCTATAATAAAGAGAGTGTGGAAATTATTATTTTATTTAACGTACATTTTTCTTGGTTAAAATCTATTTCTTGTATAAATAGATTGGGTTAAATGAACTACTTAGTCAACTGTAAAATGCGCTTGTGTAGTCATACTTCTTTTCATTTCAACTCTTTATATGAAAAAACGGTGCATTTGAAAGCTTCTTATTGAATTATCATTTCTCCTTGGAGATTAAAAGAATGTTCAAACTAGAGTCTTGGGGAATACGATACACTTCCACACCTATGTCTCATGTTTTAAATTTAGAAACTCATAACCCAGCAAATGGCAGCTATAAGAAACATCTATTCCAGGCCAGGCGCTGTGACTCATGCCTGTAATCCCAGCACTTTGGGAGGCCGAGGTGAGCGATAACAAGGTCAAGACATTGAGACCATCCTGTCCTGGCCAACATGGTGAAAATCCGTCTACTAAAAATACAAAAATTAGCTGGGCATGGTGGCGCGCACCTGTAGTCCCAGCTACTCGGGAGACTGAGGCAGGAGAATCACTTGAACCTGAGAGACGGAGGTTTCAGTGAGCAGAGATCGCGCCACTTCACTCCAGCCAGCCTGGCGACAGAGCAAGACGAGACTCCATCTCAAAAAAAAAAAAAAAAAAAAGAAAAAAGAAAAAAGAAAAAGAAAAGAAACATCTATTCCAAATCTAAATTTAATTGTAAATCAGCAACTTAAAAGTTTAAACTAATTATTAATAAAATTTATGAAAATTGCTTTGCTTTGTAAAATTAAAGCAAGAATTATATCACTTTTTTAATTCTACATGATTTTAAAATCATGCAGTGATTGATGGAGTGGTTTCTAGCTAAATAAATTAATTTGACCAATAGTTCTGCATTGTAGTCATTTTAGAAGGTGCATGTGTCTAAGTACTGGATTATTGTAGATCAAAATAGGTTCAATCTCTAAATAAGGGTATCTGCCAATGTGCTAAAAGCACAATACAGAGTATCACCAATACTTTCATATGCTAAGAAAAAAATAAAATTAGCTACAATAGTATTTATTATTTTATAAAATTTATCGATTTTCTCCATTCCCTTTCCTAACCACATGAATGATGTATTAAAATTATTGCATCTACCTCATCACCCAAAGAAAGTAAATATTTACTTTTTTGAACACCCATTATTTTCACACTTTATTATTCCTAATCTAAAATCTAATTTTCAGTCCTTAATTTGTAAATCTGCACTGATAATTACAAATGCCTAATCTGTCCAATGTAATATATGTAAAGCAAAAGATACAAACAAATTGTGTTATATAAATGAAATGGATTCTGCATAGAATTACTCTACTGATGTATAGTATTCTTTATTTTCTGTGGCTGTCTTTAAAAAAATACATTTCCTAATTATGCCCTACTATTTTTTTACTTTAATTTTTCCATGTCATTAATGTATGCCTAAAAATGACAAGGAGGTTCTTGCAAATCTCATTAGTTTTTATATCATTGATGTTCAATTTCACAAGGTACTTTTGTGTTTCAGACTGCATCCTTAATTTTATTTCCTTAGCTTATTTTAAATACAAAATCACTCATTTGGGCGAATAAGTGCTCACAGTTGGAATTCAGCTGCTCTTCAACTTTTGTTGTATTTTCACAGTCTGTGGAAATTAAAGTAGAGTAAGGGTCATGTGGGTTTCTTAGAAGATTAATTGAAATATTTAGTGAATAAGACATTTTACATTAATATTTGGGCAAAGATAATAAAGCAATATAGCTCTGCGAATTATAAGCTTTATTTCAACGTGAATTATTCAGTGCCTATGCATGCCAGACAACGTTGTTTGAATCAAGTTGAAAATTAATCATATTAATCAATTGTTAACTTTATGTAGTCACAAATACGGAGAGAGAAACCTCATTTTTCACAACATCGCTCTCATAAATGTTCAAAAAAGCATTTGTCAGTAATTTATTATGTGCCAGGCAATGTGAAAACACTGGAAAATGTTACAGAGATAAATTATTCAGAATGTCTTTACCTTGAGAAATCACTGAATTATTGAATCTTGGATAATTTTTTTCCATGAGAATTTTTCTATACAGTAATAGTGCTAGGCACTATCAAAATAAGGCAATGATTGATTCATGATAGGAGAAAACATACTTATTATACGAGCCAACTTTGTGTAGCACAGATAATTTAAAATATCTGTGTTAAAAATCTCTGCTTCATGTATTGACCTATTGGCCTTTATGTTACTCTTAACAAAGGCTGTGACAATTGAGTGTTCACTTAGACAAAAATAGAGAAAACTAAAATTAACAGTAACAACAAAAGTATAAGGAGTTTCCACAGTGGAACAGATCAATAGTTCATCTAGTTGGGTATATATATGTTTAGTACTTATTTCCAAAAAAGAACTGAGACCAGACATTTTAGAGAAAAGCATAACACTACCATAATGTAACCTAATTTTCGACACTTTTCCATGGGGAATTTTTTTTTCTGCTAAAGATTATATAACGTAGAACAACATACTGAAATCATGGTAAAAATATTATCATTCAGTCTGAACAATGAATAAAAATAAATTATTATTTAAATATATTTTTTCTTTCAATTAACTTTTGAAGAATTACAAACTTTTAATAACTTTTGTAATTAAATTACTTTTTGTCATTAAATATGTGAATATACCTGATAAACTTTAAAACTTTGAGAAATAGGGAAATTATTTAATAGCAGACCTGTATATTTTTACTGAAGAATGAAACTAAAGCCTCTAGCCATATGCTCAACGGCTAAGTGACAGAATTATTCTGAACACTATTTTGTTCCTTTTTAAGTTATTTATGTATTCTTAACATTTTCTTAGCTAAGCACTTTTAAACCTCATAGTAAAATTTAAATATAACCCATATACTATATAAAATGATTACAATGTGCTCTTTTTGTTTTCTTTCTAATAAGTTAATAATGTCTAGAAGCTAGCAGAAGTTGGATTCTGAAAAAAAAAATCAAAAAACTTTTCAATTCTCATATGGTTTTTGAGGGTGGAAATGGCATTAGCTTTCCAAAGCAACAAGCATTTGGTATAAATATCCACACTGTGTGTCTAAAGGCCAGTATTTTAACATATGGCTTACCACGTAACAGTGTAAGTGTGGATGTATTAATAATAGCAGGCCATATCACCCATGTATCAGGACAGTGACCTCTTCTTGGGGGATACATGATAAATCCTAGTGAATTTCATAAGCATGAGCACTTTGTCTAAATACTTATGTAAAATAAGCTTGAGCCTATTGTCTAAATACTGATATAAAATGACTTTCTTAATCGGGTGTACTTTTTTTTTTTTGAGAGGTCTCATTCTGTCACCCAGGCTGGAGCACCGTGGTGCAATCTCAGCTCACTACAACCTCTGCCTCCCGGGTTCAAGTGATTGTCCTGCCTAAGCTTTCCGAGTAGCTGGGATTTCAGGTGTGAGCCACTGCACTGTTCCCAGATGTACTTCTTGATCAAAATCAGTGTTGGCTAATATAATGATTTTTAAAAAGTTAAGTTTATGGATAGAGATTTAGGGAAACCATTATTGTAGTGATGAAAACATGTACTTAAGTGATGTGTGAGCAGCCATATATAATAGATATATTCTCTAGCCTTCCTATCTACCTAGGCCTTTGGATACCTTCTTCTGTATTAGTAAAAAGAAGTTTTGTTATATCATTTTACATGTGGGCCACTTTTGGGTTCGGGAATCATTTAATCAAACAATCAAAATAAACAAAAACAAGAGCATATGTACTAGTCCAAGGCTACTTAAAATATATCCTCCCCTCTTTCACTGGATTTCATTAAAATCTGATCCCTGTGCCAGCGTCACCAGTATAAATCAGCAAAATCTTGTCATCTTTTTGTTATATAACTTCTTCCTAGGTTTGAAATGAATCCTCTGATTCTAGTAATTGGTTAAGTGCCATAAGGAAAGTTGGTATTACCTTGCAAAAAGTCTTCCTCACGTGATGTCACAAGAAGATCCTGATGAAAAAGAGAGCCAAGCTCACATAACAGGAAGACACTGACTCTGCCCCTCAGGAGCGTCGTACTCTGCCAATCAATGCTCTTAGCTTCCCATAATTTTATCATGGCTATGAATTTGAATTTGATCTATTTTGTAGCACAGCAGCCCAGGAAATGAAATTCTATATCTAATTTGATATGCCAGCTATGTGACTTTAAATGATCTGTTTTAAAGGCAGACATAGTCTCCATGCTCTGAGCCAGGAATTTAAAGTCCTAAGCAGGTGCTTTCTTTTTTCAGAGCTCTATGGCAGTTAAAGAAGCCATTTAACCCTACAGTACTTTTATTTTGTGATGGTTGTCTCCATTTAGTGTACTTTAGCCGGCCATAAAAGAGATTTTCTTTATAACAAACACAGGTATTGACATAAATAATCTTTGCACTTTGTATTATGTACAACCTGAGTCTCACATTTTAACACTAACTACATAGTTTCATCACTTTCAAACACTATATGATTGGATAAACTCTAATTTCTGACAAAAGGGCCTTGAAGGTCCATAGCCTCAAATTGCTTCTAATAGCAGATAGTATAGCAAATGACAATTGGCAGCAGATAACAAAAATTCTAGCTCTTTTAAAGATAAGTAATTTATAGAAGATAACTGTTTATTTGGAAACATCAGGAAGGCACTGGCTTAAGGGTTAACACAAGAAACGCAGCAGCTGTAACAGAGACTAGGGAGTTTCCTTGAAAAACTCTCCTTCCAATTTTATGAAATAATTCTGATGTTTACAGTTTTGAATAATATTCTCTGAAAGTCAAAAAATCATAAATTTATTTTTTTCACCAGCACTTTACAACAGGTTTGTAGCTTGTGGAGTAAGATTTGAGAATGTGTGCCTATGTGTATATGTGTATGCATATCCATTTTTAAAATAATAGAATTTCAAATTTCTAGAAACTCAGACAGAAGTTGTGAAATAAAACACTACACTATAAATCCATAAATAGCTATGAGGTAAAAATTGAGTAAAAATATACTATTTTATATCTCGGGAAAATAAATAATTGCCCTAGGGAATAACCTAGGGAAATAAATAACCTAGGGAAAAACACATCTCAACAAAAATGACCAGTTCTATAAATACCTAAATCCAAATTAAAAGATATTGTGTCAAAGATACATAGGATGGACATTGATCAGAACATTATAGCAAAAGCCATGAAAAACCTTTAAATATTGAGACAAGTTTAAATCTTAATATTATTTTAGAAGTTCTAACTTCTCTTGATGTCAGTAAGATATTATGCAGCAATAAGTCATTCAAAAGGAATCCAATCTTAAAATATTCTAAGAGTAAAGGAAGGAAGGAAGGAGAAAGAAAGGAAGGAAGGAAGAAAGGAAAGGAAGGAAGGAAGGAAGGAAGGAAGGAAGGAAGGAAGGAAGGAAGGAAGGAAGGAAGGAGGAATCCAGTGACAGAAAAGGACAAATATCGTATGATTCCACTTATATGAGGTATCTAAATGAAGGTTTCCAGGTGGGGGAGGGAGGTGAGAATTGTTGTTCAATTGATATAGAGTTTCAGTTTTGCATGTTGAGAAAATTCTGGAAATCTGTTGTACATCTATGTGAATGTAACTAACATAAGCATATGGTACACTTAAAAATGGTTAAGATGATAAATATTACATATATGTTTTTACTGCAATTAATAATCAGTCTCAAAGTCCTATCAGACCTTAATAACTGGGCAAGAAAAATAAATTTTGGAAATCTTGGATAACGTATTGATTAGTGAATTCCACCTCAAATATGTAATTGGTACATGTCACTAGATATTCTAAAGAAAATAAAGAAGTGCAGAAAGAGTATTTGAAAAAAGGAAATAATATGAAACAGGTTCATTTGAAAACCTTATATTTCTTATGCCAGTATGTGGCTCTTCACTGGGTGTACAGGCAGAAGCCGCTTACTCTGCAGCATCTGATGCAATGTTTTATATTACACATAGCCATCCTCTGCTGTGTTCAGCCTTCCTCCCTTGACGTATGCCAACATCACCACCCCTAGCAAGCTCTCTAGAACTGTGCCCAAGCAGCATGCCTCTAAGCCACAGCACTCTGTAGCACAACCAAGCTTATCTTTTATGCACAGTGGCCATATGTGTTGGGCAGCATGCCTAAAATAGGTCATAGTTTTGTTTCCTTTCAGATGTAACACAGAAACCTAATATATCCTTTTCATTAAACATCACTCTTCATCCTCTTCTCATCCTACCTTGTAACACTTACCTCCTATAAAAACGAGGAGCCTCTGATAATATCTCCCTTATTTCTAAGGGTCATGTGCTGTGCCATCTCTGAGGCCAGCTTGTGTGAGTGCTGAGACACTGACTGGAATTCTTAGTGTTTTCTAAAATTGGGAACAGAAAGAGTTCAAGGGGGCATTTCAAATGTCAGGGTCTATTGGTGCAGACTCTGAACCTATGAACCAGAATAACTCTTATCTTCTTCGGGTCAGGATGAACAGGGATGACCTGATCTTTGAAAGTTCTGGAATGTGCATTTCTTGTAATTTGCTGACTTTGCTGGCAAAGTGTTCTGCTAGCATGTGATGCACAGCATTTATGTTAGAAGCCATGTCTTAAATATCTGTGACAACCAGTGCTTTAGAGGTGCTTTTAAGGATTGCTATAAAGGTCAGGAAAGTTTAGAGTAAAATACTTTATTATTATATCAAAAAAGTAACAGTGCAGCATATTATTTAGGACATCTCAAATAATATTGCTTTAATATCAACATTGTCATTATCAAAAGATAACTCTGTTTTTGAAATTTATTTATGGTACTGGTGAGAAATTCATAAAACAGAGGTCCACTATTTTATTGTCAATGAGAAATCATACTATATGTGTTTGACTTCTATACATCAGCCAGCACATAGCATATTTATTTTTCCATGGCTCTCTATTTTGCCTACTTCAGGCTGGATTGAACATTTCAGAATGTATCAATTCCAGGAAGAAGGACAACTGGCATCAAACTAATCAATATGCCTCAAGGGAGCCATTTTAAACAACCTTGGTTTAAAAGTTGAAGACATGTTTAATTATTAAACAATAGCTTTTGAAACAGGTTTCTATTTACTAATGCCCAAGTTGGTTTTCGTCAGGATCCTGATCTCAACAGCAAAATGTAATCCTGGTAGCAGGAAAAAAAGGCCAAGAACCAGCAGAATTGCAACAAAGAATGCTGTCATGCTCACCGGCACGACTTGTGGGGTTCAACGTGAAATTAAAACTTGGAAAACCTAGTTCAAAATGTACGAAAAGGCTGCTGCTAAAAGAACTAACATGTACAAGATTTTCCTTTCTTCCCTGAAGTTTCTTTCTGATTTCTAACAGTGTTTTTATTTGCTATTTTATGTCAGGCTACACAAAGATACATTAATATTTTAAGTTATTAATATGAACGTCAAGGCCAGGCACAGTGGCTCATGACTGTAATCCCAGTACTTTGGGAGGCCAAGGTAGGTGGATCACCTGAAGTAAGGAGTTCAAGACCAGCCTGACCAACATGGTGAAACACTGTCTCTACTAAAAACACAAAATTAACCGGGTGTGGTGGCGGGCGCCTGTAATCCCAGCTACTTGGGAGGCTGAGGCAGGAGAATCACTTTAATCCATGAGGCAGAGGTTGCGGTGAACTGAGATCGTGCCATTGCACTCCAGCCTGGGCAACAAGACTGAAATTCCGTTTCAAAATAAATAAATAAATAAAATAATGTCATTATTTATCATTATATTGCATAATACCAGTTTTAAATGCAAATATAAGAACATTTAATTCATATGCAGAAATTACACATGTGTATTTCATAGCTTGTATATGGATATGCATTTCATTCTTACCAGAACAGTAGAAATGCTATACAAAACTATGTGTTTATGTTACTTTTTTATACATGCAGTCAACCAACACCCTCTACCTTTGATTTGCAGTTGGTTGACTATGCATGTAAAAGAAGTAAATGTAAGGAGGAAATGAAAGAAAAAGGAATTATTGGTTGCTCTTTCTGTTTCCTTCTATGCCATCATTTTCAGGGTAAGTGCTTGATTAATAAAGGGAAATAATATGAGTAAGAAAAGATACCATATGGTTCCTTGGTTTCTGGGGCTTCTTAGAGCCTCATTGCCTTCTTTAGACATTCAAAACAAGTTCTGTTTCAGATGGAAAGCATGGCCTCTAATTGTTGTCAGTACTCATGCTTACCCAGTCATAGACCTCACACAGTTACTTTGTACTCTTTTCATAAGTCTTGCTCAATTTTTATGGATTACAAGTCCACCAGAATTCTGTGCTCCTGAGGCCTCCCTAGCACACGTAAAATGAGGTGACAAGAAATGCCAGACACACATAGAGTGTATCTCCCCTCTTTACATGCTTTCTTCATTGTCTCATCAAACATCACTTACAAAACAGAAGTTCTGAGACAAAATTATTTAGAATTTTAAGACAGTTAAGTGAAAGCATTAAACCAGGTATGACACCCTTTTCTTTGCTGGGTCCTCTGTCCTTGTAGTGGTCATATATCCATATAGCCAGTCCTGCTGTACTTATCCAAAGTGATTCCAGAGTAATTCTATGTTGAAATTGGTGCAGCATATGATTTTTTGCAATAAAAATCATGGATACTCATTGTTAATAGCTCATGTATGCAAGTCAGGGAAGCTTGAGCAGACCATGAGCAGTTTTTATGAAATAATATAAATTTAGCCACTGGCCTTGTTTCTGGAAGCAATGGGCATCAAAAATTATTTATTTTAGTACTTTTATTGTTTAATCAAATAATTTCTTGCCATGTATAATTTTCATTCCTTTTAGCTTTATATTACTGTACATTTTAGAAAATAACTCCTGTTAAGTAACAAAATACTAAAGAAATGACATATGGCACAAACATTAAAAAACAATCAGTCAACTTTTTGTTATAGAAAAAGTTTATAGTATTTCTGATATAATGATAGATTGTTTTACTTTTGGGTACAGAATACTACCACTTTCTTTTGTTGGTATTTAAAAAAAAAACTTATGGCCGGGCGCGGTGGCTCAAGCCTGTAATCCCAGCACTTTGGGAGGCCGAGACGGGCGGATCACGAGGTCAGGAGATCGAGACCATGCTGGCGAACACGGTGAAACCCTGTCTCTACTAAAAAATACAAAAAACTAGCCGGGCGCAGTGGCTGGCGCCTGTAGTCCCAACTACTCGGGAGGCTGAGGCAGGAGAATGGCATGAACCCGGGAGGCAGAGCTTGCAGTGAGCTGAGATCCGGCCATTGCACTCCAGCCTGGGCGGCAGAGCGAGACTCCGTCTCAAAAAAAAAAAAAAAAAAAAATTAAAAAAACTTATATCCTGAGGCGTTTCCAGCCATGACAAACTGTGAGTCAATTAAACCTTTTTTGTTTATAATTACCCAGTCTCAGGTAGTAGTCTTTATAGTTTTCTTTACATTTTCCTTCTTTCTGGATGAATCCTGGCTTCAGAGGAAGGTTACAAGGTGTCATTGGAAGAAACCTCTAGAATGATACCATCCTCCACATCCTTGATGTCATCCACCAGGGATGTAGCAAGTACAAACCAGCTTTTGGGAGTGTGTAGATCTCCACTCCTGATGTATATGCTACATATCAATGCCCTTAGTTATGAGATCTCAATGTTCTGGGCTCTTCTTGTTCAAAGCCCAGGACTTCTAGGTCCATTGGCTTGTGTCGTTTGTCCAAGTCTTTTTCTCCTGCCGAAGCATACAAAAGCATCTAAATTTCTTGCAGACCATAACCAGTTCATGAGAAACAGTACACATTATCCTGGTATTTCTCTTTGTCTAACTAAGCCATTCTACCTTTTCACTGTTCTACAAGCACTACACTTTGACACTGAGTTTTTTTCAAGGTTCCAAATAGAAAACAAGTTCTTTCTGATTGGGATTCTCCTGAAGGCTATCAAGTTTCCCTAATCTGGGCCAACATTGTGGGGAGTGGTTATAAGAAGCTCACTTAAGTAGAAGGATCTTATGTCATTTAGAAATCCCACTAGTGGTCAAATATCCAAAGAAAATTAAATCAGAATGTCAAAGGGATATCTACACCCATGTTCATTGCAGCATTATTCACAACAGCCAGGATATACATTAAAGCTAAATGCCCATCAATCTTTGAATGAATAAAGAATATTTGTTATACATACAATGAAATAGTATTCAGCCATAAAAAGAACAAAATCTTGTGGTTGAGTGCTGTGGCTCACGCTTGAAATCTCAGCACTTTGGGAGGTCGAGGTGGGTGGATCACAAAGTCAGGAGTTTGAGTCCAGCCTGGCCCAATACAGTGAAATCCCATCTCTACTAAAAATACAAAAAAAAAAAAAATTAGCTAGCGTGGTGGCACATACCTGTAATCCCAGCTACTCAGGAGGCTAAGGCAGGAGAATTGCTTGAATCTAGGAGGCAGAGGTTTCAGTGAGCCTAGATCGCGCCACTGCACTCCAGTCTGGGTGACAGAGCAGCGAGACTCCGTCTAAAAAAAAAAAAAAAAAAAGAAAAGAACAAAATCTTGACATTTGCAGCAACATGGTTGAACCTGGATGATGTTATGTGAAGTGAAATAAGCTAGGCACAGAAAAAGACCACATGATCTCACCCATATGTGGAATCTAGAACAAGTTGATCTTACAGAAGTAGACAGGAGAATAGTGGTCACCAGAGACTGGGAAGTGGAGGTGAGGAAGGGGAAAAGTTAATCAATGGGTACAAAGTTATATTAAGGAGAAATAAATTCTAGTGCTGCATTGCATAGTAGAGTTATTATAGTACAATGTGTATTTCAAAATATCTAGAAGACAAAATTTTTAATATTCTCACCAAAAATAAATGATAACTGTTTCAGGTGATGGATATACTAATTACCCTAATTTGTATACATTATACGTTGTATATGGGCATTGAAACACCGCATTGTACCCCATAGATATAGTTCTTATATGTAAATTAAAAATAAAACAAAACAAACAAAAACCTAATGAAAGGATTTTTTCTCTAGTTTTATTCTAGCCAAATTTCTGAAATTTTGCTAATCAAAGAGAAATAACTTTATTTCCTTATATAAAAAAAGTCTTCAGGGAATATCAATTATTTACCCAACTGTATGGCATTTAGAAAAAAAAAAAAAAAAAAAACTTGGAGTTCCAGAAAAAAGCCTTTTTCCACTCATGTGATCTCAGGTGGATGGTTCTTGCTATGTAAAACCATATTTTTATGCCAAGTTGTTAAATCATGCTTTTTAAAACAATCTAATTTGAAAGACAAATATAAACACGATTTTTATTTCTTTTCTGAGTTCTACCAGTCCTATGAAGAATTTGATGTATTTAGTGGAATATTCTAAGAAAGGAAATATAATTAACTCCATTTTCATATTAATTATGAAATTATACCTTTTGAGGTATTAACTTTCAAATTAATTATACCTTTTGAGTCTTTACAAAGATGGTCTTAATATTCCTTCAACTTGATTAAACTTTAGACAAATTTCATTCTAACTATAGGCTCCTGACTGCGCTTTTTTTGAGCATTTATTTTCTGAAAACTTAAAATTATAAATTCTATCCCTGCCACTTTAAAGTGTGTGCAAATCTCTTTCACTTTTCTTCCTAGTTTTATGACCCAGAAATTTCTTTATCCAGATGAAATATAAACATTTGAGAAAACTGCACTTCTATCTACTAATCCTTAGGGGAGGATAAGAAGCTAACTTTAAGAGGCATTAATTAACGAACACGAATGGCTTTGATATGGTTTGGCTCTGTATCCCTACCCAAGTCTCATCCGGAATTGTAATCCCCAGGTGTTGAGGGAGGGACCCGGTGAGAAGTGACGGGATCATGGGGGCGGTTCCCCCATGCTGTTCTCATGATAGTGAGTGAATTCTGACGAGATCTGATGGTTTTATAAATGGAAGTTTCTCCTGCTCTCTTTTTTTTTTTCCCCTGCCACCATGTTTCCCCTTAGCTTTCCACCATGATTGTAAATTTCCTGAGGCCTCTCTAGCCATGATGAACTGTGAGTTAATTAAAACTTTTTTCTTTCTAATTATCCAGTCTCAGGTAGTATTCTTTATAGCAGTGTGAGAAAAAACTAACACAGGCTTCATCACAGAGAAAACAATTTGCAGACTCAGAAGTAACTCAGTGTGCTCACATTTCATCTCCCCTAACGTCCTTCATTACTCTTCTATTAGCTCACTTCGTCTTTTTTCTTAGTAGAGTACGGTCTACTCTCCCTTATATAAAAAATAGTTTTGAATAAAGTCTTCCTTATCCATTTGTTTGGCACAATGTATGCTTTATCAGTTATCAGCGTTTGCTTTATCAGTGTTCCGGAAAAGCCTACAGATCTCTCAAATGAAGAGTATGAGTTCCCAGTTCTCTTATTTGTTCAAAAGCACCAATTATCACTGAATTTCAAAGCTGAATATTGAAAACCTCCTAAAGTATTGAAAAAAATGCAAACTCTGAAAATACATGATCTTATTTCCTTGCAGCTCTTCTTCTCTGTCTCTTCAGATAAAATCAAATTGTTCACCAATGGCCGCTAATCTGAAAAAAACCAATTCCTCCCTCTATTGAAAATCATTAAACAATTATTTTAGACACTAGATGTTAAAGTGATAAAAGAACTCACCTTTCTTCTCCCTAAGTAAAATATTCCTTTGGAATTGCCTCAGTATCCATAATGAAGGTTTCAGATTAAAGATGTTCTGGGTGATTTTCTGACAGCACTGCTAGAAGTAGTCTGTAACTTTTCCCCCAAGGAAAATGTTTGTAGAGCCATCATTGTTTTGATTTCTATCTCTTAAAGAAAACAAGAATGCCAATGGAAATTTGTCAACACAAATTTTAAAAATATATTTTTAGAGCTCATACCTTTTTCATGCTTATTTTAAAACATTATTTGACCTTAAGTTATTATTCTAATTCTCTCCCATATTGTATTACAAATTCAGATATGTCTTGTAGATGTATTCTCATTTAGGGATGCTTTAGACCCATCCCCAAACGAGACATTTGACAATATTTAGATATATTTGTGATTGTCGTGACTGGGAATGGTGGGGCGGGCTACTGGTATCTAATGGATAGAGGCCACGTATGCTGTTCATTATTCCACAGTGCACATAACAACCTCTCATAACAAAGAATTAGCTGGTGCAAAATGCCAATAGTGCCAAGGTTGAGAAGCCCTGGCCTAGAAGGTAGATAGGGTTTGATTGTCACCAGTCCCCACATATCCGAATGAAGTCATGAAAATCAGTTATTTAAAAAGCAAATTAACTCTTTGAAACCATTGGAAGACTAGTGGCTTTCTTTAAAAGACTAACACATTAATAGGAAAGTTTGAGTCTAGCCAGAAGTAGATCAAAATTTATGTATTGGACTAGTTCAGGATGATGGAGTTTCTGAGAGCTGTCAAGTGGATTTGACACATGAAATTAGTAAGGCTAACATAAGCTCTGTGCCAATTATACACAAATATTTATATGTCATTTCCTGTAACAAAATTATTTTACAAGCAGTGGAACTCAGCATCACATAGTAAATAGTAAATATATATTAATAGTAAATTGAAACCTAAAACAATTTCCCTTCTTTTTTGTTGATCATTTTTCAGATTGATATAAATCTAAAGTAGACATAAATTTTTCAGGAAAATATTTTTAAGATTGAACCTGCCATACACCCCTAAGATTTACCCTGTGATACTGTCATATTTTACATCCTTTCATAATTATTTGTTCCCTTTTCATAAGAGACTTTCTCTGTTTGATGTAACAAGAAAGTCGCAGTTCTAAATTGTCTTTTTAAAGATATTTTTTCACAAGAGATTGAGGATTTATAAACAGCTAAGAGTTAGTATAATAATGGTCCGATGAATAGGGGAACAAGCTAGAATTTAAGAGGCAAACCAACATGCTTTATTAATAACATGGGAACACTAGTCCAAGATTGACTGGCAAAGTGAATTCAATTTCCCTTAAGCTTTCCTTAGTCTGGCTGTAAGTTATTTCAGGATGTCAGTTTGGCTTACTTGAGTAAAGGGGCCATTAAAAGGAAGCTCTATTTTCTGTATATTATCTACCTTGAGCGGACAAGCTTGAATGGGTTGGATGATTTAGTCCAAAGTGAAGAAGAATACGTGACCTTTATATTTTATATGTGATGTATTCAGAGTAATATACATTTGAATAAATGATATTTATTTTTGATTAATTCCTAATAGGACCATTTCATTTAATGAGTCAGAAACATTAATCAGAATGTTATTATTCAAAATAATATTCATATTAATATTTAAAGTAAGATTATTTCCCTAAAGCTCTCTAAGAATTTAAAGAAACATTTCACTTTCCCTAAAGTTGAATGATTTCTAACATTTGTAAAGGAACATTCTGGGAATTGTAGTGTTTCTCTTAATGACAATACAGTTAAGTTGTCTTGTGTACGTCCCGCAATGTGTTTTCAGCAATCAGAAGTAGAAAGAATAAAAAGCATATGATATCTAATGGGATATTCTGCTTTAGCAGCCAGGTCTCAAACAATAGTAATAAAGAATACATGTGCCATAAGTCTGGTTATTGGGATATGAATATGATATATAATATGTAACATATAAATATATATAATATATATTTATAACAGTTGAAGTTTAAATTAAACAGTTAAAGTTTAAGTTAAATTATGTTGGATGAATAAGATGTCTTTAAATGTGCCATTAATAGAGATTTGTTTTGGGGTTTGCTTTATGGTTGTATATCAAAAGTTGGCAAGATTATCTGGTGAACCCGTGAACTGTCCATTTGTATGGATATGGTGAGGACCCAAATATTACCAGAAATAAGCAAAACCAGTTAAAGTATAAGTATTCAGTTACTCTAAGATGAAAAAAAAAATTGTTGAAAATACCAATGTATCATATTCAACGTAGTATTGGACGTTCTGTCCAGGGCAATCAGGCAAGAGAAAAAAATATAGGGTATTCAAATAGCAAAAAAGGGAATCAAATTGTCTCTGTTTGAAGATGACATGATTGTATATTTAGAAAACCCCATTGTCTCAGCCCAAAAACTCCTTAGGCTGGTAAGCAACTTCAGCAAACTCTCAGGACATGAAATCAATGTGCAGAAATTGCAAGCATTCCTTTACACCAATAGACAAGCAGAGAGCCAAATGATGAATGAACTCTCATTCACAATTGCTACAAAGAGAATAAAATACCTAGAAATACAGCTAACAGGTGACGTGGAGGACCACTTCAAGGAGAAATACAAACCACTGCTCAAGGAAATGAGAGAAGACACAAACAAATGAAAAAAAATTCCATACTCATGGATAGGAAGAATCAATATCATGAATATGACCATATTGCCCAAAGTAATTTATACATTCAATGTTATTCCCATCAAATTACCATTGACATTCTTCACAGAATTAGAATAAACTACTTTAAATCTCATATGGAATCAAAATCTCCGTATAGCCAAGACAATCCTAAGCAAAAAGAACAAAGTTGAAGGCATGATGCTACCTGACTTCAAACTATACTACAAGGCCACAGTAACCAAAACAGCATGCTACTGGTACCATGAACAGACATATAGATCAATGGAACAGAAAGGAGACCTCAGAAACAATACCACTCACCTACAACCATCTGATCTTTGCCAAATCCAACAAATACAAGCAATGGGGAAAGGACTACAGCGATCTGCCACCAGGCTTAGCTTTTTTTTTTTTTTTTTTTTTGGAGAGAGAAGGTCACACTCTGTTGCCCAGGCTGGTCTCTAACTTCTGTGCTCAAACAATCCTCCCACCTCCCACGCTGGCCTCCCAATATTCTGGGATAAACATACTTGAGTAACTCTACTTGACTTTATTATGTGTTTATTGCCTGCTCCTCCTAACTAGAATGTAAGTTTCTTGAGGGCAAAGATTATCTTATTTTTTTGTTTATTTGTTTCTTAACTTCTGTACATGTGGTGCCGAAACAACCACTGTCATATGACAGCTTCTCAATTAGAATTGCTGGTAGAATATATGAATAAAATTAATCATTATGCACTGAAATAAGATCAATTAGGGACTAAAGTGACTAAGATAATTTATTATCTGAGAGTGATAAGAAAAATTATGTAGCCTACTTTAGATTTAGATTCCCAGGAGCAAGGAAAATACTAGCTCCCTAAAGCAGGCTACTAAATGAGATTTTGAGGAAAAATGAATTTATCTAATGTTTGAACATTGAAGCCAACATATTTAATATAACAGTTTTTTTTTTAATCTCAGAAGAGTGAACAGTTGAAATAGTATATGATATTCTTGAAGAGGGAGATTTTTTTATTATGAAATACAAAATTATATTTTATATAAAAATATAAAATTATCTTTAATTATTTTTACATGTATTTTCTTTTAGAATTTAAGTAATTTGGGTTTTTTGAATTATATAAAAAATGTTGTAATTAATAGAGCATAATAAATTATTAGAATATCTCAGCATATTATCAATAAAAGGCCACAAAGAAGAACTTACCTTACCACATTTTATAATATATAATGAAGATTTGATAATGTAACTAACATAGATAAATAGCAAAATAAATAACCAAAAGCAAAACAAGATATCCAGAAAGATAATTCAGTATATGTGAAAGGTTAATATTAAATATAATTGTAGTTTAATCATTGAAAAAATAATGGGTGAATTAATATATGGTGCTGGTAAAACTGGCAGTTCATATCTAGTTACATAGAAATAGATATTCTTCTCATATAGAAAATAATTTTGCAGTACAATTAAATATTTTAAATTCTGAAATAACTTTGTAGCAATAGTTTTGATAGTCTGCTTGTATTAAATGAGAAGGCTGTTTACTTATAAGAACCAATATTTTGGTGTGTGAATGAAGGCTCTTAAAGCAGAAAGAACTCAATGCATGATAACACCACTTCTCAGTGGTTTAGTAAAAATAAGTCCTTACAGATGGCAGTGTTGAGGACTACAGTGCAAAGAGAACAGGCTATGAGGAAAGAGGATGAGCAAAGTTCTAGTACATGCAGTGTACGAATGGTTTGTGAATTGAGACAGGGAGGCAGAAAAGGCTCCCAGAATCCCTGCACCATTTGACTTCTTCCCTGCTAACCCCAGCGCGGTGCAGGAGAGTAGATCAGAAAAAGCAGATGCAAAAGCCTCCCCTCAGGATAAAATTCCTTGGTTTCTCTAGCTCACTAGTGACTGAAGGACTACAAAAGTTCTGTGTGTTGTGACAGACCTCGATAAACTGTTGTGATAGCAGGAAGGGCTCGTCAAGAAGAGGCTGAAGGATCCTCTACCTGAACACCTCGGGGAGGATCTTCAAGCCAAGGTTCTACCATATTTGCAGATGGACATCAGGGTATCTGCAGGCCAGTGAGAGCCTGGGTGGTATAAGTCAAACAATAGCTATAGCCCAGCTTCCTGGTAACTATCACAGTGCCCAGAGAATACACAGAATGGTTCATTAACTTCAAGCATCCAGTTCTGTTTCAGCAAGAAGAGAGCTTGTCCCACACACCAGCTGAAAAGAGCCAAACCCAACTGTGGTATGTGGTAACTTGTAGATAGTGGCTGAGCTCTCTCTTTGAGGAAAAATAATGATTTCTCGGTTCTCATACACACAGGAACTGACGACAGAAGAAAGATTGGGTGGGAGATTTGAACACTTAACTCACTGAATAAGTTGCCCAAATGGAACTTACTTAGATTGAGGGGGAAAAAAAAAAGATGGGGAAGAGTGACATATTTAATCCTCTATGTATTTTTCTGTCTGCCATCAGGGGAAATGGAGTTTTGTGAAAATGATTATATTTATTATAGAAAGTAAAGGGAATTTAGAGAACATTGCATATCTATGGGTAACAACTTCGTTAAAACTTCTTAGAGACTTGTTATTGCTTTTATTTTAGATTTTACATTGTGTGGAAACTAGGCAAAAACTATTAGACATCAAAATAGATATAAAGATTATGTGTAAAGATTTTAGATATAAAATAAAATAATGCTTACTCCTAATGTCACTAAATACACACAATTTAACAGCAGAAAATACTTCTTGAATTGTTGATTCCTAGTGTTTGATATGAATTGGGTTGACATGTTTTCCTACCACGTTAAAATCAGAAATATATGAGAAAGGAAGAACAATAAATATACATTACATTAAAAGGACACATTTTGCTTTTAGTAAAATTAAAAAGAAAAAAGAAAATCACAGAGGAAATCTTATTCATTAAATTGATTGGACACTTTTTTGCACTTTTGATTTTTTCTTTGTCTTTTATATTGCTGACCACTCTCTTTAATGTCTGTCTCTGTATGTATGGTAGGGAAGTGGTTTGAGGGATGAATGGAGAAATTTCTTCAAGTCATTCCTTCTCTGCTATTTTTAAAGTCTTTCTGTTTCTGGTTAATACTTTCATGTTATTGTTCCTGAGGCCTCTATAAATTGATAAATGTAGAGGAACAATATTGTTAGAAAAGGATAAACTTCAGAGAGAGGCATTTGTTTTTTTAAGACGGCAGAGATGAGTATATTTGCTTGCTGAAGGGCAGCAGTTTTTAGTGAGCAAACCATTGAAGAATTATGCAATAAGAAGCAAATATCCACACATACATATTTTTAAGTGTTTAGAAAGAGATTAAGCACATGTGCTCCAGGTTCCAGGCTTGAGAACACAATGCTCATCTTTCTTTAACTTGAGGAAACAAATAAGCTGAAATGCTAATAGGAAGCTTGTTGATGATCATTCATGTACCTGACCTACATTTATAGCAAACACCTAGAGACATGTAACTAGTTTGTTTTTTCTTTATTGTATCCAGAAAGCATTGTAAGTAAAACATAACAAAATATATTTTGTTCATACCAGAAGTGGCTCCTTTTGGTTTCACTGTTATTTCAAATAGAAGACATAATACCTTTGGTATTAAAGCTTTTACTCAAGTTTGAGATGCTGTTTCGAAAATCACAAATGGGAAATGGGATGCATCTCTAATAGAAGTGAGAATTTTTGTAGTTTGATTACAAAGAGTATTAAATTTTGTTTTCTTACGAAACTCATCTTTCCAAAATGAGGAATTGTAGCACTGGGAAAGTCTTCTAAATAATAAAAATCTCCAAACCCTCTCTTCAAATATAACACTTTTAGTAAGGAAAGTAATTATTGCTTTTTAATAAAATTTGCCCTATAATTTGCATTTCCACTGCCAACAACAAGCATTTTACTTTGCAAACAATCCTCTTTGGCACTTGGTTTTCATAAGCAAATTGAGTAGAAATAATTCAGTAGCCTAGATTTATAAAAAAGAATGTTGTAAGAAATATTTTACATGAACATATTTAATATTTTGTGTAATATGTATATATATATTTTATCATTAGCAAAAGTTAAATTTTCTCTCATCAGGGAAAAAGAGAATGGCCCAAGTGTTCCTTCCTTATATCAACAGAATAAATAATTAAACATATGTTTACTGAAATATTTTTTGATCTCAAAACATCTTCTTTAATCTTTAATACTGGATTTTAAAAAGCAACCCCAAAGACATATATTAACTTTACATGAATTAATTACTTCTATGCTGCATCATATAAAGCATATTGTATGGTGACACTTATAAGGTCACCATACAGTAGTAGTAAATTAAAATGGACAGATTTCAAAGAAATACTTTATTAAATTTTCTTGTTAACATATCACTTTGACATATATAGTTTAAAGCTACGGGAGATTTACATTTAGATAATCCACATAAAAGAACACATTTTCTTCTCTATTGTATTTTCTTACCTTCTTGTTCACTCCTTCTCTTCTCCTATCACTCTCCTCTTATTTTTTTCTACTTTTCTGTCCCTCCTTCTACTCCTCCTCCTCCTTATTCTTGCATTTAAATACATGATATGTTCTAAGAGCATATCTACATAGACTAAGCAAAATACTAGTTATAAGACTTACTTTGATCTTAATTTCTAAGAATTCACAATTTGTTCATTCAATATCAACTTTAAAAGAACTTCTTCCCAGTCAGTGAACAGTTCTTGTTACCATTTTGATGTTGAAGAAAATAGTATGTTTCATTATTTCCTGGTAGAATAAATTACCAGGCAATAATATATTCCCTGTTTAGAAAGGAAATGTTCTCCTATTTGGGAAAAAAAAAAAAAAAAAAAGATAATATATCTACACATGAGAAAACAAGAACATTAATGAATCCCTGACCCCAAAAAGTGAGTGTAGTTTCAGGGAAATTTGGTTTTACTCTGAACCCTGTTACTAAGTTGTTACTTTGATTATCTCATAATTCAAATATATAAAATAAAGATGTTGCCAAATATAATATGTAAAGATTGAAGAACAGAAGAATGAGGTTTGGTACCATATTTTCTTTACTTTTGTTTTTATCCTCACACCCATTAAACAAGCTTCTCCTGCATTTTTAAAGAATTATTTTTAAAGTGTTCAAAATAATCAAGTCATGGAGATGAGTTAGTGAGATTTTGAAATTTCTTTCTTTGACTTTTCTACTTATTTCAGAGAGGCTTTACAGACCAATAGCTGACAGAAAGGGTAAGTTCACACAATGTGTTCGTTTCACGAAGCATAGGACATTGGCGAGGTAATCCGAAATTCGAGCAAGTAATGTCCTGAGATCTGAAAGCACTTAATGTATTTTCAGGGTTTTCCAAACAGAATAGGCCCCCTGATTTGAGGTAACAGAGAACATAATCTAAGAAAAGTAGATTGTAGAATGACCAAAAAATGTCATTCAAAATGAAAATTAAAAAGATATTAAGCATTCTTAAACCATTTTATATTTACTGATCCCAGTTGATTATAACTTCAAAAAAATTGACTGTAAAGTTACACCATTTTCTTACAGAGGTCTATACCATTTCATTATAGTTTTAGAACCCTCTTCACAGAGCTTAGGAAAAAAAAAAAAAAAACTACATATTTTATTGTCTTTGATGGCAATCATGGCTCTACTTAAAATAAAGGTTTCTAGAGGAGAATCTATTTTTCTGTGAAGCTGTTTATTGATATCAATGGGATGCCCACTAATACAAAACCCACTTCTGTCAAGAGGGTTCTAAGACTGTGGTATAGAAATGTGAAATAATGTCTGTGGGATTCAGGGTTGGATTATTACACTGATATTATTGATTTATGATAAACCTGAAATTGTTTATAGGGCAGTTTTCAACTTCTGATATGGTTAGAAAATAAAGAATTCTGTTTAATACAAATATTTAACAATTTAATATGTAAAGTTTATATGGACAACCTGATTTTTAAAATTTGAATACCAAACTTATATGATTATAAATTATGAATTCCTAAATTCAGCAGTCTCAAAATATATAATTTTTCATCAGCAACATGGCACAAGTATACATATGTAACAAACCTGCACATTATGCACATGTACCCTAGAACTTAAAGTATAATAATAATAAAAAAATAAAAATAAATAAATAAATAAATACAATGTCCAAGCTCAAGCTGGGTGTGGTGGCTCACACCTGTAATCCCAGCACTTTGGGAGGCCAAAAAAAAATATATATATGTATATATATATAATTTTTCAAACTGCCTTATAATAAAGTTGCAAGAATTGAAACAAAAGAAAAAATGAAGACCAAAATTTGATCAGAAATACTTGTATAAACTACAAACCTTGTTTCTACATATGTTGGAAAATAAAGCTTCAACAAATTACTTTATTATTTAATCACATCAGCAATCTAGAGGCCCTGCGTCTAAATCCAGAGAATATCTTGGACTTCTCCAGGCAAAGAATGCATTGATTTCTGAATCAGGTTCCAAACAGATGGGTGAAGGCCATAGTTAATTATGCCAGATCAATGCCATTTGGCTTTGTCATTTTCTAAGCAATAAATATAGATTTATTTTGCAAATGATAGTTTATCTAGTATATTTTATTATTTCAGTTATAAACCTATGTCAGCCTATTAAATATTTATTTTGCAACTTGCAAAATAGAGTGTTTGAAAGCTAATTTAAAACAAAACAAAACAAAACTTCTACCAGCAACAACGAATTCACCTTGTATTTTATTTCACTTGGAAATTACCAAACATCCTTCTTTGTTCAGATTTCATCAGGAATTCAGCCTACATATTGCTGCAGTAAAGATTTATCAAAGTATGTACCTAATGATGTCTGGAAATGGTGCAGACAAAATCTTTTCTAATACATAATCCACCTGCTACTTGCCTGGAAGGAAAGCTTCAGAGAAACAGAATATAGACCAAATGTTCTCTTAAGTGACATCCAAAGGGATTTGCAGACTCAATTGCTATATCTTTCTTTGAGGGAGTGTTTTACTCAAGTTGGAATCTGTTGGCATGAAATTTATTTTTCTTTCTTTCTTTTATCAGAGATGTTCTATTTATACATTTTAGCCTATAATCCCATTTATTAGTCTGGTAAGTGTTAGTTTCTATTCTTTATAGGACGACACATTATTTCCTTGAAGCAAACACACAAGGGAGAAATGTTTACTCTAAGCAAAGAGGAATTCTTGTGAAAACATTTCAGAGTATACTTATTGGGAGATGATGAAGTTAACATTTCAGAGCTTCTCTTGCCTCTCCTTTCCTCTCTCCTATTCACCTAAGTGTAAAATATTGCGAGAATAGGATAAAATGGTATTGGAAAACTTTGTTTCCTTTTCCTACCCCCTAAGACCATGAAAATATTTCACACACTTAGAAAAAATACAATAGATTTTTTACCCCCTTACATTCTCTGTTGTATAATTTGCAGCCATATGAAACTTGTATAATTTGGTAGCCTAGCCCTAACAATCTGACATCATAAAAACAACTCAATATCAAAGCAAAGAGTCATACCATATGAATTGCTGACGATCACAAACTGTACATTCTGAATTAATGTAACCAGTTGACACCATGCTTATATTTATAAACATGGATGATATATTTCACTTAATAATACTAATAATAACTCACTTATTGGGCACTTATAAGGCAGATATTTTCTAAATTCCTTTAATGGATTTAAAAAAATTATATTAAAACAATTTGAGGTTAGTACTTTTATTCGCAATCTACATATAATGAAATGGAAGCACTAGAGTTTTATAATCGACCAAGGTCCATATCCATTTAACCATTAAGTTGTGGAATTGCAATCTAATATGTAAAATGAATAAAATACTCATAAAAGACAGTCTCAAAGATTAAAAATTTTATCTAAAAATTATTCACATTTATGTAAATTCATCAATCTGATTATTCATCTGTGAGATGGAAAGAGATTTCCTAAAGCACGTGGTTTATCTGCTTAGATGTGGGAATCTGCTCAATAATTATCTTGCATTTGAATACTGTTTATTTCTAGAGTTCATCTTTATATATTCCTATTCAACCTAAAAGTAGTTATCTTCTAAATATTTACACATGAACACCATTTTAATTTGAAACTTCTTGATCTTTACTTTTCTCACTGAGATCAGGGACAAAGCACTTCAGTCTCTGCTTTACAGCAACTACTTTTGAAATTATAAATCTTTGTGATGTTAGACAGCACTTATATGTACAGGAAGAAAATGTCAAGATACTTATTTTTACTGTCAAAAGTGTCTGAGGTTGTTGAAGCTGAATCTAAAATCTTGACTTACTTAAAAAATGTTATTGGCCAGGCGCGGTAGCTCAAGCCTGTAATCCCAGCACTTTGGGAGTCCGAGATGGGCGGATCACGAGGTCAGGAGATCAAGACCATCCTGGCTAACCCGTTGAAACCCCGTCTCTACTAAAAAGTACAAAAAAACTAGTCAGGCGAGGTGGCGGGCGCCTATAGTCCCAGCTACTCGGGAGGCTGAGGCAGGAGAATGGCGTCAACCCAGGAGGCGGAGCTTGTAGCAGTGAGCTGAGATCCGGCCACTGCACTCCAGCCTGGGAGACAGAGCGAGACTCTGTCTCAAAAAAAAAAAGAAAAGAAAAGAAAAAAAGGTTATCTAAGCCTCATTATATTTTTATCACATTCTATTTTTGTCTTAAAAACCCACAGTATAGTCTTGCTACACTGTCCCTTTGACTCGGGACCCCCTCCATTAACTACAGGAGGCCCATCTGCCACAGATGCTGCATTTGAGGCCCACAGGGCAAGGAAGTAAGGAGGAAGTTGTGTCATTTCCTGCACAAGGCAGAGAATAGCTGGAGTACTAATAAACAATCCTTCAGAAATTAAGATTTCCTGTAAGAATTATATTTGATGGGCAGTATTAAGAAAGAAGATAAAAGAAAATTGTGTCCACACTAAAAAGTTTTTCTTTGTTTCCAGGTGTGAAAATAAGCACCTGTACTTCCAACTACTCAGCAGAGTGAGGCAGGAGGATCTCTTGAGCCCAGGAGTTGAAGTCCAGCTTGGGAATCTTACGGAGGCCCTTTCTCCAAAAACACGAATAAGCAGTACTTATATGAAAAGTTCTCCTTTTTCAATAAGTCAAGTCCCACCTTGGATTAAAGAGGTAACTTCTTCTACCTAAGAATTTGTAAATACATGTCCAGACACAGGTACTGCTTGTTACACAGGGTATAATAACTGTTTAATGTAGGAGTATAGTAAGGGAATTACGCAGGAATAAAATATAACAGATTTCTGAATACATTATCTAATTATCACTGAACAAGATATTGTCATTGATAAAGTCTATTTATATCTAGAGTCTGAAATCTCTGAAATCTAGAATCTGAAATCCCTGTTCGAAAGGGAAAAAATAAATTAATTAAATACCTCTGGGTGGTTTCAGCCAAGTCTATAACTATTTTTTAAAAGAAAATTCCTGTTTTGATTTCCTGATTTTGTAACTTAGGGCAATTCACAATCAGGTAACTAGGTTAAGCTTTCTCCCAGTCTTGAAAGAGATACTGACCTCAACTCTTTTGAGGGCTAGCATGTATCTTTGTAACAGTAAACAAATAATAAAATGGATTTGAATGTTTAATGTCTACTGCTTAAGAAGATATTTTCCAAGATATGCTCTTAACTAGTTTACAACACAATATAGAGTTAGTTTAGTTTTAATAGGATGATTATTTTCTTTGAATGCTCTTAATTTATTCATTGCTTCCCAGTGCGATTTCAAATGAGCATTTATTTTATTTTATTTCTATCCATGTTCTTAAATAGCTGCTTGGAAGGTAGTAGAAATTTCTGACATAAACATTTACTTTTGAAAAGGGAAAAAACAAAGCTGGGTTAGAAGCAATAATCTTAGCAGCTGACACAAAGAATATTTCAGCTTACTCATAATGCTACAGGTCATATTAGTGAGTCCAGATTTAACAAAGTGATATGTGGGCATGTGCACACACATAGACGCACACTCATATACACAAACATGTAGAGACACACACACATATGTTGACAAAAATTTGGGAATTTTGACATCACATTCAGTAAACACACTCAACATCTATTATTTTGTGGATGTAAATTGAAAATTAAAAATAGGTTGTAGTAGTAAATGCATACTGGCGAGAACAATTTAGATAATGGATAGACTTCCCAGAAAAAAAAAAAATTGGAAAACATCTGCACTGTTGATATTCAAGTTTACTTCTGGAGGTATCTTCCAAACTAGAGCCGATCAAGAGGACTATGTAAGTTTGGGAAAAAAAAGGTTTTGAAGGATCTGAAACAATGTTCAGACCTAAGTTTATCAAGAAAAATATGAAAAGTTTGGAAAATGTGTTAAAGATTCTGAACTCTTAATACCAAAAAGGAAATAGTTGGTTAATGATATTAGGAAGGCTATATTTCTGTTCTGAAGAATATTCAAAAAATTAAACCTATTTTTATGGGCTTAAAATTGTAATTATAAGAACATTAAAATTTTTATAGTTACAATGTCTTTTTACATAAATTTCCTCATTGTATTCTTACAATTTTCTTGAAAGCAATGGAAGACAGGTATTATTTTGCCATTTCACAGATGAGGAAATTGAGGACAAAAACATTTTAAATATCGCGATTAAAGGGTCAAATCTCAGATACTGATTTTATTATTCTAATCTGTATTTTAATCACAGTGATCTCTAAACTGAGCCAATAACCTATGTAATATGACATGGTTATGTAACAGCACAGAGCTGAGCCTCCTAGGCAATATCATGGAGTAAATAATAGCACAGACTCAGGAGCTGAATCGTCTCAATATAGATCCTAGCCCTACCAGTCGTTATCAGTTTTCTCATTTGAAAAATGAGGTTGATAAATTTGCCTGATTTAAAAAATTTATTCATGAGAATTAAGCAACTTATGAAAAGTACTTAGCAGAGTATAAGAACTCTGTTAGCTAAAATATGAATCATTATAATCTGGCACATAAAAGATACTCAATGTGTGTTAGTTTCTTTTATAGCTTCTTTATATTTTCCAAAACCTTACTTTAGATGACAAATTTATACATTGTAGTAGGAGTTTTAGAAATACAAGGAATAAGGAGATGGTTTTTAAGTGTGAAAATAGTAACCTCTGGAGTTCCATTTTTCACCATGATATTCTGCTACACATATTTTGTAAAGCCAAGTCAAAATCATCTCCCAAAACAGATATGTCCTCTATTTTTTCTTTGTGCATAAACTTAATCCCACAGGCTTTTAATTTTTATTGGTACATAGTAGGTATATATGTTTACAGAGTACATGAAATATTTTGGTACAGGCATTCAGTATGTAATAATCACATCAGGATAAATCAACAATCCATCACCTCAAACATTTATTATTTCTTTGTGTGACAGATATTCCACTTAGACTCTTTTAGTTATTTAAAAATGTACAATAAATTATCATTGACTGTGGTTACCCCATTGTGCCATCAAATACTAGATCTTATTTATTGAACTACATTTTTTTTACCCATTAACCATCCCCACTCCCCTATAGCCCGACTATCCTAGCCAGTCTCTGGTAACCATTACTCAATTCTCTATCTCCATGAGGTCGAGAGGTTTGCATTTTAGCCCCCACAAATAAAAAAGAAAATGTAAAACTTGTGTCTCTGTTCCTGACTTACTTTACTAAATCTAATGTTCTCCAGTTTCATTCATGTTGTTGCAAATGACTGGATCTCATTCTTTTTTTATGGCTGAATAGTTCTTCATTGTATATATATACATCACATTTTCTTTATCCATTACTCTGTTGATGAACATTTAGGTTACTTCCAAATCTTAGCTATTGCATAGTGCTGCAACAAACATAGGAGTTGAGATATCTCTTTGATATTCTGATTTCCTTTCTTTTGGGTGTATACTCAGCAGTGGGGTTGCTGGATCATGTGGTAGTTCTACTTTTAGGTTTTTGAGGAAACACCATACTGTTCTCCCTAGTGATTTTACTCATTTGCATTTTCACCGACAAGGTTCCCTTTTCTTTGCATCCTCACCAGAATTTGTCATTGTCCGTCTTTCAGATAACAGCCATTTTAAATGGGGTGAGATGATGTCTCATTGTAGCTTTAATTTGCTCTGACGATCAATTGTGTTGAACATCTTTTTATATAACTATTTGCCATTTGTGTATTTTTTTAAGATAAATGTCTATTCATATCTTTTGTCCATTAAATTTTATTTTTATTCATTATGTTTTTATTGCTGGGACATTGGGATAAGTCTCACTTGTCATGATCTTTTAATGTGTTGTTGAATTATTTTCTTTTATTTTATTTTGAGATGGAGTCTCTCTCTCTGTCACCCAGTTGGAGTGCAGTGGTGCAATCTCGGCTCACTGCAACCTCCACCTCCCGGGTTCAAGTGATTCTCCTGCCTCAGCGTCCCAAGTATTTGGGACTACAGGTGCACGCCACCATGCCCAACTAATTTTTGTATTTTTAGTAGAGACAGGGTTTCTCCATGTTGGCCAGGATGGTCTCGATCTTTTGACCTCGTGATCTACCCCCTCGGCTTCCCAATGTGCTGGGATTACAGGCGTGAGCCACTGCTCCTGGCCATTGAATTTAGTTTGCTAGTATTTTGCTGAGGATTTTTGCATCGATGTTCATCAGGGATATTGGCCAGTAGTTTTATTTATTCATTTACTTACTTATTTCAGACAGACTCTTGATCTGTTGCCCAGGCTGGAGTGCAGTGGCACAAACATGGCTTACTGCAGCCTAGACCTCCTGGGCTCAAGCGATTCTCCAGCCTCAGCCTCCTGTATAGCTGTGACTGCAAGTGCACCCCATCCTGCTCAGCTGATTAAACTAAAGTTTGTAGACATGGACTTTTATCATGTTTCCCAAGCTGGTCTCAAACTCCTGGGCTCAGATGATTCTCCTGCCTTTGCCTTACAAAGTGTTGTTGTTGTTGTTGTTGTTTTGTTGTTTTTTTTTTTTTTTTTTAATGTGTCTGTGTTTGGTTTTGGTATCAGGGTAATGGTTGCTTCATAGACTGAATTTGGTAGTATTCTATCCTCCTCTATTATTTAGAATAGTTTGAGTAGGATTGATATTAGTTCTTTAAATGTTTAGTAAAATTCAGCAATTAATGTGTTGAATCTCAGGCTTTTCTTCGTTGGGAGGCTTTTTATGATGGTTTTAATCTCATTATTTGTTATTGGTATATTCAGGTTTTAGACTTCTTCATGGTTAAATGTTGGAAGGTTTTCGTGTCTAGGAATTTATTTATTTATTCTAGGTTTTCCAGTTGATTGTCATATAATTGCTCAAAGTAGTCTAATGATCCTTTGAGTTTCTGCAGTATCAGTTGTAATGTCTCCTTTTGTTAATGTGATTCAAAATGTGTTTTATTAAAGTAATTTGAAAGTAGTCACAGATGATGAATTTGGTCAAGTTTTGAATCTATATATTTTAATATAATACAATATTATTGTTAAAAAAGGATACAATTATCCTCTGGGTCAGAATATAATCTTACACAAAATGCAAGCCATTATTTAAAAACAGAGTTGCTTTGATGAAAGATAGAAAGGGATATTGTACCACATTCAAGTCTGACTTTTTTCATTTTCCTTTGTGTAACACGCTTTGAAATTATGTCCTATAATACTCTATCTTAACTATATTTTCCTATCTAACTTCTATTCATTCTCTGAAATGAATTTCAAACTCGGTCTCTAGTTGTAGGTAAAGTTTCATAGTGCAATGTTTTATATGACTAGCAAGCAAGTTTCAGCTATACCTATTGTGTATTTACCATATGGAGAAATACATCAAATAGTGTGTAATATTGCTTGGAGCCTCACTGACTTCTCACTATCTTCTCCTGCCCGTCCTTGTCTTTCACAACAGCACACAATTTTTTGTCTGTCACTTGATGGCTTAGCTCTATTCATATAATGAGCCAATGCTAGTTTATTAGAATACATTTTCCCGTTAGTTAATATAAGCTAGAAAAATTTACCTACAAATTCTGAGTATCTGATAATTCCTTAAGGATCCCTATATTGCTCTCAACTTTTGTGGCTAGTTCAAATTGTTGGTCTCATTTCCATGTCTCTTTTTTAATCTCTAATTTTATTTATTTGAGCCTTTCCTCTTTTTTTCTTGGTTAGTCTGGCTAAAGATTTTTCAATTTGTTTTTCTCTTTAAAAAAACAACTTTTCATTTTATTGATGTTTTCGTATTTTTTGTTTCAATTTCATTTATTTATGCTTTTATCTTTATTAATTTTGGGTTGGGTTAGCTCTTGCATTTCTGGTTCTTTAAGACGTATCATTATAGACTAGGCATAGTGGCTTATATTTATAATCCCAGCACTTTGGGAGGCTACGGCAAGCAGATGGCTTGAGCACAGGTGTTTGAGATCAATCTGGACAACATGGTGAACTCCTGTCCCTACAAAAAATGCAAACATTAGTCAGATGTGGTGGCATACACCTGTAATTTCAACTACTCAGGAGGCTGAGATGGGAGTTTGGATTTAGCTTAGGAGGCTGAGGCTACAGTGAGCCATGATCATGCCACTGCGCTCCAGTCTGGGAAACATAGCAAGACACTGCCTCAAAGAGGTTATTTTAAGAGATTTTCTACTTTTCTGATTTAGGTGCTTATTGTTATAAACTTTTCTCTTAGTACTGCTTTTGTTGTATCTTATAGGTTTTGGTATGTTGTATTGTAATTTTCATTTGTTTCAGTAAAAATTTTAATTTTCTTTGTAATGTCTTTATTGACTCACTTGTCATTCCAGTGCACTTTGTTTACTTATTTAATTAAGTCTGTTTGGTTTATAGTGCAGGTTAAGTCTGACATTTTTTTTGTTGATTTTCTGTCTGGATAGTCTGTCCAATACTGAAAGTGGGGTGTTGAAATCTCTACCTATTATTGTATCGGAATCTTTCTCGCTCCTGCGCTTTAATACTTACTTTGTGTATCTGGGTGATCCAGTGTTGGAGGCGTATATATATTTACAATTATTTTGTCCTCTTCATGAATCAAGTCCTTTATCATTATATAATGACCTTCTTTGTCTCTTCATATGGTTTTTGTTTTGAAATCTATTTTGTCTGATATAGGTATAGCTGTTCCTGCTCTTTTTTGGTTTCCATTGGCATGGAATATCTCTTTCCATCCCTTTATATTCAGTCTATGTGTATCTTTATAGGCGTAGCCTGATTTTTTTAGGCCTCAGATACATTGAGTCTTGTTTTTTAATCCATTCAGCAACTCTATATATTTTTAATAGAGAGTTTAGTCCATTTATATTCAATGTTATTACTGATAAATAAGGAATTACTCCCGCCATTTTGTTATTTGTTTTCTCATTGTTTTGTGGTCTTCTCTTCCCTTGTTCCTGTCTTCCTTTTAGTGAACATGATTGTTTCTAGTGGTATGTTTTAATTTATAGCGTTTTATTTTCTGAGTATCTGTTGTACTTTTTTTGATTTGAGGTTACCATGAAGCTTGCAAATGACATCTTTTAACCCATTATTTTAAACTGATGACAACTTAACACTGATAGTAAAAACAAACCAAGAGGAAATTAATATATCACTACACTTTCATTCCCCCTTTAGAAACTTTTTTTGTTTCTATTTATATCTTACTATACTATCTGTGTTGAAAAGTTTGTGTTTCTAACTGCATGTGTAGATGTTTGAAATAGTTTTAATTATTATATGACAATAAAGGTAATATTTTAGTCAATATTTTTTAAAGTCTACAAAATCATGACAATACACTGGTATGTATGTAGCACCCAATATGATCTCTCCTGTTAGAAAAAGGTATCTGATTCTTGCAAATTGAAAGACTGCCAAGATGAGTTCAAAAAAAGTAATAAAATCCATGGGAGAAAACTGATAGAATACTATAAACTTTAATGTAGGGGAAAAGTCATGATTGATTATTTAATAAACACTTTCAATAGAAAACAGTAAAAGTACTATCCAGGATGAGACCTATTATTTCAATAACAGCTAACAAGTAGACTACATTAGTCATAATAACAAGAATTAAGACAAGCAAAATAATGGTAAAATGGCACAATAATATTTCCAATGAAAATACATTTCCCTAACTTTATTATAAATATTATTTTTTGGCAACTCAGAGATTTCAATTTTGGTTACACACACTAATAATGAAGAGAGTAAAGTCAAATTAGACTTGCTTTACAGAAAAAGAAAACTCTATGCAAATTTTATGGTTTCTTATTTAATTTGCCTCAAAAAATGTGTTATAAAATGTATCAAAGATTAAACATACAGTGATAGACAACTTCTGGAGAAAAAGTGATATTTTAAACATATTGGCATGGCAAAACATTTTGACATTTAGTCTCTGTATGGTTGCTTTAGTTTTTCACTATTCACTCAAAAATGTGTACAAAACATTGATGGGAATTTTGTCATCATGAAAATCACAGTATCTATCTAGCACTGTGTCCTATATTTCCTGATCATAAGAAAATGTACATCTTATATTTTAAAATTACAAATTGCAGTAAGAATTAGTGTGGCTGGCCGGGCGCGGTGGCTCAAGCCTGTAATCCCAGCACTTTGGGAGGCCGAGACGGGCGGATCACGAGGTCAGGAGATCGAGACCATCCTGGCTAACACGGTGAAACCCCGTCTCTACTAAAAATACAAGAAAATTAGCCGGGCGTGGTGGCGGGCGCCTGTAGTCCCAGCTACTCGGGAGGCTGAGGCAGGAGAATGGCGTGAACCCGGGGGAGCGGAGCTTGCAGTGAGCCGAGATCGCGCCACTGCACTCCAGCCTGGGGCACAGAGCAAGACTCCGCGTCAAAAAAAAAAAAAAAAAAAAAAAAAAAAAGAATTAGTGTGGCTGCTCTTTTAAAATAATCTATATGTATATCCCCCATACCAGGGAAATGTTTGGAAACAGACAGAAGGGAGCTGGTTTTTCTTTGCTATGGATGTGGCTTCAGGTTTCAGAATTTCTATATATGGATGTGCTCCCATTATACACAAGAGAACTACATGCAACTTCAGTGAGAATTCACTTCTATTTAGAGCCAATGATAATATTTAATATTCACTGCTGTTTTTGCAAGGTGCAAATAGTCTGTGCTCTTAGCATCGCATGGAAACATTAACTTAGTAGTAGGAAGAGAATTATGAAGCACATGAAAAGTTACATAGCTCACAGCACTTTGACTGTGGGGAAGCTGGGATATTTGCAAGAAGTTCTGTGCATAAAATGGCAAACAATAGCCTGTGTTAAGTGGAAAGACACAGGAAATTAATTTTCATAGACCAATAATAGAGAAACCATTCAAAAAGCAATGATTCTGATAGATCCACCATGGTTTTCTCTATGGCGGCAGTTATGGCCCTTGTAAAATTAAATGTCATGTGTTCTTTTCTCTCTTAAAAACTTTTGTTTTACATTTTTTTATTACTATACTTTAAGTTCTGAGATACATGTACAGAATGTGCCGGTTTGTTACATAGGTATACACGTGCCATGGTGGTATGCTGCACCTATCAACCCATCATCTACCTTAAGTATTTCTCTTAATGCTATCCCTCCCCTAGCCCCCCACCCCCTAACAGGCCCCGGTGTGTGTGATGCTCCCCTCCCTGTGTCCATGTGTACTCAGTGTTTAACTCCCACTTATGAGTGAGAACATGCAGCGTTTGGTTTTCTGTTCTTGTGATAGTTTGCTGAGAATGATGGTTTCCAGTTTTATCCATGTCCCTACAAAGGACATGAGTGCATCCTTTTTAATGGCTGTATAGTATTCCATGGTGTATATATGCCAGATTTTCTTTATCTAGTCTATCATTGATGGGCATTAGGGTTGGTTCTAAGTCTTTGCTATTGTGAATAGTGCTGCAATAAACATATGTGTGCATGTGTCTTTAGAGCAGCATGATTTATAATCCTTTGGGTATATACCCAGTAATGGGATTGCTGGGTCAAATGATATTTCTGGTTCTAGATCCTTGAGGAATTGCCACACTGTCTTCCACAATGGTTGAACTAATTTACACTCCCACCAACAGTGTAAAAGTGTTCTCATTTCTCCACATCCTCTCCAGTGTCTGTTGTTTCCTGACTTTTCAACGATCGCCATGCTAAGTGCCGTGAGATGGCATCTCATTGTGGTTTTGATTTGTGTTTCTCTAATGACCAGTGATGATGACCTGTTTTTCATATGTTTGTTAGATGCATAAATGTCTTCTTTTGAGAAGTGTCTGTTCATATCCTTTGTCCACTTTTTGATGGGGTTGTTTTTTTCTTGTAAATTTGTTGAAATTCTTTGTAGATTCTGGGTATTAGCCCTTTGTCAGAGGATAGATTGCACAATTTTCTCCCATTCTATAGGTTGCCTGTTCACTCTGATGATAGTTTATTTTGCTGCACAGAAGCTCTTTAGTTTAATTAGATCCCACTTGTCAATTTTGGATGTAAACAGTGTAAAGACTTTTTTAGGCAACCCTATTTAAAAGCATTTTACACAAATATTATTGCAAATGTTACATTGATCATGTGATAATTGCTGTGATGCTTAGTATGTCTTTATTCCGTATTGTTTAACCTTTGTTTGCTATTATTTTATTAGTAGTGCATTATTATATTTCATTTTGTTAATATTACTATCATATCTTCTTTACTAAAGAACTAGTATCAAAGAACCATCACTGACTTTTTCTCCCAATTTACTATGAGCTGACTTTTCTATTTTAAAAAATGCTTAAGAAAGAGTACTCAATAATATTTCTGAAGTTTTTTTACATTCATTAAATGAATTTAACATTCATTTCACATTCATTAAGTTCCTTTCTATATCAAATATAAGTTATTCCTGATACAAATTATACTCATTTCCTGTGAATCACTGGAAATGGGAACTAGGTAGTGGTTATTTTCTTTTACTGACATTAAGGATGAAACTTGTTATGGAGCCATTTACTTGTGACAAATGGTGCAGAATCATAAAGAAAAGATAAAAGTTAATTGATATTCTTCAGTTCAATATTAAATCACTTCGTAGAGATTTTTAAAAATTTTCTTGACGATACCCCCAAACCTCAGTCACTTCTTACCCTTTTGATGCAAAAGAATTGTGGTAAACTTACTCTGTTGAGTTAATAGCACTATCTAGTCTCACATTTTTAATGATTTGCATTTCAGTTTATTCACCTGTGTATTCTTTGATTTAGCAATATTATCCCTATGTAAATGTACTTTGTGAACAAATCACTTAGAATGGAATTTATAACTGTTATATAGTTTTTCAGTGGTAAGCTTTATACACAAGTATATAAAGCATCTGAAATTAATTGTAACCAAATTTTAGTTTATTCAATAAATGTGTATAGATTTTGCCAATTTCTGTGCATAAATTTAATGTTTTAATAAATATTATTCATTGAACTCTCTCCAGAATATAGTGGTGTATATAACATCCTTGTATCCTTTTATTTTTTAGGAAAATGAAACAGGAGGGCAAGGAATTTATCCAAGGTTCTCTGCAAATTAGTCATATGTATCACTGAGATGCAAACCCAGGTAGATTTGTCCCAGAGTCAGTACTCTTAATCACAATGCAATTCTGGCTGCCCACAGTGTATATATAGTTACATATGTAACCATATTAATGCATATCATAAAATAATATCACTTAGACACTAGTAAATCTGTCTACTAATATGTAATTCTCTCCCTACCTAAATATTTTTCTATTATACCCCAAATATAGCCATTATCATTCAACCAGTATTCCAAGCCTAAAATCTACAAATCATTCTAAATGTTTTCTTTCTTTCTTGACATAACTAGTAATTTCCTAATTTGAGCATTCTGCTGTCTGAAATGTTCAAGCAACCATATATTTTTGCCCACACATTGCCTATGCCTTTGTTCTGAGCTTTATTACTTCTCTCCAGACTGATAAAAACAACATCTAGAGGAGTCATGCTGGCTGGGTGCATTTCTCTTGGAGCACTCCTATAATAATGAGTCTAATTTACACACAGTCATGAGTCAAAGTTTATCCTCAGACCTTTTCAATAAAGGCAAGCCAAGGCAACTAAAAATAGGCACATATATTACTTTATCCCTGGAATAATTGGGAATTTACCAACTATTGAGTCAGTAATATTTTTCAGGAGTTTGACTATATTTTTGGATTAAAAAATACAATTGTGAGATTCAGAGAGAAGTTATGGAGATATTAAAGCATTGGAAATAAATAAAATAACATCTTCTGAGTCAAATAATTTTTCAGGTGTTAAACTTACCAAAATATTTGCCATCTTTGAAGCAGAGTATTTATTACTTTGCCCCTGAAATCTTTAAGGTCACGTCAGATCTTTCTTTGTCAGTTTAGCAGTTAACAGGAAATCCATACAAGTGTAATGGGCTTCTTTTCCATTATTCCTCAAGATGACTTGGAATGTTCTGGAAAAGCGTGTCACTCTTTTTAAGTCATAGGTACATGTCATCCATCTTAGAAATGCCTTGCCTTGCCTTTCTGAGATAAATGACATCATATATATGACTTAGTAAGTTAAGACTTAATAAGATTATGACCTAATAAGATCAATCACACATTAAGATTTCATAGACACAGACTTTAAGGCGCAAATTATTTAGGTATTTCCCTATTTAATTGAGAAACATTAACCAGAGTTAGTGGGGAAATACTAACTGCCTCTTGTCTCTGGCCAGAGGAGTCAAAGACAAGATATAAATCTAAGTATTTTGATTGGCATTCCAGTGTTCTTTCTCCTGTGGTATAAATTCTACGTAGTCCGAGGAATCATTAGCACAAACATGAGTTTCTGAGAGAGATAACAATCACAACATTGGTTCCTGGGCACTTAATAAGAAGATGTATAAACACAGAGTAGAGGAGATGCCTCACCTAATTCAATTCATAACCTTTAGTGTCTGTAGCAAGAGGTTTCTATTACTGAGAAAGAAAATTTCATCAACGTATACATTACTATTATAATAGGAATTGAATTCCACATTTTTTATAGAATGGGTCAATAAATAATTGTCCATAATATGTCTTAAGAAAAAAACCGGGGATTTTGCAACTTATAATAAAACATTACTTCTGAACCAAAGATAGAAGATAATGTAGAAGGCAGTGACCCTCAAAGGAGACACGTAACTAAAGAAGGACATCCAAACTAGGTTCTAAACTGTCTCAAAGGAAAAAGAAAGGAAGGCAGTATTCCACCTACTAGTTGAAATCCAATGTGATATTTCATGGCACAAGAAGAAGTCTATCTTTATGTGGTAAAAAATGTTACCAGATTACCAAAATTGTTGCAAATCTAAGTTTACAATTCGAAACTCTACAAGCTTCTGCTTCTATATTTATTCTATAAAATCAGTATATATTTTTAACATTTTCCTCTAATTAAGATATTACTATGTAAAGTGAATCAAGAGTATAATGATTTAGGCTTAGAAAATGACTGTAGTGGCCGGGTATGGTGGTTCACACCTGTAATCCCAGCACTTTGGGAGGCTGAGTCAGGTGGATCACGAGGTCAGGAGTTCGAGATCAGCCTGGCCAAGATGGTGAAACCCCGTCTCTACTAAAAGTACAAAAAAAATTAGCCAGGAGTGGTGGTGGGCGCCTGTAATTCCAGCTACTCAGGAGGCTGAGGCAGAAAATTGCTTAAACCCAGGAGGTGGAGGATGCAGCGAGCCGAGATCTTGCTACTGCCCTCCAGCCTGAGCAATAGAACGAGACTCCATCTAAAAAAAAAAGATAAAAAAAAAAAAGAAAGTGACTTCAGTTTAAATGTTCAAATGTCAGTATTTTAATAATTAACAATCATAAAATGTTAAATCTTTTTAAATTTCAACTTTTATTTTAGATACAAAGGGTACATATTCAGGTTTGTTATATGGAAATACTGTATCTAGGTAGTGAGTGTAGTACCTTATGTAGATTTTCAACCCATGCCTCCCTCCTTCCTTTTTCCATCTAGCAGTCTGCAGTATCTATTGTTTAGCTTCCACTTTTAAATGAAAATATGCCGTATTTTGTTTTCTGTTCCTGCATTAATTTGTTTAGGATTAAGGCCTCCAGTTTCATCCATGTTGCTGCAAAGGACAAAGATTTTATTCTTTTTTAATTTCTATGTAGTATTCTGTGGTGTACATTTACTACATTTTCTCTATCTAATCCACCATTGATAGGGACTTAGTGTGATTCTACATCTTTGCTATTGTGAATACCATGGTGATGAATATATAAGTGCATGCCCTTTTGGTATAATGATCTATTTGGTGGCTATATACTCAGTAATGGGATCGCTGTGTTGAATGGGAGTTCTGTTTTAAGTTTTTTGATAAACGTCTAAACTTCTTTCCATAGTAGTTGAACTAATTTACATTCCCACTGACAACATATAAGCATTCCTGGGTTTTTTTGTTTGTTTGTTTTTGTTTTTGGCTTTTTAATAATAGCTATTCTGACTGGTGTGAGATGGTATCTCATAGTGGTTTTGATTGTCATTTTTCCAATGACTATGGATAATAAGCATTTTTTTATGTTTGTGGGTCACTTGCGTGTCTTCTTTTGAGAACCATCTGTTCATATTCTTTGCTTATTTTCTAATGGGGTTATTTGTTTTTGCTTGTTGATTTCATTAAGTTTCTCGTAGATTTTGGATATTAGACCTTTGTTGGATGCATGGTTTGCAATTTTTTTCTTCTTTTCTGTGGACTGTTTGTTTACTCAGTTGATAGTTTCTTTTGCTGTGAAGCTCTTTAGTTTGATTAGGTCTCACTTGTTAATTTTTATTTCCTTGCAATTGATTTTATTTCCTTCTAATTGATTTTTATTTCCTTTGCAACTGGGTACTTAGCCATAAATCATTTGCAAAGGCCCAAGTTGATAAAGATATTTCCTTGGCTTTCTTCAAAGATTTTTATGATTTGGGGTCTTACATTCAACTCTTTAATCCATCTGGAGTTATTTTTTGTATATGATGAAAAGTAAGGGTCCAGTTTTATTCTTCTGCAGATGGCAAGTCAGTTATCCCAGCACCATTTATTGAATGGGAAATACCTTTCCCGTTGCTTATTTTTGTTAGCCTTGTCAAATTGCAAATGGTCGTAGCTATGCAATTTTATTCATGAATTTTCTATTCTGTTCCTTTGGTCTGTGTGTCTGCTTTGTACCAGTACCATGATGTTTTGGTTGCTGTAACCTTATAGTATTGTTTGAAGTCAGGTAATGTAATGGTTTTGGCTTTTCTCTTTGTGCTTACAATTGCTTTGGGTATTAAGGCTCTTCTTTGGTTCTACATGAATGTTGGAATAGTGTTTATTTTTTTAATTTTGTGAGAAATGACATTTGTAGTTTGATAAGAATAGCATTGAAAGTATACATTGTTTGGCACAGTATGGTAATTTTAATGATATTTATTTTTCCAATCCATGAACATGAAATGTTTTTCCATTTATTTGTATCATCTCTGATTTCTTTCAGCAGTGTTTTGTAGTTCTCCTTGTAGAGATCTTTCATCTCCTTAGCTGGCTATATTCGTAGGTATTTTACTTTCTTTATGGCTATTGTAAATGGGATTGTGTTCTTGATTTAACTCCTATCTTGGATCTTTTTGGTGTATAGAAGTGTTACAGACTTTTGTTCATTGATTTTTACATCTTGAAACCATAGTAGAATTGTTTCTCATTTCTAGGAATCTCTTGGCAGAATCTTCAGGGTTCTCTAGGTAGAGAGAATCATATTATCAGTGAAGAGATAGTTTGATCTCTTCTTTCTCTATTTGGGTGCCTTTTATTTCTTCCTCTTTGCTGATTGATCTGGCTGGGAACTTCAGTACTATGTTAAATAGGAGTGGAGAGAGTGGGCATCCTTGTTTTATTCTGGTTCTTAAGGGGAACACTTTCAGCTTTTGCCTATTCAGTATAATGTTGGCTGGGGGTTTGTGATAGATGGCCCTTATTATTTTGAGGTACGTTCCTTCAATGCCTAGTCTCTTGAGGGTTTTTATCGTTAAGTTATGTTGGATTTTATCAAAAGCTTTTTTCATGTCTACTGAGATGATTAAGTGGTTTTTGTTTTTACTTCTGTTTGTGTGGTGATCACATTTATTGAATTATGCATGTTGAACCAGACTTGCATTCCAAGAATAAAGCCTACTTGATTGTGCTGTATTAACTTTTTGATGTGCTGCTTGATTTGGTTTGCTAGCATTTCGCTGATTTTTCCATCTACATTTATCAGAGATATTGGCCTGAAATTTTCTTTTCTCATTGTGTCTCTGCCAAATTTCCGTATTAAGCTGATGCTAACTTCACAGAATGAGTTACAGAGGAGCCCTCTTCCTCAATTTTTGGAACCCTGTCAGTAGGATTGGTACTAATTTTTTCTTCTACGTCTGGTAGAATTTGGATGTGAATCCATCTGGTCTAGGACTTTTGTCTGGTTGGTAGGTTTTTTTCATTTACTGATTCAATTTCAGAGCTTAATATTGGCTTATTCAGGGTTTTAATCTCTTTCTGATTCAATCTTTGAATAGTATGTGTTTCCAGGAATTTATCAATTTCATCTATATTTTCTAATTTGGGTGAACAGAATTGTTTTTTGTATTCTCTGAGGATCTTTTGTATTTCTATGGGATCTATGAGATCCGTTATAATGTCATCTTTGTTATTTCTGAGTGTACTTCTTTGAATTTTTTTCTAATAATTTTATTTTTAATATTAACCCAATGAGATATTTACCTTTTAATAGAAACTGAATTTAGATCACAAAAAAAAATGGAAAATGTACTCTTTTTTAGTGTTTTTGTGTTTTTCTTTACAGAGGAAGATTTTAAGTACATTGCTAACATACAGTAGAGTGAGGCATACAGGAATTTTATTTCAGATTTGAAAACATGAAAGTGTTAATGCAAATATGTATAATCGAAACTGCCTTTGCAAAAAATTTATCAGTGAAAAAATTATGGAAGTGTGGGAGATCTGATCTAGTCCACCTTCCTCTTGCTTTTAGCCTTCAAGCTGCCAAGTGAGCTTTGGGAGGCATTTAGTTTATAGTTTAAATAATAGGCCTTCCATCAAATTCAACCCCCTTTGCAAAGCTAATGAGAGACCATGGGGAAGGAGAGGAGCCTGAATTTTGCAATCATTTAGACATAAACGGTTGATAGCCATTATTCAGGAGGTCCTGCTGATAGCATCACTATTGCAGATTAGGCTTTTGAGATATCTTCTTGCATTATTTTTGTATGTCTAACTCCAATGGCTCCATCTAGACCCACTGACAGATGCCTCCTGTGGCCTCACCCAGAAGTGACACAGTGCTCAGGAGGACCATTTTCTCCCACACCTTCATGATGGCACTCCAACTAATCAGTAACAAGCTGATATATATATAGCTGATATATGTATGTGTGTGTATATATGTATATGTGTGTGTATATATATATCAAGATGATATATATAATTTAAAAAAAGACCAAAAACAACATATTTCTAAAAAAATATTTACTTCTCTTTTTAAAATGCCCTCCTTCATTTTTGCTAACCACTGTTTCTATCTAACTCTTCTTGTATTTTAACGTATTTTCCACTGTGACCATGTATGTGTTAATTAATGTTAACAAACAAATAACTGTTTATTGTAGCATATACATTGGAAATTAACTAACTAGTCCTCACTATTCACTCAAAAGTAGAGGATATTGAAAAATATGTAGTAAAACTTTTACACTAGTAAGATTGTCATAGCTTTATGTTTTTCATTATTTCTAATCTATGATTAATAGTAAAATGGATGTCATTGTCATCACTGGTAGATGCTATGATTTTTTTTTTTTTTTCTGTTGAAGAACAGTAGCAGGAACTTAGCAGTTTGTATTTTTTTTTTTAATTTTGAAAAAAATCAGTGGTGTTTACAAGACTAGACAAACTTGTGTTTTCCTTATTACTAATGCCAGTGTGTCTAGAATCCCAAAGCTATTTTAAACTATCACCCATCAGTTCATAGCCTTAACAATACAACTATTAACAGTGACTTTCAGTTAAGACTTCATCCATTCATTTGAATTTAAGCAATTCATGTAGTTATAGCTGCAGACACAGAGCTCTTTCTCAGAATGATCAGAGAGGCCCTTCCTTTAAGCCTCTGATTGCCTTTTAAAGCATTTCTAATGCTTCATAAGCATACATGCTGGGAAGCGGTGAGGATCTCCTCAAGTTTTCTCATTTCTAGTAGGTTAACAAAAATATCACCCATTAGATTCCTTTTTTTCTTCTCCTTTTTTTTTTTTTTTTTTTTTTTTTTTTGAGACAGAGTCTCACTCTGTCACTCAGGCTAGAGTACAACGGCATAATCTCAGCTCATTGCAATGTTCATCTCCCAGGTTCAAGCGGTTCTCCTGCCTCAGCCTTCCAAGAAACTGGGACCATAGGCATGTGCCACAATGCCCCACTAATTTTTGTATTTTAGGAGAGGCGGAGTTTCACCACGTTGTCTTGGCTGGTCTTGAACTCCTGACCTCAAGTGATAGGTCTGCCTGGGCTTCCCTAGGAAATCCTTGGGATTACAGACGTGAGCCACTATGCCTGACCTCTTATTCTTTTTTAAAAAATAACTTTATTCCTGTTAGCCTTACTTTTTTTTTTTTAATGAAACATTTGGTTATAATGCACAGAAATAAATAAATGCCATATAACTGTTGCTTGTTCCTAAAGCAAACTATATCTTTATATATCTTTAAAGAACCTTTGTTTTCTTTGCAAGGTTTGCCATTCTTTTTTAATTTTTTGTAAATTTTATATGCATAAACGAGGTACCATTAAAGGCCCACTGATTCATGTATGTAAACAAGGGTTGTTTTTAATCATTTTGGCAAATAATTGGGCTGCAACTAAGACCTTAACACTTTCAATGTTGTCTCTCTGACAGTAGAAAATAATAAAACAGACGCTTCAACACATCAGGTCATTTTGTTCAGCTACTTATAAAAATAAACTACAATTGACTTTCATGAAAAGGTCTTGGAATATTGAAATTATATTTCAAAAAGGTTCAACTAATAACTTTGTGTAAAATGTCTTTAAGGTAAGGTAAAATTTATTTAGACTGCAAAATAAATTATCGAATATAAACTTTAATTTAAAATTCAAATACAAGAAATTATTTTTGTCTTCACATAGCAGCAGGGAAAGGGAAAGTAGTATTTAAATTTAGTGCAAGATACTTATGTTAGAAATAAAATAATATACAGTAGTTTGGTACAAGATAGGGTTATGGGGTTTGCTTCATAAGCTTCTTGCAAATAATTTCCCCTATGACTTAGAAATAGGCTAGTTACTCATATATTACTTCATTTAAATAAACTTTGTTTCCTTTTCAAGATTTGAAATTTTAAAGTTTTCTGTAAATTTTCTATGCATAAACATGTTACCACTAAAGGTCCACTGATTGGTACATGGGGTATAGAAGCATTATGAGCAATTATAGATAGTAATTTATTTGGGAGGAAATAACTTTTGGCATTCAGACAAATATGAAAGTAAGTGTACAAAGTAATTTATGTATTCATTTGTAAGTACATAACTTTTGATCTCCATATTTTAAAAATGAAAAAACTGCTTCTTGACAGTCTTTTTCACTTGTTTTGGCCACTGATTCCTAACACCAAGAATATAGCTGTACGTAGTGTCTAGCTATACATAGAGTAAATGAATAAATGAATGGCCAAGTCAGTAAATGAATGAAATGAGAGAATGTATAAATCTTTGAAAGAGCAGGATGGCAGTTTGGTTAAGAATAGGGACTCTGTATTTATTTCTTGGACTCACATACTGTTCTGCTACTTACAGCTTTATGACTATGGGCACATTTTTCACTCACAGTAGTTCGGTTTCTGACCTACAAAATGGGATAGTAATAATGGCGATCAAGTGAATTCATTTAAGATATTTGAAATAAAAAGTATAAAAAAGGAACACATTAGAAACACACACATACAGCATACTTTTGAAAAATGAATTTTAAGATTATGAATTAAATATTGTGGCATTTCTAGCACAACATGATTTTAACTTACTTTAAAATAATGATTAAAACTACATATTCTTTCCAAACACTTATTTTTATCATTTGACATATAATAGGGTTTATTCTCTATATATTTAGAAAGGAATGTATTGATAACTAACATTTAAATAGCACTTAGTGTCATGAACTGTTCTGAGCACTTTTAATGTTGTTTACATGCACCCAAGGAAATTTCATAACACTTCACAATAATTTCATATATTAAAAAATAATGACTGAAAAAATCATTGCAATGATAAGTTAATCTATTCTGACTAGTAAGATGTCAGTAATATGATTTTCATGTAGGGACTTAATAATTACTGAAGAACAAGGACCAGATCAAAGAAAATGGGCATCTTATGATTTACATTAAGATCACTTGGTATCACTGACTGTAACTGATATGGTTTGGCTGTGTCCCCACCAAAATCTCATTTTGAATTGTAACTCCTATAATTCCCACGTGTCATGGGAGGGACCCAGTGGAGGTAATTGAATCATGGGGGCAGGTCTTTCTTGTGCTGTTTTCATAATGGTGAATAAGTCTCACAAGATCTGATGGTTTTATAAAGGGGAGTTCCCCTGCACATGTCCTCTTTCCTGGTACTGTGTAAGACCTGACTTTGCTCCTCATTTTCTTTCAGTCATGATTGTGAGGCCTCCCCAGCCATGTGGAACTGTAAGTCAATTAAACCTCTTTCCTTTATAAATTACTCAGTCTCAGGTATGTCTTTATTAGTAGCGTGAAAATAGGCATTCAAAAGAAAAGAAACTAAGATAAGAATAATCTTGGCTGGGTGTGGTGGTGCATGCCTGTAATCCCAGCACTTTGGGAGGCTGAAGCAGGTAGATCACTTGAGGTCAGGAGTTCAAGACCAGCCTGGGCAACATGGCGAAACCACATCTCTACTAAAAATACAAAAATTAGCTGGGTGTGGTGGTGCATGCGTATAATCCCAGCTACACAGGAGGCTGAGGCAGGAGAATTGCTGGAAGCTGGGAGGTGGAGGTTGTGGTAAGCAAAAATTATGCCACTGTACTTCAGACTGGGTGACAAAATGAGACTGTCTGGAAAAAAAAAAAAAAAAAAAAGGATAATCTTACGATTGTGAAAGGCACATGTTTTCAAAGTTTTTGTATGAAAACATCTTAATAAATTCCTATGTCATTGATGAGAAAAATCTAAAATATAAATATCTCCATGTAGAGGTGCCATGTGCAACAAAAATGTTTTATTAGATTAGTTATAAAAGTAGGATGCAGGTCTCTTGGAAAATGCTGCATGGCTAGCAAGTGTCATGGCTTCTATGAAGGGATGTACAATGTTACATTACTTTGGCAATTATATTTTATATTTTTAGAGGGATGAGACTTACACAATGTGACGAATGGTAAATTACTTAAAAAATTAATTACTAATTTATGAGTCTTGTGCAGATTTTTATAGTGTATAATAGTTTTGTCTGTGTGAAAAACATACCAACTCCTGTTATCTAAAACTGTTATTTATGACTGTGGCACGTCTCCCAGTATCAACAAATTCAGACTATGTTTCTAGAGAAAAATCAAGAAAAAAGCCTGTTGACAATTACAGATCTTTTTCATAACAAACACCCTTACAAATGTAATTAGGATACATTGCATTTCAAAGTGTAAGGTTTTTGAAAGAAGTGCACAAGTATTGTTGCCAGCTTCAGACAATGAGCTGTTACCAGAGGTCAGGTTAACCAGGCATTATATGGAAGAAGAGAAAGAAGGTCAGCGTTTGTCTATGTCTAGTAATGTGTGGAAGACATTTCACTAGTGAAGGCTCCCTGTTCTGTAAAGGTTAAGAGGATTAAATCAAAGTCCTTCACATACCACATTGAAAGGGAAGGTAACGCGGGGCGTGCCTCTGGAAGGCAGTATCAGCCAGGGATTGGAAGAGAATCTGTCATGAGGGGCCGACTTGCAGGTGAATGAGTCACAGGGAGACTTCTTGGGTGATTTGCACACACAGCCATACAGCACATCTTCATTACTAGAGGACAGGCTCCATTAGACTGACACGCTCACATATAGCGTGCATCTTCAAAAAGCAGTGCTTCAAGTAGACAAATTATTGCAGAGACCTCAAATTCCCAGAAATGTAAAAACTAACATTTAGCTCCTTGCCCTTTTTTCTTTAAAAAAATAAAAATAAAAAGTAATATTATATTACTTTTTCTTTCTTTATTTTCTCTGACATGTTCATTAAAATCTGAAAATAGTAATTTTGAGAGACACAAGACTCTTTAAATAATATAATTTAAACCCTTCTTCCTATTGAGATATTGAGACAATTTTGAAGCCTTATACAATAAAGAAGTGGTCATTAAGCCAGGTGTGCTGGCTCATACCTGCAATCTCAGTACTTTGGGAGGCTGAGGCAGAAGAATTGCTTGAGTTAAGGATTTTGAGACCAGCTTGGGCAACATAGTGAAACACTGTCTCTGCAAAAAATAAAAATAAAAATTCAGTGGGGTGTGGTTGCACATACCTGTAGTCCCAGCTACTGAGGAGACTGAAGCAGGAGGATTACTTGAGCCTGGGAGGTTAAGGCTACAGTGAATCAGGATCTTGCCACTACACTCCAGCCTGGGTGACAGAGCAAGATGGTCTCAAACAAAAAAGGTGTCATTAATAGTGTTAACAACACTTTAAAATGTGAATCTTCTTCAAAGTTTAATTATGTCAGTTAATAAAAATGCTAGCAAAATATATATCACTGGACTGCTATTTCTTTGATTTATATCTGCCATTAAAATGATTTTTTTGCTCAATGAAATAAAAGAGGACATAAACAAATGGAAGAACATTCCATGCTCATGGATACAAAGAATCAATATCGTGAAAATGGCCATACTACCCAAGGTTATTTATAGATTCAATGCCATCCCCATCAAGGTACCAATGAATTTCTTCACAGAATTGGAAAAAACTGCTTTAAAGTTCATATGGAACCAAAAAAGAGCCCGCATCTCCAAGACAATCCTAAGTCAAAAGAACAAAGCTGGAGGCATCACGCTACCTGACTTCAAACTATACTACAAGGCTGCAGTAACCAAAACAGTATGGTACTGGTACCAAAACAGAGATATAGACCAATGGAACAGAACAGACCCCTCAGAAATAATAACACACATCTGTAACCATCTGATCTTTGACAAACCTGACAAAAACAAGAAATGGGGAAAGGATTCCCTATTTAATAAATGGTGCTGGGAAAACTGGCTAGCCATATGTAAAAAGCTGAAACTGGATCCCTTCCTTACACCTTATATGAAAATTAATTCAAGATGGATTAGAGACTTAAATGTTAGACCTAAAACCATAAAAACCCTAGAAGAAAACCTAGGAATACCATTCAGGACACAGGCATGGGCAAGGACTTCATGACTAAAATACCAAAAGCAATGGCAACAAAAGCCAAAATTGACAAATGGGATCTAATTAAATTAAAGAGCTTCTGCACAGCAAAAGAAACTACCATCACAGTGAACAAGTAACCTACAGAATGAGAGAAAATTTTTACAATCTACCCATCTGACAAAGGGTTAATAGCCAGAATCTACAAATAACTTAAACAAATGTATAAGAAAAAATCATACAACCCCATCAAAAAGTGAGCAAAGGATATGAACAGACAATTCTCAAAAGAAGACATGCATACAGCCAACAGACACATGAAAAAATGCTCATCATCACTGGCCATCAGAGAAATGCAAATCAAAACCACAATGAGATACCATCTCACACCATTTAGAATGGCGATCATTAAAAAGTCAGTAAACAACAGGTGCTAGAGAGGATGTGGAGAAACGGGAACACTTTTACACTGTTGGTGGGACTGTAAACTAGTTCAACCATTATGGAAGACAGTGTGGCAATTCCTCAACGATCTAGAACTAGAAATATCATTTGATCCAGCCATCACATTACTGGGTATATACCCATAGGATTATAAATCATGCTACCATAAAGACACACACACATGTATGTTTATTGCAGCACTATTCACAATAGCAAAGACTTGGAACCAACCCAAATGCCCATCAATGATAGACTAGATTAAGAAAATGTGGCACATATACACCATGGAATACTATGCAGCCATAAAAAAGAATGAGTTCATGTCCTTTGTAGGGACATGGATGAAGCAGAAACCATCATTCTGAGCAAACTATCCTAAGGACAGAAAACCATACACTGCATGCTCTCACTCATAGGTGGGAATTGAACAATGAGATCACTTGGACACAGGCTGGGGAACATCACACACCGGGGCCTGTCTTGGGGTGAGGAGAAGGGGGAGGGATAGCATGAGGAGATATACCTAATGTAAATGACGAGTTAATGGATGCAGCACACCAATGTGGCACATGTATACATATGTAACAAACCTGCACGTTGTGCACATGCACCCTTAAACCTAAGGTATAATTAAAAAAATAATTTTTTTTGATAAACCCAAATTACAGGCCTATTTAATAGACACATGACTAGGAACATTATGCTCATTACTTGGGTTGACATATTCACCTGGTTTATTGCATTAATTTATTTGCTACTCACTAAGTAAAGAAGAAAAAAATTTATAATGTGAATTATCTCTATTAAAGTTTTAGATTTGGGGCAACGAAGAGGTCTAATTTTCATCAATCAAATGTTGGTTAGGTACAATCTATAAATGGTTATGAGAAATTACTTATTATGCTTAAAAGCCAACTTAGTATTGCCATTAAAATATACTATTATTTTTTGCTTCAAAATATATTCTAATATATTTTACTTTCCAGAGTAAAATTCACTAGACAATGTTAAGCAGTTCCGTTTATTCTCTACTATTAATAATTCAAAATTATTTGCATAGACGTACAAAAAAGATACATGAGAATGATTTATACTTTTTAAGAATAAATGGTTCATAAGAAACATATACTTAATTTCTGTCACTGTGCTTTTGAGTACCATTATTTTTATTTAATTTTTTGTTATAGTTTTCCATCACTATGCTGAAATATCTTTTTATTGCTTCAATTGTATTTTATTTTTATTAATTTTTTATAAATTGACAAATTATAATAGTATATATTTATGGGGTACAAAGTGATGCTATGACATAAATACAATGTGGAATAATGCAATCTAGCTAATTAGCATATCAATCACCTCAAATTTTTACCATTTTCTGTTGTGAGAATATTTGAAATTTTCTCTCAGTGATTTTGAAACGTAGACTATACTACTATTACCTACATTCCCCACATTGTGCAATAGCCGCCCCCCCAAAAGAAAACCTTACTTCTCCTGTCTAACTAAGACTTTGTGCTCTTTACCATGATCTTTTTATTCCATCAACTCTCCAGTCTCTGGTAACCACCACTCTTCTTGAGTTCGATTGTTTTAGATTCTCTATATAAGTGGGAACAAGTAGTGTTTGCTTTTCTGTGCCTGGTTGATGAAATACCTATCTTGCATGTTGTCCCTCCTTTACACAAGAGTTGTCAACATATTTATGATGATTATTTTAAATCTCCTGCCTCATAGTTTCAACAATTGTGGCATCCCTGAGTCTGGTTCTATTGATAGCTTTTAATCTGCAGACTATTTTTTCTTTGTGTGTTTCATAATTATTTGTTTAAAGCTGGATCTATTGTCCAGTATTACAATAGATAGCCAAATAATGTATCTCTCATGCTTTGGGGCGAGTAGGCCTTTCCATCTGCTAAACCTTTTTTTTTTTTTTGAGACGGAGTTTCGCTCTTGTTGCCCAGCGCGATCTCAGCTCACTGCAACCTCCACCTCCCAGGTTCAAGCAATTATCCTGTCTCAGCCTCCCAAGTAGCTGGGATTACAGGCATGCACCTCCATGTGTTGCTAATTTTGTATTTTTAGTAGAGACCAGGTTTCTCCATGTTGAGGCTGGTCTCGAACTCCTGACCTCAGGTGATCTGCCCACCTCGGCCTCCCAAAGTGCTGGGATTATAGGCGTGAGCCACCGCGCCTGGCCTGCTAAAACTTAAATATGGAAATATTTGTTAATCAAATAGCAAGTTGAACTGATTTTCATGGTTATTTTAGCTGTATTTATCAGAGCTGAAGTTTGTGTTTGCTATGGGCAATGAAGATTTCAAAGTCCTCTCTTCTTGTGATACCTTGTTTTCAACTTCAGACTTGGCTTTGTGTTTTCCCTAGTGCTGCTCCTAGAGAGGGTCTGGTTCCAGCTGCATTCCTATTAGCACTTTTTTTCTAGAGACTTGTTACTTTGGTGGTGGTGGGTGGAGGAGTAGGTAATGTGAAACTTTCACATTTGTTTTTGCCCCACCTTCAGGTATAGAGCATCTATTTCGTTAGACCTTGTTGGAATCCTTTGCTGCAGCAGGTTTACATCAGGGTCTTTAGGCTATGGTTCTGACATCTCTACCATGGCATATTAATTTCTTAAAAGAAGAAGTGGAATGAGGGGCTATTGCATCTGGGCAGAATTTTAGTGGAGGCCTCTTTTCCCATTCTCCACCATCAATGGGATTTTAAAAGTGCCATCTGCTGAAGCAGGTCAAGTTTACTGCTTTATGGTGAAGACAAGGTGGGGAGTGGAGGGCATGTCTGTGCAGACTTTGATAATGTTTACTGATTCTTTCTCCTAGCCAATACCATGGGGAATGCTTTCTCTGGAGTTTGTCCTCTATCCTCTTTGAGAGCCTTGTAGAGTCCTTGGAGGAAGGGTTGGCTAAAAAAGACTTGTGTCTGAGACATAAAAGAAATTCACTCTCTCTCAACTTGGTCTATAGCAGCTCATTAAAATTATCTAAAAGCCAGGGCTGGTCACAGTGGCTCACGCCTGTAATCCCAGCATTTTGGGAGGCCGAGGCAGGAGAATCACTTGAACCTGAGAGGAGGAGGTTGCAGTGAGCCGAGGTCATGCCACTGTACTCCAGCCTGGATGACAGAGTGAGACTCATCTCAAAAAAAAAAAAAAAAGAAAAAAAAATTATCTGAAAAGCAATGGTGTGATCACTCGTTCATGGCAGCCTTGAACTCCTGTGCTCAAGAGATCCTCCTGCCTCAACCTCCCAAGTAGGAGGGACGACAGGTGTGTGCCACCATGTCCAGATTATTATTATTATTACTACTATTATTATTATTTAGAGATTCCATTCATATGACACTCTGTAAAAGGCAAAACTATAGGGACAGAAAGCATACTGGTAGTTCCCAGAATTTCTGTGAAGAGAGAGTGGTTGATTACAAAGAGGATACCTAGGGGAATTTTTAAAGTGATATAACTGTTAAGAATAGAACCAGGATGGTTGATTCATGGTTATATGCATTTGCCAAAACCTATGTAACTCTGAACTTTATGGATGTAAAATAAAAAATAAAATCAACCCAGGTTATCAGATGGAATGCACAATGTAACAAATGAAAATAAATGCATCATAAATGTAAGATATAACCTCATTGCAGAGGTTGGATAAAAAAGGATGTGTCCTATATAGCAATATAAAAATAGTGGTAACCTCTAAGTTAATTATAATCTAGTATGACCCCAGTAAAAATACCTTTATCATTTTTTTTTTTTTTTTTCTGAGACAAGAAAGTTAATCACAAAATAATTAGTTAAAAATAGCCAGGACACTTCCAAAAAGGAAAAGTAATGAGAGAAAGGAGTTTTGCCCTATAAGAAGCTAAAAATAATTTATAAAGCTTTATACTTAAGAGCGTGTTTACCAACATATGCATAGATAGGCACATTCATGAAACAGTGTTTTTAAAATGAAGATTTTGATGTAATATGTGTAAAAATTTAAGAAACAGTATGAACTTTGTAGTTAATTGCATTGTAATAACCGACTATCATTTGGAAAATATACTTTTGACTATAAATTCAGATACTATACTAGGATAAGCTCCAGTAGTCTTTAAATATAAAAATAATAAAATCACTTAATCGTGCTTAAAATAAATGAAAACTATAAGTGAATGTTTTTATAACCCAGGAGCGAGAAAAACATTTCTTTGGATGAAAAAGCCCTAAAGCTATGAAATAAAGAACTGATTATTGGACCGCCACAAAACTCACTTTGCACAAAAAAAAAAAAAAAAAAGAAGAAGAAAAATGTAATAAAAGTAAAAGAAAAATTATTGACTGAAGGGAAGATACTTTCAACTTGTATCACAGACAAAGACTAATATTGCCAATGTGCAAACAGTTTCTAAAAGGGGATAAAGACCAACGAATGGATAGGAAAGTTGGCAAAATATATAAATTAACAATACACAAACAAGAAATGAAAATATCCTACAATGATATGCTGAACTTTATTGAAAATTTAAATGATGTCAGAATTCCATATCTCACCAGCTTGGAAACAGTACAGAAGTATAGCAATATGTTTACTCTTTGAATGGCTCTGGGTGACTGCACACTGTTCCAAATTGCTGACAGAAATTTATATGGGAATAAATGCAACAGAAAGTAATCTGAATAGATATTCTACGTTTCAAATCAATTCCACTTTTGCACTAGGAAAATATAAAATGTGTATGCCTGTTTTTTCATGAAAGCTTATTTGTCATAGCAAAAGTTTTCAAGGAAATGTGAAGTCTACTTGTAGAGCACTGTGAAGAAACTATGACATAGCCACTTAATGACATATTATACAACTAGAAAAAAGGAGTGAAAAGATTTCTATGTACTTATACAGATTTTAAAATATATCTTATCATATAATTTTGCCTTGAAAATTTACAGACATTTAAAATGTAAAATAAAAATTAAAAGGGAAAATTTAATCCCTAAAATTTGAAAACAACTGGAGATAAACAAGTAATCTTAGACACTGAATTTTGATTGCATATTTTTAGAAAAATGTAGTATGAGGATAAATACTTTCAATAAAATTTAGTAGTGAAGGTATAATGACATTATTTTAAAGGTAAACATGTGTTTCATAGAATTATAAGAATATTTAATCTTTCATCAAACAAAATATGCAGGATGACATAATTTATGTAATTGTATAATCAGATATTTAAATTATATCATTAGATATAAATTGGAAAGGATGCCATATATATATACACACACACCATATATATACACACACACACACACACACACACACATTTTTGGCTTTGTCCATTGAATTTGGATGAAATTGCAACCCAGTATCAATGGACAGGACACATCTAATGCTTGAATTGTCATGTCTAAAAAATATTCTAGGTCTGAGGGAGAAAAATACGCAAGAGAAGCTTGGGACTCTGCTGTACCCGAAAGCAATGAGGGTATCAAAGATTCATGGAATCGTGCTGAAGAAGAAAGTGGTGTTTAGTCCTAAAGATGAGCCAGTTAAGCACCAAGTAATGGTGAATGTAATGAATACAAATAAATTGCATAAATAAAAATCTATGATCCTACCATGATAACAATAGGAAAAGAGGAAGCCACAACAACAGGTCATTTTAAGCTATTTTACTAGAACCTGAATTCTTTATTCTATAAATTGGCCAGTTAAAAGGAAAAAGTAGGAAGGTCAGAGGGGTTCAGACCTGTAATCCCAGAACTTTGGGAAGCCAGCCAAGGCAACAGGATTGCTTATGCTCAGGGGTTTGAGTCCAGTCCTGGACCACATATGGAGACTCTACAATTTTCTTTTATTTTTTTTTTTAATTAGCATAGCGTGGTAGCAGGAGTTTGAGGCTACAGTAAGCTATTATTGCCCCACTAGTAGAGCAAGATCATGTCTCAAAAGTAATCTTTGTCTAATATTATTCTGTCTTTCTATTGTCAATTATATTTCAGTCTTATGAGAAACATTTCTTTTTTATAGATAATTCTCATTAACGATCCAAAAGAAATTATGGAAATAAAAAAGAACTGACAGTTGTGCAACTCTGGAAAGAATTGACTCAAACAAATTTATCAATGGATAAAATAATTAGATGAAAAGATAATGGATATTCCATGATAGCAGTATCTGGTGTCAATACTTGAACAAAGTATGATTATAAACAAACGAACAAACAAAAATTATGTTAACTAAGCAAATTAACTTAAATTTAAGTTAAAAACTTAAACATTAACTATCATGTGAACAGTTGCTGAATATTGTATTAAATTTTCATATTTGTGAATTTTTACCTTCTTAAACATCTAAACTCTAACCTTTTGAGTAAATAAATACAACCTATATCTGAACTAATAGATTCCATTGACTCAAAATTCAAGGTACAACTAAACACTGACTACTTAATTGAAGTGAGTAGGAGAAAGCACACACCATCTAGTTCATTACTCAGGGCCAGCCTTTGTGATCTTATCTACCTGTACTTTTTGATATATTATCCCTCCTTCATTTTTATCTTTCTGTCTTATTATATATCAGTATAGCACTTTTAATAGAAATAATTGCATCCTCACAAACTTACCTATTGATATCAATTTAATGATTAAAATATGTTCAAGCTTAGATCATAAATAAAGTAATATAATACAATATTTTCAGAAATTGCTCCTTTTATTTCCCCATTTATCAAATAAACATCATAGAGATTTGAGAACAGGAAGACCAAATGCTAACACTGTCAACTATTTTTCTGCCTGTAGCCTTTAAAATGTAGTCAAATTCACTCTGACTTTACAGACAGCCGTAGAAGACACTTTTCAAGATGCATTTTAATTTTTGCTAAATTCATACATTTTTCATTGATGAGAATTGTCATGCATTTATATGCAAACAGTATCTTCCTTTGAGGTCTCATGTTCTGAAGGCAAAAGGAGCATATTTTGCCTTGGCACTTCTTTTTTATGAAAAGCCATATGGACCTAGACACGAATATATTATATTATTTTGAAATAATCCTTTTATTTGGAGCAAGATTATAATTAACCACTTTGCAAGTTACCTCTTGTTTACAATACTGTGGTGAAAAATATGTGAAAGCATATTTTAAAAAATTCTAGTCCAGAAAACTAATTTGCATTATGTATAGGAGAGCTTCTTTATAGAAGCAAAATAGTTAAAATTTTGAGAAACATTTGTTTACAAACAAGATATTTAATACGGAGTGTTTATATCTTTAAAAGTCTATACTAAATGGGTAAGTTTATTTCATACATTAGCAAAGGAAATAGACTTGAAACAATTGCCATGATATATTGATATAAAAATTCACATACATGCCTATATACTCATTACTATTTATGGTATGCAAATTGAAATAAAATGCTCTGTAATTCTAATTGAATTTCCTCACATAAATTAATTTTTTGTGTCCCACAACTTTGTATTTATCTAAATACACACATACACACATACACACAGGAAATAAAATAAAAGTTAATGAAATTAACATGAAACACTTATTAATATTCTGGAGGCATTGTATATAATGCATCATATTTATGCAAAAGAGTTTATATTAATTCAGTGTCATCAGAAATATTTATGGAGCTATCAAAGAAGAAAACATACTTAAGGAAAACCAAGGAGACAAAACACAATGTCAGCTTCAAAAAATGAGTATTTTTTAATAAATAATATTTAGTATTCATGCTGATACAGACAAAATAAAAACCACACACAGACAGTGGCAAAAGGTGTGTATATGTATAAAAGATAGCTGCTAGAATTAGAGAACATTTGTGTTTTTACCCATGATCCGCTTTCCTAATTTGAGTTCATTCTTAAAAGCCTTTAAAATACCAATCTACCTGTATCCCCTAATACTGACCTAGCTATATTTCCATAGTGGGATGCTGGAAATACATTACTGGTTCAGAACAAAAGCCACAAATAGTTGAGAGGTGGAAAAAAATGAGAAAAGCCATTAGAAATCAGAAATTAGTAGCAATACACATTCAAATAGATAAATAACTGCTGAAGCCAGCATAAACTTGGAGCCATCCATCCATTCTACTATGTTGGATTTAGCAGTTATTGGACAATGCACGTGCTTATTCATGTTGGCAGCAGGAGACAAAAACAAATACAAAAAAAAACAAACAGGTGTTTACTGGGGCTCTTAAAATATGCCTAAGAGCACTCAAAGCAAATCCTCAGACACCTAGCAAAAACTAGCCCAAAACAATTGTGCTCTAACTATAGGCCTCAAATAATTCCCAAAGATAAATTTCACATTAAAAACATAGGAGAACACATCTACCTTGAACAAATATAGCAGTTACAAAAAGGCCTCCTACAAATTGTAGTCATTTTAAATTTTTGATTTACAGTAAATATAATATCTAAATTTTATTTGTTTGAAATTAAAGGCATATAAAATGCATGATTAAAGAGCAAGAGATTCTCAAAATTGACCAACTAGTTTTTAAAAGTACTAAATAGAACTTCTAGAAATTAGATACATAAGCCTAAATATTTTAAACATTTAAAATCTAATGAATATTAGATGACATTTACCGCTAATTATATTCAGATAAAGAAATAATTGATTGACATAAAGTTAAATCCATAGAAATTACCTAGAATGTATCTCAGAGAACTAAAGAAACAAAGATTTTGAAAGAAAGATCAAGAGAAATTAAAGATAAAACAATATAACATACTTTTAATCTGGATTCCAGAGAGAGTATAATGGAATATGCAAAAAAGAAACAAAACAAAAAGAAGATTAAAAATTATCCACAATGGTGAAAGTCACCATTCCTAGATTAAAAATGTTACACAAATGGTTATCCTTTCTATACTTTCTGTTCAGTTTTTCGGTGAACCTGAAAGTGCTCAAAATAAATAAATAAATACATAAATAAAGTATATTTAAAAAAATAATGGGCCCAGTTGGAGGGAGGTGGCTGGAAAATGCGGTCTTCTTGTGTGTGGAGCCTGAGAACATTCTGGTTGAACACATTGTGATGTCTCTGCCACAGTCCTCAGAGAAGTTGTAAAACCAAACCAAACAGCAACACCCCATGGTGTTCCCTGTGACAAGAGAACTTCTCAGCACAATTGAGAAGGGGACAGCTAAACAGAAGCCACTAGAAAGAAGTGAGGGATGCCCACCCCCATATTTTTTCAAGCTTTTTATTCTTAATTATTTTCTTAATTTACACATAGCAATTATATGTATTTATAGGATACAGTATGTTGTTTTGAAATATTTAAACACTGAAGAAGGGCTAAATTGAGCTAATTAACATATCCATTACCTCGTATACATTTTTTTGTGTGTGTGAAGAGAACAATTAAAATCTACTCTCTTCCAGCCTAACCAACGTGCTAAAATCCTGTCTCTACTAAAAATACAAAAATTAGCTGGGTGTGCTGGAGCATACCTGTGGTCCCAGTTACTTGGGAGGCCAAGGCAGGAGAATCACTTGAACTTGGGAGGCAGAGGTTGCAGTGAGCCCAAATCACATCACTGCACTCCAACCTGGGCGACAGAGCAAGACTCCCTCTCAAAACAAACAACAGCAACAACAACAAAAACAAACAAACAAAAAACACTATTACTCTCTTAGCATGCCCACATCCACATTAAACTTTCCTCCCCACCTGTAATTATCAGAAAATATTGAGCTTCACATGTTAAAGTGAAACTTGAATAATTAATGTCTCCAATTTTCCTAATCTAAGACCAAGAGGAAAAGCAAATGACCAAAATCATAGAACAAGTGAATGGTAGAGTCATATTTAGAATTCAGGTCTCCTAGGATGATGCTTTTATAATGTACTCATCCTAAAAACAAATTTAACTTTTGAACTCCATCCTTTCAGTTTCTTTTTTTTTCTCTCTCTCTCTTTCTCTTGTTCTCTATTTCTGCATTGTTCTCTATTTCTCTCTCTCTGGAGTTATTTTTGTCATATCCTCTCATTAATATTATCCTCTGCATTTCCAAAGGTTCCTTCAGTCAATAACAAGTCTGATCACACATACTTGCTTTGCAGTGTGCTTTCCCTTTTACTCTGAGCTCCTTGAAGAGTATCAGCATTTGTATGTGTAGTTGTATACACATATATATGTACACGTGTGTGTATGTCTTTTATCATTCCATTTGGATAATAAAATTCTCATTCATGAATTTTCTCTAGGCATTTTTTACATACCTAGTAACTTGTGATTAAGATATTTATAGGCACAATTCACTTCCTTTCAATTTATGAGATGTTACTTCACTTATTCAATTGAAATATGTATATCATATGCCTACTGTCTATTGGGTATGCCAAGGAAGCAGGTGTGGCTGAAACCCGAGAGAGCACCTCTAAGCAATTGCAAGTCCAGGCCAATGTAAAGTCCCAAAGGGCAATGAAAAGCACAGTCAGGCATTTGAATTTTATTACAGCATTAAACCAGGTAATGGAATGACCTGATCTACATTTCAAAAGATCGTTCTGACTTTTGTGTGGAGCCTATTTTAGTGTTATAAGTAAAAGCCAGAAACCTGTTCAGAGGCTTTTCTACTAGTTGTGGTCCTGGACTAAGGCAAGTACAGTGGAGTGAGATGATAGAGATAGAGAAAGATAGAGATAGAGGTAGAAAGAGATGAAGAGAGAAAGAAGTGGTGTTTGGCTTGAGATCAATTGTGGGATGAGAGACGTGGATATGAATGAGGACTTTTGCATAGACTAATGTGGACACTGATTGAAAATGAAGATTTCTAGGTATCTGGGCTTGATAACCTGTATGATACTTCACTGTATATTAAATAATACTTCCTATTTGAATAGCATTTTAAAGTTTATGTAATACATGTTTTCCTTGTATATACAAGTTGTCTTTGATGTTTTTGTTAATTTTTCTACGCAGATGAGAAAACTGAAGTTCTGAAAAATATTGTATTGGTCAATTTCACAAGCATAGTAAACAGAAAAATCAAACTCTAAACAAAGTTCAATATATTCTCCATAGCCCCGCCCCTAATGAATTACTCCAATTACTGGTTTTCATCCACAACAACAAAATAGCCCTAAAACTGATCAAATGGGGAAGTTGAGTAGGGAGTAAAATAATATATAGTTGCTTAAATAGTTTAATGAATAACAAGGGCAAAAAGACAGGAAACTAAGTCGGTTGAGTTGTAAAACTTTTTGAGTTATGTATTGACCTTATTTTCTGTAAAAGCACAGTGCCTAAGGCACAAATCAGTCTTATAAACAATTTCAGAATATATCAAGTCTATTAGAAAACATTTTAGTTGTCAAGACACATTTCTGTGAACTCCTTGACTTTAATCTCCTTTAAGCAATTTAGGACTCCCTGCTGACAAAATAATACAGCTAAATAATATAGCTAAATATATCTGTTACTGGAACATTTTACAAAAAGTGAATTTTTTTACATGCCAAAATTTATTATTTTAACACAAAAATGAACTGCATTACTAGATATGAAAATATTCAAAATCATTCATTCAATAAAATGATTGAAATAATTCAAAATAATTAGAAAGAAAATGTCCTTGATTTCTAAAATCTTAACAGTGAGAAAGGTAAACTATCTCTTGAGTGTACTAGAACTCATATTGGCTTCACACTATCAAGATAATGGGATTTAGAGAAAGTAAATATTCTAAATCTCTATTTGGAAGAACTAGATTTTCACAATTTTATCTTAATGCCACAGGATAATTTTATGCTCCTAAAATATTTACTGTCTTTGGAGGAAATAAACAATACATATAGAAACAGCAATGATGTCACTTCAGATACTTCGTTAGAAAAGTTATTAAAGAAGATGAATACAAACATTAAGATACTTAAATAAAATTATTGGAGTGTAAAAAATTATGATGAATGAGAATATTTTAAATGTGTATATGCCTAAAGACATATGTCATACTTTTGCTCATGCAGATTATATAGTAAACCCAAATGTCTCAGAATTGGAAAACAGAAAGAGGATAACAAAATATTCATTAAAAAATTAGTGAACACTGTTGTGAATTACCCATTCTTCTGTATTTCAGATTCTTCCTACTTTAAAAAATTTATTTATTCACAGCATTTGTTTTTTTCAGTCTCATTTGATCTATTCCATGCCTAATTCTGTAATAATTTGTATAATTACCTATAGTTAAAGACAATGAATAATTTCATCTTTGATGCACATATAAACTACTTGGAGTCACTTACAAATTGAGATTTCTGAATTCTATTTTAAGAATGAAGAAAACAAGTGTCAAATTTAGTAATTCTTAAAAGTTATTCTGATGATTTTTCATCCTAAACTTATTTCTAGGAAATATCTTGTTACAAAGACAGAGTGTGAAAATTCCCTTTTCTCCAGATTGTCTCCAAAATTCGGTGTTACTCAGTTTTGAAAATTTGTCTATCTATTGAATACAAACCACTATCTCACTGTTGTTTTAATTCGTAGTTTTAATATAAGTTATGGATACATATTTAAATATATCTTCTCTTCTCATTCTTGTTAGCCATCTGGGTTTCCTTTGCCAATTGCAAATTACTTATGTCTTGATAATTTTTTCTTGTGTTTTTATTCTTTTTCTCCTTTATTTGCAATATTTCTTTTGTTAGTGTACATGTTTATTGTTTTTCATATTTAAAATATATGATTTTAGGGCTTTTTTCAATTTTATAATTTGAAGACAAAGAACACTATAGAAATTATGCTAAACATAGCTAGAACCATTGTAGTTTCCCCAAGTGCATCATAGAATATATCATGCTTGTGTTTATCATCTGCCTCCTCTACTAAACTACATGTCCTGTGTGGACAGCATTCACATTTGATTTACTTTTAGAATAAGCAATGTGTAGAAAGGATGCCAGCCCATATTTATTATAACACATTTAGTGTTTTGACATGAACAAATTATTTTGTCATATCTATGAAATCATGCTATTGAGTAGGCTGTGACCTATGGGGTACGAAGTGGTTACTGCTTTCCTTCTTAAGTCACTATTTCAGGTACCCTTTGTTGGATCTTCCATTCCCATTATTTAGCAGTATCTATAATATATATCATTGTATTTGTATTTCTTTCACGTAATGAAATAGGCTGCTTCACATCTATTAAAATGTTTCGTGTACACACTCAAGATCACCAGGCCATTTCATACCCCTTTCAATGCCTCTCTGATCCCGAAAGCTTAGCTTGAATATCACCTCAGTTGGAATGGGGTGCATTTAAATTTTTTGCTCCCAAAGCTTTAGTTTTCCCACCCCATTTTATCTGCATTCTGGCTTTTCAATAGTCAAGGAAGGGAATAATGGTGCATTAAAGGAAAATGGCAAGTTATTTAAAAAATAACGTTGCTGAATCTGACTTCCCTGCTGGCTATGTGTTGCAGATGCCTGGAGCTTTATTATGTAAGATTTTAAAGTGTTCTGCTGAATGTACTTTATCTACTTTTGACAGTCTGATTGGGATTTATCTCCCTCGACAATGTCATCACAAAACAAACCAATATTCTGTTTCTGCTGAGATCAACTTACCTCATAAGATACCATCTCATGAAAAATCTTTTAAACATGACTCAAGCTTCACTTCACTCTGCAAGGTCTACTTGATTAAGGAAAAAAAAATGCGTCCTTGCTCCACCAAATCATAGAAATTCAACTTTCCAACCTTTTCCTTCTCTTCTTGCTCTGTTGTTACAGATATTTCTAGCCCATTGTTCTTCAAAGTGAAGGATAGATTATCCCGGAGAAACTTGAAGAATTTTTAAGGGCTCATGTATTCTTATGATTGTAATGTCTTCGTCCTTAAATTCAAAAGATACTTGTTCCAATGCCACTCATGAGAAAAACTCTCAACAAACTGAAAAACAGAGGAGAACTTCCTTAGCATGATAAAGAACATCTACAAAAAACCTACAGGTGACATCATACTTAACTGTGGGAAACTTGAAGCTTTTCTGTTAAGATCAGGGACAAGAAAAGATATCAAATTTTACCACTCCTTTTCATATCTGACTAGAAGTCCTAACTCATACAATAAGACAAAAGACTGAAGTAAAAGGTATATACATTGGGAAGGTAGAAATAAAACTGTCTCAGTCTGCAGAGGTCATGATTGTCTATGCAGAAAATCTCCAAACATTGACAAAAAACAAACCTTTTGGAACTAATAAACACTTATATCAAGTTTCAGGATACAATATTAATATGCAAAAGTCAACCAGTTTCCTATGTAGCAGCAACAAAAAGTAGAATCTGAAATTAGAAAAACAATACCATTTAACCCTCAAATGAAACACTTAGGCATAAATCTGAATAAAATATGTACAATATCTATATAAGGAAAACTAAAAGTTTAATCAAAGTAATAAAAGAATAACTAAATAGATATTTCATGTTCATGGATAAAAGACTCAATATTACTAAAATATCAATTCTTCCCAAATTAAAATATAGATCCAATGCATTCTAATCGACAACCCAGAAGGTCATTTTGTGGATATTGCCAAACTGATTCTAATGTTTCCATGAAGAGATGAAAGACACAGAATAGCCAATTCAATATTGGAGGAGAAGAAAAAATTCAGACTACTGACTCTACCTGACTTCAAGACTTACTATAAAGCTACAGTAATCCAGACAATGATGTATTAAAGAAAAAAATAGATAAATAAATCACTACACAAAAGAATTAGCCCAGAAATAGACCCACATAACCACATTGCCATTGTATTGCGTTTACTGTTTAGTCAAAGATCAGTTGACCAATCAATGGAGCAAAATAGTCTTTTCAACAATTGGTGCAGGAAACATCGTAATCCACATGCCCCCACCCCCTAAAAGAAAATCTAAACACAAACTTTACACCCTTCACAGAAACTGCCTCAAAATGAGTTATAGACCTAATGTAAAGTGCAAAATTATAATGTTTCTGGAAGATAACATAGAAGAAAACCTTGGGTTTTGGATGGTCTTGGATAAAGCAATGACTTTTTAGATAAAACACCAAGTACATGATCAATGAAATAATTAGTAAACTGAACTTTATAAATATTAAAAAACTCTTGTTCTGAGAGACACTATCAAAAGAATGAGAAGACAAGCAACAGACTAGAAGAAAATATTTGCGAAAATACAAGTAATAAAGGACTCTTGTAAACAAATATGCAAAAGAACTTTCAAAACGCAACAGTGATAAAATGAGTAACCCAATTTACAATTGGGCAAAAGACCTAAAACCACACCTATGAGAATGGCCAAAATACAAAACACTTACAGCACCCCATGCTGACAAGGATGTGGAGCATTAGGAACTCTCATTAATTGCTGGTGAAATTACAATATGGTATCAAGTTTGGCAGTTTCTTATAAAACCAAGTATATTCTTACCATATGATCCAACAATTGTATTCTTTGGTATTTTTCCAAATGAATTGAAAACCTCTGACCACACACAAATCTTCATAGAGGTGTTTTTGTATCTTCATTTATAATTGCCAAAATTTGGAAGCAACCAAGATGTCCTTAAGTAGGTGAATAGAAGAATAAACTGTGGTATATCTAGACGATTGAATGTTATTCAAGACTAAAAAGAAATGAGTTATCAAGCTATCAAAAAATTTGGAAAGACCTTAAATGCATGTGATAAAATAAAAGAAACCAGCAAAAGGCTTCATACTGTAAGATTCTAATTAAATGAAATTATGGAAAAGACAAAACTATGGAGACAGTGAAAAGATGAACAATTGCCAGAGGTTAAGCGGGAAGGAGGCATGAGTAAGTGGAGCACAAAGGATTTTTAGGGCTTTGAAAATACTCTCTATGATACTACAATGGTGGATACACATCATTATTCATTTTCCCAAATTCATAGAATATACAAAACCAAGAGTGAACCTAATGCAAACTGTGAGCCTTGAGTGATCTTGTTGTGTCCATGTAGGTTTACTTATTTTAACAAATGTATCACTCTGGTGTGGAAATCTGTTAGTGGGGAATGCTATGCATGTGTGGAGTACGGAGTATACAGGCTATCTCACTTCTTTCTGCTCAATTCAAAGAAAGAGATAAGTGATGAGACACAAATATTTATAAGTTTATGGAATTATTATATATGATATCTAGTGAGTATTATGATGAGCATGTTTTTGGAAGACCTATGCATTCCCTATGTGATGCTTTATAAGGTGGAAATTTGCCAAATGATAAAGGTTTTATAGAAATTTTAATTTATGAAAGTTAAGTTCTAAATTTCTCTTGCTATATAAATCATAATATTTTTCTTGAGGGTAAAACCATTTTTAAAATAGAGAAAGCTGCCATGCATCTTAAGGTGTATGCACATCTGCATATAATTCAACTGTAATAAAATCATATGACTCCGATTTTTATGACAAGAGTGAATATTAATTAAAAAGTATAAATGAGTTCAAAAGCTTTCTAGTGCCATCTGTATATATGCAGAAGTGATTCATTCATTAACTCTTAAAGAGAATTAACAATGAATTACCAAAGTTAGCTATTTTGTCAAATAAAATAAAACCTATAAAATTCAGGGTCATAATATTAATTAAAGAAATTGTTTTTACATAATATAGCTAATACAAATATTTATTCTATTTTATTTACTTGATTGCAATATTGATTCACACTCCTTTTAAAATCAATCATTGTAGAATATTATCTTCTTGAATCTATAATGTACATGTTTTTCCATCATTTCTTTTTTTTTTTTTTTTGGAGATGGAGTTTCGCTCTTGATGCCCAGGCTTGAGTGTGGTGGCCTCATCTCGGCTCGCCACAACCTCCGCCTCCCGGATTCAAGCAATTCCCAGCCTCAGCCTCCGGAATAGCTGGTATTACAGGCATGAGCCATCACGCCTGGCTAATTTTGTATTTTTAGTAGAGACACGATTTCTCCACGTTGGTCAGGCTGGTCTCGAACTCCCGACCTCAGGTGATCTGTCTGCCTTGGCTTCCCAAAGTGCTGGGATTACAGGCGTGAGACACCTCGCCCGGCCCTCCATCATTTTCTTAACAAGATTTTGTTGTACTTCTCCTAAAGTTTTGATATATACTTTTTGGTTTAATCTATTGTTAAATGATGAACTTTTCATTTGGTTGGATGACATCAGTGTTGATAATCTGGAAACGAAATATATAATGAACCTATATATATAAATGATAGCTGATATGCATTGGAACTTCTACAGATTCCGCACTGCTAAGTCGTCTTAGAAGTCTTGAAGTTAACCTATTTTAAAAGGAAGATTTGTTGATTACACAGAGATGGGGCGCATTTTAATATTCTTATATCATTGTGTTGCCTGAGATATCAAAATCCATTAAAAGAAGATTATAAACTTTATTTTAAATTTGATTCTAAATTGATTCTTTATGTATTGTCAACAGAAGCTCTGGAAAATCAATCATAACTACTAAGCCATATTAAAATTAACTTATTTATTTTTAATTGTTCATATCATAGCTCTCTGAGATGTTGTTTATAAATCTAAATTACTTTTCTCCTAGATAAAGTTTCTCTTAAGTTTATGTTGCAATGATTTTTACCCTAAGGCCACTTATCTGCTCTATTCTTTACATTTTTTCTTACACTAATATTCCTGCTTTGTTGCCCAAATTTACCAAAGCCTATGGTGCTTATTCTATTGTTTCTATAACCTTACTAATTAATAACATTTTAAAATAAATCATTACAATTGAAAGTTTTCTTGTGCAAACACAGAGACACACAGACAAATGCTATGTAGGTGTATACTTGCAGAATCCTGATTAGTTTATGTGAACGTACACACAGGAAAAATAATGCGTGTTTTGTTCCTCTTATTTTATGTTAATTTATTTTTAAATTGACAAGTAAAAATCATAAATATTTATGGTGTACAATATGATGTTCAATAGGTGTATTCACTGTGGAAGGGCTAAATCAAGCTATTTAATATAGGCATTAAGGTACATATCAATTTTTGGTTTGGAGAACATAAAATCTCCTCTATTAGCAATTTTCATGTATACAATATATTGTTACTGACTGTAGTCACTGTGATGTACAATAGACCTCTTGAACTCTTGAACTTATTCTTTCTGTTTAATTGAAATTTTTTTCTTTTTTTTTTTTTTTGAGACGGAGTCTTGCTGTGTGGCCCAGGCTGGAGTGCAGTGGTGCGATCTCGGCTCACTGCAAGCTCCGCCTCCCGGGTTGACGCTATTCTCCCGCCTCAGCCTCCGAGTAGCTGGGACTACAGGCCGTCCGCCACCACGCCCAGCTAGTTTTTTTTTTATATATTTTTAGTAGAGACTGGGTTTCACCATGTTAGCCAGGATGGTCTCGATCTCCTGACCTTGTGATCCACCTGCCTCGGCCTCCCAAAGTGCTGGGATTACAGGCGTGAGCCACTGCACCTGGCCAAATTGAAATTTTATGTCTTTTTTTGTCAACATCTTCCCAATCCCTCCAACCTCCAGCATCTCATAAATACCATTTTACTCTCTCTTTCTAATTGGTCAACTTTTTAAGATTCCACATGTAAGTGAGATCGTGTGGTATTTGTTTTTCTGCACCTAGTTTATTTTACTTAGTGTAATTTCCCCCAGGCTCATTCATACTGTCACATATGACATGATTTCCTTCTTTATTAAGGCTGAATAGTATTATATTATGTATATTAAAGGGCATCTTCTTTATTTATTGGATTGTTGGTGGCTACTTATGTTGAGTCCCTAGCTTGGCTGCTGCAAATAATGCTGCAATGAACATGGGAGTGCAGATATCTCTTTGAAACACCAATTTAATATCCTTTGGATCTATAGCCAGCAGTGTGATTGCTGGATCATGTAGTAGTTCTATTTTTAATATTTCAAATAATATCCACCCCATTTTGAGAGAAGCTACACATTTGTGCAATTCAGTATTTAAATTTGTAAGAGGAATCAACCAAGTGAAAACCTGACCCAAGTTGTCCTATGTTAACTATAACTCTAAATGGAATCCACATCCCTCTACATAGAATAATTTAACTGTTCTATATGCATATATTGTATATACACAGTTCACACTTTGCAAAAAAACTTCAGCTCTGTCTAATAAGTTTCCTGGGGTTTGTTGAAGGACATTCTCTAAAAGAAAATTGAGTTTGAGGAAAACATTGGTCATCATGGAAACCTGGCAGAAATTCACAGGTTCTTTGATGAGCTAGGGTCAGACACATTTACCTAAATTGGTAAAGTCCAGAAATCAGTTACTCTGTTATATGCCCCTAATAAGACCTGGATTCAAAATGCTGAATAAATACATAATAAACATGGTGAATAATTCAGCATGTAATCGACTAAGCATTACATTTAAATTATGCAAAATTCTTAGTAAAAATAGAAAGAAAATCAAATGGCTTCTCTTTCTATATATATGTATAATATTTATATATATACACATATATAATGCTTGTGTATATATATTATATTTGTGCATATAAAATTCAAGAAGCATTGCAAGTATCCAACACTGAAAATCACAGTTTTATTTTTAGCTTTGTGAAGCATAATTCATTTTAATTTCTCATCTTGTATCTATTGTGCATATGGAGGCAATGTGGATGACATGCTTACAAGAGTTTTAAATGCTATTAGAGCATAAAAAAACTTAAGATTATTTAATCATTCATTAATTGGTTATGAAGCATCTGTTGTATAGATGGCACTGTACTATATGTTGGCTTTTGGACAATGTAGACAGTTTTCCTGCCTTCATGAGAATGACAGAATAGAGAATGTGGATATTTAAAAGCTAAACATAAGAAGGAGGGCTGACCAGGAAACAGAGGGGCTTATACATTTATTATTAATCTGTTTTAATCAAACATTGCAGTTCACTTCTGTGCATGTGTTTATGTTGTTCACTAAAAGCACCAACATATTAGTGAGAAGAATGGGACCCCAGAAATTTAAGCAGAAACTAGAAATAATTTTGGTTATCAAATATGAGGGTTTGTGGTAGTCAGTGAAGTGAAAGATAGGAAATTTCAAATGAAGTGATTTGAGAGAGGAAGAAAACAAGTTCAGCGTTACAAATCTTGGTTATCAGGTAAAGTATGCACATTTTAGTGAAAATAATCACAAGGAGTCAGTGGGAGTGAGAGTCGGGGAGTATGGACAAAGCAGGAAGGGATGACAGTAATGGTGAGTATTTAAAAAATATCTACTATTCCCACTATGAGTGAGAACATGCGGCGTTTGGTTTTCTGTTCTTGCAATAGTTTGCTGAGAATGATGGTCTCCAGCTTCATCCATGTGCCTACAAAGGACATGAACTCATCCTTTTTTATGGCTGCATGGTATTCCATGGTATATATGTGCCACATTTTCTTAATCTAGTCTATCATTAATGGACATTTGGGTTGGTTTCAAGTCTTTGTTATTGTGAATAGTGCCACAATGAACATACGTGTGCATGTGTCTTTATAGTAGCATGATTTATAATCCTTTAGGTATATACCCAGTAATGGGATTGCTGGGTCAAATGGTATTTGTAGTTCTAGATCCTGGAATAATCACCACACTATCTTCCACAATGGTTGACTAGTTTACAGTCTCATCAACAGTGTAAAAGTGTTCCTATTTCTCCACATCCTCTCCAGCATCTGTTGTTTCCTGACTTTTTAATGATTGCTGTTCTAACTGGTGTGAGATGGTAGTCATTGTGGTTTTGATTTGCATTTCTCTGAGCATTTTTTCATGTGTCTGTTGGCTGCATAAATGTCTTCTTTTGAGAAGTGTCTGTTCATATCCTTCATCCAATTTTGATGAGGTTGTTTGATTTTTTTCTTGTAAATTTATTTAAGTTCTTTGTAGATTCTATATATGAGCCCTTTATCAGACATGTAGATTGTAAAATTTTCTCTCATTCTGTAGGTTGCCTGTTCACTGTGATGGTGGTTTATTTTGCTGTGCAGAAGCTCTTTAGTTTAATTAGATCCCATTTGTCAATTTTGTCATTTATTGCCATTGCTTTTGGTATTTTAGTCATGAAGTCCTTGCCCATGTCTGTGTCCTGAATGGTATTGCCTAGGTTTTCTTTGAGGGTTTTTATGGTTTTAGTTCTGACATTTAAGTCTTTAATCCATCTTGAATTAATTTTTGTATAAGATGTGAAGAAGGGATTCAGTTTTAGCTTTCTACATATGGCTAGCCAGTTTTCCCAGCACCATATATTGAATAGGGAATCATTTCCCCATTTCCTGTTTTTGTCAGGTTTGTCAAAGATCAGATAGCTGTAGATGTGTGGTATTATTTCTGAGGGCTCTGTTCTGTTCCATTGGTCTATATCTCTGTTTTGGTACCAGTACCATGCTGTTTTGGTTACTGTAGCCTTGTAATATAGTTTGAAGTTGGGTAGTGCGATGCCTCCAGCTTTGTTCTTTTGGCTTAGGATTGTCTTGGTAATGCGGGCTCTTTTTTGGTTCCATATAAACTTTAAGGTAGTATTTTTCCTGTTCTGTGAAGAAAGACATTGATAGCTTGACGGGGATGGCATTGAATGTATAAATTACCTTGGGCAGTATGGCCATTTTCACAATATTGATTCTTGCTATCCACGAGCATGGAGTGTTCTTCCATTTGTTTGTGTCCTCTTTTATTTCTTTGAGCAGTGATTTGCAATTCTCCTTGAAGAGGTCCTTCACATCCCTTATAAGTTGGATTCCTAGGTATTTTATTCTCTTTGAAGCAATTGTGAATGGGAGTTCACTCATGATTTCTCTCTCTGTCTGTTATTGGTGTATAGGAATGTTTGTGATTTTTGCACATTGATTTTGTATCCTGAGACTTTGCTGAAGTTGTTTATCAGCTTAAGGAGAATTTTGGGCTGAGACGATCGGGTTTTCTAAATATACAATCATGTCATCTGCAAACAGGGACAATTTGACTTCATCTTTTCCTAATTGAATACCCTTTATTTCTTTCTCTTGCCTGATGGCCCTGGTCAGAACTTTCAACACTATGTTGAATAGGAGAGGTAAGATAGGGCATCCCTGTCTTGTATCAGTTTTCAAACCGAATGCTTCCAGTTTTTGTCCATTCAGTATGATATTGGCTGTGGGTTTGTCATAAATAGCTCTTATCATTTTGAGATATTTTCCAGGAATACCTAATTTATTGAGAGTTTTTAGCATGAAGTGCTGAATTTTGCTGAAGACCTTTTCTGCATCTATTGAGATAATCACGTGTTTTTTGTCATTGGTTCTGTTTATATGATGGATTACGTTTACTGATTTGCCTATGTTGAACCAGTCTTGCATCCCAGTTATGAAGCCAACTTGATTGTGGTGGATAAGCTTTTTGATGTGCTGCTGGATTCCATTTGCGAGTATTTTATTAAGGATTTTTGCACTGATACTCATCAGCGATATTGGTCTAAAATTCTCTTTTTTTTGTTGTGTCTCTGCCAGGCTTTGGTATCAGGATGATGCTGGCCTCATAAAATGAGTTACGGAGGATTTCATCATTTTGTATTGATTGGAATAGTTTCAGGAGGGATGGTACCAGCTCCTCTTTGTACTTCTGTTAGAATTCGGCTGTGAATCCGTCTGGTCCTGGACTTTTTTTGGTTGGTAGGCTGTTAATTATTGCCTCAATTTCAGAGCCTGGTTGTTGGTCTATTCAGGGATTCAACTTCTTCCTGGTTTAGTCCTTGAAGGGTGTATGTGTCCAGGAATCTACCCATTTATTCTAGATTTTCTAGTTTATTTGCGTAGAGGTGTTTATAGTATTCTCTGATGGTAGCTTGTATTTCTGTCGGATCAAAGGTGATATCCCCGTTATTATTTTTATTGCATCTATTTGACTCTACTCTCTTTTTTTCTTTATTAATCTTGCTAGCGGTCTATCAATTGTGTTGATCTTTTCAAAAAACCAGCTCCTGGATTGATTGATTTTTTTGAAGGTTTTTTTTGTGTCTCTATCTCTTTCAGTTCGGCTCTGATCTTAGTTATTTTTTTGCCTTCTGCTAGCTTTTGAATGTGTTTGCTCTTGTTTCTCTAGTTCTTTTAATTGTGATGTTAGGGTCAATTTTAGATCTTTCCTGCTTTCTCTTGTGGGCATTTAGTGTTATAAATTTCCCTCTACACACTGCTTTAAATGTGTCCCAGAGATTATGGTATGTTGTGTCTTTTTTCTCATTGGCTTCAAAGAACATCTTTATTTCTACCTTCATTTTGTTATCTACTCAGTAGTCATTCAGGAGTCAGTTGTTCATTTTCCATGTAGTTGTGTGGTTTTGAGTGAGTTTCTTAATCCTGAGTTCTAATGTGATTGCACTGTGGTCTGAGAGATAGTTTTTTATAATTTCTGTTCTTTTACATTTGCTGAGGAGTGATTTACTTCCAACTATGCGGTCAATTTTGGTGCGATGTGGTGCTGAGAAGAATGTATATTCTGTTGATTTGAGGTGGAGAGTTCTGTAGATGTCTATTGGGTCCACTTGGTGCAGAACTGAGTTCAAGTCCTGGATATCCTTGTTAACTTTCTGTCTCATTTATCTGTCTAATGTTGACAATGGGGTGTTAAAGTCACCCATTATTATTGTGTGGGAGTCTAAGTCTCTTTTTAGGTATCCAAGGACTTGCTTTATGAATCTTGGTGCTCCTGTATTGGGTGCATATATATTTAGGATAACCGGGACCTGTCGTGGGATGGAGGGCAGGGGAAGGGATAGCATTAGGAGAAATATCTAATGTAAATGAAGAGTTAATGGGTCTAGCACACCAACATGGCACATGTGTACATATGTAACAAACCTGCACGTTGTGCACATGTACCCTAGAACTTAAAGTATAATAAAAATAATAATAATAAAAACAAAATCTAATAGATAACTGCTAATGTTCTGAGTAAATGAAAGAAGAGAAAAATACAATGCAGTAAAAAAAAAAAAGAAAACAAAAACAAAAACTCACATAAACATTAATAAAGAAAAGGGTACCAGAATCCAACATAAAATATTTCACTAAAAATATATATAATAATGATTGGTTCCAACCTAAAAATTTCATAATATTAATATTAACATCCTATAGCCTCAACTATTAGAGTTAGAAACCTGATTTGGTAAAAATTATATGTAGAATTATTCTATTTTATTATAAAAGAATACTAACGTTTTAAGTATGTATTCCAAAATATGGCAAGGTGAATTTATAGATATTTATTCCAATAAAATACTGAAATTTGAAAGTGACACACAGGAAAGTTATGATGCAAAGGGTTGGCAATGTGGAAGGAAAAGAGTAAAGCATAGTTAGAGCTAAGTAAACATATTTAAGTGGTTAGGAACCTTATTAGAAATGCATAGCTATTACATGAAAAAATTACCAGGATTAAAAATGTGAATCTAAATTCTTACATTGTATGTACAAAATTGGAAAATAGTGGAATTAAGGGAATAATTAAAAGGGAGCTCGTCTCATCTTACAATAGATGTGAGTAGAATTATACTTTTTTCTTGTTATTTATAATAAATAAACTAAAAATTTAAAATCTAACAATAAAAATTAAAATAATAAAGGATAAAATAGCAAATACATACACCAAACACCTGAAAAAGAAAACAAAAGCAAATCACAAATTGTAGAAAAGATGAAAGATCAATAGTTATCTTAATGATATGAGTGCATTGAATTATCAAATCTTGTCATTATAGAGCCTTATATATTTATATCATAGGAAAGTGTGGGGAAAAGAAAGAGAGATCAGACTTTTACTGTGTCTATATAGAAAGAAGTAGACATAAGAGACTCCATTTCGTTCTGTATTTGAGATGCTGTTAATCTGTGACCCTACCCCCAACCTTGTCCTTGCAAGAGACATGTGCTGTGGTGACTCAAGGTTTAATGGATTTTGGGCTGAGCAAGATGTGCCTTTGTCAAACAAATGCCTGAAGGCAGCTTGCTGGTTAAAAGTCATCACCATTCTCTTAATCTCAGGTACCCAGGGACACGTACACTGCCAAAGGTTGCAGGGACCTCTGCCTAGGAAAGCTAGGTATTGTCCAAGGTTTCTCCCCATGTGATAGTCTGAAATATGGCCTCGTGGGAAGGGAAAGACCTGATCGTCCCCCAGCCTGACACCCGTGAAGGGTCTGTGCTGAGGAGGACTAGTACAAGAGGAAAGAAGGCCTTTTGGTGGTTGTTGGCAGTTGAGATAGAGAAAAGCATCTGTCTCCTGCCTGTCCCTGGGCAATGGAACATCTCGGTGTAAAACCTGATTGTATGCTCTGTTTACTGAGATAGGAGAAAACCGCCTTAAGGCAAAAGGTGGGACTTGCTGGCTGGCGCAATGCTGCTAAAAGGTTTATGGAGATGTTTGCATATGCATATCAAGGCACAGCATTTTCCTTTAAACTTATTCATGTCACAGAGATCTTTATTCATATGTGTTACTGCTGATTTTCTCCCTACAATGATCCTATTATCCTGCCACTCCCTTATCTTTAAATGGTAAAGATAATTATCAATAAATACTAGGGAACTCAGAGACCGGTGCCAGCGTGGGTCCTCTGTATGCTGAGCGAGGGTCCCCTGGGCCCACTTTTTCTTTCTCTATACTTTGTCTCTGTGTCTCATTTCTTTTCTCAAGTCTCTCATTCCACCTAACGAGAAACGCCCACAGGTGTGGAGGGTTAAGCCACCCCTTCAGGAAAGAAAAGAGAATACATGTTTATTTCATATATCCTTGAAACATAAAGTGATTTATGTTTATATAAAACACAAATATATCTAAGTGTAATTCATACAGAAATATAACTGCAAAATAAATAGCTAAAGTTTTAAAAATGTCTAGCCCCTCTAGAAATTAAATATTAGTCTAAGAAATCAGTGTAACAAAGGAAAACTGAAAATTTTGACTACTGACATAATGGCAATGACTGAGTACATTATATGAAAACCAGTTTCCACAAAAGTTGTCTTTTTGGGTTTCTGGTTTACAATATTAGTCACAAAAGAGTAAAACATAAATAAATGCTCAAATTAAAGAGTTATAAAGAAAATATTAAATATAATCCATGGAATCAAAGAGGAAAATTATAGATATTAAAGCTGAAATTAACAATAATTGAAATAGCAATAAAATACAATCAATAAGTCTAGAATTTATCCAGTAGTTGGGACACAATAGAATAAAGCAAGACCTCCTGAGTCTTATGGTGTGGATTTCTATTTTGACTTTGCCATTTAACAGAGATGTGATTTCCTTTTTTTTTTTTTTTTTTTTGAGACGTAGTCTCGCTCTGTCTTCCAGGCTGGAGTGCAGTGGCGCGATCTTTGCTCACTGCAAGCTCCGCTTCCTGGGTTCACGCCATTCTCCTGCCTCCGCCTCCCGTGTAGCTGGGACTGAAGGCGCCAGCTCCCACACCCGGCTAATTTTTTTTGTATTTTTAGTAGAGACAGGGTTTCACCGTGTTAGCCAGGATGGTCTCGATCTCCTGACCTCGTGATTCGCCCGCCTGGGCTCCCAAAGTGCTGGGATTACAGGCTTGAACCACCACGCCCAGCCAAGAGATGTGGTTTCTTTTTATGAAGGTTTAATGCCCAGTCCCTCCCCTGTGGAGGAGGGTTAATAGTAATGTCTATTTCTGTACAATTGATGACACCTATTTAACTTTTAACAGAGTGAAAAGTGCAGCTTGCTGTTGGAAAGTATCTGGTTTGTCCGTTCATTTATTTGTTCATTTTTCTTTCACTTATTCTTTACTTATTTCTTTTAATTTTTATTTTTAATTACTTGACATATAATTGTACACACTATGGAGTACAGTGTGATGTTTTGGTACGTGGATACAATGTATAAATAATAAATTCAGGGTATTTTGTATATCAATTGCCTCTAAGATTTATCATTTTTCTGTGTGTGATGAAAATTTCGCTTCTTTCTTAAAAAATGTTCAGAAATATTTTCTGAGACTCCACTATGTATCAGGCATTGTTTCAGGTACATGAGGCACAATTGTAAACAGACAAAACTGCCCACCCTCCTGCAGCTTGTGTTCTGATGTATACATAATAATAACATAAGCATTCTAAGTGAATCAAAAGAAAAGCACAAAGGGCAGAAGATAGAAAATGTCAATGGTGCTCATTTATTGTGCAATATCAAGATGATTCTTTAATTTCTATATTAGCAAATTTTTTTTGTAATTGATGGAAGGGTTCAATGGATTGTCTTTTTAAAATTTTTCATTTTCTCATTTTCATGTTAGGAATCTTTTCAAAAAATGGTTTTTTTTTGAATTAGGTTTTTGCTTATTTCTTTGATTAATTATGTTTTCTATTCTTATTTATTTTGGGGGGCAATGACTCATGATTAGTGTCAATTTATAGAATAGCTATCGTTTTCAAAATTATTTTGCCAAACTCCACTTGTTGAAAATTTGCTTTTGTCTCTTCTAAACAAATTCTACAACATATCATTTGTATTTTTCTTCAAATTCATTGTATTTTGAGGTAAATCTATAGTGAAAGGAAAATTAATATCTGTTAAGTCTGTTTGACCTATTTAATGAATTATTGCCTTGAAGTTCTCAGTAATTATGGGATTTAATTATTATTAGCCCCATTTAAAGATAAGCGAATACAGACTCGCTGGGTATATGGTAGAATGAAGATTGCTTTATCTGGCTCCCATAGCCCATTAAGTTTCTTGCTACAAGCTAACTAACAATGGATAAATTAGTTTGAGAAATCAGTGTCTTATCTCTGTGCATAAGTTCTAGAAAATTAGAAGGAAGATGAAGCAAAAAGATATCATAATACAAGTAACTGATGTTTATATAAATTTAAACCTAACTTTGGAGTATAAATGCAACACCTAGATTCTTAACATTGATCCTTGAAGAGACTTTTGTTCATGTTGTCTTTAAATATCTCCTAAATGATTCAGCCATGATCCATCATGCAACACTTAGGCCCAGACCAATTTAAAACAATGTTTTCTGCTAAAAATTACTTTTGAATAATACTTCACCTAAAAATTATTTTGTATAAAAACTAGCCTTTTTGACCCACCAGAAATGTAGTTTGGTCACGTTCACAAGGCTTTCTATTGCCCTTTGCCACAAACCTAGAGACCCAAGTGTCTAAATATTTCTTAACAGCAGCTTCATCAATCATTTTGACAGCCATTGTGATAGATCGGAGGCCCTTAAGAGTTGCATTATGGATGAAAAAACAATGCAGTGGAAGAGTGTTATGGATGAAGCATTTTCATCATCCCCATATAGCCAACCTACTTGAATTTTCATGCTTTAGTAGAAAAGAAAGGATGAAATCAGCAAGTACTATGACAAATAGTGATTGAGAGTGTAAGAAATTTTTTTTAAAAAAACTAAAAGCTATAAATCTGTCTTTATTAAATATGTCTTTCAATAATATCTAATTGCTCGTTATTACTTGAATGCTTACATAATTTCTTTCTCAAATTAAAAGAGCTATTACTTAACGGCTTATTTTAAATATATTACTTTAATAATTATCCTTACATAAAAGCAAGGCAGTGAAGAAATATACTTAATAGTAATAATTGAAGTGTGAATACCTTTAAGTGCCTGTATCCTTGATGGTTTCAAAGATAATAAACTTAGTACTTGTTTGTGGAATAAACAAAATTTCTTGACTCTCTAGTCTCACGGTTTCTGCCTGTGGGATTTGTCTATTAATGAAGACGCTTCATTTACTCTCATTATGTCTTCCTAAGCTTTGACTCTGCCAGAAAATATCGATTGGCAAGTGGGCTGCCCAAGGAAAATGGCACCATCAATTGCTAAGTGATCTGCAAACAATTAGAAACCTTCTTACTCTGTACAAATGGAAGGTCAGAGCTGTCAGCCTGATCAGATAGGGTTGTAGAATCCTCAGAAATATACCCTACATCTTTTCCTTTTCAACTTCTCACCATAAACACAAATCATGCCTTGTATTTCTACAGTCATATTTTTTCTAATAAATATTTCTTAAGGTTTCTTGCTACATATGTGAGAGAGCAAGAATAATATTGGCTCACAACAGTTCTTTAGCAAGTGCTCAATGAAAAATTCAGGCTCAGAGTAAATAAATGCAAAACAAATATCCAAACAAACAAACAAACAAAACCTGTCAGCATGAGAAGGGAGTTAACTACATATATAAGTTAAGATACATTGCAGTAAAAATACAGAATATTATTTAAAATTTTTGCTTGTGTGTCATCTGCATCTCCAATTTCTGAACTAAAGTGAATTTATCTTTTAGAAATCTCTCAAAACATCAGTTCTCATCTTGTTAAAAAATTAAGGCTTCTAAAATTGAAAGTGTGTCACTGTGTAAAGATTTAAATGATTTTTAACCATTTTCATATCCTATATCTATAATTAAGAGAAATAAATGTGACTTCTTTTTACTTAAGTGCTAGCTACAGTAATAATTCTTACTGTGAAATGGTTTAAAGTGGTCAAAAACATAAACAGCAAACAATCTATTTTATATACATAATTTAAAATTTTATTCGGAGTTCAGATTGTGAGTGCACCATCAATTATGAGGTCTTTCCCTTGAGCTAGAATAGCTCTATTTTTTAACAAATTATTATAAACTAACTAAGTGCTATATTGTATTATAATTTTGTTTAGCTTTTAAATGCATATTGTTATTTTGAAGAAAACAATCAAACAACAGAAGAATAATGTTTTCTGTGTATTAACATACACAACAATGAATTATCTCAAAGTCTAGTAAAATGCATATATCTCATTCATTCATTTATTCAATAATACAATAAATATTTATTATCCATCTACTTAAGGTCCAGGACTGTCCAAACTATAAAATCAATAGTGAGAAACAAAAACAAAGCCCCTGATATCACAGATCCAATTCATTTGGAAAAATGTGCATACATTGCCATTTATTGTTAGGGTAGATTTTTCTTCTGCCCATTCCAGCTTGCTTTTCTGAAAAAATAGCGTGGCAGACAGTGTAACACAAAAAAAACAACAAAGACCCATAATTTGGGAAATCTGGATTTAGGAAATTTCTATTCTTATCCTTGACACTAGTGAATTCCTTTAATATGGGAAAGTCACTAAAACTGTACCTTTGTTTCCTTACTATTTAATTAACTTTTAATTTATAATTGACATAATAATTGTACATATTTATGAGATACAATGTGATGTTTCAATACATATATACATTTGTATAATGATCAAATCAGGATAACTACTATATCTATTATTTTAACAATTTATCATTACTTTTTGTGTTTTTAAAGTATCTCTTCCTCCCTCTACCTGGTTATCCTTCTCTCTCACCCCTAGATCCTAAAGTTCTTAAAGTGGGTAAACCCGGACTGTGTCATGTTTGTTTTTAGTTTCTAAACCCAGGCTTAGCTCAATATCTAGGGAGTAGCAATAGTTGCAATACACTCTATCAGCTTAACTGAATTTATAGAAAAAATAAAATCTAAATAATGTATTCCCTTTGATTCTTACAAACAATAAATGAAGCTACAGTTACTGTTTATTTTAGCCACCATTCAATAAAGTAATTTTAATAGCTAATAATACATATAAAGTTCTTTATACATAGTGGTTACTATGCTACACATTTCAAAACTATTCTCCTCACTTCATAACTTTACATTATGTTCTCAAAGAATGAACCACTCTTTGCAGATGAGAAAATCAAAGCAGATAGAAGAGAACTTGTCCAAGAATTTGCAGTAGGAAAATGAAGTCTATGCTTTAGAGCACAGGACAAGCCTGAAGGTCACCCTGAGTCGTCTTATTAATGTAAAGTTCTCTTTTATTATAGATGTTCACTATTATAATCATGTATTTTCTTTGCTCCTTTATTATTTATTTAACTGATTATTGAAATATATAAACATAGACAGTATAATTATAAACTTCCAACTCTCTTGCTTAATCTATATTTCCAACCCACTGGATTGCTTTAAAGTAAGCCCCAAATATCATGTTATCTGTAAGCACATATCACTAAAATATAACTACCATATTTATGAAAAACAAAATATTTTCTTAATATAATCAAGATAGAGATCTTTAATTCTAAATTTTCATATATATAATTATTTTTTACTGTTGGTTTGTTCAAATCAGTAACTAAAGAAGATATCCTTTTTTCTTATTTTAATATCCTTCTTTTAATAGCCTTACATGTCTACTCTCCTTAGACCTTCTATTCTCCAATCTTTATTAAAACAGTATTTATGGCTTTTACTGCTCCTTTTTCACTTTTCAATCCCTATTTTTGACATTCCATTTATTATAACCAAATACTGATGAATTCTCCTTTGATAATCTGACTAAATTACTGCACACTTGGCATCCAATGAACCCAGGATTGGATTCTATGATATGGCTGTAATAGAAAATGAGATTCTGAGAGAAAGGCAATATGCAATTTGGTAACTATTTTTATCTACCACTAAATGAAGTATAGAGTCTTATGATTTTTGTTAATAATGGCGAAACATTTAATTCCCTCCATCAGTTCTAATATTGTATTCAATGAAATTTAGGATAATTTACTTACTATAAAAATATTGTAAAAATGTTTAAAATGTACCAAGGATAAAAAGAAAAATAAAGATCACCTTTAATCACTCAAGCTAGACAAGAGATACAGTTTTATTTTGATGTATTCTATTTTCCTTCTTATAATTATATATGTAGAAAGATACGCACATCCAGAGATGTGCAGCAACTGAAATCTGGTTACCTGTAGCAAAAGCCACCAGAGCCACAAACATTTAAAAGACAATTTTGATGAACTGGTAGAGTCTAAATATGGACTCATGCAGGAGAGAAAATCCTGAGGGTCTTAGTGTTCAGAAAGCCACACACCTTTCTTAGGCTTCTTCTTCAGGAAGTCTGCAAGATTCTCACAGTGAGGACACAGTAGTTTCTCTCATGGCCTTGGTGGGAGCACAATCACCACATGTTTTTGGTGTGTATGCATTTTTTTTATTTCTGAGAAGATAAACAGTATTCTGATTATACCATCTTGTCTGAAATTGAAAGTTTCATTGAATTTTAATGAACAATAATTTAAAAGTATATATTACCTCTTTTCACCATAGAGTAAATGTTGCAGAATATATAACTTGGAAAGCAATCTCTTTTATGTAGTTCAGTGTGATGGATGTTTGTTATGATTAACAACATTGAGGAAAGGGAAAAGCAGGAGTCAACAAAGGGAGAATTTGGGCTGCAATGCAGTCTCAACAAAGACCTCAGGCAACCCCATAGAGAGAGAGCTATTACTATGAAATGTTTCTACAAGGTTATCTGTAATTCGAGAGAGGTCAGGTTTTTGTACTCATGAATTGATCAATCATTAGTATCAAGCTGGTTTTTGGGGTGTGAGTTTCAATAAAAAAAGGTTCTATTTGTCCAAGGACCATTCCAGGAGTGGTTTGGTAGATGCCTGCTAACAGTTGCATCACTCATGAAAATAGAGGAATCTGGATGACACAGTAGAGCAATCACTTCAGTGTAGTAGATTATAATTCATTAAACAATGGTTTTGGTGACTTTAAAAATACATAAGTAAATAAATTATTACAGTTGTATTGCAGATTAATACTATAAATAATATTAAAAACATACAGCTTAATAATTTTAAGGTTTAGAAATTAAAATTGCCCAAGTTCTTATTTGAAATATATCTCTTGAATCCTAATTAAAATATCTGGTGGTAAGAATAATTAGTATTCTAAATAAAGTATCTCCAAAGAAGGTTCAGCCTGAAATATATTTTCATAAATAAAAATTAGCACTATTTCAAAACACAGTACTAATAATAGGTTGATAGTAGTAATGTTAAATTCATAGAAAGTGGTGAATTTTAAACTAAAATTATTCAAAATTATTGTGTAAATTGAAATTAAAAGTGATTTGTTGATTGCTATGGTTTGAATATTGTTTGTCTCATCTAAAACTCATATTGAAACGTGATCTCCAATGTGGCAGTATTGGGAGTGGGCCCCTGGAGAAGGTGTTTGGGTCATGGGAGTGGTTCCCTCATAAATAAGTTAAAACCCTCCTATGGGATTGAAATATGTTCTTGCTCTTGGAGAAATGAATTAGTTTCCATGACAGAGGGTTGTTAAAAAGAGTCTGGCTTCCCTAGTTTTCATCCCTTGTTTCCTCTCTCAACATACGGTCTTCTCCTTTTGCTTTCTGCCATGAGAGGAAGTAGCGTAAGGTCCTCACTAGAAGCAGCTGCCCAATCTTGGTCTTTCCAGCCAGCAGGATCATAAGCCAAATAAACCTTTATAAATTCTGTAGCCTCGGGTATAGTGTTATAGCAACACAAATGGACTAAGACAACTGGCATCATATTTTCTGGATTTCTTTTTATCCGAAGAAAGGAGATAATGATCCAATTTAAGCAGCATGAAAAATATTCATTTCTATCATCCATTGTACACTTGAAAGAAGTATCTGATAGAAGAAACAGAAAACATTCCATTAACATTCAACATAAATTTATTTTTATCCTCACTGGAAACAGAAGCTGTATCATTTCTTAGAGTGCAAGCTACAGCTTTTGGTACCATATGCTCTGTCAGATTTAGGTGATACTTAATTGCTCATTGTTAAACTAAGATGACAGTCATTAATAGCATCCTGCCAATTAATACAGAGGATATGTAGAAGCAGAAAAGAATAATTTGCCATTATTTTTATCCCCAAAACCTTGAAGTTAATATTTTAATAATTTTTTACTTTCATCTTCTTAATTATATCTCTTTATAGGGTATATTTACATATGCATCTTCTATAAAGCAAGCAGGTATCAAAAAATTAAAATACTACTGCAAATATGAACTTACTATGATTATGACCCAGCAAATTTCTTTGACATGATAAATAGTAAGTATTGATTAAAAGATATAGTAATTACTTTTTGTAGACCAAATGCTAAACAATGCTTTCCTAATACTAAGATGTATTTATCTCATGTCATCTTAGAAACACAATCTCTTGACCAAACAGTATTTCTTATTATTTCTTTCCTTAATAAATTTCATCCCACTTAATATCATTCTCCCTTTCTCTAGGTAGAAAATATTTTGTAGATGGTGTAAGAAAAATTCCAAAAATTTTGACATCTTTCTTCTAGAAACATTACCAGTTGAGTTGATTTTTGTAGTAACTTTGAGGTGAAAGTGAGTACAGTTAAATTTAATACTAACAGAGCAAAATTCATGTCCCCCAAATTTAAATGTCAATGGATGCTTTCATATAAACAGAGGGTTTGCAATAACTAGTAATTTTCATATTTTTCTGTGTGGAAATGACCATAAATAAAATGGCAACATTTAGTGTAAGGATTTAAGATACCATATGCAATCTAATTTTACATTATATTGTTATTTTCTTAGAGAGAAGGTGCTCAAGTTATATGTGGCAATAATTCCTGAGGCTTCAAGAGCAAAAGCACTAGCTATAGTTTACAGAATAAGGTGATATATCTCAGTAGAGTCCTTTGCTGAAGGCTGGGGTGAGTGTAAAAACCTGAGAAACTTCTCACAAGTCAGAGGTTATTCAGGAACACTTAAAATGGTAATCTATCTTCATTTGCATGGAATCCAGAAAGTCTGTGGGAAAACAATTTAAAGTTAGTCTGGGCTGGACACCATGGCTCACACGTGTAATCCCAACACTTTGGGAAGCCGAGGCGGGTGGATTACTTCAAGCCAGGAGTTTAAGACCAGCCTGGCCAACACGGCGAAACCCTGTCTCTACTAAAAATACAAAAAATTAGCTGGGCATGGTGGCATGCACCTGTAGTCCCAGCTTCCTGAGAGGCCAAGGCATGAGAATCTGAGAATCCCTTGAACCTGGGAGATGGAGGTTGCAGTGAGCCAAGATTGTGTGGGTGCTCTCCAACGTGGGCGACAGAGATTCCATCTCAATTATGTATTAATTAATTATAAATAAATAAATAATAAAGTTAGTCTGAACCAGTTCAAACACATACGTGTTTGATCGCTGTGGATGGGAGTGGGGTTTGGGAGGGTTGAAAGAAGGTTGTTCTGGAAGGAAGAATAATAAGGCCTTTGAGAAATTATCAGGAGTGTATAAGCAAATTATATAGAAAAGACCTACCTAAACAAAAAGCTTCAATGCCAAAGGGTCTTTTTTTCCATGCATGGAGTGATACTGAGGTGCAGAGGGCTACATTTGAAGGAAAGAACCATGTAGGTGACACTATAAGGCAAGAGGAGCCTGTAACCTGAGACCTGTGCTTTAGATGTTCTCAATCTCTCTCATTTTCCATTGTGTATTACCTTGTCAGAATAATATTGATCAATAATTAAGAAAAGAATGTACTTAAGTTGTAACTCTCTCTCTCTCTCACACACACACACACACACACAATCTAGGACTTTAAAACTTTCAGGTATTCCTCAGGATCTAGCCTTCAAGTCTGGCATAGCAAAACCAACAACCCTAAATACTTTAGATATTAATGCATTCCAGGAGAAGGAGATAGTCTCTCCTCATCTTTTCTGCTTTGATATAAAAACAAAATGCAGTTTAGGCTACTTCCAGCATCGCAAATAGATACTGTGTTTGGGGACTGGTGTGTGGCAGGATTTGAGCAGGGAGGTGTTTTGTTAAGAGGAAGGACAAATTATTAACATGGCAAATCTTTCTTCTTAGGTCACATTAAAGACAGAGATTCTTGCATGACAAAACATTTTTTCTGGATAGTGTCAATGGCCTCTTTTATTGTTTTTTGTGCCCCAATACATGATTCCAATGATAATCACAAAGTAACAATATACTTCCAACAGCTGCACATGGTTAATGAGGATTACAGTGCATTGTTTACATTGTGAGCTATGTATTTCCTATGAAAGCATATTTTTCAACTTAGGATAGACCACATTTTGTGTATAGTCATTTGTTTATTTGTAATTTTAAATATTTAAGTATGCATATGTGAACCTCCAATTTTATCCATGTGCTGCAAATATAAGAGGTAGGTCTGGATATGAGTAAACCATCTGATAATAAGAGTAAGCTATTTCCTATTAACTCAAAACATATATGAAGACTTAATTTCAGACAGCAACGGGCAGCAGAGGTATCACAATTACAAAGGACTCACATATTTCAGGCAGCCAGGGTAATTATCTTTGAAACAATCCTCTCCATTAGAATCAAATAAAAAGAAAGTGACTTTATCAAGGGTTTAAAAACTGTTGAAGATTAGGAGACTTTGGTGTAAGGAATGTAGGCATTTTTAGAATTTTCTTTTTTGTTTGCTTGTTTTTTTTTTTTGTTTTTTGTTTTTTTGTTTGTTTGTTTTTTCTTTTTTCTTTTTGAGATTGCATCTTGCTCTGTCATCCAGGTTGGAGTGAAGGGGTGTAATCAAGATCACTTTGGAATTAATCTTCTGAGCTCAAGCAATCCTCTTACCTCACACTCCCAAGTGTCTGGGACCATGCCTGATAATCCTTTTATTTTTATTTTCTTTGTAGAGAAAGGGTCTCACCATGTCTCCCAGGCTAGTCTCAAACTCCTGGGCTTATGCAACCCTCCCATGTCAACCTCTCGAAGTACTGGGAGGTGTGAGCCACCATGACCAGATTTCTTAAAATTATATAACCCAGGGATCCTGAGGACTGCCTAGAAATTCTGCTAATGCAACAAGCAAACATGTAAAACATTCATATAAATGTTTCATTTATGATTCGTAATTCATTTGAAATAGCATGAGGAAATACAGCAGAAAATAACCACAGGAAAGCTATCAGAATGTAACATAATAGAAAAACCCACCCAAGAGGACCCAATTACTTAGTTGGTTTTTTTTTTTTATGTCAACCATTTTTTCTCCATTAAAACCTACTGTGTTGCCCGTTTCAATCAATGGATTATTAAACTTTTATCTTTTATTCCTTCTAACATAAATTGTGGCAAATCATATCTATAAAAAGCCTTGAAATCCTTACATGTTATAGAATTGCAAAGTATCACATTATTATTTACACTTAATTTGTAAACAGTATGCCATTTCCTGTCTAGTGTTGCTAAAATCGTTCTTTAGTTTTTATTTTTATTTGTGAGTAACTAAACATTATTTTAATTCACTAGTGCTCCAAACCAAAGTAACCTAGAAGCTATTAGTTGAAAGAAAGTTACAACTGAGATAGATTCTTATTTTATTACTAATCAACATTATTTTGACAAAGTAATATACAAAGGGAAAATAAGCTATAAAAATATGTTTTGATATGCAATTTGATCATGGGGAAAATAAGAACTCATTTTACACTGAACATAGTATGATTAAATTAAGCAGAATACAACAAAAGGAGCTTTTTCATTTTGAGACATTTTTGCAGTAAATACTCATCATAATACTACTGTATAGTTACTGACCAGCTTCAAACAATTAATAGTTTCCAAGAACCCTCCTTGGTATGTGTTTGAAATTCAAAATTAATGTCTAAAATCTTCATGTAACAAGCAATGATTATTTTTTTAAAAGTGGGGTTTGAATTTTATTCAGAGAACAAAGGGAGTAAAAGGCTTACTTGGGTTCATTTCTTTTAGTAGAATATTTTAATGAAGACCTAAAAATTCACACACACTCTTCATCATTAAATTTTAATTTTCATTAGAAATAATATGTTGATAGTTGCTTAGAGCAAGAGTTGACCAACTAGCAAAGTTTTGTTTTGTTTCGCTTTATTAATTCTAATCATTTACATTCTAGGTCTATCAAAAGGGACAAGTGCTAATTGTTATGCATAAGTCTAAAATATGCATTGGGAACAGAAGAAATCCGTAAGATGTGTGGTTTAAAAAAAATCAAAATTACCTTTAACAACAGTGCCTGGTACAGGTCCAGCTGAATACTAGCTTAAATGACATTGGCACCTTTCTCCATATGAGATTTGATTTTCTTTTATATGCTAGCAGTGTCTAGTGTCATTTCTTATAAACGGACTTGTCAGAATTTAGCTCTGAACATGGTGAGAAGCATTCTGACATGTACCATGGGAAATGAAAAAAGTATGCCAACTCTTAGCAGCACGTCAATAGACCTTATTCTCCGCTGGCAATTAGTCTAAAGTTAATTAGTTGTTTAAATCTTATCCATTTACTCGTGAGAATGACCTTTTAATTTCCTGAAGCAAAGAAGAAAGTATTTGTTGAAATTTATGAAATTAAGAAATAAAAACGCAAAATACAGCAGGAGCTATTATAAAATTATACCCATCAATGTTACCTAAATGTGACATCACAAGAATTAATACACAGCCTAATACATTTCATCTTCAAGATGTCCACCCTTAACAAGCCACTTCCTTACATTCCACCAAAAGATAAACACAATGCCAGCAGGAAATAATTGTGTTGCTTTTTTATATGCTACTTAATCGCAGTAACTGGAATAGTAGTCAACTGTATATAATAAGGTTTAAGTAATTACTGAATGAATGGATGAACATGATCAAAATCAGAATGATCAAAATTCAGTGTGAAAGTGGCACTAATTGAGTGACAATGAAATGCTAAAAAAGAAAAAAAAAACAAAAAACTCTAAGCATCTTTAATACAAATCATCATTAAAATAATCACAAACGTATTTTAATCCTATCTTTTCTTCTCCAGTCCCCCTACTTTCTTTAGAGGTTCATTACTTGCCACTTCAGGAATGCTACAATGCTCTTTCTGTACCCTCACGATTCATATTGTAACTCCAATTACATATTACAACTACAATTATATTTTTAAAATGCATATGTAATGATGCCTTTCCCCTGCCATGCAGCCCTATTAACAAAATAATTAAGAGGCGATTCTTTTTTTTTTTTTTTTTTTCTGAGACGGAGTCTCACTCTGTCACCCAGGCTGGAGTGCAGTGGCCGGATCTCAGCTCACTGCGAGCTCCGCCTCCCGGATTTACGCCATTCGCCTGCCTCAGCCTCCCAAGTAGCTGGGACTGCAGGCGCCCTCCACCTTGCCCGACTAGTTTTTTGTATTTTTTAATCGAGACGGGATTTCACCATGTTAGTCAGGATGGTCACGATCTCCTGACCTCGTGATCCGCCCGTCTCGGCCTCCCTAAGTGGTGGGCTTACAGGCTAAGAGGTGATTCTTAATCAAGATGTGAAATGCTCCAATGCTCTGGCCCCTGTTTTACTTTCAAGTTCATATTAGCCATAGGTTTATTCAAAAAAATCTAGTGCTTTTTCACATTTTCATCTTTTTGTATGTGTTATTTTTTTCCCTGAATAATGTCTTCTCCCTTCTGTCGAAATAGCTAATATACCCAGCATTTTAGTTCAGCTCATATAATTATCCCCTTGGGAAATAATTTCTGATACCATTTCCCTCCCAAGAAAATTCGACATTTTCCACTCTCTGGTGCAAAAGTAATTTATATTTAAAAACATTCAACAAATGGTGCACTACTTAGTGAAGGAAGAGATATTTCTCTGTCAGCATAATACAATATGAAATACTAGAAGCTTTAAAAGAGAGTTTATTCATCTATCTATCCCCAGGAACCTACATGCAAACCATAATATAGCTGTGCAAAAAATGTTTATTGAAACATATAAAAATTTATACAATTATAAAATATTTAAAATACCAATACTCTTGCACAAATCTTGCTAAATGCTCCGGATATAAAAAACAAATGACACATTACCTATTCTCAAAGACTTTAGAATCCAGTAGAAAGATATAAATAGTACATTATATTTGCAGAAATACAGAGAAGTAGTATGTTCAGTAAAAAAATAAGGTAAATATTCTTTTAAATCTATCTTGGGGAGAGAAGAGAAGCTTCACATTGATGATACCATTAGGATTTAAATTTCAAGAATATGTGAATGTAACTATTGCGCAAGAAAAAAGTTCTAAACTGAAGAAGCAGCACCCAAAAAACTCCTCCCAAGGAGGAGCTTCTAATTAATCAAATTCTAGTTAAATGAGTGGTGATCTTCCATGCCTCTTCTAAACTGGGATTAGCTAACTAAATGTTCTCTGGAGGAAGATCAATAGGAGTCTCAAAATATCACTAATATTTCTCATAGACAGCATCTAGAATGTAATAAGCAATTACATTACATGGTGATATATTTAGGCTTTGTGTCACCACCCAAATCTCATCTTGAACTGTAATCCCCACAATCTCCATAATCCCCCATGCCAAGGGAGACCAGGAGGTAATTGAATCATGGGAGCCATTTCCCCTATGCTGTTCTCGTGATAGTGAGTTCTCATAAGATCTGATGGTTTTATAAGGGACTCCTCCCTCTTTGCTCCACACTTCTCCTTCCTGCCGCCTTGTGATGAAGGTGCCTTGCTTCCACTTCACCTTCTGGCATGATTGCAAGTTTCCTGAGGCCTCCCCAACCATGCTGAACTGTGAGTCAATTAAACCTCTTTCCTTTATAAATGACCATGTCTTGGACAGTTCTTTATAGCATATGAAAATGGATTAATACACATGGAGTTCTAAACAAGAAAAAAAATTTAGAAACATACACGGAAAATCCGTGTATTACAGTTATTAAATACAAACTTTACAAGAACTATGAATTGTAGGCCCTCAAATTATAATATTTTAATCTGGAACTACAAATCATAAAATATCAAATTACAATTACAGATATGAGGTTAAAAATAATTAAAATTAGCACCTCTGAATAATTTTACAGCCTAATTAAGCAGAATAAAAGATTAATGAATTACACGACAAGTCAATAGAAAAATAACAGACAAGATATTGCATAGAAATGAAAAGGAGAACTGGCAATTGTAGAAAAACTGCTACAAGCATAATATATGAGAAATTTTTAAAAGAGGCAGTAGAAAGTTGCACTCTATAGTCACAGAAACAACAATAAAATCAACCGATAATTCATCAGCATAAATAATCATAACCAGAAAACAATGGAAATATATTTCAAAAGTGCTGAAAATAAAGGGCAGAAATGGTAGAATACCCTATGAAAACACTATTCAAAATTGATTCAAACTATACAGTCTCTGGAAGAAAATAGGAGAAAAATCTTCATCTATAAAAATACCTGTAGCTAGGACACAAAAAATAGAAAAAAAAAAAAAAAAAGTAAATACATGTAATAAAAACTCTAATTTTCCAAAGACCCAACAACAATAAATAAGGACAAAATATATGTAAATAAATATATAAAGACCAGGAAGAGACTCGGAGAATATACAATTCATTTGTGTTACAAAAGACTTGCATTCAAAATAACTAAGGACAGTTATGCCTCAATAAGAAGGAGACAATGAATTAAGTAGAAATGACCGTAAAAAAATTAAACAATTTTGCAAAAAGGCAATTCATGAATGTCCAGTAATCACCTAAAAAGACATTAAACAATACTAATCATCAGAAAAATGTTAATTATAATCACAAAGGAAAACCACTAGACACCAAGAAAGAAAAAAAATTGAAAATCTCATCATACCAATTTCTATATGTTATGGACATGTTTGACTCAGATACATAAAATATATCTAAGTGTTAATTATCATACTTCTGTAACTATAATAGAAAATCAGAACTGACGTGTTTTTATTTACTATAAATTTTAAGATGTAGTTCATATACTAAAAGGCATTGTTGTTATTTAAATAATCATAACTTAGGCATAATTTTTTCATTAACTTAATTTTATGAATTGAAAAGGATTTAATATGTTTTATACTATGTTTCACCTTTTAAAATTATTAGTTTGGTGTCCAGTAAAAATATGACACTGAAAAATTCCTTTATTTTCTACCTAAGGTACAGCCTGACATATTCTTCACATATTTTCCATAACAGTTTTCCAATGTGCTGCAATTCTTATTTCTACGTAAGTGAACAGAAAAGATAGCTGAGATGCATGGTTTATTATGTTGTCTTTACCCTCAATTCATTTGAGAATGTGCATAATCATCATTTAGGATACAATAGGTTTAAAGGTTTAAACACAATTACTTAGAATTCCATTCTCATGCTGCTAATAAAGACATACCCAAGACTGGATAATTGATAAAGAAAAAGAAGTTTAATGGACTTACAATTCCACATAGCTGGGGAGGCCTCACAATCATGACTGAAGGCAAAAGGAAAGGCACATCTTACATGATGGTAGACAAGAGATTGAGAGTCAACCAAAAGAGGAAACTCCTTATCACAAGATCACATCAGATCTCGTGAAACCAATTCACTACCACAAGAACAGTATAGGAGAAACTGCAACCATGATTCAAATATCTCCCACCATGTCCCTCCCACAATACATGGGAATTATGGGAGCTACAATTCAAGATGAGATTTGGGAGGGGACACAGCCAAACTATATCAGTAAACAAAACGTGAAAACATTCAAACATTACCACACTCTTGAGTTTTAGATTCCATTCAGTTGCTACAAAATAATTTGCTTTCTTGGGGGTACTGGTTATCTTGTAGGTACTAGGTTATGATTATTAATTTGACATGTATGGTTAGGAATGTTAAAATGTAAGTGCATTGTATATTTGTTATCTATCAGACAGCCATACATTGTGAACATAAATCAACTTTCAATTCAGATGTGATATCTTAATTTAGTACCAAAAGTTAATGTCACATTGCAGATTAATCTTGATTCAAATTCTTGTTGTTTGGATATCTAGGATAAATCTAGGTTTCTTTTGTGTTCCCTTTGTACTCATTCTCTCAATGACAATGAAAGCATTCAAAAATACATTTTAAAGCAAATATCTTAAAAAGTATTTTTTGTATGATAAATTAGGCCCTTTTTATGGTTGATGAGAAATCCAAATTTTTTATTATTTTCCAAAGTACATATAGTTATATTACCAATCTTGTAATATTTTAATAACCTGGATTTTTTATTACTAGCTTGGGCATTTTGGAATTATTATTTCCTGAGATAAAAGGAGAAAGCACTCTTTCCGTCTTTTATCCATTTTCAAGCTTAGCTTTTGCTGAAATAGTACATTTTCTCTACATCATCAACATTAAGTGTAAGAGATAGTTTCTTGGAATCAAAGAAGCAAGGGAATCTCAGAAAGAATTATCATGTAGGTTTCCTTTACATTTTATCTGGCAAAGCCTAGGCACAATGCATACAGAGCAAGGCCTCTGTTTTAGATACAGAATTGGGCTGTGAATAAAGAGTGTCAATGCCAAGTTGTCATACAGTTTTATGAAAAAAAGCATATCATAAAAAAACTGGAAAAATATGCTGAAGTCTCCTTATTCGTGCTCTGTCAATAAAAAAAAAAAGAAGCAGTCAGAGAAAAACGGGGTAAGTAGACCCCCTTATCCATGGTTTCACTTTCCATGGTTGCAGTTACCTGTGGTCAGTAGGTGAGTACAGAAGGATAAGGGACTTTGAGAGAGAAAGAGAGACCACAGTGACAAAGCTTTTATTACAGTATTTTTTTATAATTGTTCTATTTTATTATTAGTTATAGTTGTTAATCTCTTACTGTGCCTATTTTAAAATTAAACTTTATGTAAGTATGTGTGTATGGGGAAAAAAAATAGTGTATATAGGCTTCAGTATTGTTTTTGGTTTCAGTCATCCACTGGGAATCTTGGAGCATATTCCCCACAGATGTGGGAGGACTACTGGCTAAGACTTTAAAAATCGTGATAATAGAAACTGAAGAAAGCTTAAATAGTAGAGTTATAAAACAGGGGAATAAAGAGTCTCAGTAAAGAAATGAATTTTAGCATATAAGTTCAATTATATAAAAAGAAAATTAGGGGTGATTGTTAGATTTGGCCACTGATAATCTCTATGTGGGAAAGTAAGGAAAAAATGGAGGTTTACTAAGATGAAACTGAAGATTGGAAAATTGAACATGTATATTTTACTCTTCTTTCTTTCAGGATCTAAAATGACAGTAGTTGTGGATGTGGTGTGTGTGTGTGTGTGTGTATGCATGAAGAAAAATAATAGTGGAAACGAGGTGGCAGAAGAGCAGGGGAAAGGTAAAGTGTCAACATATTTTTGTCATGTGAGGAGCAGACAGACAAACAGCAAATAACTTGTAAGCACAGTAAAAGCTAAAAGTTAAGTGCCTGTAGAGGATGAAACAAGCTGTCTTGGCTCCAGAAGGAACCTATGGAGAAATTTCTGATTTGGAGGGACTTCAGGCAGAGTGATGGGTGAATGTAGGTAACAGTCAAGGAAAAATTTAAAGGCCCAGATTTGTCTTCACCCCACCACACACAGAGACAGGTTAATATGTCTTCAAGAACCAACAAGAGATGAATCATTTATCCTTTGGAAAAAATTAGTGAGTGCAAATCAATAGTGAGGAATGCCAACGATAGCTGAGAGTGAGTGAGAAAAACTGTCTGACAGGAAAGGAATTAAGCAAAATACTAAAAATTAAACCCTATGATTGCTATCCTGGTTCTCCACCCAACCTCAGTCACCCCAGTACAAAATGGACGTAAACTTGTGGGCCCACTTAGACATGGATTTTTCTTCTTCCTCTGCCACTTTGAGACAGCAAGACCAACTCCTGCTCTTCCCCCCTTCTCCTCAGCCTTCTGAATGTAAATACAACAAAGATAAAGACTTTTATGATGATTGATATGGTTTGGCTGTGTCCCTATCCAAATCTCATCTTGAATTGTAGCTGTCATAATCCCCACATGTCATAGTAGGGAACCAGTGGTAGGTAATTGAATCATGGGGGAGAGTTTTCCCCATGCTTCTCTTGTGACAGTGAATAAATCTCACAAGATCTGACGGTTTTATAACGACAGTTCACCTGCACATGCTTTCTTGCCTGCTGCCGTGTAAGACGTGACTTTGCTCATCCTTTACCTTCCACCATAATTGTGAGGCCTCCCAGCCATGTGGAACAGTGAGTTCATTAAACTTCTTTTTCTTTATAAATTACCCAGTCTTGGCCATTTCTTCTTGGAATGGACTAATACAATGATCCACTACCAATTATGTATAGGAAATATATTTCCTTAAGGTTTTCCTAATAACATTTTATTTCTCTAGCCTACTTTATTGTAAGGATACAATATATAATACGTATAACATACAAAATTGTGTCTATTGTCTGTTTTATTGACAAGGCTTCTAGTCAACAGTAAGCTATTGGCAGTTACATTTTGTGAAAGTCAAAAGTTATACATGGATTTTTGACTGTGTGGAGGACTCAGCACCCCTAACCCTCCAGTTGTTCAGGTGCAACAGTATTATTGGAGGTCATTCAGATTATAGCTCCAAGCAAAGGATTTGAAAGTTTATCTTGGCAGAAACTGACCTGAGGAATAAAAATCCACACAGTGTGCAGACATGGACAGTCTGGGATCCAATTAAAACCACTAAAGTGAAGCCATTATTAAATACTCCCTGTATTAGCTCATTTTCACACTGCTATAAAGAGCTATCAGACTGGGTAATTTATCAAGAAAAGAGGTTTAATGGATTCATGGTTCTGCATGGCTGGAAAGGCCTCAGGAAACTTACAATCATGGTATAAGGGGAAGCAAAGCACATCTTACATAGTGGCAGAAGAGGAGAGAGTGAGGGGGAATGTGTCACACTCTAACACCATCATGTCTTATTAGAATTCACTCACTATCATAAGAACAGAAAGGGAGAAAACGCCCACATGATCCAATCACCTCCCACCAGGCCCCTCCTTTAACACATGAGGATTACAATTTGAGATGGGATTTGAATGGAGACAAAGAGACAAACTATATCATTTTGCCTCTGGCCCCTCCTAAATCTTATGTCCTTTTCAAATTTCAAAATCAATCATGCCTTCCCAGTAGTCCCCTAAATGTTACAGGTAGTTAGATGGGCATAAGCAGGTCAGGAGAAGTCCTCTCCCCACCCACCATGAATATCAGGTGATTGTTCGGCAATTGTTGCATTGCCTCTTTAAAAGTGATAAATTGGCAGACAGCACCAGGGAGAGGCCATTTCCAGACAGTCCACACCTGTTTCACTAAAGTGTTAATTGAACACCTGCACCAGGGAGAAGCAACTTCCTGGGCATGAGTATTAAGAGACAAAATGGAGCAGTATGGCTTTCCAAGGGCACACCACCGGAAAAGGGAAGAAAGCCTTGATGGGCATCATACAACTTCCTAAATGAACTGCACATACTCACTTCCCAAGAGTAAGGAGGACATTGCACATGCAGGCAACCCACCCTAAAGGAAGAATCCTGGAAAAGAGGCCAGGCTATAAAGTCCAGTATATTGGTACCACTGAGAGTGGGGTGCTGGCATAAAGATACTTTAAAATGTGCAAGCGACTTGGAACTGAGTAAGAAGCAGTGGTTGGAACAGTTTTGCGGGCTCAGAAAAAGACAGGAAGATGTGGGAAAGTTTGGAACTTCCTAGAGACTTGTTAAATGGTTTTGACCAAAAGGCTGATAGTGCTATTGACAATGAAGTCCAGGCTGAGGTCATCCAGATGGAGATGAAGAACTTCTTGGGAATTGGAGCAAAGGTGACTCTTACTATGCTTTAGCAGAGAGACTGGTGGCATTTTGCCCCTGTCCTGGAGATCTGGGGAACTTTGAAATTCAGAGTGACGATTTAGGGTATCTGGTGGAAGAAATTTGTGAGTGGCAAAGTGTTTAAGAGGAAAAGTTTGGAAAATCTGCAGCTTGAAGATGCTATAGAAAAGAAAACCCCATTTTCTGTGGAAAATTTTGCATAAGTTATGAGGAATTGAATGTTAATCACTAAGAAAATGGGGGAAATGTATCCAGGGTATGTCAGAGACCTTCATTGCAGCCCATCACATCACAGACCCGTTGGCCTAGGAGGTAAAAATGGTTTCCTGGGTTGAATCCAGGCTCACCCTGCTCTGTACAGCCTCAGGACATGGTGCCCTGTGTCCCAGATGTTTCAACTCCAGCTGTGGCTAAAAGGGGCCAAGGTACAGTTTGGGCCATTGCTTCAGAGGGTGCAAGCCCCAAACTTTGGTGGATCCCATGTGATGTTGAGCCTGTGGGTGCACAGAAGCCAAGAATTGAGGTTTGGGAACCTCTGCCTAGATTTCAGAAAAAGTATAGAAATGCCTTGATATCTAGGCACAAGCTTTCTATAGGAGCGAAGCCCTGATGGAGAACCTCTGCTAGGGCAGTGCAGAAGGGAAATGTGGAGTTGGAGCCCCCACACAGAGTCCCCACTGAGGCACTGCCCAGTTGAGGTTTGAGAAGACAGACACCCTCCTCCAGACCCCAGAATGATAGATCCACCTATAGTTTTCACTCTGCACCTGGAAAAACTACAGGCACTCAATGCCAGCCTGTGAAAGCAGCTGTGAGGGGGTTGTATCCTGCAAAGTCACAGAGGTGGAGCTGCCCAAGGCCATGGGAGCCCACCTCTTGCATCAGAATGATCTAGATGTGAAACATGGAGTCAAAGGAGATTATTTTGGGACTTGAAGCTTTAATGACTGCTCTACTGAATTTTGGACTTGCATCGGGCCTGTAGCCTCTTCATTTTGGTCAATTTCTCCCATTTGGAATGGGTGTATTTACCCTATGACTGTACCCCCATTGTATTTATGAAGTATCTAATTTGCTTTTAATTTTATAGGCTCATAAGTGGAAGAGACATACTTTGTCTTAGATAAGACTTTGGACTTGGACTTTTGGGTTAATTCTAGAATGAGTTAAGGCTTCAGGGGACTGTTGAAAAAGCATGATTGTGTTTTGAAATGTGAAGAGGTGAAATTTGGGAGGGGCCAGTCGTGAAATCTCTGTATTGTCACCCAAATCTCACCTTGAATTGTAATAATCCCCATGTGTCAATGGTGGGGCCAGCTGGAGATAATTAAATCATTGGAGTGGTTTCCCCCATGCTGTTCTCATGATAGCAAGTGAATACTCATGAGATCCGATGGTTTTATAAGGGAGTTCTCCCTTCACTAGGCACTCATTCTCTCTCCTGATGCTCTGTGAAGAGGTATCTTCCACCATGAATCTAAGTTTCCTGAGGCCTCATCAACCATGCAAACTGTAAGTCATTTGAACCTCTTTTCATTATATATCACCCAATCTTTAGTATGTCTTCATAGTTGCAAGGGAATGGACTAATAAAATAGTTAAACACATCCTATTAAAGAGAAAGAAAAATTGAAACAGAAATCCAAAAAAAGAAAATACAAAATATGAATGTCAGCAGAGCTCTGCAACTGTTATTACAATAAAATATGTGATAGGTAAGCTTGTGTTTCAACCATGTGTCATTCATCTGACATAACTTCTTCAATGCTTCTGAAATCATACCATTGCTATTCTATTTCCAATATATGTGCTCAACTGCCATTCACCTCTAACTTTCCTTATCAGCTTTCATTTTATCAATGTAATAAAGAACAAACCTACACAACCCATTAAAGAACAAGGAATGGAAAGAATTACTAACAAGTTACTTGGTGACTTCAATCAGCTGCTTCAGCTCTAACTTATTTAGTATGTAGATTGGATTTACCTACTATTGATGAATTAGCAGCATTTACAAATCCATAAGTAGACATAAGATGCTAAATTAAACTACTAAGCTGAAAAAATTAAAGCCAGCAAAGCCAAAACTATTTTGTTCAGTAAATGAATTATTCTTCAATTGGAAAGAAAATAAACTATATTAGTCAAATTAATGTAGTACAATGTTAATTATGGCTCTAAGAGTCCTTTTAAATACTTATGAACAATTCCTTTCAAATGCCTTGTCAGCTCTATTCAATTAAAGAGTGTGCTGTCAGTTTTGCCTTTCAAAACTGACTTTGATTTTTTTTATTACACTTTAACTCATGCAACTAAAAAATTGTACCTAGGAGCCATAGGCCTGTGAAGCTTGGTTCATTTAGGAGCTCAGATGCTGGCAGTTTCTGAGGCCCCAGACAGTGACTCCTGGTTTGAGATTAAGCATTTCATAAAGAAAACTAGGTGCCGGGCGTGGTGGCTTATGCCTGTAATCTCAGCACTTTGGGAGGTTGAGGGGGGTGGATCACGAGGTCAAGAGATTGAGACCATCCTGGCTAACACGGTGAAATCCCGTCTCTAGTAAAAATACAAAAAATTAGCCGAGCGTGGTGGTGGGCGTCTGTAGTCCCAACTACTCGGGAGGTTGAGGCAGGAGAATGGTGTGAACCCAGGAGGCGGAGCTTGCAGTGAGCCGATATCGTGCAAGTGCACTCCAGCCTCAGGAGATTCCATCTCAAAAAAGAAAAGAAAAGAAAACAAACAAACAAAGAAAACTAGGAATATGTGTATAAATCATTTGGTTTAAAAAACATTTGTGTGTGGTATTAAGATTTGCTCTTGTATGTACTCAGCAGAAGGTTGTTTATTAAGCTGATGTCTTTGGTCTATGTCATAATAGAAATGTCAGTAAATTCATGAAGAATTTAGAACCAAGACATCATTGTGCTTCCTAAGAAAGGGAGGTTGAGTGAATACAACCAGCAGTTATAACGTATTTTTCACCTTAAAAATCAAAATTATTCCTTTCCTTTCATATCCTTGGAAGAAAATGAGGAGATGCTGGCTGTCAGATATTTGAGAGTTATTCTTTCATTTATCAAGATGTATTATATTCACTTATTATTATTATTTTTTTGCCTGCTTGCAATGACCTATAGCATAAACAGTCTCATAAGATCAGTATCCTAAAGGTCAGATTTTGTCATTAATAGTATCTGCACAGCAACATTTCCCCATGTGTGCCTGTCTGTGTATGCAGTTTTATTTAATATTTTTATCTTTAAAGATTCACTTCCAAAATTCACAAGAAAAAAGTTCCATTCATTTTGCAAATCAGTAAACAATCTTTGGTTGGGCAACTACTCATTCTGTGTTTCGTTCAATAGTCATCAATCAGTGTCTTGAATTCACAAATAGAGAGGAGGTAAATGCTCTTATCATAGAAATTTAAAAGTGTTGGAAATATCTACTTGTCATAAGGTCATAAGATGTATATAAGCAGGCATTTAAAAACAAAAATTTTAAAGTTATGTATTATTTTAAAATCGTATAGTTGAATGAGAAAGCATATTGAATGTCTATCAAATCCAAGTCTCCAAAATTGAATTTCAGCTATGTTAAATGTGTAGTTAGTTGTAATCATAAAAGGTCAAGGTACTTTGAATACTCTTTTTGATCTCAAATTCTTTCTCTAGACAATAAAGTTGTACAATCAAACTGTGTTCATTAAGTGAACTATATGCTATCTAGTTTACTGAGAGGGTGATGGTCAGTCATTGTTCAAATGTTTCCATTGTTGTAGAGAATTGCTATCAGTCTCCAACTTCTAGGTCTTCCAGTGAACCAGTAATATAATCTTAATACGGATATAATCTTGCTCATGTCTTGATTGCCAGGATCTAAAACAACACACGACATTTAATTGCAGTTACTGAAAGCTTTTTGAATCAAACTGAATTAAGATATGTAATGAAACATTAGAAACAGTTTGATTATCTGCTTTTCATGGAAGAACATACATTAATGAATGTAACTAACTTAGGCAGCCACCGTCCTTTGAAATCACACTTCCTAGGAATTTGAAAAAAACATAAATAATGAAGAGAAGAAGAAATGTGTCACTTTTGTTGAAATCATTGATTTTATTGAAATAGAAATTGTTCTATCCTGAGAAGATAGAAGATAATGTCACATTTTTATGAGTATTACCTGCAAGAACCCCACCAGGTTATCAAGTGAATATCCTAAACAGATATCTTCATGACCTTTGCAGGTGTGAGTGGAAGATTAACTAATGTAGAAATGAATGGAGACTGTAACACTAAAGCACGAAGACATTTACATAAGCACTGAACACTAGTTGATAAAGTAGTTTCCCATAGTTGTGCATGTTAACAAATCTGAAACAACTAAAAATGTATACTGGAGTTGAACAATGAAATAAATGAATGGTGGATAATGGGAATGTCTCTCAGTTGCGAGGTTGGTTGTATAAACATAAGGGTAGGATTTTATAATAATTGACATGGTAGCAGATTGAAGCAAAAGAACTATATGAATTTACATTTGGCTTAACAGAGGTGCAAATACAAAAATATTTGTGGAAATGTGCATATACATGGTTTAGTATATACACATATTTCTTTGCTTTGTCAGATGAGAGGGTTCAATGACTTATAGGACTAAAAAACCTGTTGCCCTTATGGTTACAGTGTATGGCAAAGAGAGGATACAGATTAAAACTAGTAAAGGAAAAATGTACAAGAGGTGAATTCCATGAGTAATCCAATATTCCCTTGTCAGTTGAGTTAAATCATGTCAGCCATTAGACTAATTCTCATTTTATCTGTGGTTTCATTGGAATTACACATGGCAAATGGCCAAGTGGAAACTGCAACTTGAACATCAGTGGATCCATCTTTGTGTTCCTGTTAGAATCTTTCTCCTCAAACCAGTAATGTTGTGAGTTGGGGAAAAAAATTCTTAAGCAGCTTACTAGGCATAATAGCAAGAGGAGTCACGCTATTTTCACATCTTTGTTTTTGGACCATGTATTCTGGTTATGGAAAAATAAAACTATACATTTATCTTCTGGAATACCAACATAGTGTGGTCTTCCAATTGAAGCTGTCTTCAATAAGCCAATTGGTCATTCTCTTATTCCAGCCACTGGAGGATGAATACAATCAGTTAACTGTTGGATGTTGATCTAAATGGATACATAAGTAATTAGATAGCTAGATAGATAAAGCAAAATATAATTTTGTAGAAACTATAGTATTCTTAAGAGATGTTGAACTCAGAGGAACCATAAATAGAGATATTGACAAAAGAGTCCTAAAGGATTGCTTACAGTATTATGAAACCTCATTAATTCATTCCTTCTAAAAATATTTAATGGTTATTTAGCATTTGTAAAGTATATTGCTAGGTCCTAAAATAGATTAAAGATGACTGAAAATACAATAATTTCTAAAAGTGTTAAAATATTAGAGACTTTGATTTGTGTTTATCAGTATAACTTTATATCTCTAGAATAAACATATATAAGTAAACATATAGTGTTAAGTTCCCTATAGCCAATGGTGGCTAATAGGTCAAGTGTTTTCTTACATAAACATGTTAGTCAGTCCCCACTTCTATGAAGGAGGCAGTTTAAAATGTAGTAGTCTTAGTCAATGTCCTCTAAATATTAGAATCTGAGGCAAGTTTTAGAGAACTAGTATTTGAAGTATTTTATTTGGGAGGTGCAAATCCAAGGTGCAAATGTGTGAGGTAAATAAAGATGCAAAGCAATGTGATGTGATAGCTTATTGTGTGACTGCCATTTCACGATAAGCTGGGAAGAGATCAAGAGGGTCAGTTAGTCTCTGTACTAAGTGACTTAGGAACTTACTCTGCATTAGAGACTTCTCTACAAAGGTTCACCTCACTGGGAACACACTTCCTCACATTTACAAGTTGTATAATTTAGTTTATTGGCAACTGTTCAGTAAGCCTACTATCAATAACCAGAGTGTGATATTTCATCTAAATCCAAACACAGTAGTGCAACTTGAATGGATGGGATATTAAAAATATTTTTAAATAAATAACAATTCCAAGCATTGTGGAGCAGCTGAAATTCTTGTGAATATCTGGCAGGAGTATATATGGACATAATCACTTTCAAGAAAAGTTTGGTGACATCTACTAAACTAAATTTTCTTAGAGCTTAAGACGCTGTATTTTAGTTCCTGGGCTTTAATCTCAAATAACCAATTGTGACCCCTAAAAAATACCCTAATGTTCAAAGGTTATTAATGATATTTTATGAAATTATTTTTATAAAGTTATTAAAGGGAATGATTAAACCTATAGTGGGAATGTAATTCTACTTTACAACAATTGAAAAACAACAAAATATTGATACATCAAAAATTTTCTATATTTCACAATGATAAGCAAAAAATAACCCAAAAAAGAAAACATATTGAATACTTTCATTACTATTAAGTAATAATACTTTAATACAAGTTTAATATCTGTATAAGAATATTTGATTTAAATATTGGAGTTATGAATTACTAGCATAAAAAATTATGAATAACTAGTATAGGTTTCATTTAAAGTAAAACATAAATTTCCTCAACAAACCTTAATAAAAGAAATAATAGAGCGACACACATGCGTATGAACAGTTGACCCTGGAACAATGCTGGAGTTAGAGACTCCAATCTCCAGTCAGTTGGAAATCTGCATATAATATGAGTCTCCAAAAACTTAACTCCTAATAGCTTACGGTTCACTGGAAGTCTTATTTGTAATATAAACAGTAAATTGGCACATATTTTGTATGTTATATACAGTATATACTGTATTCTTAAAGTAAGCTAGAGTTAAAAATGTTATTAAGAAAATCATAAGGAAGAGAGAATATATTCACTATTAATTAAGAGGAAGTAGATCATCATAAAGGTCTTCATCTTTGTCATATTTATGTTCAGTCAGATGCGGAGGAAGAGGGAAAGAAGGGGTTGGTCTTGTCACGGAGGTGGATTAGGTGCAGGAGGTGGAAGGGAAGGCAGGTATGCTAAGTGAAATTGTTATTGGAAAAAAATCCACATGTAAATGGATCTGTGCAGCTCCAAACCCAAAATGTTCAAAGGTCACCTATATTTCTCTTTAAGTTTTTTAATTAGCATAAGTTACCTACCTAGCTTTCAAACATATAAATTTGAAGATTGCATTTTCCATTCATGTATGTTTCGGTTAATGAGAATTAATGAGGACTTTTCCGTTGCTGTCTTACTAGTGAACACATCTAGAAAACTTTTTTTTTTCCTACAATGAAATAAAGCAGACACTATTTTAAGAGAATATATTGGGTCAGGCTCTGTAGCATATTTGCGAATATCTACTTTGAGAATATCTACATAGTATGATTTTCTCTAGATATAATGCTTATATGCTTTCTATATTTTTAAAAAAGTATTATTTCTCAAAATGTTTAAAGATGCTAAATGAATCATCTGTAAAATCCATTTAATAGTGTGACATATTATTCACATTTGAATAATTTTACAAATTATTTTCATGATATATGGGACATTATGTATAGGCTGTAATTTTATAAGGAAACTATTTATAGTTCTGTCTTTCCAACAGGTAACTGTAAGAGGAGCCCTGCCTAAACTATTCAATCAGTCCTGTCTTTACTGTAAAGGATGTACTTTATCTGCCTTGGGGATAAGAGACCTATTTCCAGACGTTGCAAGTGGTCTGAAGTTATCATAATAAGAAAGATATTCCTGTTCTACTTCTATGCTCAGGTTCCCTTAAATGAGCTACAGAAATGTATTTCACAGAAGGATTTTATTCTTTATAAGATATCATTGTTGCATTACTTTTTACTTTGTCAAGAAATAAAGAAAAATTACAGATATGATCATTAGACTCTGCTAATAAATTAGAGACTCTAAGCACAAATTTTAAAGATTTGAATACCTTAACAGAAAATGATATGTCAAGTTCATAAATCTGTTCTTGATATTAAATGTCTGCAAGGTTTTTCCAGGAATATTTACAAATATTATATATAAATCAACAACACAGATGTGCAAACATACATAAATATTTTAAAGTGTACTTTTCTATGGACAAATACACATTGAAAAATACCTTGCTTGCAGAGTGAATAGAACAAGACCACAGCCTTGCAATTTTTAATACACCTTTCTCATTTTTCAAAATAAAAATCATATTTCTAACAAGCAGCATGACCTGTTAAATATCAAAGCAACATTACTGTTGCAGTACACTGAATTAATTAATTCTGATTAGCTAGAAAGAAGATATTTACTAGGTAAGTCACAAAGGTTTGCTTTCTTAGTCTCCACATTCTAAATACATCAAAATGAATATATTTATGAGTAAGAATAACTCAAAGTCAACTGAAAAAATTTATTTTTCAATGTGACATAACATAGTAGACTCATAATATCTCATCATATTTACAGTCTTTAGTTTTTGTGCAGGAAATCTTGAAGGACCATTTTATAATCCTGATAAGCACAGAACCCCAAAATTAAAGTGAACCTAGCTGAAATCGCATATCTGATAAGATTAGACAGTTTATCACAAGATCATAAATAAGACACCAGTTTGTATGTGCATTTTCAAATGAGTAAAAGATCTCAAACTGGAGTTGAGTATTTCAGATTCTATTTTGAATAATGTATTATTCAAAATATGTGTAAGACTATACAATATTCTTCAATAAAAACATTATTTGATTGGAGCTTCTCTTAAAAATTAATATTTTCGGCCGGGAGCGGTGGCTCAAGCCTGTAATCCCAGTACTTTGGGAGGCTGAGACGGGCAGATCACGAGGTCAGGAGATCGAGACCATCCTGGCTAACACGGTGAAACCCCGTCTCTACTAAAAAAAATACAAAAAACTAGCCGGGCGAGGTGGCGGGCGCCTGTAGTCCCAGCTACTCCGGAGGCTGAGGCAGGAGAATGGCGTGAACCCGGGAGGCGGAGCTTGCAGTGAGCAGAGTTCCGGCCACTGCACTCCAGCCTGGGCGACAGAGCGAGACTCCGTCTCAAAAAAAAAAAAAAAAAAAAAAAAAAAAAAAAATTAATATTTTCATTTAGTAATTCAAGTAGGTAGATTGATGAAGGAAATAATGAGACAATTGATTTGATAGCTTCATTAGAATATTTTCTGAGAATATGAACCCAGCTATGTAACAACTCTCTAGGACTCAACGAAAATGCTTCTGTTACATCACTTGGTTTTGTGAAATGTTTATCTTATCCCAAACAGTTGTCCATAGCCAACAGTTTTACATTTTTGTTAATCATAATGCCTTTATCACAGTACTTGCCACATAAATATTTTAATAAAAATGGGGAACAAAAGGAAGAGACAAAAAAAGAAGGAAAAGAATGAAGAATGGAAGAAAAGAGAGAGGAAAAGAGAGAATGCAAAAGGGCAAGAAATAAAGAAGGAATGAAAGAAAAAAAATGAAATAATCAAAAGAGAAAAAAGAAAAGAAGTATGCCTATGGAAGGAAGCAGGAAGAAACCATGGAACAAAGAAGGAAACAGAGGCAGAAGACAAAGAAACAGAAACTGGAATAAGGAAAAAAAGGAAGAAATAAACAACTTTTAGATATTTAGATGCTGAATATATGCTATTAGCTGACATTTTCACTCCTAAAATTTCCTGGGGACAAATAAAAATACACAGTTTAATGCCACTCATTTATTATGTCTTCTAACCTCACTTAAATCTTCTGGATCCTTTAACCTTCCAACTGTCCTTAAATGATTTCAGTGACTATTTCTAAATTTTACTTTTCTTAAGCCAAGTACCTAAGTCGTACTCTCAATAGCTGAGCTGGACTTGCACTTGACTGCATTAAGAATATTTAGAACATTGCATGAGAATTCCTTTAACTTGAGACATATTTTTCTATAAATTAATCTGCTTCCAGTTTAGTACTTAAATTTAAGCTCAGAAATTGATACGTTTTTCCCACCAGTCAAGTTCACTTGTACTTTAATTTTTTTAACCCTATCACATCTGTATTTCTTCTAGGCAATATGGACTTACATTTAGCTTTTTTGAGAGTTCTAATCTGAAAGTCTCTGCCTTTTATTGATGTGTTCAGATACCATTTACATTGTTAATGATTATTGATTTGGTTCTATTTAGGCATCAAGTTCTTTGGTTTTTATTTGTTCCATCTCATGTTTATTCTACCTTCCTTTCCATTGAATTTTTTCATAATTTCATTTTCTCCCCTTTGTTGACTTCAAGCTATTTTTTGTATTTGTTGTAAGGATTACTTTAGAGTTTTATAGTATATATATTTACCTTATTACTGTCTAATTTTAATGATATTATATTATTTTGTGTTATATTATGAAAACCTTTCACTATTATAGGTTTATTTCTCTCCTGTCTGTTTCTATGCTATGGTTTTCATGAATTTTACTTGTTATACATCCCATAATATGTTGCTATTTTTCTTCAAAGTAAATTATATTTTGAAGAGATTTAATGGTAAGTAAAGCAGCTTGTATATTTGCCCATGTCATTACCATTTTATTTTATTTTTGCATTTTATTTCTGTTTGTTAATCCATGATTGTATCTAGTATCATAAGCCTTCACTGTAAAAGTCATTCTTTAATATTTTCTATAATGCAGATCTATTGGTGAAAAAGTGTTTCAGCTTTTGCATACGTAAAAAAAGTATATATTTTTTCTTCATTATTAAAACACAGTTTGCTGAGTAAGGGATTATATTTTTTATTTTCCTATTGTAAGGGTATGTTTTCATTATCTGTTAGCTCCAATTGTTTCTGACAAAATCTATGCTGTCATTTTTACCCTTGTTTTACAGTACATTGTGTCTTATTTTCTGTCTCCTCTTATGATTTTCTGTTCATCACTGGCTGTGAGAAATTTCATTATGTTATGAAGTGCATTGTTGAAGTTTTCCTCATCTATATAGTGCTTGAGGATCTTGGATCTATGGGTTTATATTATTTGACACATTTTTAAAAACAGTCATTATTTTTTCAAATATTTTCCCTTGATTCCAGCTTTTTCCATGTATATTACAATGTTTGAAGTTTGTTGGCAGCCCAATCACATGCTTTTTATTATTTTAATTTTTTCATTTAGTTTTCTTTTAGTTTTTTTTGGTCTTAAAATTTACTAACCTTTTTTCTACAATTTTTGTTTATCATTGAGTACATTTATTTATATTATCTTGAATATATTTTTAAAATCTCATACATTGTATATTTCACTTGTAAAAGTTTGAATTTGGTCTCCTATATATCTTCCATATTTCTACTTACCTTCTTGAGCTTATAGTATGTATCCATAACATATTAAACTTGTCTATTTATTCAAATATATGTATCCATTATGGGTTTGTTTATACTGGCTGATTGTATTGTTTTTACTTCTCACTATAAGTATTTTCCAGTGTTATGCATGTCTAGTAATCTTTAACTGGAATTTCAGACTTTGTAAGTTATAACCTACGGGGTACTGAATATTTTGTTTTCCTATAAATACCCTTTGTCTGGCATGCAGTAATGTTGTATGGTAATTATTTGATATTTTTTGGTCTGATTTTTAATATATGTATTTGTTGGAACCACTATTTTTAAAGATTTTTAGTTCTTCCTGACCAATATTCAAGATAATTGCTATAATTATGTGACTAGGATTGGTGCCATTCTTGAGAGTTTGTGTGTGTGTTAATGTGCATGTTATTAATAATAAACTTTAATAACTTATTTTAGTTTCTTTTATCTCAAGTGACTTTCTATTGACTCCATAAAACTTCTTGAATTAACTTACTTTAAAAGAACCACATATAATTTTGGAATGGTGATTTGAGAAATCCTGAAGTCTCACTCATGAGAAAACTAAAAATAATTGGTGAAAATTATAAACAAAAATAGAAGAAATACAAATACACTTAAAGTCTCTGGAGGCATCACAATACCCGACTTTAAATTGTACTTCAAGGCTATAGTAAGAAAAACAGAATGGAACTGCTACAAAAATAGACACATAGATCAATGGAAGATAATAGAGAACCCAGAAAAAACCACATATTTACAGTCAACTGACTTTTGAACAGGTTGACAGGAACATACACTGGGTAAAGGACACCCTTTTCAATAAATGGTACTGGCATTGTCATATACAGGATGAAGCTAGACCTCTATCTCTCATTATATACTAAAATCAACTCAGGATTGATTAAAGATTTAAATATAAGACTTTAAACTATAAAAATACTAGAAGAAACTTACCTAGGGAAACTCTTCTGAACATTGCTTAAGGCAAAATATTTATGATTAAGACTTCAAAAACACAGGCAACAAAAACTAAAATAGAAAAATGAGACATAATTAAACTAATAAGCTCCTGTACAGAAAAAGAAATAATAAACAGAGTAAACAGAAGACATACAGAATGAAAGAGAATATTTGCAAGCTATGTATCCAGCAAGGGTGTGCTATCTAAAGATACAAGAATTCAAACAACTCAACAACAACAAAATAATCTCATTAAAATGTGGACAAATGTATGAATAGACATTTTTCAAAATAAGACATACAAATGGCCAACAGATATATTAAAAAATGTTTAATATTACTAATCACCAGAGAAATGCAAATTAAAATTATGAGATATCCTCTAACCCAAGTTGGGATGGCAATTATTAAAAAGTTTTAAAATAGCAGATGTTGGTGAGGATGCACAGATAAGAGAACTCATATACTGTCGGTGGGAATGTACACTAGTACATCCTCTATGGAAAACAATATGGAGATTTCCTCAAGGAACTAAAAGTAGAACTACCATTTGATCCAGCTGTCCCACTACTTGTTATCTACCCAAAGGAAAAGAAATCATTATATTAAAAAATACCTGCACCAATGTTTATCGCCACAATATTCACAACAGCAAACACATGGAATTGACCTGTGTTCATCAATAGATGACTGGATTAAAATGTGGTATACAAACACAGTGAACTATTATTTGGCCCTAATAAGAATAAAATAATACCTTCCTCAGCAGTATGGATCAATTTATGGCCCAGATCATTGTCTCAAACATTTGAGCAACAAACCTTACTTAGTGAGCCCTAATAACTGAGTATAATACCAACAAAGGAATTAGAGGACATTACTTAAGTGAAAAATGTCAGGCTCAGATAAACTTTGCATGTTCTTACTTATAAGTGGGAGTTAAATAATGTGTCCACATGGATATAGAATATGGAATAATAGGCAGTGGAAACCTGGTAGGTTGTGGTTACTGGGTGTGGATGATGAGAAATAACTTACTGGATAAAATGCATGTTATTTTGTTGATGGAAACCCTGAAAGCCCAGATTTCACCACTACGAGATCTACGCATGTAAACAAATTGCACTTTTACCCTATAAATTCATACATATAGAAAATAAATAAATACAAATAAAATTTAAAAGTCTATGAAAATTCTCCTTAGAGTATACAGGAAATGAAGACACATTTATTCAATAAAATATATTACATTTCTAAAGGAACAAGTGTCTGTGGCACTTGTGCCATGATCTGCATCCTGAACCGCTCAGTACAGTGTGTCACAAGCTCCATTTCAGGTGATAATGGCCAAGAGAATGGGATACCCTTTCCCCCAGGTACCAGTTATGGACTATGTTATTTCACCAAAAGGGTCAGGCCACCATCATTTTATGACTCTCCAACCTGGTGTTACAGAGGTTAAATTCTAGGTGAGGAACATAATGAGGTCATGGATTCTCTTCCTCCACTCAGTCCTCATCCATGGTATGAAGGCCCTATCCCAGGAATGACACGCTGGAAATACTGGACCCTCACTGTGCTCTCAGAATAGAGATTTCAAGCTAAAAGACCAAAGTAAGGAAGGGCAGAGCATACTGTCCCCATCCACCTCCCTACTCATAGAGTAGAGTTTTCCCCTTTGAGAAAAGGAGGCAACACTCTGACTCCAACTCCATAGAGGTAGCTCGGATAATTTGCCAGGGCAAAATCCATGCCATAAAAACCAAGAATTCAAGATCTCCCCCATTGGACCTGACTATGTAACAGAATCTAAGAAAGTTCAAGCCTACGTGAACTCTCAAAATAATGGAGATTTTGGTGGCATATGAAAGGAGTCTGGTCACTCCATGAAAACTAGAAGCTAAACATTAAGTAGTTTATCAGAGAAAACCAGGAGAAGCTACACTTAACAAGTACTTTTCCTGTATGAAAACACACATTAACTTCAAAAAGTACCCTTGTAGAAAGGCTGCATGTAATTGACTCATTGTGAATCAGTTTATGTCCTAGGTCATTGTCTCAGACATTTGTGCAAGAAACCTCAGCTAGGGAAGCCTAAAAGCTGAGTATAATGCCAACAAAGGCAAAAAGTGAAAAGAAAGATCAAATAAAAGCTTTGATAAAACCACTCTTCTCTCAAGGAACTGTGTACAAACCCAGTTAGTGCACCCTGAGGAATGGCATCATAGGCTTCACATATATAAGAATTGCATCTCAGGAAAATACTCCAACTAAGTCATTAAACAAATAAATGAGTAAACAACTCAAAAGCAAGCCCTCGGTTTGGGTCAGTGACCAGAGACGCTGCAATATATTAGAGTTTCCAATTAAAATAAATGTTATACGACATTTAATAAAGCAAGAAAGTAAGACCACATGCAGACAAAAAGACAGGCAACAGAAATCACCTGTGAGAGGGTCTAGATATCAGATTTAACAGGAAAAATGAACTAAAGGAATCTATGCTTTAAAAAGTAAAAGAAGATACCATGGTGATGTCTCATAAAATAGAGAATACCAATAGAGAGAAATAAATTATATAAAAGAATCAAATGAAATTTTGGTAGTTGGAATGTAAAATAGTTGAAGTCAAAATTGAACTGGAGGAAGAAATAATCAGCAAACTTGAGATAGATCAATAGAAATTATGCAACCAGAAGAACTGAAATAGAAATTAAAGAAATAAACATCCTCTCAAAGAAATACGGGATACTCTTACATGTATCAACATGCACATAATGAGACTACCAAAAGAGTGGAAAGAGATCTTTAAATGTATATGTAAATAATTCTTTCTAAGAATTAATTACTTAATATATCACTAATTTGATAAAAATGTCAACTTCACATGAAGAGATTCAATAAACTACAAGCAAGAAAAATACAAAGAGATCCACACCCTGACACATTAAAACAAAAATGTTGAAAGAAAAAGAGAAAGAGGAAATTTTGAAAGCTGTAAGAGACAGCTCGTGTACAGGGTGATTCCAATAATATTTTCAGCTGACTTACTAGAAACAATGCAAACCAGAAGGTAAGGATAGTACATATTCAAATTGCTGAAAGAACCCTTAAATCCAGAAGAGCAACAATAAATTTCATTATCTTGCTCATAAAGGAAACAAAATAAGCATATACATTTAGATTTCAAGTCATATGAATAATTCAGTGTTCACGGAAAAAAAAAAATTTTCTATATTTTTAGCTTCTTCCCAATGAGCATGTAAACCACACTGTCACCTAAAATAGAAAAGTAAAGGACCTGAACAATGAAACATGTTTTATGAACACTTTTAATTGGTAATGCCTGTCTATGGAGAAGTAAAATGGTTTGTAACAAGACATAATGTCATTTTGAGAAAAGACATCACAGACAGTTTCCTGAAAAAAAGACTGAGATTTAATCACCCAAAGCTGCTTTTGCAGCTACTGCCAAAGCATGTCAGCACTGCCATCAGGGAGCAGGATGCCTGTCAAGACCGCAGTAAAGCAAACGGAATTGCTGCCAATGCACTGCCTGCGGACAACAGATGATCTTCATACACCATTTATTTTATTTCTGCACATTTTCATCTTATGTTGTGTTATCTATAGAACATATTGAGCCTCTACATCACTATAAAAGGACTTCTAGTGAAAGAAAAAGATTGCTGTTAAGTTAGGAAAACAAAAAAGAAAATACTTTCTCAGAGTTAATTGAATCTCTTTGTTAGAATCTTGCTGATGAACAAAGCAGATATTTATTTTAATCATGATATCAAAAGCTACTAAGCTTTAGGAAAACAAAAAAAATGTTTTTAACTGAAAACAGGAAGGTGATAATAATATGTTTCCAGGGTCTACATTCAATCCTATATGGTTTCTCAACTTCTAATGCATAATGTTCATGTTTAATAAACATTTTTATTTTATTAGATAAATTTATGATGACCGTGTATTCCAATGCTTCTTCATGCTGTGACAATGTGATGCTAGAGATAGAGTTGACAAAAGAAGACAAAAGAGGGTATTTTTTCTCAGTATTAGAAAAGTGGCTATTTATATTTAGGCTTTTCTAAGAAATTTATCTCAATATTTCATTGTGCCCACAGAAATGAAACAATGTGAAATTTTTTGGCTATTCAAGTAATCACTGTGAAAGTTATCTTTTCATCCATTATTTTTAAAATATCAATTATAATAATAGTCACCTAGTGTTAGCAGTTACAATGCGTTTATTATAATAGGCACGTTGATATGCTATCTTTCTTAATTCTATAGTGATCATAAGAAGTACATATTATTATTTTATTTTCTATATTAAGAAACCCTGACTCAGAAAAGTAAGTAATTTATTCAAGGCCACATTCAGTTTGTTCAAAGTCACACAACCAGTAAGAAACTGAGCCAAGATTTATACACAGATCTCTTCATTTTTAAGCTCTTAAGTTTTCCTTCATACACTTCACTTTCTCCTAATTCCTATTGCAGAACCTGTCTCTTTTTGGCTAATATAATTTTTCAACAGTTTTAAAAGTAAATGAAGAACTTCATGGGATCTGTTCATTATATACATCAAGTTTTAACTCAGATTTGTGTGTGTGTGTGTGTGCCAAGAAGCCACTGAAGTAGGTTGAGGGGAAAAGAAACATTGAAAAATCTATGTAGTTAATGAAGAAAGCACCAAGATGTCATTCTTAAAGTTTGCTTAGCCTTTTGCACTCTGACTTAGTATTGTGAGTACTAAACCTTAGCCATAGTATTAAACCTCCTGCTACTTTTTTTTTTTTTTCATAGTTCCAGAACAAACTATTATTTGTGTTCCTAATTAATAGTTCCTAAGAATCTGGGAGTTGCCAGATCATCTTTGAGACAATTCTGCATAGCCCCACTAAGAGCAAGCCACTGTATAAAAATAGCAACTGCTGGGAGATATTCCCAAGACAAAGTCAGAGCTGCCAATCAACTCCAGCCTTGGGCATCCACTCCACTTCCACAAGGTGAGCTGTCACAGATTATTTACAAAAATCAGCCTGGAAAAGTCTCTTTCTTTGCCCTATTTCTTTCCATTTATTCCTTCTTTATGTTTACCTTTACCTTATTTAATTTTGTAATGATTTTTCATTCTATTTAAGTAATCTTTCTCTTCTTTCCTCTGTTGGTTTTCTAATGCCCTTTAAAGATTCCTTTTCCTATTCAAAATAGTCTAGACCTAAAGACAAGTAGTCCAGGCAATGGTCAGATAAAAAAAGAATTTTCTGTAAATTCTATTGTGAGATACTAATTTTAAAATACTAATTTATCATTACCGGGAAAAAAAATCCAAAGAGCAACATTTCTACATGTGTAGAATGTAGCATATTAGTGTTATACTTTTGTTTAAAGCATATGTGCTATGACTGAATCATTATATTTATCGATAACGGTTTTCAAGGAAATCATACACCAAAATCGCATAGGATCCTTGCTTGAAGTTTTACTTGAAGTGCAAATGGGTGTTCGATGAGACAATAATTTTAATATTTTTCCAGCAGGTAGAAAAAATCATCATATAACTGATCTTCAGAGACCACAATGTAAAAGTATGCACTCTTCTTTTATTTGTCAAATATGCACCACATCATTCCAGCAACTGACATTAGGTAATTGGTTTGCAGCCTCTGAAAATTGGAGACTAGCAAATATATCCATTCATAGATGAAATAAAGTGGTCATGTAAGATACTGACTGAATCATATTGTAGCTTAATCCATTCAAACAACTATTTTAGAAACCTGTTGGAATCAATGTTAAAGGTTACTTAAATTTTCCAAAGAACATTTAATATCCAGTATTGGTACTAGCTTTCACATGTTTTAGTGCCGTATTTTAGAAAGAATATATATTTTTTAAGCCCAACTTGTTTGGATTCAAATCCAGACTTCAGCATTTGCATCCAGTAGAAATCATGCAATATTTAAAAAAAAAAAAAACTTCTCTAAGCCTTAATACTTTTATCTGTAAAATGTAGAAAGCAAAAATTAAAGAAAATTTGATTTAGGTGTAAATAGCATATGTAGGACTTCCAGTTGGTATGTGCTTCTCATATATTACTTTCTTACTGCTTTCAATTGACATCTTCATACAAATAAATACTTATTGATATAATATAATATACAAATATAAGAATTTGTAAGAATTAGTTACTAAAATGTATTTGCAGTTATAGAAAATGTTATATAACAAGCATAAGAACACATTTCTTACTATATGTATATAATCTAAGAATTATCTGAGAGAAATTCTATAAAACTTCCTAGTGTGTTACACCTTACTCTAATAATCACACACACACTCAAGGGTATACTAATTTACCTAGCAGAACCCATCAAAAGAAAAAAAAAAATCTAAGTATGATAGTAAGAATTAGGGTTCCCCAAGATGTTCACATGTCAATCTGTGGAATCTGCAAAAATGCTATTCTACATGTTGAAAAGTACTTTGAATATTTCATTAAATTCAGGATCACAAGATTAGGGGATTATCTTTTATTAGGAACCAACCTAATGAAATAGGTCCTTAAAAGTGAAGACCTTTTCACAAATACTTTCAGAGACAGAGAAATCTGGGCCAGAGAGCTTCCCCTAGGCAATATCTTCTCATGAGTATATTGATTGTGACTAACTGCTGCCATTTCCAAAAATTAGAATTCCAAAGTCCATTGTCTCAGCACTATTGTAAAATCCATATTAAACCGTTTGTTTTTTTAAAGAGATCTAATTTTTTTGTGTATTCCAATCTAATATATTTAAGCTTATACACAAATGTTTTATCACCATCTTTTCTTTTATGGTAATACTTTTAGCCATTCTCATACAGTAACTTATCATATTCTTTCTCTTCTTTCTCATGTATTATCAGGGCTTCTACAATTTGCAAAATTTGTTTTATTAGGTTTTACTGTTGTTGTGTACTTTGTGCTATTTTTTAACCATTTGCCTCAAGTCAGTTACAAAACAGCCAAACAACAGTACAAATTTCCAGGTAGAGACTCATAGCTGCATAAAATAGAGCTGTTTAAGATTATTTTAAAATAAGTAGAGATTTTAATTGTACTTCTTTCTAATTACAGTAAAAAAAATCACTTAGACACAAATCTTCCCTTCATCTTCACAATCACAGGGTAAAATTCAGCAGCGGGTCATATCTTTCTGATTGTTCTCAGCTCACCAGCCTCTGGTAGGGAGAGGTGGAGCCTGGGGAAAAATTCTGTAACCTTCACAGGAAAAGTACAAGAACAACAGTAGTTTCACCTGAAAACTTGTAAACCCAACTGATTTAGTAAGTTTTACATGGCCCCGGATTAAAATAAGAAAAAGCAGGAGAAAAGAATACACTGTCAATTTTCATTGTTTCTCTGTCAACCACACGATGAACAGAAACTAAAAGTTTATCATCTGCAAAGTTTTTCCCTTTCACTGAGGTATGAGTTCAGCTCTACAGGATATTGTGTTCTGAGCCACTGGCTCCAAAATGTTTGAAATTAAAGGAAATGTAGGAAAAGGCACAAGCCTTCACATATGGCACAACCTATGAGTTTTGACAGCTTTGCCTCTGCCAAGAGCCACCTTCAAGTGGCTGGCAATGCTTAAATAAGCACAGTCTAAGAACATCTGTAACTTCCATCTTAATGCTGCCTATGACAGAGTCAAACGAAGTTGCATTTAAAAGAAACACATCTAAAAACAAAAGAGCTAGCTTTTAAAATTCAAAGCATGGACAAGTCCAAAGTTGAAATAAAATAACACTAGCTTGAATTAGTTGTTTCATTTTCTTTTCCGTTCATAATGACAGACTCACATGGATTCATAGGCATGTGAAATACCTACCTCAAAACAATTTTGTTAACATTTAGAATTCATTTTGTCATTTAATAAAATATTTAAAGTGTGCCATGAAATAAAGCATAATGTTTTATGTTGTAGGACGCTATGCTGGTGAAGTTCTCTGTGGAACGGAAGACTGAACTAGCTACTGAGGTTAAAGATTAATCATCATTATCGCTGTAAAACATAATCTGAGTACGGCTAAGGTAAAACTATAGTAACAGCAGTAGTAGTAGTAGTAGCAATAGTAGTAGTAGAATCAGTAATGATAATAATAACAGTAACAACTCTGATTGCTACCATTCAATAAGCAACCATCATAATCCAAACATTGGGATACTATACGTGTGTGTGTGTGTGTGTATACAACACATGTATGTGTCTCCAGTTCTTAAAGCTTTGGGTACAATCAATGTCACTTCCCAGGAGTACCCCCAAATCCCATATTGCCAAGATTATCATCCAGACCAGTTTCTCATAGTTTTATCCACTAATATGGTACAGAATATCTCTGGACATTTCATCAGGCATGCACGTAAGTCCTTTTTATCATCTTACCTCCCCAAGGAAACAAGAACTCACAAAATCCCAGAATATTTATCACCCAGGTATTGGAGGACAACTGATGGATACAACACCATTACCTCCCACAAAAATGAGACAGGAATCAGCAAGTTTGTGAATATTTTGACAGAAACTCACAGGTGTCTCAAGGAGGGGACTGTGACAAGGTAGGCCTTAAAGTACAGCAGCCCTGTGGGTAAGTAACACTCAGTTTCGTACACATGGTTTGGATTTCTGCCCCCACCCAAACCTCATGTTGAATTGTAATCCCCAGGGTCGGAGGTGGGGCCTGATGGGAGGTGATGGGACCAAAGGGGAAGAGTTCTTCTGAATGCTTTAACATGGTGCCTTCTGTGCTGTTCTTATGATAGTGAGTGAGTAAGTTATCACAAGATCCGGTAGTTTAAAAATATGTAGCAGTTCCCCCCAACTCTCCTACTCCTGCTCTAGCCATGTGAAGATGCTGCTCCCACTTCACCTCCTGCCATGATTGTAAGTTTCCTGAGGCGTCCCCTGATGTAGAAGTCACTATGCTTCCTGTACAGTCTGCAGAATTATGACCCAATTAAATCTATTTTCTTTATAAATTACCAAGTCTCAGGTGTTTCTTTTTTTTTTTTTTTTTTTTGTATATATACTTTAAATTCTAGGGTACATGTGCACAACGTGCAGGTTTGTTACATATGTATACATGTGCCATGTTGGTGTGCTGCACCCGTTAACTCATCATTTACATTAGTTGTATCTCCTAATGCTATCCCTCCACACTCCCCACACCCCACGACAGGTGCCAGTGTGTGACATTGCCCACCCTGTGTCCAAGTGTTCTCATTGTTCAGTTCCCACCTATGAGTGACAACATGAGGTGTTTGATTTTCTGTCCTTGCGATAGCTTGCTCAGAATGATGGTTTCCAGCTTCATCCATGTCCCTACAAAGGACACAAACTCATCCTTTTTTTTAAGGCTGTATAGTATTCCATGGTTTATATGTACCACATTTTCTTAATCCAATCTATCATTGATGGACATTTGGGTTGGTTCCAAGTATTTGCTATTGTGAATGGTGCCACAATAAACATATGTGTGCATGTGTCTTTATAGCAGCATGATTTACAATCCTTTGGGTATATGCCCAGGAATGGGATGGCTGGGTCAAACGATATTTCTAGTTCTAGATCCTTGAGGAATCGCCACACTGTCTTCCACAATGGTTGAACTGATTTACAGTCCCACCAACACTGTAAAAGCATTTGTATTTCTCCACATTCTCTCCAGCACCTGTTGTTTCCCTACTTTTTAATGATAGCCATTCTAACTGGTGTGAAATGGTATCTCATTGTGGTTTTGATTTGCATTTCTCTGACAGCCAGTGATGATGAGCATTTGTTCATGTGTCTGTTGGCTGCATAAATGTCTTCTTTTGAGAAGTGTCTGTTCATATCCTTTGCCCACTTTTTGATGGGGTTGTTTGATTTTTTCTTGTAAATTTGTTTAAGTTCTTTGTAGATTCTGTATATGAGCCCTTTGTCAGATGGGTAGATTGCAAACATTTTCTCCAATTCTGTAGGTTGCTTGTTCACTCTGATGGTAGTTTCTTTTGCTGTGAAGAAGCTCTTTTGTTTAATCGGCTCTCATTTGTCAACTTTGGCTCTTGTTGCCATTGCTTTTGGTGTTTAATCATGAAGTTCTTGCCCATGCCTATGTCCTGAATGGTACTGCCTAGGTTTTCTTCTAGGGTTTTTATGGTTTTAGGTCTGACATTTAAGTCTTTAATTGATCTTTAATTAATTTTTGTATAAGATGTAAGGAAGGGATCCAGTTTCAGCTTTCTAGATATAGCTAGACAGTTTTCCCAGCACCATTCATTAATAGGGAATCCTTTCCCCATTTCTTGTTTTTGTCAGGTTTGTCAAAGATCAGATGGTTGTAGATGTGTGGTATTATTTCCAGGGGCTCCATTATGTTCCATTGGTCTATATCTGTGTTTTGGTACCAGTACCATGCTGTTTTGGTTACTGTAGCCTTGTAGTATAGTTTGAAGTCAGGTAGTGTGATGCCTCCGGCTGTGTTCTTTTGGCTTAGGATTGTCTTCGCAATGCGGGGTCTTTTTTGGTTCCATATAAACTTTAAGGTAGTATTTTTCCAATTCTGTGAAGAAAGTCATTCGTAGCTTGATGGGGATGGTATTGAATCTATAAATTACCTTGGGCAGTATGGCCATTTTCACAATATTGATTCTTCCTATCCATGAACTTGGAATGTTCTTCCATTTGTTTGTGTCCTCTTTTATTTCCTTGATCAGTGGTTTGTAGTTCTCCTTGAAGAGGTCCTTCACATTCCTTGTAAGTTGGATTCCTAGGCATTTTATTCTCTTTGAAGCAATTGTGAAAGGGAGTTCACTCATGATTTGGATCTCTGTCTGTTATTGGTGTATAGGAATGCTTGTGATTTGTGCACATTGATTTTGTATCCTGAGACTTTGCTGAAGTTGCTTAAGATTTTGGGCTGAGACGATGGAGTTTTCTAAATATACAATCATGTCATCTGCAAACAGGGACAATTTGACTTCCTGTTTTCCTAATTAAATACCCTTTATTTCTTTCTCCTGCCTGATTGCCCTGGACAGAACTTTCAACACTATGTTGAATAGGAGTGATGAGAGAGGGCATCCCTGTCTTGTGCCAGTTTTCAAAGAGAATGCTTCCAGTTTTTGCCCATTCAGTATGATATCTGCTGTGGGTTTGTCATAAATAGCTCTTATTATTTTGAGATACAGCCTATCAAAACCTAGCTTATTGAGAGTTTTTAGCATGAAGAGCTGTTGAATTCTGTCAAAGGCCTTTTCTGCATCTATTGAGATAATCATGTGGTTTTTGTCTTTGGTTCTGTTTATATGCTGGATTATGTTTATTGGTTTGCATATGTTGAACCAGCCTTGCATCCCAGGGATGAAGCCAACTGGATCATGGTGGATAAGCTTTTTGATATGCTGCTGGATTCAGTTTGCCAGTATTACAGTGAGTATTTTTGCATCGATGTTCATCAGGGATATTGGTCTAAAATTCTCTTTTTTTGTTGTGTCTCTGCCAGGCTTTGGTATCAGGATGATGTTGGCCTCATGAAATGAATTAGGGAGGATTCCCTCTTTTTCTATTGATTGGAATAGTTTCAGAAGGAATGGTACCAGTTATTCTTTGTACCTCTGGTAGAATTTGGCTGTGAATCCATCTGGTCCTGGACATTTTTTTGGTTGGTAGGTTATTAATATTGCTTCAATTTCAGAACTTGTTATTGGTCTATTAAGGGATTCAACTTCTTCCTGGTTTAGTCTTGGGAGGATGTCTGTTTAAAGGAATTTATCCATTTCCTCTAGATTTTCTAGTTCACTTGCATAGAGGTGTTTATAGTATTCTCTGATGGTAGATTGTTTTTCTGTGGGATCAGTGGTGATATCCCCTTTATCATTTTTATTGCATCTATTTGATTTTTCTCTCTTTTCTTTTGTATTAGTCTTACTAGCAGTCTATCAATTTTGTTGAACTTTTCAAAAAACCAGTTCCTGGATTGTTTAATTCTGTGAAGGGTTTTTTGTATCTCTTATCCTTCAGTTCTGCTCTGGTCTTAGTTATTTCTTGCCTTCTGCTAGCTTTTGAATGTGTTTGCTCTTGCTTCTCTAGTCTTTTAATTGTGATGTTAGGGTGACAATTTTAGGTCTTTCCTGCTTTCTCTTGTGGGCATTTCGTGCTATGAATTTCCCTCCACACACTGCTTTAAATATGTCCCAGAGATTCTGGTATGTTGTGTCTTTGTTCACATTGGCTTCAAAGAACATCTTTATTTCTACCTTCATTTTGTTATGCACCCAGTAGTCATTCAGGAGCAGGTTGTTTGGTTTCCATGTGGTTGAGCAGTTTTGAGTGAGTTTCTTACTCTTGAGTTCTAGTTTGATTGCACTGTGGTCTGAGAGACAGTTTTTTTTTATAATTTCTGTTCTTTTACATTTGCTGAGGAGTGCTTTACTTCCAACTATGTGGTCAATTTTGGAATAAGTGTGATGTGGTGCTGAGAAGAATGTATATTCTGTTGATTTGGGGTGAAGAGTTCTCTAGATGTCTATTAGATCCACTTGGTGCAGAGCTGAGTTGAGTTCCTGGATATCCTTGTTAACTTTCTGTCTCATTGATCTGTCTAATGTTGACAGTGGGGTGTTAAAGTCTCCCATTATTATTGTGTGGGAGTCTAAGTCTCTTTGTAGGTCTCTAAGGACTTGCTTTATGAATATGGGTGCTCATGTATTAGTTGTATATATATTTAGGATAGTTAGCTCTTCTTGTTGAATTGATCCTTTTACCATTATGTAATGGCTTTCTTTGTCTCTTTTGATCTTTGTTGGTTTAAAGTTTGTTTTATCAGAGACTAGGATTGCAACCCCTGCTTTTTTTTGTTTTCCATTTGCTTGGTAGATCTTCCTCCATCCCTTTATTTTGAGCCTATGTGTCTCTCTGCATGTGAGATGGGTCTCCTGAATACAGCAAACTTATGGGTCTTAGCTGATTATTTTGCTCGTTAGTTGATGCAGTTTTTTCCTAGCATTGAGGGTCTTTACAATTTGATATGTTTTTGCAGTGGCTAGTACTGGTTGTTCCTTTCCATGTTTAGTGCTTCCTTCAGGAGCTCTTGTAAGGCATGCCTGGTGGTTACAAAATCTGTCAGCAGTTTTGTTTTTCTGTAAAGGATTTTATTTCTACTTCACTTACAAATCTTAGTTTGGCTGTATATGAAATTCTGGGTTGAAAATTCTTTTCTTTAAGAATGTTGAATATTGGCCCCCACTCTCTTCTGGCTTGTAGAGTTTCTGCCAAGGGATCTGCTGTTAGTCTGATGGGCTTCCCTTTGTGGGTAACCTGACCTTTCTCTCTGGCTGCCCTTAACATTTTTTCCTTCATTTCAACTGTGGTGAATCTGACAATTATATCTTGGAGTCGCTCTTCTTGAGGAGTATCTTTGTGGTGTTCCCTGAATTTCCTGAATTTGAATGTTGGTCTGCCTTGCTTGGTTGAGGAAGTTCTCCTGGATAATATCCTGCAGAGTGTTTTCCAACTTGATTCCATTCTCCTGGTCACTTTCAAGTACACCAATCAGATGTAGATTTGGTCTTTTCACATAGTCCCATACTTCTTGGAGGCTTTGTCATTTCTTTTTCTCTTTTTTCTCTAAACTTCTGTTCTCACTTCATTTCATTCATTTAATCTTCAATCACTGATACCCTTTCTTCCACTTGATCGAGTTGACTATTGAAGCTTGTGCATGCGTCACGTAGTTCTCATGCCATGGTTTTCAGCTCCATCAGGTCATTTAAGGACTTCTCTACACTGTTTATTCTAGTTAGCCATTTGTCTAATCTTTTTTCAAGGTTTTTAGCTTCATTGCAATGGGTTTGAACATACTCCTTTAGCTTGGAGAAGTTTGTTATTACTGATTGTCTGAAGCCTTTTTCTCTCAATTTGTTAAAGTCATTCTCTGTCCAGCTTTGTTCCATTGCTTGTGAGGAGCTGCATTCCTTTGGAGGAGAAGAGGCGCTCTGATTTTCAGAATTTTCAGCTTTTCTGCTCTGATTTCTCCCCATCTTTGTGGTTTCATCTACCTTTGGTCTTTGATTATGGTGATGTACAGATAGGATTTTGGTGTGGGTATCCTTTCTGTTTGTTAGTTTTCTTCTAAAAGTCATGAACCTCAGCTGCAGGTCTGTTGGAGTTTGCTGGAGGTCCACTCCAGAACCTGTTTGCCTGGGTATCACCAGCAGAGGCTGCAGAACAGCAAATATTGCAGAATGGAAAATGTTGCTGTCTGATCCTTCTTCTGGAAGCTTTGTCTCAGAGGGGCACCCAGCTGTATGAGGTGTCAGTCAGCCCCTACTGAGAAGTGTCTCCCAGTTAGGCTATTCGGAGGTCAGGGACCCACTTGAGGAGGCAGTCTGTCCATTCTCAGATCTTAAACTTCATGCTGGGAGAAGTACTACTCTCTTCAAAGCCGTCAGACTGTGACGTTTAAGTCACAGAAGTTTCTGCTGCCTTTTGTTCCGCTATGCCCTGCCCCCAGAGGTGGAGTCTACAGAGGTAGGTAGGTCTCCTTGAGCTGCGGTGGGTTCCACCGAGTTTGAGCTTCCTGACTGCTTTGTTTACCTACTTAAGCCTCAGCAATGGCAGATGCCCCTCCCCCAGCCTCGCTGCTACCTTGCAGTTCATCTCAGACTGCTGTGCTAGCAGTAAGTGAGGCTCCGTGGGCGTGGGACCTTCTGAGCCAGGTGCGGGATATAATCTCCTGGTGTGCCATCTGCTAAGGTCATTGGAAAAGCACAGTATTAGGGTGTGAGTGTCCTGATTTTCCAGTTACCATCTGTCACGGCTTCCCTTGGCTAGGAAAGGGAATTCCCCGACCTCTTGGGCTTCCTGGGTGAGGTGATGCCCCACCCTTCTTTGTAGACTGCACCCACTGTCTGACAAGCACCAGTGAGATGAACCTGGTACCTCAGTTGGAAATGCAGAAATCACCCGTCTTCTGCGTCGCTCACCCTGGGAGCTGCAGACTGGAGCTGTTCCTATTCGGCCATATTGGAACCTCCCTCCTCTGATGTTTCTTTACAGTAGTGTGAGAATGAACTAATACACAGCTACATGCTGTGACAGTCCCTCAGAGATGAGCTTCAATGGGATAATTCTTTTCTTTATTGATCCTGGTGCCTGATTAATACAAAGGTCAGAATCTCAGGTTTGACTCTGTTGTCTCCATATTATCTGATCTCCAAATATGGTTGTCATCACTAAATCCTGGGCACATATACCAGCTCTAAGGGGAGGGAGAGGTAGGGGATATTAGTTAAGTGTCTTGTATATAGTAAGAGAAAACAAAAGTGATCTTCAGATGAGGTTACTGCTTAGTCTCATAAATCAACTGTGTCTCAGGTATGTCAAGTGTACCAAAGTGTACTACAAATTTCTTTATTTTGGAAACTAAAAGATATGCTATTTTAAAAATTTTATAATAACAATCAAAATCTGATACCTAAGAAATAGGTATCAAATAGGCATGATAACAAAACTAAAACAACATATATACTGATTTCTAAAATGAGTCATAAGTTATTAATAACCCAGTGCTTTCAGATGTACTTGGAAATCTTGTAGCATGTATCTTTCAAATAATTTTCAGTCAGTCATAGTGATATCAGGCCTGGACAGGCTATAGAGAGGCAGAGTCTATAGTCACTTGGTACTTACATTTTGAAAAGTGTCACAAAAAGCATACCAACTTTAGCCCCATCTAGAAATATCTTGCTCATTAAACCACACTCTTTTGTTGCCAGAACCAGAAATTCATCTCATATTGAGTAGGAAGTTTGTCACAGTAATTGGGAAATCCAGGGTTGCATTGGGGATAACAATGTAACAATATCCAGTTTCAGAATAAGGTCACTGGATTTCTCTTTCTCTCTCTCAGTCTCACGAATGTGCACATACCCACATACCTTAATGCCTTAGAAATGTTTCTGCTATACTCTTCTTTTTTCTATTACCCTGCAGACAGGCTTCCTTGACACAGCCAGGAAAGGTGGTTCAGGCAGTTTCAGAATCACATCCTTCCAAGGTTATAAATCACTTTGAAGAAAAATAATCTTTTAAATGTCTCTTCAAATTCTTATAAGATGCTGAATTTAAACAGGCTCCCTCCCACATGGTTAGCCACTGAAGAAATTATAGAGAAAAAATTTTAAAAAGCTGTGAGGCTACCCTAAGTTAAAATGGCTCTTTGAATTGTTGCATGTTTGACAATGTGGGTTACTACAGTCTGGAGCAGGGGGTTTCTTAAAACAATAATAATAAGGCAATTGGAAAGCTGCTCTTAGTTCTCTTGGTTTCTGCTTTAGGATAGGCAGTACCTGACCCTACTAGAGGAGCTTGGTGCCAACACTCCAGCTGCTGTATAGGGCATTTCAGAGAGAATATAATGAGAAAAGCAGAGAAACCTTGGTTCAAAGAGATTTAAGGTAGACCTTTTTCAAAGAGACCTCCTCCTATCCTTACTCTCCACTTATAAAAGAGGATGAAGGATTTTAATAAAAGGTGGCCTTCTTTTTGTTGTTGTTTCTCCCTGAGTATTCTAGATGTATTTTTTTTTTTTTTTTTTTGTAAAATTTGTAATTAACATCAATTTCTACAAAAAGCTTAACTGGGATTTTGATTGGAATTGCATTGATTTTATAGATCAATTTGAAAGGAATACCAATGGACAATAGTGGGTTCTCAGACCTGTCAATAAGGTATATCTCTTTCTTTAGGTCTTTAGCTTTTCTCAGAAATGTTTTATAGTTTTTAGTGTGTAGTTCTTGGGCAATTTGTCAGATTTGGTATTTATCTTAGTCTGTTTGTGTTGCTATAAAGAATACTTCATGCTGAATAATTCATAAAAGAGATTTATTTGGCTCATGATCCTGATGGCTGGAAAGTTTGAAATTGATCTCTGCATCTGGCAAGGACCTGAGACTGCTTCTACTTATAATGAAAGGTGAATGGGACTCAGCATGTGCAGAGATATCATGGTGATAGTGAAAGCAAGAGAGAGAGTGAGAGGGAGGAGGTACCAGGCTATTTTTAATAACTAGCTCTCACAAGAACTAACAGAATAGGAACTCACTTACATCTGAGAGGAAACATTAGTCTGTTCATAAGGATCCATCCCCATGACCCAAACACCTCCCGTGAAGACCTGCCTCCAACATTGGGAATTAAATTTTAACATGAAGTTTGGAGGCGACAAATGTCTAAACCAGAGTAGTATTTCCCACTGTATAGTTGTTTTAGATGGGACTATGTTTTAAGTTTTAAATTTTTGATCATTTGTAACTACTATACATAAATTCAAAGGAATTTTACATATTGATCTTGTATCCTGCAAACTGTTAACAGATGCTTACTAGTTGTACTAGGTTTCTGTAGATTCTATCAAGTTTTCTACATGATCATGGTCTACAAATAAAGATATGTGTGACTTTTTTTTTTTTTTTTTTTTTTTTTTTTTTCAATTTGAAGGCCTTTTAATTTTTGTTCTTGCCTTTTGCACTGGCTAGAAACAGAAGAATGATGTTAAATAGAAATGTGTAAAGGAGATATCTTTGACTTGTTTCTAATTTAAGGGGAAATCACTCTTTTTTTTTTTACCATTTTGAGTGATGGTATTTATTGGTGTTGTAGATTTACATTTATCAAGTTTAGGAATTTCCTTTCTACTGCTAGATTTCAGAAATTTTTTTCTTTTGAAATGAATGAAGGATTTTGCTAAATAATTTATTTGAACTTTTTGAGATAACAGGATTTTTTTTTTTGCTTAAGTTTATTCATATGATAAAGTATACTGATTCATTTAGGAATATAAATCCATTGTGCATGGTATAATATGTTTTTACATATTAGTAGATTTCTTCCTTCCTTTTATTCTGTGTTTATTTCTGGTGCAATTATCAGTTTGACATTGATTTTTTTTATCAATATTCTAATTAATATTCTTACTGTTTTCTGGTAGTTTAAATATGTATTTGTTTTTTATTCTTTGGGAGAATGTTCATTCAATGTAGCTTCCAAACATAAAATCAAGTAATTTTGTTAATCTATTTTCTTTTTAACTTCTAAGAAATCTTTCATTATTACCTTTGAGAGATCAGTATATTATCATTTAAAGTTTTGTTCTGTTTTCTTCATTGTCTCTATTTTCTCTATATTTCTATTTTATTTGTTTAGTTGATTTTGTCACAGTATTTCATAGTGGAGAGTTTCTCAAGTGTTTGAGAATTATTTTCTGCCTATTTGAATTTAATAATGAAGTAATGATAAGTTGGATGTTTTGTGTGCATTGGTGAATCTTGGACTGGTTTACCTGACCAGGAATGCAGGCACTATGCTGAGATATTAAATATCTGTAACTATATATATTTCCTCCTGAATTGTTCAATTGTTTAAGGAAAAAAGTATCTAATTTTATGGTAAAAAGTAAATTCCTGTCAACAGCAATCCTTGGGCCAAATGGTACAGGCAGGAGGACACATTGGCAAAGAGTCTCATTATTCAATATGTAAACTCATATAGTCATCCTGTTGTGACAGGTCTCCATAGTTTATATTTTTCTGTGTTTATTTTCCCTGAACTGCAGCATCTCTCACTCAATATCTCAGAAAATAAGCTTTTATACTCCTGCCAAAATTACGGAGGAACATATGCCCAGAATGATAGAATATGGGGAGAGACCACAATGCCTAACTGATTTGTCATTCTTGAGCTTTGGAGTAATTCCTTTTGCAGCCCTCACCTTTTACCTTTGGGAAATTTTATTAAAATTATTACAACTACCTTTTGTAACTAAAGCAATGATGTCAAAATTATGGATGGTAATTATTTTTTTACTTACTTTTTTTCTGATACTGAGTTATCTATTGGGATTTTTCTCCATTTCCATATAGTCACTAACTCTTTACTTCCAAAGTCATTTCACAACTTTCCCTGGATACTTCTTTGCTGCCAGTGTAGATAACATACATGTTTTTAGGTTTAGTAAACTCAGGAATTTAACCTTCATATCCATCCCTCCGAACTGTTAGTTTATTTTATTTCTTACTAGTTCCAGAGAATTGATCAAAGGAAGGACAACTTTTCATTGTACAAATCTAGTAAAATAATAAAGTTATATCAGGTTTTACGTGTCACAAAACATTTTAATGACATTTTCATAAAATCACCAAAATAAACCCTGTAATATTATAAGTAAAATTTTAGGTATTTTTGTCATTTTTCTAGATGGCAACATAAAGAGCCTTTAATGATCCCAAAAGTATTAAATGGCAACACTAGAATTCAGAAAGTATTTCTTATTTCATGCTGCCTTATCTACTAGAAAAACTCTAAAAGATAAGTACATATTCTTATAAGCAGTTAGGTCTGGTGGTTTATGAAAATGTCCTCTTCTAGTAGAAGTATGTGCTAAAGTGTGCTGTGTCTAGTATCCCACAATGGGTTGTAAGCAGGATACGTATTTTATGCTGTCATCTCTAAAACAATGACTTATCTAACAATTTTTAAAACCTTTTACTTCTTGACTGGTCTCCAAACACCAGACCTCTGAGTTTCATTTTCTCCTTTGGAACTTATCTTAAGCATGGAATGGACACTAATTCCTTTGTGACACAGGACATCTCAGTAGACCCAGGAATTATTTGAATACCTCTCCTGGCACTGGTGATCTTCTTCTATTCTTGCATTTATAAAGAATCTGTAAGATAATATTGTTTTCCAGATTTATTCCAATTGGCTTTAGGTTCACATAGGGAATATCCTGGGACCGTTCACATTTCAATAGCAGAAGTGCCATCTTCATTTCAAGTAGGTATGACATCTGCCCTCACAAATACAACTCTCATTACTTGCAGTTATGAGTCATTTGAGAATAATTTTCTCCTCAGAAACTTAAGTTGTTTATAATAAAGCAATTCATATTTACCCATATTTTACTGAAGCAAGCAATAATTTTAAAATGCACGATTCCACCTCATGACCTGTGTAAATAGTTCACATTAACTGAGAGCCTTGAAAAATTATCTCTTTTCACTCATATTTTCCATAATTAAATGGTGTCTAGTTGATAAAATTATAAAGTATAATTTAAATTTTATTCTCTGACATCAACTTTTGAAAAATATGCATAAGTTTTTAGAAGTTGAAAGTCAAAAAGTCACTTAGATGTAAAATGCATTTACTGATATACATACCTGAAAATCCAGAAATATGACTGATTCCAGACAAAGCTTGATACAGCAGCAACAATAATGTGACTAAAACTTAACATTTTTACAGATCTCTACTACCTCTTCTAAAATGAAAGTGTGACCCTTAAGTTAAAAACAAATAAAAAGTCTCTGGTCTCTATGCTTGTGACCTAGTAAAAGTTTTCTTTCATCTCCTGAGATGTGACCGAGTTACATGCTCTAGTGAAAAATCCTTGAATTTATCCTTACCATCAGTAGCTTAAGCCATCCCTAAAGTCAAATCCTACTTACCTGAAGAGCACTTTCAAACTGCAAATTATATCTTATTAGTCAGTTGTAGAATCAATATGTACATTTCTTTTTTTCAAAAGAATATACTAGAATAGAATTTTAAAAATCACAGTACATCACACTTGATAGCAGTGGCTACTTTATAACACAATGTTTTAATGTATGTTTATGTGAATGTATATATGTAAATGTCAAGAAAGTTTGAACGTATGCCCGAGTAAAAGTAAGATCAGTGTGCCTTTCAATAGCCCAAACAACCACATATTCACTATATATTTCTTTATCACCACTTGTTTTAAAATCTTCACTAAAAGAAATGAAGTGACAGTTTGACAAATATTTACTCTTTTGAAATTAAGAATTTTACCATGATTTTAAAACAAATTATTCTGAAAGAAATTCAACACTTTCTTCTGTGTTAAATAAGATCCTATGTATAATACATTTAGCATATTATTTGGGTAAGCAATAAACCTAAAGAATGAGGTAGAACCACCAGAGTCCTCAAGGGCATGGCAGTTCTGAGGACAAGACAAAAATCTAATTATCTGCCTTGGGCTAGAGCCAGCCTGACAGAAAGAACATCTCTGTAATGAACTAAGTGCATGATTTATCTCAGAACTTCAGGCATTGCTCACCCTAAATGCAGAGGTTTAAAGGGGCTACCTATATGGATTGAGCATCTAGGAGCAGGGATTAAGGGACATTGTTATATCACATAAATCAATAGAACATGCAGAACTTGACTTGTATTTTCAATTTGTGAGAAGTCTTGTGCTTTAAAAATGTCTGTAAAGGTTAATAAAATATATTTTTTTCTGTTTTGAATTCCACTCAGTTACAATATGATCTAACATTTATTCACCAAGAAACTTAACCAAGCAGAGTAGAACATTCCCATAAAAATATCAACCGAGACCAAGAGCATTTGTGTGTTTATCACGTGTGTGATACAGTTCATATTGATTCAGAGCTTGTCATCACATGTGTTTAATAAAACAAGCAAAATCATAAAATTCAAAAATAATGTGGGTAAATAACACTTCCCGGGAAGCAATTCTGGTGCACTTGAGATGCCAACAGACATAGAAACTTGCCATACTTATTGCCATGGGTTGGTTGAAATCATAAGGACTATTTCCAGGTTTAACATTCTCTTATAAAATATTCTATTATAAGCAATTATTTTAAAAAACGTATTTTTGAATATCAAAATGTGATGAAAATATAAACACCAAGAAAATCAAATACTAATATAGAGAAAGGGGATGACTTAGGGTGGGAGTACTTTAGATGCATTTTAGAGTAAAGGCTTATTTTGAAATTAGTCTTGGAGAATGAGATTTGTGTGTGAGGATATAATAACTTATTATTTCTAACTGGATGTGAAGAAAATGTAAAAATTATTCTATTCAGATTATATTGGTCCAAAACTGTGTAGTCCCTTGAACATAGCCAACTACTATTTTCATGCCATGTTGGACAGGAGAAGAGAAGAAAGACTCAGTGGATAGTCAAGAGGACACAGATTAAGGTGTTTATTTTACTGTGTATTCTTCTTGTGATAATTATTTGGTACATGTGGAAATGTACTGTCAATGAATCCTCCAAGGAGTTAACTGGCATTCTTAGAAATGCTAACAAGAGGGTTATGGAAAAAAAAAAAAAAAAAAAAGATGACTTTAAGGAGGTCAGAATACAAGCAATGTTTTAAAGTTGGAGGTTATGATCAATGACATGTAGAGAATTTTAAGGTCTAAATAAAATTGTATACCATTTGTTACTTTGATAACTGTAAAACATCAGAAATCAAATTCTAGAGTTCTGTTTTTTAAAATAGACATTTGATAAGTAAACTAAGCGGCACATAAAACCTCCGTGTAAATAATTGTCCTCAAATGTCAATGCCATTTAGGACATAGAAAGGTGGATAAGTTTTCACTCCTCTGTGATTTCTGCTTTTAAGAGAATCATTTACTTTAATGCTGGCAGAATACTTCATACTCAAATGATTATTTTGTCCTTATGAGAAGGTTTAGCAGATTCCATTTAAGAGAACATTAGAATTTTCAGATTCCAGAATTATGAGAATATTCAGAGACTAAAATAGTCTCTAAGTTCTGCAGCTTCAAATGCCCTGAAATATTAATAGATATTTTTATTCTGTCCATGAAACAATGAAAGTTGGGCCTAATAAATATTTTTTTCAAGTGTGTGTGTGTGTGTGTGTATGTGAGAGAGAAAGAAATAGAGGGTGTGTGTGCGTATGTGTGTGTGTATGTGAGAGAGAGAGAAACAGAGGGTGTGCTAGAGAATGATCCATGAGTCCTCAGTGCTTTTTCCAGTTCCATGACTTATTACCTGCAATCTTAGACTCATTGTTTTACTTTATAGGAATTATATATTTTCTAAAATAAAAGGATTAGAACTAGAGCCGGAATTCACAAACTAACTGACAGCAAATATGATCTGTAGATAAGTTTTGCTTGACTTATTTGGGTTATTTGTTTTACACAAATTTGAAATGTTTAAAAAAAAATCATGAGACTTCACATAACAGGGTCGATATCTTGCCTTTTGAGCACATTGATTCTGTTTTTGAACAGTAGTCAGCAAGAGCCAAGTCACTGCTCCTCTCTGGTCTTCTTAGGTTGGGTGACACATTGTAAATGGACATAAAGAGATGTATCTATCCAGTTTACTGCCCTGGCTTATGTAAATATTTGCATATACCATCCCTGGACCAAGGTGATACTAAGTCCTCTAAATTTTCTAAGCATTCTGACTGTACTGTAAAAAGAATGGGACATGTTTAAATATCTAAGTTTATATATGTGTTGATTTATATGATTCTACTAATTCATTTTATTGGTTTCATTGTATATCCTTTCTTTATTCAAGAATATAGCTTTCCTCTGCTTAACACTCTAGGTGTTAGCTACCTTTGTGATTATGTATTATGATTCTATTGTAAAAAAATAACACATTTGAAAACATTAAGTGTATACATACAAAAATATATACTTTATAGAAATGTTTTATCAGATAGCTAAATGAAATGACCAACATATACCTTTACAGTAAATTTATATCACAAAAATAATCCAATGATGATGCTGCTATGTAAACAGTGGATGTTTATTACTATTTTCTCTAATAGTAAATATAAAATGAACAAGATACAAAAGAGTAAAACGAGGAAAAAACATTTTAATGAGGTGTTTAAATCAATTATTAAATAAAATATGATGTTACTAATTGATAAAATCCAATGTACATAGAAAAAATTTAAATATTTTAAAACTTTATAATTTAAAACATTTGACAACATTTTTTAACTCTATGTGTTTGTGTATGTGTGTTTCTAGGACATGTACATTCACATTAGGACTTACACATGTTTGAAATTACATTTATGTAATTTTTTCACTTTTTGCAATTTAACATTACATATAAATGCACTTAAACAGCAGAAAACATCCATCAAATAACTGTTCTTAAATCTATGTAATTATTCCCACGAGAATTATGTAAACTTTACTCCATTTTTTATTATAATTATTACTGCATTAAACTTCTTTATGCTTATAGCTTTTACTTTTAAATTTCTTCTTTTGAAATATTTCCACAGGTGTTCCCAAGAGCGAAATTACTCAGTTAAAGGGCATAAGCTTTGCTGTAGTTTATGATATATATTGACATGGGACTTTCCAAAAAGAAAATGCTAATTAATACTGCTACAATTTAATGTACCAATGTTGTTAGAACTCTACCAACATTTGCATATTGTAAGTTTAATTTTCAAGCTAATTTGAAAACAAATAAAATTATGTAATAATTGTTTAAATATGCATTTATCTTAATATTGTAATGCTCCACATTTTAACACAGACTTCTTATATTTAAAAAAATGTCGGATGATCAGTTCTACATTCCTAGATACAAAGTATATGTGAGAAATCCTGTAAACCAGTCACATATATATGGCAATGTTGAAGGAAGAGAGTGGGTGACATAAAACTTAATTCAGATTATCCTAACATAAAATTGCTGTTAACATAATTATTTCTCATAAAATCATCCACCCACAAAAAAATGCTTTCCTAAGTATTCTTTTATAATAAACTCTAATATTCTAGATCTCTAATAACCAAATAACTCTTTGCTGCACAGTACTTTCAATTGCTTCTGAAATAACGTGTTATTTCATCAACTTAAATCATAGAAGACAAGCTGCTTTTATAGTTTTGCCCATGACGCTTCAAAAATCAAACTCATTAGTTAGGTCAATGGAAAACCAGAAATGTTAACATTGCCAACTTTACAAAAAAAATTAAGCATTCATGTGAACAAAGCTCTTTGAAACAAAATATTTTGTAAAATATAATCCTCATTTACAAAGATATCGTATATATGTGTGTGTGTATATATGTGTGTATATGCATATATACACACATATATATGTAAAAAATTATAAATGGGTGTGTGTGTATATATAATATATATACACATACTTATATATATACACACAAATATATATACATGCACACATATATACATATACAATAACAATTTAGAATGGCTTATATATAATGTGTATATATATTCCAAATGGTTTATATATATATATATATGTATACACACACACACACACACGCACGCATACTCAAGAGCTCTTTCATGGAAATATACAAGAAGATTAATGTTGTTTTCCTGCCTGCTAACACAACATGCATTCTGCCATTCTGCAACCTATGGATCCAGGAGGATAAGACTAATTAATAAGACTTGACTTTCAAGTCTTATTTAGTAAACATATTTTGTAAGGCTATATGTACCTCATCTATAATGATACAGTATGTATATGTGTGTACTTGTGTGTGTGTGTGTGTGTGTGTGTGTATACAACACATATCAACCATTCTAATCTATACAGGCATATCTCATTTACTTTGTTTCATTTTATTGCACTTTACAAATGTTGTGTGGTTTTAATCAATTGAAGGTTTGTAGCAACCCTGTGTTGGGCAAGACTATTGGTGTCATTTTTCCAACATGCTTACTTCATGCCTCTGTGTCACATTTTAGTAATTCTTGCAATGTTGTACATTTTTAATTATAATTATATATGTTATGGTATCTGTAATCAGAAATGTTTGATATTCCTATTGCAATTGTTTTGAAGGCTTACAACTGCTCCCATATAAGACAGGGAAATTAGTCAAGAAATGTTGTGGGTGATCTGACTTCTCCACAAGTGGGCCTCATCTCTCTCTCCCCTCTCTCTCTCTCTCTCTCTCTCTCTCTCTCTCTCTTTCTCTGAGCCTCCCTATTCCCTGAGACACAACAATATTGAAATGCATCCACTTAATAACCCTACAATTTTTTCTAAGTGTTCAAGTGAAAGAAAGAATCATATGTCTCTCACTAAATAAAAAACTAGACATGATTATGCTTAGTGAGGAAGGCATGTTGAAAGCTGAGACAGAATGGCAGGTAAGCATCTTGCACCAAGTAGTTCAGCCAAGTTGTGAATGTAAAACAAAAGTCATTGAAGGAAATTAGAAGTGCTACTCTACTGAACACACAAAGGACAAGAAAGCCAATCAGCCTTACTTCTGATAGGGAGAAGCTGAGCAGTCTGGATAGAAGATCAAACCAGCCTCGACATTCCCTTAAGCCAAAACTAATTCAGAACGAGGTTCTAACTGTCATCAGTTCTATGAAGATTTAGGTGAAGAAGCTAAAGAAGAAAAATTTGCAACTAGGAGAGTTTAGTTCATGAAGTTTAAGGGAAAAAGCCCCTCCGTAACATAGGTAAAGCAGCAAGGACTGATGTAGAAGCTGCAGCAAGTTATCTGGAAGATCTAGCTAAGATAATTAATGACGGTGGCTTCTATAAACAACAGATTTTCAATGTAGGTGAAGCAGTCTTTTATTGGAAGAAGATGTTATCCAAAACTCATACCAAAAAATAAAAAGTCAGTGTATGCAAAGCTTCCAAGAGCAGGCCATCTTTCTTGTTAGGAGCCAATGCTAATGCCTTTAAGTTAAAGCCAATGCTTATTTACCATTCCAAAAATCTTAGCACCCTTAAGTGTTTGGCTAAATCTACTCTGCCTGTGCTCTGTAAATGAAACAATAAACCTGAATGACAACACATCTATTTTGAATGATTTACTGAATATTTTTAAGCCCACTGTTGAGATATACTGTTTAGGAAAAAGAAGAATTCATTTCAAAATATTACTGCTCAGTATCAAAGAATCTTATCACCCAAGAGCTCTCATGGAGATGTACAAGAAGATTAATGTTGTCTTCATGCCTGTTAACACTACATCCATTCTGGATCTTTTGGATCAAGAAGTAGTTTTGACTTTCAAGTCTGAATATTTGGTAAATATATTTTGTAAGGCTCTAACTGCCAGAGATGGTGATTCCTCTGATGGACTGGGTAAAGTAAATTGAAAACCTGAAAAGGATTCACCATTCTAGATGCCATTAACAACATTTGTGATTCATGAGAGGAAGTCAATTTGGAGGAAGTTGATTATAATGCTCATGGATGACTTTGAAAGGTCCAAGAGTTTAGTGGAGGAAGTCACTGTAGATGTGGTAAAAACAGCAAGAGAACTAGAATTAGAAGTAAAGTCTGAAGATGTGACCTAATTGCTTCAAAGCCATGATAAAGCTTTAATGTATGAGGAGTTGCTTCTTATGGAGGAGCAAAGGAAGTTGTTTCTTAAGATGAAATCTACTCCTGTTGAAGATACCATGAACATTGTTGAAATGACAACAAAGCGTTTTCATGAACATGACTTATAAAGCATTGGCAATGTTTGAGCCAATGGATTCCAAGTTTTAAAGAAAGTTTTCATGTGTGTAAAATGTTAGTGAGCAGCATCACATGCTACAGAGAAAATTTTTGTGAAAGGAAAAGTCTGTCGATCCAGCTAACTTCACTTTGCATTGATGCAAAAACCCTCAACAAAATACTGGCAAACCAAATCCAGCAGCCTATCAAAAAGCGAATCCACACAATCAGGTAGGTTTTATCCCTGGGATGCAAGGTTGGTTCAACATATGCAAATTAATAAATGTGATTCATCACATAAACAACTAAAAACAAAAACTTCATGATTAGCTCAACAGACAAAGGCTCTCCATATTGATAATAAAGATAATATTTGACTAATCAGATTTTGGTCTATTGAATTACATCTTTTCTCTACCTAAAATATTGGAGCTCTTATACAAGTTAAGCTCAGTCCATTGATCTTGCACTTCTACAGTTTCTTTTATTTTTATTGAAAAACTTCACCTTTACTTTATAGAATTATATTAAGTAGGTATATAATACTGTAAAGTAAAATCTGTGGATACTGAATATACTGATAATTATATTGTTGCATATTTATGATACAGTTTTTAGTTTTAAGTTTATTATCAAAAGATTTTTCTTTTCATGCCAACATGACCAAAAGTGTATTTTTCTAACAATGGGCTACAAACCTTTTAAGCTTGGGGGGAAAATATGACTTACCACATGGAAATATTTCTTCCTATTTGACCTTTTAGCACATTAACAGAATTGAAAGTAAAAGTCAAAAGGCTTAATGCAAGACACGTGAAATTATGCATTTGTCAAACCACACAGAACAACGCAATACAATACAGAGTAAACGTTACAGTTCATTATAGACTTCAGTTAATAACAACTTTTCTGTATTTGCTCATCAATTGCAGCAAAATGAACCATACTTAAGCAAGATGTTAATAATAGGGAAAACTGTGAGTCAGAAACTGAGTCGGTATAAGAGAACTTTCAGTTCTATCTACATAATTTTATGTAAACACAAAACTACTCTAAACAATAAACTTTATTAATATTTAAATAAATATCAAGATGCCTTTTGCTGCTAATTCAGTCTTGTAGACAAAAGTGAGTTGTAAGGCAGGAAATAAAAGGGGGCCTAAAAAGCTGTAAGGTTCTAAATCATAATACTTTATTGGGTGACATATTGAGGTGAGTTTGTTCATTAAACCAAAATATAGCATGCATCTATGAAGCTAAATGACAAATAATTATTTTATTCATTAATATATCACTCTATTTGCCATATTTATCGCCTTTTAATGCATTTTCTTTTCAAAAGTGCTTTAATACTTAATAAAAATTTATTATAAATCAATCATATGTACAGACAAAAAAATGACACAAAATAAGAATTAGAAAATGTCAGCATTTTGCAAAAATCTTGAAAGGGTTTTCTCCTAAAATTGGAAGAATTTTAGCAGAAATTTTATCAGTAATATAACAAAAAGCCTAAAGCATGAAGCTCCTGGGCTCTGTTCCCAGTCAAATTCCACCCGAAGTTTCTTTCATGGATTCTGAGATGATTAATCAAAATACATAGATCAGAGAGTGAATGAAAAGTAACAGTATGTTAAAACACATCTTCAGTGGATTAAGCACTGAAAATCAATGAAGACTGACTCTGAGGGGAAAATATAGATCTTTGAATTGCACTAAAATTATTTTTTACCTAGTAAGAAACAGGATATATTCAAGGATGCTTAAGTTACTGTATGTCTGCTTCATCTGTATCACACATGTTTACAATGAAGTACCTTGGACAGTGTTATGGCAATGAAAGTAAATATTGCAGTAGGTATATAAATAAAATAAATATTCCCTTGTTAAAGATGTAGAGTTCACCTGTACTAACATACTATCGGGAACAAGTTCCAAATTGCTAGGTAAGTTACAAAAAACAAAATTATAACAAGAAAATGCACTAAAAATTCCAATGTTGGAATATCAGTTGGCTAAGTAACACAATAAAACAAAATTATTTCAGTCTTTTGCTAAGTTTACTCCATTAATCTTCTACTCAGAAAATGTAACAGAACTGATCAATACAATCAGAAACATTTATAATTTCTTCATACCATACACTATCAACAGATTGTCCATTAATTGCCTCTAGTCACTAACAATCTATTTTAAACATAATTTCAATGTCTGTTACTGAATCACTGAATTCTCTTATGTTATTCTATTGTATTTCTCTTTTTGGATCAATATATTTCTTGAACATATATGTCAAAGCTACTTTGAGAAAATTTTGAAAAAAATCTATTGTAGAAAACACATTGATCAGTATCACGTGTCCAATAAAGAAGTCACATAGATAGGCACCCTTAATAATGACAATTAGAAAAATTACCACAACTCTACTTTTTTATATTTCATGGGCTCTGAAAAATATGCAGCATTTTTGTATACATGCTTTCTGCACTTATTCTATTAAAAAATTATCCTCCCATCTGTGTATCTTTTCTTTTTTTGCTGGGATAATTGAGTATTTTAAAGTATTTGTTTTATGTTCTAGTTCAGCAGTGGTATGCACACATGCACAATCTCAAAAATTCTATTATATACTCTATTCAGGTTGAAAGCATTTGTTGTTTTAACTAAGCATTTTGGAAAGCAATTGAGGTCAGTTTTCTCTGAATTAGAAGCCATGAACTGAAGCTGGGATCTTATGTAAACTGAGATTTTTGTTGCTGCTCGTACAGGTAAAAAAATGTCATAACAGTGACAATTACAATTTTGGAAAAAAAAAAATGTTGGTTTAAAGCCAATGCTTTTAAGAGATGGCCTCTTTACTCCCAAAAGAAATTATGCTCAAAATGAGTTTGATGTTCCTTCCTACTTCTACATAAATGTCTTTTCCTAGGGGATGGGAGGCTGGGGGAGGGATAGCATTAGGAGAAATACCTAATGTAAATGACAAGTTGGTGGGTGCAGCAAACCAACCTGGCACATGTATACCTATGTAACAAACCTGCACATTGTGCACATGTACCCTAGAACTTAAAGTACAGTAAAAAAAAAAAATTTAAAAACTGAAAAAAAGTCTTTTCCTATATGTCCCAGTTTTATCATTAACTTCTTCCCTTTAATCCTACTTTTGATACAGTTTTTAAAGTTATCTCACCAGTGTAAAGACTTGAACATATGGGGCATGGTGCGTGCAGAGGGCAATCCAGTGTCCTCAGGTGTTCCAGACATTAAACCACCTCAGATTGTCCCACAAATAATTTTTGATTCTATTCTACATCCAATTTTCTTTCTCTGAATTAAAAAAAAGTAAATACAGCTTTCTATTGTGTTTACTTCATGTGTGCAGAAAAATTAATCATCTTTACTCCACATTTAAAATACACACAAATTTATTGATAATAAATAATAATTACGTTTTAAACTCAAGTTAAAATTATGCTCAGAGGCATTTTGTAAGAATCTGCTCCTCTATAGAAAGTTGTGGAGAATCTTGATTTGTAAACATAGAGGTGACGATCCATCAGCATCTCTGCCTTTAATGCCTCACGAAATAATTTTATTATTCTTTTCTGCTTAAAAAATAATATTGAGGGCTCTTCTGTTGTTCTAGGTTAATGATTAGTGTTCTTATTTGTTTCTGAAATCTTACTAAAATACAACCCATCTCTGGAATCATAGTAGGATTTGATTGTAATGCTTTTATTATGACGGTGTGAGCTTTCTCTCTGATTACTCTTTCTTCTAAGGATACAACATAACTGTAAATGTTACATATTATATTGAAATAGTTTTATTCTACACATTTAAAGCCAAAAAAAAGGGAAATCCCAGGATCTTAAATTCTTCCTATATTTTAGATAAAAACAATAGTGCAATTAAATATCCAAATTGGATTAGGGGAAAATTTCTCCAAATGAAATAGACTGTTAAAAGACATACAGTTTATTTCTTCTTCTTTTTTTTTCTTTTGATGGAGTCTATGGTTATCTTTATATAAAAAAATCTATTGTCCCTAACATTAAGATATATAAGAGCCACTGGATTTAGTTGAACTGAAAACATATTTAGGTCCTTAAAACGTTTCTCCTTGATACGTCATAATAGTGCTTCCAACTGGGATACTTTTTCCACTCAATAAACATTTATCAATGTCTGGAGATATTTTTGGTTGTCACAACTGGAGGATGGAATTACAGGCACATAGTTGGTAGAAGCCAGGAATGCTACCAAACAAAACATCCAACAAAGTCCTTAGACTAAATAATATGACCCCAAATATCCATAATGCAAGGTTCAGAAGCTGCCTTTAAGACAAAAATTAAAGCTTAAATTGAAATAATAGAAGTTCTTAAAACTTATCTTGGATACTTGACAAAATATAGGTCCTCATATCTCTATCAAATATTCTAACTTACAGGTTGGTTTGGGAATCCAGTATATACATTTTATGAATTCCAAATGTTTCTTATCTTGGAGGCACATTTGAGGAATAGGGACTTAGAAAGGAACCCAATACCCCTTATTCCTATGCCTTTTTCTCTTCACTGTAAGATGAAATAAATACTATGATACTCTGGTATTGGTTAAATTAATTATAAATTAATTAAGAGTAATCAGTGAGTTCTTGATTGTGGACTATTGAAATCAGTTGCTAGAAATATCAGCCTTTGTTTTTGAGAGTACTTGACTCCATCTTTTTCACTAGCCAGCATTCATTCTGGTTATTCCTATATTATTGTGATACTGGTTTCAGAGAAAGATGGCTAAGGTCTGATCAATGAATTCTGGTCACAGATGTAGCTGGAGCCCCTAAACATGGTGCTTGGTCTGGAGCAGAGAATTACAAAGAACATCTCTCGCATGATGTGTGGCAGCGTTTGATTTGTCATCATGAAAGGAGCTCGAGTAAAAGATAGAATACTGCTTCTTCCTAATTTTAAAATATGGACTTATTCTTAAAATGGCACATTGTTGAGATGTCTTATCTCATATAGAATCTTAGTGAATAAAATGTTTCAAAAGGGGTTCCAGGGTTTCTTTATTAAAATAATAAGTGATTCACCAATGAAAGGGAAAAAACATAATTAAGGCTTTTTATGTACACTAGCTTTTTATTTTACCACATGTAAGCAAAACATTCTATTATCTCTCCTTCAAGCAAAAATAATGTAGTCTAAAATTTTGTCAAATACAAATAACATGTTTATTATTTATTTTCTTTTCAGAAAGAAAGAAAAAAAAGTGAGAGCTTACAAAAATTTTTGTCGTGCTACTGGAAGACAGTTATCTGTTTTTGGAAATTTAAATGATCACAGAGATTTTATTATTAGAATATCTGAGACAGTTACTATAATACCTTTTCAGCTCAATGAAAGTAGCCTAGGTATGTCACCTATAAAAGGAGGTGTATGATAGTACAAATGAAAATCTCAGAGATTAATGAGGTGATAATAGTGAAATATTTTGCAAATTAAATTATCATATTAATTTTTCGGTTTTTAGTTTTCACATTAGAAAATTTGAATTAGTTCCAAATAAAATTTATTAATGTAAAGTCAGCAAATAAAAACATTTTGCAATTATTTTATTAAGTATTCTGTATGTGCATTTTTAATCCTTGTTCCTATGGTCTTACAATATCAAATAATAGATATACATGCTATGAAAATTTCCAAAAAGGAGCACTTTGGTTTCATTCATTTTACTTTTTGTGAAGTACTTCTTAAACATAAGAGCTTCTGATTACATATCAATGTTTTCACCTTGAATTCAAGAGTGATGTTTTATAGAAATACAAGCTCCATAAAATGTATTTTTTTAATTTCACAACGTAGTGCTCATGTTTTCATTATTATTAATTTTTATTTCCTGAAGAAATATGCTACAATCATATGGACAGGATTACTTCAATTAAGAATAATGTATATTAAAGACAAAAACAATCAGCCATACCACTTTTTTTACAAATTTTTATCAGATACATTTTAAAATAATTCTGAAACAGGTTTGCATATCTTTCTTTTATATATTCTTTTTGAGTCCTTTCTCCATGGATAAAATAGCTTTATAAATTTTACATAGAAAATTATCTGTTTTTAATCAGTGAAAAATACTTATTATAACAAGTTTTAAGCTGTTCAGTAGCCTGTGTTCATCCACTAACTGTCTAACAAAACCTATAATAAATCTATACACATGCAGGCCAGTAAATAACCTACGAAATAGAAAAGTCCATTTGCTAGTTGAGATTTTCTTTTTTAGGGACATCAAAAATTTAAGGAAATAGCTGATATGCTATGCCCTCTGGGAAGTGTAGACCACTGATTCTCAAACCTGGCTTCTCATTAAAATCACCAGGAGAGTTAAAAAAAAAAAATGCTGATATCTAAGTTTCATCCCAGAAATTCTAATTTAATTGGCATGGAAAATGACCTTGGCAGCAGGCTATTTAAAATATCCCTTGGTAATTCCACTGTGTCACAACATTTGAGAACCACTGGTAGAGACAGAATAGTGAGTAGAAGGAGTGGAACACCAATCACAGAGGTCTGGTTTTATCCAGGGGACAGTCTCTAGAGAAGCTGAGAGTTGAATGAACTGTGAAGTAATTAGATTTCATATGAATTTCAATTAGATACCTAGGAAAATACAATTTAGCAAATATTCAACTTTTAAAATGCTTAATCCAAAAAAGAGATGCATTTGAGTTGCCATAATTTTTATTAGCGCCTTAGAATATTAATGAAAATCATAGCTTATATTTATGCAAACAAATCAAGACCAAGGATAATCTGAGATTCATGCAAAGACAAAACATCTGAAAAACAAAGCATTTGTGTTCTTAAAAAATAAACCGTGTAAAGATGGTGTACAAGTGGCCAACAAATATATGAACATATACTCAATATCAGTCATCATCAGATAAATGCAAATTAAGACCACAAAAAGGTTTCTGTTCACATCCATTAAGATAGTGACTATCAAGAAAACAAAAACAATATAACAAGTGTTGGCGAGAATGTGGAACAGTTGCAGGCCTTGTGCACTGTTGGTGTGAATGTAAAATGATGCAATTGCTATGTAAAACACAATGGAAATTCCTCAAAAAAGCTTAAAATGTAACTTGCACATGATTCAGCAATCCCACTCAGGGTATAGCAAAATAATTGAAAGCAAGGTCTGACAGAAATGTTTTCATACTTGTGTTCAAAGCAGCGCTATTCGTAGTAACCAAGTAAAAGTATCTCAAATATCCATTGGTAGATCAATGGAGAAGCAAAATGTAGTGTATATATACACATATATATGCACATTGGAAATATATGCATATGTAAATATATATATATATATACACACACACATACAATAGAACATCATTCAGCCTTTTAAAAGAAGAAAATCTTGTTGAATACTACAACATGGTTGAATCTTTGTGTGATGGTTGTTTTTAATGTGTCGACTTGAAAGATCCATGAGGTGCCCAAATAAAACATGGTTTCTGGTTGTGTCTGCGAGGGTTTTTATGAATGAGCATAGCATTTGAATAGGTGGACTCAGTGAAGTAGATTACCCTCCCCAATGTGAATTGGGCATCTTCCAATCCATTGAGGGTCTGAATAGAATAAAACGGAGAAAAAAAAAGAATTGGCCTGTTTTCTTCCCCTGACACTTGGACTGGGATTTACATTATTGGCTGCCTTTATTTTTGGATCTTTGACACAGACTAAATTATACCACTGGCTTTCCTGGATCTCCAGTTTGCAGACAGCAGATTGTGGGACTTTTTAGCCTCCATAATCATGTAAGCCTATCCAATTCCTCCTAAAATCTGTGTGTGTGTGTGTGTGTGTGTGTGTGTGTGTGTGTGTGCATGATCAATACACACTTTATTGGTTTATACTCTATATAATTCATAAATTGAACATTATTGGTTCTATTTCTCTGGAGAACCCTGACTAATACATTTGAAAACATTATGCTAAGTAAAATAAGCAAATCACAAAAAAAATACAGTATGATTACAATTATATGAGGTATCTAAAGAAATAAAATTCATAGACAAAGTAGAATTGTGCTTACCAGGCGCTGCGGTGAGAGAGAAAAGAGGAGTTGATTAATGAGTATAGAATTTCAGATTTGCAAAGTGAAAAGGATCTAGAGATCAACTTCACAGTAATGTGACTATTTCTAACTGTCCACTTAAAAATGGTTAAGATGGTAAATCCTTATGTTACATGTTTTTTTTTTTTAACCACAATTAAAAATTTTGAAGAACATTTTAAAAACTTTAACATGAATATCAAGAGCCTGTGGTTTACATAAACTCCACATGATATCTAATTACATTGATGTTTGTCATGATCAAACATCAGGGCGGCTTGAACTGCAGCCCAAAGGTACTGCAGTATCTTTTCTTGCTCTAGTTCTCACGCAATTAGTAGTCTTTAGTGTTACTTAGTTTATAAATCAAAGTAGTATTACCAAGCATGGAATGTACCACTTCCAGAATCTATAAAGAGGTATCACATAATACACTTCGTTAGTAACAATGAGAAGTGCAACATCTTTTCCATACATCCTTTACTTTGGAAGGGATGTCCTAGCACGTTACAGACCACCAGACCCATCAATGTTTTTGTGATATATATCTCTGTGGGATTTATCTATCACCTTTCAGCATCCATGTGTTTAACCAGGGCCTCCATGACACTAGTTACTTCTTGTACATTCAGATTGATCAACAAGGCCTTGTTATAAGGATTATTGTGATATTCAGCTGGGTGTCAAGTGGGTTTAGATTATTTCAAAATATATTATAACAGGCAAGGAGAAAGCTAACAGAGACTCAATAGTTAACACAGATACAGATTGTAAATGTATATTTTTGTTCATTTCACATGAATGGAAAGTGTTTTGATAGGGATGGTTGTTTTTGTCTTCAGTGGGTTTCGCCTATCTCTACTTATTATACTTATCTGTGCAACAACAGCTATCACTAGGAGGTGTGATGACTCCAATGATCACCTATGGTCAGGGCAGGAGTCTGTATTACCTGAAGCACAGGGACTGAAAGTAGAGGATGGTTAGTTATTCTGTGCTCTGTCTTAATAGAACCAAAATGAAAGGAAAAGGAAGACTGAACTCCCCTTCCACACTGCCAATTATATACCAGGATTGTAGAACAATACAACAAAACTGTTGCTTCAATAGCTGGTCTTGTACTTGCCTTCTAGAGCCTGGGGAAATGCCCAGCTCTCCCTTTCTATCCATATTCTTCTGCTCATTCAACAAAACCATCTGGTATGTGCCTACCATGCGCTGAGGACTTAGAAGCAACACCTCAGTTATTTTCCCTGGGGAGCTCTCAGTCTGTTAGCTGTGGTGTCAGGGACAGGCAACCCATAAGACAGGTGGTGAAGGGAGCACCGAAAGTCAATGAAGAGATGTGATCTGGAGTGATTTACTACCAGGTCAAGTGACAGTCACCCTATTTTGCTATTTTTTCATTACCATTTTGAATTAACGATGTGTCTCTTCCCACGCATCCCCCTCAGAGTAGGGAGTAAACACCTTTGTATGTGACTGTGCTGAGCTTTGAAGCCCCCAGAACAGCAGTCCTCCTGCCTTGCCTTCTTCTCCCCAGGCAATGTGACTCAGGCCGTCCTTGTTTGCAGCCACCAACCCTGCCCGGAGCGGCTGTCTGAACTGGCCTGCCTGGGTCTCCACCAAGGCCAGGATCAGGCAAAAGGAGATGAAGACACCTCCCGCCTCTGCTTCGTTATCCCAGGGCCAGCGGGCCTGCGCGTGCCCGGAGAGGGGCTGCGGCGCGGGCGGCCTGGGGGCCTTGGTTCGCATCGGAGTCTCCTCTGTGCTACCCACACAGCCACTGCCCGAGCGATCTGAGTCGCCACCAGCTGTGTCCGCGGAGATCTGGGGAGCGAGATGGGAGGGGTCGCACGCTCCTCGTCCCCGCCGGACACCGGGCACCGCGTAGCCTCCGAGAGCCGCCCGGAAGCGGGGTCGCCTTGAGGAGCGGCTGAGGCCGAGGACCCGGGGGAAGGAGGAGCCCACGGACGGCTGCAGCCCCAGGTAATCTCCATGGAGGACCGGGCTGGTCTCCTCGCCCGGAGACCCAAGCCAGGCGCCTTGGAATGAGGACTCCAGGGGCGGCACCTCGACCAGACAAGTTTCTGGCAGCTTGAAATGAGGGAGTCCTGAAAAACTGACACTCTTTTTAATCAGCCTATCTTTTCCTATTTAAAATTATTTTATTTAGGCAATGAAATGATAGTCTCTGGGTGACTGTAGTTTTCTAAGTGTAATCCTGAAACTTTTCACTTGCTATGTTCGTTTACGTTGTGTACATTTATTAACCTGCTGACGTTTGGGTAATCAGAAAACAGACATTAAACCTATTCTTAATGGAACGTTGCAAGTTCGCTGTTGGTTTTGGAGTACTGTTTTTCCACTTCTGTTAGCCTCTGTCTTCCCACAGTAACACCAGAACGGGTCCCTAAGTAGTAGTTTTTGCATGTGAGAGTTCTACTTCTGGGATCCTCACCAGGTTAACCAGCTTTTGATTGCTACGATTAATAAGTTATCTAATAACAAGAGGTGCTGCTGCACTAGGGCTGGTACTCCTAACACTTGTGAAACCCCGTGCTAATTTGATGGGAGTGCATACTGCGATCCTTGTATGTCATGTAATATTCCTTAAAACCATCTCAAGTTCTTTTGCCTTTATTCCGGGTGTGACTAATCATTTGCACTATACACTAATAATGCCTCATTTGTAAATGTATGAACTTTTAAAAGACAAAACTCAACTCTAACTTTTCTTGTATTTAATTATTCTAAGAAATTTAGCATTGGGGCAATGTTTAATTCTATTCTAATTAGGTACAATAATGCCTTTAGTTAAATCAGGTTTTAAAAACGCACAGCTTCTTTTTACTCTCATGTATTTTTAAAGCCTTACTTTTGTAACAAGATCCTTCCCTAAAATTGTCTAAGATTGCAGCCAATTTGTTATGCTAATTTTTCCTTGACTGGCTGAAAAGCATAACATAAAATGTTTTTATGTCTTCCTAATTTCTAAATACAAATCAGCAGAGTGCATTGAAATGGAAACGTATTCTATTTAATGTAGGAAACCAACATAATGTTTCAGAGTGCATCTTTCCTCCCCTGTTTCTTGAATTATCCCAGTTTTTGAAGTGGGAGTTGTCTTGGTTGTACTCCCTGCAAACTCTCTTCCCACTTGCCTACTAGAGCAGAGTTAATTAGAATGTAACAAATTCGCACATTTCTTCTCAGAAAAATGTATACTGTGTTGGCTTCTGATATTGTTAAATTACTTTTAGAAATTTTAGGTAATGTATTTGACAAGCTCAAATCCAAATATCTTTCAATCATTATAGCTAATTGTATAAAATAATTACTAAATAGTTATTAATTATTTTAAAGAACTTAATATACTTTAGTTACAAATTAGCATACTCTAGATGGCATTCTTTTCCTTTCCAGTGGAATGCCAACTTCAGGCTGATTTTATTTATAAAATAAATACATTTTATGTCTGGGCAAGTTCTGATATTGGAGGAACCAAATAGATAGATAGGTTACATTGACAAATGGAGGCTTCCTCTTGCTCATTTTGCAAAACTGTGCAGTACTTTCCAAAATTTTGTGAAACTTTACAGAACGTGGTTTTTGTATAAATTTGGTTTTATTATGATATATATAATATGGCTAGTAATTCCAGAAAATAATTGGTGATGCTAGCTTTTGTTAAACACCTTGACAAAATATGGTGGCAACGTTTCCTTGGTCAACTCTTGAGGAGTAACATTTATAAATATATAGATATGGATATTAAAATATAGTTACATATAATATAATTATATATAATTAATGTATATAAATATATATAATTTGTATATATTTACAAATAGATAGTATATTCTAAAATTATACATAGTGAGTATATTCTACTCTAAAATTATATATAGTGAGTATATATATATAGTGAATGTATATAGTGTGTGTGTATAGGTGTGTGTGCGTGTGTGTGTGTGTGTATACATATATACTGAAAATGTGGGAAGCTTCTATAAGATCTAGAAAACAGCCTAAAAAGGGCAAATCTAAGAGTAACTTGCCTTAAAGAGAATATTTACAGAGGTAGAATATTTACTCAAAAAGACAATATACGAAAACTTCTCAAACCTAGAGAAAGGTATCAATATCCAAGTACAAGGTTATATAATAGCAAAAAGATTTAACCCAAAGAAGACTACCTCAAGAAATTTAATAATCAAACTCCCAAAGGTCAAAGATAAAGAAATAATAGTAAAAGCTACTGGAGAAAAGAAAGTAACATACAATGGAACTCCAATACATCTAATTGTTGACTTTTCAGTGAAAACCTTATGAACCAGGAGAGAGTCACATGACATATTTAAAGTGCTGGGGAAAAAACAAAAAACAAAAAACAAAAAACAAAAACCACACAATTATGCTAGAAAAGTACATCCATCAAAATTATTCTTCAAGTATGAAGATGAAATAAAGACTTTTCCCAGTCAAACAAAAGTTGCAGGATGTTGTCAACTCTAGACTATTCCTACAAGAAATGTTGAAGGGAATTTTTCAATATGAAAGAAAATGACATTAATGAGCAAGAGGAAATCATCTGAAGGTACAAAGTTCATTGGTAGTAGTAAGCACACAAATAAGCAGAGTATTACAACATTGTCATTGTGGGGTATAAACTACACTTAAGCAGAAAAACTAAATGCTGAAACAATAAAAAATAATAACTACAACAACTACTCAAGACAGTACAATAAGACATAAACAAAAACAAAACAAGTTAAAAAATGATGGATTAAAGTATAGAGTTTTTATTAGTTTTCCTGTTGTTTGTTTGTTGGTTTGTGTTATATGTACTGTTAAAGCATTATGAGCTTAAAATAATGAATTGTAAGACTGTATTTGCAAGACAGTATTTGATAATCTTAAATTAAAAAAAATCAATAGATACACAAAATTGAAAAGAGAGAAATTAAGTTGTTCTACCAGAGAATATGACCTTCATAAAAAGAATACAAGAAGGAAAGAAAGAAGGAAGAGAAGACCACAAAACAGCCAGAAAACAAATACCAAAATGGCAGGTGTAAGTTCTTGCTTATAAACAATAACACTGAATGTAAATGGATTAAACTCACCAATAGAAAGACATAGAATGGCTGACTGAATGAATAATTTTTAAAAAGGTGCAATGATCTGTTGCTTACAATAAATACTACATTTATAAAGACACAAATCGACTGAAAATAAAGAGATGGAAAAAGATACCCCATTCCACTTGAAACCAAAAGAAAAAAAAAGCAGGAATAGCTATACTTATCACAAGTGAAATAAATTTCAAGACAAAACTGTAAGAAGAGACAAAGAAGGCCATTATAGAAAAATAAAGGGTTCGATTACTTAAAAAGATATGTAATTGTAAATATATATACACATAATACTGGAGGACACAGATATAAAGCAAATATTATTCAAGCTAATGAGAGACAGAGATCAGAATACAATAATAGCTGGAGACTTGAACACCCCACTTTCTGCATTAGACAGATCATCCAGACGGAAAATCAACAATCAAACATCAGACTTAATCTGCATTATGGAACGAACAACCCTGAAAATATTTACAGAAAATTTCATGCAATGTCTGCAGAATACATATTTTTCTCTTCACCACATGGGTCATTGTCAAGGATAGACTATATATGAGATCACAAAACATTCAAAAAATTGAAATGATATCAAGCATCTTCTTTGATCACAATGGAATAAAACTAGAAATCAATAACAAGAGGAATTTTGGAAACTATATTTATGCATGCTGTATTAGTCCATTCCCACACTGCAATAAAGACATACCTGAGCCTGGGTAATTTATAAAGAAAAGAGTTTTAATCAGCTCATGTTCTGTGGGCTGTACAGGCTCTTGCTTCTGGGGAGGCCTCAGGAAACACATGATTATTGTGGAAGGTGAAGAAGAAACAGACATGGTCTTCACAGGGCAAGAGCAGGAGGAAGAGAGAGAAGGGGGAGTTGCTACACACTTCCAAACCACTAGATCTCATGAGAACTCTTTCACCAGAACAGCGAGGGGGAGATTTGCTCCCATGATTCAATCACCTCCCACCAGGCCCCTCCTCAAACATTGGGAATTACAATTCAACGTGAGATTTGGGTGTGGACATGGAGACAAACCATATTATTCTGCCACAGACCTTCCCAAGTCTCACGTCCTTCTCACATTTCAAAACACAATCATACCTTCACAACAATTCTCCAGAGCGTAACTCATTGCAGCATTAACTCCAAATTCAAGTCCAAAGTCTCATCTGAGACAAGCAAGTCTCTTCTGCCTATGAGCCTGCAAAATTAAAAAAACAAGTTAGTTACTTCTATGACACAATGAGAGTACAGGTATTGAGTAAATATTTCCATTCAAAAATGAAGAAATTGGCTAAAAACAAAGGTGCTACAGGCCCCATGCAAGTCCAGAACCCAGCAGGGCAGGCATTAAATCTTATTCCAATATAATCTTCTTTGACTCCATGTCTTACATTCAGATCATGCTGATGCAAGAGGTGGGATCCCAAAGCCTTGGGCACCTCCACCCCTGTGGCTCTGCAGGGTACAGTCCCCACAGTTTCTCTCATGGGCTGGCATTGAGTGTCTCTGACTTTTTCAGGTACACAGTGCAAGCTGTTGGTGGATCTACCATTCTGGGGTCTGGAGGATGGTGGCCCTCTTTTCACAGCTCCACTATGCAGAGCCTCAGTGGGGACTCTGTATAGGAGCTCAAACCCCACATTTTCCCTCTGTACTCCTCTAATAGACATTCTCCATGAGAGCTCTGCCTCTGCAGCAGGCTTCTGCCTGGGCATCCAGGCATTTCCATATATCCTTTGAAATCTATGTGGAAGCTTCTCATATGGTTTGACTCTGTGTCCCCACCCAAATCTCATGTTGAATTGTGATTCCAGGAGTTGGAGGTGGGGACTGGTGGGAGGTGATTGGATCATGGGAGTGGTTTCTAATGGCTTAGTACCATCCTTCTAGTGCTGCCTTGGGATAGAGTTCTTACAAGATCTGGTTGTTTAAAAGTGTGTGGCACCTCCCCCTTTGCTCTCTCTCTCTGTACTGCTCAAGTCACACAGGATGGGCTGGCTTCCACTTAATCTCCCGCAATAATTGTAAGTTTCCTGAGGCCTCCCTCAGCCATGTTTCTTGTACAGCTTGCAGAACCTTGAGCCAATGAAACATCTTTTCTTTATAAGTTACCCAGTCTCAGGCATTTATTTATAGTTATGTGAGAATGGAATAATGGAAATCCCAAGCCTCAATTCTTGCCCCCTGAACACCTTTAGGCTTAATACCATGGGGCAGCATTGATGGCTTCTGGCTTGCACCATCTGGAGTAGTGGCCTGAGATGTATCTGTTGTCCTTTTATCCATGACTGGAGCTGGAGCTGGAGCAGTTGGGACACAGGGCACCATGTTCTGAAGCTGCACAGGATAACGGGGCCCTGCTCCTGGCCCATAAAGCCAGTCTTCCCTCTTAGGTTCCGAGGCCTATAATAGGAGGAGCTGCCAGGAAGATCTCTGAAATGCCTTGGAGGCATTTTTCCCATTGTCTCGGATGTTATCATTTGGCTCCTCTTTACTTATGCAACTTTCTCCAGCTGAATTTTATTTCTCCCCAGAAAATGAGTTTTTCTTTTCTACCACATGGCTACACTCCAAATTTCCCAAACTTTATGTTCTACTTCTTTTTTACATATAAGCTCCAGTTTCAGATAATCTCTACATGCACACACATGAGTTTACATACACTGTTAGAAGCAGCCAGGCCACAACTTGAATCCTCTGTTGCTTAGAAGTTTCTTCTGCCAGATACTCTCAATCATCTCTCTCAAATTCAAAGTTCTACAGAGCTCTTGATCAGGGGCACGATGCTGCCAGTCTCTTTACTAAAGCACAGCAAGAGTGACCTTTACTCCAGTTCCCAATAAGTTTCTCATATCCAAATGGAACCTCCTCAGCCTGGACTTTACTGTCCATATCACTAGTAGCATTTTGGTTGCAACAATTTAACAAGTCTGTAGGAAGTTCCAAACTTTCCATCATCTTTCTGTCTTCTTCTGAGCTCTCCATACTGTTCCAACCTCTGCCTATTACCAGCTCCAAAATCACTTCCACGTTTCAGGTATCTTTATAGCAATGCCTCATTTCTCTGGTACCAATTTTCTGTATTAGTTCATTCTCACACTGCTATACAGATATACCTGTGACTGGGTAGTTTATGAAGAAAATACTATCCAGTATTAATTGGCTCATGGTTCAGTGGGCTCTGCAGGCTTCTGCTTCTGGGAGGCCTCAGGAAACTTACAATCATGGGGTAGGGTGAAGAGGAAGCAGGCATGGTTTTCATATGGCCAGAGCAGGAGTAAGAGAGAGAAGGTGAAGGTGTTACACACTTTCAAACAACCAGATCTTGTGAGAACTCTGTCACAAGGACAGCAAGGGAGAAGTTTGCCCACGTGATTCATTCACCACCCCCACCTGGCCCCTCCTTCAACACTGGGCATTATAATTCAACATGAGATTTGGGTGGGGACACAGAGCCAAACCATATCACATGAAAATTAAACAATATACTCCTGAATAACCCATGAATTAATCATTAAATTAAGGAGGAAATTGAAAATTTTCTCAAAACAAATGATAATGGAAACACAACATATTTAAAAGTCTGGGATAAAGCAAAACAGTACTAAGAGGGAAGTTTATAGCTATGTGTGTCTACATCAAAAAATAAGGAAAATTCAAATAAACAACCTAATAATGCATCTTAAATAACAGGAAAAGCTAGCGCAGACCAAAACCAAATTTAGTAGAAAAAAAATAAGTAAAGATCAGAGCAGAAATAAATGAAATTGAAATGAAGAAAATAATGCAAAATATCAGTGTAACCAAAAGTTGAAATTTGGAAAAGTTAAAATTGACGAACCCAGACTAATTAACAAAAAAAGAGAGAATGTCCAATAAATAAAATCAGAGATTAAAAACAGGAGGCATTACAACTGATACTGCAGAAATTCAAATGATCACTAGTGGCTTCTTATAAGAAACTATATGCCTATCAATTGAAGTATCTAGAGGAAATGAGTTAATTTGTAAACACATAAAACCTACCAAGATTGAAACAGGAAGAAATACAAAATCTGGAGAAACCAATAGCAAGTAATGAGATTGAAGCCATAATAAAGTCTTCCAATAAATAAAAGCCTGGGACTTGATGGCATCACTGCTGAATTCTACCAAATATTTAAAGAATAACTAATACCAATCCTAATCATACTATTTTGAAAAGTAGAGGAGGTGGGAATAATTCCAAACTCATTCTGTGAGGCCAGTATTGTCCTGATACCAAAACCAGACAAAGACACATTTAAAAAAAAGAAAACTACAGTCCAGTATCTCTGATGAATATGGATGCAAAAACCCTCAAGAAAATGCTAGCAAATCAAATTCAAGAACACAGTAAAAACTATTCATCCTGATGAAATGGAATTTATTCCAGGCATGCAAGTGTGGTTCCAAGTACACAAATCAATCAGTATGATACATCACGTCAACAGAATGAAGGAAAAGCTATACAGTCATTTCAATTGATGCTGGAAAAGCCTATGATAAAATTCAACATCCTTCATGACAAAAACCCTCAAAAAACTGAGTACAAAAGGAGCATACCTTAACATAATAAAAGGCATATATGATAGATACTCAGCTAGTATCATACTGAATGAGGATAAACTGAAATTATTTTCTCTAATATCTGGAAGAAAAAAAGGATGCCTGCTTTTACCGCCATTATTCAACTTGTTACTGTAAGTCCTAGCCACAACAATAAAAAAGGAAAGATATAAAGGGCATCCAAATTGTAAAGGAAGAAATCAATTTATACTTGTTTGCCGAGGATATGGGCTTATATTTGGAAAAACCTAAAGATTCCATCAAAAAAAGTATTATTACCGATAAACAAATTCAGTAAAGTTGAAGGATACAAAATCAACATATAAATAGTAGTAGCATTTCTATATGCCATCAGTGAACACCCTAAAAAGAAATTTTAAAAGTAATCCCACTTAAACAGCAAGAAATAAACACTTACCAATGCCACTCTCCATGTGAATAAAAAATAAAATAAAATAAAATGTATGTGGAAACACAAAAACCCAGAATAAACAAAGCTATCTTGAGCAAAAAGCAAGAAACTGGAGGAATCCCATTACCTGACTTCAAATTATCCTACAGAGATATAGTAACCAACATAGCATAGTAGTGACATAAAAACAGACATGTGGAGCAATGGAACAGAATAGCAAACCCAGAAAGAAATCCACCCATCTATAGCAAATCAATTTTTGACAAGTTGCCAAGAATATACATGGGGGAAAAGACGGTTTCTTCAATAACTGGTCCTGGGAAAATGATATTCATATGCAGAATTATGTTACTAAACACTTATCTCTCACCATATACAAAAATCAAATCAAAGTGGATTTGCGACAAAGAAGGAATTTGTGTCCAAAGGTTGGGTTTATGGTTTGATGATCTTAAAATTTACAGCAGTGACCAATATAAAACTCTGTGTGACCTGTAAACCTAGGCAAAAATGTATGTAGAGAATTTTGAAAACGTTTTTGTTTTTATTTTATCAACAAATTTCAAACCAGCTTATTTATCAAAGATTTACTTAAATCACATAATTAAAAGGGTTTTGGGTTAATTCCTATATAGTTTATATAACTGTTCATTTATGTATGCCAATCTAAACATAATTTCTGTAGGGATTTCTGGCCAACTACACTAGGTTATACCATGTAAACAAAACATACATATTTAAAGACCTAAACACATGTACAAACACAGAAATAAAGATCTTATAGCTTTCATTTCAAAATTTAAGTCACAAGACAATAAAACAAAGTAGTACAAGCTCACTGGTTTATAAAAGACAGTTGGATCCAAATTATATTTCTGACAACATAAGACCTGTTCAGATGGCTAAATTTTATTTGCTCCTATAGGTAATCTAATGAAAGCTGCAGATCACAATTTTTGATTAAAGCAGTCTGGTTTTAAAAATTTTTATTTTATCCCTTTTCTGTTCTTTTTCTCATTTTTCAATGAATTTGAGGTTAAATTTTCAAATTTTTACATTTTCGCTAGGACTGGCTGAAATGTATAAGAAAAATATTCCCAAGTGCCTTTGAATTTTTTTAGTAACAAATCTTTCTTTTGTTGACTCATCTGCTTTGTTAGACTAGTCAGTGTCAGTAAGGGAAGCATTTTAGTAGTGCTTTTATTTTTAAAAGGAAGAGTGTATCCAAAGGCTTTGATTTTTATTTTTATTTTTTGGCTGTATCTGGACCCTGCATTGCTGACAAAGCAATTCTTATGCCAGACAGGAATACCTTATAGTCTTTATCTCAGACCAGGAGTGTGATCTGTTGGGTCTGAAGCCTACTTGTTTCTTTTTTTTCTTTCTTTCTTTTTTTAAATATCAATTCTTTAGTTAACTATTCTATCAGCCTAAGCAATTATCACTCAGGAAAACCTAAATTTACTTTTCCAGAGGTGTCCAGGCTGTTGTTTGTCATGGAGTTGTTACAATTTGGAAAATCATTAATTTGAAAACTCCTTAAGACATTTTTTTTCTTCCTTTGGTTGAAATGCCCTAAGAAAGACTTCTAAGTGACTTTTGAAATTAGCAATAGTACATTATCTTAATAAAAGCAAAAAAAAAAAAAAAAAAAAAAAAGAGCCAAAATATTCAGAGTAAGCAGGAAAAATAATACAGAAATATACAGAGAATTTAAAAGACGCTTCATGTTAACTCTATAGTTGGTTGCAGTTTCCAACTGATAGAAGAAAAACAAGCTTGGAAAGTTCTAATAATCATCATCATGGATCACAGATTTTAAAACCTGCACAAGAAAGCTATGTACCTGACTGGGGTCCCAGAAAACTTAGCATGCCTTAGTGTTTAAGAATCCCATTTTTTCTCTTATTAATCTCTTAAGAGCAAAGAAAATCTTATGTCAATAAATTCTGTCAGGGAGCTTGAAACTGGGTTTTAGTTGGAGCAGTTGCCCTAGTGGCTTTTAATTTTCCATCTCAAATTTATCATTTGGAATGTCTATTTTTGCTCTGAGAAGATGTTCAGAAACAAGCAAGGAAAACAAGAAGAGCTAAATTATTTACAAATGCTCATAATCAAACCAAAATGAAACCAAAATCAGAGTACTAACAAATATGCTAATACAAACATGCAGATTGAACAAAATGTTAAACTAAGCATGCAGACACAAAAGTAAATTGACCAGAAAAGTCATGCTTCAGAGACAGAATGTAAATTCTCTAAACACCAGCGTACTCAAGCTAGAAAGATACTTGTCTTTATGATAACAGTTTGGTCCTCCCCCAGAACATTTATAGTTCCAGAAGAGATGCCACATCTTTCATTTTGGGTGGCCTTATAACAAAATCAGATCCCAAATAAAATCCAAAATAAATTGAGAAAACTAAGGAAGGGGGTACAAGAATCTGAGATTCACCAGGACAGTAAAGGTGATCCACAGTAATAGAAGGCCCAAAAAGCTTAGTAGGTACCACACACAAATCCAGGGGCCACCAATCCAACTGAGGTGAGCGCACTTCACTTCCATTTCTGGCAACAATATAATAAATCGATAGGAAGCTTTCTACGAACAGTAATATTTAACCGCGAATAAGCGTTGCATTGGGACACGAGTACTGTAGAAACTATGTGCATATTTCAGGAGGCAAAGGAAGACAAAGGTTTTTAAAGAAAAAAATAAGGAGGGTTATATAATTGTTTGAAATAATTATTTTGGCTACAAAGACCAGTGTTGGGGTGGCACCAGTCAGAGGATAGACAGGCAATTGCTGGGCAGAGGTCCTCACGGAAATGTGTGTGTATTTAAGATTGTGATGGCTTTTTCCAAATTCATGGAATTTGGCATAGTCTTATGTGATAGTTCTTGCTTTCAAGCATTTGTGCATGAGAACCCTTCCTTTATGGTCTTCCCTACCTTTATTTGTCAGGGTTTTTAACTCAAGTGACTCCATTTTGATTCTGACAATTTTCACAGCATGTGTAGTGATCTGGACCCTTAGAAAAGCAGAAATCAAAATGGGACAATTGTTTAGGAAACTTATTAGGGGAAAGATCAGTGAGAGGCAATTGAGAAAGGGGAATAAGAAAGGATAAGAGAGCCATCAAATTGCCATGCATGTCTAACCCAGACCTGCAGTATAATCATAAGAAAAGGTCATCAAGATTTTGAGAATACTCAAGGGGACTGTTTTAGTCCATTTTCACTCTTCTATAAAGAAATAGCAAAGACTGGGTAATTTATAAAGGAAACAGGTTTAATTGACCCACAGTTCTGCCTGGCTGGGGAGGCCTCTGGAAACACAATCATGGGGAAAGGCAAATGGGAAGCAAGGCATGTCTTACATGGCAGCAGGCAAGAGAAGAGGGGGAAACCATCACTTGTAAAACCATCAGATCTCATGAGAACTCACTATCCTGAGAACAGCGTGGGGGAAACCCCCCTCATGATCCAATTACCTTTCACCAGGTCCCTCCCATGACATGGGGGGATTACAATTCAGATTATAACTCGAGATGAGATTTGGGTGGGGACGCAGCCAAACTATATCAGAGAATTTAAGTCAGACTCTTTTCAGAAATCTGAATCTCTCAGAAACACCAAGCATTACTTTCCCTGCCATGTTTAGTCATTGACTGGCAGCAGCCTGTGACTGCTACAAATATGGTGATGCATTTCAGAGCTCAGCAGCTAGACTGTCAGTCAATGATATTCCCTACAATTAGAGATTTGAGAGATATATTCTCATGGCCATCAAAGAAGATGATTAAGAAATATGTGATAACATAGGGATTTGTTAATATGAAAAATGCAAGATTCTAATATACTTCACCTTAAGAAGCTCCAAATTTGTTACCTGTTCAAAACTTTGGTTAATTTTCAAAAGTCTGAAACTTGAAAGAGATTCTGTATTATAGCATAAAGGGATTCTGTAACTGTTTCTGGTAATTAAAAAAACACACATTCAAAATAGTATTTTACACAATACTGTACTTTCCTCCAAAAAAACCCATATCTAAAAACATTTTATTTGCTCTCATTACACATCAGGCTTTATGATGGACTTCTATGAATTATTTTTGATGGAAACTTAAGTTTTGGTTGGAAATAAAGCATTTTCATAGATGCTGTCTTCTCCCTCTGAGGTAAAAACCCAACATTGTCCACGAGTTTATTGCTGTGGACATCAGTGATTTTTTAAGGGATGGAAAAAGCAATGATGACCACCAATGATAATAATGTACTAATTTATACATTATTAAAAACAAAGCAGTATTGCAGCATTCAGCATGTTATAATTCTAAAATTCTTCTCTATGTGGATCTATAGTAACAACATGAATGCTATTTATTGAAGATCTATTTGAGGAAATTATCTTTAAAGTATTATTATTTACCTAGTAAAGTTAAATATGAAATATAGGTGAGTGATTTAATGACAATTGTATTTTAATTATAACAGTTATTTAACCTGTTAGATTTTTGGAAAACAAAATATACCATTTATTTTATGTCATATTATTTTAGAACTCTAAAATGAGCTAAGTAGAGAGATATATACACACACATACACCTAAACCCCACATTTGTACACATACATATGTGAAGATTGAAAATGACTTTCCGAATTCGTGAAACACTGTATGGCAACACCTATGAAGACCATAGTGCTGCATGTAAATTACATTATATTTCTCATCATGTAAAATTATTGAATGTAAAGAAAACAATTATTTGAAGATGTTTAATACTTTGAACGTATTATCTTGCAAAACAACTGGTGTTCTATTATTAGTAAAATATAAATTAAATGTTACCTACAGTTACTGGCTAACATTTTTTTTTTTAACATTCACACTGCTTACTCACAAATGAAAGCAACAATTTCTTATTCCTAATCCTTGTTCTGGGATCAAGATTGTCAGTTTGGCAGAGTATCTAGGACCAAATCAGAGAGCAAAATTACATCTTGCTAATCATGCACTTTATTTTTATTTAATTATTACATATCTTCCAAATATGTGTGATGTTAATGTTAAATAAGTTTTATTAAATAAACTAAGAATACATTTCAGGTTACCAGATTTGTGTGTAAATACTGAAAAAAGCACTCCATATACTCTCAATAGTTTAGTTTCTCTCCTTTAACATAATAGAAAATAATAAAGAAGTTATATTTGCTTTCTTTGAAATCCATTGTTATATATGCAGTTGAACTAAAGGTTCAAAAACTTGAAAAACACAGAATAGATATAATTTTCTGTCCAATATTTTCATTTCAAAATTTTGTTGGCAACTTTTCAAATTTTTATACATATGCTAGCAATTACTGCAGTTTTAGAGAAGGTAACTTGCACATTAGTGAGTTTTTATGCAAACTCAGTTATGAGTCCAATCTTATTCAAAGGAGACAATGCTTGTGGGGTTCTGGAAGTGAAGCAATTTCCTAAGAGTGTGTAATGTAAAAAAACTACAAAACATATTTAGGAGGAATTTAATATGTGTAAAATACTTTAACACCTGCTCATCATTCTCTAAAATTATATTTTCTAAATAGCATAAAGACTGAAAAATTATGTTCTGAATGGTTTGATGTTTAAATCTAATTTGAAATTGCACATTTGATTGTATCTCAGAAAACTAGTTCTGTGAAAAAGGAGCTTCTGGTTGAAATTCTCATAGTCCTGAGCCCCACGTGTTCATGTGTTCAGCACTTCTTACAGCCATTCCATGTGCGAGGCACAGAGGCGATAAACAGTTTGCAATAATTAGTAAGAGATGATTCCAGTCTTAAAGTGCTTATGTCTTTAAAGGGAGATATATTTACAGATGAATAGATGGAAATGGATAAATAAGTAAGCTGGATGCTAAATGTGTCTCTTTAGTTTTATTTAAGCACAAATTATGTCTGAAGAAGGCAGTGCTGTGTGGAGTTCTTGCTCTGTTCTGGAAACTGTGCATCAGTGATAGAATTTGAAAGCAACAGTATAGTTAATAGGATGAGTGTTAAGTTTAGCCAAAAGATGCCTCCTTAATATTTTAATTTTAGCCTACAGCTTTCTCCATAAGACAGTGAACTGTAATCTTACTGGATGTGTAAACAGAATGTAACCTGCTCTTGTAACAAGCAGCCAAGTATCAGCCAATCACAGAACAGGAGTTTCAGGCAATCACAGGTGACCAACTGTTCAAATCCATGTTCAAAGAGGACAAATGCTGGGGAGCTATAACCAACCCAGCTGTTTCTGTACATCATTTGTTTCCTTTTTTCTTTCTTTCTTTTTTTTTTTTTTTTTTTTTTTTTAAAAGAAAGGGTCTTATCTTGCTCTCTCACCTATATTGGAGTGCAGTGTTGAGATCACAGTTCATTGCAGCCTCCACCTCTTGGGCTCAGGTGATCCTCTCATCTCAGCCTCCCAAGTAGCTAGGACTAAAGGCATGTGCCACCTCTTCCAACTAATTTTATAAATATATATATTTTTTAGAGACAGGGTTTTGCTATATTACCCATGCTGCTCTTGAACTCCAGGCTTCAAGCGATCCTTTCGTCTGGGCCTCCCAAACTGCTGGGATTATAGCTATGAGGTACTGTACCCAGTCATTTTGGTTTTGTTTACATCACCTTCTTTTTTCTGTCCATAAACGTTAGCTGACTGTGTAGCAGCCTCAGGGAGTTGCTCTGAACCTATTCTGGTTCATAGGACTGCCTGGTTCTTCAATTGTCCTTTGCTCAGTTAAACACTGTTAAATTTAATTTTTCTAAGGTTTTTCTTTTAACATTAAGAACCTGTTACAGAGATTCAAACAAAGATAATAACTTTTGAAACTAAAATAGGAATATTAAGTAGGAAGGAGGGATAAAAATTGGTGGTAACATTGGAAGAACATGTTAGCAATTGTGTGTATAATATTTGCAATAAAGCCTCTAACTCTATTTTTGATGTTTGACTGCCGACAGCTTTTAAGCTTTACCCCATCTCTTCTCCTTGTGTCTTATAACTGGGAAACTGATAAGGAAGCCCAAGTACTCCCCTTTCGTACCTGAAAGAGAGTCAAAACATGCATGTTCCTGCCTGCACAGGGAAATCCTCACCCCAGTCTACCCCTAAACACAGTAAAAGTCCCAAACCAGTTTGATTTCCTTGCCCTCTTAAACTGTATTGGAAGGTTTGCCCCTGTCTCCCCTAGAGACCTGTTATGACAGTAATAAAGCTTTTATACTTTCTTGGTGTGTATATGTGATATTATCCATCTCTACAAACAAACCATATTTTGGAGGTGGGCTCCTCCTGTCTTTATGAAGTAACCTGACCACAACAACGTTGAGTAAAATAATGTAATCAATAACTACTTCCAGGTTTCTAGCCCAAGTGGAAAGGTGTTGGCATTATCCCTGCCCCCAGAAAACAAACAAACAAACATAGTTTTTCTACTTTTTACTTATAGGAAATTCTTCTGAAAGTCAGAGAATTAGACTCTCTATTCTTTCCACTTCCTTTACATTGAACTTCTTAATCTTTATCAACCCATTGCCTATATTTTTTTAATCTGAAATATGTAGAATCAGCTTTTCAAAAATAAACTTGTGTATAGAAGTTACCAGTTGATTGAAACATTGAACTTTGATCTAATCAATCACAGTCCTTTCTATTTTTCATCTGGAGTTGTATGATCTCTGTGACACTAGAACAATCTGTATTAAAGCTATTACTTTATTATGTGAACAAAATGTGCTGGAGTTCAACTGGCAACACAAACTACTTGTTATTCAGAGTAAATGAACAGAAAGGCATTGACAATAAGCTTTTTAAAAGTGGAATTAGTGGACTAGTTGCTGTCATGAGGAAGATGGCACATCTATTCTGCCTGAATTGGATTTAAAATGTCCTGGAAAAAATCTTGCAGAAATATTGTATATTTTTTTAAATTAAAATAATGTGGCAATATTTTGAAGAGAAGTCATCATAATAAATTGTACTGGTTTTGAGAAAATATTTTACAATATAATTGAAGACTTTTGGTCTATTTAATAATCTACTTTAGGTGCATAATAAGGGTTACCCATGAGAGAAAAACACATTTATCAGATCTGGTATATTTTTTCGTCTTTATAATTTTTTAGAGCAGTTTTAAGTTCAAAGCAACATTAAGAGGAACCTCCAGAGATTGCCATATTGCTCCTGCCTCCATTTGTGCCTAGACTCCCACACTGTCATCATCTCCCATTTGAATGGTACATGTTACAGTTCATGAACCTTCACTAAAAAATCATAATCATCCAAAGTAAGGAGTTTACATTAGAAGTCCTTCTTGTTGTACATTTTATGGGTTCAGACAAGTGTAAATAATATGTATCCACCATTACAGTATCATACAGAGCAGTTTTACTTCCCTAAAAACCCTCTGTGCTATACCTATTTATTTCTCGTCTCCCCTCACCTCTGCCTCCGTAGCCTGGAAATCACTGATCTTTTTTACTGTCCCCATGGTGTTTCCATTTCCAAAATATAATGCAGTTGGAATTGTATACTAATTAGCTTTTTCAGATTGGTTTATTTCACTTACTAATATGCGTTTAAGGTTCTTCAATGTCTTTTCATAGCTTGAGAGTGTATTAATTTAAAATGCTGCATAATATTCCATTGTCTGAAAGTATAGCATTTTCTTTATCCACACATCTACTAAAAAAAATTGGTTGCTTCAATGTTTTGTTAATGATGAATAAAATTGTAATAAACATCCACGTGCATGTTGTTGTTTGGCCATAAGTATTTAACTTCTTTGAGTTTATACTAACGAGAATTCTGAATCTTATGGTTACAGTATGTTTAATTTCATAAGAAACTATCAATCTGTCTTCCGAAGTGGCTGTATTATTTTGCGTTCCCATCAGCAATGAATGCTATTTTTCAGAATTTCCACTTATTGCTTATATTACTCACCTGTTCTTGCACGTTGTCTACATTTCTTCTAAATGGGACCAGTATCTATGGGACACCAGTGACATGAGGCCATTCACCAACCTTTAAGGTAGTTCCTCTCCTGTAGCTCAACATCCTTGCCAACATTTGGTTATGTCACTGTTCTGAAGTTGGGGTGTTCTAAGAGGTGTGTAGTGAGACCTCATTGTTGTTTCAACTTACATTGCCCTGATGATAGGCCCTTTTTTTAATTTAGTTGTTTCTTTGTTTTCTTATTGTTGAGATGAGAAGCATTAATTTTATTCATTTTATTTTATTTTTCAAAGAACCAACTTTTTGTTTCATTATTTTTCTCTATTGATTCTTTATTTTCAATTTCATTGATTTATTATCTAATATTAATAAAGTTTAATATTTCCTTTATTTGCCTTATTTGGATTGAATTTGCCCTTCATTTTCTACTTTCTTAAGGTAAAAACTTAGATTATTGATTTTAGATCTTTTTTTCTATTCTAATGTATGCATTCAATACTATAAATTTCCCTCTAAGCCCTGCATCCCACAAATATTGATAACCTGTGCTTTCATCAGTTCAAAACTATTTTAAAATTTCTCCCGAGATGCGCTGTTTGACCTGTGTCTTATGTAGAAGTATGTTGTCTACTCTCCACATAGTGTGGTATTTCCTAAATATCTTTCAACCAATCCAGTCAACGTAGGAGCTAATCAAAGGCATCCTTTATGTCTGTTACTATCCTTTTTATCTCTAACATTTGTTTTGTCTATTTTTTCAGAATTTCCCTTTATCTTCTTATAAGATTCATCTCTTATTGAATGCTATCTACCTTTCCTCTAAAAGGAACCAGTCTCTATTGAACACCAGTGACATGAGGCCATTCACCAACCTCGAGGACAGTTCCAGCCCTTAGCAGAGACCCAGGAGGCCCTGTTCTCAATGCTCTGTACTAACAACTTGACACAATGCCAATACAACCACATGATTAAGAGAAACCAGGGAGGGTTATTTAGTCCACATCAATGCTTTCAAGCCATTCACAGGTACAAAATTTATTTTCAATTACGGAGTACCTCCGAAGTGTGAAAGCATTACTAACTATAACTCCTCAGATTATTCAGCTGTGGTATATAAAGAGGTTCATATTTGGCTTTTTAATGCTGACAAGACTAAAACACTGATATTAAAAGTATCTAGTACTGGCCAAACATGGTGGCTCATGATCCCAGCATTTTGGGTGGCCAAAGCAGGCAGATCACTTGAGGCCAGGAGTTTGAGATCAGCCTTGCCAACACAGTGAAATCCCATCTCCACTAAAAATACAGAAAATTATCTGGGTGTGGTGGCGCACACCTGTAATCTCAGCTACCCGGGAGGCTGAGGCAGGAGAATTGCTTGAACCTGGGAGGCAGAAGTTGCGGTGAGCTGAGATCATGCCACTGCACTCCAGTCTAGGCAACACAGGGAGACTCTGTTTAAAAAAAGAATAGAGTATCTAGTATGAAACAATGTGTTTTGGAGTTTAAAAAATTTGCAAAATATCAAAGTGACATTTTATTTTTTTAATTAAGGGTACAATCTAGCATTTTGCCAATAGTTGCTTCTGAAGAAATATAAAAGGAATGTTTTAATTTATTTAATCACTTTCAACATGAGAATATTTTTAAAATTTTTTCCAGTCACAAATAAGAGAATTATCTCTTCTACTTTTTGGTAATTTAAATTTCCCAAACCCAGATTTAATGATTGGTAGGTTTAGAAACAATTTGTCATGTGTAATTAAGCTCGTCTTTATGGTTCTGATAGTTAGAGGTGCTGCATTAAAGGCAACATTGACTTAAATGAAATAGACTCCATGTCATTGAAAAATATAAAGATATTGGTTATTTCATGTGTATTAGGGGAAAATATGTTTAAATTATTTTATTTTGGAAAAATGTTTTACTTATATATGCACATGCATAAGTGAAGAAAATCACATTGCTATGGATAGTTTTGTGGCTGGTTCTGAATGAATACAGGTGGATATCATACATGGGATGATTTTTGAATCATGTATTAAGCTTCTTACAATGTGTTGGCAGTTGTCTATATACATGATGCTAAAAATACTTCCTCAGTAAAGTTAAGCTATTTTAAATTATTGTTATACCATAACTGGGATAAAAAAAAAAATGAAAAGAACTTTTGAAAAGATTTAAAAATGAGTAAAAGTGTGTGTGGTGTCTGTGTATGTTTGTGTGATGTATCTATAGGGAGAGAAAGAGAAGCAGGAGTTTATTATTTTGTGTCATCCATTTATTAAAATCTATTTGAATGTGTATTGTGTACCAAGCACACTTCTAGCAGCTGATTATGGGGTTATGGTCAACACAGACAAGTCCCTGTCTTGATAACCTTCATATTGTCATAGGGAAAGGCAATTAATTTAAAAGAAAATAAATAAGATAATTTCAGATGGGATAGGAACAAAAATAAGTTAGTGAGATACAGAGAGGTACTCTTCATTGGGGTAGGGCATGGGGGCATGCTGCTTTGAAGAAGGTGGTTAAGGAAAGTCTCTTTGATATAGAAATTGAACTGACACTTGCAAGATGGAAATAATTTGTTATGCAAAATTCCAGGATAAGAGAGTTCTGTACAAAGGGAAATGACTTTAAGGTGGAACAAGCTTGCTGTGGTCAAGAGAGAGAAGAAAGGTCAGTGTGGGTAGAGAAGAGTAAATGTGAGGAATCTTCAGGTGAGATCAGCCTAGAAAGGCAGGTAGGAATCAGATCATCTCAGGAACATGGAGAGAAGTTTGGCTCTTATTCTAAATTCACTTGAGGGCCATTAAGGGGTCCCTGCCATGAAAATAATAGGCCTGATCGCACTGGCTGTCATCCGGAGACTGGACTACAGGAAATAATAGAAGGAAACTCAGTTAGGCAGCTACTGCAGTATACTAGCTATAAAATGATGATGCAGGCAAGTAAGTACAGTTAGAAGGGCCAGGTTTGAGAAACATTTTGGGAGTGTAGCTGAGAGGACTTGCGGAAGAATTTTATGTGGGGAGAGAGAAAAAAGTGATTTGGTCAGAGTGAAGGGTGGGTGGCAGAGTTGCTGCACCTAGGAAGATAAGACTAGAGGAGGCATTGAAGGGTGAGGTTATTTTTTAAGACATTGAGAAATAAAAATTAAGCTATAAACTTCCGACTAACTGAACGGACTTCCACTTGGCCAAGGAGACCCCAGGAAAATCTGGGAAGCTGAGTTCCTAGCTATGACGGGAAAGGAGGTCAGACAAACCTCATTATATCCCCTCCATCACTAACCACTATTAGTCTTTCTTCCTTATGAGCCACACAGAAGCAGCCCTTTCACAGGGCTTCACACTGATAATGTCTATTACTGGCATGTCTTCCCAGGTACAGAACAAAGGCATGGCAAGATAAATCGTTCCCTCACCACTCTTTGAAACATCTGCTTCCTCTATTCCCTTTTTTCTTCTTCCCATTTAATCTTATTTAAAATGTAGATTTACTAAGCACTAACTAAAGGCTCACAAATATGTTACCATTTCTCTTGCTGCTGCCCAAACCCTCCCTCACCCACCCCACCTTTTTTAAGGAAAATGTATAAACACCAAAACCTCCTAAGAAACTTTTGGAAAAACAGCCACAGATGTGACATGCTTTTTTTTGTTGTTGTTGTTTCCAGGCATGACCTGAGGCTGACTCAATAAATTTTGATTGTTTGGGAAACCTGCCTCAGTCACTCATTTTGGCTGTCAGCATGGACTCTAGATCAGACCAAGTTGACTTCCCTTCTTCACTATTAACTGCTTTGAGGTAGCTATTTAGCCTCTCTGGTTCTCAGTTTGCTTATGTAAACTGAGACTTACATAAGTAAGTAAACTGTAAACTTACATTTGCTTATGTAAAATGAGAACCATAATAGCACCCATATCATAGTTTTGCTCTGAGAGTAAAAGGAGTTAATGCAAGAAAAGTACTTACTACTTGTGTTTGGCTCAGGATGAGTATTAGTTATGATTAAGGGAGAAAAATAAGTTTGGACATGTTAAATATGATAAAAGGGAGAAGAATCAAGTTGAGCATTTTAAGTTTGTGATGCCTTTGAGACATCCTGGTAGAGATGGGAAGACAATTGGATCTACATGTATGGAGTTGAAGGAGAAGTTAGACACTCGTTAGTGTATTAATGTTACTTAAATCCATGGAACTGGACATGATAACCTGAGATTTACTGAAAGAGATTACAGCTGAGAAGAAAACAGAAACAAGGTCAGAATCATTTCCAGATCAGGGCCTAAACGTTAGCAAATAAATCAGAAATGAACATTAGCAAATGAAACAGAAATGACAGAGACTGAATGAATTCCTTTTCTTACTATTTTTAGTGAAAGCCATGTATTCAGAATTAAGTTTTGAAACAGTGCCATTTGAAGTTCCAGATTACACAGTGCCCTTAATTTAGCATTTTACATATATGATTTTATTTTATTAAAAATATATTGCTTTCGGGGGGAGTGGAGAGAATTCATTACTGCTTCAAGCATAGCACAATACATGTGTGAAGTCCTTAATATTAATACACTTTTCAATTAATAGTTTAGAGAAAGCATAGTGAGCAAAATATATTTTCCATGGTACCAAATGAAGGCCTCATGACTGAGGAACTCAATGATTATGCTTTAAGATAGACATCTAAATAGACAAACTGAAGCACTGTATTTCCCATTCCTTCCTCCACCAGGGTGACTTTCTTTTGAAAACTGCTGAGTCAAGGTATAGGACTACACCTTGCTTTACGTGCATAGAATCCTGTCTTTTTCTTATTGCATGCCAGGCAAATGGATGAAGAGTTAATGGAACTTTGGACTGGCAGACCTGTGCTTATATTTTAGGTATGCATTACAGTGAAACCTTGGTTAGTTTCTTGAACTTTCTGAACCTTAGTCCTGTCAACAACAACAAAAAATAGAGACGATAATAACATACCTCATAGTGTGTGGACAATCCTAAAATGCTATGCCCAAATGTTTATTTTATTACATGTTTTACAAAATATTCTACATTTCATGCAATGTTTTCAACATTGACAAATTGCCATTTTACTATGTATGCAGACTACGGAGAGTCTGTCAATTCACCGTGTTCTTAGAGAATTCAATCTATTTTGAAAAGGGCACATGTAATTCAAGTTTATAAGGATGTCTGCATGTTATCTGTAGATATAAAAAATCTGAATTAGAGAAATGTTCTATTTATTTTCTTTATTCTCTCTACATGAAAGTGTGTGTGTGATCACCAGGTTTTTGACATAAGAAAGGAGGGATTGGTTGCAGCTGTAGTAATTTGTTACTTACATTGGCATTCAGAGGCAAAGGTTGTCATGGTCTCATGGTTTTCTGCCCCCAGAGGATAAACTGTGTTAATTAAGTACATTTAAGATAGAAAAACATGAAGCCACTTTGCCTCTGTCCTTGTTGAACCTGTTTCTTTATTCACCAATGCTTGTTACAATTTATTAACCATGAATTATACCTCTGAGTAAATTAAACTTTCTTCCTCCCTGCCATTCTGCACTCACCCAATTTACCTGGTATAAAAGTTGCATAAATTTACAAACAAATCAATTGGCTTTCTGAGCATGCAATTAAGTTATGGAACAATTTTCTGCAAAACTGAACCCCAGAAGAATACAACAGCTTCTGTGAATCTAGTGCTGAGGTTCATTTTTCAAACCAGTAACACAATATCTGAATCATGTTCAGCACAATGTACCTGTCTTCAAATGCTATTTACAGTTATGTATGTGTATTAGTTTTTGGTTTTACAGCAATATATTTTTTTCTCTCCTATTTGAATCTCTCTCTTTTTCTCCTCTCCTTCTCTCTTATCTCTTTCTCTCCTTATCTCCTTTCACACATACACACACACACACACACACACACACACTTCATTATCACAAAGTAAATGTATATCAAAAAGTGCCAGTTGTGAGAATGATTATTTAATTGTCCAATCTACATCCTCACACTGTGGTTTAAATGGAACACTAAACACTGTATTTTCTTTTATAACTGTCTGTGGCTGATTTTACATTTTCTTTCCGCCACTGAAGTTTGTTTTCTAAGGAATTTGTCTAACAGTTTAACATTGTTTTCCATATATATGATTGTAAAAATTGTCAGATGTATTTCTAGTTCCACCAGAAATACTCCAAAACCCTTCATATGGAAGACTCGGTTATTTAGAACTTGAAAAATGTATTTCCTTTTAAGTTTCTGTTTTTCTGTCTGACAAAGAGAATTTGTGAGCTGATTACCTGAGATTACGTATGTGGCATGTTTATCACACAGAGCTTGACACATAGTGTCAGATCTTACTTCATCATTACAGACTTGATGACTGGAAGGGCTGGGAGTCAAACTCAGGTCTGACTCCAGATGATGATGATGATGATGATGATGATGATGATGACGATGATGGGGATTCAACAACTCAATGCTCCTATTTTGGAGACAGCTCTGTATCTTTAGAGACCAGCTAAGAATTTCACAAATTCATGGAACATGGCTAGCAAGCAGTTTTAGAATCTGATATTTTTTGGAAGCTTCCTTATACCAATCAAAATATGTAAAGATGTTATTAATTTTGTTCCTTTTTTGTTCTAAGTTGTCTACTAAATGAACATTTTTTCATATAAACAATGTCCTGAAACCCAAAATAGTCTTTGTAATTATGAATTATACTTGTTGAAATTTTGCCATGTAGAGTATTACATAAAATATCATTATAGTAAGATCATATGTATGAAGCAGGGATCTAACCTAGAAAAAGCAAAGCCTTAAATTTTGAGTGAAAAAACCATGAGTTGGATAAAGTTGTTCAAAGGCTTTGCATGTATACCTCATATCTTGGGCCCCAACAAAATGCCCAGTCATCTCCAATCCCATGTGTGAAAAATCTGCTTGACAGAAGTGTTGGAGGAGAGGTCTCTGTCTGACTTCCATGGACAAAATGAGATAAGAACAAATAAAATTTTCATTAGGTTTTGATAGGTGAGCCAAAGCCAACTTAGTACTACCAGGATCCAGTGTGATGAGGCCTTCAGAATTTATAAGCTCTCGGGCTGCTTAAGGAGTAGATTAATAGGATCTATTCTCATTATCTTTCTTATGATTTTCTTATAAAGTGACAACAAACAATGATGAGGATTGGCAGCATGATAAACACATTTACTTTGCTCTCATATTTGGACAGACTCTGGAGCACAAGACTAACGCATCCCCAGAGAAATTGCCAATTGAAACTTGGAAATTGTTTTCAAGTCAAAGGTCTTGAATTAGAGTGGGGAGAATATCCTGATTGGAACTCACTGGAGTTCCCCAGTTTGAGGACAGAAATCTCCACAAAATGAACACCAGAATAATGTGTTGGTAAAGCAACTCTAAATTTATGAAGTCTCTAGGATACCACTTTGACAGAGCTTTCATAATGAATACACCAGAATGGGGAGGTCCCAGGATCACATTCGTAGGTTTTTAAGATCTGGGCCCAAGTTGTCATAGGCATATGTTTTCACCTTCTTTTTGTAAATACCACATTCTATTTTTGAATGACTGAAAAATTATTCTGTATTTTCTGATTTTTTTCACCAAATATTTGAAGTACTTATATTTCATGTCTCAAACCTCATATAAATTAATATATATTTGCATATTTATAATATTTTGACTTAACACTTCATAGTAATTGACCTATTTGCCTGAGAGTTTTATTTGTTTTTATAACTTTAAAAATTAACATCTATATCTAAATAAAAAAGAAAAACATAAAACCAACAAAGAAACCTGAATGGCATGAATAAATGTAGACTTAGTGTTCTTTTGTAATACTGACTCTTATCACATAAGAATCAATATCATTTCCAGAAGGCAAATAATATATATAATCAGAATAGCTATTTCAGGAATTATTATCTCTTGTAATAGCCAGGGCTTTCCAGAAAAACAGAACTGATAAAATGTGTGTGTATATATACAGAGAGAGAGAGAGCAAGGAAGATATTTATTATAAGGAATTGGCTCACAAAATTGTGGAGCTTGGTAAGTTCCAGTACCTTCAGGTTAGGTTGGCAAGCTCAACTGGAGACCCAGGAAAGCCAAGTTAGAGCTCCAGTCTGAGTCCAAAGGCCTGAGAACCAAGAGAGTCAATGGCATAGTTTCAGTTTGAAGGCTGGCAGTCTTGAGATTCAAGAAGAGCTGATGCCACAGTTGGAGTTGGAAGGCAGGAAGAAGCTGATGCCCCAGCCCAAAATCTGTCAGTCAGTAATAGTTCTCTCTTACCGTGGAGAAGGTCTGCCTTTTTGTTCTATTCAAGCCTTCACCTAATTAGATGAGTCCTGCCTACATTAAGGAGGGCAATCTGTTTTACTCAGTCTACTGATTCAACTGTCAATCTCATCCCAAAACACAGAAACACTTAGCATAATATTTGATCAAATATCTGGGCACCTTTTGACCTACTCAATTTGACACATATAATTAACTGTTGCGTCTTATATACATTATGGTAACGTAGTTTAGAAAATGGTGATAATTTATAATTATTTAGTTGAAATTATAAAGATCAAATTAAATTTCAAAACATTAAATCCAGGAGACCTAATTTTGCTGGTGTTGATAACAAAGGACTAGCAGATTATATACAAATATCTGCAGTTTTAATGGGGTCAACTGCTCCAAATTGAGTAGTTCTGGACTTCATTTTATGTAATGCAGTTATTATTTGGTGGAAATATCATCCCTTTAACAATTGTATACATTCAAATATTTGGTCCATCCTCAGTCATTATATACCATTCACCCTTGTGAAATGTTTTGAAACAAAGATTTACTCTTGATTAGTGAAGCTGTTAATTTTTTTGACCTTCTTTAAGTTCATAATTTTAAAAAGTGGCAATTTATTTCTTAGGTTATTTTCCATTGCTCTCTTAATACATGAAAACATTTATGGCTTTGCCTCTAATTTTACTAGAAGAATGATTTGTAACCAAAAAACTCTCATATTACATAATGCTATGTATAACTTTTCACAAACAAGTACCAAGAGCCTTTGTTTCTTTTTAATTTTCATGTTCTTAGAAGTACTGCTTTGAATATTTTAAAGGTTATAGTTGCAAGTACAGATAGTTTTGGAAAAATAGCATTCAAATTTATTCAGGTATTCTTTGATTTAAATTTGATGGGAAATATAAGGCATATTTCATCAAATTTATAACAACTGTATTTTAAAATGTGTTAAAAATACATGTAAAATACACGTTAAAATAATGTGTTACTTTCTATTTTAAAATAATTTGGACGATTTATCTTATTGTAAGCAATTCAATTGCACTACGCAAATGAACTGCAAATCTATGGGAGAAGATGGAGACGATAAGTTGAGAAGGGAGCGAGCATATGCCAGATGCTTTGTTGACTAAGATGCCAAGATCTCAGCACTTGATAATGAATTTATAAGGTCACAGAAGTTTGTACAGGATTAGTAAATATCAGAAAAAGTAATGATATTAAAAGACTACAAGAATAAACTTTATATCAACATTACCATTGTTTTCAAAATAGTTTTTTTTTTATAAATTGTAGTGTGATATTTGCTTCTCACATAAATTCAAATCCTTTAAGTCAAAATAAAGATATTAGATGACTGACCTTGAATTTATACAGTAATAAATACACAGCCTTACCACCTTGTTTCTGGCCTAAAAGAACTTTTATTAATGGTCATAGTATATAGGGCCCTTCTTTTTAAAATAACTTCTTCAGTAGAAAGTAGCTTAATGTTTTTGGTGCAGAAATCATCCCTGCCTAGACCTATTACATCAAAATCTGAATTTTCCCAACATGTCTGATTGTTGTGTGCAGGTAAAGTCTTTAAAATGCTAGCCTACTGCAGATGAAGCCAACAGAGCAATGGCAGAGCAGCAGGAAATGATTTTCTTCAATTAGACATGAGTTTTGCTTCAGTTACACATGAGCTTTGCTGTCATTATGAAAGAGCACTAGAAAGAGAGGCCCACAAAGGGGCAGCAGGAGAGAGACCTGTGTAATCTCATCAAGCGCACCACACCTCACCTGTCCTGGAGAAGCATCTTGATTTTTCCACCTGGTTAGATATGGCTATTAGCTAAATAAAACTAAAGATCTTAACTAAAGAGAATCTCATAATTTTGGCTGAAGGGTACCTATGTTAAAAATCAGTTTAGGCTGTATGGCCAATATCAGATACAATAATGACACTTTAGCAATGAGTGTTGCCACAACCCCTCCAAGGTTAGAAACTTGATTTCCCACAATCAAATGCTGTGACACTACAACCCTCACCCCCACCCATCATCTATGGAATTAAAAGGCAACTGAAACAACAACAACAAAACAAAACAAAACAACAGAATATAACTAGAGTAACAAAAATGGCAAATGTGCATGGGAAAAATACTGATTTGACTGAATGCTCACCTAAAGAAGTTAAACTACATAAATAGAGTTATGTTTCATGCAAACCTAATGTTTGTCCACTGGAAAGTTTTGTACACAATACACATCAAACACAGGACTGGAGAATAGTTACCTAGTTGTAATTTTGTAATTATTTGCCAAAGTTTCACTTAATACATACAATGGAATACTATTCAGTCTAAAGCATCTTAGCCAAAATATAGCATACGGTATATTTATTCTTTATACACAGACAAAGATGCCCAATGCTAGAGAATTAGGTTGCTTTACATTGTCTTTTTTTTTTTTTTTTTTTGGTATATATTTAAGGAGTGTAAGTACAGTTTTGTTGCATGGCTCGATTATATAGTGGTGAAGTCTGGGCTTTTAGTGTAACCATCATTCAGACAATATACATTGTATCCATTATTGATGTCATCAGAGGAGCTTTTAATTCCAAGTTCAGATCAACTGCAACCATGCTGCTTTTCAAAGGGTAGGGAGGGCCTGCTGCCATCCTTGCTGAAATGACTGATGTCAGGGATACATCTGAAATTAAAGTAAAAAAAAAAAAAAAATCATGTTTTCATTTGTTTCTGGCCTTTTGTGAGTCAGACAGGTTGTTCCTGTTAAACAGATGTGAACTCTTACTACAGAGTCAGCCAGATCCTCTTCAATGTGAATGGGAAATATCATTGTGACTCTGTGTCTTCTCCATATTAGAGGTTCCTTATTTTATTTATGTTTAAGAAATGAGGATTGAATGAAATTGATAATAAATAGTCCAAATATTTAATATATGCTTTCTACAATTTTATCATGATTTCATTAAAAAAATGGACTGAATTATATAAAAATAAATGTTTTTATAGGTTGAAACTTTACATATATATTTTCAGTTGCTTCAGAAATCCAAGGAATTTTGTCAGTTTCAACAAACATTTACTGAATATCTATAATGTGCTAGAGCTTTCTCCTAGGTTGTATTGTTGTTGTTATTGTTGTTGTTTTTTTTTTCTTTTTTCTTTTTTTTTTAAGATGGAGTATTGCTCTGTTACCCATGCTGCAGTGCAGTGGTGCAATCTTGGCTCAACTGCAACCTCTGCCTTGCAGGTTCAAGCGATTCTCATGCCTCAGCCTCTCCAGCAACTGGGATTACAGGCATGTGCTACTACACCAGGCTAATTTTTTATATTTTTGTGGAGATAGGGTTTCACCATGTTGGCCACGTTGGTCTCGAATGCCTGGCCTCAAATGATCTGCCCATCTCGGCCTCCCAGAGTGCTGGGATTACAAACATGAGCCACTGTGTCCAGCCTCTCCTAGGCATTTGACTTTACATTTACTTAGGGTCCTTTTGTAAAGAGCGGAAGAGAAAAGAACCATAATTAGCTTTCAGATAAGGATACTTGAGCAATAAAAGGTGGCCCAACTCTAGGAAAAAATGAAAAAAAGTCACAGAATTGTTTCCTGACTGCTCTTTCCTGCACTTTTGTTTCACACTTCTCTCTGTAAAAAGCTTTTTCCATTTCTTTGGCCCAAGAAACCACCCACAAACAACCCAAGATTTACAAACCATAGCTTATAAATCTAGTTGTGTTCACTAATTCAATTTGGTCCCAGCCTTTCCAGTAAATCTTGTCTTCACTGGAATCAGGGAACAACTCCTGGACCAGTTAGCTCTAACCAAGAGTTGGGTCTGGTAAAGAGGCTGTGATTGCCTCACTGGAGACAGTCACACTAAGGAGGATAATAACATTTGGCGGAGAGAGCAAAAGATTTTATAATAGAGAAGGAGTGTGAAGACAGGTTTTAGAAAAGAGGAAATGAGGCTGACCAGGCAAAACCCTCCTGCCTTAAGCTTCAATAAGCTGCTCGTGTGTTTGAAGTCTTTAATAAAACTTCTCCGCCATTGAATCTATTACTGCTTACTCAGTATTCATTTGCAGGGTTCTGAGATCAAAAATAGCAGAGATGTGATATATGATTTAAAATTGTCATTATTTCCCACCCTAGGTTCTATCCTATTCTGCCATTGATTAGGCTTTTCCATTACTGAACATGTTAACTTTGTGAACTTTGCCATTGTCTTGTAGTTTTGTTTTATGTGTGTGTTTTCTTTTAAAAAGAAACCCTTAATGAATATTCTGCCTTTGTTGGAAGTATATAATTTTTCTAGAGTGAACAAGCCCCCTAGATTGCTTCTAAGCCACACTCTGAAAATTACACATGCGCTAAATTCCAGCAGCTAACATATGTTGAAGAAAAGAAAAAAGGCACATTAACAATTGAAAAGGTCTGGTACTCTGTCATCCTAGATTCATAGATTAAGAACCACGAGAGTCTAACCTTATAGGTAAATTCCTTGAGAGCAAAGCATATTTAACATTGTATCCTCCAATACTGGCACTGTGCCTGGCATATATAGCATAAATACAAGTTCAATAACCCTTTGTTGAATGCATATATTATTTTTCTGAAATAATTCTATCAAATTATAACTTCAAAATTAGGTTTAGAAAAATTGTTGAAAATGATCTTAAACCTTTGAAGAAACAGTGGTAAATTTTTCAACAGAAATATACTTAAATTCCACTGTCAATTTTCAGACTCTCTTTTTACTTGTGAATCATACAAATGAGTTACTGTAATTTATATGTTTTGAATTAAAGCATTTCTAAATTCAAAAATTTGCTTCACACATTAAAAGAGTAATTACTAAAATAATGTAAAGAAAAATATTTCTTGCTGATGAATTTTTCAGTTCAATGTTCCTCGTATATTCATCCGTTCTTTCTCAAAACTATACGTACATTTTCAAAAGATTGTTAAAAATATTTTTATTAAATCAAAATAAAAATGGGTTTTCACACAAAGCAGACTATATCTTTAAAAATCTAATGTGTATTAAGTGGTTAGGATATTGAAAGATTGCACTGTATCTTTTTCCCCCAAACTTTTAACTTCTTTCCAGCTGGAGAGTTAAACTTCTTCATTCTTTATTTACTCATTTATCAATTTCTGCTTGAAATAATAGTGTTGAGAATTCCAGAGATTTTGTAGACATTTGTTAGGAACATCTACTATAAACTTTTTGCATCTGGACCTTCTAGTGTTAGTTAGAACATGGATCATGTGCTAATGGGCAGAGGATGATAAAGTCTTCAAGATTAATTGTCAAAGGAGAACCTGCCAGGATGGTGGAAAAAATGTAAATTATTCATCAACAAAGAATGATTTAAATATTTTTTTGTCCTATGTCTTACAAAAAGAGTTCATTTTTAACATAAAGAGAAATAAAACCTTAGGAATATTGTGAAAAATACAGAAATGTCTACGAATCAATGAGTCATTTTATTTTTGAATCTGTTAAATTTTATTTTCAAAAAGCAAAGAGTCATTGCCCAAGGTGCAAATTTACTAATACCTATTTAAAGTCAAAATATGCGATTAGCCAAAGAGTCAAAAAGAAATTAGCTTTTCTAGAAAGTTTATTATAATAAATCTAATATTTAACTTTGATTTTGTTTCTCTTAATTGATGATAAGTTTAGTTAACAAACTAAAATTTTGGCTGGGCACAGTGGCTCATCCCTGTAACCCCAGCACTTGGGAGACTGAGGCAGGTGGATCACCTGAGGTCAGGAGTTCGAGCCAGCCTGGCTAACATGGTGACACCCGTCTCTACTAAAAATACAAAAATTAGTCAGGCATGGTGGCAGGCACCCGTAGTCCCAGCTGGTAGGAAGGCTGAAGCAGCAGTAGAATCACTTAAACCCGGAGGTGAAGGTTGCAGTGAGTCGAGATCGCACCACTGCACTCCAACCTGGGCAACAAAGTGAAGTGAATCCCTGTCTCAAAATAAATAAAATAAAATAATATTTCAAGAAATATTTGATTATTTAAATCTAAATTAAGTTTAAACATTGCATATAAACAAATACAGAAACACTCAGCCTCAAACCCTGAACTTTTAGTTCCTGAATTGTAACTCTGCATTTATATTTTATTCTAAGCCATCTCTGCCCATTACTACTTACTATTGTCATGCCCAGGACTTTATCAGTAGCCATAACCACATCAACTTTACAATATTAGTTTCAATCATAATGTTATCCTAATGTCAGTCTATTATTCCAGCCCAATATATCTAGCCTCCTTAATCCTAATTTATAAACCCATTAGATATTTCAGTTCAATTTTCACTCCACTTATTATGATTAGATTTAATCAACTGTAACTAACCTGATTACAACTTACTTGTTGTTCCCTCCACCATGTACTTTACTGAGAAAAACAAAAAAACCAAAAAGCCTCCAAATCCAGTCAATATCTGCTCTACATCTTTTTGGATTCAGTCAAGCAATGAAGGTGGCTGGAGGAAAATATAACACCTTGCTAATTGTACATTACTTTCCATTTAGGATGTTAAATCTCAAATGGGCTTTTATCATTGCTTCATGTATTTCCCTAGTCTACTCATTTTCCTCCAGCCATAGACTATAACACAATTTCATTATTCTTCTCAAATCTCCAAAATCTCCAAAACCCTCTCCGCAGTACTCATTCTAAGCAGATAACTTTGCTTCTTTTTCCACGCACACACAAAAACAATCAGAAGAAAACCGTTCAATTATCTCATTACAAAAACCATGAACCTATTCGCCGCTATATGGATATCCTTTGCTTCCTTTTCTGTTAACAGTTGACTACACACCTTTGCTGTAGCAATTTGGTTTTCTATACCAAAGTCACCAATGATCTCCATATGAAATGAGCTGCTTAATCATTTTAGCAGCTTTAACTCAACAGATCACTTTTTAAAATGTTTTATTCTCTGAGTAAAAGACTATCATGCTCTTGTACCTTTATTCATGAGTCACCATTTGCTTCCTTCCTCTCACCTTTTTAAAACTCAACCATTTCTTCACATGTCTAATTTTTAGACTCAGTTCTCCTTCATCATCTGTTCTAAATTTTACACAAGTAATATGTTGGCTTTCAACACCAGAGTATTTTCACGTCTTATAAATTTATATTTTATAACAATATTTTAGATTCATATATAATTTCCTAAATTACATTTCCACTTGGATGCATAATAAAGTGTTTCCTACTTGTTTAAGGAAATCACAGTTTATTCAAATTTGAAGTTAAAAAGTCTAAATTAATTTCAAAATTTTTGCTCCCGTAAAGGAGCACCCAAAATGGAGATGCAGCCTCTTGCTAAACAAAAAGCAAAGTTTACAGCAGATTATGGGAAAAGGGTTGAGTTAGGTTAAATTTAAACAAGGTTGAGATTTTATTGGACTACAATCCAGGGAAGCTAAAGGATGATTGGTAAATTTCCCAAACAGGTTTGTTAGAAAGGACCCACATAAGGCTGAGACAGGGAGGTACCTGTGTGTTTATGGGTACGACTCTCCCAAAGAGAATAATGAAATGTGTAGCTTCCCAACATCTTTCAGCTATGCTTTTGAGGGAGAGTGGAATTTTAAGTTCTCCAATTTTACATTTTCAAGGCAAACTTTTGACACATACATAACTCACAGCATGCTTCTTCAATGGTCATTCCCTTCTCAATGGGTAACATCACCATTCATCCTGTTATTCAGTCTACCAACTTTAGTAATTTTTTTATTAAGCTTTTTCTTTAATTCTTTGTGCGTGTGTGTGTGTCTCCATACATATTATAGTTCATCATCATTGTTTTTAGTAGTTTTGTTTATAAACCATGAACACTGAGTTAGTGAATATTGAATTCTTATTCCTAGGGAAATGCTGAGTTAGTTTCCCATGAGCTTCTGGTCACAACATATTTACCAACCCATCACAAAATCATTTTATGTGTGTTTCTGTTTAAAGATATCTTATTAATATAATATTACAAATTATGAATTTATATTGTTGATCTTTAACACTGGAGTCATGACCAAAACACTATAACTTATTCCTGAATACAATTTGTCTGTTAAACATGTTTTCTCCATAAGGCATATCACAGCCTTCTTGCACACAGGTTATAGTAAAGACCATTTTAGAATAAAAAAAATAGCACAAAATATGGTATTATATAGACTGCAGAAGGAAACCTGTTTACCACATGAGAGCTGAAGCAAGAATGCAGAGAGTCACTTTGTAGGACATCAGCTGGAAGGAATGTGTCCGAAGACTCTTTTTTTTTTTTTTTTTTTTTTTTTTTTTTTGCTCTTCTGCATATGGGCATATTCATCTATGACCACCAATGCCAGAGTTTTGTTTTTGATATTTACAAACAGATTACATTGTGCAAGATAACTTTCAAATATAGAATCTGTGAATAATGACATCAACAATATATAAGAAATTATAAGACACATACCTGTGTGGTTTTCAAGTACTTTCTTCATTCTTTTAGTACTTTCTGAAAGCAGATGTTAAGAGTTGAATTATGTTCCCCCCAAATTAATACACTGATATCCTAGCCCGCAGTATCTCAGAATGTAACCTGACTTGAAAACAGAGTCATGGCAGATGCCATTACTTGATAAGATCATACTGGAGTATTTCTCCTTTTTAAAAAGGGGGCAATTTTAAAAAGGAGAAAGTTGGACAAACATATACACACAGGTAGAATGCCATGTCAAGATGAAGGAAGAGATTAGGGTGAAGAGGCAGAAGCCAAAACCACCAAAGACTGACAACAAAAGCCAGAAGCTATGACACAGGCATAGAACAGATTTCTCCCTCACATCCGCAGAAAGAAGCAGTCCTGTACGCACCTTGACCTTGAACTTGTAGCCTCCAGAACTGTGAAACAAAAGCACTTGTGTTGTTTAAGACACAAAGTTTGTGATACTTTCTTACAGCATCCTTTGCAAACTTGCAATGCAGCATTTGGAGAAAATATGATTGTTAAGCATATTAGGTTTTTGTGGAAAAATTTGTAATTTTCAGTGTAACCTAAACAAAAAGGAAAGATTGCAGTAAATCTGGCACGGTTACAGTAAATAGCATCTATCTGCCCAAAAGGACTCTTGCCCCAATAAAGATATCTGAAAATCTTAAAAGATTTTTAAGATTTAGGTTTTTTTCTTTGTTTGTAGACCCTACACTTATTTTTATAAATTATGTTACTCTTTTCTTCAGTATTAACTGATATAGTGATAAAGCCATGCTTATTTCACTTCTAATTTTAAAGGGAGTGCATACAAACTTTGTTTTAATGATAATAATATTCATTAAAAACCCATTGATTTTGTAAGGTAAATGTCATGAGAAATTCACTGTCGGTTTGCAAATAAACAGACATAATTGAAAATGGGCCCTGAGCTACAAACACAGACAGTTCCGAACATAAATAAATAAATTATTTTAAAGTTCTTAGACAAAAGGCCCAAGGGAAAAACCAAGACCCTGGGAAAAAAATGGATTTAGTTTCCAATAGTAGATGTCAGAATTCAGACCTAATAAAGAAATATCCTTTGTACCCCAAACTGGGGAAACTGCCAATATGCTCAAGATTTGATTTCAAAATTGCTATCAACTGAGAGCTTCCCTTTCTTTCTTTTCCAAAGAGGAGAATCTACTGCAGTTTTTCTGTCCCTGGTTTACTATTGCACACAGGGTGAGTGGGAGATGGACAAGTAACTCACTTAATTCACAAGTTTCCATATCAAAATGGAGAGTTCCTGAGGAACTTTATCCATATCTAGACCCTGTTACCTTGATTAGATGATACTCTGTGGTACTTGGAAGAAAGTGGGTAGACTTTGCATGTATGTGAATTGTGGTGGACAGAGAAGTAAGATAGATTTTCTCCAGATTAGCCACTGGTAATTTATCCTGTTACCATCCATGTATGCCACTCATGCCATCAAGAGGTGGAATCTATTTCACTTCCCTTGAACTTGAGTTATTATTATTATATTTACTTTGAACATGTGAATCAGAAAAAAAAATTGAGCTGTTAGCCATCAAAGAATTATGAAAAGTAACCAAGCCCTGTTGCTTTAAGCCACCAAATTTTGGGGTAATAATATATTATGCAATAACATGTAACTGAAACACTTGCGTCTTTTTAAAACTTAATTTGATCAGATTTTTTCTTTTTGTTTTCATTTTTGTTGTTTCTAAGCCATTCTAGTTGTTGTGCAGTGATATCTCATTGAGGGTTTGGTTTACTTTTCCCTAATAAATAATGCTGTTGCGTTGTTTTGTTTTGTTTTTTTTTTTTTAATATTCTTATTTGCCATTGGGTTCTTCTATTTTGTCATGTCTTTATCAATTTTTTATTTTACCTTGTTAGAATTCTTTTTCTTTTTAGTTACCAACGATCAGATTAATAACATTTCTATTTTAATTATTTGAAATTTCTCATGAACAAATGTGGAATTTCATTATTCACTTTTCTGTCTTTATTGTTGTTGTATTTTCCATTTCTTTTCCAAATAGGTGAGACATATTAATTAATTTCTAATAATAAATCACTTTTGTATTCATGAAATAGATCCCACTAGGTGAGGATGTGTTACATATTTTATATGTTGATGGATTTAATTTGCTAATGTTTATGCAGGAGTTTTGCATTTATGTCTATGAGAGATAATGACAGCATTTTTTCTTTCTTGCTATGTTAATTCGTGATACAAGACTCTCTTAATGGTGATTGCTGTCCTTGTGGCAATATTATCCTTTCAGATATCTTGACATACCAGACTAAAATTTCTCAAATTGAAATTGCCAAAGTTTAAATGTGATTTCACCTAGTTTTTTTAACTGAACTCCAGATTTTGTATTTAACTGTCTGTGCAACATATGAGATACTTAATAAATATTTAAAACTTAATTTATCTACATGGAATTCAATTCCCACCCCTGTCACTCCTGCCTCCTCAAAACTACTACTGTCATAGTATTTCACATTTCAATTAACTACAGTTCTATCATTTCAGTTGCTCACACCTGGCTGGGTTAGGATTTATCAGATTTCTCCACTGTAACACTATTATTTTTCCCACATTTTCTTATTGTATTCTTCGGAAGGAAGTTACTATGAACAAAACACACTTAAGGAGTGAGGAGATACACTTTTCTTCATTTAAGGAGAAGTATCTACATAAATTATTTGGAATTTCTTCTTCATGGAAGATTTATGTTATCTCCTCCATTTACTTATTTATAATAGTACACACTTGTGGATATTTATTTTGTACTTTGGGTTATAGACAAATTATTTTATATTTTGTTAAATTTGTTGCTCAACTTGTTGCAGTTTTAGCCATTGGAAACCCTTTCACTCTGCTCCTATGTTGTTTTGACATATCTCCATCAATGTGTGGTATTTTGTAGGGGGGGTGTGTGTGTGTGTTTGATCACTTCATTTCTCTGTGACCCTACAAGATGCTCCAAGCTCATCTTCTACATTTCGTGCCTCAGTTACAGAGTCAGCTGTATCTCAAAGTAATACTAATTTATTTTACTGGAAAGTGGCATGAGAACAAAGAGGTCTATGTGGTAAAAGTGTATGTTGCTACTGAGGTGTTACTGCTTTTAGGAACCATTAGCTGCCAGAACAAATAAATGATATGTGTATATACTAACCAAATACATACACATATTATAAATAGTTATATAGTAACCATCTGTATTTATATTAAGCCAAATGTGAATTCATACTATCTCTCCATCTCTAATCCATTACCACATGAATAATTCTAGCATCCACTCTTGCCTATCTGTAAATTCCCATGCCCATAATGAGAAGCTCGCCCCTTGCCATCTGGAATCCATTTACTCAGAGAAAAATCCAGCACTTAAGTGTAGCCATAGCAAAATTGCTAACCTGCGTCCTGGGAGAAACATCTTCTTCAACAAGAGTACTTACTTCTTTCTATTGACTTTATTCTTACAGAGGCCATATTATTTCCAAAGTGAAAGTAAGAATTTTTCATCCCCAGCTGCTTCAATGAGATTTTTTAAATTAATTTTTTAATTTATCTAGGTGCATAGTGTGTATATATATATATATATATATATCGAGTACATGAGACATTTTGATAAAAGCATGTAATGTGAAATAAACACATAAAGAAGAAAGGGGTACCCATCCTTTCAAACATTTAATCAATTGAGTTGCAAACAATCCAATTACATGCTAAGTTATTTATAAATGTTTATTAAGTTATGCTAGACTACAGTCACCCTGTTGTGCTATCAAATAGTAGGTCTTCTTCATTCTTTCTCTCTATATTTTTAGTACCAATTAACCACTCCCTCTTAATTCCCAGGCCCTCACTACCCTTCCTAGCTTCTGGTAACCATCCTACTCTTCATGTCTAGTGAGTTTTTTTCATCCATTTGTAATGCAATTAGAGTCTCTTGTCTAAATCTGCATTTCTTCCTGGGATCCTTGTATCTCCTTAATGATTTTCCTTTATTAGAATATGTTAGGATTCACTCTTTGTGCTGAAAAGTTCTACAGGTTTTGACCAATGCATAATGTTGTATATCCCTATTGACTTTTGCCAACCTCTGCAATGAAAGAATACATTCACAACATAAACTCACCTATGCTATTGAAGTATGAAGGTATTTGGCATATCATTTTAAAACCTAAATAAAGTTTTTTCTCCATAATATCAGTAACATGTTACAGACAAAATTGTTTCTACACTCAGGTTAACCACTGATTAAGTTCCATAAGAAATATTTGTTAATGGTATATTTTTATAGTTACTGTATTCAGTTTTTTTGAAGTGAGCTCTACAAGTTGCCTTAAAAACTTTCAAATCAAATATATACATGCTAAAATAAACTGCACACTTACACATATACATGCAAATTACGATTTGGAGCCATAGAATTTAGACTCTCCAGATACTTTTCACTAACTACTTAATTCATACCTCTAACTGGATATCTTAAAGTTACCTCATACTCACATGATCAAAAATGAACTCTTCTCTACAAACGTTGCCATGTACATTGTTCATTATCAGCAGTATTGAATCACCAGACATTCAACTGTGATAAATAGGACTTAAATGGAATTGAGTAAGACAGAAATCCAGGATTTCTCCTAGATGAATACATGAACCTGAGGTCTTTTTGTCTGAAGTTTGATAGAATATCTGCCTGTGTGTTTTCTTGCTTCATCGTTTTTTCCTATTTTTGAAATTCGGTCACAAAAAAATTACAGGAAATAAGTAGCTTTGAAATAATTTATTCAAAGGTTTTTAAAAAGTAACCTCCAAGTGTCAAATGGAGAATTAATTGAAGAAATGAATTTAAAGCATATTTATGTGACTAAGATGTAAAATTATAATATATCCATGCTATTGTAGTCATGGCCCTTGGGACTTTTTTAGACTATTTATCTTAGTGAAAATAAATTAAAAATTAGCTCTAATCATCAAGGGATAAGGTCTTAAATATTTTCACCACAGAAAGTTGTAATGCTGTGATGTGATGGATATGCTAATTAGCTTGATTTAATCATCTCCTGATATATACATATATCAAAATATCACATCATACACAATAAATATATAAAATTTTTGTTTATGAAATATACCTTAATAAAGCTAGCAAAAATGCATACATAAATAAAGGTTAGCTCTACTTTGAAGATGACAGCTCAAATCAAAAGTACTGTTATCTTTTAATGTGTTACACCATATTCCATGATTTTTTGTGAACATAACTTGACTGGGAAGTCAAGGCTTTTTATTATTTTCTTTTTGAGTATTTCTTCACAGGATTTAGAAAATTACATGTCTTAAGTATCTAAATTTTCAAAGTTGGAAAATTGTATTTTTTTTCAGTTTATTCATTTTGTTCTATGTAGCCTTACTTAAATGGGCTGGGTGTTTGTGACCCCATAAAATTTGTATCTTTAATCCCTAACTCCCAATGCGATGGCATTTAGAGATGAGGCCCTTTGGAGGTAATTAATGTTAGGTGAGGTCATGAGGGTCATAATGGGATTGATATCCCTATAATAAGAGACACTAGAGTTCCTGCTCTCTCTGTCCTCTTTCTCTCACTCTCCACATTCTCTCTGTCTCTGATTCTCTGTCCCCATCTGTCTCTCTCTCTCTCTCCTATGTGAGGACACAGCTAGACGACAGCCATCTTTCTGCAAGCCAAGAAGAGACCCAACCCCAGAAATTAAATCTGTTGGCACCTTGATCTTGGACTCACTCTCAGCATCCAAAACTGTGAACTGAATAAATCAATTTCTGTTGCTTAAGCCACCCAAATGGATTGGATTTTGTTACAACAGCCCAGGCTACCTGATACATTTGCTTATACAATTTTTCATTCTGGAACGTGAAAAAAACAATGAAATATAAAGTAGGAAAGAAATGTCATTTGATTTACCTTCTTAATCTTTAATAATTTTAATTCAACACATTCCACTTGAATATTAACTTTTTCCTCTTAAAAACATTCAGATCAATATCAAAGAGTTATTATGACTATAGTAATAATTTATGCAAAAATTAACTAAAACAATAGCATTATGATTGATAATATTTAGATATTTTTGATAACTATATAGAAACTAAAAATTGTAGAACTTTATGATGGATTAGATGAGTCAAAGATAAATGTGATTTCCTGACTGGTACTTTGTAAAGGCTGTTGTCACCAACAGAGATGGAGAAAAATAAAAGTAAAGAGAGAATGGAAAATGTAGGAAATAAAAGGAAATTTCAATGGTGACACAATCATGACTTTAATCTGTGGACTGGCCCAAAGATTCAAATATAGTCTGGTTAAAAAAAAAAAAAAAAAACAAAAAAAAACACTGTAGGGCACTATGAGACATTTATAATGAATTGACAATAAGTAGAATTAAGAGAAACATTAAATATTTTCTATTGACATAATATCAATAACCAAAACCAAAACCCACTTATCATTTAAAATTATGTTTATTTGGAATTGCACTTAGAATTATGTTTATAATTCCAGAATGTATGTGGAGTATGTTAATTAGCTTGATTTAATCATTTCACTATATATATATCTCAAATAAAGCATGTAATAGTTGTTTTTTTTTTTTTTTTTTTTTTGAGACAGAGTCCAGCTCTGTTGCCCAGGCTGCAGTGCAGTGGTGTGATCACATCATCTCACTGCAAGCTCCGCCTCCCAGGTTCACACCATTCTCCTGCCTCAGCCTCCTGAGTAGCTGGGACTACAGGCGCCCGCCACCACCACGCCCAGCTAATTTTTTGTATTTTTAGTAGAGACTAGGTTTCACCATGTTAGCCAGGATGGTCTCGATCTCCTGACCTCATGATTTGCCTGCCTCAGCTTCCCAAAGTGCTGGGATTACAGGCATGAGCCACTGTGCCTGGCCTAAAATATGTAATAGTCTTATGCCTTAAATAATCTTAGAAATAAATAAACTTCTATTTTCAATTGGGAAAAAAGGCAACCAGAAATGAAGCCTTCTGGAAGAAAAATGTTTGTATTAATTTTTTTGTCAAGTTTGTGAAACACATGATAATGGAAGTTTACCATTTGTATTCCAAACAAATAGTGTTATCGATGATGTGAGTCTTTATTAGAAATATTTTTTTCTCTTGTTTTATTTTATATTTATCAAATTTCTATCTCACATATCATTTTCTCTATTCTTGTGACAACAAATATTTCAATTAAATGAAATATCTTTATTATCTTCAGTATTGTCCACATTATCAGCTAATTAAATAGTAATTTACATGTTAATTATATTTTACTGTAATTTTTTTTTAAATCTTTTTCTTTTTGAGACAGAGTCTCACTCTGTTGCCCAGGCTAGAGTGCAGTGGCATGATCTCAGCTCACTGCAACCTCTGCCTCCCATGTTCAATAGATTCTCCTGCCTCAGCCTCCCAAGTAGCTGGGATTACAGGTGCTCACTACCATGCCTGAGTAATTTTTGTGTTTTTAGTAGAGATGGGGTTTCACCATGTTAGCCAGGCTAGTCTCCAACTCCTGACCTTAAGTGTTTCACCTGCCTTAGCCTCTCAAAGTGCTGGGATTACAGGCATAAGTCACCATGCCCTGCTTTTACCTTAATTTTTAAAGGCAAGACAGCTATCACATCAGTGGTGGCTGCATGACACAACTTCTTTTTGGTTACAAGAAGCAGGTAAAATTTATTTGCAAAATAACAGTAACATTTATTTCAAGCATTTTTAAAATAAAATTATATTTTAATACTTATTAAATTGGCATTGATGTCTTCTGGAAATATTGTCCTGTCAATTGTTCAGAATTTCACAGGCACAAACAAGATCTTAGGAGTTCTCTTGACATAACATCCTTTATCTAGTAAAATCTGCGTAAAGGACAAGCTAGAAAAAAGTGGCTTAAAGAAAACACTTTAAGCAACATAAATCTAAGCACATTATGGATTAAATCTTATAGCTTAATTGTACTTCAACATCTCATATAGTTCATTGTATTTGAAGCCTCCAATAAGTCTTAATATGTGCAGAACAGAATTTATTTCCAAAGATATTAGATTTGAACATCATAATTAAGTTTTTTGTGTGTTTGTTTTTCTTTTTTGTTTTGCCAATGGCTTTTCTTCAAGCCATGGTCTTTTGCATTTCAGACCTTTAAAAGACAGACATTTGCTTGCTTTATGTAAACCAAAGCAGGCATTAACTTTTCAAACTATTTGGCATGTAACACATATTATACGAATGAAAAAATGGCACAGATTTTATTTAGAAGGTAAATTTAGCCATGTAATTAAGTGCAAGTTTATTTTGCAGAAGACTATAATCGGTGAGAGATTTTATTAAGTGTATTACTAGCAATTTTTTTTCCAAAAGCCATATGGTTACACATATGTCTTCAATAAACATCTGCTAAAAACTCAGAATTGAGTGGATCTCATTTCTTGGAGGGCATGCAAATGTGAAAATAAATCTTAAGAATAATATTTGCTTCATACGCGGGTTCATACAGCAGATTTTCAGATGTTGACAATCTAGTGAGAGAAAATATCATACAGAGGGTGATGTGGTGATGGTAGATGAGGTCAGGAAAGATGTGGAGGGTAAGAACCTTGAGAAATATAAGACAAAAAAGTGAGAACAATCATCCTATGTAGATGTAGTTATTTTTTTCTCAAGTCACTATCTTTGCTTCAAAGGATATATCACAGCATACTCTACATATGCTTATTTTCTTAGGAATTTTCAAGTGAGGAATAATCAATATAGAAGGAAGAAGGAAAGTAAAACAAACACATGTAACGTATCAATAATACTAACCAACCTAGAGAAACACAGTATTGCATAGAAAGATTCTGAAAATATTACCCAAAGATGGATTTTACTAAATGTTAAATGCTTCATTTAGTAAAGTCACTTACAAAACAAAATATCATCATAAATCATAATTTATGAAAAAATTGGTTATGAACCATGATATTTACATTTCTCTTCAGTGTAATTAAGTACCACATAAGGTATCTTGTTAAAATATTTTCAGTAGAGTCATTCTTTTATGGAACTATTTTCTTGCCATAACGCATATTGCTTAGATAAACATCAAGACTCATATATGTATTCTTACCATTTGGTATTGTTTCAAAGAGTAAATGCTCCATGTTAATTGCTGAGACAGACATATGCTAAGAAAATCTAAATAAGCAATTAATAAGATTTTACATTGCATGCAAAATGAGGAACACATTTAGAGATGTGTATGCTCTGGATGAAATTTTTTAAATGCCATTTTACACTGATATGTTTTCTCATGGGAAGACATTAGTCATGTTGTTTCTTCCTATTAAACTTCTTTTGACATTGATCATTCTGGTTTAGGTAGGTGTTCTGTAGATGTAGAAAAATATTTGGGATGTGTTCTAGTCAAGCAGATCAGAAATTATTCATTCACAAATGAATAAGTACTAATATAAATATCAAAGTGACCAGCCATATTTATATTTAAGTTAAATTTTAGCAATTTACCAAGGAGAGAGTCCAGCATACTATTTTACTTCTCAGTTTCTAACAAATAATAAGTGTCATTTTTCTTAGGATTCATTTTTTTAGCAATGATTGAAATAAAAGAATCAAGGATTACTTTGACAAAAGTCAGTCATTGAGATTATAAGCATATTGATTTACAGAGGGAAAATAAATATATGTTTTCAAATCAAGTAAATATAAGTCATATTTTGATTCAACCCTGTGGTTCCTGGCTTTGGCTTATTTTAAGTGAGTGTGACTTAGCATGTGTGTGCGTCAAACACACATATACATTCATTAATTCATTCACTATGTTTAATTCACAATTCTCAGTGTTAGAAAGGATATATAAAATAATCCAGTAAGTGATCCACTTAAAGGATATTTTGATTTGATAAGAGAGATGATTTAACTACAACTTAGAAAGGGATATATATCCCATACATTAATCAGAAAATTTGTATTTGTAGAGATGAAAGTAAAAGGATTTCAGATAATGAAGTGACTATCAGTAGCAACTGGAGAAAAACACACTGGAACAAAATACCTGTGATTAAAAGAAAGGTGATAAATAAGATTGGAAAAAGGATTAATATTAAGTTTGAGAAAAGCCAAGAGCCAAGATAAGAATGAAGAAGATACATATATTTTACCACGTTTTAGATATTAACAAATGAGATATATGTATTTAATTATCCCTTACAAAAATTACACATGTAGAAGTTTGTTAAAGGTACTTAACCAAAAAAGACTTCTGTGGCAGAATATAGGTGCTTATTTTATTTTAAAATATGGTTATAAATGTGAAGCACATCTTTGACTTTTTTATCTTTGTTGGTTTAAAGTCTGTTTTATCAGAGACTAGGATTGCAACCCCTGCATTTTTGCTTTCCATTTGCTTGGTAAATATGCTTGCATCCCTTTATTTTGAGCCTGTGTGTGTACTTGCACGTGAGATGGGTCTCCTGAATACAGCACACCTATGGGTCTTCATTCTTTATCCAATTGCCAGTCTGTGTCTTTTAATTGGGGCATTTTGCCCATTTACATTTAAGGTTAATATTGTTATGTGTGAATTTGATCCTGTCATCATGATGCTAGCTGGTTATTTTGCATATTAGTTGATGCAGTTTCTTCATAGTGTTGTTGGTCTTTATATTTTGGTGTGTTTTTACAGTGGTTGATATCAGTTTTTCCTTTCCATATTTAGTGCTGCTTCCTTCAAGAGCTCTTCTAACATAGGCCTGGTGGTGACAAAATCTCTCAGCATTTGCTTGTCTGTAAAGGATTTTAGTTCTCCTTCATTTATGAAGCTTAGTTTGGCTGGATATGAAATTCTGGGGTAAAAATTCTTCTCTTTAAGGATGTTAAATATTGGTCCCCACTCTCTTCTGGCTTGTAGGGTTTCTGCAGAGAGACCTGCTGTTACTCTGGTAGGCTTCCCTTTGTAGGTAACCTGACTGTTCTCTCTGGCTCTCCTTAACATTTTGTCGTTTGTTTCAACTTTGGAGAATGGGACAATTAGGTGTCATGGCGCTGCTCTTCTCGAGGAGTATCTTTGTGGTGTTCTCTGTATTTCCTGAATTTGAATGTTGGCCTATCTTGCTAGGTTGGGGAAGTTCTCCTGGATAATATCCTGAAGTGTGTTTTCTACCTTGGTTCCATTATCCCCGTCACTTTCGGGTGCACCAATCAATTGTAGGTTTGGTCTTTTCACATAGTCCCATATTTCTTAGAGGCTTTGTTCATTCTTTTTCATTCTTTTTTCTCTAATCTTGTCTTTATGCTTATATTTCAGTAAGTTGATCTTCAATCTCTGATATCCTTTCTTCCACTTGATGGATTCAGCTATTGATACTTTTGTATGTTTCATGAAGTTCTCTTGTTATGCTACCCTGCCAGATTACTATGCTTTTACCATGTTTTTTGCAATCTATAGATCAGTAGATTCCCTCATGTGCCTACGCCACCAGGACCTTGCGTTTCAAGCATAACACTGGGTAGGTGTTTGGGCAGACACCAAGCTAGCTACAGGAGGATTTTTTGGTACCCCAGTGGCACCTGGAACCCCAATAAGCCAGAACCATTCACTCCCCTGGAAAGGGGGCTGCAGCTGGGGAGTCAAGTGGTCTCACTCACTGTGTCCCACTTTCATGGAGCCCAGCAAGGTAAGAACCACAGGCTTGAAATTCTCGCTGCCAGCACAGCGTCCGCCATTACTGAGGTTTGAGTAGGTGGTTTTTGCCTGACAGTCCTAAGGAGGCTTGGAGGTCTGGGCTGGGTGTCACAAAGCCACTGTGGCCAGACTGGTTCTCTAGATTCCTCCTCACTGGGCAGGGCATTATTCCATGTGTTATATGTTTCACTCCATGTTCATTCATGAAATCACGGATGTTGTGTATCATAGCACTAATAATTATCCAAAATTCAATGGTGTTCCACAACATATATATGTATCATAATTATTGATTCATTCAACTGCTGGCATTGGTTTCATTTTGAGGCTTTCATGTATAATGTTGTTATAAATACTCAGTGCATTTGGTAGACATATAAACAAATTTCTATTGGTTAAATATCTATGAATATAATGGCTGAGTCTTGGTTTGCTATGTTTAGCTTTTATAGATGCTATTGGTTTTCTCACCAGGTATGCATTGAAGTCCTGTTATTCGGTAATATGTACGTGCTAATGCTTTATTTTTTTAATCATTATAATCATTCTGGTATGTGTGTACAAACATTTGATAATGAATTTAGTATTTTCCTGATGACTATAAAGCTTTATATCTTTTTTCATTGTAAACATTCCAGTATGTGTGTACCAACATTTGATGATGAATGAAGTATTTTCCTGATGACTAATAGATACAGCATAATTTAATGTTTCATGGTTATTTTAATACTTTTATTTATAAAAGCTTATTTGAGACTTTGCAGCTTGTTTCTTCCCTACATATTGACTTAGGATATTTCAAAAGTCTCATTTGCAAATCTACCATAAGACTATTATATTAATTGTAGTCACTATGCTGTATAATAGACATCTTGAACTTATTCTTCCTATATAACTGATTTCTTAATACCTTGATCAACATCCACACACAAAATATTCACCATAAATGAATGGATGAATGAATAGATAGAGGAATAGGTGTTATGTTAAGACCTTTCCTGTAACTTTAAAGAAAAGCTTGTCAGAACATAATCAAATAAAGTTAAAAGCAGCCAATAATTATGTACAAAGGAGAAAATACAACGACATTGGTGAAAGAAAAATGGTAATAATCTCTTTGACTTTATGTTACTTGATCTCTATATGCCTCCGTTAACTCCTCTGTAAAATGAGAATACCTGATTGACTGGGTTGACCTGAAGATTAAGTAAGTCAACACATGTGTGTCAGATATTGCTGTTTGGCTAACATATGTTCATTTTTTTCTTTTCTCTCTTTTAGAAGTTTTGCAATTTTGTTGAAAGTAGTAATGTGCCAAGCAATGTTCGTTGACTTGATATAACGTGATATCACACTGATATGATACCTGGAGGAGGAGAGACTTCCTAAGACCATGACAGAAAGTCAATATTCAGAGAAGATGAAATGGACACCAACCCTGGAATGACTCCCTTGAAATTCTTTCTGTGTTTTAGGATGTTAAAGCCATTCTAAATTTGTTTTTCCATTTTGGATAACTAAACAAATCTTTACCAAATGATGTATATGAAACACTGGGTAGTAAGTAGTGAGTCTAAGTTTTCAATATATGAATGAAGGGAAAATATAATAGTGAAATACTAATTCCAAATAGAATCCATTCTGTTATTAATTGATAAAAATTTCCATAATGATAACATCAAATACAAATAGTGTTAATGTCTAGAATTATAATGATCTGTTAGGCTTTTATCGATACAAAAACATGCTTTATCAAATGTTTATTGCATGCAGTATGTGGTTTATAGGATTATCAATTAAACTTGTATTATTTATTTGATACACACACCATGTGGATAATGGGATAATATTAAAGATGCTAACTGCAAGTACTTTTGATGAATTACATGACACAACCTCCCTGAGTAGATTTTTACTAGCAGTACTGATCAGACCATCCAACCGTATAGAATATGTTACCAGTTATCACAGCTAAAGCAAGTATGTGGGGATCTGAATGAATCATTAAGATGTCAAGTTGTGCTCTGTCCATTTTCTGCATGTAATTACAACTAGTTTTTCATTTGTTTGTTTTGCTTTCCCTTCTACCTTTCAGAAATTTGTTTCTAACTCTGTGCAATACTAGATTTACTTTTGGTAACAGATGTTCTAGATTTATTTTCTGAAGAGATAAAAATAGAATGCTGTAAACTATTCCCAGATACTGTGTTTAATGGCAGCTCTTTAAAATAGCATTGATGTTTCAAAAGTTTACAGCCTGATAACTAATTAACTGTGTAAAAAGTGCTGATAAAGCTAAACCAGAGTTATGTGCCCTAATTTTTTAGGATAGATTTTTTTGTGTGCAGGTGAAAAATAATCCACTAAGCAATCATTTTACTTGTTGTTTCACTAAAGTTTATAAAAGGGGAACTCTGAATCACTCAATGGCTTCAGGAAGCACAGAGCCCAGCCAGGGTTATCTCTGTCATTCAGGCAGTCAAGAAGGCAGAGTATTGAAGCAAGTACAGAGACACGCAGTTTCACCTACTTCTACCACTAATCTTTTTCCAATAGTCTCCTGCATAATTCCTTTCATTTATGCTATGGAAGTATGTAGGAGCCTAATACTTCTTACCCTTAATGCTATAAACAGGTTCATATGCCTGAAACTTTGGAAAAAAATAAAACTGCTGTCTCAGACTTACTTTTATGTACCTTAAACTTCATTTGACTTACAATATTTGAACTGTGTAATAAAGGTGGCAAAATATCAAGGAGTTATCTTATATAGTAAATAGAAAATTTTCAAGGATGTCAATATTATTTTAAAAACTTATAAGTGAGGATGAAAATATAAATAGATTTGTTGCTGAGGTGGAGATGACCTTGACTATAGATGTATACAGGTTAGGCCAGGGGTTTAGATCAAAGAATGGCATTTTTGCAGATTATTTTATTTTTATAAAACATTTAGAGAGAAAGGCCAACTGAAATAGCAAGAATCAAATATATTGCTGCAAGATCAGAGGATTTCATTGCATGAAATGCATAAAATACCTGTGCAATAACTACCATAAATAAACTGCATCTCACATTTAGATTCCCCATCTACCCATCCAGGAAAGCAGTTCATTTCAGATATGTGTACACAGACACAGACACAGACATACACACACACACACACACACACACATGCCCCCACCTCTTTGTCTTTCTATCCTGTCTCTATATATGTACATAATCCTTCATTTTTTTGAAGCCATTGTGTGATGCAATGTTATCAAAGATAGCACTGTTATAAACATTATTGTAAACATCTATAATTTCTAGTTGAACAATATTTTCTTCAAATCCATTGTTTTTTTTTTCTGTGACCATTCATATTATTTTCCAAATATATTATTTTAAAAGGACAGTTACTGACATCAGGAAATTAAATCACTTATTTTAACAACATTGTGTATCATATTATAATATTCACTGTCAGTTGTTATAATCAATAGTATGACATCTCAGCTGCTTCAAAAAATGAAAGTGTATTTTTTGTTCATATCAATCTGATGTCTATCAGACGTCCTCTACGTGCTGATGCTGGCATCTAGGATTTTTCCAGCTATGATGGCGTCCTCTACCGGATGCTCTAAACTCTGAGATGGCCAAACAGGCGGTCTGTGCAGGACCAACAAGCTATTTTAAGACGTTCACAGACTTAGTCACATAACTCCAACCCGACTGCAAGAAATGAGAGTTTCATGTTGAGTTAGGCTCTGTCACATCTGAGACATTCTGTGGCGAGAATTATGTGTGATCATTGTCGTAAATAAATCCTGTGAAGTTAAAAATATACTTTAGGAATTTGAAATTAAATGTATAAATATTAATTTATGTGGCAAGATTGTGTTGTTGTTGTTTTTTCTTTTTTCTTTTCTTTCTTTTTTTTTTTTTTTTTTTTTTTTTTTTTTTGAGACGGAGCCTTGCTCTGTCTCCCAGGCAGGAGTTAGTGGCGCGATCTCAGCTCACTGAAAGCTCCGCCTCCCAGATTCACACCATTCTCCTGCCTCAGCCTCCGGAGTAGCTGGGACTACAGGTGCCCGCCCCCACACCTGGCTAATTTTTTCTATTTTTAGTAGAGACAAGGTTTCACCGTGTTAGCCAGGATGGTCTCGATCTCCTTACCTCGTGATCTGCCTGCCTCGGCCTCCCAAAGTGCTGGGATTACAGGTGTGAGCCACTGCGCCAGGCCAAGATTGTGTTTTGAAATATTTAAAGGAAAAATTATCTCATGGAATGTTTATAATAAGGAAAATAAGCATTATGGACCTCTGGAAACTAAAAAAAAAAAAAAAAAAAAAAAAAAAAAAAAAAACGCATGTATTTAATGGTTAGTTCTGAGGGTGATTTATTAATTTAATCAGAAAAAAATCTCAACTAATTCAATTATGTTTATGGGATCCCAAATTCTTAAATATTTATATTAAAAGAACTAATTTTGCTTTTTAACATAGCTGCTAATGAAAACAACACTTAGCAAGTAACAATTTAATGCTTACAATATGTGAAGGTCTAATTCAAACATTTTATTCCTTAAAAAGTAGAAGAAATTTAATCTCTTCTATTCAAAAGCAAATACAAACATTTGTTATTCTAATATAAGTAAACAAATATAATGGTTTCCATTTTTATATTTTAAAACGCTTATATATTTTAAATATTTTATATATTATATATATTTAAATATTTTATTTATTTTATATATAAATAAATATATATTTATATATAAATATTTTATATATTTTAAAATAAAAAATTGATATTACTCTTTTGGTATTTTTAATAAAATTTAAAATATTAAAATCATTTCTGAATCAGAGAAATTTTGTAGTCAGATTGGAGATACCATGATACAAAGAACAGGTTAATATATACTTATTGTTAATAATCTTTGTTATTTTATAAATTATAGTAAAATTAATACTTTCAGTATGTCCACAGTAAAGTGACTGATGATCATATTTGTGAACTATACTATGTTTCAGAAGAGCAATATTTAATTATATTTCCATTTTTGAAGAACTAGAAGGTAAATTTGATTTTAAAATGCATGTAATTGATGGGATTTTATCATCATGTTATAAGTTCTTATGCTATCCATGGTAATACTCTTGCACAATATGGAAATACATGCTCTTGTCATAAATTCAGAAAAATAATGTTTTCTCTGAACATAAATAATGAAAACGTTTACAATATATACACCCACAAGTAGCAGAAAATGCAAGCTAAACAACAAAAGCCTTCTTCCTAAAGATAACCTACTTCCTAAAGATAGAGACCTTTCTGTTAAACAACTTGTATAAATAATAGCTTGTTAATAACAATAGCTTCCATTAAATAGCTTGTATAATATTTTTATGTTTTATTGGCTACAAGCTTCACTAATTGGGATGCATTATCTATGAAGTTTTTTGTTTTTTTTTTTTTAACATATAAAGCATGGAGAGAACAGAATAGTTAAACCCATAATCATTTTTCTTTTTTTGCTTCTTCACCCAATTCCTCTGCTCCCAGAAGTCTTAGAAATTATGTTTGCTTTCTTAATGACAAGATGTTCCAGGTCTTTCTTGTATTTTCTTGCTCTTACCCTACATTTAATAAATTTAGAGACCCACAAACTAGTTATTCGTGATGTTCTTTGTTACTCGGTCATTGTTTCTGTGTCTTCTAAGCAGACCGAGTTTTAGATGAAAACACAGCATGAGTAACAACTGATACGTCCAAATTAAAATTTAAAATATAGAATTCATACATACATATTATATTTTTTAATTTCTACTTCTTTGTTCTAATGTTGAATTCCAGTAACATTATTTTTTATTCTTTAATTTAGATCTATTTTTTGAACACCAATATCAATAATATGAGTAAAAGTAGAATTATGTAATGAAAATATTTTGACATGTATATTATATATTAGAATATTCTAACAGTAAATATATTAAAATATATAAATATATAATATTTAAAAGATATAGAATTATGTAATTTATATATTTAAAATATAAGTATATTATGTACATACATATACAGAAAGAGAAAGAGTGAGAAAGAGAGAATGAGAGGATTAGAAAGATAAAGTCTTTTCTGTCTTTAAATACATTTCATTAGGATAGTAGTCAAATTAACGTGACTTTAAATTACTTGAAATAATCCCTTTCCATGTGTTTCTGCTAATTTAAAGAGAGTTAGTTTTGTATATATTTTTTAAATTAAAGATTACCTGTTTAATCTAATTTAATTTTTGGAATTATGTTAGCTTATTAAGTTGTATAGTAAAACTTACAAGAGTTGCCTCACAGAGGTTCTGCTTCTATTTGTGTCATATCCCTTATATTCTATTTCATTCTTCTTCACATAGAATAACATTTTATTGTTGTTGCTACGTTTCCTTCCAATTTTATCAATGAAAAGCCATTTTTTTCTGTATAGCGTTCCCTTTCAGACACATTATATAATGTATCAACACAGTAAAAAATATATGGATGTACTGATAAATATTTTTCATTGCTCTAATTAGCTATTGTATAGTATAATCCTGATGCAACCCTTGCAATAGTGTCTTGAACTAGAAAACTAACCATCTCCAGTAGATGCATTTGTTTTGAGCATTCAAGACATAAGTCTAATATAATAATTCATACAAAAATAATGTATATATGTGATCACATTATTCACAAAATCACACATGATTGAGGAGAGAATTAGCATAATTATTTTAATTGGGTTTTAAAAGAAAAAGACAAATCATGAGGTAGATAAAGTGCTCAAGAGCACAAGTCAGCTACACATCAAAGCAAGCTGATCATATTTAACCTGATTTTCTATTTTGTGTTTGGTGTTTTGGGAAAATGGAATGTTAGAGAGTCTGGGGAGCTAACAAGTATACTGATGATTCTGAGATCATACTTTTCCTTTATTTTTATTAATTATTGTGGAAGAGTTCATTGTCTTCTGGATATGATGTGGTTTTTATCTATTCTCTTACCTATTAATATAGTATATTCACATTGCTCAAGGACACCTCTCTTTGTCTCTAGTTCCAGGTGTGGCTGATTGATTAGATTACATTGAATTTCTGTGCATATATAATTTTCCCATACAAATAAAGAGAACCATTCTTTTGTCTTAATTTGGGCATGTGAGTGAGAATAGCCCTTTTTCATCTCAACAAAAAAGTCCAGGGCCGCTTTCCAATTCTAATGCTGTAATACAGGTAACAGCATTCTTATTTAAGTTATTCTTAAATTCTCCATTATTTCCCATGGAAGGGTGTGGAGAAAAATCAATTGATTAAATTTTAGAGTAAAAGCAAAGTCTTGGATTTATAAAAGAAGTAATAATAATAATGAAGAATAGAGGAACAGAAAGTTGCAAGGTAAAGAACAAAACAAAACAAAAAACTATAAGGTAAAATTGCCATTAACTCTTTTGCCAATTACATTAAAGTGTACATTGATCAAATATAAGGAGAACATTCATGCTGAAGATTAAATTTTTATCACAAATTAAGATTATCTTTATTACGTGTCCTCCTGATTATCCAGCCATTAATGTATTACTCCGTTTGATTTGTAAAAACCCAATTCAAACGTAACCCTATTAATGTATTTTAAGATTTTAGCCAGTTTTGCTAAGGCTTTCAGTTCCCTAATAGAGCTTGTTACTGATTAAGTGCACTAAGTTATACCTTCATGTAGCCATTTAAGTCTAGATTCCAAGAGGTGTGTTTCTGACAATAACATTCACATTACTTAGAGCTTGTTTAGGGGTTGCAAGCTGTTGGGCAGTTAACCAAACTAGAAAAGACAAGGGTACTTAAAGCAGAGCAGAAATGTAACTTGTCCTGACTGATCCTATTACCTGTAAAGAACATGTTATCAGAACTAGCACATAAAGTAATCACACACAAGGGTATAACATAATGAAGTGCATATTCTGATTTGAGAAAAGTACAAAAAAATTTATATTCAGAAAATATGCCTAAAAATGTATCAACAGATATGTGATGTTCAAAATAAGAAAGAGACAGAGAGAGAGAGAGAGAAAAAGAGAGAGAGAGAAAGACTGTCTGACTCCTGTAGTGGTATAGAAGACCCAGGATTGTTCTTACTATGGCAATAAATGTTAGTCACCAGCCAGTATGTGACACCTGGTCATCTAACAAAATAAATAAATGTTGGTATACTCATTGTTCCTACCATCATATCAAATAATTTTATTATTTTCATATTATAGTGATATGAAACATGGACATATTGTTTGGACATTTGCAATGTTTATTTAACGTAAACATTAAAAAACATAAAAACATGACAGAAAAATAAGTTGACTTACCATAATATTCACATGTTGCTCAGTTTACAAAATCCAGTCTCCTCAAGACAGAATAATTACTTTTAAAAAACAGAAGCAAATCCAGAGTCAAAAACTCTAAAATAGGCTGGCTGTCAGTGAAATGCTTAAGGGTTGTTTTTTGTTTTGTTTTGTTTTGCTTTTGATTACTCCTGTCTTCCACAGAATTAAACAACATTTTTGATAGACTTTAGGTAATATTTATACTATTCATTCATTCGCTCATTTATATAGTAACATTCTTTTTATAAAACAAAGTTTTTCTTAAATAACATCCAAAATAAAACCATATAGGCAAAAAATACATGTATGGATGGGGAATAGAGAGAAATATTTTCATTAAAAAAAGCAATTCTGAGAAAAAGTGTCTACAAATTCTGACCAGCTGTATAAGCTGGGATAATTTGTGTGTATTGTGTAAGATTTACTGTACCTATTGGTGAAATGAAGACAATATTAACCCCTTCTTGTAGATTCATTTTAAGAAACGAAAGAAATAATTCATGTGAAGCCCTTAGCATTGTGTGTGAAAAATATTTAATATTTTTAAGAATCAATAGCTGTTACTGTGTTGCAAAATAGTGAGCTACTTCTTGATGTGAGATGATTAAAGTCAATAGGATGTAATTATTTGTGGACCTGTCAAATGGGACAGTGATAGTATATTCAATTCTTTCTTTTTTATATTTGCAGAAAATTGTTGTTCCATCCCCTTAAATTTCACACCTACTATCTTTTTTTCTGAGGCTTTCAAATAGTTCATAGTGGCCACAAGAGCTTAGATTAACCTCCGAGAAACAATGGGGAAAAATTTGCTTATTGAGAATACAGAAAACAGAGTTCTCTTCCATCCCCTTTCCTGATTTAATTTCTACCCTCTTTTCCTCCTCTCTGTTTCCATAGTTTGTATTGGAGGTAGTACAGCTGTTTCTCATTTATTTCACTATGCCTCATTAGTACAGTATCTCAGTTTCCTCACCCAGAGTCAATGTGAGTTCAAACTAAATAAGTTACCCTTTCGGTATTCCTGGAAAATTAATAAACTTGCCACACACTACTGGATAATATTTTTCCCTCAACTTTGTATGTGACCACTAGCACTCATTTCTGCCTTTGGTATTGATCTCATCTTTTCTAGATTTGACTGAGTTGCTCAAGATATGAATCCTTTCTTATAGGCTATGATATAAGAAATTCAGTATCTATAATTTATAGATATTTACCCAGCTTAAATGAAAACCAAACAGAATCCTTCCTATATGTTTCGAGAAAAATAACTGTTACCTTCTTAGGCAGGCATATACTCAAAAGAAAAAGTGAACCTCTGCATAGGAGATAGAGAATATCTGAGAATTGGAAATATAAGAAGAGTGACTAGCCCAGATGAATTACCAAGTTACCTATTGATCAGAATGCATTGCACACTCTTAGACAAAAAAAAAAAAAAATGTGGATTTGGAAGCAAGTATTTGCCAAACTATTCTCACCTATTGAGAGATTGGGTACTCTCTATATTAATGTGTCCAAGTTTCGTAAACGCATGAGTAGAACTTCAAAGTAGAGAAATAAATGCTTTTTTCTGTGACTTTTAATTTTCCTTAGAAACCTGGAAAACCTGGAGCAATTTCAAAAGTAAACTTGCTTACTAAGCTGTTTTTGATAACTTCTCACAAATCATGGTTATAACAAAAGCATCGCTACAGATAATTTTCAGAAGAGAAATAGGAAAACCATAGTTAGCAGATGGCCTATCCTGGGACTTCTTGGCTTCCGTAATAGCATGAGTCAATTCCTGTAATAAGTCTTCCCTCATATCTCTGTGTCTGTGTGTATATATATATTTTTTTGTTTGTGTATATATGTGTATATACACAATAAGGTATATATCTTATTGGTTATACACATATATGCATATACAAATGATATACATTTATGTATATATGTATATATGTACACATATGTTTTGGTATACATATATACATATGTAAATATACATAAACATAGATATACATATATGTATATATGCATATATACATATACGTATACATATATACACATATACATATATACCTATATATCTATGTTTATGCATATTTACATATGTGTATATACACAGTAATATATAGACATATATCTTATTGTTTCTGTTTCTCTGGAGAACGCTGATTAATAAAAAGGAAAGGTGGACATATTTATATAAACAAATCAATGACAAAACTGCACTATCAAAAATATTAGTTAAGAAGAAATTGAGTAAATAAGCAATGTTTTAAGCCATTTCCTTTTTGCCTTATATGTCGATTTTAAATAAATTTGAAGTTCTCACAATTAGAATAAACTTATTTGCTCAAATTGATACAAGTTTTGAGGTCTGAGATATACAAAAACATTTTGATCATGTGGAATATCCCAGAAGCTTGGTTGCTATCTCATAGGATCCAGCTAAGACATAACTTCCCTTGGAATATGCAGGAAGATTGAGCAACTAAGATCTGCTGAATTAACCCTTTTCTGGCAACACTGTCAAATTACATTATTTCTGCATGCCTCTGTTTCTCATGTATAAAAATGGGAGCATTTACTGTATTATATGCCTGGAACTGTGATCAAATAATAAACTCTTAAAGTAAAACAATTTGTATAGTTACCTGCCACATTAAAAATATCAATAGCTATTTGATTATAAGTATTATTATTATTAATGTTACTGTTATTCTTACCTATCTTTTATTAAATGTATAACAAAATCATTAAAGGTCCTAATGGATTTTGTTACATTCGAAATTATTTGTAAGAAAATAGAACAATAAGAAACCATGAGTAAGGAAATTGCACATAAGAAAATTGTACTTGTATATCTGAACAAGTCTTGCTTAAAACTGTGATATGCACATTGTTGTGAATATTCTTCTCTCTAATGTGTAAAATTAAATTCAAAGTATTTAGACATTAAAATACTCAAGCATTAGCATGTTTAATGCAAACAATCTTAAAATGTGTTTGCATTTAATGTTTTATCTGAATCTGACAAATGTTAGTAACTATATAATATTTTAAAACTAATTTATTAGTTCCAGCTCAGTATTAGATGCTACCAAGGTTTCTTTGCTGAGAAAGATTTTAGAACTACTGACCATCAGATAATTCAAATGGTTTAACATTTAAGAATACATGTAATCAAACACGATGATTCTAGCACAAGTATCATGTGTGGACCCTAAGAAGTTAAAAGAAAATTGAAAAATGAGCTTAGGCGGCAAAAAGCAAGGGTGGAGGGGAGTGAATATTTCAAGGAAATAGGGTAAACTGCAAAGGGCTCATTAGCACTCAGGCATCCTGTGACAAGCACACATCTTACAGCCTACCTACACTCAAGCATCCTGTCTGCAAGCATTCGACCTTATAAAACTCCCCTCCAGCCCCTACCCCTTTGCAAACAGCCTTCCCCCTTTGCTGTATTGTCCATTGCTACCTTGTAACATATCTCCCCCTTTTTACTAATAAATCTGCTTTTCTTTCCCCACAACCATCTAGGTAAATTACTTTTTTGTCCATGACACCGGGCTGAGGCAGTGATTGATCATGACACGATAGCCTAAAAAGCTTTTGGAACCTTGATTTTTAAAAGATAGCAAATTTTTCTTGGTGTTATCTAAACTGGCCTTATAACATCCATCTGTATACATAGGGGTGTCAAAAAGGTATCAAGCCAAATGTCTTATTTTTGACTTTTTATGATACACATAATCATATTCAAAATTAAGTAATTATACAATTGTTATAGAATCATTCACATTCACTTTGCACAGGAGCCTATTATCCAATCTACCTTTCACACTGGTTCCTCTTTCAGCATCATTATAACTGACAGAAAGTATTAAACATAGCAGTACTAGCTCTTTGGAACACATTATGCATTACTAATACATTATTTATAATCCCAGAGAAAGAAAAATGACCCTTCTAAAAGCATACATACTTTATCCACACTTTAGCTATTGAGGTGGCTAAAAGAAGTCAAGCAGAAGATAATATTCATGCTATTATAAACCTAAATTACAACTTGCCTTTCTAGACTGGAATAGTTGTGACTTTATGAAAACATGTTTTTAAAAATATAATTAACGCTACATTTTAAGTATTAATTAACTAATTTAGGAAACAGTGGCCTGTAATAAAGAAATTAAGTGTTTGTATTTATGTATAGCTCGGAAGTTTCCTCATTTTAAGATAATTCAGATGTTTTAGCTGATCCACAATCTAAGAAGATAATTGATTTTTTTATGTGTAATACTTAATATTACATACAACATATACATATATAACATGTAACATATAGTCATGTATAATACTATTTTCTAAATCTAACCTACATATTAATGAGTTTTTAAAAGTAGCATTCATAAAGTATCATATTTAGCTGAAATAAATTTACATAAACAATACTCTTAAAATTCTACTGAACTGACACTTTAAAAGAGAAAACTTTGGAAATAACACTATTTCCAGTACTGTTTCTGTACATAATATTACCAGTTATAAGAGTAAATTCTACAATCATAGATGTGGTTTTAAAATCTGAACTTACCATTATCTATTTTATTGAAGAAAAATTATTTGAACCTCCACCAAATAAACATCTATACATTAACCGTTGTTTCCACAATGTGGTAAGTTTCTCAGATAACCAATCAAATACACTACTACACTGAAAAAAATTCGGTAATCTCTTTTACTTATTTTGTTTAGTGTTTCTGACAGTTTCCCCTTTATCATATGAGTAATTTCCACCAATTACTCTTGAGCCAGGAAAGGCTAGTGTTATGTGTTTGGCTTAATGATTTGTATTGGTACACTATGGTTGCTAATGCATATGGGTTTTTTGAATTCACTTTGCAGATTTAAGTCTTAGAGTATCCAGCAACTCCTATGCCATATAATTCTGTCTGAAATTTTTCATTAAAAAAAATCACATGTGGCATTCTGAAAGCACTTATTATTTACTCTTTTTTTCCAAGTCTTAGAAACCAGGCCCAGGGTACACTCTATGAGATTGCATCACTCATAACTATATACAAGGTATACTCTATGAGATTGCATCACTCGTAACTATATACTTTCTTCTTGAGTGCTTCCAAATTTTGCTATGATCCTAAGTCTCTCAGTGAATGATATTCATTATAATTTCTGAAATTGATCCTATAAGCTAGTTTATTAGGAAAAATATTTAGATAATATCTCTTTATAAAAATGCAATTATTTTTCTTGTTTATCATGCCTAATTAAATAAGGATCTTCTCAAATATTTTACTATAGGATGCATACTTGATTTTTCCAAATATATTTTTGAACAAGAACAGATTTTTTTTACCTACAAATAATGATAGTAACATAAGAGGTAACTGAGTTAAAATATTTTTTCCTGAATTCCAATGGCTCAATCAGAAGGTGGTATCTTTAAAAATTGTTTAATTTTATGGAATTATGTCCATATTAATGGACTGGTAGAGAGAGAGAATTGTACTGTTGCCCAGGCTGGAGTGGGCAACCCTCTCTGGATAAATATATAGATAGATGATATAGATAGATAGATAGATAGATAGATAGATAGATAGATAGATAGATGATAGATAGATAGATAGATAGATAGATAGATAGATAGATAGATAGATCGAACGAACACAGGTAGAAAATTGAGAATTCTCTTTCATACATAAATGAAATCAAAGCTCATGAAATAACATAATTCAATTTGCTACAACAGTATACAACTCTTTATCACATAAAATGGCAACAGTGAACACATTCATAACATGAGGAAAAGATTTGGCCACCTCATAACATTGAAAAATAAGAAGCAAACTATATAAGCTTAAAATTATTCATAGTAATCAGTATTTCATTATTCAACTTTGTATAGCTTTTCTCTCATTCTTGAACGGAAATGATTAAATCAATTTGATTTGTTTAAAAGTTCACGGCGGAGCTTGAAGTGAGCCAAGATCACGCCACTGCACTCCAGCTTGGGCGACAGAGTGAGACTCTATCTCAAATAAATAAATAAATAAATAAATAAATAAAATTCACCTTAAATACATGCACTTAGATTTTCAAGATATTTCTCAGTTAGAAGTCCCTGAAAAAAGGATTTTTTAGCAGTTTTGAAATAATTAGAAGCTTGTTTTTTTATGTTCTTAAAATTCACGGGATGTTATATTCCACTTACAAGAAAATTTTTTAAATTTGAGATACTTTATATTCAAATTTACTAGTAAAAATATCCATGAATATTTCACTCTGGTAATATAAGGGGTGAAGCCTCCTTTGAATTATGGTAATACAGACACTTGGAGAACCTATAGTTTCAGTTGTAAAGTTTAGCCAAGGTAACACACACACACACACATACACACACACACACAAATAAACCATACAGCTTCAGATATTAAAGAGCTGCTCTTCCCAGTGTGTACAGAATTTTTAATTGATTAAAACTCACAATGACAAACTAAAACAAATCTCTACAAAGTCAGGTTATCTGTCATTTCTCATCCATGCAAGGATAGAACTCTGACAGAAATTACAAAATTCATAACACAAAAATCGATTCCCACTCACTGCTTTCACCAATGAGGAATAACATTTCAGCTGTATGGAAATCAGAGATAAAAATATCACAAAACTAGTAGAAATAATTAACCACAGAAGCAGCAATGTTAACGTTCTATTGCTGCTTGTTTCACTCTAGCAGCCAAGAAAAGATATGCTAGGTCTTAAATAGCCTAGTAGATATAAACTGGTAGCACAGTATGCTTAGCTCTATATGGTGCTTCCACAAGGACATCCTGAAGGAAGCTGCAAAATTGCTAAAGTATACTTTTCATAAGGTAAAATAGTGATTCTTAGTCAAGTATAATATGACCACATACAACATATTTTATTTTATAGATAAATTAATGAGTAAAACAGGGAGACATTAAATGTGTTCTAAACAGCATTATGGAAGTGGGGCATATATAGGCATTTTTAACAATCAAGTTAATAAATTACATACAAAATTTATTAATGTCCAAAAGGGCCAATAATCTTCATTGTTTGAGATAATCTATTCCACTGGGCAGAATTTATGTATACCTCCAGCTATCTAAAATCTCCAAGTTAACCTTGATTCCTACAATTACCAAGACCAAAAAAAAAAAAAAAAAAAAAAAAAAAAAAGTTAAACTCAGTATATCATGAAGAAATATTCGGTAGTCTCTTTTGTTTATTTCAAATATTTGAATAATTTTTTGACAAGGAATTTTCAAGGATCTAATCTCAACTCCACTTCAGCCAAAACTTGTTCATCCCTTAAACTCAACTTACTGCAACTCTAAAATCTTAAATCCTACTTATCATTCAGTGTGAACTCTATTAACTACAAACTTTATCTTTCCCTTATTTATACTACATCTAAACTCACACTTTAAAGAGAGACTTTTGATTATAAATATAATATTTACAACTAGTTACCAATATGCACCTGACTTTCTCCCACCCTATCCAGATCCATGGTTCAACACTGGAACTGCCTTTGTGTCTACACCTTCAAGCTCTTCAAATATTAAACATCTGTACATCCATAAACTTTTTAAAATAATCTTTTATTGCTGCAAAAATTTCTATAGAAAATACATCCACCGAAATAAGAATTGTTGATACAGTCTTGTTGTGTGAGGTATTACCTGGAGTTATTTGTATCACGACTGAGAAAATAAAGGAGCATGGACACCAAGGGTGAGGTTAGAGTAAAAGTTTAATAAGTGAAAGCAGAGGCTCTCTGCAGCAGACAGGGGCCCCAAAAGAGGGTTGCCAGCTATGAGGCTGAGTCTGGGGTTTTTATGGACTGGAAGGGGAGGAATGTGCTGACTGGGCTATAGGTCATATTGGAGAAATTACCACTTAGAAAGAGTATGAAAGTGTAAAGAACCAGTTGGAGGTAGACATGAAGGCGTGGCCTGGGACCTTGGTCCAGGACCAATGAGGGGCTGAAGTGATGATTCACCCTACGTAAATGAAGATAGTCCGCAACCAATTACAGACAGGTAGGTATATGTAAAAAGGTAAAAAGTAAGAGACTAGGGCATGCTAAGGAGAAAGAAACGTGTCCAAAAGAGGAGTAGAATTTGTTCATCTGGGTTCATAGAGTAAACATTTCCATTTAAGGATGCAGGCTCTTTCTTATCCAGGGCTTGCAGTTTGATTTGCCGGCTGTTCTTTGTTTGAAGGAGTTTCACCAAGGACCCGCCCTAACTGCCTGCTTGACTGACCAGTTTCTTTCTCCTCTCTCGTTATAACTCTTAGGTCTTTTTAGCCAGATCAAAACCTCCACTGTATGTGTTTGGTTGTTCTCTCAGGATATGACTGCCCTGTGCTATTAAAATATAATTATGTTCGGTCAGCGCAACCCATAGATTCCGTGTTGTACATTCCTGAGCTCTCTGGTCAAATCAGAGTACATATATTCTTCTCCATGGAACTGGAATGAAAAGGTTAGATTCTAACCATATTTACTTCATTTTTTAAATGAAGTATTTAGTAGCTCTGTCACTAATTTTAATCCTATATGATTTTAAATCCTATAAATCCAGATGAATCCAATCTTAAATATCTGTTGGATCCCAAATTTTTCAATGTTACAGTGAGTCATATAGCTATCAGAATACTGTTGAGTAAATTTTAAATTGATAAACAAAAGGAAATATGACCACTTCTTCAGCCAGTAACCTAGGGACCAATACCTAATAACAAATATCCAAAAAATGTCCAAGAAATTTCAGTAGAGAGAAAGCAATAGCTTCTAGAAACTGGGGGATGGGAAAATGGTACAGTAATTGCTTATGGGAACAGAGTTTCTTTTTGGGGTGATGAAAAATTTCTATACTAGGTAGTAGTAATGATTGTATAACTTTGCAAGTCTACTAACACCTTTAAAAGAGTGACTTTTATGGTATGTAAATTATACCTCGATAAACAAAATAAAATCTGTAGTCTCAGAATTTAATATCTATACTAATCTTGATTTGTATCACAATTGTCTTCTAGATAAAATATAACCTTAATGGTATCTAGTAATAATAATATTAACAAAATAAAATATATAAAGGAAAATGAAAGATTTTTTGCTTTCAAGTTGTTAGGATACCAGTAAATTTGTTCCAGTTGTTCATGGCCTGTAATCTATGAATGTACAACTAATTAGGAGAAGGTTTCTCTTTCATTAAGTTTAGTTAATGTCATGCTCTTCTGGCTAATCAGTTGCTGAGATCTGAATTTCTTAAGCTTTATCCAGTAAGTACACTATGTTTGACTTCAGGAGACCAGAAAGGACACAGTAATATATTAGGTGTTTAGTTACTCTAATATTTGTTTTTCCTCATTTAATTTTTCCCCAGGTTATTAAGTAGCAAGAACATAGTAATTCCCCTCTTTCCCCTTATTCCCCTGCTGAAGTAGTATTGGCTTTAAAGAGGAAAAAATATTCTAATAATCAGGCCTTACTGAGAAACAGAATAGAGATTTTACAAAGAGGCTAGAGAAGCTTAACTTTTTGTCCAGGAATAGGATACATTAAGTTGAACACCATTAGAATAAGCAGCTTTACTAATGTTACTAACAAGCCTATGTGTACAATAGTACAAACATTTGATGGCAGAATGATGGCTGTTTCATAGAAAAATCTGTAACAAACACTATGGATAAACCAAAATCTCAAATCATAGCTTCTTTAAAACTCTGGAATTTTACTATACATAAGCATATTAAACACTTTACTTATTGTTTTGGGGAGGTGTGATTATGATTCAATTATTAGCAAATTAAAAACTCCCTCAAGAAAGTGTGATTTTGACCTAATTTCAGAAGCCAACAAGCTTCCTACCCTTTTACAGAACTATTTCTATAATTACTTGAATACATGAACATAACCACTGTGACAAACACAAGAAGTTGACATTTCAAGGACTTTCACAGGCACTGGGTATTATTACCAGGTACGGGAGATGAAAAGATAGAAGTGATGAAGAATGAACAAAGTTCAAGAAATAGAAAGAAAAGTGTCAAATCACAATGTTAATATATCTGAATGTCTTTTCTTTTTTTTCTGTTTTTATCATTAAAAATAAAAGCAGAAAGCATCCTCAAGTCTAGTCAGGCATGAGTTAAGTGTCCTGTGTCCCCCCCCCACAAAATGTCAATTTGAATAGTCAACCTTTCCAGACACTTCTTATTCCACATTCTGTTAAATTTTAAAACTTAAAATATATAATTTTAATATTGAATTTTAAACAGTTTCCAATTTGCTAATTTAGACTTTATTATAATAATATTCCTTAGTGGATAAAGTATTTTGTTAGTGCATATTGTGATGTTATTTAATTTAAATTGCAACATAATTACAAATTATTTGAATTTATATCACATACATGAGTTCTATCTTATATTAAGAATGGAACTTATTAGACTTGTTACTATGAATATATATGTACAAAAGAAGCCAGATTTTTAAAATTCATACTGTTATTTTGATTCCTTATATTTCGAAAATTCTACGCTACATTTCAGGAATACAAAAGAATAGAAAGATAAAGAGAAATTATTGCCAATAATATTGCTGAACCAATCAATATATTAACCTAATTGTGTCTTCAGTCATATCAGATAATTCAAATTCTTCTATATAATAAAATATTCAGAAAGGCAAAAAACGTTGAAAGATCAGTATGCTCTACATCTTGTTACTAAATACTGTTGAACTGACCACATTGTAATAGCAAGCAAAGAAACAGCTTTATCAGAATTGGGTATTTTAGTGTTCTTATCTTTGAAAAAGAAGTCATGTGTCCTGGGTCAGCATTTTCAAGGACAGATGTAGTAATACTATCCTCTCCCCTGGGTATGGTTATTCTTTGACATTTCTTTAAGATACTAAGATGTATGCTTAAGATTTCTCTTAGACTGGACAAAATGAAATGTACGTTGTAAGGAAAATCCTTAATTCTGTTTTACTTGTTGTAGTATGAGTGTGCGTACTTCTAAAACATTTCAACAAGGTTGGAATGGCTTTTTAAAACATATTTTAAAAAAATACATAATTGAATAAATGAGCATTTCAAGCTACTCCATAAATGAAACACTGCAGCAAGTTTCATAGTGATTATAGAACTATTTTTACACTCTACCAAATATATTTTAAGTATGTTCTATTTTAAAGGATTTGCTTTCAGAAACTATCAGCAGAATTATAAAAAATAAAAATAAAAAATTCAACAGTAAGCTAAAGATTATCACACTATTAGCATGTTTAAACTAAATTGAGACTGCAGTATTTCTGAGGATTTTTATGTTTTCAGAAGAATATGTTAACAAAATCTTTTTTTACAGCAGTGGATAATTATTCTGTATTTTCTAAGTAGAGGGATTATTCAAAAGCAGAGCTTAATCTACCATTATGAATGAAAAAACCATAAAGTGTATATTGGCTTTAGAAACATGTAGATCACTGAAGATGCTTTTAAGAGCTATTTCAGTGCAACAGAGCTCACACTTTGACATATGCTCTATTTCCAGAGCTGTTGTCAGCATTTGCTTTTGGACTTTCGAAACTTTAATGCCTAAGTTTAAAAGCTTCCCTAGATACCAGTTAGGGTGAACTGCAAACATTATTTTTTACATATAGTACAAAAAGAAAACAAATTTTTTGGTTTGAAAATATTATCTATTTTCTGGGAAAATATTAATAAAATAATCCTTATTTGTGTAAGGGTATCTGATAATTTGGTTCTCAGGCTAGTGTCTATATGCATATTACACAGGCTAGTGTGTGTGTGTGCGCGCACGCGCATGCACGCGCGCGTATGTATGTATACATATATTGATGCTTCCAATAAGTTATCTCAAGTAGAATCAGTCATTTGAAGTGATTAATGTTCTCATCTGAACAATACAGTTATTTAAAACTGATCATACTTAAGTCAGATAAACTTTTGTTGTAAAAAATCATAATATTAATTTCAAGTTGTTTCTAGTACATACATGTTGAAATATATAGGTAAAGGGAAAATTATTTATATCATCCTCAATCATGGCCGAAATACAATCCACTCAACTAATTGAATGAATAAACATACATTTTTACAATGCTTAATATCTGTTGTTTTCATAATGCCAGTTACTTTTTATACGTAATTTAGACAAAATATGTCTCTGAAAAGTTATAAATGTTGAAGAAAACAGACAAAAAATAAAAGTTTAGAACTGTGAATATGAAACTGCAAAAAGCATAAACAGATCAATTTTTTAAATGAAAAAATATTATTAATGACTGTACATACAAATAAAGCTACACAGACACTAAGAGTCTTTCACAATTTCTTGTATTTACAAAATTATTCCAACATTTTCAGTCATCAGTGAAAGACTGATTTTGGTACTTCTCAAAATTGTTTTTTAATGTTTAAATACTCAATTTTAATTTCACCACTCTCTTATTAATGTCTGAAAATAGACTGTAGAAAACAGGTACCAATTCTTTATCAAAGCATCATAAACAAAACAAAACTCAATATATTCTAAGACCTTAGTATATTTGCAGAAGATTTTATGTTAACTAAATACATCTTTTTTCCCACTAACCCATTCTACCTCTCAAGTATTAACATTTTTTTTTCTACATTATAAGATGATCATCTGCGCAAGGGGGTTCACACCTGTTGTCCTAGCTGCTGAGGAAGCTGAGGCAGGAGAATCAGTTGAACCAAGGATTTGGAGGCTGCAATGAATCATGATAACACCACTGCACACCAGCCTGGGTGACAGAGTAAGACCTTGACTCTTAAAAAATAAATAAATAAATAGATAGGCAATGTATTCAATATTAACGTTTTTGAAAAAATAAACATTATTAAAAAATAAGAGATCCCACATAGCAGGAGATTAATGAATGCAACACCATTGAAATTATTTACTTAAGTACTAATGCTAGACATGTAACTAGAAAGTCCACTGTCAGTCTATATATAGAATTCAAAGTGCTACTGCTAATTCTGCGTGTCATCCACTTGATCCTATGCTCCCTTATGTTCCGTTTCACGGAATTCTACTAGGTATGCCAACGGTCATTGTGTCACATGCTAAAAAGTGTTTCATAAATGCTGGATTAAACAAAATAAACCAGATAGCCAGGACCTTTAACGTGTATTACAACTCTTTGGGATGGCTATGAAGCGGGCAACATTAAATCAAAGCCCTACTGAAACCAGGCAGATAACAAAAGTAAGCATGCAGAGAAGGCCAGGATGCTGGCACTAGAGGTTGTGACCTAATGTAGAAGAGCCATGATCAAACACAAATGCCAACCAATGTAGCCAGATCTTTCCAGAGAAGATACACATTTGGCCTATAATTTCAAATCTCCAGGTTTATTAATGTTGGCTTGAATTTAAAAGAAGAAAAATAATCAATGAAGTGTAAATAAAAAATATAGTTAGACCAGATAAGATTGGTACAATTTGAGAAACCTGGTATACATGTTTCTCAAACTTCCTTGCCCACAGACCTTTATTAAGAGGACCTACTAATTTCCTAGGACTCTGCAGAATGGCCTCAAAAATTTTGCCTTAGACAGCAAGCATCCTCCCTTCCTAGACCAGTATGGTGTGCATAATTCTGAACACAAAGCATGAATTATTTGAGTGTATTCAAATTGAAATCAAAATTAATTTGAAAGGCTTGTTAAATGTTTGTGTAGAAATATTTCTCTATCGCTTGGAAATTTATGTGAAAATAAGCTGACCATGCTTCTGACCAAGCGTAAAGATATGCTTACTCTAAACTTTTGTTTAATTCCCATGGAAAAACAAAAAAATAATAATAATTGATTTGTAAGAAAGGAATAACATTAAAATTGATTGGATAGGAAAGAGACCATTCATTTTTTAAAACTATTTTAAATATCAAAGTAGCTTGGGAATACTTTAAAATTTATAATTTTGGTTAAAATTAGTGACACTCTCAAACAACAGGACTGTATTTGCAAAATAACTTTTCTAGGACAAAGAGCCTTTTTCCTTACTGTCTTTCATTTTTCTCCTAACTTCTGCCATGCCTCATTCTAAAAATTAGTTCAGGGAGCCTGCCAGTTGTCTACATACATACCTAGCACAGACATAAAAGGCATAGCATGGATGTGTTGAATCATATGGCAATTATTTTCTTCCCCTGGTGTCAACTTGGTCCATACACATAACCCTGCAGATGAGATATGGCACCAGAAATTACACATGGCAAATGTGGTTTTCTAGTTTTTCGTTTGTTTGTTTGTTTGTTTGATTTTTGACTTCTGAAATATCTGTCCTCATTCCAGGGGAAACACTTTATATTTATATTTCTACAACCACTAGAAACCAGATACACCTATAAAGATAAATTAGACTCACTTCCATTTTCTCAAAGGGGATTTAAACCCCTGTGCACTCCTATGATTGGGAAATTCTTAAAAATTATAACTTGAAGTAACAGGATATGATGGTTAGCTGTATGTGTCAACTTGACTGGGACAAGAATTCCCCAGGTTAGATACTACTTTTTGATGTGTATGTGATGTTGCCGGATGAGATTATTATTTGCATTGGTGAACTGAGTAAAGCAGATGGCTTTCCTAATTGTGGGTGTGCTTTATCAAATTCATTGAGGACCTGAATAGAATAAAAGGCAGAGAAGAATTTGTCCCTTTTTTTCTACCTCACTGCTTGTACTGGGTTTTCTGATCTCATCTTCCCCTGCTCTTGGACTGCAATTTACATAGGCATTCCTAGTTTTTACATTTTCAGACTTGGGCTGAATTGCATCACTGGTTTTTTGGGGTTTCCTGTTTGCAGATAGCAGATTGTAAGGCTTCTCATCTTCCATAATTTTGTGAGCCAATTGCTCATAATATTACTCATAATATCTCTCTCTCTAATACCCAAGGTATAAAACAAGTAAAAAGGTAAGCATGAAATCAGATTTGCTGACTTTAGGAGCTACTCCTCTCTCTTTCACAGCTTTGGTGATGAGAATAAGAGTTCATTTCCTGGCTCCTTAGTGAGTATTTTCTTTTTGGGTAGAAGATTCATGGGATCTGAAGAGAATGTATAATTGTGAAATGTTCATATTTGGGGGACAGCTCTGCAATATTCAGAAAGATTGAGACAATTTTGGAATAAAGTATTAGGACTATATTACAACAGAGTTGGCTGTACAAGATTCGAGCTAGAGAGTCACTCTACCCAAATGTCACTGATAAGTTGGAATATCAGATGAAAGTGACACAGAAAATTGTCCTGGAGCTCCAAAGGGGTCCGACCTATTAATATGTGGTCTCTGAAGTAGTGGAAGTAATGTCCTAGAGTGCCACAAGGTCTTAGTCTATGAAGTAAAGCTTCTCCTCTAATGTAGGTATTGTCTTCTGCTGAGACTTGGCCTTCAGCTGCACTTTGTAAAGCTCCAATTTAAGGACCATTCAGTGAAACCATATTTAGTTGCCAGAGGTTTGTGTATACATACTTTTACGTAGTCATGACAACCAAAAAAAAAAAAAAAAATGAGCAGCATCACAGCAGATTTACTGATTTCAATATAGAGATACTATAATTCTCAATATAGAGGTGATCATCTATGAATGTTTTGAGTCAAGGACACTTGAGTCTGATTACCATTCCAAGGGACATTTGAAGACTGTGTCATAGTTCCATTTCCATCAGTAAGAGTGCAGTAGGGAGATGGTGGGTTGTGTCCTTTTCTTTCCTACAGTATCTTCAGGTGGGTTTAGCTGGTTGTATTAAAGAAGTAACTACTGGCTTGTGACTCCAGGGTACATTTGACGAGAGGTAGACAGCCCAGGTGATGTTAGAATACTGGTATCCCGGCTGGCTTAATATTCAATTATAGGGTGCTTTTTATATCGTTCAATCACTGCTTGTGCTCAATGAGGCAAAAACAGAGGCCACTATCAGTTTTGGCTGCATTCTCCATAGTCAAAAATACATTCCTTTTCAAAAGGAGCCCCCTCACCTTAAAGAACCCATGTTTGTGGAAGTTGGCATACTATCCATTTGTCTATACAATTAAATCTTGGAACTGAAATACAAAACATGTTACTTGCTCCCAATATGTGGTCATGACAGTTTCATTAGCCACTGAGTAGGGACAGCATGGCATGGCAGGCTCACTCATCACTCCACTTTCTTATAGATAAGAAGCTACAACATCTGTCAAGAGCAGTAAGTGACTTGAGATGACTACTTGAAGATGTATCATGGTATCAGCTAGTTAGTTAGGAAGTAGTTTTCTAGCTTCGTACATATAGTTTTTCCTTTCCACTTGTGGTCTGTTGGTAAAAGAATCAAGTTTTTAAAACTATTATACCTAATTATTTATATTTAGCAATTAAAATGGTAGCATCGTGTAACTGTCAAGTTGGGTTCAAATCCTGGTGTCATCATGTATCAGTTACATGATTTTATGTTATTTTTCATCCTGTTTTAACAATAGATAACAATGGTATTTTCCTGACGGAGTTATTCTGTAATCAGATACATAACTGTATCTAAAGCCCTAAAAATATTTTTGGAACATTATATTATTGAAATATAAATTACCATATTAGATGTGCAACAACAACATCAGTATGATGATGATGATGATGTCAATGTCATTGTCTGACTTACACATTTAACCTACATCCTCTTTTTCCTAACATGCATGTTATCTCTTACATTACAAAATGTATCATTACTTAAAATTTATATCATGATCTTATTATCATGAAACACTCTTGTAATGCTGCTGTTTCTTTTCTATTTAATTTTAATGAAACCTTATCTGTTTTGTTAAATCTAGGAGTATTTTGAAATGAAATAAACTCATTTACACATATACCTAAATGTGCTGTCAAATAATATTGTTATTGTTATAATTTTATAGATGAAATAACAATAATTTGTTCTATGAAACTCTACTGAATCTCAAAATACAATATTTAGGTAAACACTAATATTTGACTGGGAAGTCATGGGTTATATATTTAGGGTTAAATTATTCTATTTTATGTTTTCTGATTCAGGAATAAATATAAATTCATACATGTCAACTTATAATCTCTACCTCTAATATGTGATTGGAAGTGGTAAATAATCTATTTGAAAAAGGTAAAGTTACACACATTGTAACATATTTTAATTATTCTATTCTATAAGGGAAATTGCCATTTTTATTTATCTCTTATTTATATATTTTTAAAATAAATGTTAAGTATAAGAATATTTTCATTAAGTTTCAGTTTTCTTGTATAAAATTGTTTCAGCTACTAAAAATAATGAAAAACAAGTGACAGTCCCAGAGCTCAACAAGAGAACATTTATAATTTTTCAGTTTTATGTATTTGATAATCATATTAAATTTGCATATGACTTTCTGAATTGTATTAAAAATACATAAATATTATTTAAACATTAAAATAGCAAGAAAAAGGTAAGAAAAAAACTGCTGATGGAGAAACTATCAATCAAGAGAACATTAGCAATTCCATCTTATATTCTGTAATAAAATTTGCTGTATAGAAGTGATTGCATTGAAATTATTGGAATATTTGAATGTAACTTCAAACTATGAAAAATGAGGCTTTCATTGCTGTAAAATAAATTAGGAAGCAATATTTTGCTAGCAAAGGCTTTTCGGTAACACAGTTCATAACTATTCATGGTACCATTAACAGATGTCTTTGCTCGTTCTGTGAGCTGCCTTATGATGTTGTTGTATTTGGCATTACTTTAAATTTAAAATGAATGTAGACAACTTGCTCTAAATGATAATAAAATGAACTCTGATATAGAGATCCTGTGGGAAATTATGTAATAATCTTACCAACATAACTGATTTTCTTTTTCCGAAATCGTGATTCCCACTACACATATAGAGCTATCAAAAGTATTGTTTAACATCATCATTTCCATATTAACATTTCAGTAAATTACACAAATATAAAATTTCATATAAGAAACAAAACATTCCGTTTGGAGAACAAGTTTTTACTTCTAAATTAAAAGTAATATAAAGTCAATATTAAATATGTTGTATGTTGCTTGTTTACACCAAAAATACTTAATAGGATTGATTTCTCTAAAATATTGACATTCTAGTGGCCAGAATACTATAAGTGAGATAAATTATTTAAAAAAAAAGAAATCATAGATAAATTGGCCTTTGCTAGTCATCTATTAGAATCAAATTTCTAAGAACATTTAATAATTCATATGTAAAACCTGAAGTAGAGCAGTCTTACATTTATTATAAATACACACACATACTTGTGTATGGTGCCTGTCAGAACATCTGTATATGGTAGAAAAATTTCTGTGACTTTTTAGATTTAGGTAATTAATTTAAATCAAAACATTGACTCTTCATTGTGAAATTGGGATAAAAATAGCTACCTTATGTTGTAGTGAGAATTTAATTAGATAAGGACTAAAATTGTCTAGTTTAATTTCTCATACGTAACATGTTCTAAATGTTAGTGGATATATTCTATCAATTCTTTTGACACTGGCACTAGAGGCAGGGAGCTGGGTGGTAGATCTTCAAATAAGTAACACTAGAAACTTCTAAAGATATATAAGCTTATGAAAATGAAAACTGCAAAATTCCCACTCAAAATTCCCTTTTTCCTATGCTTACCTCAATGTCACTTTAAAAGCAATGGTTAGTAATTATTTACAATAGACAGGTCCTAGGCAATATATTATAAAAGAGATTGAAAAAAGAAAGAAAACACTTAAAGAATCAGATAAACTATAGGCATGGAGAATGCAATTCTTGCTCTTTTCCATTATTTTGCCTAAGAGAGTATTTTGTGTAAATTCAGAACACATTTACTAAACACTATCAGTAGTCTATAACAATTTATCTATGTAATAATATTACACAACTGAACTATTCATCTCTCTTAGATATTCCACATAATACTTTCCCAACTTGGAATTTGATTGTCTTACATGTTTCCTGACAAAGTTGAATTCAGTCTCTATGTATGCACTAGGTCCCTTCTTTATGTGCTTATGCAGACATATCAGAATAAGAGTATTTTTAAGAACAGTTAATCATATGATTTCATATCTAAAAAACTCTAAAGACTTTATACAAATTTTTTGGTTTGATAAATGACTTAAGAAGAGATTCATGATACAAAATTGATGTACAAAAATCAGTAACATTTGTACACATCAATAATGACCAAGCTGAGAACAAAATCAAAAAGGCAATCTCATTTACAATAGCTGCAAAGAAAGAAATATGTGGGAATATATTTAACCAATAATATGAAAGATCTGTACAAGAAAAACTACAAAACACTGATGATAAAAATTGTAGATGACACAATCAATAGAAAAACATCATATGCTCATGGATCAGAAGTATTAATATTGTTAAAATGACCATACTGCCCAAAGCAATCTGCAGATTCAATGCAATCCCCAGCAAAAAACTAGTGTCATTTTTCACAGAATTAGGAAAACTAGTCCTAAAATTCAAATGAAACCAAAAAAGAGCCCAAATAGCCAAAATAATCCTAAGCAAAAAGAACAAAGCTGGAAGTGTTACATTACCTGACCTCAAAATATTCTACAAGGCTATATTTACCAAAACAGCATACTACAGGTATGAAATTAGACACATATACCAAAGAAACATAACAGAAAACCCCAAAATAAAGCCATTTAACCATAGCCAAATGATTTTTGACAAAGTTGAGAAAACCTTACACTGGGAAAAGGACACACTTTTTAATAAATGGTGCTGGAAAAAATGAATTGTCATATGCAGAAGAATGAAACTGGACCCCTGTCTCTCACCATGTATATATAAAAAAATCAATTTAAAATGGATTAAAGACTTAAATGTAAGATCTGAAGCTATACAAATACTAGAAGAAAAACCTCAGGAAAACACTTCTGGACATTGGTCTAGGCAAAGAATTAATGATTAAGAACTCAAAAGCATAGGCAACAACAACATCAACAAAAACCAGACAAATGGAACTTCATTAAACTAAAAAAGTTCTTCACAGGCAAAGGAAATAACCACAGAATGAACAGCTAACCTGCAGAGTGAGAGAAAATATATTGGCAAACTATGCATCTGGTACAGGACTTATGTCTTGTTCCATAATATGCAGGGCACCCAAACACCTCAAGAAAATTTAACATGTCTATTCATCCCAACAGCATGAATAGACACTTTTAAAAGGAGACAAGTTGTAGATATGTTAATTTTGATATTTTAATTGTACCTCTATGAACCTGTGCTGGGCGTTTATTATCATTTAAAAAAATCCAGAGGTGAGGAGATAAGCCATATCTTGGAGATATAAGTTTGAGGAAATCTTCAAGGGAGAAAGAACAAAGAGGAATGAATCCTGGAATTATACATATAATAAGTATAACAATTCTGAGAGTGTAGAAACTGAATAGGCAAGACAAACGGAGAAAAAATGTGGTGAGCTAGAAGTAGGGGGGGAGGGGGATGTAATAAGAATGGTGATGACCCATATGTTATATATTAGTCTTTGATGAGCTTGACAGGAGCAAATTTGGTGAAACCATGTAGTTAAAGCTTGTTTAGACAAAGAATCCAAGAGCATGGGAAAATGTACATGGAAGACATCAGATGGAGCCAACTCTTTCAAGAACTTTTTATGAAGACATAGGCAGAGAAAGTGTGGTGTTATCCAAAAGAAGAAAAACTAATTTGGGTAAAGATGTTATTAAAGTGGTAGGATGAAGACAGAACAAGATTGTAGAATAAAACCTTCTCGTGACAATTCTCTCAGGAACATCAATTCAAACAACTATTTATGCAAGAAAATATCATCTCAAAAACTAAAGAAACCAAGTAAAAGATCACAAGATACGGTTTAAGCATAATAACAAGAAAAGACACAATAAAGAGAGTAGAAAAGACAGTCTTACATTGCGTATACAACCCCTACCCCAACACCAGGCTGTGCAGTGAGAGTGATAATCTGTCTTCTTAGAGAAGGGAGAGGAAAAAGGGGAGTGCAGACACTTATCTGAAACTCAGCACCAGCCTCACTACAATAAAACACAGCATGGGACACTACTCTATGACATTGATTTCAGGCTGGTGCTCGAGGACAGATTCTAGACCCACCCCAAAATGGAAGAGAATCTGCTGCTCTGGAAGGATGCAATGGAGTCCCAACCTGCTTCACCACCAGCTGAGTAAAGCAACCATGGCCCTACATAAATATCAGTAACAGTAAGGCCATAATGGTTGCAGGCTTTATATAAGCCCTAGGGTTGATACAGCATGGTATCAGCTATAGTGGCCTCAGGATTATCTGTTACCCCTCCTTTAACTCCAGATACTGAAGAACAGAGAGAGACTCTTACTGAGGGATAAAAGTGAAAAATAAGACAGGACAGGGACTTTGCCTGGGAACCCATGGAACTCTCCCCCAGAACCATTAGGGCAGAGAAACTCGGAATGTGCAATAATGGCACAGTGAACCTGGACTTAGGGTACACTCTAGTGCTGAAATGGTTGCAGTGACCAGGGGCTTTGGGAATTCAATAGTCAGTTGCCTTTGAATTCTTGGAAGGTCATCTGAAGAAGGATATGTACAAACAAGGTCAGACAGTAAAGACTGGACCAAATAACTAATTATTTAACACCCAGACACTGATGTATGTTCACAAACATTAAGGCCATTCAGGGAAATTCAATCTTACCAAAATGACTAAATAGGGTACCAGTGACAAACCCTGGAGAGAGATACGCCTGATGTCTGAAACAGAGAATTCATAATAGCTCTTTTTAGGAATCTAAACAAACTGCAAGAAAACATAAAGAAGCCATTCAAAAATTTTTCACAGGAATTTAACAAAGAGATTGAAATAATAGTTTAAGGGAGAGATAGCATTAGGAGATATACCTAATGTAAATGACGAGTTAATGAGTGCAGCACATCAACATAGCACATGTATACATATGTAACAAACCTGTACATTGTGCACATGTACCCTAGAACTTAAAGTATAATAATAATAATAAAAAAATAAATAATAGTTAAAAAAAATCAAACAGAAAGACTATAGCTGAAAAATACAGTGGATGTACTGTATGAATTGCAGATGAGTTGTGATGTGTAAACCACTCATATCTTTAGGTAAAATACTAAAAAACAAAATGGTTAAAAATGATAATAACTACAACAATGTGCTGTTCCAGCAGGATACACCCAAGATAAGCAAAATAATAAGATATAAATTGAAACATCAAAAAGTCAAAATGCACGTGGGCGAATGGAGTTAAAGTGTAGAGATTTTTAGTTGTGTTTACTTGCTTATTTTCTTTGTAATGAAAGTTGTTATCATTTTAAAATATTTTGGTATAAATGTAAGCTTTTTTTCTCACTTTTATTTTAGATACAGGGGCTACATGAGCACATTTGTTACATGGAAATATAGCATAATGCTGAGGTTTGGAGTACACATCCTGTCACCCAGGTAGTAAGCATAGTACCCAATAAGTAGTCTTTTAACCAAACCCTCCCTCCTTCCACACTCTAGGAGTCTGCAGTGTCTGTTGTACTCATATTTATATGCATATGTGCTCAATGTTTAAATTGCACTTATATGTGAGAACATATGGTATTTGGTTTTCTGTTCTTGCATAAATTTACTTAGGATTTTGGCCTCCAGCTCCATCTATGTTGCTGCAAAGAATATGATCTCATTCTTTTTGATGGCTATATATGAATCTTAAAATTCCTATAGAAAAGTAAAACAAAACAAAACAAAACAAAACAAAACAAACCTTTAGATAGCCAAAGCAATCTTCAGCAAAAAGAACAAAGCTGTAGTCATCACATTACCTAATTTTAAAATATACTACAGAGCTATAGTTACCAAAACAACATGTTATTTGGTGTAAAAACAGACACATAAACCAATGGGACAGAATAGAGAATGCAGAAATACATCCATGCATTTACAACTGACTAACTTTTGACAAAGGCACTCAAAACACATATTGGCAAAAGAAGTTTCTTTAACAAATGGTGTTGGAAAAACTGGATATCCACATGGATAAAAATTAAACTAGACCCCTATTTCTTACCATATGTGAAAATCAAATAAAAATGAATTAAATGGTTAAATGTAAAGCCTGAAATTATGAAACCACCAGAAGAAAACTTAAGGGAAACACTTCAAAAAACTGGGATGTGCAAGTATATTTTGAATAAGACCTCAAAAACACAGGCATCAAAAGAAAAATTGAAAAAATTAAATTACATCAAATTAAGAAGTTCTCCATAACAAAAGCAAAAATTAACAGAGTGAAGACACAGCCTATGGAATGGAAAAAAAATGTGCCTACTATACATCTGATAAGGCATTAATATCCAAATATACATAAGGAGCTCAAATAATCCAATAACAAGAACACAAATAACCAGATTCTAAAAATGAGCAAAGGAACTCAATAGACATTTCCCAAAATGAGACATACAAATGACCAACATGGTTATGTAAAGATACTCCACATCACTAATTAACAGATAACTGAAAATTAAATCCAAAATGAGATAGCACGTTTTACCTGTTAGAATGATTTTTCTCAAAAAGGCAAAAGATGGCAAACAGCAACCATGCAAAGAAAAGAGAAAACTTGCATACTCTTAGTGGGAATGCAAATTAATACAGCCATTATGGAAAATGGTATGGAGCTTTCTCAAAATACTGAAGATAGGACTGCCATAAGATCTAGCAATCCCACTACAGGGTATATATTTAAAGAAATTGAAATCAGTATGTCAAGGAGTTAGAAGGATTTCCATGTTCATGACCATATTACTCATGGTAGCCAAGATATGTAATCAAATTAAGTATCTATGAACAAATAAATGGATAAAAGAAATGTATTATATATACACAGTTGAATACTACTCAGCCTTAAAGAAGAAAAAAGGTCCGTCACTTATGACAATGTGGATGAACATGGCAGACATTATGTTGAGAGACATGAGACAGGCACAGAAAGGCAAATACCACATGGTCTCATTAATACGTGTAGTGTAAAAAAGTTGAACTCATACAAGTAGAGAGTAGAATGGTGGTTACTAGGAGTTAGGGGAGAGGAAGGAGACTGATGAGATGTGGGCCAAAATATAAAAAAGTTCAGTGCGATAGGAGGAAGAAATTCAGGAGAAGTATTGTACAATATGGTGACTATAGTTAATAAAAATGTGTTGTATTATGAAAATTGCTAAGAAAATAGATTTTAAGTGTTCTCACCGCAAAAATAAGTGAGAAAATGCATCTTAATTAGCTCGATTTTGCTATTTCACAGTGTATTTATTTCACAACAACATGTACATAATAAATACATACGATCTGTATTTGTTGATTACAATTTTAAAAATAAATTGTACATTGTTATTACATCATACATTTTATTAATGGTCATACCACTGTATACATATTTACCAAATAAAAGCTTTAACTGAGAAACAGGAGTTTTTTGGCGAGTCTTTTTTTTTTTTTTTTTTTTTTTTTTTTTTTTTTTTTTTTTTTTTTTTTTTTTGAGGCGGAGTCTCGCTCTGTCGCCCAGGCTGGAGTGCAGTGGCGCGATCTCGGCTCACTGCAAGCTCCGCCTCCCGGGTTCCCGCCATTCTCCTGCCTCAGCCTCCCGAGTAGCTGGGACTACAGGCGCCGCCACCACGCCCAGCTAATTTTTTTGTATTTTTAGTGGAGACGGGGTTTCATTGTGTTAGCCAGGATGGTCTCAATCTCCTGACCTCGTGATCGGCCCGTCTCGGCCTCCCAAAGTGCTGGGATTACAGGCTTGAGCCACCGCGCCCGGCCCGGCGAGTCTTAACATTGTTAATCAATAAATATATCCAGTAGCTAGTCATTCAATAAAACCAGGTTTTTGATGTGAATATTGTGATGCCTTCTAGTTGAATAGCTCATTTGTTATGTAGCCTTTTTAATCCAAATGATTAGATGAATTAGAAAAAAAGCACACAAAATAAAAAATATAAATAAAAATGAAAATTAGGTTGAAGACATAGGCTGCCTAGAGAGTTCTCACTTTCTCACTCAGTTGTGATATATGTTTAATTGTACTTTCTTAGGTTTTTCTGACTTAGTTTTTAATGTTTTTCTAATGTGACTGGAATGTATGCTTAATTTTAGGTAGACGTTTGAAAGAATCCAAGTACCACATTTCTGTCTTGTTCAGGACACTGAGTTAATCTTATAATATTGTAATAAATATATCTCCAAGCTGTTACTGGGGTTACCATTAATGTTAGACACACATTCTATTTCCCTCTTGGAGAGACAGCATACACAATAAAAAAAATTGTTCATAATGTAATATATAATTTTCATAAATACAAAGACTATTCAAGAGTACGTTCAAATAAATGATGATATAATCAATCTTGCATCTGAAAGTTTTATTTAAAAATTAATTCTCCAGTGATTAAAATGATTTATAAGGAAGTTATCCAGATATGTTACAACCCTAGAATCACAATCGTCTATAGTAGGGACTGATGGCATTTTATTATTAAATGTCAATTTTAACTGGCTTATTAGTTTTGATATTTTAATAAGGACTGGCTTTTTATAATGAATGTGGGACTCTTTAATCCCACACATAATTAGTTCATTCTGATGTGTTCTACAGATTGTCAAAAATCATAGAATATCTCCAAGAGCAACTCCTAAGAGATTTCCTTTTCCATTATTTTGGAAGTAACTAAAATAAACCTAATGAAGTTACTCATATCTCAAATGTTTTCTGTTACAACTAGTGTATATATGATTTTCCATATCCCATATTCATTTTAAAATAATTATGTCTATATACATTTTAGTTTATAGGTATTCTAAGAGTTGGGAATTCTGATTTTAAAAAAAATTCAAGAGAGAAAGAGACAAACTGTAAAATTTTTCATCCTTTAAATCCTTCCCTCCTTCTTCCATTCTTTCATCTCAAAAAATTGCACAAAATCCATGGGATACAATATATTTATTATACTTTAAATGGAAGATTATTGCTGTAATCTTTTAATTAGTTAAAGACAAAGAAACATGGTTAACATATTTGTCCTATCCGTATGGTTTATATATCAAGCTTTGCATTTATGGTCCATATAAATTTCTGCCATGAGTCTTCCCTCACAGTATATAGAATGATATAGTAACCAATAATATAAGCCATTAGACTTCCAACTGACGTATGAGTATCTCTAGGAATAATGCAAAGCTGTCAAAAAGGTAACTAAGCAGAGAATTTTGAGGAATTCAATTTCTAGGTGTTCAACTTTCATATATATTACATTTCACCATTTTTCTAAAATACCAATTAACTTATTAGCAATTGAAAAATGGGGAAATTATGTTGAATGAAGTGTACATATGTTGGAATACGAACTATTTTGTATAATAAAGAGAGCCAGATTATCATAAATGAAACTAAAAATATTTAGCAGAAAAGGAGAAAGCTTGGCTACTGCTCAGAGATAATCCTTATTTTATTTCTTTACAAAAACATCATAAAATGAAAGCCTGTAACAGATTATCCTTAAAGGTGCACATCCCTAGCCTTGGAATAGTTCTAGGCTCCTAGCTTGTTGATACTTCTGCTAGTGCTTAGAGGCACAGTTACATCTGCATTATCTCAGGGTCCGCAAGCTAGTGTTTCTACTTTATTTCTCATTTTGGAGGGCATATTTTTTTCTATCCTTGTAGGAAATCTATAGCTATAGTGAGCTTCCTACCTTAGCTAACGGAGTTACTTCTCAAACTTCTCAGTGTTTTTGTTGTTGTTGCCCTTGGTAATTTGTGTGTGTGTGTGTGTGTGTGTTTATTTTTTATTTCTGAGTTGTGGTAGGTTGAAGTAGATTGGCTCAACCTTATTTTTCCAATAAGCCCTGATTATTTTAAGATTTTTTAGAACTCAGAATTCACATAGAAGACATATATTCTGTTACAGGAGTATCAAAATTCTTCTGTAAATTGTTCTCAAACTGTTTTGCACCTAAGTGTCAAGGTGGCCCAGAAGATTGTATGCTTCCCTTTTCCCAAGTATCTTTCCCCAATCTCCTACCTTACCATGTAACAAGGGAAATGAACAGCTCACAACTATCTTGAATTCTCTTTTGGTGTTTTTAACTGATATTAAAACACAGTTGAAACAAACTTGCAGTCAATCTGAAATCCTGGTGTCATATACCATATGTCATATAATAGTACATGACATGGAAGAAAGTGTTGGTGTGCTGATCATGAAAGTGACAGAGGATTAGTCTTATAGATGAAGGAAACTAGTGGTTCTTCAAATAATCCCCATTCAATAATTAATTTCTGCTATGACAGCCAGCAAATGGTCTCAGTGATAAAAATTTTTATTTGAATACTTGCCTAAGAATTCAAGTAGAGAAGAATTTAACAATATTGAACAACTATGTTCAATTTTGTAGTAGTTATGGTCCAGGCTGAAATCTGAAAAAAAAAAAAAAATTAAAAATAGGGATTGTTAATTAGTAAAAGGAGACTGACTATGTAAAGGGACATCAAAAACGCTAAGAAATGCAAGGATTAAAAATGTAGGGGACAGCCACTAGCTCTAGCTCTGACAAAGAGTAAAATGGAGTGGAATAAATTTGGAAGAGGCCCCATCAAGTCTAAGATTCAGAAGTCACCGGAGAAGGAGAGGCTTCAGTCACTGGATGACCAAGAATTTGTGCACTGGGGTGCTGGCAGAATTCTCTGGAGTGTGGGCAACAGTGGATCACCTGCTGCTCTTGGCAAGGTACCTGGCCACCTGAGAGCTACAGAACTTGCTGGGAAACTGCCTGATGGTTGCTACCAAACATGTTTTTGTTGAGCAAGGACAGTCTAAGAACATCTTAGAAGAGAGAAGAGGACTGTGCCTATAATTGCTCTAAAAAATACTTGCAGATAGAGAAAGTGCAACCTAGATTTATAAATACCAAACAAACATCCTGGTAGATCAGAACATCGACGGCAGGAAAGAGGCTAAGAAGCACACATAGTAGTTTTACATAAAACATGTTTAGGGAAGATATTTTTCCTTTATAAAATGAAAGTATTTTGCTTAACAGACTATTTTATAATTATAAAAATACAAAATATAAAACATAAAGTATATAAATTAGTGTTTTAAAATTACAACTCATTTTGACCTTTTGACTTCTAAATGGCCAGTACAAATATTACTTTATGGAATTTATTTATAAATTTTATTATTCATTATTACTATATGTAATACATATGGTCATATAATTTTATAGTTATATACTTATATTTATAGATATACTTACAATTGTATATCTAAATGTGTATGTACACACACATATATACACATACTCTTATAGACTCTGAAATGTTCTGTGGTAAACACAATGTTTAAACTCATTAACCTAACTTTTATTACTTTATTGCATTATTATATTTTTATATTTTATTTATATATTATTTTTTTATATTTATTTATATTTTATTTTGTATTTTGTATTACTTATTTATATTTTTATTACATTACTTTTAATGGCAAAAACTGCAATTACTTTTGCACCAACCTAATAAATAATTATAAATCTAGTTGGGGAAACATTGTTGGGAGAGGAATAGTGCTACAAGAGGCAGTCTAGCTTATTTATGAAACATTATCTCTACTATGGTATGTTTAGACAGTATCTAAATGCGTAGTAAGTGGATGCTACCTGATAGAATACTAGGTAAAACAATGTGATCACTTGACAATTTAGTCTTCCTTAGCCTTTTTCAAAAATGCATAGTTATATTAGAAATTTTACATGGAAAAATGTTCTAGACTGCATGAAATAATTTTAGTAGTTTGGAAATTATACTATATTATAACTTCTTCAACATCAAGTTTTTATTTTTAGACAATATTTTCCTAAGACCAATTACATGGGCCAGAGTCATAAAACTTTATAATCACAATTCTTTTGCTATTATTTATGATATTTTTTCATTTCCACTTGAAGATTCTGTTTGTTATGATATTAGGAATGTCACTAGTGTCAGTTCCATTATTTAAAAATTTTCCTAACGTAGTGAAGAAGCCTGAATTTTCAAAGAACATCTCTAAATGGAATAATTCACCACGAATTGCATATGTTACCCTTTGGTCTTGATTTCTACCTGATAAAGGCTCATGAAATTTTCTGTAAGAAGTTTAGGTAAAAGGAGAGGTCTTACAATCCAACAACTTGTATTATAAAGCTTGCCTTTCATCTAATAACTATTTGAATTAGGGAATTAAAATAAGCTCTTTTTTCTCGTTTTTTCTCAGTTATAGAATGGAAAATCATTTTTAGATAGGGAATTAAATGGCATAAATCCTGGAGTCAACAAAAGTGAGCTATATTTAACTTTCTATGCCAATAAACACTCTTAATAACACTACACTACATGAGTAAAAAAGACATAATTCATTAATTTAGCAAATAATTGTTGAATGTCTATGATTCCAGACACTATGCAAATCATTACCATATTGCTCTTTCTTCACAGTCTGGTGGGTCCCTGGTTAGATGCTATATTGTATGAGGTTCCATACCTGTGAATTAGAAATTTGATAATCAGATGGAAAATAGTGTTGGGTGAACATTTGTGGGCTGAAATTGTAAACCCTGAGCCAGAGTAGATACCTATCGTCATGAGAATAAAATGTTAAAACTTTCAGGTGGAAAACTTCCAATGAATTCAACTTATTACCAAGCTTTTTTTGTTTGTTTGTTTACTCAATTAATAATGCCATATTAGCTACTCAGCATTTATCTTTGTGGCTAAGTGGCTAGGTCTTGAGAAGTACAATTAACTTCAAGTGAGAGTGCATTCTCCCAGCCTATATCTCACCTCCATCTCTGCTACTGTGGCCACACCACTAACATGCTTTTTGTACCAGTTCTTGAGTTGGCCAATGGTAAAGGTTAAGAAAATCTATACTCTACCAGCAGAATATTAATAGAGGGAAATGACTAGCAAGGGTAAAGGAAGTAAGTCGGAGGAATCTTGGAATGGCAATGCATATCTGCCAACTGTGAAAGGAATGAATAAAGAAAGGAGGAGTGGAGAGTCATTGCCTTAATACTGAAGTGTAGCTTTAAGAAGATTGTGTCCATGCTAAAATAGAGCCCATGCGGTCGGCTGAAAAAGTGCCCTAAGGATATCAGGCCCTCGTGATCAGAGCCTAAGAATATAATTTTGTTTGGTAAAATATAAGGTTAAATTAGGGATGTTAAGATAAAAGTATTATCTTGTATAATGAAATTAGTAAGTGTCCTCATAAGAGAGAGGAGGAGGAAATTTCACAAAGACAGGAAAAGGAGAAGACACACACACAAGAGAAAGCAAATGACCAATGAGGCTGAGATTGGAGCGATGCAGCCACGAGTGTCAAGAAGTGCTGCAGTCACCAGAAGCTAGAATAAACAAGGGACGATTTTTTCCTCTGGAGTAAGAACGGCTCTGATGACTTCTTGATATCAGCCCAGTGTGACTTATTTGAGACTTCTTCGTCTAGTATCGATTAGAACGAATTTCAATGGTTTTAAGCCACTCTCGTTTTGATAATTGTTAGAGCAGCCCTAGGAAACCAGTGCAGTTCTCGAGCCAAGGTTGCGTAGTGGAGGAAGTCAATATAACACAGGAATCAGTCAGGCATTGCCTGGAAGCCTCCTGGGGGAATTGCGGCTTTGGCACAAATGCAGTGGTGGATGAAGGATAGCGGCAGAGGCCATGAGTCAACTGCCCTCCCCAGTGTCAGACATAGAAGGACTAGATTCATAGCCATCAAAAAGAGGTAAACTTTTCATTTATCTTGCAGCTTATTATGTGTAAAATATCCCACTCACAAATGCAAACAAAGCTAAGTTTTTCCAAGTCAAATGTGACATTTGTGAAATTTGCCCATGTGTCAGGCCAAGCAGCAAGCTCCAATCAAAGTGAAGTAACAATAGTGTACTTGACAACTTCTCTGAGCAAAAATAATATGAAAAAACCAAACATATTAAATATCTATTATGTAAAAATACAGAAAGGAAATTATATAACTAAAAAAGAAAAAAGAATTCATGATAAAAGTTTGAAAATATTTAGAACCTTACAATTATTGATAAGAATATTTCATATAAAAATTATAGGTTGCATCTGAAGTGGAAACTAGAGGATAATTGACATATAGTTGAAGAATGACCAGTAGACCGTAAGTTAAAACATCAAATTTTTAAAAAGTTAACATCACAGAAAGTTGAATAAAGAAAAAAAAAGATAAAAATAATGAAGAAGAATAGCATCAAATCTATAAATTTCTTCGAGCAGTATGGCCATTTTCATGAAGATATTGAACATTTCATGAATTCGCGAGTCATCCTTGCACAGACGCCATGCTAATCTTCTCTGTACCATTCCAATTTTGGTATGTGTGCTGCCAAAGTGAGTACAAATCCATTTTTATAAAAGAAAAAATTCACAACTTAAAATTGTAAGTAAAAATTATCATTATAGGACTATGTCATTAAAGAAAAGTATAAAATGTTTCCAATGGGAGGTGAAGTTTTCAAATGGTAATTGGATTTGTAATTTGTAAATGGTAAATTACAAAGATAACCATATGAAATTATTTCCATAGTGGATATATTATAAATAAACCAACAAACTCTGTGTATTTTTTACAACTCTGGAGGCATGCTTGACATATATCTGCTTTATGAGTTTTGGTTCCAATGCAGGTATGCACTTACCCATTCTACTTACAATCGAATTTTATTACATTTTGTTTATCTGACCTTGAAAAAAATATCAACTCTGGAGCAGTAACTTTCATTTATAAGTCTAGCTGAGTTTGGCTGCCAAAGGACAAATGCTAATTTTTTTCCCAAGCAATTATCAGTTGGTGTCAGAGACCTGTCATGAACAGTAGGTGAGCAGATGACATGGCAATTGTGACAAACTTGTCAAATTAATCATTGGGAAGAAATGTTAGTATGCTCTGTTTAACATCATTTTATAATGTATAAAATTATTACATACCACATAATTTACACTGCTGCTTACACACCTTATTACATGCTATTAATATAACACTGAACCAGGGCTGTTATTCTGTTTATGAATATGTTTACACGGTTTCTCTTGATAATTAATGAGAACATTTTCATTAGCTAAACTAAGGTTTTTCAATTAGACAAAGAATATGTTTCAAGACGGCTTATGATAAAGAAGTTTTATTACTCTTGGAGGCACAAAGGACAGAAATTTTTCACTGCCTGTATTCTTGGGCAGAGATAGATTTTAGGGGCTGCCACAAAATGAATTATAATTACATAAATACATAATATAATAATTATATATGCTATTTTGACTAAGATAACAATACTTAAGTAATTTGTACAGGAATAGTTTTATGATTCTTTTTCAATAAAGAGATATTTCAATTACTAAGGGTAGTTATAATGAAAAAAATATGCTTTAAAGGCTCCAAATAAATAGATTGCAGTTATAACATGATTGAAATTTTTTTTTGTATAATTACTTTTATATAGGACTGAAAGTTTACAAAAAATATTGTTTCTGAAGTGATTTTATATAGCCAACAAATAGAGTCCTAATCTGAAAATGGAAGTAAGTAAAATTAACAAATAATAAAAAATTTTCTATATTATAAAATTACGGATAAATATCTGATACATGACTAGATAACAGATGAAGTCCAATAAAACTTGCCTTCTTCCACAAAATTTATCTTTATGGCTAATCATTAAGAGTTTGCAAACCAGTCTGTGAAAACATGAATAATAACAATATATTTTCTGTTCTGAAGAAATGACCATTTTTCCCATCATTTCTAATAATCTGTTTCACTTATTTCTAAAAGTCTGTTGAGTGTGTGTTACATGTAAATATATATTTGTATATAATGTAATTTAGGGGTTATCTAATATAACTCATCCGTATTGGATGGTATCTTGCTTGAAAACACCATCAGTTACAAATCTCTTTCACTGAATTCTGAATAGATGTTTATATTAATTAAGATATGGCCTGTTTATTTAAGGAGTGCTAACATGTCACATGTATTCATAGAATGTATACATTTAATTAGTAAATATCACAGGTTCCTCTGTCATGTAGTGATATTTGAATCTAAGAGGACTATTAGGATTTGATGAAAAGAAGTAGACAAATATTCAGATCAACATGTCCTTCCAAAGGTAAGGCAGATGAGATGAAAATATGTCATGATGCCATGTTGCCAAGGAAATCAACTAAAAGCATAAAAAGCTGAAGGGCATTCTCAAAATAACCAGTTGGTCAAGTCAGGGCATTTTCCAGTTGCATTTGTATCTTATGCAACTAATTCAAAAAAAAAAAAAAAAAAGAGTTTGATCTTGAAGTAGAGGCATAATCATAGTAATGATGTATTAACCATTAATACTGAGATAATATTTAAAACTCAAATTAATTTTTCTGAAGTCATAAAGGATTTAAACCTGCCAGGCTATTTTCCTAAACCATTTTATACTCCTAACTGCATTATATAATTGCTCCAGTTTCTCTATCTTCTTGCCAGCATACAATGTTTTCCCTAGTCCTTACTTTAACCATTGTAAGTGTGTGTTCTCACATGGTGGAAGGGATGAATGAGCTCTCTGGTGTCTCTTTCATAAGGAAATTACCCTGATTTAGGAGAGCTTTATCTTCATGACCTAATCAAGTCCCAACTCCTACTACCATCACCTTGAGGGTTAAGATTTTAACATACAAATTTTTGGGAGACAAAGGGATTCAGAAAACAGAGGTTCTTTATTGAATAAGTCTTCTGAAAATATTTTCTACCAGTCAGTGACTTATCTTTTTATTCTTTTGACATTACCTTTCACGGATAAAAAGTTTCCAATTTTAATCAAGTTAAGCTTATCAAATCATGTGTTCATGAATTGTGCCTTTTGTGTTACATCTAAAAAATCATAAAGCCCAAAGTCATGGAGATTTTTTCCTACATTATATTCAAGAAGTTTTAATATGTTGTGTTTACATTAAATCTGTGCTCCATTTTGAGTTAATTTTGTAAATGGTGTAAGGTCTGTATGTGGGTTCATGTGTTTAATATGTGGACATCTAGTTGTTCTAGCACAAATTGTTAAAAAGACTATCCTATTGCAATTGTATTGCTTTTGCTCCTTTGTCAAGAATCAACTTACATGGATTTTTCTGGACTCTGTATTTTATTGTAGTGATCTATTTGTTTCTTCTTTTGTCAATCCCACACTCTCTTGATCACTGTAACTTTCTAGTGTCCTGAAGGCTGGTAGTGTTAATTCTCCAACTTCACGCATCTCCTTAAATATTGTGTTGACTATTCAGGGTATTTTCTTCTCCATATAAAATTTACTTTTTTAACTTTTTATTTTAACTTATGTGGGTACAAAGTAGGTATATATACTTACAGGTTACATGAGAAATTTTGATACAGGCATGAAAGGTGAAATAATCACATCAGGATGTAGGGCATGCATCATCTCAAGCATTTATCCTTTATGTTTCAAACAATCCAATGATACTCTTTTGGTTATTTTTGTATAAACAGTTAAATTATTTTTTTACTATAGTTAGCATGTTGTTCTAGCAAATAGTAGGTCTTATTGATTATTTCCAATTACTTTTTGGACCCATTAATCAACCCTGCTTTCCCCCGCCCACCACCTACCCTTCCCAGCCACCAAAAGCCATCCTTATACTTTATGTTTCATGAGGTTTTTTTTTTTTTTAATTTTTAACTTCCACAGATTAGTGAGAATATATGGTTGTCTTTCTGTGCCTGGCTTATTTCAATTAACACAATGAGCACCAGTTCCATCCATGTTGTTGCAAATGACAGGATCTCTTTTTTATGACTTAATAATACTTCATTTTGTATAGGCATCACATTTATTTACCCAGTCGTCTATTGATGGACACTTCAGTTGCTTCCAACCTCCACCCTCTGAAAAGTCCCAGTGTGTGTTGTTGCCTTTATGTGTCCATGTGTTCTCATCAGTTAGCTCACACTTATAAGTGAGAACATGTGGTATTTGATTTTCTGTTCCTGTGTTAGTTTGCTAAGGATAATGGCCATCAACTCCATCCATTTCCCTGCAAAGGACAGGATCTCATTTTTTACATGGCTACATAGTATTCCATGGTATATATGTAACATATTTTCTTTATCCAGTGTGTGATTGATTGACATTTAGGTTGATTCCATTTCATTCCTATTGTGAACAGTGCTGCAGTGAACATACACTTACATGTGTCTTTATAAAAGATTGATTTATGTTCCTTTGGGTATATACTCAGTAATGTAACTGCTGGGTCAAATGGAATTTCTATCTTTAGGTCTTTGAAGAATTGCAACACTGTCTTCCACAACAGCTGAACTAATTTACAATCCAACCAACAGTTTATAAATGTTCCTTTTTCTCCACAACCTTGCCAGCATCTATCATTTTTCTGAGTTTTTAATAGTAGCCATTCTGACTAATAGTAGCCATTCTGACCGATGTTAGATGATATCTCATTGTGGTTTTAATTTGCATTTCCCTAATAATCATTGACGTTGAGCATTTTCTTCATATGACTATTGGCCACAGGTATGTCTTCCTTTGAAAAGTGTCTATTTATGTCCTCTGCCCACATTTCAATGGGATCCTTTTTTTTTTTCTTGTAAATTTGTTTAAGGTCCTCATAGAAGCCAGATACTAGACCGTTCTCAAATATATAGTTTGCAAAAATTTTCTCCCATTCTGTAGGTTGTCAGTTTGTTCCGTTGATTTTTTTTTTTGTTTTTTTCCTGTGCAGAAACTGTTTAGTTTAATTAGGTCCCATTTGTCAGTTTTTGCTTTTATTGGAATTTCTTTTGGCCTCTTTTTCATGAAATCTTTGCCTATTCCTGCCTACTAAATGGAATCGCCTAGGTTGCCTTCCAGGATTTTTATAGTTTTGGGTTTTACATTTAAGTCTTTATTCAATCTTGAGTTAATTTAGTATATGGCATAAGAAAGGGGTCCAGTTCTAGTCTTCTGCATTTTCGGTTTCAGTTTTCTGCATATGGTAGCCAGTTATCCCAGCACAATTTATTGAATAGTGAATCCTTTCCATCAATTGTTTTTATCATGCTCATTGAGGATCAGATGGTTATAGGTGTCCGGTATTATTTCTAGGTTCTCTATTCTGTTCCAGCTGACTATGTGTCTGTTCTTGTGCCAGTACTATGCTCTTTTGGTAGTATAGTTTGAAGGCAGGTAGCATGAAAACTCCAGCTTTGTTCTTGTTGCTTATGATTGCTTTAGCTATTTGGGCTTTTTTTGTTGTTATTGTTCCATATGAATTTTAAAATAGTGTTTTCTAGTTCTGTCAAGAATGTCAATAGCATTAATCTATACAGTCTTTTGGGAAGTATAAGCATTCCACAATATGGATTATTCCTAAGTAGGAGCACGGGACGTTCTTCCATTTGTTTGTGCCATCTCTGATTTCTTTGAGCAGTAGCTTGTAGTTCTCGTAGAGATCATTTACCTCCTAGGCATTTTATTTTATTTTTGTTGCAGTTGTAAATGGGAGTTTATTTGTGATTTGGCTCTCAGCTTGACTGTTGTTGCTTTATAGGAATGCTAGCAATTTTTTTCATATTGATTTTGCATTCTGAGACTTTGCTGGGGTTGCTTATAAGCGTAAGAAACTTTTGGGCTGAGACAATGGGGTTTTCTTGCCATAGAATCATGTTATCTGCTGACAGGGATGTTTGATTTTGTTTCTTCCTATTTGAATGCCCTTTATTTCTGTATCTTGCCTGATTGCCCTGGCCAGAGCTTCCAATACTATTTGGAGTAGGGGTGGTGAGAGAGGGCATCCTTGTCTTGTGCTGTTTTTTAAGTGGAATGCATCCAGCTTTTGCTCCTTTGGTATGATGTTGGCTGTGTGTGTGTGTGTGTGTGTGTGTGTTTCTTTTTTTTTTTATGGCTCTTATTATTTTGAGGTATATTCTTTCAATATCTAGTTTATTGAGAGTTTTCAACATGAAGGATATTGAATTTTATCAAAAGCCTTCTCTGCATCTATTGTGATAATTGTGTGTTTTTTGTTTAGTTCTGTGTATCAGATGAATCACATTTATTGATTTGTGTATGTTGAACCAACCATGCATTCCAGCGATGACTCCTACTTGATAATGGGGAATTAGGTTTTTGATATGCTGCTAAATACATTTTGCTAGTATTTCTTTCAGGATTTTTGCCTCAATGTTCATCAAAGATATTGGCCGTGTGTGTGTGTGTGTGTGTGTGTGTTTCTTTAAACCTATTGTGTCTCTGCCAGGTTTTGATATCAGGATAATGCTGGCCTCATAAAATGAGTTAGGGAGGGTCCCATCTTTTTAATTTTTGGAATAGTTTCAGTAGAAATAATACAAATTCTTGTGTGTGTGTGTGTGTGTGTGTGTGTGTGTATCTAATAGAATTCAGCTGCAAATCCATCTGGTCCTGAGCTTATTTTTGTTGGTAGCCTATTTATTACTGCCTCAATTTCAGAATTCATTTATCAATTTGTTTAAGCATTCAATTTTTTCCTGGTTCAGTATTGAGAGGGTGTATGTGTTCAGACATTCATTTATTTCTTCTAGATTTTCTAGTTTATATGCATAGAGATGTTTATAATATTCTCTGATGGTTGTGTTTCTGTGGGGTCAGTGGTAATATGCTTCTTATTTTTTCTGATTGTGTTTATTTAAATATTTCTTTCTCTTGTTTGTCTAGCTAGCAGTCTATATTTTTTTTTCCTCAAAACACAGCTGCTGGTTCCGTGGATCTTTTAAATGTTGTGTGTGTGTGTGTGTGTGTGTGTGCATGTGTGTCTATCACCTTCAGTTCAACTCTAATTTTGATTATTTCTTGTCTTCTTTTAGCTTTGGGATTTGTTTGCTCTTGGTTCTCCAATTCTTTTAGTTGTAATGTTAGATTATTAACTTGAGGTCTTTCTTTCTCTCTCTTTCTTTCTTTCTTTCTTTCTTTCTTTCTTTCTTTCTTTCTTTCTTTCTTTCTTTCTTTCTTTCTTTCTTTCTTTTCTTTCTTTCAGTTGGAGTCTCACTCTGGTCGTGCAGGCTGGAGTGCAGTGGCAATCTCGGCTCACTGCAACCTCCGCCACTCCTGTAATCCAAGTACTTTGGGAGGCCAAGGCAGGCAGATCACTAGGTCAGGGGTTGAGACCAGCCTGACCAACATGGTGAAAACCCGTCTCTATGAAAAATACAAAAATTAGCTGGTTGTGGTGCTGCACGCCTGTAATCCCAACTACTCAGGAGGCTGAGGCAGGAGAATCACTTGAACCCAGGAGGCGGAGGGGAGCCGTGATCACGCCATTGCACTCGAGTTTGGGTGACAGAGCAAGACTCTGTCAAAAAAAAAAAACAAAAAAAAACTTGAGATCTTTCTAACTTTTGATGTGGGCAATTAGTGCTATAAAGTTCCCTCTTAACACTGCCTTAGCTGTGTCCTAGAGATTCTGATACAAGTGTATTTTTGTTCTCATTAGTTTCAAGGAACTTGATTTCTGCCTTAATTTCATTATTTTTCCAAAAGTCATTCAGAAGCATGTTATTCCATTTCCATATAATTGTATGGTTTTGAGTGTATTCCTTAGTCTTTAGTTCCAATTTGATTTTGCTGTGGTTCAAGAAACTGTTATGATTTCAGTTATTTTGCCTTTGTTGAGTAGTATTTTATTTTCGATTACATGATTGATTTTAGAGTGTCATATGGCAATGAAAATAATGTATATTCTGTTGTTTTGAGGTGGAGAGTTCTGCAGATTTCTATCAGGTCCATTTGATCTAGTGTTCAATTTAGGTCCTGAATATCTTTGTTAATTTTCTGTCTCAATGATCTGTCTAATACTGTCAGTGGGATATTAAAGGCTCCACTATTATTATTGAAGGTCTATAAGAACCTGCTTTATAAATCTGGTTGCTCCTGTACTGTGTGCATATCTACTTAGGATGGTTAGCTCTTCTTGTTGAATTGAATGCTTTACCATTATGTAATGCCCTTCTTTTTTTATTTTTTTATTTTTTTATTTTTTTTATATTTGCTGGGACAACATCTGTGTTGTCAGAAACTAGGATTCTAACCCCTGCTTTTTGGTAGTTTAAATTTGCTTGATAGATTTTCCTTCCTCTTTTTATTTTGAGCCTTTTGTGTGCCATTGCATGTGAGATGGGTTTCTTGAGGACCGCATACTGATGCATCTTGATTCTTTATCCAGTTTGCCACTCTATGTCTTTTCATTGGGCCATTTAGCCCATTTACATTTAATGTCAGTATTGATATGTGTAGATTTGATCCTGTCATCATTGTTTTAGCTGATTATTGTGCAGACTCGTTTATGCGGTTGCTTTAGAGTATCACTGGTCTGTGTACTTCAGTGTGTTTTTGTAGTAGCTGGTAACAATCTTTCCTTTTCATATTTCGTGCTTCCTTTTTGAGCTCTGGTAAGGTTGGTCCGGTGGTAATGAGTTCCCTCAGCATTTGCTTATCTGAAAAGAATATTATTTTTCTTTTACATATGAAGTTTAATTTGGCCAGATATGAAATTCAGGGTTAAAATTTCTTTTTTTTATAAGAATGTTGAATATTGGCTTCCTATCTCTTTTCGATTGTAGTATATTCATTGAGAGGTCTGCAGTTAGTCTGATGGGCTTCCCTTTGTAGATGATCTGGCCTTTCTCTTTAGTTGCTCTTAGCATTTTTTTTTTTTTTCTTTCATGTCTGCCTTGTAGAATCTGATGATTATGTGTCTTGGGGATGATGTTCTTGTGGAGAATCTTACCAGGGTTCTCTGCATTTTCTGAATTTGAATGTTGGCCTGTCTAACTAGGTTGGAGAAGTTACAATGGATGATATTGTGAAACATGTTTTCCAAATTAGTTCCATTATCCCCATCCCTTTCAGTTACTCCAATCAGTCATATATTTGGTCTGTTTACATAATCCCATGTTTCTCATAAGTTTTGTTAATTCAAGTTCATTCTTCTCTATTCTTGTCTACCTGTCTTATTTCACACAGTCTTCAGGCTGTGAGATTGTTTCATTCATTTAGTCTGTTCTGCTGTTAATAATTGTGATTGTATTATAAAATTCTTTCAGTGTGTTTTTCAGCTCTGTCAGGTTGGTTACATTCTTTTCTACACTGGCTATTTTGTCTGTCAGTTCCTTCAATGTTTTATCATGATTTTTAGTTTCCTTGAATTGGGTTACAACATGCTCCTTTAGCTCAGTGGAATTTTCTTTTATAAGTATTTTGAATTCTATGGCTTTTCAGCCATCTCAGCCTCAGCCCAGTTCTGCATTCTTGCTGGAGAGGTGATTTGGTCATTTGGAGGAAAGGGGGCACTCTGACATTTTGGGTTTTCACCATTCTTACACTGATACTTTATAATTTTTGTGAGCTTATCTACCTTAAATCTTGAGGTTGCTGACCTTTTTTTTTAATTTTTCTTTAATAGTCAGGACACTATTCTGTAGGGCTGCTGTGATTTTCTTGGGGTCCCCTCCAGTTCCTAGTCATCTTGGATTTTCCAGTACCTGGAGGTATTACCAGTAAAGGTGGCAAAGCAGCAAAGATAGCAGTCCGCCTCTTTCCTCTGGGAGCTTTGTCCCAGGCAGTTACAGACCTGTTGTCCACCTGAACGTACCTGGAGGAGGTCGCTGAAGACTCCAGATAGGAGGTCTCACCCATTCAGAAGGAACAGGATTGGGGACCCACTTAAAGAAGCATTCTGGGCCTGTTGCGATAGCTCACGCTGTAGTCCCAGCACTTTGGGAGGCCAAGGCGGGCAGATCACGAGGTCAGGAGATCCAGACCATCCTGGCTAACACGGTGAAGCCCCGTCTCTACTAAAAATACAAAAAAAAAAAAAAAAAAAAAAAAAAAAAAAAATTAGCCGGGCATGGTGGCGGGCGCCTGTAGTCCCAGCTACCCGGGAAGGTGAGGCAGGAGAATGGCGTGAACTCGGGAGGCAGAGCTTTCGGTGAGCCAAGACTGTGCCACTGCACTCCAGCCTGGGCAACAAAGAGAGTCCATTAAACAAAACAAAACAAAACAAAACAAAACAACAACAACAAAAAAAAGCATTCTGGCCTCACTGTCATAGAGCAGCTGTGCTGTGCTGGGATACTGCTTCTGCCTTCAGTTTGCATGGGCACTCCAATGCATGGGGGCCAGAAGGGCTAAGTCACCCAAGCAGCAAAGACAGCAACTCACCCCTCCCTCTAGGAACTCTGTCCCATGAAGTTTTCAAATCTCTATCAGCCAGAAAACACTGGTAGGTTTGGGGGTGCCCTGGTTGAGAGGTCACACCCAGTGAGGAGGGACCAATCAGGGACCAACTTACAGAAGCAGTCTGGCCACGTTTTGGTAGAGAAGCTGTGATGGGCTGGGGGGTCCCTTCTGCCTCCTAGTTGGTTTCTATGTATTATTTTAACAGGTATGCCATTAAAATGGCTACTTTTAATCAATATGTTACTTGCAGGCAACATACGATTGGGTCTTTTTTCTTGATCCACTTTGACAGTGTCTTTTCATTGGTGAACCAACCATTGATGTTCAAAAGAATTACAGATATATTGTGATTAATATGTATCATATTAGGTAACATTTTCTAATTGTTGCTCTGATTTTTTGTTTCTGTAGTGTCTCCCACTTTTGTTCTTCTTTTTGTAGCTTTAATTTAGCATTATTATGATTCTATATTTTCTCCTTTATAGGCATTTTATTACTTAAAAAAAAATTAGTGGATGCCATAGTTTGTAATATACATTTATGACAAATCCGAATTATTTTCAAACAGCACTATAACAGCTCCTTGGTAGTGCTAGTTCTTCTAGCTCCTTTTAATAGCAAAATAATCCTAATTCCTTTTATCCGTTTCTTGTATCATTCCTGTAATTCATTTTCGTTATATACAACCATACATAAGCAGAGAAGTAGACAAAATAATACATAATCAGACACATTGTTTCTTATTGTGGTGTTTCACTGGCATTTCCTGATGACTACTGACAGAGAACATCTTTCCAAGGAAAATTTATCATCTGTAAATCTTCTTCCCTGAAATGCTCGTTCATGTCTTTAGTCTGTTTTATGATTGGAATGTTTGTTTTTTCCCAAATTCAGTTTTGAGAGTTCTTCATATATTTTCAATACTTGTCTTTTGTCCCAAATATGTGTCGGAAATATTATTTCAAGTGTAAATCTTGTCTTTTTAGCCTTTTCATATAAACGGTCACAGATGAAAGTATTTTCATTTTTCATAAATGAAATTTATTATTTGTATTTTCCTTTTGATGGCAAGTCTAAGAACATTTTGCATAACGCTGGATCCCAAAGATTTTCTTTTTTTACATATGTTAAAATTTTATGTTTACATTCAATTCTATTATTCACTCTGAGCTAATATATATTTTATCATAAGTTATGACATTTAGGTAAAGTTTTTTTTTTTTTTTTTTTTTTTTTTTTTTTTTTTTTTTTTTTTTTTTTTTTTGCTTATGCATGTCTAATTGCTATAGCTGAAAAGACTACCCTTCCTCTGTTAAATTCTTTAGTTATATTTTTTCAAAAAGCAGTGGAGTATAGTTGTATGGATCAATTGCTACCCTTTTAAATTTTGTTTTATTGTTCTATTTGTCTATTTCATTTCCAGTATCACATAGTTCTGATTATTGAAGCTATATAGTAAGCCTTATTATTAGGTAGATTTATTTCTTCCACTCGATTTTTTTATTGTCATGACTGATTTGGTTTTCTAAGCCTATACGTTTCTATATAAATTTTAGAGTAGACTTAAGTCCACACAAGTTCTTGATAATATTTTAGTAGCAATTTTATTAAATCTGCAGATCTACTTAGGATAATTGATATATTTACTATGCTGAGCTTTACTATTCATGTATGTAGTGGCTTTCCATTTGTTCATATCTTATTTGATTACTTTTGTCATTTTGTTATTAGCATACTAGGCCTGTGCATGTTTTGTTAAGTATGTAAGTGATGTGGTTTCATTCTGTGTGCGTAACCAAATCTCATCTCAATTTGTAATCCCCACGTGTCAGGAGAGGGGCCTAGTAGGCGTTAATTGGATCATAGGGGCAGTTTCCCCCAATGCTGTTCTTGTGATAGCGAGTTCTCACAAGATCTGAGTTTTATAAATGGCTCTTCCCCCTTTGCATGCTCTCTCTTGCCTGCTGCCAGTAAGATGTGCTTGCTTCCCCTTTCACTATGATTGTGAGATTCATGAGGCCTCCCAGGCATGCAGAACTATTAGTCAATTAAATCTCTTTCCTGTATAAATTACCCGGTCTTTGGTAGTACTTTTATAGCAATGACAGAATGAATAGATACAGTAAAATGGCATCACAGAGTTTCTTACTGCTATAAAGATACTTGAAAATGTGGAAGTGACTTTGGAACTGGGTAATGGACAGAGGTTTGAACAGTTTGCAGGACCTAGAAGAAGACAGGAAGATGTGGGAATGTTTAGAACTTCCTCAGGACTAGTTGAATGGTTTTGACCAAAATGCTGGTAGTGATGTGAACTTTAAAGTCCAGGCTGAGGTGGTCTCAGATGGAGATGATAAATTTATTGGGAACTGGAGTAAAGGTCACTCATGCTATGCTTTAGCACAGAGACTGGCAGCATTTTGCTCCTTCCCTAGAGATGTGTGGAACATTGAACATGAGAGAGATGATTTAGGGTATCTGGCAGAAGAAATGTCTAAGCAGCAAAGCATTTAAAACATGACCTGAATTATTTTGGAAGCATTTAGTTTTATGCATTCACAAAGAGATGGTATGAAAGAGAAGCTGATGTTTAAGAGGGAAGCCAAGCATAAAAGTTTGGAAAATTTGCAGCCTGACAATTAGAAAGAAAAACCAATTTTCTAGGAGAAATTCAAGCCTGATGCAGAAATTTGCATAAGTAATGAGTAGCTGAATGTGAGTTTTCAAGGCAATGGGGAAAATGTTGCCAGGCCATGTCAGAGACCGTGGTGACAGCCTTTCCCACCACAGGTCAGGAGGTCTGGGAGAAAAAATGGTTTCATGGGCCTGGCCTGGGGCCCCTGCTGCTCTGTGCAACCTCAGGACTTAGTGCCCTGTGTCTCAGCCACTTCAGCTACAGTCATGGCTGAAAGGAGCCAAGAGACAGCTTGGATCATTGCTTCAGAGGGTGCAAACCCCAAGCCTTGGTGGTTTCCACATGGTATTGGACTGCAGGTGCACAGAGATCAAAAACTGAGATTTAGGAACCTCTGCCTATATTTCAGAGGATGTATGGAAACACCTGGATGTCCTGGCAAAAGACTGCTGCAGGGGAGGAGTCCTCATGGAGAACCTCTGCTAGGTCAGTGCAGAAGGGAAATTAAACCTCTTTTCTTTATAAATTACTGATTCTTATATATGTCTTTACAGCAGTGTGAAAATGGATGAATACTATAACTTTTTTTTTTTTTATTGGAGTCATTGTAAATGACACTGTATCTTTAATTTTGGTTTCTGTATATTCCCTGCTAGTACATAGAAATGTGATTGATTTTTGTGGTTGATCTTTCAGCACTATGTTGAGTAAAAGCGATCAGATCACATGTGCTTGATATTTTCCTGATTTTAGGGGAAAGTCATTCATTTTAGTGCCAATCAGTATAATGGTGACTGTAGATTTTGTAAACATGTTGTATGAAGGGGAGAAAGGTCTCTTCTATTTTTTAGATTTTTAGCAATCATGAATTGATATTGCATTACATCAAAAGATGTTTATTCATCACATCATATAGTCATATGCATTTTCTTCTGTAGCTTGTTGATGTGGTAGGTTATTTGATTTTTAAATGTTCAAACAGCCCTGTATACACTTGCTTATGGTGTACAATTTGTTTTATACAATGCTGAACTGTATTTGGTAATATTTGGTTAAGATATTTGTGTCTATGTTTATGTGAGATATTATTCTATAGTTTTCTTTTTTTAGCATTATCTTTGTGTGATTGTCATATAAGTGTAATATTGTGCTTATAAAATGAATTTGCATGTGTAATTTCCTCATCTATATTTTGGAAGAGATTGTGTAAAATTGTTATTAATTTTTCTTGAATATTTAGGTGAAGACATTTTTATTTTTGCAGAAAAATATAAAGCTCTGACCCAGAATCCAGAAAAACAGATGCAAAATGAGGTAAAAGAAAGCACAATTAATGAAGCACAATGCTATTCAAAAAAAACATAAAGTTGATCAACCTTGATAATTTGATAAATTACAAATTTGATTATTTGATGGTTATAGGACTATTCAAAATCTCTATTTCACTTTGAGTTGGGTACTTTGTGTTGCTTTACAGAAAAGGTTAATTTCTTCTAAACTGTCTAATTTTCAGTATAAAGTTCTTCATAGTATTTCCTTACATGTATTTTAATGGCTGCAGGATCAGTAGTCATGTCTGCTTTTTGAATCCTGATAATAGAGATGTAATATCTTTTTTTTTTTTTTTTTTTTTTTTCTTTTTGCTAGTTTTGCTAGTGGCTTATAGACTTTGACTTTTTCTTTTTTGGAATACCTCTGTGCTTAATTGATTTTTCTCTATTGTTTTTCTGTTTTTAATTTCATTGAATTCTCCTCTTAAGTTTATTACTTCTATCCTTCCTCATTCTTTTAGGTAATTTTGCATCTGTTTTTCTGAATTCTTGATCAAACACATACACTTTTATTTGAAACTTTTTTTTTTCCCAATGTAATCATATCATAGCAGAAGTTTCCCTCAAATAACTTCTTTAGCCAAATTACCTATATTTCATATGTTGTGCTTTCTTCATTCATTTCTGTTTATAAAATCATTTTAAGGCTTCTTTGACACATAAGCTATTTATATGTTTATTCTGTAAGTTTATGGTTAAGACTTTTTTTTGTGTCATCTTCTATTATTAATTTTTAGTTTGATTTTGTTGTCATAGATCACTGTATCATTTTATTTATTTGTTACATGTTGAAGTATGTTTTACGATACAAGTTGTGGTTTTTTGTGGTGAATTGCCTACATGTTCTTTTTAATTAAACAAAGAATAATAATAAAAAATATTTTCCTATAGTTCTATGGAATGTGATTTTTGTCAGTTTTCTGGTTCAGATCTCGTCTTACTCAGAACTTGAATTGTTCGTGTCAACATTCTTATTGATTTTTTGCCTAGTATTTCTCCCAGTTATTGACACAGGGCTTGTTGAATTTCCCAGCTGTAAATATGACTTATGTTGGAATTTTCAAAATAGTTTTCTATGTATTACCAAAAGAGGGAAATAACTTATGTTTTTATCAACAAGTGAAAGAATAAACAAAATGTGATACATTTATCCAATTATGGGTTACTCAGCAATAAAAAGGAATCAACTCTTGATACGTGCTATGACGTTGACAAGTTGCAAAATTATTATGCTGATGGAAATAAACAGAACAAGATAGAGTACACACTATATGATTAAATTTATATATACATTTTGGAAATGAAAACTAATGTAATGTGACAAGAGCAGATTAGTGGTCGTCTGTGGAAGTAGAAATTAAAGCAGGGTAGAAGGGACGTACTAAAAGTAGAGCAATAAAACTTTTAAAAGTGAAAAATATGTTAATAGTATGGATTGTGTTGATGGCTCCAGAGTGTATAATTATGTCAAAACTTATTGAGGCCTACATTTTAAATATACACAATTTATTGTATGTCAATTATCTTTATAAAACTAAGAAGAAATAAAACTCTAGGCATAGCAGATTCCAAACAAATTCTCAAAGAAATTATTAGCATAGATTGTCTTAATGGTATCAGCACTACATCATTAGTCCATAAGAAAAACAAAGAAGGGTGTTGGTAAACTAAAGGAAAAAGAAGAAAAGTTGGAGACAGGATAAATGTAACTAATATTAGAAGGAAATAAATGTTTTTTGATGTGAGTTTGAAATGAATTTGTATTTTTAAAACTGTAAGAATATAGCCTAGATTTTTATGTAATCTTCAGTATTATTTGAAAATATTATGCAGGAAAATTAAGATGATTCATTATAATGTAATGACTTTGTTTAATGAAAATGTGTTTGCCCATGATTAAAATTATTTCTTATTCTACTTCATTGATTTTTCTCCTTGCTAACTGCTATCAATTCATTTTTAGTCTGCAGTAAAAAGCTTTCAAATGATGATGGCACAGCAGTTTAATAAAACAGTACCAACTAAAAGAGCCATTAGAATACATTTTTATAAATGTAAAAAATTACTTCTGCCTAAAAATAATTTAATGGAAATATGGAGATATTAGAAAAAAAGTCACTATAGAAAACAAATATCTAATTTTATTACATAGGGAACTTTTCACTATTTAGATATGATCCATTAAAGATGATTACATCTCAGTTAATACATATGAATACATGCTTTAATATTTGTTAAATTGTATTTACACTTGACTTATAATATCTTAAAGTTATAACAAAATGTTGTTAAAGACTTTAAGTTAAAGTCAAGCTTATCTGTTTCATATGAAAAAGGTGAAATGTGGAGATCTGTAATTTCACGTTTAAATATTTGTTTCCGGTAGACATGCCTTGAAAGTAATATTGAAGAAGTTCTTCAGAAAGAAAAAAATATTAATGAGTCAGAAAATAAGATCTACATAAAAATAAATAATATTAGAGAAACAAAAGGAAAAGAAATACAAGTGTATATTTTTTAGTCTTAATTCATCTATCATATAGCAATTTGGTCAAAATAATAATAGTAACAGTATATTCCATTAGCTCTATCTTCTAGGTCGGTTGTATTGGCCTGCATTACCACCAGCATGAGTTTTCATGCACTCCACACCTTTTCCAAAACATGCATTCATCATTTTCCTAACATCTGTAAATCTTATGTGCACGGAATTATAGCTCTTTGGTTTATTTTTTTATTTTTCTAATTAAACTGGATTGACTGTCTACACCCCTATTCATTAGTCTTTTGAGTTTTCTTTGCTGAAAATTTTCTGTTTATGTGACAGTTCATTTTCTACATTATCTATATATCAGTCACCTATAAAAATGTTTGTTGATGGAATAGAATGAGCCAGGCATATACTGCCCAGGACAGACCAGTTTTGCCTATAAATACATTGCTCTAGAATGTCATTTTCCTATATACATATATATTCTTACTGAATGACATTAATTTGCTGAACTATGTCTTTGCTTGAGCTATAGTCCTCACATAAAATTATTAAGTTTTTTCTCTAAAATTTTCTTCTATCAAATTATCTATTCTTTTCATATAGAATTATGAAAATCCATAAATTTAGATATATATTTTTTATATATCAAGCATATTGTTGCCATAAGCACGATTCTGCCTTTATGTGTTCGTATGTATTATGATCGTTTATTTGTTTCATCACCAGCACCAAACTGTTCTGACATTTATTTTTAATATGTTTGTAGACTTCAGGGTAAGAATAAACTACAATATTCATTTTTTTGTCATACTACATAAGTGATTTATAATATTATTTTACTATTATTATTATTTTATCTAATGCTGTAATGATTACATCTAATTATTAGGTTGGTGCAAAACAATTACTTTTTCACCAACTTAGTATTTATTTGATAACATAATAACCACCACTGTAGTATATTTCCAGTATATTTCCAGTGACTTCCATTTTGTTATATTTCTCTTCTCAATCCAACATCCTTACTTCTGTGTCAAATTAAAGATTATCCTCAAGTTTATATTAATATTCATTGATTATTTAAAATTTACTATGCATATTTGTAACCCTACATAATATATTCTCGAGTTTTTTTAATTTGTTTTGAAATTTGTGAGCAGGGAATCATATTATTTGTGATCTTCTGGTAATGCCTTTTCTCAACCAGTCTTATGCCAGTAATGTCATCCCTACCTCTGTGTGGTGTTCTAGCTCATTCAGTTTCACTGGATTTTTCTCATTACATATTTTGCTCTTTTAATTGGTTTGATAGGTTTTCCTATTTTACAGTATTTATTTTCCTAATGAAATATGGCCATCTCCACATTTTATACCCTGGTGAGAGATTAAAAATTAAATTGAAGGCTCATCTAATATGGAGCATGTAATTATTGGAAGTTTACCTTACATATCAGAATGTCATATATTATTCTTATACTTGTTCACATTTTTAAGGACTCATAAGTTTTTTGTTTGTTTTTGAGACGGAGTCTGGCCTGTCGCCCAGGCTGGAGTGCAGTGGCGCGATCTCGGCTCACTGCAAGCTCCGCCTCCTGGGTTCCCACCATTCTGCTGCCTCAGCCTCCCGAGAAGCTGGGACTACAGGTGCCCGCCACCACACTCGGCTAATTTTTTGTATTTTTAGTAGAGACAGAGTTTCACCGTGTTAGCCAGGATGGTCTCGATCTCCTTATCTTATTTCTCCCACCTCTGCCTCTCAAAGTGCTGGGATTACAAGCCTGAGTCATCGCTCCTGGCCAGGACTCATAACTTTTAAAACAAGTTTTTTTTGTTTGTTTGTTTTTGTTTATTTGTTTGTTTGTTTTTATATACTTTAAGTTCCGGAGTACATGTGCAGAAGGTGCCGTTTTGTTACACAGGTATACATGTGGCATGGTGGTTTGCTGTGCCCATCAACCTGTCATCTACATTAGGTATTTCTCCTAATGTTAACTAACCCTTCCCTACCCCCCAAACCTTGGCAGGCTTTGGTGTGTGATGTTCCTCTCCCGATGATCATGTGTTCTCATTTTTCAACTCCCACCTATGAGTGAGAACATGTGGCGTTTGGTTTTTTGTTTCTGTGTTAGTTTGCTGAGAATGATAGTTTCCAGCTTCATCCATGTTCCTGCAAAGGACATGAACTCATCCTCTTTTATGGCTGCATAGTAGTCCATGGTGTATATGTGCCACATTTTCTTTATCCAGTCTATTATTGATGGACATTTGGGTTGGTTCTAACTCTTTGCTATTGTGAATAGTGTCACAACAAACATGTGTGTGCATGTGTCTTTATAGTAGAATGATTTACAATTCTTTGAGTATATACCCAGTGATATGATTGCTGGGTCAAATGGAATTTCTAGGTCTAGATCCTTGAGCAATCACCACACTGTCTTCCACAATGGTTGAACTAATTTATACTCCCACCAACAGGGTAAAATCATTCCTGTTTCTCCACATCCTCTCCAGCATCTATTGTTTCCTGACATTTTAATGATTGCCATTTTAACTGGTGTGAGATGGTATCTCATTGTGGTTTTGATTGGCATTTCTCTAATGACCAGTGATGATGAGCATTTTTTCATGTGTCTGTTGGCTGTATGAATGTCTTCTTTTGAGAAGTGTCTGTTCATATCCTTTGCCCACTTTTTGATGTGGTTGTTTGATTTTTTTTCTTGTAAATTTGTTTAAGTTCTTTGTAGATTCTGAATATTACCCCTTTGTCAGATGAATAGATTGCAAAAAATTTCCCCCATTCTTTAGGTTGCCTGTTCACTCTGATGGTAGTTTCTTTTGCTGTGCAGAAGCTCTTTAGTTTAATTAGATATCATTACCAGTTTTGGCTTTTGTTGCCATTGTTTTTTGTGTTTTAGTCATGAAGTTTTTGCCTATGCCCTGAATGGTATTGCCCAGGTTTTCTTCTAGGACTTTTATGGTCCTAGGTCTTACATTTAAGTCTTTAATCCATCTTGAGTTAATTTTTATATAAGGTGTAAGAAAAGGGTCCAGTTTCAGTTTTCTGCAGTATTGTCCAGGTTTTCTTCTATGATTTTTACGGTCCTATGTCTTATGTTTAAGTCTTTAATCCATCTTGAGTTAATTTTTATATAAGGTGTAAGAAAAAGAGTCCAGTTTCAATTTTCTGAGTATGGCTAGCCAGTTTTCCCAACACCATTTAATAAATAGATAATCTTTTCCCCACTGCTTGTTTGTGTCAGGTTTGTCAAAGATCAGATGGCTGTAGATGTGTGTTGTTACTTCTGAGGCATCTGTTCTGTTCCATTGGTCTATATATCTGTTTTGGTACCAGTATCCTGATGTTTCGGTTACTGCAGCCTTGTAGTATAGTTTGAAGTCAGGTAGTGTGATGCCTCCAGCTTTGTTTTTCTTGCCCAGGATGGTCTTGGCTATGTGGGCTCTTTTTTGTTTCCATATGAAGTTTAAAGTCGTTTTTTTTTTTTTTTTCCATTTCTGTGAAGAAAGTCAATGGTAGCTTGATGGGGATAGCATTTAAATTATCAATTACTTAGGGTGTTATGGCCATTTTTATGATATTGATTCTTCCTATCCATAAGCATGGAATGTTTTTCCATTTTTTGTGTCCTCTCTTATTTCCTTGAGCAGTGATTTGTAATTCTCCTTGAAGAGATCCTTCACATCCATTGTCAGTTGGATTCCTAGGTAGTTTATTCTCTTTGAAGCAATTATGCATGGGAGTTCACTCATTATTTGGCTCTCTGTTTGTCTGTTATTGATCTATCAGAATGCTTGTGATTTTTGCACATTGATTTTGTATCCTGAGACTTTGCTGAAGTTGCTTATCAGCTTAAGGAGATTTTGGGCTGAGACGATGGGGTTTTCTAAATATACAATCATGTCATCTGCAAACAGAAAAATGACTTCCTCTTTTCCTATTTAAATATCCTTTATTTCTTTCTCTTGACTGATTGCCCTGACCAGAAATTCAAGTACTATGTTGAATAGGAGTGGTGAGAGAGGATATCCTTGACTTGTGCCAGTTTTCAAGATGAATGCTTCCAGCTTTTGCCCATTCAGTATGATATTGGCTGTGGGTTTGTCATAAATAGCTCTTATTATTTTGAGATATATTCCATTGATACCTAGCTTATTGAGAGTATTTAGCATGAAGGGGTGTTGAATTTTGTCAAATGCCTTTGCTGCATCTATTGAGATAATCATGTGTTTTTTTTTCCTTGGTTCTTTTTATGTTATGGACTATGTTTATTGAGGTGCATAAATTGAACCAACCTTGCATCCCAAGGATGAAGCCGACTTGATCGTGGTGGATAAGCTTTTTGATGTGCTGCCGGATTTGGTTTGTCAGTATTTTATTGAGAATTTTTGCGTTGATGTTCATCAGGTATATTGGCCTGAAATTTTCATTTTTTGTTGTGTCTCTGCCAGGTTTTGGCATCAGGATGATGCTGGCCTCATAAAATGAGTTAGGGAGGATTCTCTCTTTTCTATTACTTGGAATAATTTTAGAAGGAAGGATACCAGTTCCTCTTTGTACCTCGAGTAGAATTTGGCTCTGAGTCCATCTGGTCCTGGACTTCTTTTGGTTGGTAGACTATTAATTATTGCCCCAGTTTCAGAACTTGTTGTTGGTTTATTCAGGTATTCGCCTTCTTCCTGATTTAGACTTGGGAAAGTGTATGTGTCCAGTACTTTATCCATTTCTTCTAGATTTTCTAGTTTATTTGCATAGAGGTGTTTGTTGTATTCTCTGATGGTAATTTGTATTTCTGTGGGATCTCTGATGATATCCCCTATATCATTTTTTATTGCATCTCTTTGATTTTTCTCTCTTTTCTTCTTTATTATTCTGGCTAGGAGTCTATCTATTTTGTTGATCTTTTCAAAAAACAGCTCCTGGATTCATTAATTTTTTGAAGGGTTTTTCATGTCTCTGTCTCCTCCAGTTCTGCTGTGATCTTAGTTAGTTCTTGTTTTCTGCTAGATTTTGAATTTGTTTGCTGTTGCTTCTCTAGTTCTTTTAATTTTAATGTCAGGGTGTCAATTTTAGATATTTCCTGCTTTCTTTTGTGAGCATTTTGTGCTGTAAATTGCCCTCTACCCACTACTTTATATGTATCCCAGAGATTCTGGTATGTTGTGTCTTCATTCTCATTGGTTTCAAAGAACATCTTTATCTCAGACTCATTTTGTTATTTACCCAATTGCCATTCAGGAGAAGGTTGTTCAGTTTCATGTAGTTGTGTGGCTTTGAGTGTTTCTTAATACTGAGTTCTAATTTGATTGCACTGTGGTCTGAAAGACTGTTATGATTTCCATTCTTTTGCATTTGCTGAGAAGTGTTTTACTTCCAATTATGTGGTCAATTTTAGAATAAGTGTTATGAGGTCCTGAAAAGAATGTATATTCTGTTGATTTGGGGTGGAGAGTTCTGTAGATGTCTATTAGGTCGGCTTGGTCCAGAGCTAAGTTCAAGTCCTGATTATCCTTGTTAATTTTCTGTCTTGTTGATCTAATATTGACAGTGGGGTGTTTAAGCCTCCCATTATAACTGTGTGGGAGTCTAAGTCTCTTTGGAGGTCTCTAAGAACTTGCTTTATAAATCTGTGTGCTCCTGCATTGGGTACATATATATTTATGACAGTTAGATCTTCTTGCTGCATTAACCCCTTTACCCTTATATAATGGCCTTCTTTGTCGCTTTTGATTTTTGTTGGTTAAAGTCTGTTTCATCAGAAATTAGGATTGTAACTCCTGTTTTTTTTTTTCTTTCCATTTGTTTGGTAAATATTTCTCCTTCCCTTTATTTTGAGCCTGTGTGTGTCTTTGCACATGAGATGAGTCTCCTTAATACAGCACACTGATGGGTATTGACTCTTTTTCCAATTTGTCAGTCCGTGTCTTGTATTTGGGGCATTTAGCCCATTTACATTTAAGGTTAATATTGTTATGTGTGAATTTGATCTTGTCATTATGATGCTAGCTGGGTGTTTTGCCCGTTAGTTGATGCAGTTTCTTTATAGTGTCCATATTCTTTATAATTTGGTATGTTTTTGCAGTGGCTAGTACTGGTTGTTCCTTTCCATGTTTAGTGCTTCCTTCAGGAGCTCTTGTAAGGCAGGTCTAGTGGTGACAAAATCTCTCAGCATTTGCTTGTCTGTAAAGGATTTTATTTCTCCTTCACTTATGAAGCTTAGCTTGGCTAGATATGAAATTCTGTGTTGAAAATTATTTTCTTTCAGAATGTTGAATATTGGCCCCCACTCTCTTCTGGCTTGTAGGGTTTATGCAGAGAAATCCAATGTTAGTCTGATGGGCTTCCCTTTGTGGATAACCCAACCTTTCTCCCTGGCTGCCCTTAACATTTTTTCCTTCATTTTAACTTTGGTGAATCTGACAATTATGTGTCTTGGGGTTGCTCTTCTCGAGGGGTATCTTTGGGGTGTTTTCTGAATTTCCTGAATTTGAATGTTGGCCTGTCTTGCTAGTTGGGAAAGTTCTCCTGGATAATATTCTGAAGAGTGTTTTCCAACTTGATTCAATTCTCCTTGTCACTTTCAGGTATGCTAATCAAACATAGATTTGGTCTTTTCACATAGTCCCATATTTCTTGGAGGCTTTATTTGTACGTTTTTATTCTTTTTTCTCTAATCTTGTCTTCTCACTTTTTTTCATTATGTTGACCTTCAATCACTGTCGAATCAGCTGTTAAAACTTGTGTATGCTTCATGAAGTTCCAGTGCTGTGTTTTCCAGCTCCATCAGGTCATTTATGTTCTTCTCTACACTAGTTATTCTAGTTAACAATTCATCTAACCTTTTTTCAAGGTTCTTAGCTTCCTTGCACTGGGTTAGAACATGTTCCTTTAGCTTGGAGGAGTTTGTTATTACCCACCTTCTGAAGCCTACTTCTGTCAATTCATCAAATTTGTTCTCTGTCCAGTTTTGTTCTCTTGCTGGTGAGTTGTGATCCTTTGGAGGAGAAGAGGTGTTCTGGGTTTTGGAATTATCAGCCTTTTTGCACTGGTTTCTCCCCATCTTTGTGGATTTATCTACCTTTAGTCTCTGATGTTGGTGACCTTCAGATGGGGTCTTTGAGTGGACATGCTATTCCTTTCTGTTTGTTAGTTTTCCTTCTGTCAGTCAGTCCCCTTTGCTGCCGGTCTGCTGGAGTTTGCTGGAGGTCCACTCCTGACCCTGTTTGCCTGGGTATTACTAGTGGAGGCTGCAGAATAGCAAAGATTGCTGCATGATCTTTCCTCTAGAAAGTTAGTCCCAGAGGAACAACTACGAGATGTCAGCCAGAGCTCTCCAGTATGAGGTGTCTGTTGCCCCCTACTAGGAGGTGTCTCCCAGTCAGAATACATGAGATTCAGGGACCAACTTGAGGAGGCAGACTGACCCTTAGCATAGCTCGAATGCTGTGCTGGGAGGTCTGCTGCTCTCTTCAGAGCTCTCTGGCAGGAACATTTAATTGTACTGAAGCTGTGCCCACAGCCGCATCTTTCCCCAGGTGCTCTGTCCCAGAGAGATGGGGGTTTTATCTACAAGTCCCTGACTGGGGCTGCCACCTTTTTTTCAGAGATGCCCTGCCAAGAGAAGAGAAATCCTGGAGTCTGACCACAGCAGCCTTGCTGAGCTGCAGTGGGCTCTGCCCAGTTCGAACTTCCCAGGAGCTTTTTCTACACTGTGAGCATAACACTACCGACTCAAGTCTTAGTGATGGCGAACATCCCTCCCCCAGCCAAGCTGGAGAATCCTAGGTTGATCTCAGACTGCTGCTGTGCTGACAGCTAGAATTTCAAGCCAGTGGATCTTAATTTGCTGGGCTACTTGGAGGTGGGACCTGCTGAGCCAGACCACTTGGCTCCCTGGCTTCAGCACCCCTTTCCAGGGGAGTGAATTTTTCTGTCTTGCTGGTCTTCCAGGTACCGCTGGGGTATGGAAAAAAAGAACTCCTGCAGCTAGTTGGGTGTCTGCCCAAATGGCTGCCCAGTTTTGTGCTTGAATCCCAGGGCCCTGGTGGGGTAGGCATCGGAGGGAATCTCCTGTTTTTTGTGGGTTGTGAAGAACGTGGGACAAGTGCAGTCTCTGTGCCAGAGTTCCTCAGGTTCCTTCCCTTACAGCTTCCCTTGGGTAGAACAGAATATTCCCCGTCCCCTGGCACTTCCCAGGAGAGGTGATGCCCCACTCTGCTTCTGATCGTGCTCCATGGGCTGCACCCGCTGTCCAACAAGTCCCAGTGAGATGAATTGGGTACCTCCGTTGGAAATGCAGAAATCACCCTCCTTCTGTGTCGATCTCACTGGGAACTGCAGACTGGAGTTGTTCTTATGTTCCTATTCGGCCATCTTGTCAGAAATCTTAAAAACAAGTTTTAAATATTTTACCTGATAGCAATGCTCTTTCTTTGATAGTGATGATTTTTCCTTTTAATTGATAACAATGCTTTTTTCACTCAAATAATTACTACTTAGTCAATGGTATATTTATTTTGCAATTCTTGACATTTCTGTCCTTTGAGGTATTATTTAAAGATTTCTGTAAGAGAATACTTGCATTTTAAAGACAAAAAGATTTTCCAGGCTTTTTACTTTTGCTTGTTTTTATTAATGGAGAACAGTGCCTGTGAGGGCTAAATTGTGTCCTCCAAAGGGATATATAGGAGACTTAATCCTCCCATATCTGGGAATGTGACCTTATTTGAAAATAGGATTTTTACAAATGTAATTAAGTTGAGATGGGGTCATATAGGATTAGGTTGTCCTCTAAATCCAATTACTGGGGACCTTATAAGAAATACACGTTAAGACACAGGGACACAGAGGGAGGAAAAACAGCTGTGTAAAGACAGAGGCAGAAATTGGACTAACACAGCTGCAAATCAAGGAATTCCAAACCATGCTGGCAACTACCAGAAACTTGAAAGATGCAAGGAAGAATTCGTCCCTAGAGCCTTCAGAGAGAGCAAGATCCAGCTGACATCTTGGTTTTAGATGTCTAGACTTCTGAATAAATGAGAGGATAAAGCTATGTTGTTTTAAGCAAACTTAAGCAATCTGGTTTGTAGTAGATTGTTGTGGTAGTCTTAGGAAACTAATATTGTGCTATAGAAAAAAATAGGGGCAAAATAAAAATATGTAAAGATACCTTACATGGTTGCATAAAGTGACATGGCTTGAGTTTCTTCTTTCAAAAGAAAAATAAGAAAAAATGTATCTATGATCATGAATTTTAATTTTACCTTAATTATTACTAAGATTTATTCTAATTCTATTTTGAAAATATATTATTCTTACAACCTCACATACATCCATTATTGAAGCTGTTTTTTTCCTTTAACTTTAATATCCTTCATATTTTATCACATGAAACTAAAATTAAAACAATAATAAGATATATTATATAGTTACTAGAATGAGCCAGATCTAAAGTACTGACACCACCAAATTCGGGGAGAATATGAAAGAACAAGGACTCTTATTCACTGCTGGTGGAATGTAAAATGGTAACAGCCACTTTGGAAGACAGTTTGGCAGTTTCATTCAAAGTAAACATACTCTTATTATACGATCCAGTAAACACACTTCTTGATATTTACCTAAAGGAGTTGAAACCCATGTCCACACAAAAACCTGCACGGGAATGTTTATGCCAGTTCATTCATAATTTCCAAACCATGAAATCAGCCAACATCCTCAGTATGTGAATGAATGGACAGACTGTGGTAAATGCAGACAAAGGGAACATTATTCAGTGCTGAAATAAATGATCTATCAAGCCATGAATAGATGTAAAGGAAACTTTCATACTTATCATTGAGTGAAAGAAGCCAATGTGAAAAGTCTACACATTATATGATTCCGATAATATGACATTCCAGAATAGGCAAAACTATGAAGATATTAAAATTTGATCAGTTTATGCCATGGGTAAATGGGGAGACAGGGATGAATAGGTAAAGCACAAAGAATTTTAAGGTATTACAACTATTCTGTACGATACTATAATGGTGGAACACATGTCATTACACATTTGTCAAAACCCATACAATGTACAACTTCAAGGATGAATCCTAATGCTAACCATGGACTCTGGGTGATAATGATGTGTAAAGTTAGGTTTATGAATTGTAACAGGTATTGCACTCCAGTGTGAGATGATGATAGTGGGGGAAGCCATGTTCATGTTGAGGCAAAGGGTACTTGGGAACTCTCTGTATTTTCTGCTCAATTTTGCTGTCAGCTTAAAACTACTCTTAGAAATATTTTGTTTAAAAGGAGGAAAAATAACTGGATTACATGCTCATAAATGTAAATTATAAATTTTCATCTCTCTGAGAACAATTTAGTGGAAATAGATTAGGTAAAATAGCAATATATATGCTAAAACCTTCTTCCTTGTCTATGGAACATTGAACTATCTATTTACTTTTAGTAAATAATATTTGTTAAACCATGTTTATACTTGATTCAAAATATGATGCTAAAATATAAATAACTTTAAGAATATTTCAAGTAAAAGCACAGCTTATAGCTTATATTTTATGGAAGAAATTTAATAGCAAAAAACTCAAATACAAACTTTTGGGTTCTACAATTCTGTTTTCAAATATCAGCTATATCAGCATTCCCCAACCTTTTTGGCACCAGGGACGTATTTTTTGGAAGACAGTTTTTCCTAGAACTGGGGTAGGGAGATGATGTTCGGATAATTCAAGCACATTACATTTATTGTGCACTTTATTTCTATTATTATTACATTGTAATATATAATGAAATACTTATGCAACTTACCATAATGTAGAATCAGTGGGAACCCTGAGCTTGTTTTCCTGCAACTAGACAGTCCCATTTGGAGATGATGGGAGACAGTGGCAGATCATCAGGCATTAGATTCTCATAAGAAATCTGCAAACTAGCCGGGCGCGGTGGCTCACGCCTGTAATCCCAGCACTTTGGGAGGCCGAGGCGGGCGGATCACAAGGTCAGGAGATCGAGACCACGGTGAAACCCCGTCTCTACTAAAAATACAAAAAATTAGCCGGGTGCGGTTGTGGGCGCCTGTAGTCCCAGCTACTCGGGAGGCTGAGGCAGGAGAATGGCGTGAACCCGGAAGGCGGAGCTTGCAGTGAGCCGAGATCGCGCCACTGCACTCCAGCCTGGGTGACAGAGCAAGACTCCGTCTCAAAAAAAAAAAAAAAAAAAAAAAAAGAAATCTGAAAATTAGATCCCTCACATGTGCAGTTTACAATAGGGTTCCAACTCCCATAAGAACCTAACGCTGCTGCTGATCTGACAGGTGGGAGAACTCAGGTGGTAATATGAGCCATGGTGAGTTGCTGTAAATACAGATAAAGCTCCTGTCCCGCCCCCCTGCCCCTGGTCACCGGCCACTCACTTCTTGTTGTGTAGCCTATTTCCTAACAGGCCAGCACCAGCTCCTGGCCCAGATTCTGGGAACCCTTGGGCTATATCACTAACTGTTTGCCTTTGGCAATATACTTAATCCTTCTGTTCAGCACTTTTCTTATTTACAACCTGACTGACCTGACAAGTTTTAGGTGATAATCAGGCATAATGTTTATAAAGCACTCTGCAATATTTCTCATATTAATTTAACATTAAAAATTTGATATGGATTAGAATTTCTCTTATCCTTCACTTACCCTACTGATTTTATAAACTAATGCTCTCCATTCCTTATGTAAAACAAACTATTACAAATTAGTGAATATGTGTTTTTATCATTCTACACTTTAACATACTAATATTCTGACAATTTTGTTTTCACCAAGTATATGTTATATTTATTTCCATACATTTTGTGCCAGCTATATTTATGATTGTAGTCTAAAATTAAGTAAAAATCACATAAACTTCTGAAACATGACTTTAAATTGGAAATGAGTGTTTCTGTAATAAATAAAATGTTTTGTAAAAATTATTTGAACATGTATATTATTAAGTGTGAACAAGGCAATCATAAATGACAGTATAGGTGTTTTTAAAAGTCATGAAATATTCTCCATTAACACATTACATCTATTAATGAATCTACCCTGGTGTAAATAAAGTTTCCTACCACGTCAAACAATGGACTCATCAATGAATATTTAAGTTACGTTAAAATGTTTAAGATGTATTCATATCTATTTTTAGGATCTCCTGTTTTAATAAGTTCTGTTTTAATCATCTATGTAATTATAACTGATCACCCCCTTCTTGAACCACTACTTTAGTTGATTTCCTGGACATGACACTCCCTATTTTTCTCTTATCTTACTGGCCTCTCCATCTGAGCATCCAATTTTGGCTCTTCCACACTAAGTCCCAGACCAGGGTGTGAACTATCAACCATTTGCTGGGGACTGTCTCCAACTCTAGCCCTGGCTCTCTCTTAAAGTCTACACTAGTTATATCAAATTCTGACACTTTTATTTGCACTTATAATATACATCTCAAATTTAACATGTCCAAAATTGACTTCTTCCCTTTGCTCACCCTGCCTCAGACAAACTGCTATCTACACTAGTTATATCAAATTCTGACACTTTTATTTGCATTTATAATATACATCTCAAATTTAACATGTCCAAAATTGACTTCTTCCCTTTGCTCACCCTGCCTCAGACAAACTGCTATTTTTATACTTCCTTAAACACACTATGTTTTTTCTTTCTTTTAAAATCTTAGCAACATCTTAATATCTCTTGCAGAATATTTTTATTAAGATCTTCTCAAGGTTCATCTAATGACTTTATTTGGTTTTCTCTCTTGATTTCAATTTTTGGAGAGTCCTTTTCTAAGTACCTTGTTTTAATTGGGGCCTCCTCAGATACAGCACCCTCCATGCCCTTATGCAGTAGTATATTTATTTACAGCACTTTTCACTGCTTGTAATCACAGTTTACATTTAGCTGATTTATGTTTCACATTCACTCTGCTCACCTAAATTATGCTTCATGAGGGGAGAGTCTATTTATTCACTGTTACCATCTTCACAACGACATAACCTAAAACATAGTAGTCTCTTCCATTTTTTAATGAATATATTCCTTTAGTTTTAACGAATATTCTATTTGCCATTTTTATCTTACCGATACTCTTTTGTTAGCTGAATATTTTTCATCAATTAGTATACCGTGAGTAAATCTAACTGTGGTAGGCAAAATGACCTTTCAAAGATGTTTACTCCCTAATCCAGGAACCTGTAAATATGTTGCTTTACATGGCAGATGTGATTAAGATTAAGGACCTTGAGATGGAGTATTTATTCTGAATTATCCTGTTGGACCCAGTCTAATCACATAAATCATAAAAGGAAAAAACTTTTCCTGGCTGCCATCTAAGAGAAATTTGAGTATAAAAGAATGGTCATAAAGACGCTATGTTGTTGACTTTGACAATGGAGCAAGGGAACCGAAGTTTAGGAATAGGGGCAGCTTCACAAAACTGAAAGAGACAATGAAATGGATTCTCTCCCAGAAAGAAACATAGGCCTGGAGATACCTTAATTTTAATACAATGAGACCCCATTGGACTTCTTTATAGATCTGTAAGATATCAATTTGTAGTGTTTAAGATATCAACCTTGAGGCAATTTGTTAATGCAGAAATAGAACATAAATGTACCAATGGTATTAAACATTGTTATACAACAGTTTTGTAGTCTCCGAATATTACGAATATCCCTCAATTTTAAAACCAATTGGCTTATACAGTTTATAGTTTTTAGCCATTGTTAAGTAATAGATACATATGATAGTGTATGCAGAATAAAAGCGTACCTGGACATAAGCAGCTCATGGGATGTGTTTCTCACGAAATGGGATGTAATTGATTCTTGAAGATGGTCCACTTAGATATGATGGTATATATCTAAAACAGTTTTTTTGAGTTAAATATTTTTTTAAAATTTAGAAACATGAATGCCATGCAATAGTATGATATACATGTATTAAAGATTTATTTAAATATCTAATAAGAGCATCAGCAGGGTAACAAAGTTGATTATCCATAGATTATTATTCTTCATTTCTGAAGTCCTCTGATTGCTCTGAGAAGTTTTCTGAAGGCTGCTTAGGTTTAGAAAATGAAAGAGGGAGAATAGCATTAGGATTTCTTGTTTCGGATAAGAAAATTACAAATACTATTTAATTAATGGTGCTAAAGTAATATACATTTGAAACATTAGATTATCTGAATTTTATTTTAAAAATGAACAAATTTTCTGTTCAATTATTAAATAAGTTTTTTTTTTTTGTTTTTTTTTTTGGTGGAGAGAACAGCTGGCAAATAACAAGCCAAGCAAGAATTTCAATGGAAAATTATACAGATACTAACATGTGACTTCTAAATGGGAGTTTGGAACACAACCATTTGCAAAGTAGTAGTTGCTTCTCTGCATAGAGATAAATATCTAACAATCATAAAGATACAGGCTTTTATATATAAAATTATTATTTAGATTTTAATAATTATTTTCTTCCTATATAACCTACCCCAGATTTCAGTATTTATATGATAACCAAAAGGGCTTATGTCCTTTTGTGTTTTCACAGCCTTTGTCATATGAGATATACATCTGTTATTTCTGTTTCACTTACTTTCTATATTGCCTTAAATATGCAATAACTTTAATACTTGTTTTTATCTTCTCATTTTTTAAACATTTTTATTATGTTTCAAATATGTGTGTATATAGTCTAATCTTAGAAAGTGGTTTTTGAATCAGCACCAACTTTCAGACATAGGGATAGTTTTACTGAGAGAATTTAGTTATAATAGCCACAATGCTAAGATTATGGATAAATAACTTGACAAGGATTGCAAAATGTTTGATTTTTATTAATTTTGCATTTCTAATGTCTTGTGTTTTACTGCTTCCAGGTTTGAGTATTTATGAATACAAAATAAATAAACTGATTTAAATTACTTTATTATTACAGTGCAGAAATGAGGAAGTGTAGTGGCCAGCTAGTCTTGAAACATGGAGCTGAGAATGTAAGTACAATCCGATAAGAACAGTCATGAGTTTCAAACAGCAATTGGGCTCACATTGCATTTTCTCCATAAAAAATTATTTAAGGCATTGTCTAAAAAGGGATGGAGTCTCTGACTAACCATGAGTTAGGAAAAGTAAATGATATGAATATAAACAAAAGACGTCAAGGTTTAATAGGAATATTTTTCAGCATTACATAAAATGTTAATCTGATTTCTACATTTCTGGGATTTGTGCAGTCCATTTTAGAAACTGCTATCTCATAATGCACTAAGAGATGTTATTTAACATGCCATTTATAAAAGGTATGAGACTGACTGGCACTTTACGATTTAAAGTTCTCCCTTCTATAACTGGCACATTAGCCTAGAAACTGAATTATTTTAACCAACACAAATGTGCTACTTGAAAAAACATATATTAAGCATTTGAAATGCCATACATTGTAGCACAAGAAAAGTGTATTATCTGCAAGTAGCTTTCATTACTAAAAGCCTCAAATATATTTATATCATTTATATAAAAGATAAACTGTGGTATACAATACAGCAAAACATACATAAATATCCTACATATGTTTTTGTTATATTTAACATTAAAAGTAACTGTCTTTATGATCTGCATGACTGATGACTGAGATTAGTCATTATCATCTAAAATAGCAGCACAAAATGTTGTCCTCAGAAAATACTTGAAATATTTAGATGTAGAAATAGAATTGCTTTAAGAAAGGAACTAGCACTTCAATTACAATTGTAGAGTATAATATGTAGAAAGTATTTTTAGATTAATAGTCATTTCAATACTTAGAGCAATTATAAGGTGTAAACTTTTTTTGTTTTGTTTTACTTATTTATTTATTTATTAGCTTGTATTTTACGTTCAGAGGTATATGCGCAGATTCCTTACATAGGTAAACTTGTATCATACAGTTCGTTGTACAGATTATTTCATCACCCAGATATTAAGCCTAGTACTCATTAGTTATTTTTCCTGATTCTCTCCCTCTCCCACACCATGTATCAATAATTTTTAAACTTGTCATAGTAGTTTTATCATTAATGTGAGTTTCCTTACGGTAAATTTGTGAAAATTCTATTCAGAATTTCCATTTTTAATCTTAAGGTTTTAAATGCATTGCATTCTTAAATCTATCCTGAATATTTTTTCTAGGAAATGATTTATTGCATATTCATCTGGTCTCTGATACAGGACATTCTCTTGCATAGGTTAAATGTATTAATGGTAGAGAATTATGAAAAAAAAAAATACTTATTTTCTCCAATACCAGAACATACGAGAAGTCAGTAAAGGTAATTTCACAATCCATCTAGTTTCTCGTACTACTAAAGAAAAAGGAAAACTTGAGGATCAATAGTGGTCATGGTATGATCTGACTATGTCCCCTCCAAAATCTAGTGTTGAAACTTAATGACCATTGTGATGGTATTAAGAGGTGATTGATTCATAAGAGCTCCTTCCCTCATGATAGGATTAAGTCCCGCATAAAAGAGGGCTCATGCAACATTAGATTTCCTTTTCTCTGAAGCAATGTGAAGCCACATGAGGACACAGTGTTCTTGTCTTCTGGAAAATACAGCAAGAAGGCATCATGTTGGAAGCAGAGAGTAGTCCTTGCCAGACAACAGATCCTACTGGTGCCTAGATCTTGGACATGCCACCTCCAGAACTGTGAAAAAGTAAATTTATGTTCTTCATAAATCAATTGGTCTCAGATATTATGTTATAGTAGCACAAAATGGAGTAAGGCACCATTAGTTTTTTACTGGTGTGGAAACTGTAGCTGAACAGGTTTGCTGATTTATTTCCAGAAACATATGACTAATGGAAGTTTTCATTGTTAATGAAACAGCCTTTCCCCTGTGTTATTTTCTACATTCTCAATCCAGAGGTATAATGATAACAGGATCACACTCCTAGGACGTAGATCTTAAATGCATGTTTTGCCCAAAATTACATTTTCAAAAATAAAAAAACACCAGATGTTTTGCATCTTCTAAGATCTAAGAATAGTATCTGTGAAAATAAATTGCTAATATGCTTGACAATTTAGTGCAACATTGTAAAACCATCTTACAGACTAGTGATAAAAAGGAACAACTGATAAGTAAAACATTTTAGTACACTTGACATGAACACTTCAGTAGAACATATACACTACTAAAAAAGGCACACTAACTATAATAGAGATTTAAAGACAGTAGATTACATATGGAAAGAAGTATTGTTTTTAAGAAAATTAAGTCCTTACATTATACAGATTATAAATGAAGTGATATCTGATTTTCCTTTACATATCAAATATGCACTATATAAGTTGAAGCAAAAATACATTACAGTGTATTCTAATTTAGTCTCTTCAATTTAATTTCATGATTATAACTTTGCTTCTATCTTAATTTTGCATTTTAATTAAATCTGTAAGTATTTTTCTTTCTAAAAGATGTCGTTCATTCTGTATTATTCTGTATTATTGTATAACTTATCCCAAATGAAGTAATTTTCCATCCCAATCAACAATATAGAGTTATAATTTGGACAGGCTCTAAATGATTTAATTTTATTTTTCCACTTACACCTTGAGGAGAATTGAATAAAGCAGGCTTTGTAGGCTCTGTTTATTTAAAACATTCAAATATATATTATACTTTCTGTTAGTTATAATATTTATAAATGAAAATGAGACAAAACAAAAAATTCATGAATAGTTGGGAAAGTATTCTATTTCAGATACTTTGGTTAGTGAAGACGTCTGACAGTTAAGCAGAGACTCTTGCTCACTGCTGTGTTCCCGCTGCATAAAACAATTCTGGGATGAAGTAATTCTATTTGTTGATGACTACAGGGTATTCATGGAAATTTCAAAGTATTGGAAGTAAGTTGACTTGGCAGAATAATTTTTCTTGTGTTATTTACTAGACATTCAATATATCAGAAATATTTTCTAATACATTAAATCACACTTAGGCTTCATTACCAAAGAACTGAGATATAAGAAAGTTGTGAGTGATGCACAATATCAAACATGACTCAGCATGGAGAAGGGAACTGTTGTTTTTCTCCAGGTTTTTAAGGTTTTATAGTCACAAAAGTGTGATATCTAGAAACTTGGGTTACAATGTAAGCAAGAAGATTAAAAATTGCAAGAGAAAAGAACTCATGTAGAAAACAGTAATGTACCAACATTTAGTTGTAAATGAATAGATCACATTTTTATACTGTATGTCGTACAGTGTATGAAATGCTTAAAATAGATAAGATGAAATAATTCCTTTAATGTATGTCATGTGTAATACATCAGTAGTATAATAAATGCCAATGCATATATAAAGTTACTAGCTAATACATATTCGCTGCATACTCTAGTTCAGTTATTTTTGAAGAATTCAAAGGTATTAATCCATTTATTATTGCCTATATAACTCCAGGGTCTAGGTATTATTATTAGTAACACTTTATGATTGAGGAAACTGAGATTAAAACTGAGATGGATAATTTGTCCAAAGTCACACAACTAAGTAATGGCACTATCATGAATCAAACTCAGGCAGTCAGACTCCAGATCCTGAGGTCTTGATGCTATTGTTATATCTTCTTGCATACATAGCCTCAACATGATATATGCACATATAAGGACAAATTTTAACTCTCTTGTATGCTACATATCACTTGATTTTGTTAAACTGTCTTTTACTTTTAGCTATTACTTTAGACAATATATTTTAGAAGTAGAAACAAATTAATGATTGCCAATTAACTTTGAAAATATGGCATCACATACTTTATTTTGGATAGTCATTAAATATAAAAATCATGAGTTTGCTTACATTTCTTTAAAATCTATTTTTTACTCACATAAATATATCTTTTTTGTTTTCTCTTTTAAAAGTGTTATTAAAATAAAACAGATCTATAATTTGTATATATATTATCGTTTGAGTCATGTTGCCATTACTCCAGCCTATATTGCATATTTTATCAAAAAGTGAACTCATCACAATAAGATCTTTAAATACTGACATACATAGTATTGAAAATAATTTCTAAAAGTTAATAGCTTATTCTTAAATCAAACTATCTCCATGGATCCATCCTTCAAAATATTAAAATCAAGGAATAATATAAACCACACCATCCATAGTTTATCACTTCAACCTCACTAGGAGACAGAGAATACCAAAAACTTCAAATTGTCCCTATGTGAAGAAAAAGCCTCCAAATTCCAAGGTAGTTCCCACTGTCTGTTACTATAAGACAGAAGGGAAAAAGAAGGCTTATGAGACTCATTAACAAAAAGAAAGGGAGGGGTATTTGGAGAGTAAATTGAGAAGAACAGAAAAATTTGTGTCTAAAACAAAAAAGTTCAAGACTAATGGTTGAAATTAGTATAATTGTGACCTTGTAGTGTTCAAGAAAAGTGCTTAAAAGTGTGCTGGACTGAAGGGGCAGTTGGATGGAAGCATTGATTATGGGGAATAATCATGTAAATGGCAATAAAGGAAATTAAGGCACTAATAGGGAAAAATTAAGCATCCTGCAGAAATGTAAAATACTCAGAAACTAGACTGATCCAACCATTTCTCTACCACCAAAGTTGTCCAGTGAAAAATTGTACTCTGCTATAGTGAAAAAAACTGATCCTCTTAAGCATCATAATTTGTCCCCCAAAGGACAGAAAGCAAACAAACAAAAAACCCTCCAAAAAACCTCCATAGCGGTGTACTGTAAGAAGAAATCAGAAAATGTAAGTTGTAACATTTTATATGATTTGGCTCTCTGTCCCCACCCAGATCTCCCTCAAATTGTAATCCCCATGTGTCGAGGGAGAGACCTGAATCCCTACATGTGGAGAGAGAGAGGTGATTGGATCACAGGGGCAGTGTCCCCTCTACTGTTCTCACGGGAGTGAGTGAGTTCTCACCAGATGTGGTGATTTTGTAAGTGTTTGGAAGTTCCTTCTTTGCTCTTTTCTTTCCTGCCACCTTGTGAAGAAGGTGCTTGCTTCCGCTTCGCCTTCGGTCGTGATCGTAAGTTTCCTGAGGCTTTGCAAGCCATGTGGAACCATAAGTAAATTAAGCCTTTTTATAAATTATCCTGTCTCAGGTATTTCTTTATACAGTGTGAAAAGAGACTAATACAACATTTCAGCTTATATAAATATCCAGAATGAAGAATTTAAAACATTGAAACAGAAATGAACAAAAAATAGAAATGCATTGAATTGGGTTCAAACTCAGCAAAGAAACTGAAGTAAAAAGAAATATCCATCTTAAAAATAAAAAAAAAATAGATTACAAAGAAAATAGATTCTAATTAAAAATAGGAGAAATAAGAAAAGTGAGGAAAACAAATAAGAAATTGAAATACATGCTGTCTATCCAAATCACGTATACAGGTATATAATATGGGGAGTTAATATTTCATTCTTAAGTTCACTTTCAATAAACATCTACAGTTTTAGACTTCTTTTTTCCTTATGCTATGTTTGTCTTATAGTGTTTACTAAAATGTATTTTCATACTTATATCTCAGAATATGATTTTTTATAACTTCCTTATTTAAATTTTCTACTAATTTATTATTATTTTCATCTTAGAAAGTATCAGTCTGCATTGGATTTGGGGGAAATACTAATTATCACAGATCATGTGAGAAACAATATGATTCATATACTTAAAATGCATATATAAAACATCAGTACATATTTCATAAGGATTGTCAAAGTTACACATCACATAATATATTGGCTGCACTGTGAACGAAAGTGAGTGTTATGGATGAAATAAGTATATAAACACACATTTTATTTTGTGGTTAAAATAAATATATAAATATACCCCATTAATGGGGTCCTGCACTAACTGATAATAACAAAGTTTCATTAGCTGAATAATGAGGTGAACTAGTTCCTCTGTATTCAAGATTTCAAGAAAATAAGATATGTACAATATAAAAAATAAAATATACCAACTGTAACAACCCAAAATATGCTATAAGCCTTTACTTGTACTTTGAGAACATCTGGAAAATGATCCTAACCCTTTGTCTGCAGCAGCATTTAAAAAAATTTAAATTTTCCTTTCATCTATTTTCAACACACTTGGTAATTCTGCCTAAGCTTCTGTCTTTGTCTGCATCCCTGTCTGAAACAACAAAAATGTAGAAATATTTTATTTCCATATTCTAATGTTAGGACTGCATTCCTCTTTGTCTTTCTACTGTTGTGATAGTACATAATTGCTTTTGCACTTGGAGTTCAGCCTTTCCCCCCTTTTCTTTCAACTTTGAAATTCAATCACTTTATTTCCTTTGTCTTTTACCTTATTAAAACAATGTTACAATACCTCAAACTCTTATCTAACACGAAGTATACTCCTTGGAAGATTTGGAAAGTGGTGCTCAGGCAGAGGTATGTCAGGGTAACAGGACAAGTGGAGTTGCAGAGAAAAGTGGGTGCAAACAAGAGAGAATTAATGAAGTAAGCTGGAAAAGGGAAGACTGCTGTAAATATTCACAGTGATGAGGAGTTTATTCTGTCATACATATAAGACAATTTCAGCCTCACCAATGTTGAAATATTTAAAAACTATTTTTCATATATCAAATAGTTGACATTAAATAAATCTAATAGCATCCAAAATTCACATTTTATATGTCTTGATATACATTGTTTTAGTGGTACTCAGTATAAAAATGAAGATTTTTTGTTTGTTTCTTTGTTTGTTTATTTGTTTGGAAACAAGGTCTAGCTGCCCAGGCTGGAGTTCAGTAGTGGTGTAATCTCAGTTCACCGTAGTCTCAAATGACCAGGCTCAGGAGATCGATCCTCCCACAGCCTCCCAAATAGCTTGAGACTACAGGGATGCACCATTGTGTCTGGCTATTTTTATTTTATTTTTATTGTTTTCTTTTTATTATTATTATTATTATTATTATTATTATTATTTGAAGAGATGCAGTTTTGCTGTGTTGCCCAGGTTGCTCTCAAACTCCTGAGCCCAAACGATCCACCCTCCTGTGCCTCCCAAAGTGTTGGGAATACAAGCATGAACAACTGTGCCCAGCCAAAATGAGCTGCTTACTACATCAAGAACTTCATGTTGTTTTAAAATTTGGAAGATACGTATAATGAATGTACAAAAGATAGCTTTCATTCACTGGTGAATAAAAATTAATTCCTTTCAACAGTCTCTAAGATGTTTAAGCATTATCCTAACCTGTATGAGACCATTCACCTTAAATACTAAGCAGTAAAATCAGTCAAAATAATGAACCCAGCCACCATTGTGTGTGTGTGTGTGGGGGGGGTTGGGGGTGTAGGACTCTATTATGAATTTTTTTTTAAATAACTGATAGGAAAAGTCTTAGAGAGAAGGCCTACTTGGCTTCTGGAGATTGAGAGAGTGGTCATGATGCCATGGACTCTTCTATAAAAAATCTCAGCCACTTGGAGAGGCCGCAGTCCTTGGTCTTCATTCCGGGGAGGCATAAAGACATAGTATCTGGCCCCTCAGTGAAAGAATTTGTGCTTTGCCCCTCAGGGAGTTCTCACTTTCAGAATCTAAGGAGAATCTCAATTTGGTTAATTTCTTCTTCGAAGTTAGTACAGAAATGGCCCTGGTCACAAATTCCCAGTTGGAAATGACTAAATTTCCTTTCTCTAACATCATTTCCTTGTTTTATTACAGTATTTTCAAGAATACTTATAAGTATTCACAAGGCATTGTTAAAATCATTGATTATTTAAGACATCCTGAGGCATGCACATTAATATTTTACTACTCTTGCACTGTCCATACCAAAAGCCAATATGTTTTATAAATCTAATTGAACTATAGGTAACATTTATAATAGTCAACACTCATTCTGTGCTTGCTGTGTATACATTGTATGAATATATTCAATATTAATGTCAACTTCATGAAGTAGGTCCTGTCACCACCCACATTTCTTGGATGAAGAACGAACACACAAGGATTGTATGCATATTGTTCAAGGCCATGGGGCTGGTAAGAAGCAATTCCAATCCAGAGAGTGTGACTCCAGAGTCAATGTTTACACTCACCACCCAGTATTGCCTGCCATACAATAAACAAGTCATATTTGACACAAAAAAATTGTTAAAGAATACTTAAAATTTTCATTAAACAATTAAATTGAAGTTATAATAGAATTTGTAATCAAATTTTAGTTAATGCTTACATACACTATAATAACACTTCAAAAAAGCAATTGAAATAACTTTTGCTTTTCTGTTAAATGAGTTAAATACCCCTAAGTAAAAGCATGTCTTTTATACAAAAATACAATAAAAACATGTAATGATACATTACATATTCTGTTGGTAAGTCACAGTCAATATTCTCTGTAGAGTAACAAAATGTATACAAAGTATTCTGCTAGTGTAAATATAGCAAGCTTCTGGGTCATAGTGTGTTTACAGTCTCCTTGGTAAGAATACTATCGCCTTGGCATTTTCCTGCAAGCTACCTGATTGTGTGCTACATGAGCACAATTAAAATGCAGAAACCCATGGGGGTAGACTTGTGTGCTCATTTGTGGTTATTTACTGATTCAATTACTTATATTTTTTCAGGGAATATTAGAGCCTACATGTTAAGGTAACTATGCTAAACAATGGGGATACAGCATAGGTAACGGTATCTGGAGTCTTTGCTCTCACAGAGCTTAGCTCTAGGAGAGGTGAGAGGCAAGTAAACAATATCAGCACAATGCCACCTGTAATTATTCATTGTATCAACAGAGACGACTCTCTTGGAGCACTTAGGAAAGATATCTCATCTGCTGGAGCAGGAAGGACTTCCAGGAGGTAACTTCTACATTCTGACAAAAGGAATGAGGAAAAACTAGCTAGGGGAAACAGAAGAGGGAGTAGAAAAGTGAACAGCTAGTACAAAGGCCTAGAATTAGCAGGAACCTTAGTGACCTGGAAGAAATAAAATAATATTCTGTATATTTATTTAGTTTGTGATGGAGAATAATAAAAGATACTATTGGGGAAGTGAGGCAAGAGCAGACTTGAAGAACTGTTTAATCCAAGTTCAAATTTGATTTTTATCCTACAGGCAGGTGATTAATGTGTTTTTAGAAAGAGTATAATATCTTCAGATTTGTATTTTATAAATATCACTATCATTGCAAATTCTATAGTTTTTCAAGTGAAAGGTTATTAGACATAGGCAGATACTATATAATAGAGCCTATTTAATCATTTCACACATCTTTGTGAAGTTCTAGGTACTCAGGCATGTAAGTGAAAAAAACAGATACAAATCCTTGCTTTCATAGAGCTTACATTCCAGTGACAGGAAAATAAATATAATAAAATGATACATTACATATTCTGCTGCAAAGTCACAAGCACTGTCAAAAGAACTAACAAGCAGCCAGAGCAAGGTCATAGGGAGTGAGGTTGCCTAGATTGTTCAAGGAACAACAAGCAGGAAACTGGTGGTGAGTGAGTGAGTGCAGGAGAAAGATAAGACTTTGTAGCCCCCATGCAAAGACTTCACTTTTTACTTTTGGTACAAAAGGAACTCATTGCTGAGTTTTAAGCCCAGGAGTAACATACTCTGTACTCTTTTAAACATTTACTTTAAAAGAATCACCAAGTACTATTTTGAGGGGGAAAAAAAAAAAGTTAAGAAGGCAGATGTAGTAACAGAAAGCCTTGTTAAGAAGCTATTATATTGATCCCTGTCAGGGTAGATGCAGACTGATAACAATAGAGGTAATTAACAATGATTAAATAATGCATACATTTTCAGGTTAGAGGTATCAGGGATTTCTGATGTATTGGACAAGTGGTATGACAGACAATAGTCAAGGATGGCCCCCATTGCCTGGGCAACTGAAAAACTGCAGATACCAAATAAATTGTAATCTCAAATGAGTATGGTGGCATGTGGAATAAGTTTTGGGGAGAAAACATGGGGTTACTTTTGTATATGATAAATTTGGATGTCACTTCACATTGTAAGACATGTGAAGTAGTCAGTTTGATATGAGTATGTGGTTCTAGTGTGGCATCTTGGCAAAGATAAATTTAGGAGTTTTGTCAGCACGTGTATTAAAGCATGAATTTAAGACTGGATGAGATTAACTAAGGAAATAAGGGGAAAAAAAAGAGTGAGACAAAAGACACCTCAGCATTAAAAGATCAGAAATATCTAGGGTTTCTCTGTCAGTAGTTACCTGCAAAAGGCGGGGAGGGAATGGAAGGGCAGGCTTGGTCCAGAGGCTTTGCCTGCCGAGAGTGTCGCTCTGAGGTGTGTGAGGTGCAGTCTGTTGCATCACCAGCAACTCACCACCAGGAAGCTCCTCTTTAGAAGATTTCTGTAAAAGTGCCCTGTGGAGTTGCTACAAAATCTCAGGAAGTACTAGGTTTCTGTATTATATGAAAAGTATCTGGAGATTGCAGGCATAAGATAAACCTATACATCTAGGTTAGATCTTGCAAATAAAGAATATGAAAATCCAGTCAAATGTCTTAATGAATTCCTTTTCTCAGAGAATGTTAGTGGAGAGAACCAAAAATTTGCCAAAATGACTGAAATATTTTACATTTCCTGAAAGACTTTTGCAAAATGGAAACAATTTCACCAAGTGCTGTATTCTTAACTAATGGAGATTGATTAATTCTGATGAGCATCAGGAATTGCATTGCAAACAGAATGTCTCAGCATTTTAGCAGTGACTTGCTGAAATATTTAGAAATATTTACCTCAAATTTGTATAGGTAGAACATATCTCTGAATATTATGAAAACTAGTGAATTGAATAAATTTTATGTTTTATCTTCAAATATAAATATCAAGAAGAAATAAATTTTTAAATAAAAGTATATAAATACCCATTAAATGATGTTCAGTGGCATACTGAGATAACACTTTAGGAGTGAATACAATGAAAACATTCTGAAAACATTATTTTATTGTTGAAGAAGCTTTGAAAACTTGGTGAGAAAAAGCAAGGTATTCAAACTCTGATTTATTAATAAATTCCAGTCTATATTGAAAAAAATTGTTTTCATTTTCATCATGCTATCTATTTTGTTGAAAGACTTTGATGCGTAAATGCAGGGAATTCGAAAGATTCCATGATTACAATGCTACATATTCAGCTTGTTATTTAGGGCAATGACAGAAAGTCACAGGAATTCCTTTCCTAAGACAACATTTAGTTTTTAAATTCTCCATTAACTTAGACAGGTTTTAATGTAATAAATGGCTATATCACTTTGAATATGTTAATTATGCAGATAAATCATCACAGCATACTACATGGAAATGCCTTATTGTATTCGCAGATTAGAAAAAATCTATACATGTATTTTCGAAAAATATGCACAAAAACACTAAAAAGCTGGGAGAAGGGGAGAATCCATAAATTAGACTGAGACAGAGTGAACAGTTAGACAAAGTGAAGTCACATGGGGAAGTGGATCAAAGAGGAGGGAGTGCTGCTTTTAGCTCAAACAATATGTGAACTGAAAATTGACTATTGAATTTTCCAAAATAGAGGTTATCACTGCCCTTGAAAAGAGTAGTTTTTATAGAATGATGAAGTAAATTGGGTTTCAGAAAGCATAGGAGGAGTGGAATGTGAGGCAGAGAGTATAAAGGACTCATCCACAAAGTTTTGCTATCCAGTGTAGCCAGAAAAAAAAGGGACAGTAATTGATAGAAGATTATCAGGAGACACTTACATGCTTGCATGAAAATGATGGGGTAATGGGCTAGAGAGTGAAAATTTGATATTGTAGACAAGAGAGTAGAGAAATTTCAAAGTAATATGTTTAGACAGACATGAAAGGATTAGGTCTCATTCACAAGAGAAGATATTTTATCATCAGATCATGGAAATTTCATTTAAGGTCAAAGGCAGAGGTAGCGTTTGCCTATGCTGGTAATTGGATGGTTGTGGCTATGACAGTCTGCCAGATTTCATGGATTCAACATTCTTAGTGAAGTGGGAAGCAAAGCCACTGGGTAGTAGCAGAGCTAGAGCAGTTGAAGTGGTTTGAGGAGGAGAAAGTATAAAATAACCACATAAGAGGGTGGTAGGGTTTGAGGACTGGCAAGTTCTTGTATGTATGCTGCACAGTTTAAAAGGTCCATTTAATGTTTGTAGCCATGAATTTAAGACAGAATTCTTCAGCGTGGCTTCGTGTTTTTCTCCTACTGCATTCTGCTCTTAAGAAAAGTGTACAGACATGGAATACAGGCTGTAGCAGTGGTAGTATTTATCAAAATAACTCTGCAGATATGTAATTTACCATACTTGGTAAACATTGTTTAGATATTGGGGGTGAGGAAATGGGCGGGGTCAAATGTAATACCAACACTAGTAGCTTTGGCTGCATGCGAGTCAATTCACATCACTAAGAAACAGAAGGGGCCAGGGTTTAGAAAACACACAAATAAACTTACACAGTTTAGGTATTTGCCTATTTTACCTATGGATTTCTAGGATAGATATGCTTAGGTTCTAGGGTCTGGGGTTCTGGAAAGCAAGGTGCACTGGAGATATAAATTAGGGAGTAATCACCACATAGAAAAGGATTAATCCAGTAAAAGAATCATACGTTAGAAGAAGTTCATCAATAATTTCAAGAAAAGAAGACACAGAATTCAGCATACCAGACCACAAACATTTAGGAAATGGGAAGATGGTGAGCAGCTGGCAGGGGACCTTAAAAAGAGAACCAAAGAGCAAGAAATAAAACTCTGAAGACACAGGAAATGATTGGTTCAAAAATTTAGAATGTGGCAGGAAAGTGGTAGGGAAGAATCTGCATCAATGGATGGTGCAACGTGTCCCAAAGTGAATAGAATATTCTGGGTCATTAGCACATTTGAACCTTACCCAAAGTGCATACTTCTAATTTCAGGGGGACCAAAATTTAGGAGCCATATCAGTATCCAAATGCTATTATGAGAATACATTAAATACAAACTCAGACACCTAAAACTTTGTTAATAATGCAGTATCAAGAGTTTTAGTTTTTGAGTTATGGTTTTCTTTAAAAGTGTAAGTGGATTTAACTTGATAATGTTAATAACTGAAGTTTCATAAAAAAGAATACCTTGTAACCTTGAACACAAATGTGGGACAATAACTAAAATTTTACTGTAATGAATAATATTCGATAATTGATCAGTCAGCAATTAGAGGTTACAGGCTAAATCCATATTTATTTTTGTGAAATTAAGATAATGTCATTTAAAAACAGATTTCTGGAATTTTGAACTGAAACAATGAAATTTAGTGCCAAATTTTGAACTCCTTCAAGGTAGAGTATAATAAACAGCCATTCAATTTCAAGCATCTACACGTTTTTGAAAAGTTATGACTATTATTGGTGACATTTTTCAAAGAAGCATAAAATTAGTCTCCTCTCAGTTTTGATTTTCATTTGTGAAGTTTAAATCCAAATTAAGCTTTAAAGCAAAAAGTAAATAGTTTCTGAAATACTCCTTTTGAGAAAGCTCAGAAATATCTCATTTCTTTTGCTTCTTATTTTCTCATGTCAGCTATAGTGAAAATATGTTCTTCCAAATAGTTCACAGTTACATGGGAAAGCTCATTGTATTTATAGGTTAAACGAATGAAAATTTGGCTGTCCTTTATATTAGGCAGGCTTCAATTGTTATTTGTATATTATGATGAAGTGCTTTACTTCTCAAGTGAAAGCTCCCTGAGGTTACAGTCATTTATGCCTTTAAAGAGACAGTCACGCAATAAATGATGTTTAGGTACAAACTATAAAATAATGTATATATTTCATATACTTTTTGGCTAAATTAAATATTTAAGAGACAAATTAGTAGGAAATGTAAGCTGCCGTATATATTTCTACAAAAACATCTCTACTTCCACTTCACAAACACTTCTTTGAAACATCCTGCTATACATGAGGAATAAGTAATATCCCATTTTGTTTTAATTTTCATCAGAGTATCTAATCACATGTGCTCTAGCCATTTGGATATATTTGTAAGTATGAATTATCCATTCCTAAGCTTTTTTTTCTGTCAGTTTTTCTATGAGTTGTCTAAAATTCCATAAATGTAAGTGCTCAAATTTGTATATTACAGATAATTAATCAACCTTCTGGTTTAACATTTTGAATAGACCATATCCAAAGATACTCATATGAGGAAAGTTAGATATTCCTGGTGCAGTTATACATTTCTCAAGTATATTAAAATATAAAGTACATATCAAACATTTAAATATTGTTTGACTAAAAACTGAGTTAGGTTTACATATGATGAACATAATTTTAAAATAAGACAACCTGGATTTACACCCAAGCTTTGCTAACTTCATAGATTTAGGCAAATATTTTGTTTTGACCTAGCTTTAGTAGAGTTCATTTTGTCAACATTTTATATTCATTTGTTTGATTTGTGGGAATGGGTGGGGAGAATGAGACTGAATATAGGATGAGTGGATATTATTACAAATTATCTTCATCCACCTTTGTGTTTCACTTTGTTTTGTGGTGAAGTCTTTTGGAATTTAATATTAAACTTAAGAAATTACAAAACTTTTAGTTTTTTATGTTACAGTTGTAAGTAACTCATACTGCTATATTTTATTTTTATGCAATTGAATTAGCATTATATTTATAATAGTATATATCACTCAAAATGTTTAAAAACATGTTTCTAAATTATTCCCTTTCTTTATTCAAGTAGGCCATTAAAATATTTATCTTTATGAGCAATTCAGAGTTGGATAAAAGTTTTGGATTTTTCATTCAGCATCCTTCCTGATCATGAAGAAAATAATCAGTGTCTTCTGGTGCTCTATCATCATTAGGCAAACAACTAAGGTCTAGACAGAAAAAGTGATATGCTGGGTTAATGCCTTGGTCAAATGTGGGTATGAACATATCAAAGTCATTATCTGCCAACCATCTATATTGAGCTGATGATACTCACTCCCCAGCAGTGAGGGTCTTTACTATGTAATTTAAATACCTGGATACATTTTTAAAAGTAAAAATTTTTGCTTCTAACCTATGACATTTCCTCTATACAGAAATAACCCTTTGAGAAACATCATCTAAACTTCTAGAGCTTATGTGTTTGCAACATGTAATTCCATTCCTTGTTTTTCCACTTCTGCTTCAATTTGACACTTAAATACATCTAGCAACTTTGCCTAAAGCAAATTGAAGGCTTTCTTTACTTTTGCATGCATTATTAGAGACTCTAATCTCTCATCTATGGCAATTCATAATTTATTTCACAGAAGTGTAGTCTTTAATTTGCTCCTTTTGAAAAATGCTCCACTCTTTCATTACCTTATTAGATTTCTAGTCAATTCAATTAGATTCACTTCAAGCAAATTTATTTAAAAGATATTATATGCCAAACTATAAAGTCATCCTTTTGCAAGGAAAAAATATGAATGGTCCTATTTTCAGGTAATGTACTTCAACAATCATAGATTATTTCTCCAGCTTTTGGCATCCACAGAGTACTTAATTAGAATTCATTTGCCCATAGGCTACTAATTTTATAAAGATTGACATCAGCTGCGATACAATGAAACCTACCAAGTCTTATCAGTAAGAAAGGTAGTGTTGCTTATAATCCTTTAATAGAAAATTCAATACGATTTTGATATTTACAAAAATAAGGCTCCACAGCTATTAACTTTATTTTCTTGACAATTATTTCCATTAGAATGTTCTAATTTATGACTATAAACAATAAGAATGTTGGCCTTATTTAAATTTCACCAAATAAATATGGATCCATAAATTACAGAGAAATTTCTCTTTGAAGACTACTTTTAACAACACATTTAGAAGCTAAATTAACAAACTTATTACTCACATAAGTTGAAACATTGCGTTTGTCATCTTGAAAGGCAGTGGTAACTGAATTGTCATTGTGCTATTTTCTTAAATTAGGCTCTGAAATGTATTTCTGTATTAATTGAAACATTTGGAATTGTTTGTTAAAATAAACATCACACATCATCAATTTCCCTTCCTCATGGACTAAAACAAATCATCAAGCATTTGGGAGCCATATTTAAAGTCTTAATATATAAGCAATTTAATACCATGATCATTATTATTTAAGGAATTATCCTCAACCACAAAATTATCATATTTTGTCTACAAAGTGATAGGTTGAGAATATTCAAATCCTGACTACATTACTGACATACAATAGTTGAGCAGGCCACATGCAATCACAAAAGTATAATGCCATTAATGGTGTCATTATGACACGCAGTGCACAAAATAGTATATTATTTCTCTAACTTCTGGTAGTTCTCATCTTTCCTCTCGAAAATTGGTGAATTATCAATTTTATTAATAAAATAGCATCAGCATCTTTATATTCACTGTTTAATTCAATACTAATTCAAGACCAGGAGGCTAAATTTTGACTAACAATTGTTCCCTGAAGAAAGCACTATTTCATTTTATGGTGTATGCTTCGTTCTCTACAAATAGTGTTCCCAAAGTCCTTTAAAAATCTATGTAATGACAACACAAACAATTATTACTAAAATAAAATACATTTTGTATAGCATAGAATTTTAGAAACAGAAAAATAGTGCATTTTATTTCCTGTAGATGTGTATTATTTTTATACAATCAGCCAGTCATTGGTTTTATATCATGGAAAAACTATACATTTTGTTCAATATGTATGTGCTATTGCTTATCCACATTGTATGATGTCTTAGTCTGTCTTGTGCTGCTTTTATAGAATGCCATGTGCCAGATAATTTAGATAGAACTGAAATTTATTTCTTATAATTCTGGAGGTTGGAAGTCCAAGATAAAGATGCCAACATTTGGCAAGAATCATCTTGCTGTGTCATCCCATGGCAAAAGACATCCCATGATGGAAGGCACAGAGAGGGTGAAAGAGAAACTAAAGGGGCTGAACTCATCCTTTTTATAAGAAACATACTTCTGTAATAATAGCCTTAATTTATTCATAAAGGCAGAACTTTTATGGCATAATCATCTCTTAAAGTTACCACTCCTTAATGCTGCTAAAATGACAATTAAATTTCAATCTGAGTTTGGAAGGGAACAAGTATTCAAACCATAGCATTCTGTCCCCTGCCCCCCAAACTAACGTTCTTTTCACATACGAAATGCATTTAGTCCATTCCAATATCCACAAAAGTCTTAATTCATTCTAGCATCAACTCCAAATTCCAAAGCGTCATCTAAATCAGAGATGAGAGAGATTCAAGGCATGATTAATCCTGAGAGACGTTTCTCTTCAGCTCTGAGCCTGTGAAACTAGACAAGTTATATGCTTCCAAAATACAGTGGTGGCATAAGATGGGCATTTCCATTCCAAAAGGAAGAAAAAGACAAGAGAGGTATCTGATTCTAAGTATGTTCAAAATCTAATAGGCAGAACAGCATTGAATCTTAAGGCTCCATAATAATCTCCTTTGACTCCATACCCAAGCTTCTCGGCATTTTGAGGTAGGAGTTAGGCCCTCAAGGGCTTGGGCCTCCTACAAACCACAACTTAGCTGGGTTTAGCCTATGCAGCAGTTCTCATTGGTCAGAGTCTTGTGCCTCCAGCTCTCAGGCTGGGGCTGCACACTGGTGTCTAAGAGTTCTGAGGTCTCAGCAATAGCCACACTCTTTTTTGCTCCACTAAGCATTGCCAAAATGAAAATTCCCTGTGGTGGTCCTGCCCTTGTGGCAAATTTTTGCCTGGGCCCGCAGGCTGTCCAATATCCTCTTTAAAATCTAGGTGGAGATCACTCTAGCCCTACAGCTTACAAACTCTGTGAACCTGCATAATTAGCACCAAATGGACTCCACCAAAGCTTACTACTTGTGTCCTGTGGTGCTGCCACACAGGGTACACCTGGGCCTGCCTAAGTCATGGCCTGCTTCTTACCACTCTTACAATGGCAATCCAATTCCAACATGAGTTTGGGAGGGGTCAGGCATAAAACCATAACATATGCCATTGTCATTATGTGTCATCCAAAAATATCAGTGGATAGAGATTGATGAAAACTTATGGTTTTGTCTAAATTGGAAAGTTACTTGGGTTTAATATTCTAACCAGACTTCTACATTTTTCAGCAATAATGTGAAGTTATATTAATTTTGGCAAATATTTATTGTATTTTGAAAAGATGTCCTACACAATATTTCTCATTACACATACACATACTAAGACTGGTATTCTTACCAAGAAGTGTTTCTTATGTTCACTCAATTTGAATACAGGTGGGGTTTTTATCACTGCAAAGTGAATATTAGTTCATTTATACTTAAAGACTACATTGTATTCCTGTTCTCTAACAGTCAAATTTCAAATTATAAGAACATTTCCCACTCCCATTGCTTTGTTCCTATTGTATTATTTTTGTAAATAATTTTTTTATTGTGGCACAATATGTACAACATAACTTTTGCCATTTTAATCACTTGTAAATATACATTCACAGTGTTCTACAACCATTACCTCCATTTCTAAAACTTTTTCATCACCCCAAGCAGAAACTCTGTAACCATTAAATAATAACTCCCTTTCCCATCTACTGTATTATTTTAATAATTAATGTATTTACTGTAAATGCTTGCTTAATTTCATCTTCAAAATGATCTGATTACCCATTACACAATCTTATCAATATTCACTAAATATTAATGGAATTGTAAGCAAGTTTTTTCTAATTAATATTCTCTGAATGCCATTCCCTGAAGGTCAGTTCTGTTAATGTCATCCAGAGATTATTAACAAAGAAGCCATTGGAAAATTGAGTAAGATAAATTTTCTTGTTTAAATGAGACAACTAACATTAATTAAAAAAACTTGTTTCAACTAAGATCAATTAATCACACTCTACAGATTTGTAAATATATTGACAAACTATAACACTTAAAATCAATTATGTTCTAATAATTGTTTCAGTGGTTTCCAAAAGCATATAAAGATTAAATATCTTCAACTAATTAACAGTCTTCATTGGTCAAGAATGCATAATAACAACATTTTGGGGGAAGTTCCACAGAAACATTTCCTAATAATATAAACTAAATGAAGTATTCAGAAATATATGTTGGTATAACAAATTTTCCTGCTTTATGAGAATAACATTTTTCTAACTAAAACTGTCAGATCAAAATTTTTCTGGAATGGTAGTTAATCATTCAAGTTCAAAGTAATGATTAATGCTTGTTTACTTTTCAAAATTTATTTTAAAGAGTTCATTCATTCATCTACAACAAGTAGTCATAAGACCTCATATTTATGTAAAAAGGACATATGGAGAGAGGAACATATATATTCCCTATTTGATATATATATAAAATATATATGATATGTATATAAAATTTTCTTTCTGTATTTGACACACAAGCAGCTTCTTCAGCAAACCTGTTCAGACAGTGACAAGCATTTCGCCTGAACTAATAATCAGAGTATAGACTACTTGCTTTAAATATTATACTTTATCCATGTCATATTTTGCATCAAGTATAACATTCATTTGATGAATTTTAGAATCATTAAAAATTTTGTTTTATTTTCCTAACATCCTAGCAGAGGAGATTCTCTAAGTGAATAAATTACCATTATTATCTTAGTCCATGGTAATATTTGCTATATAGTCACTGGAGTTTTTATGCATTTCCTTATATAGTTGTAGGAATGGGATTTTAGTTTTTATTTAGGTAGTTCATAACCTAGTACATTGAGAATCGTATTTATAGCCATTTATATAAACTCATTATCCCTTCTTTTAAAATTAAAAAAAAAAATGTTGGTCAAAATCTCCTGCTGGAAGCCTCTCTATCATCTATTTTCTTTTGAGATTTTGGCATTTTTCATTTTACAGTGTCTTTTTTTTTTTTTTTTTTCTAAATACCTCTTCAAGTTTGGTTTTCTCTGCAACATCACTTTGCTATTATCTTTTGTTTTATGTACTTTACCCATAGGCAAAATTTCATCCTTATGAAAGGTAATGGCTCTCAGAAATAAATACATATACATGGGCATGTGCGCGCGCGCGCACACACACACACACACAACATATGTCCCCAGAGTTGTTGCTTTAGATAACCATATGAACATACCTTATCTTAGAATTTGTCCAAGCACCTAAAAACTCTCATATTTAAATTTTCTTAAGGATTGGTGCTCCTCATATCCCTCCTTTGCTTAAACAAAACAAAACAAAACAAAACAAAAAACTGATGTTGCCTATATATGAACATCTCAGCTTGGTAACCTCAAAACACAGCTGTAAATAATCCTTTTAATTTTCCACACTACTCCTCTGTGTACCACGGACTTTCGTTAAATATAATTGTTAAATGTCTATATATTCTCGTTAGAGTTTTGAAATGTTGCTTATCTCTTGTCCACATTCTTGTTTTCAAATTTGAATTTCTACAATATTTTCATACTTCTTTTGTAACACTGATAATACAATATCTTGCAATAGTACAATTGTCTTTCATTCTTTAGTACATCTTGTGCATGGAATGTTTCTTGGTTATTTTTTATCTCCTATTAATAGTTATTACATCATTGGTAGGAATTCTATTTTTCTATGAATCTCACTACCATTTGAGTTATATTTTTATGTTATGATATTTAGTAAAATAAATCTAAAAAACAGAGCTTCCCATTTACATTTTCGGTTTATTTTATATCAGCACATATTTTGTCTATTTCCTCACTGATCCACTCTTTACTATTTTTGTGGCCACTCATATACCTATTTTATGCATGTCTAAATTGGCTGTCTACCAGCTGATAAAATTTTATTTATTATTTTATCATTCAGTAATTTTTGGACTTGCATGCAAGAAACCAATCTGTTCACTTATAAAATAAATTCGTTTGCTCAAGGAACGAATATTGTTGAGGAAGCTCAATGCCATTATGAGGGACAAAAAAGTAGGACTCTATAACACCAAGGTCATTATCAGTTCTACATTCTTAGAGCTGGCATCTTTCTGATTTCTCAACAGATACAATCCTATTGTCATAGCCATGGCAGCTTAAATTTCCCAGCCTATACTATCATGCCTAGAAAGGGAGATAGAATCTGTACCTTTAACTATAATTAAATGTTTTTAGCTTCACTCAAATTAGATTAACTTAGTTCACAACATTTACCTTTCAATCTCTTTCCATGGTTCAGTGTATGCTATATATTTATTACATTAAGAAAATAAATGCTGTATCTAGAAATATGAAAGAAGATGACAATTCCACTCAAATGAACTATGTGAAACTAGTGCACAGAGTGTTTTCCCTTGAAAACTGCCAGGTTTTATTTTCAGAAGAAAGTAGAAAGGTACACAACTACTCCAGGAAATTGCACTGTTTTAAAACTTCTTTATAGACTAGAAATGTCTTGAGGGCAAAGCCTGTTTCTTAATTGCCTCTATGCCTGCAGTGTCTAGCCTAATGTAAAAAACGTAGCAGTTGAATGCACACCATGTATTTGTTTTATACCAGGAGATTATTGGTACAACTATAAACCACATATTTAATCTTCATGAGTTTTTTTCTGCCATTGCAAATAGAGGCTTAGTTTCTAATTTCTCAGTATAAATTATCTTCCCAGAATTTGGAGAACGTGATTAGATATATATAGGAAATTTTTCTTCCATTTCCTCTATTAATTATATTCTTAGTTTGGTGGCATGAGGAGTGGTGGTGGTTTGGTAATATTTATAGATTGTGACACTCAGGCTTGCAAACTTGTAGTGGACATATATACACAAATATATTTCAGATATTTATTTTGTATGTGTGTGTGTGTCAATAGATAGATAGAAAATGTACATGTGTTCTAATAATTCAGCCCTCAGAAAATAAAGAGCTAAGAATTCATTATATATACAAAAATGTATACGAGTTTATAGCCTCCTTTCTTCTGGCAAAGACATATTCAGTGCTTATTTTTTTATTTTTCCTTTTTGTGAGCCTTAAAATATTATGAGTTATCTTGCTATTACATGCTCTTTTATTAAAAGGTTTATGGATATTCTTTATCTAATCCTCAACTGGACTAAAATCAGAATTTAATTAACTCAGCTAATTGATATACATTCTGTAATTCTGACACTAATACATAGCATAAGAAAGGTATAATAGGCACCACTGTTTAATTTACCAACGTAAACAAATTTTCAACCATATAGTTGGCTATATTTAAGATGCCTTATGAATCATGCATCTATGGAAAGAATATGTCTTTTAAGATGAGTGTCAATCATAGATCCCAGTAATAAAGTATGGATTAACCCTGTACATTGTTAGTGAAGCAATTTTTTAGTCTTTGAAAGTTGCAGGTCAGTTTACATAGCTAGTTAGCTAGATACATACTAGATATATCTAGATATATCTAAGTGATGTTATCTAGGTGATGTTATCCCAAATCTGTATTATGTCTACCTGTTTCAGTGATCTTATTTACTGCATTACACACAACATATTGTTTGTAAAATCATAGAGAATAAATAAATATACGTATAAATAGATGTAGATGAAACCTAACATAGTCAGTATTTCCTGCTGGATGTTACTATGGCAGACTTTCTTTGCTTGAATTATATAGGAGATTCATTCTTATTCACAAGTAACAGGGAATCATTGTTTGCACAAAATTTGTGTCCTAAGCCAAGCATGTAAGCTTTGTCAGTTTGCATGATAAGGAGGGAACAAATTCCCTTATTGTGAGTTTATTATGACTAATTTTAAGCTTGCTGGTGGATTTATAATACATTATATGATGTTTTTAAGATGTTTCAACCTTCACATGTTATACAAATCATATAAAATTGCAACTCTCTCTCTGAAGTTTTACAACAACCTTCTTTTTGTAACAAGAGTCATTATTTGGATTTGACAAAGCCAAAGAAAAACCCCTCTCTCTCAGTGCTATGTTTTAATTTCAGTACAAAGTTGATGGTTATAATAAAAGTATTTTCTATTTAAAGATAGCATTTTATCGTAAGAATCTGAAAAACAATTCTTGTGATATTCCCCTAGGTTGCATTTTTCCAAAGAAAGTCATTTAGCGTTTATATTCCAAAGCCCAGTAAAAGTATCGTATCTTAACTAGGAATCCGTATTAGATGTAGAAAACCATTCCAACTCCTTACCAGAGACAATGTACCCTGATTAGGTTTGGCCTGCCTCATTGTTCTTCTCTGCTATACTCCAGCCATTGGCCTTCATTTTGTTGCTCATATACAATACACTTATTGGATTTATTCTAAACTTGGATATAACAAATGAAAAGCACATTTCTTCTGTGGGACAGAAAGGAAAGAGGAGATATGTATAGGCTACTTCTTTGTAGACAGCTGATGTCAGTTAGCTAAGTCTAATTATGGCAAAGAGATTGTGTCTCATGAAACAAATGGTTTTAGAACTCTATTCTGTTTACTAAATGTATGCTGTGCAACATGTTTCTCCAAGCTAGTGAGGACCATGGCAATGCTGGTCATATCACAGGCCACCATATGGGTCACTGTTACAAAATCCAAATTCAACCAAGCCAGAATTTGATACAGATTATTACATTTTTGAAATCATTTTTAAAAGAATGAGTATTATATTTTTAGATAATCCTTAGCTTCTGTGTGAATATTTTATTCAGGCTCAGTCATATTATTTGTATCTTAAATAATAATATTTACCTCTACTACCTAATGTCCTTGGAACCTTTCTTAAAGGCCTTGATAACACATTCTCTGAGAAGTCTAGGTCTGAGATAAAAGCAGATGTAATTTCTGATAATATGTGTTTGTAGCAAGTGGCTGCCCTTGTCCTGAAGAAAAATATTCTGAAGAAAAATAATCAAATTTACTCATGGTCTGGGACATTCTCAAGGTAGTGGACTTGAGTGTGCAGTCCTAGCTCTTCTGAAGATCTGGTATGCTTTCTTCTGGACCCCATGGTATAGGGCAATTCTGCAAGAAGATTTGGAGTCCCTTCTCTCCCTCCCGCATATCCATCCCTAATGGGACTAACTAAAGCTAGCCAGAGCTCAGTAACAATGCTCCTCAATGCCGTATAAGTTATTTGCCTGGCTTATTTTTTTTCTCTTTTTTTCTTAAACAATTGTGGCCGTAAAAAGTGTTCTCTCTCCCTTCTGCTGCCACAGGGAAACCTCGCTTGGTCCAAACTTGCTTATCTTGTAAATCTTATGTGCATTTCTCTTATGAATATGTTCCATCTGAGGAAAATATGATAGCATAATCTCTCTGTGATACCTTGTGCATAAAGTGCAAATCATAATTCGTATTTGCTTGGTTTTTCCAAAGGTAGGAGATGATGTAACTCTCAGGGATGAGGGTGATAGAGTCATAGCAAGTGACAGAGGAGGATGAGGATAATAAAATCCTGTCCTGCTCTAAGCAGCATTAAACTTGAATATTTAAATGACTGAGAGAAATGTCTTATCAAGTCATGTCAAAGTTTAAACACAAACTATGGTTTCTTATTTTGGTGTGGGTGTGTAGTGGGAAGGGTGCAGATAATATTTAGAATAAACTTTACTGTCGTTTCAGGAGTTTTAGTTTAATAATTTCAGACTGAGTAAATGACCTACTGTAAGAACTGACCACTTCTATCCTATGTTTGGAAACCATACAGTAAATCATAAAACTCCCTTTTAATTTTGGTCATACTACATATGTGAGTATATTAAGTATTTCCTAATATTGATCAGTTTTTAATTTTAATTTGACAAAATAAATTATATTACTTAGATTTTGTTTGATTGCAGCAAACCATACCTTAAGAAAACAAACAGATTCCTGCTGAGAATATTTGATAACAACATTAAATTTATTTTATTGCCATTTAATTTACCAGTAGATGGACAGAAATAGAGATAATATTATAGGTATTAAAACTCCAAAATTCTAGGAGAAAGTAAGTTTAACAAACAAAATATTTCACTGACATTGATATCACCGACAGTTTTTTTTTTTTTTTGAAAGCAGCATTAAGGAATGTATCACTCCTGAGGGACATAAGACATGAATTAAATTATTTTACGTTGAAAGGTTTATCGATTTAATCCTGCAGCCAATTTTCAACGTTTTAATTTTTATAAATAGGTGAACTTTATTATTATATTTTAGCTAGCTCCACAGCTATACTGGGTGATTATTCAGAGTTAATCGGGTTATATAAGTCCTGAATGATTATTTTGTCCTGTTAGGCAACCTGAAATGTACATAATTAATTGTTGACTTTGAATCACTGGCAAAATAAGACTATTACTAGCTAAAGAGGGCTTAATGCAGAAGATACAGGGTGGAGGCTTGATATTGGCTTACAATTTCAATCCAATTTTCTACTGAATTAGAAAAAAATACATTTAAAACTTTATAGGTATATCAACTTATTGATTTAGACTGACCATATATTTTATTTAAAATATCTCCAATATTATTGAAACCACGTTTATAGACTACTCAACAAGGGCACTAAGTATAAAACATGGGAGACAAAAAATAGTGCCTTATAAATATAAATATATAATTGATAAGTAGGAGAAACAGCATCTTGGAAGAAGTCTGGTAGGCAGCAATCAGAAGTGGAAAAAGAGCATGCTGCTGGGATCTATGCTGATTTATTCAGCTATTTTCAACTCTGATCACTTTTACCCCTCACCTGCCCAAGGGTCATTTGACAATGTCGGGAAACAGTAAGTTGCCACAAATACGGGGTACTACTGGCATCAGTGAGTGGAGACCAAGGAAGCAGCTAACATCTTCTGTACAGTTCACTGTACAGCTTTACCAAAAGAATTATCTAGTTCACATGCTGTCCGGAGCTGCACGCCCCGGCCATAGCGAATAATAACTGACGATTAAAAACGCCTGAGCTATATTCATTTCCACCCCACACCTTCTCCCTATCTTTGCCTTTTTTCCCCTGTACTAATACCTCGTTAAAGATGGCGCTCTTCCTGCTTCTTCTTCACCCATTTTTCCCGGGCCCGGGAAAATTACTACCTGACAGCGCAGGTGCAAGTGAAGTTCGACCAGAGAAACCAATACCTATCTGGCCACACCTCCACTATAAGATCATTTTCGCCTTGGCCCAACCCCTTCCCCTCCAAGTGTATATAAGGCACTGCATTACCGCCATTAAACGAGACTTGATCAGAGCACTGTCTTGTTCCATTTCTCCTATCTCTTGTTCCCCAAATTCCCACCCCCTCCTCCAGGGCCTGCTTCGACTATCCCGCGGGCCGGGATAACATGCTGCTGTTGAGAAAAGTTAGTTCATATAAATTTGAACAATCTAATGAAAAAGCAGATATGAAAAGTTATAAGCTTTAATTTTAAAATATTAACTGTAAAATTATAAAACAACATACTTTATGCTACTACATTGAGTTAAAATTTTTCAGGATAACATAAAGTGATGGCACTAATATCTACATTTTTTAATGAAAAAAGTGTATTTCAATTTGTGTGTTAAGCACTGTAGAAACAAAATATAATTTCAGAGAACTAGTAATCGAATATCAGATGGTAAAATATATAATCTATATGGAAATAATTATAATGTAAATTAAAATCAAATAGTATTTTCGGTTTGTAAGGACATGTTTAAAGCATTTTATGTATCAACATAAAAAAGAAACATATGTAATTAATTAACAAAGAAAATTCAGTAAAAGACAAAAAGGGAAGCAAACAGAGGGGAATGTAAGAGACATCTGAAGTACTACACACAAAATCTTATAAGAAAAAGAGAGAAGCAACTTATGCATTGGAGTAATAACCCAAGGTTATACTACCACTGTCTTGAAATTCAATATAAAATTGTGTAGACATACAAATCTTTCTTGACTTAGAATTTACATCTCATAACATATATCCATTTAAAAACATATAATTTTATTTTTTTAGTATATTTACAATCTAATTTTAGAATATTTCTATCCTCTTAAGAGAAATTAACCTTCTTTCCACACCCTTCTCACTTAGTCCTGAGTTATCACTAATCAACCTTTTTCTCTCTAGATTGACCTACCTGAAAATTTTATTCAACTAAAATTATTTGAAATTATTATGAAAAAATAAGTTATTAATATTAGATTTGTTCAATAAACTCAAATTACAATTAAATTATTCTAAAAATACATATTTTAATTATACTTAAAATTCAAAAATATTTAAATATTCTACAGTTAAAATATCACATTTATCAAAAGCTAAAATAAGTATTTTTTATCTTTCTTTGGAACTTGATATTTTTTTTTTTTTTTTTTTTTTTTTTTTTTTTTTTTTTTTTGAGACGGAGTCTCACGCTGTTGCCCAGGCTGGAGTGCAATGGCGCGATCTCGGCTCACTGCAAGCTCCGCCTCCTGGGTCACGCCATTCTCCTGCCTCAGCCTCCTGAGTAGCTTACAGGCGCCCGCCACCGCGCCCGGCTAATTTTTTTTTGTATTTTTAGTAGAGACGGGGTTTCACTGTGGTCTCGATCTCCTGACCTTGTGATCCGCCCGCCTCGGCCTCCCAAAGTGCTGGGATTACAGGCTTGAGCCACCGCGCCCGGCCTGGAACTTAATATTTTTAACATAGTTTCTAAGGGGAAATGTAGGTCTAGATTTAAAATTATAATTAATGCATTACTATTACATTTCAACTATTTTCACAAACCAGGGACAAGCTAAAATGACATCAGAGCTTTGGGGGAGTATGACAATCCATAAGCAAATGCAAACGCATGACAGTTTAGGAACACACTAAGAGTTGCCAGAAAATTCTTGAGAAAATTTATATTTTTTCAGGTTTGTGCATTAATTCAAAATGATTATCTCATACTTTTTCATTAATGTATGCTACATTTTTTTGCATACAGTGAGTGTATTTTTACCAATAGTACCAACAGATAAGATACAGATAATAAAGCACAGCTCATTGCACAGATCTACACCAATGGAGTCTAGGATTCTCTTCTTGCTGTGGCCACCATTATAATGTGAGATCACTTTTCTGCTCAATAGGACAATCATACTGATTCTTTAAGAGGACATATAGGAATCAATTGAGGGAGATCCTACCCTGGAATCATTTGATGTCCTTGTGTTATCTTCCTTCTACAAAAAGGTAAGCCCTAACATTAAGTTTATAAGACCTATCAGAGGAGAGTTGGCTTACTATGTAAGCAATCTATAAACCACATATCTCCAGAAATAGTTGAGAATTATATCTATAACTGACTTATTATATTGGCCACATTATCTATCTGTGCAATAAAATAGTAATTTTAAATATATACCTGTGAAATATATATGTATTTAATATTTTTAGCTCATCTTTGAAAAAATTAGTTACTAAAATACTGAAGGTATTTTTTACTGGTTATTTCCTGATTGCAACAGTCACAAGATTCAGTGATTACATTAAACTCTCTCTTCTATATCAAGTTATGGAAAAAGACAAATAGGTATAAGCTCTTCTTTGAACATGATAATAGCATGATATAAAAGATGATTGGGGCAGCTATAATTTTGAAAACTAGTTACCTATTACAGTATTCTGAATTCAGGTCTGTTCGATATTTGGATAGCTAGCTAATTTCTTTAATATACATATTATATATATAATATATACATGTGTGTGTATATATATATACTTTTGTCTTAAGATCGGTTTGCTCCAGCTAAGTTTAACATCAGACCCAGTGGTAATTTAATTACCTCCTGTAAATTGTAATCAACTCACACATTTGGGGTAGATTAAAAACTTATTCTACCTCTTTAAACAGTTTGTAAGTTCTGAACTTCAAATACTCTTTTTCATGTAAAGTTAAATTAATCATATTTGGAAAAATACAATCTACAAACATAACAAGATTTTCTAATTCATATTCACAGTATTTGGCTCAATTTTGGACAGCATTAAAATAATTGAGTGTTGTATTTACCCATTTATTTGTTGGCAACTGGAATAATTTTATTTTAATGATGACAAATGAATCAGAAATAAGGTATGAATTCATAATTAATATACTGTATTACATAGAGAGGAAAAATATGTTTAGATTGACATTTAGAGTATATATTAACAGAGTTAAATTACCTTCTTTAAAAATAATCTGTCAAAATCTAAATAAACTATGTGAAAGGGGAAGAAAAGTTGCTTTTCTATTGCCAAGTTGAATCTAGATGTTTAGGTGTTTGATAATACATAATTGCCCATATTTAAGAATGACTTTATTAATTATGTTCAGTTTCTTTCATTTAGGGCTAGTTGAAATAATAAGACGTGGTAGGCCGGGCGCGGTGGCTCACGCCTGTAATCCCAGCACTTTGGGAGGCCGAGACGGGCGGATCACGAGGTCAGGAGATCGAGACCATCCTGGCTAGCACGGTGAAAACAGAAAAAATATAAAAAACTAGCCGGGCGAGGTGGCGGGCACCTGTTAGCTACTCAGGCTGTTGCAGGAGTGGCCATCTGGGAGGCAGCTTCAGTGAGCTGAGATCCGGCCACTGCACTCCAGCCTGGGCGACAGAGCATCCATCTCAAAAAAAAAAAAAAAAAAAAAAAAAAATAATAAGACGTGGGAGATCAGCACTCCAAGTCAAAATTGCAAAACAGAAGAAAATTCCAGAGTTATATCACTGTTGTAAGTCAATCGGTCATTACTGGGATTACATCCTAAGAAAAAAAAAAAAAAATCATTCTACCAAAAAGACACATGTACTCTCATATTCATCACAACACTATTCAGAAAAGGAAAGACACAGAATCAACCTAGGTGCCTTCAACAGTGGATGGGATAAAGAAAATGTGGTACATATACACCATGGACTACTACACAGCCTTAAGAAGATCAGAATCACGTCCTTTGCAACAACATGGATAGAACTGAAGTTCATTTCCTAAATGACTTAACACAGAAACAAAACACTAAAGACCCCGCCTGTTCTCACTTATAAGTGGGAAGTAAACATTGGTTACTCGGGACATAAGGATGGCAACGATAGAAACTGGGGCCTACTTTGGGCACTAGGGACATTTTATGTATATTGATTCTTCTAATCCATGACCATGGAATGCTTTTCCATTTGTTTGTGTCATCCACCATATCTTTAAGCAGAACGAGGAAGGAAACAGGAGGACAAGGTTTGAAAAATGAACTATTATGTATTATGTTCAGTACCTGGGTAATGGGATCAAATTCCAAACCTCAGAATCACACAATATACCCAGGTAACAAATCTGCACATGCACCCACTAAATCTAAAATAAAAGTTTAAATTCTTTAAAAATTATAAATAGGGGCCAGGCACGCCTGTAATCCCAGTATTTTGGGAGGCTGAGACAGGTGGATCACCTGAGGTCAAGATTTTGAGACCAGCCTGGCCAACATGATGAAATCTCATCTCTACTAAAAATATAAAAATTAGCTGGGTGTGGTGGCACACACCTGTAATCCCAGCTAATCAGGAGGCTGAGGCAGGAGAATCTCTTAAACTCAGGAGGTGGAGGGTGCAGTGAGCTGCGGTCACACCATTGCTCTCCAGCCTGGGCAACAAGACCTAAACTCCGTCTCAAAACAAATAAATAAATAAAATAAAATAAAAATAAAAGAACAAATAAATAGAAATCAAATTGGGTATTTTGTTAAAAAAGCATATGTTACTACTGAAAAAGAAGGAAAAAGACAAGATAATGAAGTAATTTTTGTTTTATTTGTATTCTCCTATTTCTAGGACTTGCTATATTGCATCTCCTATGTATATTTGCCCTCATTGAAAAGAGTGGGTAAAGGATTGGAGAAAGAAAGAATGCTTTTCTCTAAAGCTAGGGAAGTTTATATTTTACGATTATTAAACAAAAAAAGTAAGAAAAAAAAAACGTTTTCATATATGTACCTGCGAGACAAAAAAGTGCCGTAAGTTTATAGCTGTATTATGATGATTTGATGTCCTTCCACACCTTTAAAAAAAGAACAAGGAATCAAACCTGACTGAATTCCTGGAGATGCTTAGAGTTCAAACATTATCACATTCACTTTCCCAAATCCCAATTCTTTATATAACATTACACTTCCCTTCCCAACCTTCCTGATTGCAAATTCCATGCCACTAATGATGCACAATTAGGTGGGCTCATCGTTTCAAACTATGGTGGTTAGAATTAGGTCTGCCGTGCATATCGTGCATATTGTTATCTGTCTATCTATCTATCTATCTATCTATCTATCTATCTATCTATCTATCTATCTATCTATATTTCAACCAACCACTTTTGTTTTTTGACCAAATCTACAAATAGATAAATTTTTATCTGCATTTCATTTAAGTTCTTGGCCAATAGCAGAACGTCAGTAACAAAATTTGGGTACTTGATCCAAGGTTTTCTGGTATAAGACATATATAAAAACTTAATATTCACATTGTAATATTTTATGTCATAAATATTGCATGATTTGATTTATTTTTTAATTTTAATATAAAAGAAATAAACTTAAAGAGCAAATTCTAAATGTGAAAGATAAATGTAGGAATATAAGAAAATTGTTTTGGTAGCATGTCATTCTTTTCTGAAATTTTTTCTACATTAAATTTTCTCTAGTTTCTCTGTTATCAACCCCTATTTGGCATTGTATGTGGTGGGAAAATGGTTCACTTACAGATGACTAAACTGCTGATTTCTGCAAAGACTGAGTTGCTACCACTGTTTATATGAATATATGGTTTATTATACATGTAATCAAACTCCATCTGCCTATATCCATCATCTCCTGTACAATTTCCCACTTCACAACTTACATAGTAATGAAGTTAAGTATTAAAAAAACTTTTAAATATTTCTGATTCTAAGCACACATCCAGGCCTCAAATTTGGCTAGCATAGCAAAAAAGCCCTACCTAAACTAATTGTTGATTTAATTGAACGTTTTAAAAAATAACTCCCTGTTTGCAAAGTTGAGTAATAAATTTTAAATCATAAAATTCGACAGAATTCTGAAAATAATCTTTTACTTTTGTAATCTTTTCAAATTTCCAAAGGATTTCACAAACTTTAAACAATAGATCTAACCTATAGATACCTGAGAAGTTAATGAATAATATTCAGTAACTACCAGTAACTAATAATATGTTTTATATAACAACAGTGAAAAGAGACACGGGAAAATGAGGTAGGTTGCTTCAAGCAATCCTTTGCTTCAAAATTATTTGGTGAAGTTGTTATAAAATACATGTCCAGATCCCTCTCCAGTCCTATTAAATAAAAGTCCTTGAGAATTATGCTCTACAAACCTTGAGAATTATCCTTGAGGACCACATATCATAAAGAACAACAAGCTTTTCAGGAAAATGTAAAGTGCTATTACTTAATTGAAGCAAAATCCACTTGCATAAAGGAAGACAGCTATAGGTGTTATTTACCAACTTGCTTTGCTCACACCCTAGCAACTTGTATTTGTTATGTTTTACCATGGAATAAAACTTTTGCTCAACGTGAATATGCAATATATGCCATGCTATGATTAGAAATTTACTACATAGGAATTGGGATTATTATTATTTTTTTCTTTACTACATAGAAATTGAAACTATTTTCTTTTTATTCCAAAGCATCTCTAAAAATGTTGAATATTTCTTGTGATAGAAAAATTAGAGTGAGCAAATAGATTGCAACCATAAGCCTAAATAAATAATTTTTTAAAATCTAAGCCTCTCTTTTATTACATCTGCTTATAGTATTATTTGAAAAATTCGTAATTCAACTTAATAAATATTTTTTTCATAGAGACCTGGATATAATGTGTTATGTAAAATTAAAAATAATAGCATATTTTAATTAACATCAAGATAAGTTTAAATTTTTATGTATGGGGTTCATGAGATATTTTGATACTGGCACACAATATATAATAATCATATAAGGGTAAATAAAGTATACATTACTGTAAGTATGCATCATTTGCAAGTTTTTTTTTTTTTTTATTTAGTACCACAGGAAATTTTTATTAATTTTTATTATCTGTCTTTTATTTTAAGTTCACAGGTACATGTACAGGTTTATTATACAGGTAAATGGCATGTCCTAGGGGTTTGGTATATAGATTATTTGCAAATCTTTAAAAAATCCTACTTATTGCAGCACTGTTCACAATAACCCAAGCCAAGATAACTTTTTTTTTATGAGTTGCCTATGTTTCCAAAATACTAAAATATTTTTGGATATCAAACCCAAGCTTTATAATATAATACAGATTATAATTTGGAATACCTATTATATGACTTCATAATGAATAATTACAACCACATAAAAAAATTAATGTAATAAATTATCTTTTTCTCTAGATATAATTGTATCTTTCATAAGATTGAAAATGGTATCATAGAAAATTTCTAAAATAGTCATGTTGTTTAGAAATAAATATTAGTAACAATTTTAGATAAATTCAATGAGAATAAAATAGAAGGTTCAAGCCATTTTTACTCTATTATTTTGAAAGGAAACTATGAGTAGTTGGAGGTAGACTGGAAAGAATTTTAATATCAAATTCAATTAATGAATATTTATTTCACTCTCCACTCCATTTACATTCGTATGTTCCTGTTGTATCACCTGTATATTCTCTTGGGTGTATCAAAGGCAAATTAACTTTTTAAAACTGCTTTACCTTCTTTATTATCCATGTGATTTATCTCATAGAGCAACTCTTGTTATTTAAACATTTTTTAACAACAAATTCACCCCTGCTCACATCTTGTCATTCCTATTTTTATTTTTATTTTTATTTTTTTGGCATTATGTCTGTCATATTTCTCTAGAAGGCATTAAATGACCCTAATTCATTTTTTTATATTAATTTTAAATTTTTAGTGAACATAATAGGTATATACATATTGATTAGGTACATGAGATATTTTGATACAGGCATATAATGCACAATAATCACATCACAATAAGTTGGGTTTTCATTATCTCAAGCATTTATTATTTATTTGTGTTACAAGCATTCCAATTATATTATTTTAGTTATTTTTAAATATACATTTAATTATTGTTGACTACAGTCACCCTGTTGTGCTATCAGATACTAGATCTTATTCATTGTAACTAACTATATTTTTTTATCCATTAATTATTATCACTTTCTTTCATCCACTACCCTTCCAAGCCTCTGGTAACCATCCTTTTACTCTCTATCTCTATAAATTATATTTCTGTGAAATAGAAAAAAAAAAATGTATTTTTCTGTGTGTTTTGATAGTGATTGGATCGAATCTGTAGACTGCTTTGGGCAGTATGAACATTTTAACAATATTTATTGTTCCAATCCATGAACATGGAATCTCTTTTCATTTTTTAAGATCTCTTCTATTTTCTTCATCAGTGTTTTATAGTTTTTTTGTAGAGATATTTTAGTTCTTTGGTTAATTTTTTTCCTAGGTAGTTAATTTTCTGTGCTTTAAGTTTTTTATGGAGTCTTTAGGTTCTCATGAATATAAGATCATGTAATCTGTGCAAACAAGGATAATTTGACTTCTTCCTTTTGAATTTGGATGACCTGTATTTCTAACTTTTGTCTGATTGCCCTAGTTGGGACTTCCAGTACCATGTTAAATAACAGTAGTGAAAATGGGCATCCTTGTCTTGTTCCAGATCTTAGATGAAAAGCTTCCAGTTTTTCATCATTCAGTATGATACCATCTGTGGGTCTGTCATATATGATTGTATTGTATTGAGGTGTGCTTCTTCTATACCAAGTTTTTTGAGTTTTTTTTTTTTTTTTTCCATTTCCATTAAGAGATACTGAGTTTATCAATGTGTTTTCAGTAATTTACATGATCACATGGTTTTTGTACTTCATTTAGTTGATATGTATTCATATTGACAGATTTGCATATGTTGAATCATCCTTGCATCCCTGAGATAAATCCAACTTGGTCATGATGAATGACCTTTTTAATGTGTTTTTGAATTCATTTTGTTAGTATTTTGTTGAGGATTTTTGCATCGGGGTATTGGCCTTTGGTTTTCTTTTGGTGTGTCTTCCTCAGGTTCTGCTATAAGTGAATCCTGGCCTTGTAGAATGAGTTTGAAAATGTTGCTTCCTCTATTTTTCAGAATACTCTGATTAGGAGTGTTATCAATTCTTTTTTAAATGTTTAGCAAAATTTAGCAATGAAACCATCAAATCCCAGGCTTTTCTTTACTGGGAAACATTTTATTACAGCTTTGATTCCATTACTTGTTATTGGTGTATTCAGGTTTTGGATTTCTTCATGGTTCAATCTTGGTACGTTGTATGTGTCTAGGAATTTATCCATTTTTTTCTAGGTGGTCCAAAGTAGTCTCTAATGATCCTTCAAATTTCTACTTTTCCCGTAGTAATGTGTACTTTCTCATCACTGTATTTATTTGCATCTTCTCTGTTTTTTCCTTCGTTAGTCTTGCTAAAGGTTTAGCAATTTTGTATGTCTTTTCAAAAGCTACGTTTCATATTTTTGATCTTTTATATATTTTTTTCAATTTCATTTATTTCCGCTCTGATCTTTATTAGCACTTTTCTTCTGCTGATTTTCAGTTTGGTTTTGCTTCTATTCTAGTTATTTAAGATGCATTATTAGGTTGTGTATTTGAAGTTTTCTCTACATATTTATGTAGTCATTTATTGCTCTAAGCTTTCCTCTCAGTTCTGCTTTTGATGTATTCTTTTAGTTTTGGTATATTGTGTTTCCAATTTCATTTGTTTTAAGAAAAAATTTTAATTTCCTTCTTAATTTTTTCATTGACCCTCTGGTCAGTCAGGGGCAAATTGTTTAACTTTCATGTGATTATGCAGTTTCTGGAGTTCCTCTCATTATTCATTTTTAGTTTTATTCCATTGTGGTCAGAGAAAATATTCAATATGAACTTACTTTTTAATATTTTTTAAGACTTATGATGTGGTCTAACATATGGTCTATCCCTGAGAATAATCCATGTACTAAGGAGATGTGTATTCAGTGTATTCAGCATTTGTTAGATGAAATGATCGGTAAACATCTATGAGGTCCATTTGGTCTATAGGAGAGATTGCTTCTGATGTTTCTTTGTTTATTTTCTGTCTAAATAATCTGTCCAATGCTGTAAGTGGGGAGTTGAGTTCTCCAGCTGTTATTGTATTAGGATCTCTCTTTCTCTCTCTCTCTCTCTAGCTCTAATAATATTTTCTTTTCATATCTAAGTGGTCCAGTGTAGGGTGCCTACATATTTAAAATTGTTATATTATCTTGCTATCTTGACCCCTTTGTCATTGTATAATGACCTTCTTTGTCTCTTTTTGTGGGGAAAAGAAAGAGAGATCAGACTGTTACTGTGTCTATATAGAAAGAAGTAGACATAAGAGACTCAATTTTGTTCTGTATTTGAGATGCTGTTAATCTGTAACCCTACCCCCAACCCTCTCCTTGCAAAAGACATGTGCTGTGGTGACTCAAGGTTTAATGGATTTGGGGCTGTGCAGGATGTGCTTTATTAAACAAGTGCCTGAAGACAGCATGCTTGTTAAAAGTCATCACCATTCTCTTAATCTCAAGTACCCAGGGTCACACACACTGTGGAGGGTGGCAGGGACCTCTGCCTAGGAAAGCTAGGTATTGTCCAAGGTTTCTCCTCATGTGATAGTCTGACATATGGCCTCGTGGGAAGGGAAAGACCTGATTGTACCCTAGCCTGACACTCATGAAGGGTCTGTGCTGAAGAGGACTAGTATAAGAGGAAAGAGGGCCTCTGGGCAATTGAGCTAGAGAAAGGCATCTGTTTCCTGCCTGTCCCTGGGCAATGGAACATCTCAGTGTAAAACCCGATTGTATGTTCTATTTACTGAGATAGGAGAAAACCGCCTTAGGGCTGAAGGTGGGACGTGCTAGCGCAATGTTGCTCTTTATTCACTAAAAAGGTTTATGGAGATGTTTGTATGTGCATATCAAGGCACAGCACTTCTCCTTAAACTTATTCATGTCACAGAGATCTTTATTCATATGTCTTTCTGCTGACCTTCTCCCTACTAGGATCCCATTGTCCTGCCACTTACCCTTTTCCAAGATGGTAAAGATAATGATCAATAAATATGGAGGGAACTCAAAAACCGGTGCCGGACCGGGTCCTCTGTACGCTGAGCGCCAGTCCCTTGGGCCCACTTTTTCTTTCTCTATACTTTGTCTCTCTGTCTCATTTCTTTTCTCAAATCTCTCGGTCCACCTAACAAGAAATGCCCACAGGTGTGGAGGGACAGGTCACCCTTTCATCTTTTAAGAGTTTTTGTTTTAAAATGTATTTTGTCTAATATAAGTGTACCTACTACTCTTTTCAGACTTCCGTTTGCATAGAATATCATTTTCTGACCCGTTATTGTCAGTCTATGTGATTCTTTATATGTGAAGTGCTTTTCTTGTAATGAGATTGTAGGATCTTATATTTTATTCATTCAACCATGCTATGTCTTGTACTGAAGAGTTTACTGCATTTCCATTCATTATTACTACTGATAAGTAAGTACTTATTGTTATCATTTTGTTGCATTGTTTTCCGGTTGTTTTGTGGTCTTCTCTTCCGTCCCTCCCTCCCTCCCTCCCTCCTTCCATCCTTTCTTGCCTTTTGTGAAGTTAATATTCTCTGGTGGTATGTTTTAATTTCTTGCTTTTATTGGTGTGTGTATCTGCGGTAGTTTTTTTTTTTTTTTTTTTTTAATTTGAACTAACCATAAAGCTTGCAAATAAAATCTTGTAACCCATTATTTTAAACTGATGATAACTTAACTCTGACTGCAAAAACTAATAAACAAGCACAGAGAAAGCTAATGCAAACTCGATACTTACTTCATGCACCCTCTTTTTAACTTTTTGCTGTTTCCATTTATGTTATATTACACTATGTATGTCCTGAAAAGTTGTTTTTGTTAATATTTTTAATGGATTCTTCCTTTAGTCTTTCCACTCAAGACATGAGTAGTTTACACCCCAAAATTACAGTATTATAAAATTCTGTGTTTGTCTGTGTACTTACCTGTGTACCTTCAGATGATTTCTTATTGACCATTAATATATTTTTCCATCAGGTGAGGAACTCCCTTTAGCATTTCTTGCAGGATATGTCTGGTGTTGATGAAATCCCTCAGCTTTTGATTGTCTGGGAATGTGTTTATTTTTCCATCATGTTTGGAGGATATTTTCAGACTTACTTTTATCTTAGAATACTAAGATAAAAGTCTTTTTGCTTCAGGACTTTAAATATGTCATTTCATTCCCCAATGGCCTATAAGATTTCTACCAAAATGTCTGCTGCCAGATGTATTGGGGCTCTTTTATATGCTCTCTGTATCTTTTTGCTTGCTAACTTTAGGATTCTTCATTTATTCTTGACCACTGGTAGTTTGATTATTAAATACCTGGTATAGTCTTATTTGTATTCAATCTGCTTGATTTTCTATAGCTTTCTTATATTTGAATATTGATGTCTTTCTCTAGATTTGGAAAGTTCTCTGTTATTATCCCTTTGAATAAACTTTACTCCCAATCCCTGGTTACTTTCTCTTTAAGGCCAATACATTTTAAATTTTCCCTTTTGTGACTATTTTCTAAATTGTGTAGGAATGTCCCCTTCTTTTTTTATTCTTTGATCTTTTGTCCCCTCTGACTGTATTTTCAAATAGCCTGTCTTCATGTTTACTACTTATTTCTTCTGCTGGTAAGAGAATCTGATGCATTTCTCAGGATGTCAGTTTCATTCTTATACTCCAGAATTTCTGATTGATTATTTGTAATTATTTCTATCTTTCTGTTAAATTATCTAATAAGATTGTGAATTATTTCTTTGTGCTATCTTGAATTTCTTTGAGCTCCCTGAAAACAAATACTTTGAATGATCTGTCTGAAAAATCACATATCTCTGTCTCTCCAGTATTGATCCTGGTTGCCTTATTGAGTTCATTGAATTTACGTTTTTCTGGATAGTCTCAATGGTTGTGGATGTTTTTTGGTGTCTCAGCATAGAAGAGATAAGTATTAGAGTGTTTGCATTCTGGGTTTGTTTATAACCATCCTTCTTGGGAAGGCTTTCCAGGTATTTGAAGGGACTTTAAGGTAATCTGAGTTTGAGAGCCAGGGTCTGGAGTCAAGCAACTTAGTAATCTACATGTTGCTTTATTCTACTACGGTTCAGCTGGCATCTAAATTGCAATACAAAGTTCTTCCCACTCTTCTTTTCTAAGCATAAGGAGTTTCTTTGGGGCTACCACCTGCCCAGTCCTGCAGCAAGTACTGCCTGGTGACTCCTGATGTTAACTCAAGACCCCACAGCTCTTCCATCAGTTTCTGGTGAATGTTCCCAGGCCTGGCTCTCTCCCTTAAGGGCAGTAGGCTTCCTGCGTGGCCCAGGACAGGTCCAGAAATGCCATTCGGGAGCCAAGGTCTGGAATCTGGGAGCCCAGAAACACACTTGGTGCTCCACCTCATTGTGGTTGAACTGCTACCCAGACTGCAAGAAAAAGTCTTCTATAATCTTCCCTCTCCTTTCCTCAATCAGTCCCTGAATCCCACTGATGGAAATATGGTGGGTCACACCTAAAACCAGCACAGCACTGGGGCTCGTTAAAGCCCATAGGGAGTTCTGTCAGAATAACACCAATGCTTCTTTAAGGCTCAAGAGGCCTTTAGTCAGAAGGTAGTGAATCCAGCCATGACTGAATCCTTCCTTTCAAAGGCAGTGGTTTCCCTTCTGGACCAGAGTGGGTCAAGAAATGTTGCCCAGGAACTAGGGCCTGAAATGGGGGTGATGGGTGGCCTCAGAACTCCACCTGGTGCTCTATTCTACTCTGGCTGAGAAGCTATTCAATTTGCAAGACAAAGTCCTCTTTACTCTTGTCTCTTGACCCCTCAAGTGGAAGTAAAAAGTCTCTCCTGGAGCTGGGAACTGTGCTGCCTGGGTTTTTTGGGAGTTGAGACACAAGTACTCCTTTGGACACTCCAGCTATCTCACTAGATCACAGGCACCCCATGTTCATGTCCCTGGCTCCATGTCCAGCACAATACAAGGACTTGCCCAGGAATTTCAGTCCTTGTGGCCTAGACTGCCTTTCAAGTTTATTCAACATGCCAGAGCACTTAAGCAGAAAAGAATACTCTATCCCAGTGGTCAGAACCTTAGTTGCTAGCCGGAACTCAGGTTCTGATCAATGGGGTGGAGTTTTCCCCTTTGCTAGGGCTGTTCTACAGCCCTCCCTCCATAGGCACTGCCTGAATTCTGCCCTGTGTTGCTTTCTGCTGTAACAGTGCAGCACTGAGTACCAATGCAAAGTCCCATAATCACTGTGCTTCGCCTCCCTCAGGCACACAGATTCTATTTCCAGGCCATGAGGCTTTGCCAGGAGATGGGGAAGGAGTAGGGTTGGCAATTCAAGATGGTCTTTGCTACCCTTTTCAGTGTCTCTTTCTTTGATATGATGTTAAAACCAGATACTGTTCACTCATCTGACTTTTAGTTCCTATGAAGGTGCTTTCTTGAGTTGGTAGTTGTTTAAGTTGGTGTTTTTGCAGGGGTAGGCAATTGCTGGAGAGTTCTACTTGGCCACCTTCATCCACCTCCTGCTGTATTTTAGTGTTTATAAATCACAGTTCTTAAGGAACTATTGTAATTGCCTGTTTCCCTGTCTCAGCAATTCTACTCCCAGGGATTTACCTTAGAGAAATGAAAGCATATGTATTCACAGAACGATTAGCATTTAAGTATGCCATATTATTTATTCATAATAACCAAATTTGCATCAAGTGGTGAAAGGATAAAAAGTTTTAATATACCCATATGATAGAAAAATATTTAGTTATATAAAGGAAAGAAAGATATTCATACATAACGAAAATCTGTGAAAAGCCTAAGATTTTACCATACTCTCATGCTAACAAGTCAGTCTGTAACAATCTTGAATGGTAGAAAAAGAAATATGAATTCTTGTTCAGAAAAGGAGGAATTTTTTTTTTTTTTTTTTTTTTTTTTTTTTTTTACTTATGGCACAGAAAGCAGCATATGCACCAGAATACAATCATATCTCAGTATCAATGAGGGATTGGTTCCAGGATCTCTGCAGATACCAAAATTTGTTGATGCTCAAATCTCTAATATAAAATGATGTAGTGTTTTTACATAATCTAGGCACATCTTCCTGAAAAGATTATATTATTTCTAGATTACTTATACATATTACATATGTGTGTATGTATGAGTATATATGCAATTATACATATATTTTATAATTATATATGTGTATGTGTAGATATAACTACATATAAATGCATGCTATATGTATACATGAATATATAATTATAAAATTTCAACAAGATTGTGAGGTAGCTTTATCACCCATTTTAATGCCTCGAGGAAACAGAGCTAATCAACTTTTCTGTTTCTAGCCATATAATCAGTATAGAGCACACATTTTAATTCAAGAAAACTTGACTCAAAGCTATGCTTATTCCACTATGGTGCATGTCTCTAATTGGTGTATTACAATTAAATGGTGTAAACATTCACAAGACAAATGGGTCAGTATCATATTTGAAACAGAAAACTTGTTTTCTAACTTCTTTGCCTCTGAAGGTGTTTTTATGCCAAAAATATACATAACAATATAATACATTCTAAAAAGTTATTAAGCCTGTAATTATGATTAATTCAAATTTATTAAGTTAAAATGTAATTATGATGTTAAAAGATGGTATCTGTAACCTAAGCCAGTACTAATATGTAGTTACCAAAGAGTTCAAATGTGCTATTCAAATTGAATTAGAAAATAACGTAGATTTATAAAATTATTGAATATATTTAAGGTGTAAAACATGCTGGGTTTTGAAATGATTATTAATACTAAAGCCATTTATTTATTTCTCAAATTATCTATGTAAGATTTATACATCCGTGAATGAAGGAATATGTTCATACATCCAAAAGTATATCAGAGTGATTGTAAAAATATTTACTATTTTTAAATAGAACTAAATTAATACTTTTTTTACCTCGACATCTATTACATCCACTGACTTTTTTATCCGTATAATTAAAACAATATTTAGTGCCATAAATCCAGCGGCATCCAAAAACACAAGCCCACATATAACATTCTACTTATGCAAATAGTGCATCTGCTGCTATATGAGAGAGCCAATTATTATTTTGAACTAGATTCAGACACCCCTAATGCTTAAATATTAAATTGATTATAAGAAAATTCTATTAGAAATATTTATAACATTAAAATGTTCATTGCAATATCACTATGTATAATCAGTACCTGGAACCACTTTAAGTTTCCTAGGATATTTAGATGTCAAATTCTATTTTCAACTACCAATGCCCATTGGAAGTGAAGAAAAGTTCTAGTGAAGAAAAGTTCCTCTGCATTTTAAAGAGTATAATTACTATGATTCCTCAAACTGTTTTATAATGTTACTCTATTAACTATTTCTTTTCTGCTTATTATTCAAATCTTTCCGGTATTTATCTGTACAAGAGAGTTAAAGCAAGGGTAATATAGCACAACAATTTTCTTACATTTAAATATTTCATAGAATTATTATTTTGGTTACATAGGAAAATATTGGTTGCACCTCATACTTTTAATTGCATTAATAATTTGTATAACTTAAATAAAAATAATGCTTTATGGCACTATTAGAAAAGTGATTATATACCATGAGTGAATTCCCATCCACAATTGCTACAAAGAGAATAAAATACCTAGGAATACAGCTTAGAAGGGATGTGAAGGGCCTCTTCAAGGAGAACTATAAAGTACTACTCAAGGAAACAAGAGAGGATACAAACAAATGGAAAAAAAAATTCCATGCTCATGGATAGGAAGAATCAATATCGTGAAAATGGCCATACTGCCCAAAGTAATTTATAGATTCAATGCTATCCCCGTCAAGCTACCACTGACTTTCTTCACAGAATTGGGATAAAAAAAAAAAAAAAAAAGAAAACTACTTTAAATTTTGTATGAAACTAAAAAAGAGCCCAGATAGCCAAGACAATCCTAAGCAAATATAAATAAGCATCATGCTACCCAATTTCAAACTATACTACAAGGCTACAGTAACCAAAACAGCATGATACTGGTACCAAAACAGATATATAGACCAGTGAAACAGAACAGAGGCCTCAGAAGTAACACCACACATCTACAACCATCTGATCTTTGACAAACCTAACACAAACAAGCAATGGGGAAAAGATTCCTTATTTAACAAAGGGTGTTGGGAAAGCTGGCTAGTCATATGCAGAGAACTAAAACTGGACCCTGTCCTTACACCTTATATAAAAATTAACTCAAGATGGATTAAAGACTTAACTGTAAGACCTAAAACTGTAAAAACCCTAGAAGAAAACCTAGGCAATACCATCCAGTGCATAGGCATGGGCAAAGACTTCATGACTAAAACACCAAAAGCAATGGCAACAAAAGCCAAAATTGACAAATGGGATCTAATTAAACTAAAGAGCTTCTGCACAGCAAAAGAAACCATCATCAAAGTGAACAGGCAACCTACGGAATGGGAGAACATTTTTACAATTTATCCATCTGACAAAGGGCTAATATCCGGAATCTACAAATAATTTTAACAAATTTACAAGAAAAAAACAAACCCATCAGAAAGTGAATGAAGGATATGAACAGACACTTCTCAAAAGAAGACATTTATGTGGTCAACAAACATATGAAAAAAGCTCATTATCACTGGTCATTAGAGAAATGCAAATCAAAACCGGGGGTGGGGTGCTAGGGCAGGTATAGTATTAGGAGAAATACCTAATATAGATGATGAGATACCATCTCACGCCAGTTAGAATGGCAATCATTAAAAGTCAGGAAACAACAGATGCTGGAGAGGATGTGAAGAAATAAGAACACTTTTACACCGTTGGTGGGAGTATAAATTAGTTCTATCATTGTGGAAGACAGTGTAGCAATTCCTCAAGGATCTAGAACTAAAAATTCCATTTGACCCAGTAATCCCATTACTGGGTATATACCCAAAGGATTATAAATCATTCTACTATAAAGACACATGCACACATACGTTTATTGTGGCACTGTTCACAATAGCAAAGACTTGGAACAAACCCAAATGCCCATCAATGATAGCTTGGATTATGAAAATGTGGCACATATGCACCATGCAGTACTATGAAGTCATAAAAAAAGGATGAGTTCATGTCCTTTGCAGGGACATGGATGAAGCTGGAAACCATCATTCTCAGCAAACTAACACAAGAACAGAAAACCAAACACCGCATATTCTCTCTCATAAGTGGGAGTTGAACAATGAGAACATGTGGACACAGGGACGGAAAGATCCGAGACCAAGGCCTGTCAGTGGATGGGGTCTAAGGCAGGGATAGCAATAGAAGAAATACCTAATGTAGATGACGGGTTGATGGGTGCAGCAAACCACCATGGTATGTGTATACCTATGTAACAAAGCTGCACATTCTGGACATGTACCCCAGAACTTAAACTATAATAATAAAAAAAGAAAAGTGTTTACATAATAGAATCTGGCTCCAGGGTAAAATTTTATGTATAATTTTTCGGGACAGACCATAAGCAATTACAAGGTTATACCTGGCAGACTTCATGGAGGAGAGAGCTTCCCTCTCACACCAGACTTGGTGCATAGCCAGTCCATTAGTATTTTCTAGATGGAGACAGAGTCAAGAATTTAGTTATGCCGCCCTTGCAAATTCCTTCCTCCCTGACCAACCATGTTCATCTTCCTATCCGTTTTCCTGTATTCCTCCTAGTCCAGAAGCTTCCATTCAGAGAAGCCTCTGCTTAGAACTTTTGGGGGTGGGTGGTGAAAAGCTTGAGTAAAGCTATTCTTTTCTCTGATTCAGGACTGTTCTAGGCTTATTTCGTCTCTCTTCTTCTTGTCCAGACTCCTTAGGCTCATAAAATGGCAGGAATCTTTTATTCAAGCCTCCTCAGCAGTGAGAGGATGACCTGGATCTGTGCTACCTGTCATCTGACTTTACCATGGTAAAGGTCCATGGACAAAAATTGAATATTTATGCCATTCTTTTTTAGCGTCTTGTTTACACTGTTGCAGTAAGTGAATAAAGGCTGGAATATTATTTTCGGTTTAGTTCCTTGTCCTAACTGACGACCTCAACACCTCACAGCTATACACTTAATCATATGTTCCTCCCAACAACTCTGGGAATAAAGCTGATCAACTATTGATGTCAATATTTCAAAAAGAGTATCTGATACTCATTTAGGAAGTCATGTGCTTTAAATGTAAGACATAGTTTTCTGAATTGACATTTAAATTTGCTAAATAATATGGCGACTAATTATGTTGCTGTGCTAAATACGTTTGAATTTAGTGATATTAGGTATTAAATTATTCACAGGAGAAACAATTTCTAGTACTTATGTTGTTCATGCATGGAGTTCAATAAAAAGGAAAGTAATGACCTCCAGAGTATGTAATTTATGAAGCAGTTATTTATACTGCTTATCTTTAGAAAGGGATTCATAGTTTACTCAAGATTTCTCTGAGCCTATTTATTACAATTGTTCTTTACCTAAGGGTATAAACACTTGTATCAATATCAGGGACCAGCTTTTCACTATAAATAGTCTGTCGGAATGAGGTAAGGGGAGAGGATGTAATTAGAAGGATCTCTGACGGGGGTTCTTTTCTCATCTCTCATTAGGGTGCACTGACATGTATTCTCTCCAATGTTTCACACCACTGACAAAACAGAAAAATATGCAACAACAAAAAGAGATGAACATCAGGCACTCTGTGACTCCTCAAAATTAAAAATTTTAAATTTTTATTTATGTATTTTTGTATCAATGTACTTCATGTTTCCAAACTTAAAATTTGCAAAATAATATATTGTGAAAATCTAGCTCCCATCATTGTACCCCTTATAATCAGTCCTGTATGTAAATGCAAATTATAACATAAAGCATTTGAAGAACGTTTTGAGACTATTTTATGCACATTCAAGCCAACACATATACTCCCTTTTCCAGCTTAAACACTAATGGTGGTATAGTATTAACAATGTTAGGTACTTTGATTTTTAATATATCTTTTTATATTATATCTTTTATGTCTGCATAGCTTAGTGATCAATTCATATCAATATGAAAATATCCCTTATTTCAGCTACATAGACGTTTTACAGTTAGATAAGAATAATTTACTCTGTCTTCTATAGATGAACATCTTGTTTCAACATTATTTTGCTATTAGAAACAATGAAATAGTCACTGCTGGGGCAAAAATATAGCCCTGTATATATTATTATAAACCTTCAAATCTATCCATAGATTTTATTCCTTGAATGAGGGTTTCTAGGTCAAAAAATTGTATGATGGCATCATGGAAAAATATAACCATAAATAAATGATTTACAGATAATCAATTACTTAATGACTATACCAGTCCCTAGAATTTTAGCTCTGTAACTTTGTCTTGTTTGATAAAATGTAGTGTTACTCCAATGTGTAATTCACTGTTTTGCATCATGTAATTATTGCTATTATTGAATGAATGAACTTGATGGATCTTATAAAATGGCATATAAAATGTCAATATTTCAAATATATGTATTTCTAATGTTCTACGTTTTAAATGTGGAAAACTTATTGAAATATAATTCCCTTTACCCTTGCCACTTTATGCTATAGTTGTCTTATATATTACACCTATATTATATTGAAAATCATGTCAGACATACATATATAATAAATATTGCTTAAATATTTACAGTTGCTTTTCCTTCCTTCTTTATATTTTTGCGTACTAGGTTTCCTTCTGGTTTTACTTATCTTCCGTCTGAAGAATTTACTTTATTCTCTAGCAATAATTTCATAGCCTGTGTGCTGACTATGAATTCTCGTACTCTTATGAATTTTTCTTCTCTGAAAATACCTTTATTACACCTTTACTTCTGAGAGATATTTACCCTGTCTATAGAATTTAGCACCGACCATTCTTTACTTTCAATATTTTAAATATTTTGTGTGGGTTCCTTCTTATACTACATGGCTGCTGATGAGAAATCTCTAATTGTTTCAATTATTGTTAGCTTGTACTAATATATTATTTCTCTCTCTGCTGCCCACCCTCTGCCAGTGCTGTGGGATTCTAGAGTCTGAGGCATGTGAGAAAAGAAAAAAGTAAAAGACAGAACAAATTTAAAAATACAGGAAAATTTGCCCATTTACTCTGAGCTTTAGGAGTCCAGTTTCCTGTTGCTTTAGCAAGAAGTAGAAGGCATCTCCTGGAGCTTTCTATCTGTACCTAGCTTTGCTATCCAAGGTCTCCAACTAAGCTAAGTTCATGTGGAGGACTAGAGGGGTTAGAGAGGAAAATAAAAATTAAGCAGATTCAGTGGCACTTTGAGCTTTGGTGACTTCTCTTGTCCAGCAGCTTCTTTACTTTTCAAAGTCCTCAAATACCCTCCCCATTCATTCTATTCGTAGATGATTGGTACATTCAGTGGGAGAGTCAGGGCTGCGTATGGCGCCTCCGTACCACCTGGATGGAATCCTAGAGGAATGTCCTACAATTTCATTTAGGAGTAAAGAAAGAAAGGCTATACAGAAACAATTTAAGTGGGCAGCAGAGACAAAGAAAAAAATACCTTTCTATCTCATATTTTCTATATTTAAAATAATATTCATAGAGTACATTCAATATATCAAATGTCCTATTTTATATTTGTAATCGTAAGCCATGCATCTCACATCTTGTACATAGCTGTTTTGTTTTTTGAACCAGCCTTTATCCCAACCAACAGAAATTAATTTGAAAGTTGATTCTGTCATCCAAGCTACCATAATGAACTCTGGAGATGATTCGATCAGTGTATCTTTGGTTTGTGTACCAGGGTCATAGTAAAAAAAAGCCAAAAAGATTGAATTAACAAAAACATGATATATTAATGTGTTGGGATATGGTCATATGTTTGGGGCAATTTGTAAGAATATTAGGTCTGTCTAACAATGCTTTTGAGTTAAATAACTGAAATAAGATATGTAACTAAAACCCATAACAGTGTTTTCCCACACTGACTGATGCTCAAACAGCAGTTCTAAAATCAGACTCATTATGGTCCTTCTCATGCAAGATGTTCATTTATTGTGAGACTCACATAATAATCACTCTGAAATACCTGTAGTCATTGTACTATAAAGTTGTGAAAAATTTGAGATCACTTTCCTATAAAATTTAGGAATGCTAAATTTTCCTTTATATTATAAATGTCCTATAAATATAGCAAAATTACAGTCATTTGAACAGTTGATACTTTCAGAAAACAAAATTAACCATTTAACAATAATTTTATAGCTAGAATCCAAAGTATACAATTTTGTTATTTACATTATAATAAAAATGTTATCAATCCAATCTATTAAATTTTATAAGATAGAAGCCTGACGTTTACATCTAATAGTGAATAACTGATTCATATTTTGTAATTTTAATGAAGTTTTAGAAGCAATTATTGAAGTAATAAGCAAGATGTGCTAACTTTGCCAAAATACCAGTTTATAGAACTGCTTTGTGGGAAAACTACTATTAACGCTTGAACATTCTTAATGCCTTAGGGCTCTCATCATTTGCTAAGACATGATCAACAGCTATGCCGGGCTGCCTTGGCCTCTGTCTCTGCCAACTCATGAATATGTCTTTCAAAAAGTGCCATAAACAGAACAGAGTATAAGCTGCTTCTGTTTTCTGAGCCTTCTGTCAATAATTTAAAAGCACTCGTGGTTGGGAAGACAAAGTTAAATAGATGCCAAATAGAAAATGGTGAGTCTTATCAGGAAAATAGCATTTAGATGATACTCAACTCTAAATCATCTTAACATCATAATAAAAAATGCAATCTCTAGTTGAAAATATTTTGATATCTAAAATATATGTAATTGGGACCTACTATTTGAAGTACTCTGAATTTTGTGAGAAAGTATATGTTAATCTTCTGCTTCATTGAAATAGTGTTACACATAGCTGGTTTCCTGGATTTGTTAAGGTTTACTCATATAAACAACTGGGTTTCTTATTTTTTATTTTTTAAATATTTAAGGGAGAACAAAGTTAATTTTCAGCATAAGAATATAGTGATATGCATTTGTTTGTTTATTTTTAATGCAAGATGCCACTGAAAATTATGATATAGAACCACAGTATGGTAATTTGCAAAAATTGCCCCAAATTCATCCTTTCTTTGTGCCCACCTCCCTTGTTGTTGTATCATTTAACCATGTCATTTCATTTGAGCACTGAAATATTAGCCAATTCAATCCCGTGACTTGTTTGCTGCTAGCTTTAGGAAATGTAATGGGCTACATTTGAGAAGCAAATGGAGGCTTATATTGGAGAAGCATCTCTCAGTCTTCAAGGAAAGACTTCCTGTTCAACTTCAGGTAGTGCACTTAGCAAACAATCTAAAGCTATCAGCTCCTTCAGAGTCTGCCTCAGCTGCAGAGATTCATGCTGCTGAAGGTGAAGCCTTTTGGATAGTCTGCTTACCTTAGAGCTCGTAATAGACTGGAGCAAGGATTTGTTGGTACTGTTTCAAAGTTTGCTTTCTCCCTCTTCCCAAATATGTTTTTCATTTTTGTGCTCTTTTTTTTATAGAAGATAGCAACAAACAAATAATTTGCACCCTACAACCCAATTATGAATTTAATTCTGGAAAACCCAACCTGAGACAGGGAAATCTATCACCATGTGAAAAAGCCTGGGATAGTCTGCTGGAAGAAAATGTAACATGCAGAGAATAGGTAAGCTGTAGCAGCTGTGGCCACATTGTACCAACCAAAACTAAGCCAGTTGGATAACTTATTAAAGACATGAATGAGCCTGGCTGAAATGAGCAGGAGAGTCACACAGTTGAACACAACCCAAATTGGTAATCCATGGTTTTTGATTGGATTCATGCTTAAACCAGTTAGTTTTGTAATGAATAGCAAAGAGTTTCAGGAAATTTATTTAAAAACTTTGACATCTAAAACTGAAGGACTACTGTGAAAAACAAAAACTTGAAACATGCAGCCTTGACTAAAAAGTTGAAGTAGCAAAAGGGTCAACAGCTTGGCCTAAAGGGGTCCAAATTAACTCAAACCGTGAGAAAGTCTCCGGGCCCCCAAAAGTTTACAAGCAGAAAGCACACTGACAAAACTATTTAGCCGCAATATAAACCATTTCTTAGGAAAAATAAAGGAAGTCTTGCAAAAGAGTTAATAAATCAGAGGACAGAGCCAAGAGGCTCAAAGAATGGTGAGGGAAGCCACTTTCAGTGAGCAAAATAAACACCTAATGAAGACATATTATTTTGCCCCAGAATAGATAAACCTTGTAGTGTACCCAGTTGGATTTCAGAACATTGAAGAACAGCAGCTCTTATGGGAATAAGAGTGCCCCTTCCAGGTAATCTCCTTCTCAACATTTATATTGGCGGAGTCACAGGCAGAAATTACCTTAGTTTGTGACTTTGAGGATAAATAGTAGGTGTATTCTAGGAGCTACCTTCTTGAATACAGTTGAAGCTCATGAAATTGTAAACTTCAAGGTTGATAGCATGATTTCATGAGACTTTTGAAAGTCCTAGAATGGCAAGGAGAATATTTTTTATATGGAAAAATTGTGGGTCATTTGTGGCCAGAGGTTGGACTGTGGTAGATTAGAAATGTGGCTGCAAAAGTTTTCCATTCTTGGTTTCATGTCCTTCAGTCATGACTTCTCCTAGTGACTTTAAAATTATCCCTGTGATTTTCTTCGTCTATGAGGCAATAAGCAAATGTGACACAAGCAGAGGCTTAAAAATGCTTATGCTTTAGGGGAGGTTAGCTGTTGCTCTTGGGAAACACAGCACCATATGAACCTGCTAACCTTCTGGCAGATGAGAATCAACATGGAGCAGAGATGAGGCTAAACAGCTGAGGCTTCTCTAAAAAACAAAACAAACAAACAAACAAACATAAACAGTGCACTCCTCAGCTGAATGGCATCGGATAGCAGATGCGTGAGTCAGCTGAGATACATAGAAGAAATGCCCACCTGAGCCAACCCAAACTGCCAACCCACAAAAATCTGAAGCCAAATAAATTCTTTATAACTACTACGTTTGAGAGTATTTTGTTACTAAATGAGGCCGGGCGCAGTGGCTTATGCCTGTAATCCCAGCACTTTGGGAGGCCGAGGTGGGTGGATCACGAGGTCAGGATATGGAGACCATCCTGGCTAACACTGTGAAACCCCGTCTGTACTAAAAATACAAAAAATTAGCCGGGCATGGTGGCGGGCGCCTGTGGTTCCAGCTACTCGGGAGGCTGAGACAGGAGAATGGCATGAACCTGGGAGGCGGAGCTTGCAGTGAGCCGAGATCACGCCACTGCACTCCAGCCTGGGCAATGAGCAAGACCCCATCTCAAAAAAAAAACAAAAAAAAAGTATACTAAATGAGTAATTTTATAAACATTAAGCCATAATGACATCAAATTGATTTTTAAGTTCACTAATGCATACAGTTCTCAAACTGCTATATTCATTGTATACTGTAATGTTTCACATTTAATTTCTGCATCTATTCCATCAAAGTTTAGTTTTCACTTGGGAAGACAAAAATATTATTACAGGAAATTTTATATCATATTCATAATTTGATTCATGAAAATAAATAAAATTCAAAAAATATTGATTTCTATTAATGATATTAAGATTACTTATTAGCTCCTATGCATATGTGAATCATTTGCCCATAAATATTATAGATTATTTTCATAACAAGTATTGAATAACCTATACTTTTCATTTTGAGGAAGTGTATTCTATTTTTAATCATTGTGCCTAAATTTAAATGTATATACATTTAAGAATTTTATCATGAAATGTCTTTAAAAAACCAAAAACATCATCAAACTGCCAAAAAAAGAAAAGTTGGGGTAGAGAAGTGAAACTATTGCTCAGTGATACAGTCCCTTTTTGTGCCAGCAACAGCTGGGCAATCAACTTCAGTTATAACTATCTACCGTAAGCAGCTTGCCTGTGGCCAAGTCAATAATTATAGAATCTAATGGTACATCAATTTTCTTCCAAGATTTAATTTGGCACACAGGGTTTTGAAAAAGAAGACTATCATAAAATATTGCTACAACTCCTGAATCTAATATCTTACTTGTGTTTTGACCCAGTTAGATAAAATAAATTGAAATCCTTTCATTAATATGTTAACAGAGTCATTTTAAAATTGAATTTTCATAGTGATCTCCTTGAAATTGCTTATAAGGAACTATGGTATATTGCTAAGGTTCTCATGCAAATTTTAAACAGATAATATACCTTTTTGTCTCACAACCATAACACATCAATGCAAGGTTCTATGTTAACCAATTTCTTACTGACAAAATAATTTTATTCTGATTGTTCTTGGTTTGAACATTTGCTACTTCTCTTGTTTAATTTGTGCAGAATAACTTTTGTTAGAGTCTTTTACAGATATCTTATGACAGTAAGGAGTACATGTGATCATATTTTATAAATATTTTCAAGTTGATATTATGCCTAAATATCCTAAGTAGTGGTTTGTGAATAATGGCAAATTAAAATGAATTAATGAGAAGTTTGTTAAAAATGCAGATGCTCAAAAGATTATATTGATAGCAGTGTATGGCTATGTAGAAGTTAAGTGTTCCAGGATTTGTGAACCATCATTTTAAGGACTGAATTGATGATTAAATAATTTAAGTAAATTTATTAGCTACTACACAAAACAAAAAATAAAAAGGGGTACTTTTTAGATAACAGATAACAGCAAAATGAAGCATTTTGAGATAATACTTTACCTATAATTCTGGAAACATAATTTTTTATTTCTTAGGAATCATAGGAATTAGGATATAATAAACAAAAATGAGCTCAAAGATACAAGCTCAAAGATACAAGCTCAAAATACAAATTTTTGTTCATTTCCTCCTTCCCTAAATGAATCAGAATGTGAGGAGGTGTCATAGAAATGTGGATTTTTAGCAAGCCCAGAAGTTGATTGTATAATTGGTTCTCAAAGTAGTGGCATTTTTCTGATGTACTTACCATTGTTTACTAATCCCCACTTTTTGACAGGCATTGCATTCAAGTGCCTTTCAATTTTTGTTTCACTGCTTAAAATTATTATATTGTAGATATTCTTGCGCCTATGTTACAAGGGTAAGAAAATGATTAAATAATCATCTAAAGTCAAACAAATAAAAAAAATAAAGCCAGGAAGCAACTCAGGTCTCTCTGACTTCAAAATATGGATATGTTTAAATTTTATATAAATAGCGCAATATCTTATTAGATTTTTTGTGTCTCAATCAAAACCACAAACTATCATAACCAAATTTACTAGGTTAAAATTATTTAAACTTTGTGTGTACATATTTAGAACTAGATGTATGAAGAAACATATTGCTAATAGAAGAAATCACTAAGAAAAATAGTGATATCTAAATTTATATGTTTAAAGTCAGTTTTAAATTACTACCATTTTTCTGTAATTCAAATTTTATATGTATGTGTATATACATATATAATAGCATAGAAAATAAGTATTTACAGTATTGAAAGCATTGTAAGGTAAGTGAAATTATCGCTAACAGATGGGGGTTGGAAATATTCTTATAGAAAAAAATGTTTACTGGGCGCAGTGGCTCACACCTGTAATCCCAGCACTTTGGGGGGCCAAGGAGGATGGATCACGAGGTCAGGAGCTCGAGACAAGCCCGTCCAATATGGTGAAACTCCATCTCTGTTAAAAATACAAAAATTAGCCAGGCATAGTGGTGGGTGCCTGTAATCCCAGCTAATTGGGAGGCTGAGGCAGGAGGATTGCTTGAACCCAGGAGGCGGAGGTTGCAGGGAGCCAAGATCATGCCATTGCACTCCAGTCTGGGTGACAGAGCAAGACTCCAACTCAAGAAAAAAATGTTTATGAAATATTTATTACTTTATTGATGGATTTTTTTCTTTGTATTGTCTTTTCTTGTAATGTGTTCTCTTGATTTCGGTATCAAGGTAATGCTGGCTTCATAGAATGAGTTGGAAAGTGTTCCCTGTTCTACTTTTTGAAAGAGATTGTAATATATCAGTGTTAACTCTTCTTTGAACATTTGTAAAATTAAAAGTGAACCCATCTAGTCCTGGGCTACTCTGTTGAAAATTTTTTATGTTATCATTATTAATACAATGTCTTTCATTGATATGGAATTATTCATACTTTCTATTTTTTATTCAGTTTTGGTAGGTTGTATCTTAATAACCACTTGCTCATTTTATTGAGATTTATTTTTACATAAAACTATTCATATTCTTGCTATTTCTATAAGATCTATAGTAATGTTCTGTCTTTCATCCTTCATTTTAGTAATCTGACTTTTCCCTACTCTTCTCTCACCTAGCATAGTTAAAGGTTGTCAATTTTGTTCATCTTTTCAAGAAACCAAATTTTGGGTTCATTGTTTTTATCTGATGCTTTTCTATATTCTATTTTATTTATTTCTGTTCTAACCTATATTATTCCCTTTATTCTGCTTGCTTCAGATTTAGTTTGTTCTGTTTTTAATTTCTTAATGTGAAACCGGTGATAGTTGATATGATATTTTTCTCATTTTTATTATAATATTTACATCTAATACAGTGTTCAAAGCTTCCTTGTGTAAGTTCTGGCATGTTATGTTTTATTTTCATTTGTCTCTAAATATTACTTAAATTATCTTGTGATTTATTTTTGAAGTATTAGTTATTTAGGGGGGATTTTTGAAAATTTTTTGATATTTTTAATTTTCTAAATTTGTTTCTGTTATTGTTTAATGATTTGTTTCTACTATAGTTGAAGAACATACTTTACATGATTTCAAAGCTTTTAAATTTATTAAGGTTTGTTTATGGCCTAGCATTTGTTCTTTTCTGGAGAATATTTTGGGCATACTTAAGAATAATGTATATTTTGCAATTATGGGTGTTCTATAGTTGCCTTTTAGGTCTCACTGGTTTGTACTGTTATTCAAGTACTCCATTTCATTACTGATCTTTGGATTTGTTATAATGATTATGGAAAGTAGGACACTGAATTTTTCAACTATTATTTTTGTATTGTCTATTTTTCCCCTCTGTTCACTTTTATGCATTATGAAGTTCTGTTGTTATATGCATGCATTTTTATAATTTTTAAGGCTTTTTTGGGGGGAATGGAGTCTCACTCTGTCACCCAGGCTGGAGGGCAATGGCAAGATCTTAGCTCACTGCAACCCCCACCTTCTGGGTCCAAGCGATTCTCCTGCCTCAGCTTCCGGAGTAGCTGGGATTACACCATGCCCAGCTAATTTTTCTATTTTTTAGTAGAAATGGGGTTTCACCATGTTGGTCAAGCTGGTCTCAAACTCCTCACTTCAAGTGATTCACCTGCCTCGGCCTCCCAAAATGCTGGAATTACAGGTGTGAACCACTGTGCCTAGCCTAATTTTTAATGAAACACTTTTAGCATTATAAAATGATTATTTTGTTTCTAGTTATAATTTTTTACTAATGTTTTACTAATGTTTATTAATGTCTTCTGTAACACTGGTGTATTTACTCCAGTTTTCTATTGTTTACCATGTGCATATATATATATATATTTCTATTTCAATAGAATTCATCCATTTTCCATTATTTTTCCATTGACTTTTCACAAACTTGTGTCTTTGAATGTAAAGTGTATATTTTGAAGACAGCATGTATTTGGATCAAATTTTTAAATCCATTCTATTAATCTGTGCCTTGTTAATGAAATGTCTAATTAATTGATATTAAATACAGTTACTGGAAAGTTTGAAGTTATTTCTGTAATTTAGCAAATGTTTTTCTATTTGTCTCACTTTTTTGTACCACTTTTTTATGATATTCTTCTTGATTTTATAAATTTTTATATATCTTTAAAAAGTTATTCTTTGTTTATTTTACTATATATTATTTTATTTAGTTTTTAGTGGTTGATTTGGGAATTATAATTTGCATATTAATTTATAATAATCTAGATTTTCCACCTTTATAATTTGCAAAGATATGGTCTATCCTCACCCCAACTTTGTGCTATTATTGATATACAGATTATATCATTATTATATTATTTGCATATTGATACAGGTTTAAAATTACTGCTTGCTATGGTTGTCTTTTAAAATAGGTAATAGACCAAAACAAAATATTTAAAACATCTTGTGTATTTACATATGTTACTAATCTTACTGGTAATATTTATTTATGTGCAGTTGAGTACTTTCCTTCCATCCGGAAGTACTCCCTTTAGTATTTTTTATTTATTTATTTATTTAATTATTTGTAGACCTGGCCCTCCAGCCATAAATTCTCTCAATTTTTGCTTATCTGGAAATTTCTCCCTGATTTTTCTCAGTGTTAGTTTTGCTGGCGGTAGAATTTCAGGTTGACAGTCTCACCTTTCAGCATTTTGAACATGAGATACCTCTGCTTTCTGAACGTTAAAATTTCCAGTGAAACATAAACTGCTAAATTTATTGAAGATTTTTTGTAAGTGGAGTGTTGACTCACTGCTTACTGCTTTTAAGATTTGAGTTCTCTGGCTTTCAACAGTTCTGATATGTCTGCTTGTGGATCCCTTTGACTTTATTTTTTTTTTGTAGTCCACTGAGCTTCTTAGATGTGCAGATCATGTTTTCAATTAAATATTGAAGTTTTTTAGGCACTATTTCTTCAAGTAATTTTTCCACCCCTTAATCTCCACTCCTTCTAGGACTCCTGTTATATGTTTATTGGTATATTTGCGGGTGAGCACAGGTTTCTGAGATCTCTTCATTTCCTATATTTTGTTTGCTTTATAAACTGGATTATTTTAAGGAATCTCTCTCCAAGTTTACTGATTGATTCTTCTACCTGCTCAAATCTGCTATCAAAATCTCTAATATTTTCTACTGTTCTTTTTATACTTTTCAAATAAAAACTTTCCGCTCAGGTTTTTAATAATTTATATCTCTTTATTAATATTTTATATTTGGTCAGACATACTTCTCATATTTTCTTTTACTTGTTTAGACTAGGCTTAATTGTTTTATACTATGGTTTTCTTTCCTTCTTTGAAAATATTTAGAATGTTAAAATTATTATCTAAATAAAATAATTGTCCAGCAAATCAATCCACTGGGCTTTTTTGAAAACAATTTCTATTGATTGTTTTTCTTACCGCATATTATTCATACTTACTTATTACTTTGTTATGTTTTATATTTTTGTTGTTAAAAATGGACATTTTAAATAATATGTGGCATCTCAGAAAATAGGATTCTCTTTATGTCACCAGAATCTGGTTTTATAGATTATTATTATTGTCATTTGCCAATATTTCACCAGAATCTGGTTTTATAGATGATTATTGTCATTTGCCAATATTTTGGTTAGTAGTTTTTCTCAACTGTCTTTTTATGTCTGTGGTTTCTGTCCTTTTTGGCCACTGAAGACTCCATCAACTAGCTTAGTAACCAGCTAATCATGAATAAAGATATCTTTAAAAAACTGGAACTAATACAATCATACCTGATTTTATTTCACTTCACTTCATTGCATTTTGCAGATATTGTATTTTTACAAATTAAAGGTTTATAGCAAATTTGAGTGAAGCAAGTCTATCAGTGACATTTCCCCAAAAGCATAGGCTAACTTCATGTCTCTATGTGGCATTTTGCTAATTTTCACAAGATTTCAAAATTTTTAATCAGTGCTCTATTTTTTAAGTGACCTGTGATGAATGATGATCACAGGTGAGATCACTAGGTGAGATCATTAATGAAGGTGGCTATACTAAATAGCATACTTTTTTTCTTTTTTAATTTATTATTATTATTATTATTATTATTATTGAGACAGAGCCTTGTTCTGCTGCCAGGCTGGAGTACAGTGGTGCGATCTCAGCTGACTGTAACCTCTGCCTTCCAGGTTCAAGCGATTCCCTTGCCTCAGCCTACCGAATAACTGGGACTTCAGGCGTACCCCATGCCTGGCTAATTTTTTGTATTTTAGTAGAGACGAGGTTTCACCATGTTGGCCAGGATGGTCTCAATCTCCTGACCTTGTGATCTGCCCACCTCGGCCTCCTAAACAACAGATTTTCAATGTAGATAAAACAGTCTTCTATTGGAAGAAGAGGCCATGGAGAACTTTCATACCTAAAGAAGAGAAGTCAATGCCTGGCTTCAAAGTTTCAAAGTACAGGTTGACTATTTTATTAAAGAAAAATGCACCTGGTGACTTTAAGTTGAAGCCAGTGCTCATTTACCATTTTGGAAATCCTAGGTCCCTTAAGAATTATGCTAAATCTACTTAACCTGTGCTCTATAAAAGGCACAACAAAGCCTGAATGACAGGATATCAGTTTACAGCATGATTTACCTAATATTTAAAATCCACGGTTGAGACAACACTCAGTAAAATGATTGTTTTCAAAATATTATTTCTAATGGACAATGTACCTGATCACCTAAGAGCTCTCACGGAGATGTATAAGGAGGCTAATGATGTTTTTATTCCTGCTAACACAACATTCACTCTGTAGCCTCTGAATCAAAGAGTAATTTTGCCTTTGTAGTCTCATGATTTAATAAACAAATTTCATAAGTCTGTAGGTGCCAGAGATTCCTCTAGTGGATCTGAGCAAAGTAAGTTGAAAATCTTCTGGAAAGAATTTGCCACTCCAGAGGCAATTAAGGACATTCATGATTTATGTGAAGAGGCCAAATATCAGCATTAACAGGAATTTGGAAGAATTGTAGCTTTCATGGATGATGTAAAGGTTAAAGACTTTAGTGGGAGAAACAACTACAGATATGGTGGCAATGGCAAGATAAATAAGACAAAAAGAGGAGCAAAATATGTGAACGAATTGCTATAATCTTATGAAAAATTTCAACAGATGAAGAGTTGTTTCTTATGGATGAGAAAAGAAAGTGGCTTCTTGAGATATAATTTATTTCTGGAGATGATGCTGTGAACAATGTTGAAATGAAAACAAAGAGTTTTGAATATTTTGTGAACTTAGTTGGTAAAGCAGCAGCAGTAGGGTTTGAGACGATTGAAGTCAATCCTCTCAAAAGTTCTACTCTAGGTAAAATGCTATCTCAGAACATCACAAGCTTCGGAGAAATATTTTGTGAAAGAAAAATCACTGAGTATGGCAAACTTCAATGTTGTCTTATTTTAAGAAATTGCCACAGCCACACCAACTGTTAGCAACCACTACCCTAATCAAGTCACCAGTCATAAACATTAAAGTGAGACCTTTCACCAACAAAAGAATTATGACTCACTGAAGGCTCAGATCACCATTAGCATTTTTCAGCAATACATCACTTATTAAGGTATGTACATTTTTAGACATGATACCATTGCAAACTTAAATTACAGTATAGTGTAAACTTAACTTTTTATGAACTAAGAAACTAAAGAATTTGTGGGTCTTGATTTATTGCTGTATTTGCTTTATTTTGCTGGCCTCAAAGAAAACAGAGCCCACTATATCTTTTAAGTATTTCTGTATGTCTTCTATCCTTTTATTATGGTTTCTGTGTGTATGTCGAAGCATATGACCAATGTTTAGGCAGGAAGTTTCCAACACTTCCATAACCTTCACTTCCTGCTTATACAGCCAGAGGTGAGGTTGGTAAGGAACTTCTCTACTTCTTCCTGCACATGCACACAATTACGCACACACATAAAATCCTTCAACTACAGTTGGATTTATGAAGTCCCAAGACTATGTCTAAGCTTTTCAGTTGCTCTTATCATTTTCCAGTTTTTTTCTTTCAAGATTTGTTGTTGTTGTTGCTGTTAGTTTGTTTTCCACAACTGTTACTGCTGCCTCAGGCAGCTATGTTTAACTGCCTCAGGCAGTTAAACAATTGTCACTGATTGTCATCAGCAAAGATTCCTGGGGAAAATGCTGCTTTTACTGGATAGTCTCTGAGTGAGGTAAAATAAAGACAAGCTTTGTAATTGTGTTTTCCTGAGGAATAGCCACACAGGTCAAATAATGATATTATTTGATAATGGGGATTTAGAGGAGGTCCAACGCATTCTGTCACTTGCCATGGTTTTTAGGTTGCTAGTTTTTACTACATTTGAGGTTCTGTTGGTCTTCATACCACACCCATAGCTGTAGAGAAGAGGATGGGAAGAAAGCAATTTAAAATACTGTTAAATTCACAGTTCTTAACAAAATTCAGTTGTTTTCCTTGAATAAATGCTCAACAGATTTTTGCAAGCATTTAATTTCCAGAATTCTGAAAAAGTTGATTTTGACTATTTTTTTGGCCAGTATTCTCATCCACATTTCTTTTTGGAGGATAGAATATTTGATAGTTGTTGCTCTGCTAATCTCTCTCATGTCATCTCTGTGGTCATTTTTGATAGATATATTTAAAATGATGTAATAAATAATTGGATTACAGTCTGATATTTCTATCTGCTAATTTATAAAGGAATAAAAGTGAATCTACAAGTGTGATTAATTTATCTGTTATGATTTTTAAAGGCCAAATTCTGTCACTTAAATTATCAATAACAATATTTTAATAAATCTATAAATTTATTTACTTATTTAATTTTATTTTTTATATGGACATTAATTGCTCTTAGGTATTGGCTATCTTTTTTGTTTTTTGTTTTTTTTTTGAGACGGAGTCTTGCTCTGTCGCCCAGGCTGGAGTGCAGTGGCCGGATCTCAGCTCACTGCAAGCTCTGCCTCCCGGGTTTACGCCTTTCTCCGGCCTCAGCCTCCCGAGTAGCTGGGACTACAGGCGCCCGCCACCTCGCCCGGCTAGTTTTTTGTATTTTTTAATAGAGACGGGGTTTCACCGTGTTAGCCAGGATGGTCTCGATCTCCTGACCTCGTGATCCACCCGTCTCGGCCTCCCAAAGTGCCGGGATTACAGGCTTGAGCCACCGCGTCCGGCCGGTATTGGCTATCTTTAGTGATTTTCTGGACCTGTATAAATGGAAACAGTGATCCTTTATTCTTGAATGTCTGAAAATGGGTCCTATTCAACTTTGTAGCTTCTACCTAAGCCCCTTGGAATGTTCACTCTCAAGATTTACCTTCCTAAGGTGTTTCCTTTCAAAACGTAGCTACCGACCTATGGAAACTCAAGCTATATGAAGAAGGCATGTGTAGGTAATCCTCTTTAAAACAGCTGAATTCCTATCTGTCATTTAGCATAAACTGTCAGTGACATCTAGGTGAGTGAGACAACTTGAAATCTACCCTGGCTGGCATTTAAATAACTGAGGCCTCAATGCCTTCTGCTGCAACCATATGAAAAACTTGAGATCAGAACCCCTAGCTAAGGCTGTCAATTCTCAGAATCACGAAAGGTAATAATAAATTGTTTTAAGCCATTGAACTCGGGGTCTTTATTTTTTTGGCAAAGAATAACAGGAACTCAAATAGACCCTTGTTCTGAATATAATTTTTTTATAAATGTAGGTTCTTTGTACTGATTTATGCATTGCAGTGCTGGCTAATCTCAGAGCATATATTTAAATATTCTAAATCAAATTTTAAACTAAACAACTAAATTACATTGCAAATATATTTTATTGCAAAAATATAAATATTATCACATTGTAAGGTCAGATCATATTTCTTAAAATTATATTTTCTGAGGGATTACCAATGATTTGCTTGTATTTAATAAAAATAAGTTCACATTTTACCACATATTATTAACCAGTATTTAATTTTGGGATTTAAAACCTGTATATAGGATCTCATATATTAAATATCAGAACCTGAGGATTATTTTTACACCTCATGTAGCAAATGATAAGGATTAAAGAAAAGAACAAATAACCAAGTAACATAAAAATTTCTTATGAAGTGTTTGAAGTGAATATCCAAAGAATAAGAAAGACCTATGACAAAATTTATATCATCTTTTTATTTGAGAAAATAATTAATTGTCTTTACTTTTTTCCCTATCTACTCTTACAATTCTAACTTTGATGTCAAAAGTTTCCTTTAGTCTTACAGTGTATTAGCCACTATTTTTCACATGAGAGTAAGAAAGAAACTAGCCTGATGAAAAAATAGGGACCAAAAGAAACTACTAAAATTTCAACAATTTATTTGTAGATGTAATATATTATAACTACTTTTTAAATGTGCAAATGTGCAAAGTATGTATACAGATTCTTTTACCTTTTTCAATACTCCCTTTTATTTAACAGTGTATTGTTTTTTAAAATAGCAATTGGAAAAATATATTATTATCCTGGACTTTTAAAATCATTTTTAGGATTTGCCTATGTTTAGAAAATGTATATATTTTACATAAAATGTGATCTTTTTTTTTTTTTTTTTTTTTTTTTGAGATGGAATCTTACTCTGTCACCCAGCCTGGAGTGCAATGGCACAATCTCAGCTGACTGCTACCTCCACCTCCCAGGTTCAAGTGATTCTCCTGCCTCAGCCTCCTAAGTAGCTGGGATTATAGGCATGTACCACCATGCCTGGCTAATTTTTGTATTTTTAGTAGAAACAGGTCTCGCCATGTTGACCAGGTTGGTCTCGAACTCCTGACCTCAAGTGATCCACCCACCTCAGCCTCCCAAACTGCTGGGATTACAGGCATGAGCCACTACACCCAGCAGACAATTGTATTTTTCAAATAAATTTTCCAATATAATTTTCTAAACCCAGGTATAAACAAATATACATTGTTTGAAATATTATTGTTATTAATGTCTTAAGGGTCTTTTTTTTGCTAATGACTAGATTTGAATGCTTCACAATGGTAAAGGGATGCTAACATGACCTTATAGGTAAGGCCAATTCAATGAACTAATGCAATATACTGTTGTAGATTCCACAACTCGATATACAGTTGGAGTAGATTTGTTATATACTTGAATATGTCTGCCCTATAAGTGACTGACATAATTCACTCAATTGGAAAGAACTGCATATAGAGAAGTGCTAAAACTGTTATAGGTCTGCATAAGTTTAGTGGTTTTTTAATCTAGGAGACTCTGTGATTGATGGCTTGATGTTGGAACCTCTGGGAAAGGAAGGAAGTTGTACCCAAAAAAGCCTCTGGAAGGTGCTGTAGTCATAATCTTTCTCACAGAATTATCAAGGAGTCAACTTGAAAAGCAGATTTCTACTGAACTCATCAAAACTTAACACCTCACCCTTGAAGACTATGTGATTCTCCCACATGATGTCCCCATTTTGAGGTAGGTCAACTCAGACTCAACAACAAGTTTGGAAGTGCCCAAGTTCCTGACTTGTCAAAAAGAAAGAGTTCATTTAAGAACACAGCTGATGTGCCCTCCACACTACCTAGGCTTTAGATTTAAAAATTGGTCAGATGATATCCTGAATGGTATTTCCTAGAAAAGTGGGCAAAGGATATGAACAGACACTTCTCAAAAGAAGACATTTATGCAGCCAACAGACACATGAAAAAATGCTCATCATCACTAGCTATCAGAGAAATGCAAATCAAAACCACAATGAGATACCATCTCACACCAGTTAGAATGGCAATCATTAAAAAGTCAGGAAACAACAGGTGCTGGAGAGGATGTGGAGAAATAGGAACACTTTTACACTGTTGGTGGGATTGTAAACTAGTTCAACCATTGTGGAAGACAGTTTGGCGATTCCTCAAGGATCTAGCACTGGAAATACCATTTGACCCAGCCATCCCTTTACTGGAGATATACCCAAAGGATTATAAATCATGCTGCTATAAAGACACATGCACACGTATGTTTATTGCAGCGCTATTCACAATAGCAAAGACTTGGAACCAACCCAAATGTCCATCAGTGACAGACTGGATTAAGAAAATGTGGCACATGTATACCATGGAATACTACGTAGCCATAAAAAAGGATGAGTTCATGTCCTTCGTAGGGACATGGATGCAGCTGGAAACCATCATTCTCAGCAAACTATCACAAGAACAGAAAACCAAACACCATATGTCTCACTCATAGGTAGGAATTGAACAATGAGATCACTTTGACAAAGGAAGGGGAATATCACACAAGAAGGCCTGTTGTAGGGTGGGGGGAGGGGGGAGGAATAGCGTTAGGAGATACACCTAATGTAAATGACGAGTTAATGGGTGCAGCACACCAACATGGCACGTGTATACATATATAACAAACCTGCACGTTGTGTACATGTACCCTAGAACTTAAAGTATAATAAAAAATAAATAAATAAATAAATACCAAAAGAATTCAAAAACATTGGTATTTATTTTTCCAAAATAAATCTTATTCCCACTCTGCTATCTAGAGCAACACTGCAGGCTCATTGATGACTCAATTCATAAATGTTTCCCTATATAGCTGGTCCCGGCTTTCTGATATTTCAGCTAACCTGGAAACTGAAAATGTCCACTGAGCCCTTGTGGCTATTCAAATTCAGAGGTAGCAATGCAGAACTGAAAAACTGACATGTTCATTACTGTAAGTAGGGAAAAAGCAAGCTTATTTCCATAACTTTTACCAATATTCTCCTTGATCAACTTTGTTATATTTTTATTGCCTCTTGTACTTTTGCTAATGACTTAGCTGTTTGGACTGCTACTGGGAAAACTGAAAACCAGCAGGTTAAGCATACATTTATTTGGGCTGTGGACTGTAGAACAAATCATGGCTTCTCATCAAAACATTTGAGTTACTAATGTAGATGCCCAGGATAAGGGCAATTCTTTGATGTGAGACCTAGATTGCCACTACTGCTTTCTAGAACCATGATCATATCAGACAGTAAGAACACATCCTCATATCAAAAAACTAGGAACATAGTATAAAGACTTTAAGATTCTGATGCAGAGACTGTTACTGCAAGTCAGACTCATTATTCCTGCCAAAATTTGACTAACTTTTCTCAACATGAGAGAGACCATATGGCATGGGCATGCCCTCTCCCCACTCCCTGCTTGCTCCCAGCAGTTTGACTACATCAGACCTTCGACATCCATTGACATGCCTCACTCTTGTTGACAATTTGAGGGTTATGCTTTTGCTATTCTAGTACAGACAACTGACTGCAGCTTCATTGCTGTGGCCCCTAAAGCTAATTTGTTTTATGTGTTTTGCTTTCCAGACAATAGACAACACACTTTGTTGCAAAAGCCACTCAAAAATGGACTAATAATCAATGTATTCAATGTACTTTCAATGTCCTTTCCATACTGTCTGTCCTTCACTGTCATCTGATATTACTGACCATCAAAACAACTTTCTGAAAAATTGGCTTAAATCATCACTGACATATCTCCTTTACCTCCTCCTGCTCCAAACTCCCTAGAAAGGGAGATTAGTCATTGAATGTATTTGTCCCCAGAAAAGAATTATCCTTCCTATATCCTTCCTGGGCAATGATTAGGACACAAGTGGAGACGGATTCTATAAACCTCTTTGGAAATCCTATATTCTTTCCTGAATATCCCTTGGCATAATGTGTGTGGTTTTTTTTTTTTTTGTTTTTTTTGTTTGTTTGTTTTTGGCTCAGGTAGGTCTGCATGGGGAATATAGTGGGTCTCTGTAAGATTTATAATAATATTCTTGTTCCACTTGCACCTGATCCTTCCTGTCACAAAGTTTTGGTGCAAATAAGGATCATGAGAATTAATCATTGCCGTTAATCATCATGTGTCATTCCAATAATTGCAACAGTGAAGTAATTATTAGAATTACAGTAAAGTTGCAATTATTGGAATGACACATGCTGATTAATGGCAGTGAGAGTGGGAAACTCCAGCACTTTAGGTATGAACAACCTAGACACCAGAAGGCACACAGGGACAGAGGAACATTAATGATCTCTTTCACAATAGTCCTAGGAGCCTTCTTCAAGAAGGAAAAAGCCCTGGAGAGCTCTCCAACACTATTATTAAAATCTTAAATTTAACTGACTCTTGGACTTGCCATCACCCCATCCCTAAACGACTTCCTCTAAAAATAAGGACTGAGCTCAATTATTTGAAATCTCTGGTGACCCTAAGACACCATATGCAGTGCAGTCTGTTACGTGCAGACCAACAAATGAGGAGGCAAGTTGAAAGTACTACCAACCCATAACCCCAAGTGTTACAGATCTTTTTTAAGTGAGGGGTTCACAACAATTGCAAAGCACATTTTGTCTTCAGGATCACTGTGTTCTCCAAAACTATTGCACTTCTTGTGTGGATGCAAAGTTTTAATGGGCCTTTTTCATGAAAACATGATGACTTGCATTTTAGGGTTGTCACAAAAGACCTTAAAGTATTTAATAAAATATCACCAGTAGATGCGCAGGGCTCTATGTGTAGCACTCTGATGACTGTAGAGGTGTCTTCAAATTGAAGTTATCCTTAGCTAACTAAGGAATTTTCTGGATAAATAACCAACTATTTATGCACACTATGTGAAAAGCATTCCCTATGTTGATACCCATACAATTAGAAAAGCTGTTGCAAAATTTGGTTCTTACTTTAGTTGGAGTGATTAATGATATAACTTTGGCTTACAAGATATTCAGGCAAGCCTCAACTCTAATATTGTTGAACTGTCCAATGTCACAAATAATGGAATTGCCCTAAACTTCCTCCATGGAAGCTAAGAATGGGCCAGTGCAATGCTGAATATATCTTGTTGTACCTACGTTAATGCCTCATTCCAAGTGAAAAGGTCAATCCAAACTTAAGGAGAAAGATACCTGGATTTCTAAGGTCCATCCTGATGGTTTATAAGACTTGCTAAGTTGATTGGGTTCGGGCACCTGCCTGTGTGGTTGAGGCCAATAACACACATTGGCCCTATTCTGCTTATTGGAGTCCTGTTGATAGTAATTTTAATTAAATATCGTGGAAGACCAACTAAACATATTTTGTCCAACCATCATTGATCAGATTCCTCAGTGAGGCTAACTAAGTTATATACTTATGGAAAAAATTACCAGAAGCCAAGAGTGGTATGGAAACTAGCAGTAAACATTGTTGAGAGACAGTTCTCCAAATGTCTCACATTTCTGCATCTATTACCATAAAAAGAACTAATTGTTTTCTAACAAACAGCTTTGGAAGAGATTGTGTCTTCCTCTGAATAAAAGGGAAGGTTTGTTTACTGTCTAGTTTATAAAGAGTAATGTCTCTCATTAAAGCAAAGGTCAGGGAAACTTAGCTCTCATTATAAAAATTCAGATTCTCTATTCTCAAGATTATTTTTCTGTAACAGACCCCAGTGCAGGTGCTGGTATCATCTGCATCTCTTCACTCTGTATGAATTGGAAACTGGGGTGCCAGCACATATGTGGACACTCTGGCAACTATTGTTACTGTTAGTAAAAAAAAAAAAAAGCTATTCCCCATCTCTGATTCATGAGTCATGTGAGTTCTATTACCATTACAATTGTAGTATCCTAATATTTTAGTTTGAGAAGAAGATTAAAATTTAAGACCATATACAGTTCTTGACAAATCTTATTTGAGACTGTATCATATAATAAGTTACATGATTGTCTCAAGGAAAAGTACTCATGCAATTATTTGAGTTGTAAATAAATTAGTCACATTTTCATGAAACACACATCTTTAGTTTAAGACACAACTAATATGTGAATCGTGGTTAAACAGATTTGGATATTTAACATTTTCTTAAAATGAATTAAGTGAAAGATAACAACTAATAGTATATGTTCTCATGATAAAATTAGCCTACTTATGGATTCTTTTCAGGATCAATCTCCTGTGGTTGCCATATCTATTCCAGTTTTTATAGTTTTCAGAAGTCCTAGTAACTCTGAAAGTTAAGAACTTGTTGGCACCTCTTTACTCAATAAAGGAAAATAGGGACAGAACTCATCTTTGTAACTTGTATATGAGTTAAAAAACAAATTTATGGATACATTTTGAAACCATAGAGGGATAGGATTTGGATCAAAGGTGTAAATGTAGTTGAAATGTTTAATAATAATAGATATGAGACAACACTTGCCCTTCTCTCTTCCAGAGTAAAAAATCTGAAAATAAAGTAGCTATAATGTTGAACAGCTCTACTCTAAGTCTACAGGGAGAGAGAAAAGAAAACAAATAATCAGTTCAGCTCAAGACGACAAGATTTATATTTCAGGGAGAAACATTCAAAGTAAGTAGATTATACTCTAATAGTTAATACCAATAACACTAACTGATGCTATTAGCATCATCTGAGATTTTTGAGCCCCTTACTGAAAAATTTTAATAAACTGTCTGATCTAATCCTCAAAATAACTCTACTGTTTAGGTTTAGGAAAAATTAATCCCGCGTCAACTGCCATTCAGCATTTTAAACCTAGTGACAAGATTCTACTTTAGATTTATCTTATTAAAAATTATTTGCTCTTTCATTCACATTAACTTTTTTGGGTATAAGTTATATATTTCAGTAACTAAATAAGAAGTTAATATGTTGACATCAACTCAATGCATATTAGGCTTCCATAAACACAGCAGACACTTTCTCTAATAAACGTATCTACCACTGGCAGTTTTCCAGTCTGAGAAAGTAGAGGTGGAATCTACAAATATCCTACTGGCAAAACAGATTGGATGTCTCTGAGCTATCAGAAAAATGTTTCATAGTACCTTCCATGGCTCTATATGTATAGTGAAGTGTTGAACACATCAGTAATCTAAGCAAATAATCATTAAAGGAAGAAATGAAGCAATAATTGAGCAAACAAAAATTATAACCTGGAATGAAAGAACAGGTATTGTAACTTTTATAAGCAAACGATCAAAAGAAACAGCATTTGCCTTTTCAGCATTACCTTTGCTAGGGATAGTAAACAAATTTAGTTATTCTGAAACACAACATTATAAGGAAAAACTCTATTAATGTTGTCAGTCAGCAGGTGGCATGAAAGCAATCCAGAAATAAATCAAGTTGTACCTAAGATTTTCGTTGCAACCTTTGCAAGTGTTTAAAACTGAATCAATGTGGCCATATGTGACTGTTTATACACAAAGTCATTTCAATAACTCTGTATAAACAAAAACAGACAAGATTTTCAGCAGGCTCCTACCAGGTGCCCAACCATATGAAATTCAATTTGTTCCCACTATATTTTATTGAGAAAAGAACCTGTATTTAATGATCAATGTATCATAAAGAGTCTGTAATTCATCACTCAAAATACATGGAAAACTAACACAGAATAAAAGAGACCATGTAAAGTTCTAATGTGCTGTTGCTAAATAGCTTATGTAGTAAATGCTCTGTTCTAGACAAGCATTAGCAGAAGCTGGCATCTTCATAACCTATACAGTGGAACTTTGGAATAGTGCTGAATAAATCCCAGTGTAAAATTTTTCACTTGTATGAAAAGCATAGTGAAAGAAGGAGTAGTAAATCATGGTAATTTCTAATCTCTAATTGAATATTCTAATGTAAATATTATAATATCCTTATTCTCATTCCTATTTGTATCTTACAGCCATATTAAAACCACTTAGGGGTCCATAACATTTCTCAAAATGAAACTACTCTAATTCATTTATTCTCATCCCTCTGTGAACAGTCAAACCACTAAAACTACCTAATGAGGGTAAAAAGTCTCAGAAAAGAGGTTTACTAAATAAATTAGAATACCTGTGGGTGGTATCTGAGCATGCCAGAGTTTCCAATGTATAGCAATAATTGAAAAGTTACTGCTCTATAGGAAAAACACACAAAAAGTAGAAATTTTTCTGAGAATAATGAAAAATTACACAAACTTTGGCTGTGAAAACTAAAAGAAAATTAATTAGAATGCAAATTGTGTATACAATTAGAATGAGAGAATTTCAAGATGATTTTAATAAGAAGAAAAATGTCAACATTCACTGGAAAAGGAAAATGTTTTTTCTTTTATTGTACACAATGATCAACAGAAAAAGGAGTCAGAAAGATTATAGAAATGAAAAATGAAGTATGAAATATACTTACACAGAAGCTATAGTTTGTAAATTTTATTAAGAAAAATTGAAAAATCATTTTTATGTTACCTACAGTTTTAATTTTATATCAACCTAAGATCACAAGAAATAAAAAGTATGTGACAATCTGCCATATTTTTCTGTTGTGCTTCAGAAATTACATCTGTTTTACTAGGAGTCAAGTGACAGAAAAATATGTCTTTACTCCTTCTGATAAAGCAAGTATACAATCAGGTTAAACTACTGTGTTAAATTACTATCACCTATAGATTCTCAAGTAAGATCACCCTTCTTGGCCAGTCATCTGCACAAGGCTTACAACACTGCTTTGGTATGCCACCTCATAAATGCACTCTGCTGGTTCACAAAGTTCTATGGCCAGATCCTGGTTTCTACATACTGATATTGGTTCTCACTCCTGTAAGCCAAGTGGAAAGGAACTTCAACCTCACACCAGAGTATCATCCGATGCTTCAAGGCTTAGCTGAGCACTGTGAGTTTCAAATGTTTATCAGCTTCCAGGAGATCACCAATATTAAATCTACCAGGCTTCAAACTGCCATTTTACTCCACCACCATTCTCCCTTACCAAAGAATATTTCCACTTGAATTTTTATACTTACAGTGATTTGTTTCCTTTTCCTACCCTAAGATGACATTTCTCTTTTCCAAACAAACTAATTGTGCCTTTTGAAACTTCTGCTTCGTAATTTAAAATGATCTATTTTTCATGTGCAGAATCTTGCTTTTCCAAACCCTATTCTCCAGATAATAAAGTCCCTATAATTTTTATGTCTATGTTTCTTTTCCTCTTCACCTATTTCCTTATTCAGCTAAGATTATATCATATTTGTTTCCATTATACTTTCTTATTTTTGCCTGGTAATTCTGATGTGATGTATAAATTTGACATACAGATAATTTTGAAGACACAGGACTAGATAAGACCTACTAGGGAAAGAGAAACATACAAAGAGAAGAAGGAAGGAGTGCATCTTGTATTATCATCAGCAACTATTTCACTCATCTGTTTTATATCGAGTCCAATTTTGTATCATTCTAAACATTTTACATTTGCAATATCGTTTATTACTCAATAGCACCTCTATACGATAAGTCTACTGACCTCATTGCACAAATATGTAAAGTAACTTTTCAAAATGTCAGATAAGTTGCCCTAAATCACATAGCTATAACATGAAAGAGAAAGATTACTTATCTCTACCTTAAAAATTCAGTTTATTTCCACTATGCTTTTTGTGCAAGATATATGGTAAAGTAGTTTGTGCATATCTTCACTTTCCCACCCAAAATACATTAAGAAAATTAAGATTACCCATGGAGGTAAGAAAGCAGTATCAACTACCCATTTCCTTCTTCTTTCTTTCTAGTTATAGAGAACTTACTTTCCAAAAGTAGGCATTCTCTCCCAGAAAAGTCATAATTTCAGGGTCCTGGAATATGACTATTCTCTGGGTCCTTGAATGTTTGTGTCTTTCTACAAGGTCAGACTTGTATTGATGCTGTTTCAATTACAAAAGCCACAAGCTACATGGAGTTTCCAAGGAAGCAATTCTCTTTAGTACTTCCCATTCACTCAGTAGTCAGAGCTACGGATACATGAGCTCAAGCCACTCCACAAGTCAGTCAATATTGCAAAACACACATAATAGTATAGTTGATCAATATGTAAATGACATAAGTAGATTAAACATTCCACAACAAAGTAATATTTAACATCAAGAGAAATGTAATAGGGAAAAGGGTTAGCAAACCAGTCCAGGGAGAGCAATGTAGACAAAAATAATATCTTTGTCTGGCCTGGGTAGTCTATCAGTCTTACAAGGCAGAGTGTTTGATGTGGACAGAGTCTTTGGTGGCAGATGTTGGGTGCTTATCACGAGTGACAGCAAGACAGTGTCTGTTAAGACAGCCATCTTGAGATGGTGAAGTCCTGTACTTTTCATGGCCACAGAGTCCTCTGGTGAGGGCTGGCAGTGGAGGAGTGTGCTTTGCTATGTCCTTATCTGGTTGGAAGCAGTCTTTGTTTACTAGGCAAAACATATAGTCTTGTTGGCAGAAGTGCCCTATGAAATATAAGATGGAGTCTTTTTCTAAGATGGAATTACTTAGATCAAGGGGGCTCTTTACAACTGTACTGTACTTGATTTCCACTAATCAAAACTAGAGGAGGTTGGTGATATCAGAAAAATACTGAAATAGAAAGGGTGTGTCCACCAGAACCATCACAAGCTATGGCAAGGATTAAAACTTTTAACAGTTCCATTTATCAGCTTATGTGATTCAGAGATGGGCAAATTTTTGGACTTAAATGGTTTATTCTACTTAGTGAGACAAAGCTTACTAACTAATATATACACATAAATTAATTGTATGGTTAAGTATCATGAATGGTGAAAAACAAATTACTATAAAATTTAGTTTTATGAAACAATCATCTATCATGCTCATGGATTCTGTGGTCAAGATTTCAGATAGGGCATTGCAGAGATAGTTTCTCTCTGCTCCGTCATGTCTATGGCTTCAACTGTGAGACCCAAAGACTAGGGCCTCTTTTGAAGGGTCATTTACTTGCATATCTTTTGATGGTTAATGCTGGTTGTTGAGATTCAGTTCATAACCATTGTGCCTTGACAAGTGGTCTCTCCAGAGGGGCTGGTTCAGACTAGCCCACAGTATGATGAATGGCTTTCATGACCATGTATCCCGTGAAAATAAAAAACAGGTAGGAAATCACATTTTTAAGGCCTAGCATTTAAATCACATGGAATTCACTTTCCACTATTTTCCATGGAGAGAAGCAATTGCATCACCAACTCAGATTCCAGAGAAGGGAATAGATTTCACCTTCTGAGTGAAGGAGTATCAGTCACATTTTTAAAATAACATGTGAAAAGATATATATGACCATCTTTGGAAAATGAAATATGCTATAAATATTGATATTAATTTGTCATTTATCAGTGAGAAATGGAAAATTCTTCATGTCCTTGTTCTCTTACCTTCATCATTTATTGTTAGGCATTCATAAACAATTAATTTTTAAATTTCCTATATACGAAACCACCTCTCAAATCACAAGGAATATGTAGGTATTATAAAACTTAATAGCGATCAGTTGCCCCTCTTTTAAAAAATAAATATCTGATTTCAATTGGTTTTGATGTAATAATATGGCATATGAAAATCCTGTAAGCTATTTTGTGAGAGGTACTGGCATATCTATTTAGAGATATAAATACATTTACAGAAGATTGAAGATAGTATTTCTTAAAAGATCTAAATTACAGTAAATGTAGGCCAAAACTCTACCAAGTAAATCCCCAGGGACAACTGCCTTACATAACATCATAGTTGTGGCAAAGTTATATGGATATTTTCTTTAAATAAGAGTTTACTTCTAAAGAAACCTTTAAGAAAATATGACAGCACTATAGAAAATTTCTTGGAGAAGAGCTCAGAATAGTTAATCTGTAGATAGTGTTTATCAATCCCACAGTCTTATTTAGATTATTTTTATTATAAATTAATTCAAGTGATTTATATAAGTATCAATCTTTCTACATCATTATATTCTTATCAATTTTCTTTGACTAACACAATCCCCCAAAGAAAGGCATACTATAATACATCATCTTGTAATTGCAATATATATATGTATCCTACAATTATAAGATATATCATCTTGTAACTTTTAAGAAAATCTTAAAGAAAAATAACAGAGAAACAGTGTCACTTTTCGTTGTAATTATTGGTAACATGTCTAATTCAATACATTGCTTTTCCTAAGCTAATTTTTCTTAAAATGTTTTATAATTCCCTATCATTTCTAAAGTAGTAAAAACTTAACATAAAAATGAGTTTTTATAAACCTTCTAAACTTTTCCTTTCATATACAGAAATCGATAAAAAGGTAAAAACACAGAAAAAAATCTTTAAAAATTGGATTTGACTAAGATTTGTTAAACAATACACAAAATAAAAAACGCAAAATTGATAAAATATACTTCACCAACATTAAAAATATTTGCTTTTTAAATACATAGCTAAGGACATAGAAAAGCAATTGAAAGAAATTTTTGCTAATCCCCCAACAGTTTTCTCTTCAGAATATGGAAAGAACTCTTATACGTCAAAATTAATAGTAGAACAACTCAATTAAAAATTAGCAAGTAGAGAAATGCAAATCAAAAACACAATGAGATACCATCTCACAGCGGTCAAAATGACTATTGTTAAAAAGTCAAAAAATAACAGATGCTGGCAAGGTTTCAGAGAAAAGGGAGCACATACACTGTTGATCAGAGAGTAAATTATTTCAACTATTGTGGAAAGCAATATGTTGATTCCCTAGGGAGCTAAAAGCAGAGCCACCCTCTGACCCAGCAATCCCAATACTGGGTTTATAGTAAGAGGAATAGAAATCATTCTACCATAAAGACACATGTATGTGGATATTCACTGCAATGCTAGCCACAATAGCAAAGATATGGAATCAAACTAAATACTCATCGATGACAGACTGAATGAAGAAAAAGTGGTATATATACAACTGTGGAATACAATGCATCCATAAAAAGAATGAGACCATGCCTTTTGGGGGAACATAGATGGAGCTGGGCGCTATTACCTTCAACTAACTAACACAAAAACAGATAACCAAATACCACATGTTCTCACTTATAACAAGTGGGAGCTAAATAATGACAATTAATGAACTCAAAGAAGGGAACAACAGCCACTGGAGTCTACTTGAGAGTGGATAGTGGAAGGAAGGAAAAGAGCAGAAAAAATAAATATTGAGTACTAGGCTTAGTAGCTGTGTGATGAAATAATCTGTACAACTAACTTCTGTGACACAAGTTAATCTATTTAACAAACCTTCACATGTACCCCAAAACCTAAAATACATGTTTAAAAAATCAGTAAATACTTGAATAAGCACTATAAAAAGAAAGATATACAATAAAATGGTCAATTGCTACATAGAAAAATGCTCATTGTTACATAAAAGGATGCACAACATCACTAGCCTACGGGAAAATATAAATTAAAGTGACAAGATGTAACTACACTTACATATGCTAAAATGGTTAAAGTTAAAACACTCAACATTGGTAAGTATAAATCAAAGCCTCATACAGTGTTGGTGGGTGTCCAAAATGTTTGTCACCTTTGAAAGCAATGTAGATGTATCATATAAAGCAAAAGATAGGCTTATCATACAAATCAGCGGTTCCATTTATAGGTGTTTATCAAAGGGAAATGAAAATATACCTTCACACAGATATGTATTTGGATATTTATAGCAGCTTTATTTATAATGACCCAAAAGTGCAAGAAACTCGTATGTCCATCTACCAGTGAATGGGAAAAATAAATATGACTTAAACTTACTGTAGGACACCACGTGGTGATAAAAAGGAAAACAAAATACATAGAACAACCTACATTAATCTTAGAGACATTCTGTTAACTGAAAGTAACAAATTGTAAAAGAACATATGATTTCATTTACATAAAATTATACAAAAGGGCAAGCAGATTAGTCTTTCCTGGCAGCAGGTGTGGGGCAGAGGGGGCAGTATCAACTGCAAAGCAGGAGAAAGCTTTTTAGGGTGGTATAATTGTCTATATCTTAATAGTACTCTTGGCAGTTACATGTTTATAGACAGTTTTATAAGTCCTTTAAACTGTATACTTCAAATGGGTCAATTGTATAATATATAAAATTGTGTTTTGTTCTTTAAAAACAGAAAGAAAAATATTTAATGTTTATGTCACAGTTTGGACATTGTTTTTTATGATCCCAGAGAAACAGTAATATGCAAAATAGTTTTAATGAAAGTGCAGAGCATTTCCAACTGTGCATCTTAAAACACATCAGAACAAATTCCGCCTTGACAGGAAATAACTGCCTATCTCGATGAACGTAAATCAGTAATAGAAGATAGTTCACAGCCTGTGCTATGTTTGTCACGTGTTTATTAACATCAAAATCTAAGGTTATATTAACAGTATGTTACTGCTGCTATGTTAGAAATAAAAATGCTTTGAAAGTTTTAAGAAACTGGTGTACATATCTAGTAAATATGCAACTTTAACTTGACTTTTTCCAAGTAAAAAGGAATGGACATTATAAAAAGTCTGTCTAGTTTAGTCTTAATTCATATTTTCAATTTGAATGTTCTGATTTCCTGATGCATACTTAAAGGTAATTAAAAATATCCACGTAAATCCGAAGTATGTATGGTTTTCTTTCAGAGAAAGATAATTTAACTTAATATTTTGTTTTATAAAAAATGTTTTCTATATATATATTGCTATGTAATATATAAAATATATATTTCTTAGCTAAATGTATATCTTCAATAAACATAAGGCTGCCATAATTATTATAATGTATTACATGTTTAAGTAATGTATTTAATGGTTTTCTATTAGCTTATTTGATTACAGCACATTTTGATCAGAAAATATTTACATATACAGAAAGTCATAGTAATAGTTCTTCTACATAAAGTTTCAAATTATAATTTTCCCAAGGGACTGCATTTTATGCCTACTAAATATAGATTCTGTAAAGAGAAATACAAATAAAAAAAAAGAAACTGAATTATCTTTGTTCAAAATAAGGGAAGAGTCTTCTCTCCCCTCCCATTTTTTAAGCATATAATTTGGAAAATTTGTAATTTAAACTTTTGTTTGTTTGTTTGTTTGCTATACATGTAAATTTTTCAAAATTTAAATAAGCCTCTTACCAGCTTTAAGACCCAAGAATAACTTTTTAAAGGCCTTTGTGTACAAAATTTAAACTCCATAGGGAACGACTCCATGCTTTATTTTTAATCAGCCTAGATTTACAAGACCTTGTCTTCCCCCTGTGTCCATGTCAATCCTCAGATGTGCACCAATACCAAGAAGATAATGTTAGGTAATAACAAGAGAGGCAACTGGAGGTTCTATTCCTTTCTGAGACACTGTGCCAGGGAGCTGATGCCACTTGACCCCCACATCTAGTCTCTGCCCCATCTCAAGCTTGATAAGGAGTTCAACGCAAGCAGGAATCTAACTGGATGAAGTAGAAAGAATTGACTGAAGGTCTTGGTATGGCCACAAAAAGCAAGAATATTTTCTTGTGTCTCCTTGTTTAAATGATTGAAACCAATGTATATAACATTTTCTTTTTTAAAATTGTAACCTGTTGTAAAATTTAAAGTCACTAGCTTAACCATATTCTGTTTTATCCATTTGACTACCATGCAATATATTTCATGGACTATGTATTTGTTAACTCCTATTGGAGATTATTACAGAACATCTACAAAGTGCTAGAAACTTTTTTTTTTTTTTTTTTTTTTTTTTTTTTTGAGAGGGAGTCTCGCTCTGTCGCCCAGGCTGGGATGCAGTGGCCGGATCTCAGCTCACTGCAAGCTCCGCCTCCCCGGTTTACGCCATTCTCCTGCCTCAGCCTCCGGAGTAGCTGGGACTACAGGCGCCCGCCACCTCGCCCGGCTAGTTATTTTTTGTATTTTTTAGTTGAGATGGGGTTTCAACTTGTTAGCCAGGATGGTCTCGATCTCCTGACCTCGTGATCCGCCCGTCTCGGCCTCCCAAAGTGCTGGGATTACAGGCTTGAGCCACCGCGCCCGGCCAGTGCTAGAAACTTTCAAATACCGCTATAGTTTATTTTTTATTTTAACTTGTAACTATTAAAGAAAAATGATTTTAGGAAGAATGCGCCCTATATTCATTGAATCCTCCATAATAACTTGGTCACTTAATTTAAGTAAGCTAACATGTCTTTATAAAAAGTGCTTTACTAAATTAAAAAATGATAGGATTCATTTACCTAAAAATCTCTAGCTGCCAAGCAAACTAATTAAAATGTTATCTATTCTATGTCAGCAAGTCTTTCAATGTATTTCAAATTGTGTTTTGATGCTATAATCTTTTTCTCTATATTAGAAAAGGAAATGTACTCCGTAATCTTAAAATATTGCAAACTGAGAATAGACATTCTGGCTAGTGTATATTACCATATTCTGCTGAACCTAGAGAAGAGCAACAAAAGACATTATTTTAAGACAGATAATAAAGCACTAAAAGAATGGGGTCTTCTATGAGATTTTATGTTTTCAGAAACATTGGTTTATTTCTTCTAATATTTATAGTAGCATTATTGATTAGGTTTATCATTTGATATTTGCAAACAATGGTTTTACAAATGTTACTATTTTTTGCCAAAATTAAGGTATAATTTTTATATTAAGAATTAATTTACAGGTAATAATTATTTATGTTTAAATCTAATGTTTTCCTATTTCCCCAATATTTCTCTTATTTAATGCTACAGAAAAGGTTAGACTTTTCTAACCATTAAGGCTGAATATAATTCTTGTTTCAGAATTATTATATATTAAGAAATCCTCAAACTATCAAAATTTTCACTTTATATTTAAAATAGCCTATTTGGGGAGGGCGGGGATTTTGCAATCAACCTGTGAAGCTACATTTCCAGGGGGATAGAACTTATCAAATGGAAAAAAAAAAAAAAAAAAAAAGGAATGATTTAGGCCTTTTACAAGAAGCTAATAAAAGAACTTTCAAAGCTAATTCTAAATAGACATACATTTCTCAGGAGCCCAAAAGGTCCATATAGTGCAAAAGGATAATAAACCTCATATGTTTGCTGAGAATCTTTAAAATAAATAGCTGCTTGTCAGGAGCATTGACCGTGGATACATAGAAAGCACAAGCACAGGATTTTCTTATCATAGACTGTTATTCTTTTGTTTATAATTGGCCTTAAATTTTTTTTACCCAAAAGTCCACTGGAGATTTGAACTGCATTCTCAAACTCCCAAGGAGCCTATTGTTTCCTGTGGGTTCTTTCTCCTCTTTCATTGAGAAGCACTCACACCCATATTCATTCTCAGAGTCTACAGTTGGTAAAACAGGGCTTAACCCACTTTAAAAATGAAATATCATCATAGGCTAAGCAACTGCTTGTTTTGTTTAGTGAGCAGGAGCTAAAGCAGAATTTCTGTTTTTCACATTACAATAGTTTCTCTGTCTGCACATGATTAATAATACTTAGCCAAGAAGAAAATGCTTCAACTTCATTTGCTAGTAGCTCCTCATATTTCTTCATCTGTTTCATAGAGAGATTATCAGGAAAAAAAAAAAAAAAAAAAATCTGTACTTAACCTGGGAACTGGACTGGGAGGTTAGAGGGGAAACCTGAAGACAGAAATTGACCTAGAACTTGAAGACTGGTATTTGAGAATTGAACCCAGAGTCTATCACTAACCAGCATTATAATTTTCAGCAACCCACTCTTATTTCTAATTCCCAGTTTCATTATTCAAAATGAAAATTATAAACCTCTCTTTTAGAGTTGTCATAATTAAAAAAAATAATATTTTATACGTGAAAAATCTAAAGTCAATCTCTTATTAACACTGTCTTGGTTAATAAGTTTTTAATTAAATGGTGTGAGTCCTCAAATTTTGTTTTTTTTCAAAATTGTTTTGATTATTCCAAGGCCCTTCTATTTCCATATACATGTTTTAAAAGAACTTATCAATTATTATTTAAAAAACATGCTAAAATATTTATTAAGATAGTACTAAATTTATACATTGATTAAAAAGAACCCATCATTGAATCCATGCCATACTAATTATTTCCATGACTTTTACTCTTTTATTTATCTCAGCAATGTTCAGTTGTTTTCAGTGTATAAGTATTGCACATCTTTGTTCAACTTTGTTCCTGATTTATTTTTTTGTTTTGGATGCTTTAATAAATTGTACTTTTCGATTTCAAAAATAAAAACCCCATAGGTGAAGAGTAGCAAGCTCTTACCATTCAGCTTCCTTAGCCATATTTTGTCATCTAAACAATAACAAAAAATTTAAAAATGTAGTTTTCTAAATTACCAAACATAGGCTCAGACTGAAATATAATTATGATCATTTTTCAAATGTGTAACTGTGGGCATCTTTATACTAGTTATCTAGAAACAGAGGCAATATTTTCTCTGCCTCTTAGTATTCAATAAGGCAGTATAAGAAAAATCGCTTAGCCCTGTACCTGGAACATGGTGAGTAATCAATGAAGGGCAACCACTATTCTTCCACCCTGCTGCACTGACACAACTTGGTCCATGTATCCATGACTCTTGCCCAAGTCATTCATTCTTCAAGCATTCTAAGTCTCCTTGGATGGATGCAAACTGTATCCACCTCCCTGCACCTCCCCAACCTCCAGCACACAAAGAATGCCAAGGCATCCAAGATCATCATTTTGTGATTAGGTCACAATTAAGATATTATGAACAATATTCCTTAATGTTTTGTTGTTACTCAGGCTATGACTTTAGTAGTACTATGTGATTAGAATTGTATCAGGGGCATTTACAAAACTGCTGTAAACAAAGGAGAATCTCTTACCACATAAATATCTGCAAAAATTGCAAAATGATCCTATAAGCAAGGAATTTTAAGAAAGGTCATAAAGGGGCCATATTTATTCTTTTTATCCTGAGTAATTATACCTCTAAGTCAAAACAAGGGCCTAGAGTGGAGATGGCAAAAAGTAGGTAGTAACAAGAGAAAAAAAAACAAACCAATATTATTTTGCTTAAAGACATTTCTCATTTATTTTCCTAACATCTTTATTGAGTTATAATTGATAGAAAAAAGAGCTGCACATATCTAATGTGTACAATATGATGAGTTTGGTCATATGCAAAGCCTCATGATACCATCAACACAATCGATGTGATAACAAATCCAGCACTTTTCTTGTGTTCCCCTTTTTGGGGTAAAGGGAGCTACCTTAACAGAATATCAATCCACTTAACAAATTTTGAAATGAACAATGTCATATTGTTAACTATAGGCACTACATTGTACAGCAAATTTGTAGAACTTATTCCTCTAGCATAACTGAAACTGTATACCCACTGAAAACTCCCCATTCCCTTATCCCCCAACCCATTAGAGTCACTATTGTATTCTCTGCTTCCATAATTTTGGCTATTTCAGACACTTCATATAAGTAGATTTTTTTCTTCTGTTACCACAGTAGTAAGAAACTAGAAATCACTGACAAAAGAAAAATGGGAAAAGTCATAAATATGTGGAAATTAAGCCACATACTTCTGAACAACCAATGATCAAAGAAGAAGTCAAAATGGAAGTCAGAATAGATCTTAAGACAAATGAAAATGAAAATGCAACATACCAACATTTAGAAAGTAACATAAAATCAGTACTTAGAGGATAGTCTCTGTCATGCTTTGGCCACTTGCTGTGTATTCTCAGCCAGCATGACTAGTGTTTTCTCCTTGCAGATAGCTTTGCCTTGTTTTCCTCAAAGGTTAAGTGTTCCCTTATGGTCGTTATGTAGCACACCAAAAGCAGCTCAACCCACTCACAAAAGAAGCAGGGAGTCAAAGTTAATGTTCATCATGTTTGGCAGGCCAGGCAGGCCCATATGGTAAGGGAATCTGAGTGCTCTGGGTATGCCTAACATTCTTTTGATTCGCAGTTGCATGTGCCATATTCTGCTTTGTGACAAACTCTCCATGACCAAACTTTGGACAAACTCCCTGCTCTCCTCTTTTCAGTTAGAGCTTGTGTTTTGCCCTCCATCTTTGCTGGGCCTGCATAGTCTGGCATGCTACAGTTTAACTGACTGTAGCAAGAATCCTGCTAAGTCAGTTTAATGAGAATCCTCCCACCCTTGATGTCTGATCACCCTTGTCTGCCTTCAGCAAGAATCATGTTAAGTCAGTTTAACAACAAACAACCAAACCTAGGTGTCTCTTCTTAGTAATTTTCTCTGCAGCAAACTTGCCACTCTGCTCCTTGGCTATACATCTCCAACTGTCTTGATTATATTCAGAATTGAACCTGATCTCCCTCCACTATCACAATAGTCTTGACCCCTAATGCAATAGTCCTAAAAAAGTGTCTGCCTTACTGCTTTAACAAGCGTCAGAATAATTTTTCCTTAACACTGGTTATAGCCAAAGTAACATAAGCCATTACATAATTTATTATATAAGTTGTCTGCAAGTAATTCCTCTCCTTATCAATGCATTCCAGAGCTTTTTAGTACTTTTCAATTTATGTTTATAATCTGGGGTACAGCAGGTGTTTATCTCTTTTGAGCAAGGTGGCCATATGTGTAGGCATAAGGAGGTAAAGATGTTTCCAAATTCAATTGCTGTTGAGAAAAACATTTTTACAAGCAAAGGAACATTTTTGTTAGGAAGGCGTATTTAAGCATAGCTATTAAGTTTGTATTCACTTCTATTAAAATATAGCATGAGGGTTTCCTTAAAAAGAACATTTCACACATCACTATTCGGATGGTGTTTTGATTGTTATTTTTACTCCTGGGAGAAAAAGGACATATTCAAATATTTTAAATGAATCGTAAGGATGGCATTTTTGTGACATTCCTAGGTATTATTTCATTCACTTGGTTTGAGAAATTGAGGGGAATAAGGACTTCAGGACCTCTTAAAATTATAATTACAACCACCACAAATCTCAAATTTGAACCCATGTGTTCACTGAAATATAATATCAAACTTACTAGGACCAAGCTCATGTTTCATTAAATTCCGTGAAAAAAAATGTGACTTCTTTTATTATAAAAATATGTTTGCATTATTCATATACATATGGAAGTTTTAACAATGTTATTGGTGTATAAGCAGCACTGTAACAATACTTACATTTATTAAGCCCTTAAAAGGTCTCAAAAAATACAAACAGAATAACTCTGACAATATGAGAAGTAAAAATTGTAAAAGTATGTGCAAAGGTAGTAAACCATGTCGTCATAAAAAAAATCTAAACATAACATTAATTTAAAATAACATTAATTTTGTAACTTATTAAAATAGCTAATACATGTATAAGATACAAATTCAAAACTATGAAAGGCAGAACAATACAAAGTAAGTCTCTGTCGTCTCTTTATTTCATCTTCCATTTCCCAGTGCCCTTTACAAGACATGCCAATCTCACTAGCTTATAATGAATATTGACAGACAGGTAAACAGATAGATGTACAGATGAAAAGACTTACTAGATATGTGAACTTTGACAAGTTATATAATCTCTCCATAACTTAGTTTCCTAAACTACAAAGTAGGTGGAAGAATCTAGAATTAGGCATATATACTTTGTATATACAAATGGCATTATGGTCTAGTCATTATACCATACCTTATTTTATTTGTCTTTTTCAAGATTTTGGAGCTAATTCTTTATCAACTATATATTAGTGTGTCTATATTTTTAATAATTACATAATATTCCATTGTATGGTTGTACTGTAATTTATTATAGATAGATCAATTCAATTGTGAAATTATGTCACTCTTAGACTTGTAATATTTCATACTGTTAACTTTAAGATAAGATTTTATTCAACCTAATATTTACAGCAGTTTTCACATCTTCAAATTTGATTAGTAGTTCCACAGATACATTAATAGAAAGCATGAAGTTTGGGATTCACAAACTCAAATATTTTCTTAGTTGTTTATATATGTATTCAACAAGATTTATTCAACAGGCATTGTTTTAGTTACTAAAGTTATAGCAATAAACATAAGTAACGTGTAAAACTTTATAGTGCTTCCATATTGGAGAGAGAAGAGACACAATATACAACTATTGTTTGTAAAGTAGTAATTCAAGAGAGTTTCTTAATTAAAAAAAAAAAAATCTTAGGAAACTAGAAATAGAGCAGATCATTTTTAATCTGATAGAGTGTGTCTACAAAAAAAAAACTAAAATAAATGTCATCCTCAATAGAGTATTCTCAATACCTTTCCCTCTGAAGTCAGAAAGAATATTATTCTTCTGATATAACCACATTAATTCAAGTTTTTACCAAAGGCCTCTATCACTGCAAGAAGGCAGATTAATGAATAATATTGAAAAGTTTGAAATAGAAGCCATTATTCTCAGGTAACTGAATATAGATGTAGAAAATTACATGTATATTCAGAGTATTCTAAATATGTATAAAGGGTGTATATATGTACAGAAAATTTTAAATATTAATAAGTGATTTAAAGTCACAGGATACAAAAGCCATTTTATTTCTATATGTCAGTTTTCCTGTATCTATTACTACACAAAACTGAGTGGCTTATAACAATAATCAGTTCCTTATATCTCAAGATACTGTGAGTCAGGAATGCAGGTAGCACTTGGCTAGGAAATTCTTCTGGTACACATAGTATCACAAGTTTCTGTGGTAGTGCTGTAGAACATTCATGACTGCCTCATTTACATGTCTGATGTCTTGGTGGAAATGCCTCAAATCCTAGGCTCAGCTGGGACTGTGGGCTAGACCGCACACACATGGCCTCTCCAACATCGTAGTCTCAAGATAGTGAGAAAATATAAATGCCAACTCAGAACTCCTAGACACAGCATATCAAGAGACAAGAAGTGAAAATCGCCTGGGCTGGGAAATTAGTAGAGAGTATATATTTTTTATCAGCAAAAGACATTATGGAACCCATCAATACTCAAGGAAATACACAAGGACCTCAGCTCTCCATGAGGTAACTGCCCCAAGAGGAAAGCGTAAGTTCTGTGCTTAGTACTACATACAGGTTTTCTCATTCAATTTACTCATACAGTACATTTCATAGATAAGAAAATCAAGGCACAAAAAATTTAAGTAAATTGGGCAAGGTTTTAAAATCTAACTCTTCATGAAAAACAAAAAAACGAGGAACTTGAAAGTGCACCTTTAGAGAAGAAATGATTTGATGATTCCACATACATAGATTAAGTCAATACTGATTTCAAAAACATGTACCGATAACAGTATTAATCTGTCACACAGCATAGAGAACAAACTTCAGTGGCAAAATGACAACTTGAAAATAGCCATGTATGGCAAAAAATCAGTTTATTTAAAGTATTAATGAAGCAATGACATGAGGATGTAGACAGGAAAAATAATCATGCCACAAAATGTCACAATATGAAACACCATTGTGTGTGGGGGCGGGGTGCGGGGCTGGGTGGTGTTTTCTTGATACAAAGAAAGAAAGAACAAAGAACGCATGAAGCTTTCAACCTGGAAAACTAATAAATGTACATGACTGTATACAGCTTTCTAAAAGCAGGTACATTGTGTTAAACATGATTGATATGTTTAGCTCCTGGCTTGAAAATGTAAATCAGCACTGGCTCAGCAAGAGCTGTTGAGTTTTCCTGAGGTTTTACACTACAAGAAACTGTTCCATGAAAACTTTATTCCCAAGAAGCCATCTAACTGGTTTATAACTTTATGCAACTTTTGTACCTGGTAAATTGAGTGTGGGAGAAAGGCAGCAGAGAAGAAAGAAGGTTCAATTCACTGGGATGTATAATTCTTGTTTGTAAATTGCAACAAACACTAGTAAGTAAAGAAATAATAGCTTAAGGTGAACAGAACTTTTTCCCATTAAATGTGTTTAATTAGCACAGCTCCTTCTTTAGGGGCCAGGAAATAATGAGATCATGACAGTCCATGACAGTCCTTGACTGTGAATGCTGCTAAATCTGTTTAAAAGAGAAAAAAAAGAAAAAAAGAAACTAAAAATGCAAAACAAAATAAACCAATCCTTTTTGCTTCACATGAAAAATCATTTAGCAATGACAAGGAAAGAAATTTATATCTGTACAAGTAAACAATATATTTCTATAACTCTGTGAAATTTTATATCCAGAGATATACACTTACACAGAGATACACACTTATACACATTCACTACTTGTGTCATATAAATTATTTTTCAAAATAGGTTCAATTGTTTAGGCATACAATGAATTAAGAGAGAGTTATTTGTAGTTGGTGCACACAGTAAAATGGGAATTTGTAAAGACTCAAAACATTTCATGAGAGAAAGTACATATTGCAAATAGGGTAGATGATAAAACAATCATTTGAGGACACACCCTCATTCAGGTCTGTCAAACATTATGAGGTAAGTATTATCATCTCTATTTTATATATTAAATGACTATGGTTCAAAAGGTTAAGAAACTGGGAAAGTTTTTGACTGGCTCTAGTGTGTATCTGAAATTACAGCATCAATCAGCTCAAGTGAAAAAACCATTATATTTTCTGTTTACCTCTTGATATGGTTTGGCTATGTGTCCCCACCCAAATATCACCTTGTAGCTCCCATAATTCCTATGTGTTGTGGGAGCGACCCAGTGGTAGGTAATTGAATCATGAGGGCAGGTCTTTACTGTTCTGTTTTCATAATAGTGAATAAGTCTAACAAGATCTGATGGTTTTAAAAACGGGAGCTTCCCTGCACAACCTCTCTCTTTGCCTGCTGACATCCATGTAAGATGTGAACTTGCTCCTTCTTTTTCCTGTATAAATTACCCAGTTTCAGCTATGTCTTTATTAGCAGCATGAAAATGAACTAATACAACTCTACTCTTTTATAGTAAGGTAAAGATAATTTTTCACTCTACATGCAAAAATTAAGATGCATTTTGAACCCTTATCCTTGAGCATTGTTCAATTTTCTAAAGTTACTGGGAGTATGGAAACAGTAAAGTAAGCTATCCATCAAATGTCTTTCTTTGAAAAAAATTATTCAGGTCCCTATTAGTTAATCTACCATGTAGTAATAGGGTAAAGATACTTTAGTCATCACATTAAACACTTAATTTAAAAGAGCATTGAAGTGAGTGCTTTCTATGTGTACTACCTTGTGCTAGGGGCAGTGACAGTCCAAAAGAAATACACCACATCCACAAGAAGCCTACAGTCTAATTCAAAGGCATATATGTGAAATGTTAAAGGGGGAATATTTGTAATCTAGCGCTTCAGACAAGACTATTTCATGAATAATATTTCCTAAAAGTTAGTGAAATATTAAATTACTTCTGACTCTCTAAAAATTAGTGATGTATTGAAATATTTCTGACTCTCTGCTTCTTCCATGTCATCTGGTACGTGTACCTGAGCTATGATCTTAATTGAGACGTGCCTCTGACCTTGATCACTTCTCTACTTCTCTTGGACACTCTCCCGTTAATAATAATTAGTACATATCATGTGATAGCTTTTTATTCCTTAGATCTAACCTATGAGAATTCATCCCATTTTAGTGCTTTAAATACTATCAATATCCCAATGAATGCTAAATGTATATCTTAAGCTTTGATTCTTCCTGAACTGTAGTCTTGGTTTATTCAAGACATACATATTCATCTCTATGTTGAAAATCTATTTCAAACTTACCCTGCCCAATAATGACTCTTGATCATTCTTTCTCAATAATAACTGGCACATACCATACATTAGATTTTTAAGCCTCAGAACAAAGCTGTAAGATTGTTTCCTTTAGGAGACTCATTTCAATCATGAGAAAACTGAGACACTCAGAGGTTACAAAACATATGCATAGCAGTAAGTGAAGATGGAATGCAAATCCAGTCTGTTCACAGAGTTCATTCCATCAACCATGACACTCTATTGTTACACCTCTGCCTCTAACACATATCTCAAACTGGGTCACTTCTCTGTATCTTCACTGCCACTACCCTATGATATGCACATGCATGTCTACTCAAGTGTTCAAAAGGCATCCTAAACTGTACATGTCAAAAAAGAGAACCTTTAATTTGTTCTGCTCTAAGTAATAAAACTTACCCTATGCCAAGCACTGCTCTAAACAGTTTTAATGCATTACCTCCTTTGATGCTTAGAGCAAATAATGAGATAGGTATTATGATTCTCATTTCACACATGAGGAAACTAAAGTAAAAAGAATTTTAGAAACTTGCCCCTGGCCAGTACATGAAGTTGGAAGCAAACCCTGTCTGTCTCCAGCATCCATGCTCTCAAAACCATTGCTCTATATGCTTTTTCTTCACTAACTTTCCTGATGCAGAAATGCACTTCTATCTACCTGTCAGTCAGGCCAAATGTTTGAGACTTAGCTGTGATTTCTCCCTTTTTGCTATTTCAACACTTCCTGGCATACAATTACTACACATATCTTCCCAGCATTACCTCCACCATATATGTATCAAACCTGATTACTTCTCAGCATCCTCACTGCTTAATATTCCCCCACTCTTAAGCTCCTTAATCTATGTCAATAGCTGATGAACTGGTCTCTCATCTTCCACAGATCCTAAAGCCCATTCCACCTAAAGCATCCAATGTGATAATTTTGAAACCCAAAGAAAGCCATATCACTTTATTTCTAAGGACCCTGCTTGCTCAAATTAGAATAAAATGCAAACTCTGTTCCATGCCCTATTGCACTCCACGTACTCTGGCCCTTGTATGTCTTTCTGAACTCATCTCACTCCAGGCTCTGTTGCACCCACTGCACTCCAGTCACACTGGCCATTGTTCTCTCCCTTGACCACACCAAGCTTGTTCTACTTTGCATTTATTAGCCTGGATATTAATTTTGCAGGCTCTTCCTACCTTACCGGTCTCAGCTCCAATGTTACAGCAGAAAGTTTCCTTTATCCCCTTCCCCAAAGCAGCAGCCTCCCGGGTATACACCCTGCTACTCCTTAGCTCACATTAGAAATCATCATACTATTCTGTGAGTTGATTTTCTGATTTTCCTCACTACAGGATGGCTGGATGAGCACAGGGAACTTGCCTATGTTGTTTATTGCTCTGTAGTCAGCTCCTGAAAGTATGCTTGAAACACAGTAGGCATTTAAATATTTTTGATAAATGAGTAACATTAGTGATCCAATGTTCTCAGTTTACACCTCTACAACTTTTAAGGAAAACTCATTTTACTTATTTTCATATTTCATCAACATGTTTTTAAATTAAACTATCCTTGTTCATGGTCTAATTATCATGATAAGTAGTATAAATTTATTGAGATCTTACAGTGTTAGGCACGGCATATGCCTTTAAATGTTATCTTCCCATTTTACAAAAAGGAAATTGATGCTAAGAGAGGTCAAAGAACTTTCTCAGGAACACAGACAAAAATGCCAAAGTTGAGATTTAGATGAAGGATTATCTCACTTTAAATCTCGAGCTCTTTCTAATGTATCCAGTTATAGATCCGATGAGAGTAAACAAATGTATTTTACAAAGAAGAAAAGGTAAAACAAACAGACTAATAATAACCAAAAATCCCTTTCGAACTACAAATGTGAAAGCTAAGACGAAAACAATTGACTTCCACAAGAGTACAAGCAAAATTGTTTCATATTTAGTTAAAGGTGAGGAACAAGTAAATTCATTTCATCCTAGAAAGAAGCTTTTGAAATTTCTTATAACAGATAATAGAGCTTAATTATATAAATATATTCAAGTGTTTTAAATAAGTTACATTATGCATGGATAAGTTATTCAAGTAAACCCAAGAGTCTTGAAATTACATGCCTCACTCCAAAAAGCTAAGGTCTGGAGACTAACTATGCCTTTTCACAATTCCTTAGACTGTTAGGCAAATCACCCCAGGAAGATGGAGGATGAGAATTCTGATCCTTAGAAGAGGTTGTCCTGCTCACTAGGTTTTACTATATTACTATGCTTTTCAAACCAATGGGTGTCAGATCTCTCTTCAAAATACTTTAGAGAATGTCACATAGTTAGAACTGATAAAGATGTTAGAAATGATTACATCTAATTTTCACATCTTATAAACAAATAACTGAATACTGCAATGAATAATGATCTGTTATTTGGAAAGTGTTTCTACATCCATAAGAATCAGACTCAGCATCATGCCTGGATGGTGAAAAGTCACATGACCAATAAGTCACCATCCACAGGGCTCCTGCAGTACAGGGACAAAACAGAAAAGGACCGTGAGATGCCGAGACTTGGTACATTCTAAAAGAACTAAAATTCCAAAAATAAAAATGACAAGAAATATATACTCTGGATCAGAGAAAAATGAAATAAAAAGAACCAGGTTTATAAAATAAGGAAGAGGAGTCTAAGTATAGGAGAGAGAACAGTTGCTGTCAGATTACAACACCTCAGAGTCCAAGCAGGGGGCTAAGAAGAAAAAATATAGAGAAGAAGCCGACATTGCTGTTTTTATATAGGGGGAAAAGGTATAGAGGTTATTAAATGAAAATGCCAGCTTAAAAACAAAAGTGAGGAAATCCAAGCTGAGCCGCATCCTGCAAGTTCAAGAAAATTTAGAAACATTTATTTCATCATGTGCCTCACATAAACCAAAAGAACTTTTTTTTCTGTTACAATCGTATATAAAATGAACTTTGTGTGTTTTCTTTTGAAGTCAGGCTGAAAAAAAATGTCATTAATGTTTTTATTAGAAAGGTAACCTTTTGTAATACAAATAATGTTCTTCATACTAATTTATTTAGTGATCTAAAAGATGAATATGTCTTTACATAGTTTGATTCTAGTGAAACAAGGACATTTTTGGGGTGGGATGAATGTGAGGAGTCAAACATTTCCTAAGACACAATGAACTTGGTTTTAGACCATGATGGTGTCCTATATTTTTCAGAAATAAAATAGTTATCTTAGATTTACTGTCTTGTGTCATTTCATTTTTCTGTGTGTAAGTATGTATGTGTATATGTGTGTGGAGAAAACACAATAATGGTGTGAAAATATTAATAGTTAAAACATCCTGAAATATCTTATTCTGCTATCTTTTCATCTCTCTTTCAAGTCTTAATGTCTTTTAGAAAATCCAGGCATGCTTCCAGCAAGTTAGAATCTTGAGTGCTTTTTAAAATATAATATTTTTGAATCTCAGTTTCTATTTATTAGTAAAATTCTATGTTGACAAGTATATATTTATTGCCTACTATATCCCAGGCAGTTTATGAAGGGCTATGAGATGTACAGAATTAAGAGAGATTGATAGCTCCAACTCTGTCTTTTTTTTTTTTTTAAATGTCCACTTTATTCCATATAACACTTAACCAGATATCATTTACATCTGAGGAAGAGATGGCCCATGAGACTGATCTATAGTAAAACACTCTAAGAAATGCAGTCCAATTTTATACATTTCCAGGCATCCCTAGACAAGTGTGTCACAATGCACAATGCAGAAATATAGGTATCACTACTACATTTTACATAAAAGGGAAGTATCAATAAACTTTAGAAAGTAGTAAATTCACCTGTCCCTTAAAATATGGGTATGCAATTGTTACAAAGCCATAGTAAATGGTTTATAAAATGTAATTTTATTTTCTGTTACTCTGCTGTTACATAGGGCATAACATTTTCACAAGGCTTTTTTGGGACTACAGTCAATGATTAGCAACACACAATAGTGGTCCAACTCTCTAAATAACAATCACTAGACAAACTGGACACCCTCTCACATGTGCACAAATCTGCATGGAAAAGTACTAAAGGTTTAGACTTGGACTTGTGTACTTTATTTCCCCTTTCTAGTGTATTAAGAAATGACATGCACTTTAATTTGCCAAAAGCAATGCTTGTATTCTGGCAGCAACATGCTACTTCTATCACATAGTAAAGTGAATACCAGAACTACAAAGGCAGGAGGTGTAAGTGAACTTTTATTGGGAAGGGAGGTTGGCAACTTAAACAGCAGCAAATAAAGAGTGAATAAGGAAACTCCCTGTTGCCACAGATATACAAGACCTCCTTATGTGATATAGGAGCCATTTCAATTTGTGACCCCAGCCAGAGATGGCAAGTGCTTTTCCATTCAATCTAATACTTCCGGATTCCTACTAAAAAGGAATACATTAAGAGCATGGAAAAGTTGCTTACTGAAAGGAAACCCCTGAAGAGTAAGGGAGGGAATGTAGAAATTAAGAAGTTATGTGGAACACTGTTTAAATTGTAATTAACTACATTTTCTTATCTTCACAGTAATACAAAACACAGTCACTTGCAGAACTGGTTCAGATTACTTAAATACCAGATACATTTTTAGTCCTCTACATAAGTGTTTGGGAGTTACTTATGTTTATATGAAATGAAGCTATTAATACTTTTCTACAGCAGTACTGCACACCAGGAAGGCCAAGACAAACACAAATCAAGGAAAGAAGTTTTCCCAAAGCTGCAGTGTGAAAAGACTATAAACAGTTGATTCCATACACATGAATGGGTTTCTTTGCTATAGGAAATCCAAGTGGAATAAGGAATGGAGATGTGTAAAAAGGTTTCTTGAAGGAAAGAAGGATGACACCCTGTATGGATTTAGTTTTCAGCCCCTTCTGCCGCATCACATTCTTCTCCTGCACTGTCTGATGTCCAAAGTGTTAGGTTGTCTCTAAGCAACTGCATGATGAGGGTGCTGTCTTTGTATGAGTCTTCATTCAGTGTATCAAGTTCAGCAATGGCCTCATCAAAAGCCGTTTTAGCCAGCGTGCAGGCAAGCTCTGGGTTATTAAGAATCTCATAGTAAAATACAGAAAAGTTAAGAGCAAGCCCCAGGCGGATTGGGTGTGTAGGTTGCATCTCTTTCTTGCTTATATCAAATGCCTCTTGGTAAGCTCCTTGGGAATTATCTATCGTTTGTTTTCGATCATCACCACATGCAACTTCAGCAAGGTACCGGAAGTAATCACCCTTCATTTTCAGATAGAAGACCTTACTCTCTGGATTAGTTGCATTGGCTATTAAATATTTATCCAACAATTCCAGGACCGTGGTGCAGATGGATCTCAGCTCGGACTCCACTTTCTCCCGATAGTCCTTAATCAGCTGCAACTTCTTGTCGGAGGTGTAGGTCTTCTGCTCGATGCTCGAGATGACCCTCCAGGCGGACCTGCGGCCCCCGACCACGTTCTTGTAGGCCACGGAGAGCAGATTGCGCTCCTCGTTGGACAGCTCGGCGCCCTGCTCGGTCACTGCCTTCATGCAGGTGGCCATGTCGTCGTAGCGCTCGGCCTGCTCGGCCAGCTTGGCCTTCTGGATCAGCTCAGTCTTCTCCATGGCGGGCGCGGGGCCGGGGCCTGGGCGGAGGGCGAGGAGAGCGAGGGAGAGCGCCGACCCGGAGCGGGAGGAGCCTCGAGAGCTTCACGTCTCCGCGGTCGCGACGCGAGTCCAACTCTGTCTTTTATTGTTTCATTTTGTTCCAGTACACTTTCATATAAATTGATGATATTAGATTGAATAATTGCTAAAATATTGCTCTAAAATCTTACCATGTTGATGTACCAAATTATTAGTGAAGAATACCATGGTGATTAAAGATAGTCACAGATTCTTTGCTATTTACTAACCAAGAGAAAGTGTTTATTTCCTCTCTCCTGAAGTCAGGGCCAGCCCTGTGATGCTTGGCCTACTGGAGGTGGGAAAAGTGATGCTGTGCCAGGTCCAGGTCTAAGGCCTAGGGACACCTGGCTGTTTCTGTTTGTGCTTCTTGGGAACCCTGAGTCTTAATTGTTGAAATTGTTTAATTATATGAAGATATAAGAAATCTGTCTACTTATCATGGATAACACGAGGTGACACCAGGTAGAGAGAACAGGCCCTGGCACTACTCACAAAAAGAGGGAAACATTACCATCATAGCCTGCCAGTCCATCTCTTGCTTCAGCACCAGCTGCCATCAGATTATAGCTCCATGGGATTTCAACTGAAACCAGCATAACTGTCCATTGGGCCCAGTCAAGCCACATAACCATGAGAGAGAGGGAAATGGTATTGATTTAAGCTACTAAGTTCCAGGATTGTCTGTTATGCAGCAATAGGTAATTGAAACAGATATTACTTCTCAGCATTACAGGAAGTATAATTACATTATTTATTCCATAAACTATATATTTTAGATTATATATAATAAAGTATCAATGTATACAGTCAGTTCTGCTATTATCTGACACAGATCGTGCTAAAAATATCATCAAGCTATGCAAAATCTTGTAATATGAACCACAAGACCAATAAGAAACATGGAATTAGGGGTATGACACTCAAAAACATTGTCAGTGACACATAAAAAAATAAAGATTAAAACACAATAAATATGGAACTGGAGTTTTACATGTGGGAATAATTGACGAATCCATACATATTACAATAAATGTGGCACTTTACCTTGACAAAAACCTAAAGTTTGCTTGTGGAAGTAAATGTGAGAAGAGTTGCATCTGAGAGTTCTTGCAAAGTGATGAAAGGAGGGTTATTCAAATCAGGCAGAAACTTGTAACACTAAACGTATTTGAGTGTGACTCATAACAGGTGTGTGCTGAGCTGAGGTAGTTGATATAATTTTGACATGTATGTGTGTTCGTCTGTTCTGAGTATGGCCACATGGCTTTGTTCACCTGAGTGCAGTTTGCTTGTTCGCCCAGTGTTTCTTGAGGATAAAATTGTGCTAAAGAGAAAACAAAATTTATGTTTTGTTAAAACTGTCCCCTAGTATCCAAATTTGTATTTTCAAAACATATATATTATACCAAAACTGACTGTATGTGAATCTCTATAAAGAATCCCAAATTACAAAAAAAAGACAGTGAATGGAATGGTAAACAATAATGTGTAGATTGCTGAGTAGAGACAAAAGACTGCAATAGAAAGAGAGAAGAAAGAGACCATAACTACTAGGAGAATCAGTCTGTTTTTCAGGAGAAAGTGGAATTTCTGCAGAGCCTTGAAGGATGAGTAGTATATAAATATCAAGGTGGAGGATCTGCATAACAGCAGCACTGAGCACAGTAATGGGTCAGGGATTCTCTAATAAACAGAGGAAAGAAAAGGTCTGGTTGTTAAAATTAAAAAAAAAAAATAAGAAAGAATGTTAATACCCAGATTATGAAAATCCTTGAGCATAAGAAAACATCTTTATAACTATGGCAGCCAATAGAGAAGCATAAGTTCTTAAGCTTAAGAACCGGAAAAGAGTGAGGTTTTTTCCATAAACATGAATTTATCATTAGCATACATGATATATTAGAGTCAAGTAGGAGAAAAACAAATGGCTCCCTAATTTCCTGTTCCAGTGACCTTTGTAGGTTTCTCATGTCCAACTGAGGTTTGTGGTACACCAACCTTCTGCCAAATAAAATGCCCAAATTATTAGCAGTGTTTTTAAATCAATTTAGTTTTAAAACATGACATTTTATTCTCCATAAGCATTCTATGTGATAGGTCTATACCAATCCAGTGGGTTGTTAAATTTCAACAAATATAAATGACCTCAGTGATTGAGACATTTAATTGAAATTGAAGTTTCTTTATATTAAGCACACCTAGAAGTACTGCATATTTAAAACTGTATAACATGTTTATGAATAAATTATACTCCTAGGCCAGTGTTATAATTGTAGTTCATATCTTTGTGAAGGGTTTTTGGATTGATTTAAAATGTATTGCAACATTTTACCTTCTAGATAACAACATTTCATAGTTTGCTTCTAAATTCCACAAGGGTAAAACACATGCCATGTGACTTTACACTGTGATGATGCAAAAACATGAGGCATTTTGGCTCCCAACAGTTATGCTTGATACTGGAAAACCATTAATATTATTTTCTCTTTTAATAGATGTAAATATAGGCCAGGCACGGTGGCCATGCCTATAATCTCAGCACTTTGGGAGGCGGAAGTGGGTAGATCACCTCTGGTCAGGAGTTTGAGACCAGCGCGGCCAACATAGTCAAACCCCGTCACTACTAAAGATACATAAATCAGCCAGGCATGGTGGTGCACACCTGTAGTCCCAGCTACTTGGCAGGCTGAGGTGGGAGAATCGCTTGGACTGCGGAGGTGGAGGTTGCAGTGAGCTGAAACTGCACCACTGCACTCCAGCCTGGGTGACAGAGTGAGACTCCGTCTCAAAAAAAAAAAAAAAGCAAAACTACCCATCTGCATATTTCCTTCTAAAGCCAAAAAGAATTCTTATGTATGTCCCTTAGGGAAGGATTTGTCTGATGTGTTTAAATAGATACAATACAATTCTCTTAAAAGCAATGTTTCCCAAAAACCTTTTTCGTTTGCACACCTCACTGTACTATGGCCAAGTTTAGTCTTTGATGAGGAATCAGAACGCGCTGTTCTTACTGAGACCTGATCCTGTAACAGCTAAATCTCATTCTCCGCTATGTTTCTGTTAGCTCTCAAAACCTCAGGATGGACAGAACTCTTGTCACTCCTTCCACAGGGGATTCCACTGTAGCAGCAGGCAGAGGCAAAGGTACAGCCTTCTAAGGAACTCTTCAGCAGTGGACATCTCCTGGAGAGGTATACAGGTAAAGTTAAACATCGCCTCTCTAGACGTGTCTTTTCCAAACAATTCTTCCATAAAGTTTCTCAGCTTATATATCAGTTTCCTACTGCTATGCTTAAAAATTATAACATTTATAATTTATCAGTTTTCTATTGCTATGTTTAAAAATTATAAAATTTAGCATATTAACAGAACAGATATTTATCATATCATAGTTCCCATGGCTCTAGAGTTCAGGCAGAGCCTAACTGGGTCCTCTGTTCAGGGTCGTAGAGGACTAAAATCAAGATTTTGGTGATGGAAGGATCCTATCCAAGACTTGAGGTCTTCTTCCAAGCTTGAAGGTTGTTGGCAGAATTCTGTTCCTTGTAACTGTAGAACCTAGATTCTCAGTTCTAAGAGACTTTCTACTGTTTGTTTTCACATGGCACTCTTCACAGCATGGCAGTCTATTTCTTCAAGACCGGAGGAAGAAAAACTGCTGCTTCTAGTTTATTTTTCAAAGAAGGTCTAAGTCCCTCTTTAAAATGTTTCACCTGATTAAATCTTCTTTTTTGTTCAACTCAGAAAGAACTGATTAGGAGTCCCTATTACATCTGCAAAATTGAGCTTTGCAATATAAGGTAAACTAATCATAGAAGAGAAATCTCATCATATTCACTAGATCTGTCCTACCCACACTAAAGGCCAGTGATTATACAAAGACATGGATTATTGGGGGGTAATCTTAGAAGTCTTCCTAGCATGCCCCCCAAACTCAGCAAATCCTGAAGTAACACACAGTCATTGTGAAAGGTTCCTTTGTAGTTCTCGCCAAGATTCTCTTTAAAAATTTGTTTCATATCTGCCTCACAAATGGCAGAGTTAATGTCTCTTTTATCAATTATTGTATCCCTAACAACACAGTATGTATTCAATGACTATTTATTGAATAAATTAAATAAAAATCATATATTATGCACTATAGATTATTTTGACATTTCTGCTCCATTCTAATGACATATTCTATATGCTACTTTACAGGATATACATAATTTTTATTGCCTATGCATTTGCTGTCTTTTAATTCTGGTCCATTCAATACCAACACAACACCTTTATAGTATTCAGACATAGAGTAGAAATGCTACCATCTGAATATCTAAATCCTTACCTATCCCAAAATATTAATCAATGTACCATTCTACCATTAGTTAACAGGCATTTATTTCACAGTTGCTTTGGGCTCAGTTGTATACTTGGAGCCAAGATTTCCACAGAAGTAGTATTATGTAGAAATTTTTTTCTGTAATTTTTTTTAGAGAAATAAAGCTATAATATATTAAACAATAGCCAAGACTACATGACCACATAAAATAAATTCTAAGATGTGCCATACTGACTGAGCATACATGGTCCAAGGTTTCAAGAGAGAGAGATCAATGAAGTTTCGGAAAGTTAGGGAAGGTTTCAAAAGAAATGTAATGCTTAAAGGCAACACTGAATAATAGGAAGATAATCACAGTATATTCCAGCACAGCTGGGTTCTGGGGAACTGGACACACTAACTCTTGGTGCAGTGATCTAATGCCAGATGTGTATCTCAGAACAAAAGACAAGAGATATTAGAGTCACAATGAGCATCAAGTCTTCATTTTCTCCTTAGGCAAGCTCACTTAGGCCCATGACTTACGTTACATATCTGTACTGTAACAAATTTCCAACTTTTCTTTATTTTTAAATCAGATGTCTTTCTGAACTGAGGGTAATAATAACTCACAGTTACTAATACCTTTCTAATTATATGCCATCCACTGTTTTGACTCCAACAGGGTTATCCCATGAAGAATCTGTAACTTTCCAAAGTTAGATATATGATCTTCCCTTTAAAATCTACGCCTCTTTCAGTCTTTCCACAACCACACAGTGACTCATGCCCCAAATCGTATAATCTCTGTGAATCTAAATAAACCCAGGCTCTCATTTCCAACTCCTAAAACTCACTTGAGCCAGTGCACTACTTTCCTTTTCTAAGCAACATCTCTCTCACTTGAACTACTTCAACAACTAATCTCATTAGAAATGCTCTGACCCCCTCCACAATTTCCTCAATACAATATCAAAGTGCAAATCTTTTTCTCCCCAACTGAGTAACCATCAGTGGCTCCCTATTTCACTTTCTCATTAAAACACAATTCCTTACACATCTCACAAGACCTTGTGTGGTGTACTCCCTCCCGTAACTTGTTGATTATATAGTGTGCTCCGTGCTAAGTTCCAGGCAAAGGGGTCCTCGTTCAGTTCTCCAAACAAATCAAATTCCATCTCAGTGTCATCCCATATGCTGTTCACCTTCTCTGGAATCATTCCCCAACTCCATTTCTTTGTCTAGTTTCATCTTCCCAATACTGTGCCTCTAAGCTTAAATGTCCCACCTCAAAACAGTCTTCTCTGACTCCCTAGATGGGTCAGGTAAGTAAGGTCTCTCTTATATACTCACAGAAACTTCTGCTTTCCCTGTGTAGCACATTTCATTTTTGGAATTAAGTGTAATTAATTTAGTTTATTTTTCTGTGAATGGTGTCTTCACAAGCATCTGTAGTTACCTCCGTTTTGTTCTCTTTTATCTTTCCAATGTCTAATACAGTGCTGATCAAAGTAACACATATTCAACTATAAAAATTGCTCCTCAGCACCAAAGGGCAGCTAAGTTGTATCTTGACTGCAAGAAAGGTACACAGTCAAACATTCCTTTAATTTAAAAAACTAAACTGAACTAAAGTTACAATTTACGCAAACCTCACATCATCCGTTTTATATTTAGCTTCTAGCTCATAATAAATTTAATCTGCATGATATATACCCAAGAAAACAATCCACATATTAGAATAATATCCCTATTTTTTAGGATAAACTTTTAATTTTATCAGAATGAATCAGATATTTGCTATAATGTTCTGTATTCCCAAAAAATTAACTAAAAACAAATGTCATGTTGTAAACAAACAAAATTTGCAATAACAAAATCTCAGGCTGGGCGCAGTGGCTCAGGCCTGTAATCCCAGCACTTTGAGAGACCAAGGCAGGGGGATCACCTGAGGTCAGCAGTTCAAGTCCTGCCTGGCCAAAATGGCAAAACCCTGTCTCTACTAAAAATACAAAAATTAATCAGGCATGGTGGCACACACCTGTAATCCCAGCGACTCAGGAGGCTGAGGCAGGAGACTCGCTTGAACCCAGGAGGCGGAGGTTGCAGGTTGCACTACTGAACTCCAGCCTGGGTGACAGAGTGAGACTCTATCTCAAAAAAAAAAAAAAAAAAAAAAAAAAAAAACAAAAAAAAACCTCTTCCAAAATAGTATTGTAACATTTTTTTTTAATTGGAGAGTGCTTCATTTTAAAGGCATTATAGAAATTAATGAGATGTAGTGTTTAGAATTAACACTATGTATATTCTACATGGTTCTATTTCTGCCATCAAGTTCATTTAAAGGAAAATAATTAGAATATCATTGAGAAGGTGGCCACTGTGATAAGGAGGGAGGACAAGCTTCTATTAGATTAGGATAAGGAATCCTCTTGGTGTATATAGTACTATCTGGAAAAGAGTCACTAACTTATTTTTGAAGTTTCTCATATATATGTAGCTGTGAGAAGGAAAAAATGCACTTTTTATGTAGACTTTTGAAAATTTATCTTAAACTGTATTCTGCTCTAATATGGATCTCTAAGGGCAAAAGAATTATGACTGAGTGTTTGAGATGAATCTTATTTGTGCCTCAATATTTAAGTATTTGCATTTTAATATAGGCATTTCCATTTTAAAAATAAATGTTTTCCTTGAAATCCGCTCATTACATATGTTGCCTTATTACAATATTTTTATTAAAAAAGGACGTAAAACTTCAATCTAAAGTAAATTTGAGGTTCAAATGGGTTTCAAGTCAGGAAAACTAATTGGAGAAGATTCTAAAATGCATTGTATCAAGTAGAAATCTGTAATATCAGGTACAAAATTCTAGTCCTTCAAATAACAGAGAATGTAGTTTGTTTAGCAAATCTATGAAAAAGACAATTCCAAGTTTTTGATGGAGATCTTCAACAATTACAAGATTGTTATCCCTCCTCTCAATGCTGGATCACTTCAAAGGCACTACTTAAAAATACTTCACAATGCTAAGAAATAGTTTTTTGTTTTTAGTTTTTTTTCTGTTTTGATTTAATTTAATTTAAATGATTTCAATCAGGACAAGGAAATTAGTCACTTGGTCAATTCTGAAATTGTCATCATGATGAACTTGAAGAGACACAAGTTGCTTTATCTCCTTTAAAAGCTAATATCTTGGCCGGGCATGGTGACTCACGCCTGTAATCCTAGCACTTTGGAAAGCTGAGGCCGTCGGATCACTTGAGGTCAGGAGTTCGAGACCAGCCTGGCCAACATGCTGAAACCCCATGTCTACTAAAAATACAAAAATTAGCTGGCCGCGGCGGCAGGCGCCAGTAATCTCAGCTACTCGAGAGGCTGAGGCAGGAGAATCGCTTGAGCCCGGGAGGTGGATGTTTCAGTGAGCTGAGATTGCACCAGTGCACTCCAGCCTGGGCGAGAAAGTTTTAAAAAAAAGAAAAAAAAGAAAAAAGAAAGCTAATATCATTATTATGTATTTATTATTGGATAGGGCAAATAAATGCGGACACTTACCTGAAGTTTAAAGAGCTGAAATTAGCACTAGAGAACATTTGGCAGGTAAGACATACCCGAGAAGTGCAGTAACCACTTTTATAAGATTAACCCCTTTGAAAACAGGCTTCACAAGAAGCAGCAGTCTTGTCAGCGGTCGATTCCATAATTGCATATTATGTAACTTATTACTAATTTAGGCATCCAAGATCTGGCTTGGAAACCTGGTGAATTTCAGAGTCTGAGCTTAACATTTAAAACCAATCACCAAGGATCCAACTCCGGTACCACTCTAGAAAGATAGCTGTTGGTTAAACTGATAACATGATACCCAAGTGCCACAGAGAACCTATAATGTGCCTTTAAGGATATTTTCCATTGAAAGGTTTTTGTTTAATGAGACTTAATGGACGTACGCAAATGACCACAGCATACAAACCACTGTGGATTATGTTTTTAACCCAAAATCATCTAGAGGAGCCTTTTCTCCCTGTGTAAATAAGCTTACTTAAAACAGGGGAGGGAAAACTGGTTAAATAACAGGAGTGTCAGTTTCAGGATCCTTCACTTTAAGCCCTGAGAAGCGTCCTAACTTATGATGGTGCCACCTCCGGAGTTAGCATTTCAAGTCGCCCGGCTCCGGTTTCTGGGAGAGAATCCCGGGCCCAGTCATACATCCTGATTGCCTGGGGCTGCAGCCATCCTTGGCCTCTGCAGCTCCAAGGCGCCCAGACGTTCGCTCCGGCGGCGCTGAAGGGCTAAGCATTGCCCAGGGGCGGACCGGGGAGAATGAAGGCCACGCGTGGGCCGCCCCTACCTATCGCGCTCAGGATGCGGTGGACGCAGCAGGTGGCGACTCGGGCTGCGCGGGCCGCGTGGACGGTGCCTTGCTTGCAAAGGCTGCAGGGCTAGTGCTGCGAGTGCACCTGGGAGTCCCGCTCTTGCTCAGACGCATTGCACTGGGCCCTTGGCTGTTTTCCCGCCACCGCCTCCCGACTTCAGGCCTACGTGCGCCAGCCCGGGGGAAAAGGCAGGGGCGAGAGGCTCCTGCATCCGCCAACCCTTCGCGGATTGGGCTACCCCGGCCATGGAGAGGAGACGCAAGGGGCCGGCTGACTAGTTCCCACTACTTTTCAGGGGCGGGTTGGTGGAGGTTGCTTGGGATGAGCTGGAGTCGAGCCATGGGAGGGATCCCATTCGAGTTTCTGAGGAACAGGGGGAGGGCGGCTCCTTGCTTCCTAGTCCAGCAAAGACACACAAGGGCGCTTACCTCTTAATCTTAGGACAGTGGTGAGAAGAAGCGTATTACTGTTACACTTCATGTCATCGTAGTAATTATTAACACTGTTGCACTATTCTGCCACTTGGCCTCTGCAGTAATTTATCTGTATTCACTGCTCTCCATTCTCTTTCACTGTCTTCCTGGGATTTCACTTGTTCCCCACAAGCGTACTCACTGGACAGAGAGCTCCACCAGGAATAGAATTTCGATTTTGAGTCTGGATCTAAAGATTCAGCGCAGCCTGCTGTTACATAGCAGTAGGCTGGAGCGGATGATTTCCTTAAATGAATGAAAAGACTGATTGGAGACCACGAGCCAGGTGTTTCCCTCTGTTCTCCAGTTCCCTGAAGAGTCATATGTCCCAGGCGATAGATGACAAGTGGAAGACCTGCAATTGAAATAAAGTATGAGAATTTGTTATCCAAATGTTTTATTTTACCAGCAGTCTGTCTTAGTCTGTTTGGAGTGCTGTGACAAAATATCGTAAACTAGTGGCTCATAAACAGCATTTATTTCTCACAGTCCTGGAGGCTGGGAAGTCCAAAATCAAGGTGCCAGCATATTCGTGTCATGTGAGAGCCAGCTTCCTCATAGATGGTGCCTTCTCACTTTGTCCTCACATAGTGGAAGGCATGTGGTGTCTCTTGGGCCTTTTATAAGGGCATTAATTCCATTCATGAGGGCTCTGCCCTCATGACCTAATCACCCCCCATAGAACACCTCCTAATACTGTCACCTTGAGGATGAAACTTTAACATACACATTTTGGGGAGACACAAACATTCAGACCAAAGCAGGATTTTTCATTGATTTTGCTTGTTTCTTTATGTATGTATGTATGTATGTATGTATGTATGTATGTATGTATGTATTTTAGAGACTGGCTCTGTCACCCAAGCTGAAGTAGAGTGGTGAGGTCATACCTAACTCCCACCTTGAACTATTGGGTTCGAGTGACCCCTGAACGCCTCCCATCTCAGTTTTGCAAGTATCAGGGACTACAGGTACAAGACCTAGGCCTGGCTCTTGATTTCCTTTTCTAATTCTCCTTTTTGTTCTTAGTAACTCAGAACATCTAAAGAATTATTAATCAATAGGAATCTAATAATGGTAAATTGTTTTGGACATTTGCAATTCTGCTGCCCAGCACTCTCGCTTTTGTGAAAACAGCACCCATCCTTTGCTTTGAAATGCTTAATCATGCCCTACTCTCAGCCTGTTCCGAGTTAGTTCTGTTAACTACTGTTCTGATTCCAGTGCTCGTAATACTTGCTGGTTCAATGCAAGTATCTTGTTCACCTGGTGACAGGGATTGTTACTGAGACGTGTACATGTCCCAAGTCAGGCCAGTCAAAGACAAAAAGACCTAGTTCTGAAACTTTGCTACCCCTACAAGTTAGAGTAACATAGCTCTAGAGATGTTTTAATCTCAGCTGCTACAGGACTGTTATGCTAAGATTACGGTCTCAGTAGGGAAATGACTTGGCCCCCTGAAACATGGATGGTGATATATAGATGGTTGCCCCTGAAGCAAATTGACTTTTCAAATCACTTGAACCCTTAGACCTTGTAGAAGTGGCCCACCCTTGCTTAGTACGAGATGAAACTTCTCCTGTATGGAAACGCTGCAGAAGTGTTTCTTCCACAATTGAACATGTGCCACAGAGGAGTTTCAGAGACCTACTCTTTTGGCTGTAAGATCCAAATCTAGAGATAAATTTCAGGATAACCTGACGAGGAGAATGGGCTTGACAAAAAGTGGGGAGAAGAGTTGGAAGAGTCAGCATCTACAGGCAAGAGCCAGATACATACTCTTGGAATGAGATTCTTCAGGAGCTTGACCGAAGGGGCAAAAAGGTGAGCCTGAATAAGCAAGAATGAATTGATTTGGGAGCATTTTCTTGGGACATGAAATATAATAGGCTAGGAAGGACCCCAAGGAAAGAAGTAAATTTATTGTTAGCATAACCCTTAGAAAGTGATGGCTAAGTTTGAGTCAGATGGAAATGCCTGAATCACTCTAGCAGACAGTAGAGAAAGCATTACAGTGCTTGAAGAAGTGAGATTATATTATTTAAGACCAGAAGACCTATCAGTGAATGATGTTCTACCAGAGGGCCAAGGACACACTATTCAAAGAAGGGTGTCATCAGGAATGTATTGGTGAGAGGGTCACTGGAGTCACAGATACTGACTGGAGATTCTCCTTTGCATGTGTAAGTTAATAGCAGGCGAAGTGTTCACAGAGCTGCATTCAGTGATATCTATGAGGATGATGGCCTGGCCATCGGACCAGGAGTTGGCACTTAACCACCAAATGGCAGGAAGCTGCAATTACCGTAAAAACCCATAAGATCACAGGGACAGTCAAGAGGCCTGTTGCGGCCAGGCACGGTGGCTCAAGCTTGCAATCCCAGCACTTTGGGAGGCCGAGATGGGCAGATCACGAGGTCAGGAGATCGAGACCATCCTGGCTAACATGGTGAAACCTCGTCTCTACTAAAAAATACAAAAAACTAGCTGGGCTAGGTGGCGGGCGCCTGTAGTCCCAGCTACTCCGGAGGCTGAGGCAGGAGAATGGCATGAACCTGGGAGGCGGAGCTTGCAGTGAGCTGAGACCCAGCCACTGCACTCCAGCCTGGGCGACAGAGAGAGACTGCATCTCAAAAAAAAAAAAAAAAAAAAAAAGAGAGACCTGATGCACAGAGAGTGGAGATTGTAAATACACCAAGGTGTTCTTAAAAACAGAAAAGAGCAGCAGCCAACCTGGGTGCTATGTAACATCTGCAATCAGGAAAAGCAGGGTATTGAAGGAAGTCACCCAAAGAAAGTATGTAAGTATGTCACCCATTTCTCTGGAACTCAATATCTCATACACACTCAACATCTCAAACACACAGCTAAGGGTTTTATTATTTTACTTTAATCCAGGTATCTGGATTCTTTACAGACTTAGAGAATAATTTGATGTAGGGGTAACATATCTGGGAGATAATGGAGGGACACGTCAACCTTCTAGACCATTATAGCCAGCATGTCCTCTGGATCAATTAGATACAAAGAAGTTCCATTAACTGAAGAGCATCCCCTAGCTTGAGTAATTTGTATAATTACCCTGTTAACTTGAAGATGGTCAGCATTCAGTTCAATTTCTCACACTACAAATTTTCAGATCCTGGTTGAATGAAACTGCTAAAGAAGGAAAATGTATCAGTAGCAGTACCATGACTTGAAAATCATCCACACCCATCACAATTTCAAGAATAAGGAGAATTCTCAGTTTTGTGAAAGTTTTGAAAAATGAATATATCTTCCAAGAGAATGCACACAATTCCTTGAAAAAAAATTTAACCAATCCATTACCTTTATCATCTGCAACCCTAGGATAAACTTCAAACAGAAACTTAGCATCCTGCAACATGCTATCTCAACTTTATCGAAAAAATAAGGTAGTAAAATGAAGGTAGGAAGAAAAATCTATTCAAGCATAGATGGTGTAGGCAAAATGATGTCCTGAACATACAACTGCCTAGAGATACATAGTCTGTTTTTATATAATTTCCTTAAACTTTGCAATTTTAGACAAGAATTGTAAGGGCCCCAAATGATACCTAGTGTGTGGTTTCTTTCATGTGGCATTATAGAAAAGGCAGAATTGTAGGAAAAAGAAATGCATCAGGGGATGCCAGAATTGGAGAAGGGTGAAATGTGTCCCTGCCAAGGGACTTCACAAAGAACTTTTACTGATTTTGTATTAATGTACATTTGGAAAACATGTACATTAATATTCTGTCTATGGTGAGTAGTCATAATCCATGAGTTATATAATTCTATTGTAGTCATAATCCATGAATTATATAATTAGTTGTACAATTTTGACATAAAATATGTAGAATAATTTAGTACTATATGACTTATCTTGCTCTTGACTTTTAAACTTGCTGTCAAAATGTCTGTTCGTGAAAGAAATACTTGTATTTCCTTTGAATTCTTCGAAACAGAGCCTCCACAGCACATTCCCCTCTCGGGAATCAGCACCCTGGCTGAGCCAAGGAGCTGCACATCTCAGGGCTGAGCTGACCTAATATTTTGCATTCCAGGAAAACAAGGTAATGCCTGAGCTGAGACACCTGCCTTACAGGCCAAAAATCTTTAGAACCTGCCTTCCCTGGAGCTTAACTAGACCCTTAGAGTCTGAGGTGCTGAAACATCCCTCTTTCTCGGTAATGTGAAGGTTAATATTAGGTGTCAATTTGACTGGGTCGAAGGATGTGTGTCTGTGAGAGTCTCACTAGAGGTTATTGGTATTTGAGTCATTGGACTGGGAGAGGAAGACCCAACTCTCAAGTGGATGGGTGCCATCCAATTGGCTGCCAGAGTGACTAGAACAAAGCAAGTGGAAGAAGGGGAATAAGCAGCTTGCTAAATCTTATGATTCTCTCTTTCTCTTCCTGTGCAGGATGCTTTGCTTCCTCTCCTCCTGTCCTTGGATATCAGACTCCAGGTTCTTCGGCCTTTGGACTCCGGGACTTGCACCAGCAGACTGCAAGGGACTCTCAGGCCTTTGGCCTCAGACTGAGGGTTGCACTGTCAGCTTCCCTGGTTTTGAGGCTTTCAGACTTGTACAGAGCTGCACTACTAGCTTCTCTTGTTCCCCAGCTTGCCAATTGCCTATCATGGGACTTTGCCTTGTAATTGTGTGAACCAGTTCTCCCTAAAAAACTCTCTCACATATATACATATATCTTATTGATTTTGTTTCTTTCAAGAACTCTGTGCCCAAACAACAGGGCCCAAACAAAGCTGTGCTCCATCATTCTGGGGTGCTGCTGCTGCTGATGATGCACTTGGATTTGCAGAGTCTAGGATACTGTTGTACCTGAGCATCCCAGGGGCTAGAGTCACAACTACAGGATTCTTTATCCCCCAGGACCCAAACTGCCAGTGAACAATAATGCTTCAGGTTCACAAATTGCATCCATAACCTTATCCCTGGGCTCAAACTTGCAGAGCATTCCTTCTTCTCCAGAGTTGGCCCAGTGTTGTGCCCTATTTCCTAAGAGTAGAATCACAGCCCCCTAGAATCATCATTTGAGCTGCTAAAGAATGCCACAGTATCGCATATCCTGGCTCTGCAAACAACCTATTCCTGTTAGCTATCACAGTCCTTCCTTAACTATTGGAAACACATAAAACCCCCTTTTTAATGGATTTCCAGGTTTTTTTAGTTTGCTTTTTACAGTGGGAAGGTAATTCCCTGCAGTTAATTTTTCACAGAAGCAGGAGCACGCCTAACTGGTGTCATTTTAATTAAACAGTATTTGCCCAAGCACTGACTTATAAACGTGACTTTCATTTTCATAGACCTACTTGAGGATGGGCTTTCTTTGATTTTATTATAGAAAAAATTAAGAAGGGAGCCAGAAGGAAGGTATAGCTGTTTTAAGTATGTACTTAATTAAGCCTTTCCAGTCACTTGATGGTAGCTTGTAGCAATGACAAAGCTACTGTAACACATGAATTTCACCACAGGCAAAGTGGTATGCCTCTGAATGTACTTTCTTAGCTTTATATAGTTTTTGAACAAGTAGATTCGAACATAGTGACTTGTAAGTCTGAGAGTATACTTCAGTGAAAGGAAAATATTTCATAGATTAAAAACTTTTAAAGTTCATGTTTATGGTGTGTTTGATAGAAAAACAACTTACAGCCCAGTGCAGTGGCTCATGCTTGTAATCCCAGCAGTTTGGGAGGCTGAGGAGGGCAGATAACAAGGTCAAGATATAGAGACCATCCTGGCCAACATGGTGAAACTCCATCTCTACTAAAAACACAAAGATTAGCTGGGCGTGGTGGTGCACGCTTGTAATCCCAGCTACTCGGGAGACTGAGGCAGGAGACTTGCCTGAACCCAGGAGGCAGAAATTGCAATGAACCGAGCTTACACCACTGCACTCCAGCCTGGGGGATAGACTGAGTCTCTGTCTCAGAAGAACAAAAAAAAAAAAAAAAAAAGAAAAGAGAAAGAATAATTTACATCTACAGAGAAAATTCCTTTTGTTTCACTCTATTTTCATTTATCCTAGCCCACATAAAATCTAACCAAATCAGTTAGCTCTGAATGCAAAAATTTTCTCCCTGCAGTATAATTGTTCTTTCACTTTCTTGGGAAAATTACATAATATTTCTATAGCCACCACAATTACCTAACTTGATCTGGTGATTTTCATAGCTTGTTGGAGCATTTAAATAAAAAGAGTGATTTTTAAGGCAATAAGTGAATAGAAACACATAGGTAAATTTTGTCTTCTCTTTATTAATACAATAGGATAGATGAATATATAGTGACAACTTTTTACACCACATAGTATAGTTATAGCTTTGCACTAGGAGAGGGGCTCCATTCATTTTTAAAATTGTATCAAATTCTATATAGACCGACTTAATGCACTTATGTTGTCTTCAATTATCGCCTCAATTTAAATTTATAATCTTCACAGTACAGTCTAAAAGAAAAGTATGTGCTTTTAGGATAAACAGATGTAAGTTTAATACCTGGCTCAGTAACATAGCTTATAAGTAAGCCAGAATATCAAAATATATACATATATAGACAGACGTTTTTCCCCTTTTCATAGCTTTAATAGCAATATTTTCTCCCTGGAAGTCATTTTCTGGTGATATAAAGGCTTGGTATTTTCTGTAGATAACACAATAGAAAATCAAAATATGCAGATGGAAAATAAATGGTATATAAAGATATATATATAGACACTGACATACACAGATATAAATAGATATCAGGTGTGTATATATCTATTGTATATATATGATAATGCACTGCATAAGAACAGAACATTTCAATCAATGATGGACCACATATACAACACGGTGGTCCCATAAAATTATAATATCATATTTTTACTGTATTTTTTCTATGTTTAGATATGTTTAGATACACAAATACTTATTATTGTATTAGAATTGCCTACAATATTCAGTACAGTAATAAGCCACACAGGTTTATAGCCTAGGAGCAATAGACTGTACTATATAGCCTTGATGTATAGTAGGCTATGCCATTTAGGTTTGTGTAAATATACTTTTTGATATTCACACAACAATAAAGTCACCTAATGGCACATTTCTCAGAATTTATCTTTCATTTATCATAAAAATGAAATGAGATAGTTAATTAGTCCATTCTCACACTGCAATATAGATACTCTCTGAGACTGGGTAATTTATAAAGAAAAGAGTTTTAATTGATTCACAATTCCGCATGGCTGGGGGCGCCTCGGGGAACATACAATCATGGTGAAAGGTGAAGGGGAAGCAGGCATATCTTACATGGTAGCAAGAGAGCAAGAAAGCAAAGGGGGGAGTGCCAGATGCTTATCAAACAACCAGATTTCATGAGAACTCACTCACTGTCACTAGAACACCATGAGGGAAACTGCCCCCATGATCCAATTACCTCCCACCAGGTCTCTCACTCAACATATGGGGATTACAATTCAGAGTACAGTTTGCATTACAATTTGAGATGAGATTTGGATGGGGACACAGCCAAATAATATCAGATAGTATAGACAATATAATACATTATACTTAAGTGTTGACAATAAGCTATAGTATATTCAAGGGACTGTGTTAAAGTGCCTATTACAGTGAATATATTGTAAATGCTCATATGTGGTACCTATTAATATGGATATTATTTTATAAATTTATAGAGGCCAAATATAAGATTTTCAACAATTCAAGATACTCAAAACTCTACACAATTTCACTTCACTTCTATAAGCTCCCAAACATATTTATTATCATAAATTGAGAAATTAATGAAAATCTTAAATTTAATTACCTTCCTTCCAATATTGTGAACAGTTTCCTGCTTCTGCCTTCCTTTGTCATCTGTCACTAGGGTTATATTTTTCCAGCAGGGGTGAGAATTAGAACACACAATTGCTCATATATAAACTTAATCCTACCAATATTTACTGAACAACTCTGAAGAGGATTAGGAATAGATGTTGAGACCCTATACAGAAATGGACACTTAGATTTTCCTCTAACACATAGAAATGTGAGGGAAACTCATTGCTCACAAGTATCTAGTATATGATAAGACCTATACATAAATTATCAAACTTACGTCTTCATTAAACAATGGAGTAATGTCCTTTTCTCACTTCGTAGATAAGGAAACCAGCTAAAGTTAGGTCACTCATTCAAGGTTGCACAAGCAGTGAGACTTAACTGGCTTAAGGGGTTTGCTAATATAATATATGGACATACAATGTTATTTAGACTGTAAAATTTTTACTATTGCCTCACCATTTTCAAATGAAAATGTTTTAATTGTGTTTCTCTGAAGCTTAAAGTCTTTTCATGTAGAGTCAATATAAATAATTGCTTTCCTCTGCGGCAAGATTCTCACTGGTAGCTTAGACTCCAAAGAAGCATTTTCCTCTTTTTCATCTCTTTAATAGCAATATTTCTTCACTGGATATTATTTTTATTGATTTAATTTTGGTGTTTTCTACAGATAACACAAGATCAAAATGTGCAGAAATAAAATAAATAAGGTATGAGGCTCACCTGCTGTCCATCGGCAGTGCATTGGCAGTGATTCCGTTTGCTTTACTGCAATCTTGAAAGGCATCCTGCTCCCTGACAGTGATGCTACCACGCCTCAGCAGTGGCTACAAAAGCAGCTTCAGGTGATTAAGTATCAGTCTTTATGTTATAAAACTGCCCATAATGTCTTTTGTCACTAGTACTTACGTCTCAAGCCTTTTTTTATTTTCTGTAGATTCAACTCTAACATTGACAAAGAAAAAAATGCTCACCTGGCATGTTTTGTCATTCAAGCCTTTTACCTTCTATTGATGGCTAAAAAATATTGCTATACTCATTTATAAAAAAAGCAAAAAATAAATAAAATGTATTTCTAAAAATGTTCACAATTGCACATGACTTACAATCTAAATATACTTCTTGAGTATTTTTAAGCATATGAAATTGCATTGTTTTCACTAATATCTTCTAAGAAAATATTTATTTCAAATAGCATCTTAGCATGTTTACTGTTGTGGGTTTGTGGTGTGTAGTTAAGTGTCTATTGAAATTCTTATACAATGTGGTTTATATAAATCATAGACAAGAAAACTGTTGTAAAAAAAAACATGGGTTTATTCAATCGAACAATATAGGTTGTCTGAATGAAGATGTGTAGTTAGAAAAGATGTGGAGATCTAATAATATTCATATATGTTAGCTCAAGGGGGAAGCTATTCTAGACCTGAAGCACCATGACTCTAGATAAAGATATGCAGATAAGTCAGCACTAGATACATTAATTTAAGGATTAAGAAGCATTAGTTCACATAAAATTTTAAATGTATCTCCCATCCATTCTTTCTTAATTTGTTCCTTCTTCTGTTCCTATTTCCATTGATAAATGAATTTGCTTGCTCTGCTTTATTGAATTAGGATAAAAAAGTTAATGGAGACAAGTGTCAAGTTACTTTGGAAAGAGGATTCAGTCTACCTTACTAGAATCTATTACGAAATATAATGTTTGTGTGCTCACAACTGCATATCCAGAACCAATTCTAGAAGTCTGTGGCTGCTAACTGATAATTTTATCAGGAAGAATCATTTATTTTCAAATATCTTACCTAAAAGGTTGCCATTTCAAACTGATTTTGATGATCAAATAAACTCACTATTTATAATATTGATACCTTGGAAGAAGGCTACATGTCAGTTTCTCACACCTTAATGCTGATCAACAAATTGCTACTTTTTTTTTAAGTGGTAGACAAATTCAATTGAGGGAAATGTGTTACAGTGAAATATTTAAAATATTTTATATGAGTGTGATGTACACAGACTGAAATAATCTATATTGGAAACCTTTGGACAGCTCAAAAGCAGTATGAGATCCTGGACATATGGCAGGACACATATTAAAGTAAAAGCAGCAAAATTCTCCAACCTTATTGATCCGTGTCAGACTGTTATATGGCTTATGAATATATTTTGAAATGTATCACAATGTCATAAAATAATATGGAGTTTATTATTTACTCTTTCCTTGGTGACATAAATCTCTGATTAAATCCAATTAATCAAAACTAAAATATTGAATATCTAAACAGTATTAAGATTAGAAAGAAATTTTAGGAAACTTGGGTCAGAGGAAACAGAAAAATATTAAAATCTGCAACGTGGTATCATATAAATAAGAAATCCAAAAGTACAAAACTAGAATAATGAACAAGGCTGGAAATGCACATATGTGCATACTTATCTACTTGGTTCACGCTCCCTGCTATACCCAAACCCAGGATTTAAACAAAACAAGACATTAATTTCATAGAATTACCAGTTAATTTCCAAGTTTGATTCATTTATATTTAATACATAAATTGTTCAGTTTTTGTGAGGTTTCAATTTTGAGAATTTTTTACTTTTTTTAGTCTGAAAGGTTTTATTCCATTGTGCCTTTGATTTTTTTTTCTACTGAAACATCAATCATTTTTTGTTTTAAGGATATTTATGTCGTTACTTTTATACTTTTAATCTCTGCATATTCTAAAATATTCTTGTGTTTTTCCTTAACAATATGAACCTATTTTAATGCATTTTACTTCAGTCTTTACTCATACCAATGAGGATTTAAAACCATAACAATTATACATATATTTTTCCTTATCTTGGGCAAGTCTAAATGAATAAAGCCTATCTTATAGGGTAGACATAAACATTTTAGTAAAATGATGTCATGCTTACAAATGTGTGTCAAGGGTACTGAAATTTTTCTATTTTAATATGACAGATGTACACACATATACACATACTTTATGTGTTTTAAATATATATAAATATGCTTTATTTGGATACAGTTTACATATAATAAAATTCACTCACAGTGTAATGTTACTTAGTACTTCACAGAGTTGGTTAATAATCATAATCAATTTTAGAATGCTTCACCACACCAAAACATAACCTTCTACTCCTAAAGCATCATACTCCGTTCCCTATCTCCTGCTTTAAGTAATTATTAATCTTCTGTTTGACTATCTTAGATACTTAATGTAAGTGAGTTCATTAAAAATGTGTTTTTTATAGTTGACTATGTTAATTGAGCATAATGTTACTTTTATATAGATTTATTCTCTCTTCCCACTTTTGTGCCGTTGCCATTATACGTATTACATGTAAATGTCTTACAACTCCAACGATACGTTGTTATAAATGTTACTTCATTTAATTTCAGGCCTGTTTGAGAAGCTGAGAGAAAAAAATGAAAGCAAGTATATATTTATAGAGTTTTTTATGTTAATATCCTTGTTTACCATTTTTACTTCTCTTCATTTGTTCTTATGAATTTGAGTAACCATCTGATGTTATTTCCCTATGGAACTACAACTTAATTTCCACCTACTTCCTTTGTGTTGTTATTGTCAAATATACTACATTTTTATATGATAGAGACCTAATAGTAAGAATAGTGGCTTTAATTCTTTTTAAATTAGTTAATAGAAAAAAAAAGAAATATGCATTTATACTATGTCATATCATTAAATTACATTTACCATTACTCTGCTTCTTTGTGTGTCTATTTAAATTATCATCTTTGGTCACTTGCTTTATACCTTTAGAACTTCTTTTATTAATTCTTATAAGGCTCTGCAGCTAGTAGTGAATTCTCTCAGTTTTTATTTGGAATTAACTTTTTTCCTCTTTCAATTATAAAGATAAGTTTGTTTATGTAACATTTTTGGTGGTGTTTTTTTATTTTCCTTCAGCACTTTGGATATGTTACCCCATTGCTTTCTGGGTTCTATTAACTGTTGAATAAACTGTTAATCTAATTGAGGTTCACTTTGTTTGATGTTATGTTTTTCTCTTGTTGCTTAAAAAATTTTCTCTTTCTCTTTCAACATTTTTACTATGTTATGTGGTTGTGGACCTCTTTTCATTTATTCTACTTAGAGTTCATTTTGTTTTTCTTGTGTGTGTGTGTGTGTGTGTGTGTGTGTGTGTATGAATATACATGTGTATACATATGTGTGTATATATGAATATATTATTACTTTTGATGATTAAAACTGTAATTATTTTTGCACCAACCTAATATATAACTATATATGTATGCTGTAAAATGTGTATGCATATATGAATATATATGAATATATGTATGAATATATATGAATATATGTGTGTGAACATATGCACACACACATATACATAAATATAAACACACATTAATATATTTTCATATATATACACACACTTTTTCACCAATTTGTAATCTGTAAAACCATTATTTATTTAAATATTTTTTCTGCTTTTCTCCGCTTTATGACTATTTGCATTAAAAGTACGTTGCACATTTAATAATATTCCACATTTCTTTGAGTCACTTTTTATTATTTTTTTCTGTTATTCAGAGTGCAAAATTTCAATTGATTTTTCTTAAAGTTCAATGACTGTTTCTTTTGCCAGTTCAAATCTACTGTTGAATCACCATAATTTCTTTTTTATTTTATCTACTGTATCTTCAAACTCTAGCATTTCCATTTTTTTCTTTTTGTTGGAATCAACACCAAAATTAACCACTTTTCTTTTTCAGTCATTTCAATAATGTCTACTTGAAGACATTATACCATAAGATTTTCTTTAAATATAATCCATTGAAGTTTTTTACCGGCATTTGTCTCCAGTGTCAGATACGGAATTACCCAGGTGAAAAAAGTGTCTTCGTTATTCATGAACAAATTGTATCATGCCTCAGTTTATACTAATGAGGTGACTTACGCTGAGTCCCTAGATAGCTGTAGAATGTGGTTTTATCAACAGATAAACAATGATTGGAGGGCTGGGACTTTTAGCCAGATCAGGCTCTGTGGAAGGAAAGGACTGGAGATTGAGTTCAATCATGTGACTAATGATTCAATCAACCAAGCCTATATAATAAGACTTCAGTGACAACTTTGGAGACTGATTCTCAATGAGGCTTCCTCATTATTCCTCATTGGTGAGCACACTGATGTACCAAGAGGGTGACATATTCTGATTACAGAGAGAGCACACAGAAGTTCTATATCTGAAACCCTCACAGTTCTTGTCTAATGCGACTCCTCATTTGGCTGTTCCTGAGTTGTATCTTTTATAATAAAACTGTAATCATATATATGATGTTTTTCTGAGTTTTATTAGTCATTTAATGAATTATTAAACCCGCGAGAGATCTGGAAAACTAAATTGATAGCCAGTGAGTGAGAAACGCAGGTGGCATGGGGATCTTACTTAAAGATGTTGTTCAAAGTGAAGTTAATCTTGTAGTGGAATGGACTCTTAGCTTGTGAGCTCTACAATAAGTCTGAATGACTAACACCAGAACTGAATCATGGTAAACCAGTTGGGGTTCATATCAGAATAGAAGCATCCACAGGTTTTCCCCCTCTATTGCTTCCCAATGACACAGCCAGTGGGCAGGGGGTACTTGGAGAAACTCCAAACAGCCTGCCCACCTGGGTGGAACCTCAAGAAATTCAGGATGTTTGTAGTAGGGAGGAGCCTGGCCCCTCCTTTTCCTGTATGGAACCTGGGATTTCAATGGCTGGAAAGGAAGCGCTCTAGCAGGAACCCTGGCTTCGTGAGAGTCCCTGTTTCCCCCTTATTTTTCCTCTTTGCACTCAATAAGACAGAGTTCGAGACCAGCCTGGCCAACATGGTGAAACCCCATCTCAACTAAAAATGCAAAAATCAGCCAGGTGTGGTGGCAGGTGCCTGTAATCCCAGCTACTCAGGGGGCTGAGGCAAGAGAATCACTTGAGCCTGGAAGGCGGAGGTTGCAGTGAGCCAAGATCACACCACTGCTCTCCAGCCTGGGCGACAGAGCAAGACTCTGTCTTGGGACAAACAAAAACAAAAACAAAAACATAAAACCTTGTCTTACTTACCATTTAAACAGTCTGTGAGCCTGAATTTTCAAGACCATGGGACAAAGAACCCCATCTTTAACTGAACTAAAGAAAAGTCCGGCAACACGAGTCAGTGTTTGTCATTTGCATTACTGATAAGGTATTTACTGGGAAAACAAAAAATCCAAGAGTGAGAAGTGGTCACTCTACGTAAAAAAAGGTTATTAAAAAATGAATGAAAAAGTATTTTGAGGGAAATGGGTGATAAGACAATAACCAGGAGGTCTTGGGAAAGTTGAGACATTTGTATAATGAATGAGAGGATAAGAGAATATTATGAAATTGGCAAGGACGTGAGATTCTAAAGACAAGGTAGTTAGAATTGTTGCCACTTTTGGGGTAATAGAATTTCCCCTTTAAAATATACTTCTCAAAAACACACATCAAAATATTTAGAATTCTATTTTTAATTCTTTGGAGAAATTTACTAAAAGAGGCTATATTAAAACCCAAACCTCATTTCAGGAAGTGAATCAGGATCTACAGATCAACAACAATTTCTTTATGACGTCAATGTTCATATTCTTCACTCCTTCACCCCTCATATATTTTGGACAGTCTAATTTAGAAGATTACTGAAAGTTTTCTCTCAATTCTCTGGATATTCTTATATGAGTATCTTGAAAACATGCTATATTAATCCCTTTCTAGTTAAATTTAGCATCTCTCTAATAAAAATAAAATAATAATTAGTCTATGCTAATTTTCATTAAGGTTGATAATGCATATGAAAAACTTCTTGTATTTTATAAATTATCATATAAATATGTTTTTGTTTTTAATGTTTAATGGGAAATTGCCACCGTCTTTGAACCAAAAAAATAGTCAATATATTTAACATTAACATTAAAAACAGTCCACATTTTACTATTCACTTTGAGTTATTTTATAATTCGTGTTTGGAAAACTGATCTTACATCATGATGTGGTAATAATAAAATGGGTATTGAACTATGGATTCAGGAGAAATAAGTTCTAGTCTTGGCTCTTTTCCTGCGTGGCTTTGGGAAAGTTACTTTCTTGTCTGAGCTCCATTTTTCTCATTTCTTTAAATAGACAAAAACTTGATAGACAAGATATATATATATATATATATATAAAACAAGCCCACTGAATATGACTCAGAATATGATTAGAACAAAAATTTATTTTTGGTCTCTCACGGTTCTTCGAAAATATATTCAACAGACGTAGGGTGTTTCTTTATCACAGTAGGATTCTGACACCCCATGAAGGATTGTTCCAAGGGAGAACACATTCTTGCAATACTCAGCCTCCAATACCTCGTATAGCAACATCTTTTTAAGAGGATACCCATCATACTTCATTTAGACTTCAATGGCTCAGCTCTGGATAGCCTTCATAGGCAAACACTTTCCATAATGTTCATATGCTTTTACCTCATACCATGTGCCACTCCCTCCTGCATCTACACCTTCATCACTTTGCTAAAACTTGGATTACTAACGCCGGCCCAGTGTCTCATATCGAGGGCCTAAGTGGCTTATGCTCCAACACCATATGGCAGGCTGCCACACTATGGGGATGCCCTCCTCTTCTCTTCAGTATCCGACATGCATATCTGGGTGCTCTCCTGGACACAGAACTTCCTCATCCCACACAGGTGCTGAAGCCCCATGCCAACTACCACCCATTCTCTCTCACTTAGGCACAGATACTCACCATTGTTATCCTTATCTAAACGTTCTTGAATATAATTTGTCAGGACTGGAGGAAAAAAGCAAAAAAAAAAAAAAAAAAAAAAAAGAGTAGAAGAAGAAAGAATAACAGGATAATCTGGCAAAAACATTTGAATTATTTCAATCAAAGAAAATTTAAAGTCTTGTGTTTATTTACCCAAACATTTACCAATTCTTACTGTTGTTCATTTCTGTACACGCAAGTTTGTATCTGTAAGCATTTTTCTTTAGGTCGATCATTGTCTTTACCATTATTGTCTGGACCTTTCATTCCATCATTGTCTGTCTCCATTGTTTCCAATACAGAGTCAGTCACAATTCATATTACTGTGACTCTATGGGCAATGCACATTTTTTCTTTCCTCTTTCAACGAGTTCTGTTTATCTTTGATTGTAAGTATTTTGATTATGATGTAGCAGAATTTTTTAATGTACCTGGAGTTTTGTTGAGCTTATTGGACTTGTAATGGCATATAGGCAGAAGGTAAAATTAGATTTTTTTCTACCAAAATTGGAAAAAATAATTAACATTATTTATTTATCTGCACCATTGCCTTTCTCTTTATTTTATATTGAATCCAATGGTATGTAAGTCAAACTCCTTGATATTTTGCAAAAGTAAGATTTTTTTGTGTGTGAACTAGTTGTTTTCTTTCACGTTCTTTAGATAGGATCATTTCAATAGATCTGTCTCTCATTTCAAGCTTTTTCTGCTCTCTCTTATTTGTGGTAAGCCCATCTGTTTATTTTTTCATTTCGATTATTACATTTTTTCATTCTAGACTTTCCATTTTTACTTTACTTTTTTTTACTTCTTACTTTTATAGATAACTTCCTTTTAGTCAATAATTATGACCTCAGTTCCTATTAGGTCACTAAATATTTATGAAGATCACCTCAGATTTATATTATCTCAGCTGCTATTTCTTTCAAATAAGGAACTTTCCCCATTCCTTTGCATGTAAGAAAATGATTGATTTTCTAGCTTCCTTTATCTTCTTCTTAAGTGTGTTGATCTTGGTTCCAGTAGCCAAATAATTTCTGAACTCCAAAACCAAAATACGCATTTTGCAACAGCTATAACTGTTCAGTTATTGCAGTCTTTTTCTGTGGCATTTTACTGAGAACCTTAGAATTTTTCATAGGCATGGGCAGTTTAGATGTAATCTAAGGATTTGTGCAGAGCTTACATGTATACTTTGGGGATCTTTCAACTAGAACTCCTTTCTTTATGGGATTTCTTCTCTCAAAACCCAGCCATTCTCGTTGCTTTCTAATTCTGTCTTCTGATACTCCAAGCCATTGTCTGAGGCTTTCTACTTTAGTTATGGGCACTAAGCAACTTGGAATGTAGAGTTCCCACAGAGGACAAGACATGTAAGAGTAGCTCTCGCTCATTGCAGCCCCTTGTGTCAAGGGGCACATAACCTTGAGTTTCTGTCTTCCTTTGTCACTTTCTAGTAATAATGCCTGATACTATTGTATTTTATATATATTCAGTTCTATAAATATTTTAGCTTCTTTCATCTCTATTATGTTACATGGAGATATGTATGGAACCAATTAAGAAAATAGTTGAAAGATTTTAAAAAATCATTTTTTGTATTCTTTTTCATTATGGTGTAAAACACAGGAGGAAAGCAAACATGATGTTTCTTTAAATCTTAAAATTAAACCAGGGACGAGGATACACAACAGCAATAATATGGAATGACCCTCCCTTCCCCCCAGAAATAAGCCCACTCTAGGAATTGAAGAGAAATCATAAACCTGTGAGCCTACCGAAGTCTGTGACAACTCCAATGGGAACTTCTTTAAAATATATTTTCATCTTCACATTCAAATATAATTCTTCATCCTACCTGGAATCATGAATGATTTGTTTACTTTTCTTTCTTGGAGAGGTTGAAAATTTCAAAAAAATGATTCTAATCAATAATGGAAGTTTAAGTTTTTCAACTTTTATTTTAGGTTCTAAGGTACATGTGAAGGTTTGTTACATAGATAAACACTTGTCATGGGGGTTTGTTGTACATATTATTTCATCACCCAGGTATTAAGCTCAGTAACCAACAGTTATCTTTTTTCTCCTTCTCCACACTACCACCCTCCCCCTCAAGAAGACCCCACTGTCTATTATTTTCTTCTTTGTGTTCATAAATTATTATCATTTAACTCCTACTTATACATGAGAACATGTGAAAGTACAGGTATGGGAACCACTAAGGCATTAAATACACCAAAGACTTGGGCAGAAAAGACCTGTGTTTGAATCTCAGCACCAAGAATTTTTTTTTTTTTTTTTTTTTTTTTTTTTTTTTTTTTTTTTTTTTTTGAGACAAGACTCTCACTCTGTCGCCTAGGCTAGAGGGTAGTGGCAAGATCTCTGCTCACTGCAAGCTCCGCCTCCTGGGTTCACACTATTCTCCTGCCCCAGACTCCCGAATTGCTGGGACTACAGGCACCCGCCACCAAGTCCGGTTAATTTTTTGCATTTTTAATAGAGACAGGGTTTCACTGTGTTAGCCAGGATGATTTTGATCTCTTGACCTCATGATCTGCCTGCCTCGGCCTCCCAAAGCACTGGGATTACAGGTGTGAGCCACCGTGCCTGGTCAGTACCAATATATTTCTTTTTTTTTCCTTCAAAAATTATTTTTAACAGTTGTACAACATTCTATTAAACGGATGTAGCATAATTTAAATATTGTTAAATTGTATGTTTAGGTTTTTTTCCAATTTATCACATAAAAATATATATAAGCAAACGAAAGTAATGTGAGATATCATATTTGTAAATGCTTCCCCACATCTCTGAATTTTTCTTTAGCTTAAATTCCTAAAAGTAGGATAGCTAAGTCAAAAGATAATGAAAACTTGTGTTTTAGCCAAAATATCTTGTAAGAAAACATAAATTTGTATTTCCAGCTAACATTTAATTTTTAACAACACTGGATATTGTTCTTCTAAATATGTGGTGGTTCATTATTTCTTTTTGTTTGCATTTCCATGAATATTGGTGAGGTTGAACATTTTTTCATGTGTTTATTATCCATATTCTGTTACAGATCATTCATGTCTCTTGCCAGTCTGTCTGTCTGTCCTTCCTTCCTTCCTTTCAAAATTGTCCGTTTGTAGATGACATGATTGTATATTTAGAAAACCCCATCATCTCAGCCCAAAATCTCCTTAAGCTGATAAGCAACTTCAGCAAAGTCTCAGGATACAAAATTAATGTGCAAAAATCACAAGCATTCTTATACACCAGTAACAGACAGAGAGCCAAATCATGAATGAACTTCCATTCACAATTGCTTCAAAGAGAATAAAATACCTAGGAATCCAACTTACAAGGGATGTAAAGGACCTCTTCAAGGAGAACTACAAACCACTGCTCAGTGAAATCAAAGAGGACACAAACAAATGGAAGATAACATGCTCATGGATAGGAAGAATCAATATCGTGAAAATGTCCATACTGCCCAAGGTAATTTATAGATTCAATGCCATTCCCATCAAGCTACCAATGACTTTCTTCACAGAATTGGAAAAAAAACTGCTTTAAAGTTCATATGGAACCAAAAAAGAGCCCACATTGCCAAGACAATCCTAAGTCAAAAGAACAAAGCTGGAGGCATCACGCTACCTGACTTCAAACTATACTACAAGGCTACAGTAACCAAAACAGCATGGTACTGGTACCAAGACAGAGATATAGACTAATGGAAGAGAACAGAGCCCTCAGAAATACCACATATCTATAGCCATCTGATCTTTGACAAACCTGAGAAAAACAAGAAATGGGGAAAGGATTCCCTATTTAATAAATGGTGCTGGGAAAATTGGCTAGCCATAAGTAGAAAGCTGAAACTGGATCCTTTCCTTATGCCTTATACGAAAATTAATTCAAGATGGATTAGAGACTTAAATGTTAGACCTAAAACCATAAAAACCCTAGAAGAAAACCTAGGTAATACCATTCAGGACATAGGTATGGGCAAGGACTTTATGTCTAAAACACCAAAAGCAATGGCAGCAAAAGCCAAAATTGACAAATGGGATCTCATTAAACTAAAGAGCTTCTGCACAGCAAAAGAAACTACCATCAGAGTGAACAGGCAACCTACAGAATGGGAGAAAATTTTTGCAACCTACTCATCTGACAAAAGGCTAATATCCAGAACCTACAAATAACTCAATCAAATTTACAAGAAAAAAACAAACAACCCCATCAAAAAGTGGGTAAAGGATATGAACAGACATTTCTCAAAAGAAGACATGCATACAGCCAACAGATACATGAAAAAATGCTCGTCATCGCTGGCCATCAGAGAAATGCAAATCAAAACCACAATGAGATACTATCTCACACCAGTTAGAATGGCAATCATTAAAAAGTCAGGAAACAACAGGTGCTGGAGAGGATGTGGAGAAATAGGAAAGCTTTTATACTGTTGGTGGGATTGTAAACTGGTTCAACCATTGTGGAAAACAGTATGGCGATTCCTCAAGGATCTAGAACTAGAAATACCACATGACCCAGCCATCCCATTACTGGGTATATACCCAAAGGATTATAAATCATGCTGCTATAAAGACACGTGCACACGTATGTTTACTGTGGCACTATTCACAATAGCAACGACTTGGAATCAACCCAAATGTCCATCAGTGACAAGACTGGATTAAGAAAATGTGGCACATATTGGAATAGAATGGCACATATGGCACATATGGAATACTATGCAGCCATAAGAAAGGATGAATTCATGTCCTTTGTCGGGACATCGGTGAAGCTGGAAACCATCATTCTCAGCAAACTACCGCAAGAACTGCAAACCAAACACCGCATGTTCTCACTCATAGGTGGGAATTGATCAATGAGATCACTTGGACTCTGGAAGGGGAACATCACACACCGGGGCCTATTATGGGGAGAGGGTGGTGGGGAGGGATGGCATATGGGAGTTATACCTGATGTAAATGACGAGTTGATGGGTGCAGCACACCAACATGGCACAAGTATACATATGTAACAAACCTGCACGTTGTGCACATGTACCCTAGAACTTAAAGTATAAAAAAAAAAAGAAAAAAAAAACAATATATTTCTTTTGTTGTCCTGGGAAAGTCACTTAGCCAGTCTGGGTCTGTTTTCTGTCTTTCTGGGTTTATATAGAGAGGATTGTTATTATTTGCCTTGCAGGGCCACTTTGAGGATTAAGTGTGATATGTAATATATAATAAATAGGACCTGACCAATAAATGTTAGTTATTATCTTTCAAAAAGAAAAGAACATGTGATATTTGGTTTTCTGTTCTTGCATTAGTTTGCTAGGTATAATGGCCTCCAAATCCATCCATGTTCCTGCAAAAGACTTGATCTTATTCTTTTTTATGGTTGCATAGTATTCAACGGTGTATATGTACCATATTTTATTTATCCAGTCTATCACTGACAGTCATTTAGGTTGATACCATGTCTTTGCTATTGTGAATAGTGCTGCAATAAACATTTGCATGCCTGTGTCTTTAGGGTATAATGATTTATATTCCTCTGGGTATAAACCCAGTCATGGGATTGCTGAGTCAAATGATAGTTCTGCTTTTTTAAAAAAATATTTTTTACTAAATAAGCAGTTTTTAATTTTTTTTAAATTTCAATCCATTTTTAGGGAGCAGGTGGTGTTTGGTTACATTAATAACTTCTTATTGGGGATTTGTGAGATTTTGGTGCACCCATCACCTAAGCAGTGTTCACTGTACCCAATGTACCCAATACATAGTCTTTTATCCCTCATCCCCACACGCCCTTTCCTCTAAGTACCCAAAGTCCAATATATCCTTATACCTTTGCTTCCTCATAGCTTAGCTTCCACTTGTGAGTGAGACTGAGTTACTTCACTTAGAATAATAGTCTCCAATTCCATCCAGGTTGTTGCAAATGCCATTAACTCTTTGAGTAATAACCTGCTTTCCACAATGGTTGAAATAATTACACTTTCATCAACAGTGTACAAGTGTTCTGTTTCCTCTGCAACCTCACTAGCATCTGTTATTTTTTGACTTTCTAATAATAACCATTCTGACTGGTGTGAGATAGTGTCTCATTGTGGTTTTGATTTGCATTCCTCTAATGATCAGTGATATTGAACTTTTATTTCATATGCTTGTTGACCACATTTATGTCTTCTTTTGAGAAGTATCTGTTCATGTCCTTTGTCCACTTTTTAATGGGGTTGTTTGGTTTTCTCTTACAAATTTGGTTAAGTTCCTGATAGATGCTAGATAATAGACCTTTGTAAGGTGCATAGTTTGTAATAATTTTTCCCCATTCTGTAGGTTGTTTGTTTACTATGTTGATAGTTGTTTGGGCTGTGCAAAAGCTTTTTAGTTTAATTATATTCCATTTGTCAATTGTTTGCTTTGGTTGCAATTGCTTTTGGTGTCTCTACTACAATGTTTTATAGGCTTCACCTGTTATTATTTCTGTTGAATAATGAAATGGAGAAAACAGAAAAAGGCAGAGCCTAGATTTCTGAGTACTTGCCTGAGTACTTTTCTTGATTATGGAGATAGGTATCTGACAGTTTTCTTTACGAAAATACCAGTGAGGTGTTTTTTTCGTCACTGATAGGACCCGACTCTAACTGACACCACCTGACAGAGAGTTGAAAATTATCTAGATGCATCCTTGAAAACAAGAGTATGCTATAATGTCATGGCAATTTTGGCACAGTCCCTAACCTGAGTGGCATGCCCTGCAAATTGCATTCTGTAAGATAACAGAATTTTTGTTTTGGTTGTTGTTTCTGTGTGGATAATAAAATGTAACTATGAGGTACCTGTGATTTATTTTTACTTTTGGAGATTTGTGTAAGGAAATAACATTTTAAAAGATGATCATGGAATAGGATAAGTAGAAAACATGCAAAGTTATATGTTGCTATAAGTAAATAAAACAAATTTCATAGTATCTATCTACATATCTGTCTCTCTGTCCATCTGTCTGTCTATCTATCTATGAATTGGTTTTGGTTCCAATACAAATTGGAATTTGTATCGTAGAGTTAACCCCAAAATGGAGCCACCTGTCGACATTATTGAGTGGTCTTAAACAGCATTACACTGTTCTTAATTTTATCTTCCTTTTATGACAAAACATAGCATCATTATTTCTTTTTAATTTTTATGGGTACATTAAAATAGTTACAAGGCATCATTATTTCTGATCCATGCCTTAATCTTCAGGATTAATTCTTTTAAAAAATGGCTTTAAAAATCAAGTCACATACCAAATGATAATAATTTTTTGAATGACATATAATAATTCCTCCATAGTCATTTCTATACCTTCATATATAATGATAAGATGTCACTATGCACAGACTAGAAGTTCTGTGTTAAACTTGACCATTAATTTTTGATTCTAGCATTAACTTGAACAATCTATGACACATTTTTTATAAAGGTATCTGAGGTTCTGAAATAATTTTTCTTTTTTTCTAAGTCATAGAGTGCCTTCTCTGCCAGGAAATATATGTCTACGTAGCTCAATTAAAAATTTAACACCCCCTTATTCCTCAGAGTGATGATTTTGTTAAATTCTGTTTAACTGATATCCTTAAACTTAATGGTTCTTTTTTTCACTCTTATCAGTTATAGAATGTCACTATTCTTTCACAACTAACTGATTCCTTAGTCAGCCTTGCTTTTTCCCTGAGGCACTGATACGGGAAGATCGTAAATTCTCTCACTGTAAGGAATTAATTGGCTATACAATACATCCAGCCTAGAAAACTCACTTGCCCAGCTCTGCTGCTGTTTGAATATGAGAGTTAAGACCACTGTAGAGAGGAAGTAGAGAATGGTGTCTCTGTTGTTATTGAACTCTATCTAGCCTTGTTAGTTTTGAGACTTCAAATAAGTTAATGGTCTGGACCATAGCTGTTTCCTCATGTGTGTAGACTGAATATTTATAACATTTATCTATGTGTTCTGCATTATTAAATATGATGATATGTGTAAAGTGTTTAGTACATATTTGTCACATTGATTGTTTAATAAATATTAGATGATATCATTGTTGCTGTTATTTTACATCAAGTTCCAAAGGGAGCTTGTATCCTAAGAACCCTCTGGGATACATCCCAAATTTACTGAAAGTCTTCTGTAACTTATGATATTGAACTAAATAATATGATGCAATAGTTTTCTATAATTTAACGTTAAATATTTTCTGAAGTTCTGTTTCTTTTTCTAGAGTCTGCATGTTTACTGTTGGCTTAAATATGCTTTTTCATAATTGAAGAATTTAAAAATGTTTCATATGTTTAAAAGAATAAGTGTATTATGATATAGCCAACTACAAACACATCTACATACAAAATCATACAAAAAAATATGTTTTGTTTTTTGAGATGTGCTAGCACTGGTTCTGCCTTCAAACAGGGCAGAAAATAAGATGGTATCAGAGGTTCTGCCAGCTCTGAACACATAAACATGTGCAACTTCTATAAACTAATATGCAGTACATCTTGTTTAAATGCATTGCAAGAGCAAAGAGGCATTTTGTTTACTTACTGAGATTTGAATGATGAATGTTTTGAATACTTCAGGGCACATTCTAATTATGTCTCTATTCTTTCAAAGAGCAAGATAGAATATATGGGGATGTTGAATTATAACATTTAAATTAATAGCAAAATTATTAATATATTGTAAAAAAAATCTTTACCATGGTAAATATATAAACATAGCAAAAGGGCAATTTCTCCCTATTCTGAGCTGATCAATGATCACTGGAAATGGAAATGAACCTCAGGCTTGTCACCCTTTCTTGCTCCATGTACGGGTCATTTTATCTTCTCTTTATGCATATAGGTTACATGAGGGGAAGTGTGAACACCTGAAAAAGATAGATGTTCAGATAGAAAGGAGAAAGAATAGATACTTGTAGGCACACAGTAAGATACTTACATATACAATATGCTCATATGTTTACAAAAAGATATTTATTAGATCTCTTGTTTTGTTGGGTTTTGATTTTCTTTTATGATACAGCATTAAAAATGCCCAATACTGTTTTTAATATGTTTACTCTAGAGCTATAAATGCTTTAGATGAGATCCAGCATTATAATTTTCTGCCAGTTTAATTGTTGTTTTTAAATTTCTAACTATTTATTTACTTATCTAGGAATCTCTTAATTATGAAAAAGTAAGTGTGCAAAAGATGTCATTCAGTTTAAGCACTAATTAGCCTCTCTACTTGATTTAACATGATTTCCCCCTCTCGTAATGATTTCAATCAATCAATAAGCATGTAGATATGGGCACCCAGAAAGTATATTCAAAAGCATGCTGTCTATGTATGATTGGTTTGCTGGATCCATAGTAGGGCAATAAGCTTTGCTCTTTCAGAAATTTGTGACTTAAACTTAAAATGCTTTGCATTGAAGTAGATTAATGATAATGTCCTAGAGAAACATAGGTAAACATTTTTGCTCCTAAGGACTCTAGAAGTTCTAAGATTGGTGGCTTTCTCAAGATTTTGTGGTTTAATTATATCTTCTTTTCTATGAAATAATACTGTATCCTTCACAAATTTTTCCTCTGTTCTACAGATCCAAAGTCAATATTTCTCACTTGAAAGGAAAAGCAATTTAGCTCCAAAAATAACAAAAAATGAAATTTTATTGTAGTTGAAATGGCAGGAAAATAAAGCCATCGATATCACCCTTCATCTCTTAATCATTTCAGACATGGATTTGGGCACCAGTGCATGTAGCTACCAAATAATCTCTTCTGAATGAGTGGAAATGGTCAGTTATATAAAAGCTTTAAAAGTGTAGGTCTGTAAAAAGTATAAACCCATAATGATACCAGCTATTCTTCCCTGATTCTCCAATGCTCGCAAAACAGATGAGCAGACAGACTCCATCTGTCAAGGAACGTTGTAAAGAAAAAACATATTGTTAATTTCACTTGAGCTGCATTGTTTTTAGCTGAACCTCTGCGACTTTTTTTTTTAACATTTTGGAAACTTACTTCTTGCTAGTGATTTCTTCTACTGCTTGAATTTAACATGGACATCAAGTTGTGTAGCCTAAAGCAAATATTTGTTTACTGAAGGTTATTGTGTAACTTGTAAGATAATTAATATTTCTGTTTTACACTTGACACTTAATATGTAGTGACATTTACATCTGTATATTTCAGTAAGCACATATTCTACAAATCCAGATCGAGATGAAATTCCCCATTGCAGTATTGACTGTTTCAATAAAAGATATTAGAAGAAGCATATTACTCTTTATACAGATATTTTCATTTTCAAATTGTATAGTTTTTGCAGGGTGTATTATGTTGCAAATTAACTACAAAGATGAAGAAAATTACTAAACCAATCATGTATGGGATAGATTTTTCCTACAAATACGGCTTTATTCTAAGAGATTGTGTTATAATTACCAAACAAAGTACTCTTTGTTGTGGCTTCAACCAATTTTCTCTTGTTTGATTTACAGTTTTGTGACGTCTTTATGTATAATAAACTATAAAATTTATGCTAATATAAACAGATTATTTCTATCTGTTCTTTTTAAACAGTTCTGTGACTTTATCATGAGGAAGAATACATAGTTACTTAAACAAATAGTGAATTTAATTGATTACATTGTACGTGTGTATGTGTGTGTGCATGTGTGTCTGTGCCTTGCTCATTTGTGAGTATACAATTCTGGACTAGGCTATAAGATATAATATAGGGCCTCATAAGTTTGCTTGGAAAGTAAAATATATACATATGTATATATAAAAGAGAGCAAATATATATATATATAAAAGAGAGTAAATATATATATGCAATATATATGTATGGACACATATCTGTATATTAACAGACATATAGACATGTGGACAGATATGTAGATAAATAAAGCTATACTACAGAAGATAATATTTGATAACATAATATGAGCTGCATAATGCTTGAGGCATTGCGAAGGTGTGTCATGATGAAGAGTTTTCCGACAGGTAACTGTGGTACTAGGCCCGGAAATAATTATATTTTCATGCAGAAGAGAGATAGAGGGAGAGAAATGTTGAGAAAGTGTGAGATAAAATAACCTGGCAAAGAGCATTATAGTCTGTATTTTAGCGCTATGTTAAATGTATTACATAGTTTTTATTTCATTCTTGTTTGTCTTATTTAAGACAGAAAACAGACAAGAAGATAGATATAGCTTTGATTAACTAGTCAGGCCGAATTCTACCCAATTGCAGAATGTGATTTATTCAGATGATATATCTCTGTTAACTTTTAGTGTAACATACAGGATTTCAGTTTTAAAAATAGTAATAACCATGCTTTAAAAATATGAGCATTCTACAATTATCTTTTAGATTTAGTGTTCTCTGCAACTATTTGGAGATTCATTTAAAATATCTATTAAAATATTTATTTCAGCAAGTCATTACTTCAACACACATCATTTTGCATCAAATGATTAGTACATCTTTGTTTAAATAAGTTCTCCATTTACTTAAGTGAAAATGAGAGATTAAGAAGACCTGCTGTAAATTATACAATATGACACTAGGAAGCCCAATGGGAATAACTTTTAACATAGGCTTTCAAAAAAAAAATGTATATATACACACACACACATATATATATATATGATTTGCTGAAATTAAAAGCCTTAAGTTCTAATACATTTTAACTGATGTCTGTGGTGTTACATTCTTGGGTATTTATTTTAAAGTATTGATTTATTTGTGTATTCATTTTAAGGCTATTGACTAAGAGTGAACATTGTTGCCTTATAAAGCATGCTAAATGTGACAAAGTAATTTCATTAACATGTTTCTTTTTCCTACCCTTTTTCCCCTAAAGTATCCCTGATAATGTAAGAAAACTAAGTGAAGAGGCTAACAAATTTAAGTGGAAAAGAGTGGCATAAAAAGAAGAAACACAGCATCTCTCTCGGATAGTCCATAAACCTTTAAGCAAGGAGAGTGATGATTGGGTAGAATTCCAAGACCTTTCCTGCAAGGGTAGAAGTTGTGCTTCCTTTTGCTAAGTATCAGAAGACCTTCGAGGAGTGGTAAAGAGTCTTTGAACAGAGTTTCTTTAATTCACATCCAGCCCAGGTTTAATCCACATCTAACCTAGTGACGTCTGTTAGAATTTATTTTTGTTATTTTATAACTAAGGGAGCAAGTGCCTCTTTTCTTGCTTCAGTAAAATAACATTGTATGCAGATGAGGTCTATGTATGCCTTGCATAGTAGCTGATGCTCACTTTCACAATAACAAATGATCTGTGTTTGAGCTATGTAGTTTCTAATTTACTTTTGAACAGTTTTCACTAAGTCATTCACTGGAACAAGAAGTCCCATTTAAACACTGTGAGCTTTTCAGGATAGGGCTAAGTTATTCTCATATTACCCATCAATAAACAATAAATGTTATTTTCATTTCAAAATTATAAGTTGATAATCCATTGAAGTTTCCATTTTAAATATTATCTTAGGTCATTCCTAAGACAATCTCAAAGACATTGCTTCCTTAACATTCCAGAATACCAATTTTGAAAAACTATTCAAGTGTTTAAACAGAAAAGAAGGGAGTTTATGGTAGTGGAATACATCAACATCTCTAACAGAATACTTTACCTTAAGGAAAACAGGTCTCAACTTGGAAACAATAAAAATGTTAAGGATTGGCCGGGCACGGTGCTCACGCCTGTAATTCCAGCACTTTGGGATGCTGACACGGGTGGATCATGAAGTCAAGAGATCAAGACTATGCTGGCCAACATGGTGAAACCCAGATCTAGTAAAAATACAAAAAAAATTAGCCGGGCATGGTGGCAGGCCCCTGTAATCCCCGGTACTTGGGAGGCTGAGGCAGGAGAATTGCTTGAACTTGCCAGGCAGAGGTTGCAGTGAGCCGAGATCATGCCATTGCACTCAAGCCTGGGCAAAAACAGTGAAACTGTCAAAAAAAAAAAAAAAAAAAAAAAAAAAAAAATTAAGGATTTGCTGATATTTTAATTTTTAAAAAATGTCATAAAGATCAACAATTTGATTTTTTCTTCTTTGTGCTTTCACTAGGATGGAAACATTTAAGATGTTTACCAACTTTTCCTAAGTAATATCATATCTACGATTAAGTTTAAAACTCATTTGCTCATATATTCAGTTATAAGCTTCCTATAAAACATTGCTGCATATTTTCTGTTAAACTCATACAGCTAACCCATCTGACCAAAAGTGTATTGTTTCTGTCTTTGCAATATTTACCAATTGTTATAACAGACAATTGTGATAAGGGTAATAACTCTTCTTTAATACACCACTTATGGTTTACAGTTACTTAAATAAACCTTTCTATGCTACAGAAATCTTAATAAATCATAAGGACAAGCTTGGTCACAGTGACTTGTTTCTTGATTACCTGAAAGCACACTGGGTGAATTTTGACCATTCTAGCAACTTTCTATATGGACACATTTGATTTCTATAATTAAATATCTGTTTAGATTCCAGATCTTGTGATTTTGTCACAGCTGACTTCCTGACTGATTTATTCGTTGTCTTCACATGAATATGTTACATTCATATACTGCAGGTTTTTCTGCATCTTCCTGCTGTTCCTTTGGGATAGGCATGGAAAACAAAACATCTCACCTTACGGCCTCACATTTTTATGGGCATTATAAGGCTATCTTAACACACCTTACTTTGACTGAAAATGATGAGTTTCATCTTTGTGCCTCATTATTTTTTGTCTTTGATTTGTTAGGAATTGTGAGTTCTAAAGCAAACCTTCTGACGAGGGCACTATTTTTCCTAAAATTGCATTAGTGAAACAGAGAGTCAGGCTTTTCTTATAGACCACACCACATCTTCTAATTTCATTTGATTTACAAAGCATGTGGACAATTTTAACATATGTAATATGTAATTTTAGGTAATGACAAGCCCAAGATGAGCAAGATCATCTCAGTCCCAAGATGATAACCCTGGTTCAGCAGATGAGAAGTTACTGGCTAAAGAGTCGTCTCTCTTAACTCTGCCAGCTTCTCTACAGTAACCATTATTATCATCGGAAACTAGCCAATATTTATTTTAATTAGACAATAAATAACACGTATCTAACTTATCTAGTGAAAGCGTCTTATCTACCATGGACCTTAAAGATAATTAGCTGGCTGATTTTATCTGAGATTCAGTTTTGGGGTGGGTCCTGATGATAGTAAGGTACTAAATATATGATTTTTCATGGATTGTTGTAGGAATAATTAAATAAAAAACAATAAGAAGCATGAAAAATGAATAATGAAATATTTTTACTTTAAAAATGCAATTAACTTCTGATTTTATTTATAGCAATAGATCGTAAAAATGATAAAGTCAAAAATAAACATTGAAAGTATATTGTAATTATGAGCTTATGTTAAAAATGAATGTTTCTGATATTCAGAACATTCATACAATTCAAATTTTAAAACCCATCCTCACCTAGATAAGCAGGAAATCCATGCATCATTTACATTCTTCCTCCTTCTTCATGTTCCACATTTTACTGCTCCTCCACCTTTTTTTTTTCTAGTGGGAGAAGATTAAGATTCTTTTCTTTAGATATTTTTCCCCAAGTCATTTAATTTAAGCTTCAAAAGTGAATTAAAACCCAAGCCATTTCATCTCTCTGCTGCTCCATATTAAAAAAAAAAAAAAAAAAAAAAAAAAAAAGTATTCATTTTTTTTTCTTGGTAGGTTTCACTTAGTGTAAGAGTGAACAGGAAGAATCACATCAACAGAAGGGCTAACAAAGTACAAAATCTACATTTTGAAACCTGATAAATTATCTGCCCTCCAAAACTATTTTTTCAGTTACCATTAGAACAACTCAAATAAAATTTTAGAGTTTCTGAAACTGAACTAATGTTTTACCCTTCTGCTGTGTACAAGGATAACAAGAGAAGCTGGGTTAATCATTTTAAGATTCTAAATGTAGGTAATCTAGGACCTTAGATGTGTTATCTTGGTTTCCAAATTTCAGCTATGATTTCTCTCTCTGGATAAGGAAAACACGTTACCTGAATTATAGCAAAAACACAAAAATGCTTTTCTAAGGAATAAATGAAGTAATGTATATGCATGTGCTTGGTAAGTAAAACATCTGATGTAAGCAAAAGATATTCTTGTTTGCATAATTGAAGCAACAAGAATAATCAATTTAAGAAATAATAAATATGCTAAAGATTCTATAATTATTACTGTTAGTAACCATTTACAAAAATAAGCTTTTTTGTAGAGCAATTTAGGTTCATAGAAAATTGAGTAGAAATTACAGAGAGTTTCTCTATAGCAACTGTCCCTAAACACAGACAGCTTTCCCAACTATGGCTGATCCACACCACAGTTGTATATTCATCACAATTGATGATACTTATTGAATATGGCACATGTTCAACATTACAGTATCATATAGACAAGTTTCACTGCCATGAAAATCTTTTGTGCTATGGCTATTCATCTCTTCCTCCACTAAACCCTAGCAACCACTGACTTTTTACTGTTTCCATCATATTGCTTTTTCCAGAATGTCATATAATCATATACTATGCAGCCAGGGACATACTGCATGCTTCCAGACAGGCTTTCATTAGGTTTATTTAGATTAGGAATATGAATTTAAATTTCCTCCATGTCTTATCATGAGAGTTCATTTTGTTTTAGTAATGAATAATATTCCATCGTCTGCACATACCACTGTTAATCCATTGACTTTAAGAAAAACGTGTTTGTTGCTTCCAAGTTTGGCAATTATGAATAAATGGGTTGTAAACATATATGTGCAAGTTTTTGTATGGACATAATTCTTCAATTCATTTGGATAAATATCAAGGAGTGTGGTTTCTGAATCACATGGTAAGACTATACTTATTTTGTAAGAAACCAAGAGTTTTTTAGGGTGGATGTACCATTTTGCATTACTACCTACAATGTATGAGAAATCCCATTGCTCTGCATTCTTGTTAGCATTCGGTGTTGTAAGTGTTTTTCATTATGGCCATTCTAATAGATATGCAGCGTTATCTCATTGCTGCCTTAATTTGCAATTCCTTAATGACATATGATGTTAAAAAAAAAACAACTTTGCATGTATTTACTTGCCATATGCGTATCTTCTTTGGTCAAGGATATGTTAAAGAAGTATTTGAGTCATATTTTAATCTGGTCTTTCATTTTCCTATTGCTGAATTTAAAGAGTTCTTTGGTAACAGTTGTTTATCAGATGTGTCTCTTGAAAATAGTTTATACCCAACCTGTATCTTGTATTTTCATTATCTTGACATTGTCTTATACAGAGTAAAGTTTTTAAATTTTAATTAAGCCAAGCTTATCTATTTTTTCCTTCATGTATTCTGCCATTGATGTTGTATCTAAAAAGTCATCACTATACCTCGGTTACCAAGTTTGCCCTTCTGTTATCTTCTAGGACTTTTAGTGTTTTGCATTTGATATTTAAGTCTATTATATATTCAGAAATAATTTTTATGAAGGATTTAAAGTCTGTGTACAGGTTCTTTCTTTGCATATGTATGTCTAGTTGTTCCTCTACTATTTGTTGAAAAGACTATATTATATTGTCTTTGACTATATTATAATATAATATAAGACTATATTATATTTGTCTCCATTATATTGTCTTTGTCAAAGATCAATTGAAGACAGTTACACGGACCTATGTCTGACCTCTCTATTCTCTTCCCTTGATTCATTTGTCTATTGTTTCTGCAATACTTCAATGTCCTGAGGATTGTAGCTTTAAATAAGACTCAAAATTGGTTAATATCCGTCCTTTTACTGTGTTCTATTCTTTCATAATTGCGTTGTCTATTCTGAGTCTTTTGACCTTTTATATAAACTTTAGAATGAGTTTGTTGATAGCAAAAAATAACTTGCTGGAATTTTCATTAATATTACACTAAACCTATATATCAAATAGGGAAGAACTGACATCTTGATGGCCTTGATTTTTTTCTATCCATGAACATGAAGAATCTCTCTATTTATTCAATTAATTAAAAATCTTAATCAGAATTGTGTAGTTTTCCTCATATAGTTCTTGTACATATTTTGTTAGACTTATATCTATGTGTTTTATTTATTAGAATGATAATATAAATGGTAATGTGTTTTTAATTTCAAATTGTAATTGTTCATTCCTGGTATATGGGAAAGTGATTAACCTTTGTATATTAACTTTGTATCTTATAACCATTCTATAATCACTTATTAATTCCAGAATTGTTGTGTTGATACTTTTGGAATTTCTACATAGACAATACATTATTTGTGAACAAATAAAATTTTATTTCTTATGTTCCAGTCTGTATTGTTTTTTATTTCCTTTACTTTTCTTATTGCAATTTCTAGGACTTCCAGTATGATATTGAAAAGCAGCTGTGGGAGGCCACATGCTGGTTTTATTCTTGATCTTAGCAGAAGAGTTTTGAGCTTCTCACAATTAAGTATGATGTTAGCTGTAGGTTTTTGTAGATGCTCTTTATCAAGTTGAAGACATTCCTCACTCTTACTAGTTTATTAAGAGTTTTTATTGTAAATGGGTTTTGGATTTTGTAAAATGCAGTTTTTTTCTGCATCTACTGATGTGATTATGTAATTGTTCTTCTTTAGCCTGCTGACATGGTGGATGACACTGATTGATTTTCAAATACTGAACCTCCCTTGAACACCTGAAATAAATCTTACTTGATTACAGTGAATAATTCTTTTCGCACATTGTTGGATTTGATTTACTAATATTTTTGAGGATTTTTGTGTGTATGTTAATGAAACATATTGGACTATTTGTTTTTCTTGAATATATTTGCCTGAATATACAATCATTTAATTTTTACAATCAAGCAAAAAAGATTGTTTTGATCAGTGTCAGCACAAAAAATATAGCAAAGTCTTTTTATCTGTGTGAGTCATCTGCCGTGATGTAAATATGTGAAAAGGTACTCCACATCATGTGTTGTCAGGAAAATGGCAATCAAAACAAAAATGAGTACCACTATGTTGTAGGACTGATAGGGTTTGACTGTGTCTCTGCCCAAATCTCATCTTGTAGCTCCCATAATTACCACGTGTTGTGGGAGGGAGCCAGTGAGAGATAATTTAATCATGGGGGTGGGTCTGTTTCATGCTGTTCTCATGACAGCAAATAAGTCTCACAAGATCTGATGGTTTTTAAAATGAAAGTTTTCCTGCTGCCATCCATGTAAAACGTGACTTGCTCCTTGCCTTCTGGCATGATTGTGAGGCTTCCCCCGTCATGGGGAACGGTAAGTTCACTAAACCCCTTTCTTTTGTAACTTGCCCAGTTTCCGGTACACCTTTATCAGCAGCATGAAAGTGGAATAATACAAAGACTTTCTCCTTAGTTCAGCTTAAAAATCGGGTTCTTGTCACACAACCATGAAAGATTAGCCTTGCAGACGCTTTGAGAAAGACAGGGTTTATTGGGTGAAAAGTAAATAAAAGGGAAACAGGGATTCTCAGCAAAGCCAAAGGCCTGCTAGCTGGCTTCCCGCCTCACTGATCAAATCCCCAGTAACCACACAGGAACAGGAGGGGCCAGGCTACTGGCGCAAACTTCCGTGGCTCCTCCCTGCTCTGTCAGTGCACAGGCCAGTTTTAGGTTCTCCGGGGACCATTTTATACTTGGGTGTCTCATTCCCACCTCTAAAGAAGTACATCTAACTGCCCTTGTAAGGATAAGGATAAGGATAAGGATAAGGATAAGGATAAGGATAAGGATAAGGATAAGGATAAGGATAAGGACAAGGACAAGGACAAGGATAAATATAACAATAAGAAGCAGGAGCGGGAGTGGGAGAAAGAGGAGGAGGAGGAAGAGGAGGAGGAGGAGGAGGCAGAGGCAGAGAAGGATGAAGACCTATCTTAACTCCTTCCTGTTGACAGGGGGCGCTGTTTTAGGGAAAAGGCAGTCAGATCTCCCTCAGAGAATTATCTAAGAGTCCCTAGCAGAAAATGCCCTCTGTCCAAGACTTCAGTTGCATGACTGTTTGATGGCTTGAAGGCAAGAAGAGATAAACCTAATTATTAGAAAACATGTATCAAAACAAGAAAAGGAGGAGGTAAAGACAACTCAAAAATCCTGAGGCCTTTTACCAGTTTGCACAGGGAGAGGGAGGCTGAAATCCTGACTGGTCAAAAACTAACGTTTTCCTGGCATGTTGGGCTTCTGAGTTCCCTTTCCCTGTGCCCAATCGTAAGCCACCCAGTTTAAGGTTTGGGAAATTAACTCTTCCCTGTTTGGAGGACGCACCTGAGGGGAGTGTATCCTGTAGCACACAGACACAATTACCTATCAATAAAGAAAGGACAGAGGAGGAGAAATAAAAAAAGAAGACTTTTTTTTTTTTTTTTTTTTCAAAGGAGTCCTAGGAGTTCAGGATGCATTTGAAAGGAATACAGGGATGAATGGTTACTCATCTAGAAAAAGGGGAACAGGCATCCCTGGTTCCTTTCACTTCCTAACAAATACCCAGGGTATGTGAGAGAGAGGAGGAAGAACATCCTCTTTCCCTCTTCCGTCCTTGGATCCCTGAGCACCAGTGACCTTGGCAGGTGCCAGCCATTGGTGTCTAAGCGGCTTGCATCCATCATCCATGAAACAGGGAGTGCTTAGAGAATAAGAAAAATCTACTCTCACCTATGCAAGTAGGGAATATCCACTACGTTCAGTAGTTTTGGAGTTTCCTAGACCTCATTTATGCCATGGATACTAGTATGACCTTTAGCCATGAAACAGGAGGCTTGGCTTAATCAACAGAAATTAGCCACACTCACCTGTGCCATGCCTTTTAATCTTTATTATCATCTTCCTCTGGATCCCTCAGATTCAGTTTTTCTTCCCAGGGCTTTGATTGGAAGCTTAAAATTGAGTTTAGTACAAAAATGTGTCTTGGGGGTTTGTGGTTGCATGAACTCTTTATCATAAGCCAAATGTTAAGGTGAAGCTGTGGAATTGAGTCCTCCTCCAACAAGAAAGAGAAAAGGATGTCTAGTGACATGCCGACATAACTGGTGGCTTATATTTATGCTTGCTAAGATTTAGGTGCATGGTTCTTGCCTTTGGTTAGCTCCCGTGATCTTATTTTCCCAAAATTGTTAGCGATGGGCATCCTATTCATTCCCATCACCTGGGAGGATTTGCAGGATAATTGTTAGAACTAGAATATTAATCCAGATTTTTATATTACCCATCTCCTTTTGTTTCTTCTGAGCTGCAGTCAGAGATCTCTGATATGTTCACAGGAAAAAGCAGAGTTAATACAAAATCTATGCAAAAACTTAAAAATAACTAATGAATTTAGAGTTTAATGACAAATGTATGATAAATTTTGGAACATAATTTATCTCTGTCCAGTACTCATTTTTTTAAAAAAAGCTAATCATGATAGGACTGAGTTGTTTGCACAATAGACTTTACTCTTATACTTGGCCAGATTATTTGCATAAAGTGCAGAAAGAACAACTATTTCTACACAGGTCTTTTAGATTGGCTTTGTGGAACAGATATAGAACTCTGTTCCACAAGGAATGTCAGATAACTCCTATTAAAGCTGAACCCAGCCATGGGTTTGTATTCTCAGATATCTGTGAGTTGGGTGATCCTTTCCTCTTAAGGTTCCAAGACAAATTTGGAGCTCCTGGACTTGTTAGAAAGTGACATTCTTTACTGACCACAGGTCAGAAATCCTGTGCAGGGACTGCGTAGGCAAAAGTATTAGGCCAGATTTTTCCCAAGGGGCTTTTGTCGGCTCTGCAAGTCAAGCTCAATTCCTTAAAGGGAAGAACACCCTGGTAGTCTTGTTTACAAGCTTTGGTAAAACAACAACTTTCTCCAGTTATGTCCTGTTGCAAAACAAAATGGATTCTTATTGCACTGATGCAAACAACTATATTGCCATAAGTTAAGAATACTCACAGATAGTTTTCAAATTCTATGGGAACCAGGCAAAGAGAAAAAAAAATGCTCCAGATTTTATTCAAAGGCATATCCTATATTTAATTATCAAGGTCTGTAAATAGTTCAAAATAAATTTCCTTGACTCTGAAAAACACAACAAGGATTAGCAATATTCCAACCAAAAGTCAAAAAGTTTACTTCAGTTTCCTGAGTTCATTCATTTAGCTCTTGTTTTGCTTTTTATTTGTGAACATTTTAGCTCTTCATGAGTCCTGTCCATTTTTCCTTTATTCCAATGTTACAGACTGCAAAGTTATCAGAAACCTGTATTTGACAGCACCTTCATGCTCTATAGCTTATTATAAATTATCTTTTGAGAAGGATTAAAACAAGACAATTCTCTGTGAATAACAAAATGTCCAGTACAGTTACAGTTCGAAACACAATTGACAAAGACATTTGGTTGTCCCTGTGGTTTACGATAACTTAACATAACCTTAATTATCATTGATAGCATGTGCTTAGACATTAGAATTTTAGAAATCGCATGCAATTTTGGAACATAAATTAGTACCATTCAACAAAATATAAACTAAAAAAGATTGAATATCATTTTTGCAACCTTATGTAATTAAATATGTCAAATAATTCTGTTTACCTCTTTTCTGGATGTTCCAAGGGCTTTCTGAACCATCCAAAAAGCCAGTCATCAGGAAAGATAATTTTGAAACTGAATTTTGATTTGGGGAAGCCTGTTAATGATGTTAAATATTTAAAATAATTGATGTTATGAAATAGAATTCCAGATTGCCATAATTTATTTATTTTGTCAAAGTGATGACTCAAAAACTTAAAAAGTAAAAAATCATTTATAACCCTTTATAAATTTTGGCAAAGAGCATATTAGTATCTTAAGATTACCTTGTTGTGTTTTTATTTCAATGCTCAATTTACAGATAAACCATATAATGCTTTTTTTTTTTTTGCATTTAGTCAACCTGTTTATACATGGAATTTTTGCAAGGCTAATTTTTACAACTCTTTTACCACTAGTTTGAACTTTTAGCTTTATCTTATCTAATTTAAGACAATTCTTTAACCGTTGGCAAGAATTTACATTTTTATGCCTTCTGACATGGTTTGGCTGTGTCCCCACCCAAATCTCATCTTGAATTCCCATGTGGCATGGGAGGGATCCAGTGGGAGGTAATTGAATCATGGGGGCAAGTCTTTCTCGAGCCGTTCTCATAGCAATGAATAAATCTCATGAGATCTGAGGGTTTTAAAAATGGGAGTTTCCCTGCACAACTTTTGCTTTGTCTGCTGCCACCCATTAAGACATGACTTGCTCCTTTTTGCCTTCCATGATTGTGAGGTTTCCCCAGCCAGATGGAACTATAAGTCTAATAAATTTCTGCTTTGGTAAATTGCCCAGTCTCAGGTATGTTTTAATCAGTAGCTTGAAAACAAACTAATGCACATTCTTATAACCTTTTACTAAGAAAAACATTTTACTGTTCTTATGCACCTTGCATGTAAATCTATTTCCAGTAGTCTCAATTATCTGTCATAATGGTAACATTTAGCAATTTTTAACTTTAATGTAAAGCCCGGTAAGTTGTTTTGATTATGTGTTAGGTGCAGCCAAGGTTTGACTCCTTCCAGCATTGGTAAGTGTGTGATTAGTTCCATATGTTTCCCAGGCCTTACTAAGTTGAACAGTTCTCAAAAACCAAAAAGCAATTTATAACCTCAAAACATTTAGCAAACCTTGCATCCGACCTGCATAATTTAGTTCACCTATTTACATTTTGACAACATCTGCATTTTACCGATAACCTTTAGGTCTGTTTTTATTTCCCAAGGATTCAAGTTACATGAACTGAAAGGTAACACAACTTTTATCTTCCCTTTTAAAAAATACCTGATCCAAGTGCTTATCTTCCTTTAAGTCAATTAATCAGAGCTCTTTTGTAGATATCACACACAACATGCATAATGACACAGACAAGCGGAAGAAAACCCAGTCACTGGGTGGAGCCCTTTAAGGGACAGGGCTAGGAAAACATGCAGATATCAAACCAAAGAGGATTCATTTCCTAAGCTTTATCCATGTCTCTGCAAAGGACATGATCTCATTCTTTTTTATGACCGCATAGTATTCCATGGGGTATATGTACCACATTTTCTTGAACCAGCCGATCGTTGATGAGCATTTGGGTTGATTCCATGACTTTGCTAATAATGCTGCAATAAACATACATGTGCATGTGTCTTTATAGTGGAATGATTTACATTCCTTTGGGTATATAGCTAATAATGAGATTGCTGGGTCAAATGGTATTTCTGTTTCTAGATCCTTGAGGAATCGCCACACTGTCTTCCACAATAGTTGAACAAATTTACAATCCCATCAAAGGCATAAAAGCTTTCCTATTTCTCCACAGCATCACCAGAATCTATTGTTCCTTTATGTTTTAATAATCACCATTCTTACTGGTGTGAGATGATATCTCATTGTGGCTTTTATCTGCCTTTCTCTAATGATCAATTATGATGAGCTTTCTTTTTACAATATGTTTATTGGCGATGTGAATATCTTCTTTTGAGAAGTGTCTGTTCATATCCTTTGCCCACTTTTTGATGAGGTTGCTTTATTTTTTCTTGTAAATATGTTTAAGTTCCTTGTAGTTTCTGGATATTAGACCTTTGTCAGATGGGTAGATTGCAAAAATTTCCTCCTATTCTGTAGGTTGCCTGTTCACTCTAACACTGTCAGTTTCATTTGCTGTACAGGAGCTCTTTCATTTAACTAGATGCCAATTGGTCAATTTTGGCTTTTGTTGCAATTGCTTTTGGTGTTTTAGTCATGAAGTCTTTGCCCATGCCTATAACCTGAATGGTATTGCCTAGGTTTTCTTCTAGGGTTTTTATGGTTTTGGGTTTTAAATTTAAGTCTTTAATCCATCTTGAGTTAATTTTTATATAAGATGTAAGGAAGGGATCCAGTTTCAGTTTTCTGCATATGGTGAGCCAGTTTTCTCAGCACAGTTTATCAAATAGGGAATCCTTTCCCCGTTGCTTATTTTTGTCAGGTTTGTCAAAGATCAGATGGTTGTAGATGTGTGGTGTTATTTCTGAGGTCTGTGTTCTGTTCCATTGGTCTATATGTCTGTTTCAGTAGCAGTACCATGCTGTTTTGATTACTGTAGCCTTGTAGTATAGTTTGAAGTCAGGTAGCATGACTCCTCTAGCTTTGTTCTTTTCGCTTTGGGTTGTCTTGGATATATGGGCTCATTTTTGGTTTTATATGAACTTCAAAGTAGTGATCTTCTAATTCTGTGAAGGAAGTCAATGGTAGTTTGATGGGAATAGCATTGAATCTATATATTACATTTGGCAGTATTGCCATTTTCGTGATATTGATTCTCTCCATGAGTATGGAATGTTTTTCTATTTGTTTGCATACTTCCTTATTTCCTTAATCAGTAGTTCGTAGTTCTCCTTGAAGAGGTCCTTCACATCCCTAGTATGCTTTCTTCCTATATATTTTACTCTCTTTGTAGCAGTTCTGAAAGGAGGTTCACTCATGATATGTCTCTCTGTTTGTCTATTGGTGTATATAAATTATTGTGACTTTTGCACGATTTTGTATCCTGAGACTTTATTGAAGTTGCTTATAAGCTTAAGGAGTATTTGGGCTGAGATGCTGTGGTTTTCTAAATATAGAATCATCAAATGCAAACAGAGACAATTTGACTTCATCTCTTTCTATTTGAATACCCTTTATTTATTTCTCTTGCCTGATTGCCCTGGCCAGAAATTCCCAAACTTTGTTGAGTAGGAGTGGTGACAGAGAGGATCTTTATCTTGTGCCAGTTTTCAAAGGGAATGCTTCCAGCTTTTGCCCATTCAGTATGATATTGACTATGGGTTTGTCATAAATAGCTTTTATTATTTTGAGATATGTTCCATCAATATCTTGTTTATTGAGAATTTTTAACAGGAATGAATGTTGAATTTAATCATAGGCTTCTTCTGTGTCTATTAAGATAATCATGTGGTTTTTGTCATTGATTCTGTTTAAGTGATGGATTATGTTTATTGATTTGCATATGTAGAACCAACCTTGCATCCCAGAGATGAAACCGACTTGATCATGGTGAATAAACTTTTTGATGTGCTGCTGGATTTGGTTTACTAGTATTTTTTTGAGGATTTTCACATTGATATTCATCAGGTATATTGCCCTAAAGTTTTCTCTTTTTGTTGTGTCTCTGCCAGGTTTTGTTATCAAGAAGATGCTGGCCTCATAAAATGAGTTAGGGAAAAGTCTCTATCAATTTTTTGGAATAGTTTCAGAAGAAATGGTACCAGCTCCTCTTTGTACCTCCATAATTTGGCTGTGAATCTGTCTGGTCCTGGGAATTTTTTATTGGTAGGCTAATAATTACTGTCTCAATTTCAGAACTTGTTATTGGTCAATTTAGGGATTTAACTTCTTCCTGGTTTAGTCTTTGGAGGACATATATGTCCAGGAATTTATCCATTTCTTCTAGGTTTTCTAGTTTCTTTGCATAGAGGTGTTTATAGTATTCTCTGATGGTATTTTGTATTTCTGTGGTATCAGTGGTGATATACCCTTTATTATTTTTTGTGTGTGTCTTTTTTATTTTTCTGTCTTTCTTCTTTATTAGTCTAGCTAGCTATCTTCCCCCCCCCCACCCCAAAGAACCAACCCCTGGATTCATTGATTTTTTTAAGGATTTTCCATGTCTCTATCTCCTTCAGTTTTGCTCTGATCTTAGTTATTTCTTGTCTTGTGCTAGCTTTTGAATATGTTTGCTCTTGCTTCTCTAGTTCTTTTAATTGTTATGTTAGGGTGTTCATTGGAGATCTTTCCAGCTTTCCAATGTGGTCAATTAGTGCTATAAATTTCCCTCTTAACACTACTTCAGCTGTGTCCCAGAGATTCTGGTACATTGTCTCTTTGTTCTCCTTGGTTTCAAAGAACTTATTGATTTCTGTATTAATTTTATTGTTACCCAGGAGTCTTTACATGTGAGATAGGTCTCCTGAATTCAGCACATCGATGGGTCTTGACTCTATCCAGTTTTCCAGGCTGTGTCTTTCAAATGGGGCATTTAGTCCATTTACATTAAGGTTAATATTGTTATGTGTGAATTTGATTCTATCTTCATGACGCCAGCTGGTTATTTTGCACATTAGTTGATGTAGTTTCTTCGTAGTGTCATTGGTCTTTATATTTTGGTGTGTTTTTGCGGTGGCTGGTACCAGTTTTTCCTTTCCATATTTAGTGCTTCCTTTAGGAGTTATTGTGAGGCAGTCCTGGTGGTGACAAGATCCCTCAAAATTTGCTTGTCTGGAAAGGATTTTATTTCTCCTTCATTTATGAAGTTTTGTTTGGCCGGATATAAAATTCTGGGTTGAAAATTATTTTATTTAAGAATGTTGAATATTGGCCTCCATTCTCTTCTGGCTTGTAGGGTTTCTGCTGGGAGATTCACTGGCATAGGTTACTATGTATCAAAGAAAGTAAAATCTTATTGAAAGTGAAGCTGACAGCTTGCTCTTTAATTGACTAACTAATGCAGCATATTTTCTTGGTGATAGAGAACATTTGGAATATTTTAAATATTTAAATCACTGACAAGCCAACAACAAATATTGTGTTACATTAGTGCAACTAATTTAATTTTTTATTTGCAATTAAACAGAATTTTGTCTACTGAACAAAAAGTTTTAGATTACCAGCTTTACTTTTTTTGTGTGGTCCAGTAGCTCTTATTTAACACTTCTTGTCTATCCATGCACTTTTAAGTTAATTCGTTAATATAAAGTGGACACAATATGCGTAACAAATGAATTGTAGGCAAAGAAGCCCCTGATTGTATAATACACATTATGTAACTTGTTAATAAGTGAAGGGAAGTTAATTGCATGTTAGAGTAGCAATAGTATGATTTCAGAGGTATTGGTGAAGGTATGATGTTAATTCTGGGAGGTGGAGATACATGTAGATATCATCTGGTTTCTAGCACTGATGCTGAATGAACTATGCTCTCACACGTTTTCTAGAATTCATTTCAACATTTATTTCTGCATTTAAAAGAGTGAATTTTACTATTGTGCTGGCTTATTTAACTTGAAATTCAGTTGAAAGAAGAAAGACTCCTTCGATATTGAAGGGTTTTTTTTCTCTCAAAATTTATTTTCAGAAATGGGAAATGGAAATATAGCCAACAACTCATAACTAACAACAACTTTAACCAAATAATTTTGAAGTTTGTATGACATGGCAGCCCAACGTTTTTCATTGTCTTCTTGCTTCATGGGCAACTAGTCACAGGCCCATTAGCATATAAAAACAATATTGATATGCATTGCTACATAGTTTTCTCTACAGTTATGTGTCATATATTAAATTCACTCATGTATACTGACATCATTGGAATATTAATGTTAAATGTGTATGTTCATTCTCAATTGTAATGTGGGTTAATATTTTGTAAATCTATTTTCTCAGATATTAATGAATTTTATACAAAACTTAGTGCTCTTTGGCAAACGTGTAAAATTAGTTGTAATTGCTTAAATCTGTTCAAATATCTTATTTGCATGTGCTTTTTTTTTCTTTTTTGTGTTTTTACAGAAAAATAGCTTAGCTGCTGTCTATTTTGGGTTTGATTTTAAAGTAATTTCCTATCCTGAAAATGATATTTTAGTCATAGAAAATAATGTGAATGAGCTACAAGTTCACTTCTAATAATTCACCAGTCTTAGCTTCTCTTTGTAACTGTCATTTTGCAAATGATAAATTGAAACAATGGTAGCGATAATAGAAATGACAATGACAGCTAAACCATTCTGAATGTTCACTCTTGGTCATCTGTGACACTATGTTATTTACATATTTTAAATAATGTTTAAAATGACTAGATAAAGGAGGTATTATTATTTGACAAATTTTACAGATGAAACAGGTTTGAAAAGTTTGGCTTCATAGATTTAGAATTGAGACAGTTCAGATGCTTAATCTACCATTCAACCTCTGGACACAAGTTTTATGTCACAAAGTGGAAATCATAATGACTGTGTCATAAAGTCATTGCAATGATAAAATATATTCTGTGACTGGTGAAGGATAAACATTTAATAAAGGTTATTATTATTATAGAGTATAAACCTTCTATCCATGATTTTGAACTTATTTTCTTCTATCTTCGGAACTTGGTTCTATTATTTTTGTCTCCTTTCATTTAAATCATCAAATTTGCTCTATCCACTGGAATTTCTATTTTACAAATTTATTTTCATCGACTTTATAGTAAAACAAAAAAATCTGTATTCTCAAAGCAACCCTGAATATTGCTCCATACCTCAAGTTATTCTACCTTTTCTTAACTACTAAATTATTAGAGTATCTTACCAAAGTAATTTACAATAACAGATAACACTTACTACTCATTCACTTAAGAAGTGCATTAGAGTTAGCAAAATGATACATGTGTTAAACTCAAATGCTACTAAGAGCTTAAGATCAATAATAACATTGATTAAAACAAAAATCATTAGCCAGCCCACTCCAAGCTCCAGTCAATGGATGTCTACGCCACGTAGGTAAACTCATTTAAATTATTTACTGATTTATTGTATTTACTGCCATATTGCCAAATAATATGCTTATAATGCTATTATTGATTATGTCCCTCATAAATAATTATCTATTTATTTCATACTGTTTTATGAGTATACTGATGTCTAATTCTACCCCAACGCACCGTCATTTCTACCTTCCTTCATTTTCTCAATATATTGAAAGACACAGAAAAAGCCTTTTCATCCCAGTTAAAAAACAAAAACAAATACAAATAATCTATCTGCTTTATCTCCTTTTGAAGCTGCTTCCATCTGTCCTGGGTGAACTCGAGTCTGCTGCACATTCCGAGACCAAGATATTTCCTCACAACATCCATCTTGTCTTGTTGGGTTCCTGGTTTTCTGTATTTTATGTCTTTGTCATTTATAACTTATTTTTCCCTTTTGTAGGATGCTTTGTCTGCAGTAGTTTCTTGAGAAAGGCTACATGGAAAGTAAGGTTTTTGTAAAGCCTTGAAAAGAGAAAATAATTGTTGTCTCAATCTTGGTGGTCTCTTCGTTATGGAGTTCTAAATTGATAATCGATTGTTATCAGCATTCTGAAAGCATACACTAATGATATTATGTCTCAGTATTAATCTTAAGCAGTCTGAAAATATTCTGTTCCATTACTTGAAATCTGGTTTTTGTTTATTCTTTTTGCTGCTTTTACAATTATTTTCTTTATTCCTTTTTTTTCTCAAATTTTAGATTTATAGTCTTTGAATGAATCACCTTTTTATTTCTGATAATAGATACTTGGTAGAATCTTTCAATTTGGACACAAATATCAATGCTTTTGGATTTTAAAAAATAATACTCTCTCATTTATTTTATCTGCTCACACTTTTCTTTTTTTCTTTCTTTCTTTTTTTTTTTTTTTTTTTTTGAGACAGAGTCTTGCTCTGTCACCCGGGTTGGAGTAGAGTGGCACAATCTCGGCTCACTGCAGCCTCCATCTCCCAAGTTCAAGGGATTCTACTGTTTCAGCCTCCTGAGAAGCTGGAATTACAAGTATGTGCCACCATACCCCGCTAATTTTTTTTTATTTTTAGAAGAGATGGGTTTTTACCATGTTGGCCAGACTGATCTCGAACTCCTGACCTCGAGTGATTCACCTGCCTCAGTCTCCCAAAGTGCTGGGATTACACGGATGAGCCACCGCTCCCGGATATGCACACACTTTCTAAAATACATATAGTTGGAAATTGGATTTCCTACTATAATAGTTTAGTTTTCTTTTCTATTTTCTATTTCTGCCTTTTCCCTTTTTACTTTCTAGGAGATAGTCTCAACATCATTATGTTGTAGGTTTTCATAAAATTTCTATTAATCCTTGGCTGTTGATTCATAATTTAGAGTGAAACATTAAAAGCTTATTGGGACTTCGTGTTTATTTATGTGTGTAGATGGATGAAAGGGCTTGTTGAAAGATGCACTTCTTTCATAATGAAATTATATTGTGGAACACCAAATCGTTTAGTACTGTAGTTTTGTTACGGTTATTGTTTATTTTTTGTTTTTTCACTTTTTTAAAAAATATTTTTAGGCCAGACAGTTTCTATAGAGATGAATTTTCAAATCTCTGGCCTATTTCCATATATCTATATGTATTCTTACTGATTTTTGGAGAAGAAGAGTCAGAATTATAATATGCAATGTGTAGTTTTATGTCCTTTCTTATGGTCACGACAGTTTTTGCCCTCACTTTCACCCTCAGCACTCAACACTGCTATCTCTTGTGTTCCTGAAACTAGGATTACTTTGACTCAATTTTTCCTGAGAACAACATTCCTCAATCACCTTTCCAAGAAGGGATGTTCATATAGTTACATGATTTGGAAAGGGTATTTGGATAATAACTTCTCCTTCAGTAAAATGTTAACAGCTAAATCTTAATCCCATCTACCTGAGGTATTTGGCATTTCTATTCCAGGAAGCATTCAGTGGGTTTTTGTTGCACAGATATCTTGCTTCTTCATGTCATCCTCCTATGCAGGCACTTAACTCTCAGCTTTCTCTGTGCTATAGGTAATTACCCCTCATCCTTCTTTCTGTCTCCGGAAAACGTGCTATACTTCTCACCCACTGTCATCTCCTCTTTAGTATTTTATGTAGTTTTAGGTTTATACATTTATATTTTATCACTGGCATTTCAAATTATGAGAAGAATCAGAGAAAGATACATGTTCCGATTTTCATGCTTAATGATTCCCCTCAATTCTTGACCACTGCCTTCATGAAACTCCCTTTGCTGTCTCACACAAGACCTATTAATGGCCAAGTCTAATGATCTCATTTAAGCTTGTTTCTCCTTGAATTAATTATATTTGCCAAATTTTCATTTATTTCCTGAAAGTCTTTCCCCTCCCCTTGTTTTCATCACCACATTCTCTATGTTTTTCTCAAAAACCTGCTTCTCTCCAATTACATCTTACATTTGTTGACAGGACAGGAATAGAAAGACTTTAGCATATTTGTAATCCCAATGTGTCTGTGCTGTATTATTTAAATCTCCATGAGGGTTTGGCATTGCTACTCTTTAAAATCAGACCAGTCCTCCAAGGAGAGAGAATTATTGATCTATATGCACTGTTCCTTGGGTTCTAGTTGATAAAATTTAAAGATAAATTTATAATAATTCTTCCTATAGTTATCTCATTTCTTTGATTCCAAAATAACTCAACCTCATTTGTAATGTTTCTGACAGTGAGACAATTTTCCAATTCAGTAACATTCCTACTTGTGGATTAGAAAAGAATAAATTAACCCTTTTTCTTTAACGAGAGCAAAATTTTGAAACTGTCCTGAGCTAGAAAGAAAAAATTCCAGGCCATTACATTATCACAAGAATAGCATAATAACTATTAAATGTGAATTAGGAAATAACAAAAAATTTGAATACCTAGACAACTCTGTCTACCGCTTCAGAAAAAAATGGTGATATCTGTCTCAAAATTTTCATTCTCTCAATTATTGTCATTGTTAGCATATTTAAATATCTGTAGGGTGTGGACATAAAACAAGCTAAAGTAACCTAAGACACACAAACCAACTTTTGAATCAAAATTGCTTTGCTTTGCAATGTCTGTATAATTGTGTACTTGTTTGTTTTACAATTTTTGGTAAATACATGTTTAAAAATAAAAATCTTTTATAAATATGTCCATTTCAATTAATTTATTCTTATATGATGTGAAATATTTAATATTTGACAGATGTTAAATTATAGATATGAAGTACTTAAGACATTTAAGACTTATACTTATATATTTTAAATAACTACAACATACCTAACCTGATCAGTACATAGAATAATGTGTTTCACAGAAAATGTATGATGGCGTTATAAGTTCATAATACTAACTGGTAATTGCTTTTTTGCTATAAAAGTAAATAAAAAATTATGACTAAGCTATGGTTCTTTAAATAGTAATGCATTTTTTTATCATGTGACTGTGTTTTTAAAATTTGTTATAAATGTAAACAGATGTCAGATTTTCAAAGGTAGTTACAGAACTACTCTTATTATGGAGATGCATTTGATATAAGCTGTAACATACAGCTTGATTATTAGAGAGAATGATATTGCATTTTGCTTTCAGAATGGATTTATTTGACCAGAGATATAGTTTCTGTGTTGGATTGTCTTCTTTTGCTGGTGGGGTTATTTTAACTGCAAAGAGATAAGAAAAATGCAGAAATATCTCTTTCTGTCCATTTAAGTCACATCAACAAAACAACATTTTGTAACTATAGAGGTACATTTTTTTTTTACCATGTGAACAATAAAATAAGTGTTTTAGACAAATTCATATTTATGTAAGCTCCTTGGAGAGATTACTATCTCAGCCTTCATCGAAAGCCTGCAATTTGCTATATTTCTAATACATGAATCATGTTTTAGTTTATGGTTTGATACTTGTTATGGGTAAAATGCATTTTTTGAAATAGAAAAACCTTTTTATATGGAGTGTGTATAGATGTCATGGTAGATAGATTGATGCCAAAGCCTGTTCACATACCTATTATCCATGAAAGAGAAAAGAAAAGAAGAAATCTCTGGCTGGCCATTATTTTTCATTTCTTTTTGTCAACTATTTTTCTACACCTTCTTTTGTTTTTCAGCCTCTATTTTAGCTCCTTATCTTCTTACTCTAGAGTCCAACTGTCCATCTCTGTCCCTGAAATGTCCTCTCTGAAGCCTCTTTTATAATTGGTCCCTGGGCCCCAAGACACCAGAGCTGCTACCTCTTCATCTCATGATTCCCCTCTCAGCTTTCAGAAATAGTAGCAAGTCCTTTATGCCCTATTCCTGATGATTTTCCACATTCTGTGGTCTGATAGGTGACTCCGCAACTTCTGTAGACCTGTTCTCACCAGGGTCACCAGTAACTTCTAGCTCAGATAGGCAGGGACTGTCTCTCTCTTTCCCTTTATCTCTTTCTGTTCCTCCCTCATTCCCTCACTCTCTCTTCCTCTCTTTAACATATGGTGACATTAATTATTTTCTTCGGAAACTCTATGATATCATGCTACTCTGCCATTCTTTACTACATCTGTACCTAAATCATCAAATGCCACTTTTCAGTCAACTTTCCTGCTGGGATACACTCTTTACAGGTTGGCATTCACTAAGGTACTGCTTTGGTTCCCCTTTTTTCTTTTTGTATATATTCTCTTTCATTCTCCTAGTTGTTCACAAATATTTCTTAAATTGCTACGTTATTCTATGTACTTAGTTATGGTAGATAAAAATATGACACTGCCTCTAAGGGTCATAGTCTAATGAGGAAAGCAAACAATACAAAGATACCATATTGTGTGATAAGTGCTAGCATTATGCATGTATATCTAGGAGGATTTATTTAAATTGTATTCCAGTTAACTCAATAAGAGTGACCTCTGGGCCTAAGTTCAAAAAGTAGAGAAATAAATTACCAACTGAAACAGAATTAGAGTGACTGGACACAAGAGAAAAGCCTTATGCAAAGCTTGGCTGTACATGTGTAAATAACAGGATACTTTTTGTAACTACAAGTGGATTAATATTATTATACCATTGACCACATGTAAGAGTGATGTGAGAGATAAAAATTAAAGAGATAGGAAAAGATTAGAATATAAAAGTCCTTTTATGCCATCACAGATAGTTTGGATTTTATCCCAGCAGTGATTAATAACAACCTAATATTGTCAGGGTCGGCACTGATATTAAGTTATTGTTCTGGAGGGTATATTCTTTTTTTTTTTTTTGAAGTAGTCTCACTCTGTCACCCAGGCTAGAGTGCATCGGCACAATCTTGGCTCACTGCAGTCTCCTCCTCCCCAAGCTGGAGCATATTGGAGTGCAATGAGACTAGATTTAGAAAGGCCCGCTTGAACTATTTCCATAACCCAATCTGAAAAATGGCAGTGCGAGCAAACATAGAGTGAGGGCAATGGATTAAGGAAGACAGAATTTTCCAAGATTAACTGACCAGATGTGTTCAGTGAGGAAATGTTCTAAAATAATTTCCAGATGTCTTGTTTTGCAAGTAGTAAGAAAATGCTGCATTCACTGGCAAATTAAAAACAGAACACAACGACTATGGCAGGTGTGTGTGTGTGTTTCTCCTATGTTTTTTCCTTTGGGGAAAGAGAGAAAATAAGTAGTCTGAGACTACCTTAATATTTGAAAGATATTAATGCAGAAATGTTCAGTATGCAACTGCATTTACTGTTTTGGAATTTAAGACACCAACTTTGTCTGGACTTTGGGTGTAGATTTAGGAATTGTGTGCATCACACTGAAAGATAAAACCTTGAGAAATGATTTATTTACCATACAGAGAACATGGAATTAAAGAAGGACCAAGTGTGGATTCCTGGTTAACACTATTAATGTTTCAGAGGATTACCACAAATAAATCAGAAACTGTAAGCAAAAAGGAACAAAATAAAGAAAAGAAATTCTGTGGATGTATATCACACACACATTTTGAGCACTACACGGTTAGCAGTTTCACATGATTGGGGATAATGACTTGCAACTGTGAATTGAACTTAATAGTGAAGAGTTTAGCCATTAAGTTGCTAGTGGTGATTTGGAGATAAAGTGACAGTAGTAGGTGCTGGCTTGCTAATTCTCAAGGAGTGAATGGAGAACCGTAGTGATGGCTTGATTTGAAGAAATAGATATATATACTGGACCATTAAATAAGAATTCCTTTGAGATCTTTGTATAAGTATTTTACCTAATCATATACACAAGCAAACATTCCAACAAAAAGTGAAACGTTTCTTTTACGGGTAAAAGAGATAAATGATATTGTACAGATCTTAAAGGGACAATTGGAGGTGATACAGAATATTGTTGAAGAGATTTATCGATAGGTATAGATAGATATATCTATACATATATACATATGTTAGTATATATATTCATATACATATGCATTTGTATATATATAAACACACATATTCTTTCTTGCATAAAAGGTATCCTACTACACACATACACACACACACACACATTTTTGCTCCTAGAACATTTGGTTTAACAATATACTCTGAATCATGCATGCCATTTCAGAGATACTGCACTGCTTATTTTTTATAACTGTCTAGTGTACCAATATGTGGATGTATCCTACGGTATTCAACCTATCCCTAGGCATGGTATTTTCCCCACACTTATTTTAATATTATTAGTAATACTGTGATGAATAGTCGCCTACATATGTTGTTTTCATGGTTGGATGCATATCTTCAGAAGGAGTTCCTAAAAATTGGAACTACCAGTTTAAAGCCTAAACACATACTGGCTTTGCCAAATTCTACTCCATACAGTTTCGAACACTATACACTCTCAATTCCAATATTTGGGATGCCCGTTTCTCCATAGACTCAACAGATTCTATTGTCAAGCTTTTATTTTATTCATATTTTTAATCTGATATAAGAAATGGTATCTCAACCTATTTTTCATTTGATATTTGCTATGGTCTGAATATTGATGTTCCCCATAAAATTCATATATTGAAATATTAACATCCAAGGTGATGGTATTAGGAAGCAGGAACTTTGGAATATGATTAGATTATGAGGGCGGAGATCTCATGAATAGGATTAGTACCCCATAAAGGAGGCTTCAAGGATTTACCATGTGAGAACACAGTGAGAAGAGGCAATCACCAGACATTGAATCTGCCAGCACCTTGATCTTGAACATCTCAGCCTTCAGACCTAAGGGAAATAAATTGTTATTGTTTATAAACTATCCAGTTTACAGTGTTTTAGCTGTCCAAACAGACTAAGACAGTTGATTTGGTTTGGCTGTGTCCCTACCCCAACTCTCATCTTGAATTGTAATCCCCACAACTCTCATAATCCCCATGTGTATAGGGAGAGACCAGGTGAAGGTAATTGAATCGTGGGGGCAGTTTCCCCCACGCAGTTCTTACGATAGCGAGTTAATTCTCATAAGATCTGATGGTTTTATAAGTGTTATATAGTGCCTCCTGCAGTCACTTTTTAATGAGTTTTCTGCAGTGTGCCAAAAGGAATCAGCAACTGGCTGGTATAAAATGATCAATTATAACCATGTTGTTCAAAAGGTTTTTTTTTTCAATTTTGTAATTTATCTATTTAAGCCTACTGTGGAATTCAGAAATCTAATATCCAGTATAACTCTGTGAACATCAAATACTCATAATGTTTTACACTCAAGAGCACTGAATCCACAAGGGCAAAATATCAAGGGGTAAACCAGAGTAAAAGATAATGGAATTTCCATCACCACTTTCTACTATCAAAGATATGTAACAACACTAAAATAAGTCTAAACATTACAAAATTTAACCTAAAATATATACAGTATAGTTCACAATTATGTTATCCATGTTTGGACTGTCTGGTGTAGAATGATTAGGTGCAGGACAAATCAGAGAAAGAAGACCCAGCGAGGGGTTTCACAGAAAGCCAGGGAGAGGTGGAATGGGCAGGGCCATGATTTGGCTATAAAGAAAATAGAAAAATAAAGGACAAAGGAAGACACAGGCAGTGAGCATATCAGGGCAAAGAGAGACAGAACAGTGTCAAAACCAGGCCATTTGACATGCCTGAATCCAAGTAGCCCTATCAAAAACAGTATAAATCTCTGCGTTTTTACTTTTGTTTTTAAGAAATATTTTAAAGACTTATTTTCTTATATAATTTTTTGTTTCACAGAAAAATTGAGAAGGTATAGAGATTTCCCATACAACCTCTGCCTCCACACATGCATAGACTCCTTCATCATCAGCATCCGCAATCTGAGTGGTACATTTGTTACAATTGATGAAGGTATATTGACACATCATAATCACTCAAAGTCCAAAGTTTACATTAGGGTTTACTCTTGGTGTTGTGTACTCTGTGTACAAGGTATAATGTTATGTATCCAGCATTAGAGCATCTTACAAACTATTTTTATATCTCCCACAATCCTCTGTACTCTGTCTGCTCATTCCTTTCCACTTCCAATCCTTGGCAATCACTGATCCTTTTACTATCTTCACAGTTTTGCCTTTTCCAGAATGTCATATAGTTGAAATCATATGGTAGGTTGGCAGACTTTTCAGATAGGCTTATTTTGTTTAGTGATATGTATTTATGATTTCTCAATGTTCTTTTGGAATAATAATAAATAATGAAATAGTTTGTCATATTTTAGTGCTAAATAATATTCCATTGTTTGGCTGTACCACAGTTTATTTACTCACTTGCCTACTGGAGGACTCTTGGTTGCTTTCAAGTGTTGGCAATTACGAACAAAGCTGCTATGAACAGCAAGATGCAAGATTTGGTGTTGATGTAAGTTTTCAGCTCCTTTGGATACATACAAATTGCTGGATCATATGATAAAAGTGTATTTTATTTTGCAAGTAAATGCCAAACTATCTTGCAAAGTGGCTGCACCATTCTGTACCTGTAAGTAATGAATGAGAGTTCCTGTTGCCTCACATCTTTATCAGCATTGATGTTGTTAGTTTTCTGGATTTTAGTCATGTGGCTAGTTACTACAGTTTTGAAAAATATTTAGGCTATATGTAATAAGGATTTGTCTGCAGGCTTTCACTCCCTGCAAACAATTATTATTATTTGTTTCACTAATAATAACAAATAAATATTATTATCTATTTGTAATTTTATTTGACTTACCTTCATGGTATAGATTGGATCTATAACTTCACTATGATCTAATACTTTAGAAATTTGAAGAGAATATTTGCATTAACCTATGTATTTTTACTATGAGTGTAATACATGCTTAATAAGAAGTAAACTAACTACATCACAGAATCTCATAAAAATAAAAATTTGACATATTTCTGTTGTTTACAAATTATTTATATTAAGATTTTAATATATATTTTTCTAAAGTATATGCATATATATTAAATATTAGTATATACACACTAGGGTATCAATTAAAAATATTAAAAATGTTCATTATTTTATATTGATATTATAAGAAATACTACTTTTTATTATAAAATACATAAAATGTATTCATAAACAAATCATCTGTATTTAATGAATCACTTCATGTTAAATATTAGTTTATTTTCAGTTTTTATATTAAAGATTGAACTCTTAAATCTCAAAGTTCAAAATTTAAAAGGATCCAAAATCTGAAACTTTTTGACCACTGACATGACACTCAAAGGATTGTATTATATTGATGCTCAAAGGATTGTATTTATGTATTGATAACACCTAGACTCTGTATGTTTTATGTATTAATTATATTTTAATATCTGGTAGTCAACCTTATTTTTCTGTTTCAGGAATTTTGAGGCTAATCTCTCATGTCAACTACTGTGTCTCATCACTTTGAGATGGTGCACTGGTTTTTAAGTGGAAATGAAAGTTTCAGAGACAATTTCAGTTTTATTACACACACTCTCCACTTACATTAATAAATATTTATTTATCATTGTGATATTTCTAATATTTTAGAATAAACTATAAAATTTTACAGAAAAATAAAGTGGATATTTGGCAAACTTTATTTTCTTTTACACATGCTAGATATACAAAGTCTGGATTTACCCATAAGTTTTTCTACCTTGAAAGTCTAGGTTTCCTAATAATGCTATGCATCTGTATTTTCATTTTTCTTAGCTATTTTCTTTCTTTCCTTTATTTAACATATCTACAAAATGAACAACACATGTTATGTAATGCTTATACAAATAAAAATGGTTTTACTTGCCATAAAATAATTATATTTTAATTAAATTATTACTTTAAAATACATTTAAAATGTAATGAAAGCTTAGCTAAAAATAAATTGAATATATCCATAATAAGCACTGAAACCTGTAAATCAGAATATTTTTATAGGTAAAATAAATTGAGTAATAATTATGTTTTGAAGTGAAACATCTTTAACAACAGAGGTAAGTTTCAGAAAGCAATTCTATAAAGATAGGTCTTTTAAAATTATTGAATTCAAGTTTGGTCACTTAGCTGTTTCTATTTAGAATATACTCTGTGTGTGTGTGTGTGTGTGTGTGTGTGTATGTTTTTTTTTTTTTTAATTTCTCACTCTGAGGTAAAAATATTATTGGCACAATTTACCACAGATTAAGTGGGAAAGTGAATATTTCCCAGACACATAGAAAGCAGTTGTTAAATGCAATTTGTTTGATTCAAATAATCACCACATTCAAATTATGTAGTATATCTTGATCATTCATATTGCCTATGACCTTTTTATTCACTGTGGTCAAGCTCCACATTGGCCCACTCCTTCTGTATAGCTTACTGGTTTCTTCTCATTGTAGCTAACCAATAGGTTATCACACATTAAAAAGTAAACTTTACATATCAAAATAAAATTAATGCTGTATAGTATTGATTGGCTCCTTCTAGGGAAAAAAAATCACTTATGAAGTACGTGCATTGTAGCAATATTATGAATATATATTTTTATCTGTTCTCATATTTCACATTCTGTTCTCTGAACAGGAAGGACACAGGCTGCTATTTTTATATCAGATGGTGCTGGTGGGTGACCTACAGTATGCTCAGAATCCAAATAAAGGGAAAGATCAAAAAGGAATTTTTTATGAACCAATGGATCTACTTTTATTTTCTTCTGTCAAAACGTCTTTTATCAGGGGTCCTTTCCACTGATAACTTTGAGATGCCAGTCTCTAGAGTTCTAATAATTTCAACAAGCATTTCAGAGTGAGGCAGAAGACTCAGCACAGTACCAAGCTTGGTGAAGAATCTAAATTATAAATACATTTCTGAATAGTGTTTAAAGACATGTCCAACTATATCTCCAAGGAAGAATAAAATATCCTTTTATGTTTGCCCTAAAAACAAAGTCAAAATGCTTTTAAAGACATTTTCGATTACACTATTCCATGGTCTGTAATAAAATATTTTTAAGTAAAATATTAAGAAAATCCTTGCTTCTCACAGGGAAATGTTATTCTTCTCAAATTCACAAGGTCTTTGTGATTGATCTTGTTTCTCCCGCCTGTTCTTGTCTTAATTACTAGAACATTAAGAGACAAATTTAAAATCAAACAAAGTAAATATTTTGACCCCTATAATTGTATTTTCATCTTGAGCACTGTTTTTATCTCTAATAAGCTTTATAATCTAATTGTGGCTTTCATTTGTTTTAATCTATTTTAAAACTTTTTTGAAAAGAGATAAAATGTGAGTAAACAAACGAACAAAAAATAATGCCATGTATTAACCTTACATTTTTATATCTTAATGCATTTTGGGTAAGACCTTCTATTATTATTATAACTAAGATGGATGACTATAGAGACACAATAAAATTGGGAAAATATTTTTTAAATACTGTTTAATGAAGGAGCTTTATTTTCTATCTCTAAAAATATTATTTTAAAAATATTACTATTCTGTAGATATATAACAGGTTATATAATTTTTTAAAAATTACGTATATATAAAACTACAAATTTGTTATAAAGTTATCAAAGTTTTTCCAACATTACCAAGAAAACAGGGGAACTCTCTAGTGGTTGTGTTGCCATATACCACAAACTGTGTTAGGCATTTCTTTTCTTGGTGCCAATAGAAACAAAGAAATGGATAATTTGAGGACTTTCAAAATGAAGAAATTCAGTGTACTATAAAATAAAATTACACGTCATTTTCATAGAGGTGAGAGACCACAGATAACTGTTACTGCAACATCAATATGAATACAGCATAATCAATTGGCCTTGAATTTTGAAGACATAAATTTGTGAAAAATGTGGCCTTTTTGGTCCTCAAACTTCTACAGAGAGATTTTATAAAAAGATCTGAAAATACATGTGTATAGCTGAAAGGAAAAAGAGAATGGTATTCATTCACTGAGACTAATGTTAGCAGGAAAAGTGTGATAAGCAATACCATATTATCATGAGACTGGATTTCTAAAGGTTACTGCGAGACTAAAATCAAGATTGTAACAAGTAAACATTAGGCAATAATTATTCCATAGAAAACGATGCATATTTCCAAAATAAAGGATTGCTGCAAGCTTAACAGATATATACTAGCTGTAAAGTCTAAATAACTTGTTGAACTATGAAAATAGTAAAGATAATTATCATTATTGCAGTAGTAGTTGAATTTCTTAACATATACTCATTTTATATAAGATGCATATGTACCTATCATAAGTTATGATTCCAAAGATGAAACAAAGTTCATTAAAGAGCTCATTTTGTAGCTATAGGAACATAGATAAGGGTAGATGACCCTTCTCTGCTTCTATGTTTTTTCTGATATAATTTGTGGACAGCCACTAATAATAGCTGCCCTCCGATTTCACTCTAAGAAATTAAGAGACATCAGATGCTGACAGAGAAAATGGTGTCAAAACCAATATTGTACTCTCAACATAAATGATTCAGTTGCTGTGTCAAGTGAAAATGAAAATGATTTTTGACTGCTGATAGACATTTTCTATGCTTCTTCCATCAGACAGTTCTACTAAGGGTGGACCAGACAATAGATGTGTGTGCCCCTTAGATCTAATAATCATCTTCCCCTGGGAGGAAGGGATGCTGGGACAATAGGATAACGATTATGGTAACTTTTTGCATTCTTGAATCCTAAAAGTATTTTTAAATTATTTTCAACCAAAATTTTTCTCTAGTTTCTTTTGAAATTTGTATAATTCCTAATCATAATATTCCAATCAAATTTATAAAGCTTGTTGTTTTAAAACTTCAACATTTTTGCTAAAATTTCCTTTAGACAGAATCTTAACGAGGACATTAACATTTTAAATTTAGTTAGCATTAGGAAGGGTTATTGCAAATAAGTGATTGGAAATACTTGTGACATCAAAGCTTTAAATCTTCAAGTCTCATATATCTGGGGACAGACAACCTCATCTTAGCAGTTTGGCTCTGCCTCCCAGGAAAATATAACCCCTGCAGAGCCCTAGGCTATGTAGACAAGGACCTAACGGTTCCTCTGCAGATCTTGTCTTCTCAACAACTATGGAGGGTGAAGGGAGGTGCAGATATTTAACACAGGACTTTTGGAGAAATAAATTCAGTGATAATCCAGGTGATTTTATTGGAAAATGATAGATTTATTATATAATCCATATAGAGACAAGTATAATAATGTAGAATGTTTCTCTATAAAAATTAATAGATGGCCACTGTGCTTTTTTAAAAAATTAACCACAGGGGTTACTTCTGAGAATATTTAATAATTAATGGTTTTTACACCAATCTTTAGAGCTTGCTTCCTATGGGAAAGGACCTGCTAAATTTACCACAAAAAATATGGTGAAGACATGCAATTCCATTAATAAATAGATTTGGATTAATATACATGAGTGCCTTTTATTTTTCTTTGAACTCCCTGACATCTTACAGAATTGTGTTTGAAATCCGAACAACCTAAAATCTGTCTCCATGGAAATGAGGATTAAAAGTATTAAAAGTATTTCAAACTTAAAAAGTAGCAACCATGGAGTCTGTGATCCATATATATTTGCATGCTAGTTGTGTTGAGAAGACGGCACCATTCTGCTAAAGGTTTCCTTATGTTCACATATTCACTAACTAAATACTGCTTGTTTTCTTATGCAAACTGCAATCTCTTTGAGGACTTGTCTTTTCATTTTTCTCCTCCTGTACAATTAAGGTGTGGTTTTCTACCTTGCAAGTGCACAAAGAATATATGCTTGATGAATTAATTAAATCTAGAAATTTTAAAACCCCAAATGGAGATATTATGAGTGCAACAATATTAATAAATTATTGAAATTATTTGACTAACAGATAGAGATAACAAATTTCATCTCTGCCCCAGACTCAACCACAGATGGGAGATATATGGGATTCATTTTTCAATCACATTGAGATCAGTCATTAATTAAGTGTAATGCATTCTCTGCATCTTCTTTTCTATGTCATAATTGTCATAATCTTTTAAATACAACTTTCAAGCACTACTGTTTATACTGCTTTAAGTAATACTTCTTTCAAGTAATACTACTATAGAGAAAAATTTCAACTAAAGGTTAAATCTTTTCATCAGATTTTGACTTTAGTCAAGAGAAATGAATTGTCTTAATAATTATAAACTCTAAGTAATTTATATTACACATTAGCTATACATGAAAAGAATGAGCGTTCAAGACTTGAGAATTTTATTCAAGACAATATCTTTGAAGGAGAGTCTTAAACACTTTTTGAAAAAAAGAAATAAGACAATAGAGTATAACTGTATAACATGTTTTTTGTTTGTTTGTTTGTTTCTGAAGCTAATAATGGGAAAAATAAGAAGGAATATTTTGGGTAAATGTCATTAAACACATGCAATTTACTCTTTTGCTAAAGGCATGACATTTGGAGTCAGATGGCCTTTTTGTTATTTTCTGGCTGTGTCACTCATCAGCTATATGACCTTGGGCAAGTTATTAAATTATTTATACCTTAGGTTTTCCATACGAATAATGAGGATGATGAAAATAATATTTTCTACATCATAGCATTTTTTTCTGATGATTCACTGCGTTAATTTATATAACACAGTCCAGAGTTGCAGCCCCACAGATAGCAAACACGTGGTGAATGAGAGCTATTATTCTCTCTCTGTTTCACTCTCACTTCCCCTTTCTCTGGCCTGAATGCCTGTTATATATTGGCTTTACTTGGATTTCCTCTTTAAATTGAAGGTGAATATGTCTTTACTTTTTGGGTTATTGGCTCTATAGATGGTCCTCTTCAGTTGCAAGGGACAGAAACCAATCTATTTTTCCTGACAACCTCTGAAATAAAACTATAGAAAAGTTAAATGGCTTTAATATAAGTTCTTCAGGAACTTGATTGGAAGCCATTTCTATATTGTATCTTATTTATGTGCACCTGCTCCCAAACTGGCAGCTTGAAATGGCACATCTGACAAAAGTTTAGATTCTCATCTGATGTTGCCTTTATCCTGACAGATAATGCTAGCCTATCTGAGCTTTCTAATCTTATCTTAAACACATCTTTAACTGTAATCATAAATAAGCATCATAATTATTTTTCCATCAAGAGTATTTTTCCAGTATACATATTTAGAGAAGCTGTAGTATTTAAAATTGTTGTTAGAGGGCTTAAAGCTTCTAAACAACATTTTCTGAACCTTTCATATATTGTACTTAGGGTATCTTCATCCACTAAAATGGCTTTCTATTGTTGTTATAGCTATTTGAAAGGCCATTGACTACTAGTAATATAACAGAATGTCGACAGAAGATTTGATCACAGGCAATATAAAATTAAGTTATGCAACATGAAATTGTAATGGTTAAAAAGAACCTTGGGAGTGAGAGGGGCAGGGGCAATAGGGACCAGGGCAGATTTTTCTCAGGGCTTGAAAACTGTGAGATCATATTTATATGATCTCAGAGCATTAAGAGGTCACACTCCATTTATAATGTAATGAGGTGACAGTACAATTCTATAACTGGATTTAAACTTCAGTTCCTTGTTATGTTTACTGTAGAGCCAGTATTGACTGGGTAACAAAGATTCTCTATGGTTGTAAAATTATTATTTGTAATCCTGCCCTTTTAAGGAGCTTCTTATCATATTTTATAATATGAAATAAATAACTAGGTCTCTTTAGTCACACTTGAAAACTTTCCGTGATCCTGCTTGTGTACATGCCATTGGCATTTCCGTGTACTGAATGAAAATTGCAATCTATGAATATGGTTTACTTGACTAATATTTATGTTTATTTGCTTACTGGTACTTGATCTGGATTCTTGGTTTGAATTGCCTTCATTTAAAAGTTTATTATTTTGTTGTATATTTGAATATATTTACATTTTCTTTGACATAGTTTAGAAATTGGCTTGGATTGGGGTTGAGAGTGTTATTATTGAGTAAAGAGGGAATGAATTTGTTATTACAGAATATATCTCATTTTACATTCCAATTTCCTCATAGTGATTATATACAAATTCAAGTTAATTACAATTTCTTACTATGGACTTTCATTCTAGACAACAAGGAACATTAATTTTATTTAATACAATATATAAATTTAGACACACAATAGAAAAATTCCTCAATTTGCAAGAAAACAAGACTGAAGAATATCTTCTTAACTACTCAAATTACTCAAATTATCATAAACAAATTAATTTAAACACAGATTTTAGGCCAAGCGTGGTGGCTTACGCCTCTAATCCCAGCACTTTGGGAGGCAGAGGCGGGCGAATCACACGGTCAGGAGATCAAGACCATCCTGGCTAACACAGTGAAACCCCGTCTCTACTAAAAATACAAAAAAAAAATTAGCCGGTCGAGGTGGCAGGCGCCTGTAGTCCCAGCTGCTCGGGAGGCTGAGGCAAGAGAATGGCGTGAACCCGGGAGGCGGAGCTTGCAATGAGCTGAGATCGCGCCGCTGCACTCCAGCCTGGGCGACAGAGCGAGACTATGTCTCAAAATAAATAAATAAATAAATAAATAAATAAATAAATAAATATTTAAAAAAGTAAAATAAAAATAAACACAGATTTTAAAGATGTATGTAATTTTCAAATGAGATACACTGCAATATATTTTTGTACTTTATAAATAAAAGGGAATTGTTTAAACTTATCTTTCTCTGTAAATTAATCATTTATTACATATATATTTTATGTTTAAATATAAAGTAAGAAGTTGAGTAATTCACATCATTTTCATGACACAAATTACAATATATTGTAAAACTGCTTATACCACACATTATCGAGAATTGAGGACCAACTTGTATGCTGTCTTATATGACAAAAGAAAAAATATTAGCTTGAAATAAACCTTTCAATATCTCTGAGAGAAATATTTCCTGAGTCAACTGGCAGAGTTCTCAAAAAATGTAATAGAGTAAAAACTACATTTTTAGCATTCGAAGTAAATATGAGTTTGTTAATTAAGCTAAGCATACAAGCCAAATAACTTTTTTTAAATTTTTCTATATTAAAAAACTTTGAGGCAAAAAATATTTTGAGTTCTTGAAATTAAAAATAAAAAAAAGCAGTTAAAATTCTTCTTTCTTTCAGTTCCACAAACTCTGCTATTCATCTTAAGCTTCTGTGACAAGTAAAACTCTAGGTGCTTGCAAAAATGAAAACTGGGTTAATTAAATGAAAGATAACCCTAGATATGTCATCAGTTATAATTTTGTTGAAGGAATATAACATTTCATATATAAATTTAAATTTACTGTATATTTGATGCAATTGCATTTAAGGAATGTAACATGAGGTAGAATCTTGAAGTAAAAATGTAACTGAAATGTCAATATGTTTATAAAGATATTTAAAAAACAATTTTTGGGTTACCCAAATATATACTTTAGATCCTTCCTGTCAGTTATACATTAGGTCATCATGAAGTAAGGGTTATGTGATAAGTTTTAACTCAGGAGTCTTCTTTATTTTGCAAAGACTATGTAACTCTTGACATTGTAGATGGTGACTTGGAAGTTACTCTGGAGCGTTATTCTTGTCCAGCAATTATAAAGTGGGTCTGGTTGTTCAGGTCTCTAATTAAAAATTCTCGGGAGGGGAACAATTCAATAAAAATCCAAATGACTTTGTAAGAAAATTAAACAGATTTTTAAAATATAATTAATTTAGCAACAAGTATAACAAACTATAGTTTGTATTACACAAATGTATTTCTTTATAAATTTCAATATTTACTCACTATGCTTTTGTGATATCTTGACATAGGAAGCAAACCTTGTTAGTGGTCAGCAGTGTGTTTACATGTATTGTCTTATTTTTGGTTTACATGCTCATCTTCGTGAAGTTTTTGTGTTGTTTTGTGAAGCAAATTTATGGCCTTGTGAAATTTGCAACATGTAAAGCCTCCTTGCTTTACTTTTCTAAGACTCAATTTTCTTGTCATTAAAACAGGGGTAAAAATAGTAAATGATACCATTTAAACAAGTCATTTCTTTAGGCTTAGATTTTAATATGTTAGTGATCTAATGTAGATGATTCCAGAGTTTTTTGGCACTTTAAATGATTACTGATCATCATCTCATGTGTGGTGCATTAAAATACTAAATGGTCTGGTCAGGAAACTTCTGTTGTTGTCCTTTAATAATGATATATTCTGTTTAGACTATTATTTGTGCCACTAATTACTGACATGTCATTTTGTGATTTTTGTATTGTATTGCTTTTTATATATTCTTTACAAAGTTGAGTTTTTCCAACTTATCTAACTCAAGAATAAGTCTTAGATTTCCTGGTCTAGCAAGGACCTCTCTTCCTATACAATCTCAATTCACATGATTTTCCTGGATATTTTGTTAACCACAATTTCTACATTAAGCAACTCTATCTCTGCTCTTTCTCTGGGTCTTTGTGATTCTCCTAATTTCTTCAGACTCTGCTCTACCAGTGATTGTCTGGTCTCTTATCTCTGCACAGTGGAAAATCATAGTCATCTTGTCTGTATAAAGGAAGTAATATCTGAGCATTTGTCTCTAGGATGAGTGTTCTTGGATCCTCATATTTATTTATTTCTAACAATTTCTCCTGTGGAGTGAGTCACTGTTCTGCACCACTGCCAAAATAGAAACTATTCTAACATATTAATTATTTTCTTTTAACACTTAAAACAGCAGCCAAACTATGGAGCTTGTATATGAAATATTGAACCCCTGCTTTTTTGAGTATTTTACAATTATAAACTTTTTTATCTCTATATATGAATTATAAATGATATAAAACTTTCTGAGAAACGAAGGCATTTAATATTTAGTTTAAGTTCTCAATATGATTGACCCTAGCACACCCAGAGTGCCCCACATCTCCTACTTTTCCTCAGTATAACATCGGTATCCTTCGAAATGTTCTTTTTCAACTATTTCTGTGCTTTAAGTCTGGATATTCTTCCAAAGAAATAGCTGCAGAAATGTGTTGCCAGTTTCATTACATTTCAGTAAATATTTTCCCGTATGTATATAGTGAATAAAGTAGTACATGAACTCCTTAATTCAATGGCTTCCAAATCCAGAAATAAGCATAGTTATGAGTCAAAAAAATAATAACATTAACACTAAGTTATGATGGTGTGCTGGAGTCTCGCTCTGTCGCCCAGGCTGGAGTGCAGTGGCAGAATCTCAGCTAACTGCAAGCTCCGCCTCCCGGGTTTACGCCATTCTCCTGCCTCAGGCTCCCGAGTAGGTGGGACTACAGGCGCCCGCCACCTCGCCCGGCTAGTTTTTTTATAGAGACGGGGTTTCACCGTGTTAGCCAGGATGGTCTTGATCTCCTGACCTCGTGATCCGCCCGTCTCGGCCTCCCAAAGATTTACCATTCTTAAACAACTCCCCTTTGTTATTTCTGGTTAAAAAATAAGTTTAGCAAATGCTAATCAAGGAATCTTTCCACTTTGGCCTCCTTTATTTCTGCCCACATTCCCTAATTTTTGCTCATTTTGGCAGCTATTCCCACGACCTTTTGTCCAAAGCTTGCTCACATGATGCTTTCAGTCTCCTAAGTGAATTCTCGTCCTCCTCTCAAACCCCTTACTTCTCAATCTTTAATCTAAACCTATAATCAGCTGTTGCTTATTTGCTCAGAGCCACATTCCTTGTGCTTTTCAGAGCACCAATTATTAATCTAATAAATGAATATGTTTGGCCCACTAATGGATAAAGAATAGAAGGGAGTTATATTTTAATTACACACCTGGCAAGAGTGGAGTGTCCTTATTATGAAATGCCCACTCACAGTTTACTTTGAAGCTTTTACTTTAATGAACCTTCTGGGAAAATGATTTATTACTGGAGGAAGACATTCTTGTTACAGAAAAAAATATCAAAACTTCATTTTCTAAAAAAAAATGCAGTTTGAATTCTGTCCAACTAAAATGGATTATGCACATTCTGCTCTCTGGGATAGTAACTGTAAACAGGATGATGATATTATTATGCTGGCAAGTGATTAAATTTAGACCAAGAGTTTATGTACATATTTTGGACTAGTTATGAACATCTATTTCTCCCCACTATAGAATAAACTATCAATTGCCTTTTTTCAGTGGACAACCTTACTGTTATACAGATTTCAACAATAATTCATGAAAAATATGCTACTATGAACATTTGATACCAGCACAGTGGCCATATATATGAGTTTACTTGTTTCACGCTCAGATATTTCCAGGTAAAGAAGTTCACAATAAGTCCTGTTAAAGTCTCTAAAACCTGTTTTTGGTAGAACATTGCCAGGATTGATAACTTATAGCTGAAAGGGCATTTTATCATATGACAGATGAATAGAGTGAGTTTAGCATCTTTCTACTACAATTCAGACCTCATAAAGCAATAAATGCTGATTCTCAGAACCCTGTGCTTCCTTCAGGCTCTATGTCTGTCCTTGGGCTTTATGATCATTTTACATACAGAACCAGTATTAAATCAGAGTCACAAAATTCCATACCTTTTCTATGTTACTAGAGGATTGAAGCAGAATATCAGGTAGTACAGATACCTCTGCTGAAACTATTCTGTTTAGTTTGGTTTGACTGAGGATGTTTAATCTTTGGAATATCACAACTGGGACTCTAGGTGCCAAAAGCAAAGCTAGCAAGAATATTTGCATTTACACTTTTACATTATTTTTGAATAGTTCTTCTACACAAATCGAAGAAAGTGATTGTTTTTTATTATGTGTCCTTAGGCTTACTACATACCTTAAGTTAAAAACCCTTCAACTTTTTATTTGAATTACAAAGTTAATGCTTTACACTGAAAACTTATTCTCAGACAAAAAGAGCAAAACAAATTCTGCTTCACACATTTATTTAATCATCATCTTTTTATATTCTCAATGGCTTACTAGGAATCTTGATGAAAAAAACTTGTAAACAGAAAATCTTGATTTTGTAAAAATAAAATTCAAACTCAGTTTTGCATTTGGATTTATCATATCACTCTATCATAAATTAAAAAATAAAAATTACACAAATGATTCAAAGCTCTTACTGTAGGACTAGAACTGTCACCCTACATTTTTTTATTATTTTTTTTTTTCTGGAAGAAAGTATTTTGTATATATATATAAAAGTGCATATTCCATGGATATGGCAAGTAAGGGAGTGATATTTAGAAAATAAGAAAAAACTAACTTGGGAAAGTCCACACATGTAAATTGTTTTTATGTTAATCAATGATGAAACTATGCAAGGCAAAGTCATTTTCATTACGGCACTTAATATTATTTTGAAGCGCTAAATAATTCTAAATAGATATATCTTAAGGTTTATTTATTTAAAAATAAGAATAGTCCTACCTATCTTGTTCCTTTGAAGACCCAGGGAAACGTCTCTTTCTATGGAAGGAATTGGTAGGACTATTGGCTAAGTGAAGGTTGAAATCAGTGGAACTATGGTGGAACACAAGACTTGAAATAGAAAGTGGTAGTTGTAGCATTTCGGTAATTGGTAGTGGTTTTGATATTGGGTAGTATGGAAGGGTTTAGATGAAATCTAAATTCCAAAAGCTGGGTCAAAGCAGGAAAAAACATCCAACATAACAGCAAAAATCAAAGCAGATTGCAAAGAAAAGAAGAAGAAGTTTTTAGGAAAATTGCAAACACCAAGGGTGTTCCAAGTTCAAGTTTGACAGCCAAATAGAGTCCTGTAGTCACAGTACCTAGGTTTAAATTTTGACTAGAGTATTTACCAGCTCTGTGGAATCAGGCAGGATAACCCTCAAATAATTATTTTTTGTTTTGTTTTGTTTGTTTGTTTCTTTCTTTCTTTTTGACAGTCTTGCTCTGTCACCCAGGCTGGAGTGCAGTAGCGCGATCTCGCCTTACTGCAAGCTCTGCCTCCCAGGTTCAAGCCATTCTCCTGCCTCAGCCTCCCAAGTAGCTGGGACTACAGGTACAGGTGCCTGCCACCATACCTGGATAATTTTTTGTATTTTTAGTAGAGACTGAGTTTCACCGTGTTAGCCAGGTTGGTCTGGATCTCCTGGCCTCGTGATATGCCCACCCCGGCCTCCCAAAGTGCTGGGATTACAGGCGTGAGCCACCACACGCAGCCAATACTTATTTTCTAAAAGTAAAATGGGAGTAAAAGTCTTATCAGCTTTATAAACAGCTGTGAGGATTAGAAAAGATATTAAATATAATATCTTAGAATAAGATTTTAGAATAATGCATGGCATATTCCCAGGATTTCAGTACATTTTAACAAGGTATGGCATATTAAGAAGTTCTAAAAGTATTTTAGTTTTTGTGATTACTATTTTGCTTATTAAGTAAATAAAATAAAAATATTAACTTATGTATAAAATAAAATATTAACTTATTTTATGCTTTATGCTAGCTTTAATCTTGTACTAACCTAAAATATATGATCTTTCTATATTATAGGATATGGAGCCAAAGGTATCAATTTCTCAAGGGGTAAATGCCTTCTCCAAGGTCACATACTGAAAAATAGAAAAGTGGGATTGAAAATGACTTCCCTTTGACTTTCAATATGCTAGTGATCTTTCTGGTACACGTCACAGCTTCTGTGACACATTCCAGTTGGATTTTACATGGAGAAATTGTCTCTAAAAAGGAGAGAAGGTGTGAGCAAAATCGGTATGGAAAACTAAATTTTAAAAAATGGTGCATTTTTTATTGGTTCTTGGATAAAGAATGAATAAAAATTCACAAGCCAAGAATAGTAAAAGTAGAAAGATATAAAGCAGATGGACAGTCTACACAGGTGTGGAGGATGGTGGTGATCAGTATATAAAGGTATGCAGGAGGAGGAAGAGATGGATGGAGAGAGAAGATGATATGTCCCTTAATCTATGTTCATTTCTGCCTTTCTCTAATTCTGCCTCCTATATGGTTTTTTTTTTTTTTTTCTATACGAATAAATTTTAAGTGTGAGTCTTGCCATTTTCACTTATTTCTTTGTGCTCTTTCTCCTTCAGGATTATGGCTTCTGAAGTCCTGGTTGCTTCATCACTTCTTAAATATCTTCCAATCTATCTCTATATCTACACAAATACACAAATATACATGTACATATATATGTGTTTGTCCATATACATATGTATGTGAATACATATAGAGATATAGATACAGACAAATGTTTTTCTAGTTATTTTAATGGGAACTATTTTTCTGTTCGAAGCTCTTTGATCCTACTGGAATATAGAAGTCTCAAGAGGCGGTATATTTTCCTGTCAATTATTAGAGTTTTTCATAAGGAAAATGTAGCTGTGTTTCGTTTAATCTAACCTGAATTTATTTCAGTCAAAACTCTGAAAGTATACAAAAGTAAATGATTATGATCTAGATAAGTAAACGTCCTTAGTCAGAAGTCAATTTTAGTTTGTGTATCTTTTCCTAGTCATTTCTAATGTACTTTACCCAACATATTTAAAAATATTGCCTGAACTACTTTTCTTTCCTGCTCTCTCTCCTTTTCTGTCTAGACACTAACCATCTTATTTCATCCATGACTGTTGGCAGATGTCTGTTATTTCTCTTCACAAGTAGCTTTACAGACCTGCCCTATATTAGGTTTTCACTCCCAACATGTCAGAGCAGACTGTGAGTCAGTGACACTTGCACAAAATCTTATCACTCCTTGTCAAAATCCCCAAACCATCTTGTCATATTTAATTTATCACAAAATTATTTTCCACTTTTGCACTTACCAATAGTGTGAAGTTACTGAACACTTTTCATAAATCTACTCTGATTAATTATATTTAGATTGTTTTAATAGCTTAGAATAGAAAAAGGTAGATGTATTAAGATAAAAATTGAAGCATCATATCTCTCTTATCAGTGAAGACAGGCATTTCAAGAGGACTTCTTAACAGTTATTTGCAACTGAAAAGATTGTGCCATTGTCGACAGTTTTTTCATTAGCCTAAAGTTTGTTTACTTAATGGGTGACAGATCTTAACCAGGTATTTTAACACATATTTAGAATACATAACAGAATTGTAAGTTTTAAGCTTTAATATCTATGTCCAGTTGGAAGATACAGAAAGCACATATTCCCTTTCCTCTCTATTCAAGAATTCCTTTTATTCTCTCTGCAGGAGAGATGGTATTATTTAAGAGATTTTGTTTTTACTTAATTTTACACAAAGTATATTACAGTTTGCTTGTGATAACTATTCCTCTCAGGATTATATTAATTTGCATTAAATATACTGTAAGTGAACTCCATTATGTTTGATAATATAATCAGCAGTCATATCACAAGTGCAACATTTGAATTTCTCAAAAATTTGAAAATAATCTTAATTTTTTATTTCTTGATAATAATGCACTCGTGTAAAATGCACTACATAATAGAAGAACAATAATTCACACATACAAAAATATACACAGCACACCATTTATCTTACAAATAAAAGCTAAGATTAAAAATTACTGACAAATCAACAAGGAAAACAAACAACTCCATTAAAAAGTGGGCAAAGGCTATAAACAGATACTTCTCAAAAGAAGATACAGAAGAGGACAGCAAGTATGAAAAAATGCTCAGCATCACTAATCATCAGAGAAATGCAAATGAAAACCACAATGCAATATCATCTCACCATCTCACCAGTCAGAATGGTTGTTATTAAACAGTCGAAAAATAACAGATGTTAGTGAGCCTGCAGGGAAAAGGGAATGCTTACACACTCTTGGTGGGAATGTAAATTAGTTCAGCTACTGTGAAAAACAGTTTGAAGATTTCTCGGATAACTTAAAACAGAACTACTGTTAATCTCAGCAATCCCAATACTGAGTATATACCCAAAGGAAAATAAATCCTTCTACCAAAAGGACATGCGTACCTATATGTTCATCATAGCAGCATTCACAATAGCAAAGATATGGAACCAACCCAGGTGCCTATCAACAGTGGATTAGATTTTTAAAATGTGGTATATATATACCACAGAATACTACACAGCCATAAGAAAAAATGAAATCATGTGCTTTGCAGCAACATGGATGCAGCTGGAGACCAATATCCTAAATGAATTAACACACAAGCAGAAAACCAAATACTGCATGATCTTGCTTATAACTGGGATTCAAACTTTGGTTATACATGGATGTAGAGATGGGAACAAAAGGTGCTGGGGAATACAAGATGGGTAAGTGGAGAGGGAGGCAAGAGTTGAATAACTACCTGTTGGGTACTATGCTCTCTAACTGTGCCAGGAGTTCAATCATACTGTAAAACTCAGCATCACACAATATATCCTTGTAACAAAACTGCACAGATACCTCCTAAAACTAGAATGAAAGTGGAATTTAAAAAAAAAAAAAAGATGTCTATAAACTGCTAGTGCTACTATTTTTATCTGGAACTAACTAGTGGGTTGTGAACTGACAGGTCCTAGTTAACCAAAGTGTATACAGATTTTGAACTGAAATATAACATTTATCTGAAAGATAACAATTATCCTTTTGGGGGAAAAAACATGAATTCCTAAATTTTATATAATCATTTTATAAATCTGATATTTTGATCATTGAAAAACTGCATGAACAATCAAAATACACATCCAGATATATAGCAATACAGATTTTTTAAAACTTTTTCCTTATATAGCTATATAGCTGTATATAGTTATACAGATTTTTAAAAACTTTTTCTTTGGCATGTGAAGGATGATATGTATTCTAATAGAAAGATATCTTTTGATTAGTAATATGATCTGCCTTTTGTCATCAAACACTCTTCTAATAACAAAAATATAAGCACTTTCTATGAAGGACTATGCAATATAGTGATTACAAGCAACATGTTTGTAACTGCAGTCCCAATGTTTGCATTTTGACTCCATCATTTACTGGCACTATGACCTTGAGCAAGTTATCTAGCATCCCACAACAGCTGAATATATTAATATACACTGAAGGGATGCCTGGAACATAGTACTACATGTACGTCAACTATTGATATAAGAGCTATCCCTGAGGGAAATTCTAGCTATGGAGTCATGAAAATAAAAGTAAGAAGAGGTTCTATCTAATTAGTTTAGTTAATTAAAGACATGTCTATGTCACAGTAGATGAATACATATTATTTGGAGACAGAGAAAGTGAATGAAAATGAAGATAAATTAAAAACTAAATGTGGGCATGGCATCTCACACCTGTAATGCCATGCCTTTGGGATGCTGAAGCAAGAGGATCACTTGAGCCCAGGAGTTCAAGACCAGCCTGGGCAACAGAGTGAGACCTTATCTCTACAAAAAATAATAAGTATAAAATCCAGGCATGGTGATGCATGCCTGTGGTCTCAGCTACTTGGAAAGCTGAGGTGGGAGGATTGTTTGTGCCTGGGACATCGAGGCTACAGTGAGACATGATCACACGACTGTACTCCATCCTGGGAGACAGTGCAAGACACCATCTCAAAACAAAAGAAAACTAAACTAATAATCAGTAGCCTTTAGATAGAGTTAAGGAAATAATATGTGTATACATGTATCTCTAATTGCTATAAATAATAATCTAAGAAAGGATAAATGTACTTGGAAATTTTTAAAAATCATATTTGTTAAAGAATTTAATAAAAGTGCTAAATATTAGAAAAAAGGAAGCTAAAGGCTCAATTATTGATGAGTGCCCAATTGGTAATCTAAAAAATAAAATTACAAAAAAAGTCTAAAAATGTAGTGAAAAAATAAAATTATACGATTATTAAAAATATTTCAAGGTTCACAATTGAGCTAGATAAGCAATAACCTTTATGTATAACTGTTGTTCCTGAAAATAGTGTTTATAAAGGGGAAAATAATGAAAAATATAACAAATTAAAATATCTATGATCTGAAGACTTAGTTACATACAATTTTATAATCACATAGATCAATGTGGAAGTGGAATAATATAACATTTATGTGTTTAAAGACTCTAGCCCTCATATAGCTTTAGCTGTTATGAAGAAAACAAATAAAATCCTGACAATATATTCTACTTGGAACAAAAGGAATTAAAGGGAGAAATACATGATATTGGAAATAAACAGTTAAATAATACAGGAGAATGACAAAACATACACACATTCTCAAGTGTACATATATTCAAATGATATCACAACTAAGATTCAAATGTCCAATTCTATTGGTTTATTATAACAATTTGTTAAGTTATTTCACAAGTAAATTCAAGACTGCTTGAGTGGAAAATTAATATTATTATTCAAATAACATAACTAGGAAATTAGACATTCTTAATTATGGGAAGAAGATAAAAGATGTAACAAGTAAAGGGGAGGCATTAGAAGTACTAGGAAAAAGGAAAGTTATAAAAAAAGATCTCTTTCATATTTTAAACTGCCCAATCTGTGCCTAACTTTTGCAAAAATAAGCACTTTTTGGAAATACTACTAATGATGTAGTGTAGAAAGTGAAACAACTTATTTCTCTAAATGTATTTAAAATCTCTTGGGATATCTAGTTGACAGTAATTATAATCATTTTCTTATGATTATCTGTCTTCTCCTGAAATTGAGAAATCAATGTTTCCTTTTGTGGAAGTAGAGAATTATAAACCCAATTACTGTGACTCTCATTGGTCAAATCTATGCTAAAATTTTAGGTTTCAAGTCTCACTCATTAATGTGTGGGTGCCCATGTTCACAGGCCAAAGAGAGCCTAGTAAAATGGTTCTTAATTCCACTGAAGTAGCAGGGCTAGCTAGAAATTGACCAGTGTTAAATGCGAACTTTTGTGTGATAGTGGGGAATGTTGACCCAACTGCCTTTTAAAATACAAAACAAAAAGAGCTACGTTTTGTTCAAGGCTATCTTTAAATTTGCCCTCATAAGTACATCCACAAAAAATACATTAGCACTCACAATAATACTTACACAGTCAGGTACATACTCTTATTTTTTAGTTTTTTGAGATGGAGTCTCACTCTGTTACCCAGGCTGGAGTGCAGTGGCAGGATCTCGGCTCACTGCAACCTCTGCCTGCCAGGTTCAAGCAATTCTCCTGCCTCAGCCTCCTGAATAGCTGGGATTACAGCCGACTGCCACCACACCCAGCAAATTTTTGTATTTTTAGTAGAGATGGGGTTTCACCATGTTGGTCAGGCTGGTCTGGAACTCCTGACCACAGGTGATCTGCCTGCCTTGGCCTCCCAAAGTGCTGGGATTACAGGTGTGAGCCACTGTGCCAGGCCCAGATAGATGTTCTTAAGCTGTAATTTTTGTACAAGATAAGCAAAATTACATCCAGGTAATCTACCCAAAGATAACTTATTTTGGTCTACCACTAAAATCATTTTTCTTAAGCTCTTCTTATTTTTTTATGCATGAATTAGAATCCATTAAAATCTATTAATTATATTAAAGTATGATTACACTTCAAATCCTTCTGACTGATTCTCAAATATAAGACACTTTCTGGAAATTACATTCCATTATGTTCAGACTGACATAAGTTTCATGGGGCATATTCTTTCCTAAATATCCATATTTCTTCTTTCTCTATCACATGCTGGTGAAGGTGGGACATGCGTCATCCATCATGGCAAGTCACAGAAGTAGGGAAAGGTGTAAAAATGGTGTAAATACTCAATTGTTAATTACATAGTTTGGATATTTAATGAACATTTTTTTCTAGTTATTTGAATATATTTTCTAATGTAAATTTTATGGTTTTTAAAAGTTAGATTAAATAGAAAAGGAAATACCTGTCTAATTTTATAAAGATCCTTCATTTGTGTCTCAGCATTAACCAAAAATAGATGGATAGTTTGTGCATTGTCAGAATATTTAAAATAAACATTCTGGCTTTCCATTGTCATTGTTTTGTTAATTCTTCTTAATGAGACTTTTGTGCCCCATTTTCTGGCTCATATTTCCCTGCAGATTTCTCACTGATCTGGCTAATCCCATGAGGAGGCGTGCTGTGCTCTTCATCTCCGCCACGTACGCAGCTTGACCATCTGAGTTTTGCATGTAAAATTTCCTAGGACACTACTTGCTTTAATGTGGAGCCTGTTGGGTTTTATGCATTAAATTACTTTCTAAATCTATGGGGAAGTATTAGATTTACTGTTATGTAATATATTTTAAGATCTTTAAAGCAAACTTTTATTATATGGGAATTAATAAAATTAATAACGCCTTTTGTTTTAGACACATTCTGGGCCTAAAATTCAAGGATGACTTTCAAATGGAAAAAATAATATGAGTGAGAAAAAAAAAATCATTCCCCAAGTCTCTATGGAGGCTTCTGTGTTTAAATGATTTAATGTAACTGCAGAGTAGCCATATCTGGGCCTCCTCTCCGAGATCTCCATAAACTCTGTTTCCTGATACTATAAATTCAGAAAGAAAAAATATTATCTTAGGGGCTAGAAAATCATACCTTTGCTTTATTTAACCGAGGCTTTAAGAAAAACTTAAATATAAAAAGTAGCACTTGCTTATGGTAAATTTTTGACTACTGAAAGTTGTCTCCTTAAGTGAGAAAAAGTGATGCCATGACTAAATGGAAAACAAGAATAAGTGTGCATAAATTCACATATTTTGTCTATATTCAGAATGCTACAAAAATGGAAAAAATTGTTCCTGTAATCACCAGCTGAGATCACAGGGGAATATGCTTATAATACATGGTAATAATAAACCTCTCATGGTTTGGGTATTTGACAACATACAGAGAGTCACCCTATCATTTTGAGTAAAAACAATCACAAATATTACAGAGCAACTATAGTTAACAAGAGGAATTTTTTTTGTTCTTGACTTCCATAATATTTCAACTTTTTTTCCTAAGGTTGTAGTTTAAACGTAATAATGGTTTTCAAAATATCCTGTATTTGATGATATGAACAAATCAGAACTTTCAATCAAGGAACATCCTTAAGTGAGAGATTTGCTTGAAAAATTATTTATATGATGTGAAAAACCTGTATTTGGCAAGAAAGACACAAATAATGTAAGTGATTTTCTAACGTCCCAATAACAAATTAGTATCGAAACCAGAGTACAAGTTACAGTTTTCCAAATCCCAGACCCATGCTCCTTTCATGCTGTGCACTCCTGTCATATGCTTGTTTCAAAAGAGCAATTTCACATGGACATATACATTTTAAGTGCACATTTATTGCATTGAAGTGGATCTGTGAGATACGGTTGTATTTTTTTTTCTACCACTCTGAACTCAACAGGAAGAAACATCAGCTAACACAGTACCTTATTTTAGATGGATGTGAAATGATGTTGAATTGATGAATGAATGAATCACAATCTTGTGTCTGTTTTTGAATAGTCTTCATGGAAATAATTCATTATCATGTATATGTAGATACAGAAACATCATTTTTGTGTTTTCATTCTTTCATCAATGAGACAAAATGAACATTAAGCAGTCAAATAATAAATCCAGATTATAAACAGGTAGTAATAATTCAGTTTCCAATATTTTGCTTAAAAATTAGCTAGTCAAGCTCAAGGAGACATCCCTAAATTGAGGCTGGCTTGAAAAATCACAACTTTACATAAAATTTTAAATCATCCACATGAATGAGATCATATTGCTGTTTATATTGTCAGGTGTCTTAACTCATCTCACAGCTAAGTAGAAAATGGTTGTAAGTGCTGGCACTTACTAAGTTAATAAAAATGAACTTCTGTGAATTGCTTAAATATTGTCATATGTAAAAGCATTTTATAATTACCCAGACTTTAATTAAATATTTGTGTGTTTAATTTAAAGGTCATATGGGTATTGCTATGTTTTTACACATAGTTGGGAACACATGAGTGGGCAGGGTTTTAGAATAGTTCGGTACGTTTCATTCAGAGCTTAGATACACTAATGACTTTGAGGTGTGACTGTGGAATAATTTATTCCTTTTATAACTACAGTGCTCCTTTTACTCATTTATGAATTGCATCTTTTTTATGCTCCTGAATTTTAAAATTTTTGCCAGAATTCATTGAGCACTCATCAAGGAAGCATCCTGATGCAATGTTATTCTTTTTTATATATAACCACAAATGAAGATTTCTTAGAAAAGAAGCCTAGAGAAATAAAAGGCATTATGTGTGTTTATTATGAGAAGTAGAAAAAGGACATACGTGGAGGGCATATTTGAGGAGTCTAATTGGTCCATAGGCAATACAACCATATCTGCTCTGGCTGACAGACTCAACTATTTATTTGTACAAGAGCAAAAGAGTCTAATTGTTTTAAGGACACTTAGCAATTTATGGGGCCATTGTCCTTCAGCAGTTTATTCTAAGATCGATATTTGTAGCAGAGTCAGAGCTTGGGAAGTGACTCCATTAATAAATAGATAAAGCACACAAGCAATGACTGTGAATGTAATAAGGAAGGAGATTGTGTTTCTTCCACAAATATCAGTTGCATCATTTCAGAAAGCTATCAAGGAAAACAATGAAAATAAGCACTGAAATGGAATTTGTTATTTACCTTCAACTATTAAATATATTCTTTTGCTCTTTTTTTTTTTTTTTTTTTTTTTTTAATTGAGACAGAGTCTTGCTCTGTCACCCAGGCTGACAGTGGTGCAATCTTGGCTCACTGCAACCTCTCCTCCCCTCAGGTTCATGTGATTCTCCTGCCTCAGCCTCCCAAGTAGCTGGAATTACAGGCATGTGCCACCAGGCCTGGCTAATTTTTGTGTTTTTAGTAGAGATGAGATTTCTGCATGTTGGTCAGGCTGGTCTCAAACTCCCGACCTCAGGTGATCCGCCTGCGTCAGCCTCCCAAAATGCTGGGATTACAGGCATGAGCCACCATGCCTGGCCTTTTTATTCTATTTTCTGTAGTTTGATAATTGTTTGAATTAGTATATATTGGGAAACTGTCACTTTTAAAACTAAACTTTTTGCTTCACTCCATAAGAATATTCAATAAATGTTATAATTGCCAACAATTTTAAATTTTCTGATAAATTTTTGAAAGCATCATTATTTTCAACTTCCTTTAAAATTATGTAACACAAACATGCAAATTTAGGGATTCCTCCATCAAAATTTTGTTAGTAAAATTATTCTTAATGGCTAGATCTAGTTGAAAATTAAGTAGATAAATTCAATATCTTGGGCCATCACTAGGTTTTGTCATCTTAAAATGATCTCTAACTCTGTTTCAAGTATTTTAGGTAGATTTATTTCTAAGAAAATTTTTACAACTAATGGCACTTATTAGAAAATAAATTTAGATAATTTGAAAGACAATACATGGAAAAATACTTTAGATGTTATTTTTCTGTCAGAAATAGAGTGTTTAAGCCTAATAGTTGGAAAGAGACAAAGAATATTTTTCTTATTTGGAATAATAAAGAAATATTTCAGTAAGTTTTTAAAAGAGACTTTTTATGGGAAAGCAAAGATAGATTTTATTCTTCTGTTATTAGGACAGACAAATGTATCTTTTCCTATATTATTGAATTTAATTTATTTCAATTTATTGGAGCAGGACAAGCCACAGACAAAACTTCTCAGATACCAAGTTAAAGATGGAAGGGCTTTATTCAGCCGGGAGCTTCGGTAAGACTCATGTCTCCAACAACCAAGCTCCCTGAGTGAACAATTCCTGTCCGTTTTAAGGACTCACACCTCTAAGGAAGTCCGCGTGAGAGGGTCGTGATAGATTGTGCAAGCCGGGGGTACGTGACAGGGGGGCTACATGCATTGGTAGTCAGATCAGAACAGAACAGGACAGGGATTTTCACAGTGCTTTTCTATACAATGTCTGTAATCTATAGATAACATAACCGATTAGGTCAGGGGTCGATCTTTAACTACCAGGCCCAGGGTGTGGTGCCGGGCTGTCTGCCTGTGGATTTCATTTCTACCGTTTAGTTTTTACTTCTTCTTTCTTTGGAGGCAGGGATTGGGCATAAGACAATGTGAAAGGTGGTCTCCTCCCTTATTATCAGTTAATTTTTCCTTACGGGATACTTTGGCAACATTAATTGACAGACTGTAAAATAGTTTAGTTCAGGTCGTAGTTCAATTGCAAAAGCCAAACCTTTCAAACACAAAATAATTCAAACACCCTACATTTTTTTTTCTTAGAAAAAAACAAATGTTATTTATTTTCTAAAACAAATCAACCAAAAACATACATACACACAAACACACACACCCCCAAACAGGCAAAACAATAAAACCCAGACAGTTTTCCAGAATTTTATATAAGCTAAAATTACTTTTTAACCATGAAGCTTGTAACTTCAATGAGAAGTTTCCTTGGCAGGAAATGAAAAGTGTTTTGAAGGAATTGCTTATCAATCACCATTGTAGAAGTCAAGTAAGAAATTAAAATATGTGTTATATATGCATCCAAATAATAAAGAGAAAAAATTAAGCGTTCCAAAAACATGTTTGGGAAAAGACGTTTTTAAGGTTATATTTTCAATTCTTACTGGTTATTGTACTTGCTAATTTCATTCTCTTTTTTCTGTTGAAGCATGAAAATTCAAGAAGGTAGACTGAGTAAGAATGATGAAAAGTTTTCATTTTCAACTGCTTTCTACTGAGTCATTTTTTCATCCATAATGCAACTTTTTATGGGTCTTTGATCCAGCCCCATGGCTGTCAAAATGATTGATGAGACTGATGCTTAGAAAGGTTCAGAAACATGGATTTCTGGGTATTTGAACAAAAAAGCAGTAAAAGTTCTGTGAAAGTTATTGGTCAATGTTCTCATGGATCGAGAGGCATGTATGACTAAACAAAGTACTTTTAGCAGAAAACATTTACTTCTAAATTGATGATACCTTGACTGTTTGATGGTAAATTGTAGTTGAATCATTTTCATAAACTTAGCCCACAGATATTTAAAGATCACACAATGAAGCGCTTACTTAGGACCAGTGTTCAATTCTACCATCTGTGTGCTCCGCAATTGACTGAGAAGTAGGTATAAATCCATATAACTCTCAGTTACTCCTAAAAACGTACCAGTTGCATTCTTGTGTAAATTTCCCTTTCTTTTGTGTGTGTTGCTTATGTATACAGAGACAACATTGATTTTTTTTCTAACAATTTGTTCATATTCAACTTTGTGTAAAAAAAAAAAAAATCAACTGTAGAGTTAAACAGACCAGTGTTCAATCCTTCGTGCTTCCATTTACCAAATTATTCTCTATTTTTCACCTATGGAATGTTAGTAATAGTCATATATATTTCCAACAGTTTCTATGGGCATTTCAAGGTGTTAAATCATCACGCAGATAGTAGGGTTTAAACAAATACTTAATTTTCATCCTTTCAGTGTTTTTCAAATCAAGAAATTGTAAGTTTGATGGAAAACATAAAGAAGTGAAAATAGCAACTATTCAATGCAGATTGCCCGAAATATTTGTAATCATAAAAGAATAGCTTTCTTATTAATTACACAAATTGTTAACATTTACCTAGTACACAGAAAAGAATTGGAAGGCTTGGAATCAAATAAAAAAATTTTAATAAAGGACAAGAGTAATTAAAACAGATTTGCAATATTGTAAATGATAAATTTAATAAATATAAATGGATACTAAATAATTATACACACATATTCACTTTATTGAAATCTACTTGGCTGAATTTCTCATTTAATTACTAAAGAAATGTCATAATAATGTAAAATTAAGAAACTTAAAATCTATAAACATATGTTTTTTTGTGCTTTTTCTATGAGACAATAAATATGTTTAGATGATTTTCCCAACTTGATCTGGTAATCACCAGAATGTAAGCTCTTGGAGACCAGAGGTTTTTTTTTCTGTTCTTAATGTATCCAAAACACATAGAACAGTTTCAAACATGGAAGAAGGATTTTAGAAAATAGTTATTAAATGAATGAGTAACTAAGCGAATGAATCAATGAGCAATCCAGATAATACGCAATAGTAATCTGAACTTTGCCAACCCATTAAAACAAGAATGGGTGTCAACCCTACAAATGTATGTATTATTAACCCTTTTTCACATATATAAGAAGAGTCACAATTAAATTCCCAAACTCGTAAAGCTAGTAAGTGATACAGTCAATATAGATTCCTAGGTCATTTGACTTTAGCTTTAAGCTTATAGTTGAAGTTTTGTGCACAAGATTTCAAATAAATACAATGTAATTGTTTTAGGGAATAAACTCTTTATTTTTAGCATTTATACAAAATATTTACACAAACATTGCTAATGAAGTTATCTTAGAAAAAAATTAGAAAGTATAGTCGCATGTAAAATAGTAAAAAACTAGTTTGTCTATATTTACTAACACAGTATTACTCATAAAATCACACAATAGGAAACATTATTTAAATAAAAATGAGGACATTAGTTACTGTTGGTGTCAAAATCTGCTTAGAAATACTAATGACAAAAATCTCCTTTTTATACTTTCTTAAATAAAAGTTTATTACTTTTACATATCTAACCAGAAATTAATTTTAAATTGCTTACATTCTTTGTACATTCTATGCTTTAAAATACGTATTTTCTTTTATTATAATAATAATGCATTTTACTTTGAGATCTGTGACAGGAAGAAAAGTGTGAGAAGAATGTAATGGGCTAAACTTTCTCACTTTTATTTGATGATGAGTGTTTTCCAGTCATTCACAATTGTCAATAAAAATACACAAATAATGATAAGAAACTGTTGGCACATCAGAGATTATGACAGTTTGATCTTTTTTTTTTTTTAGAATAAGTTTGAATTCCCAAGGAAATAAGTCATTTTTAACTTTAATTATGTATTTCTTAATTATATTACTCTGGTCCATATTTTAGATGTTATTGGGGTTAACTCTCTGAACTTCTGTAAATGTTCCATGAATTTTATATGACGACATGTTCTGTTTTCTTTTGCACATTAAAAGTCTCTGTACATATTTCAGTCAGTCATATGAGGTTCTATGATAGGGCAAACATGTTAATCTTACTTTCATCATTTAGTTTTAAGATTTTTACATCTGTTTTAAAAATGTTTGAATATCTGCTATATGCACTTTGATATTTTACCTTCTATTATTTGGAATAAATTATTAATGTTAGTGTAGAATTTTTTAACCTTATTTTCTTTAATATTCAATAACAAGAATTAAATATAATTATGCACATCTTGATGTAAGATGATATGCTTATCTTATTTTTATGTCTTCCCTCATTCTCCACATATTTCTCAATTTCAGGTGCCAGAATATAGATTCATATAGTTAAGTTTAAGCCAGGCATGGTGGCTCATGCTTGTAATCCCAGCAATTTGAGAGACTGAGGCAGGCAGATCACTTGAGGTCAGGAGTTGGAGACCAGCCTGGCCAACATGTTGAAACTCCGTCCTAACTCCTAACTAAAAATACAAAAATTAATCGGGTGTGGTGGCAGGTGCCTGTAATCTCAGCAGGAGAATCGCTTGAACTCAGGATGAGGAGGTAGCACTGAGCCTAGATCTGAGATTGTGCCAGTACACTCCAGCCTGGGAAACAGAGAGAGACTTTGTCTCAAAAAAAAAAAAAAAAAAAAAAAAAAAAAATTCATATAATGAAGTTTAATATATGATTTATAAAATATTGTATCTGTTGTTCTGTGTTTGCTAGTACATTCCCTAATCTTGTAAAGTACATTCATTTATAATTACCTCTATTTTATCTTATATTTTTTCCTTGTAGGTTCCTTTCTCTCTTTCTTTCCCTCCCTCCCTCCCTCCCTCCCTCCCTCCCTCCCTCTCTTCCTTCCTTCCTTTCCTTCCTTCCTTTCTTTTTCTGTTTCTCCTTCCTTCCTTCCTTCTTTCTTTGCTTCCCTCCTTCCCTCCTTCCTTTGTTCCTTCTTTGCTTTGTTCCTTCCTTCTTTCCCTCCTTCCTTCCTTTGTTCCCTCTTTCCTTTCTTCTTCCCTTCTCCCTTCCATTTTTTTATTTCGCAATTCCTTCCTTCCTTCCTTCTTTCCTTCCTTCCTCCCTCCCTCCCTCCTTCCCTCCCTCCCTTCCCTCCTTCCTTCCTTCCTCCCTCTCTCCCTCCCCTTTCCTTCTCTTTCTTTCTTTCTTTCTTTCTTTCTTTCTTTCTTTCTTTCTTTCTTTCTTTCTTTCTTTCTTTCTTTCTTTCTTTTTTTTCTTTCTTTCTTTCTTTCTTTCTTTCTTTCTTTCTCTTTCTTTCTTTCTTTTTCTCTCTCTTTCTTTCTTTCTTTCATGCACACTATTCATCTTTTCATATGTTCCTATTCATGAGAAATACTTTCAACTATTCATTTGGGTTGCTGAAATAAATATAATCAAATGAATTGTTGTCAATACCCTGGTGTGTCTCTTTTATATATATATATATATCTTTATTTTTCAAGTTCCACTTTCTGCATACATCTGACAAACATAGTTTATTACCTTGCTTTTTAAATTTTTGTTTACGGTTTCTCAATATAAAGAAAATAAGGGATGTTTTAGAATGAATTTTTAATAGTCTTTTTAATAAAAAAAATAATTCTATACTCATATTGTTCTTTAATATATTTTGAAATTTTACAGTTGATGAAATAGCATGCAGTAGTATTAATAAATTAATAAAGTATGAGCCCAACATTATCGCATTTTAAATATAACGTTGAAACCCTGTTCCTTTCCTATATCTTATGTTGTATATAAGCGCTGTCCTTTAATTTTTATCTCTCTTCTTTTTTAATTCAGTAAGTGCAAAGAGAGTTCAAAATATATTAGTGATTTTTAAATTCACATCTATACTGGCATTCTTTCTTTAGCCATTCTTTCCTGTCTCAACACTGATCAATGTATCATGGATATTTTTACTTAAATTTGCTTCGCTCATGTCATAATCAAGATTACTTCATAACAAAACTGAACTTTTCTCCTTTCATGCCAAACTGACTTCATCTTCTGGTTTTCCTACATACCTCTGTATATACTGGCTGTAACAATTTCCAGTTTTTGAGGTCTGGGTTTATTTGTGTGATCTGCCTAACCAGTCTGGTGTGTCTTTCTCACTTAAGGATGTATGCTTTTTCTGAACTTCTGAGTAAAAACATGTTCTCATTGTCAATTTTATAAAATCAAAGTAAAAATAAATTTGTTAGCCTCCTCTTTCCCACTCCTATCCCATTCAAGCCTCTTTCCTGTAATAATTTTTAAATGTCTGTATAGTAATGGAAGTTCTGAAAGGCAAGGGGAGTATCTACCCTGTCGACCACCTCAAATATATCACAATACCCTTAAGGCACCAGAAACTGAACAATATTTGGGAAATATTTAAAAAAAAGTGAAAAGGCTGTCTTGTGCTTTTAATATCTTTTTAAAGGTTAAAAAATATTGTGTATAAATATTCCCTCTCTATATGAATTAAGATATAATAAGGGAGCTTTAAAAATACAACACAGATTACATAATTTTAGTATTTAGTATTTCTAGTAGGTTTTGGCTTTTCTATGCATCCAAGATTTTTTTTAATTTTTTTTTTTTTTTTTTTTACGAAGACAGTTTACATACGTAAATTGAACTTCCGGTTCAATCATGTAACATTTTTTCTGGATATCCAATATTCAGTGCTTGAGGATTGTGTCCTTTTGTACTTAAGATAATGGTTGAGTTTTGGAGTCTGTCAGACTTTGAAAATGAGTCTGTCCCCAGGTCACCAATGAATATGTGACCTTCTGCTAAGTTTTCATTTTGGTCAAAGTCTGTGTGACATTTCAGGGACTTTCTTTCCACAAATCCATGCAACACTTAGGCAAAGCTTAACATCTAAGGAAGATGTGATATTAAATATATAGAAATGTTCAGCCTGGGCAACATGACAAAACCCCGTCTCCACAAAAAAAATACAAAAATTAGCCGGGTGTGGTGCAACTATGGTCCCAGTTACTCAGGAGGCTGAAGTGGGAGGATTGCTTGAGCCTGGAAGGCTGAGCTTGCAGTGAGTTGGGATTGTGCTACTGTACTCCATCCTGGGTGCAGAGTGAAGTCCTCTCTTAAAAAAAATAAAAAAGAAGAAAAGATGTATATAGAAATGTCACATTGTTCAACTGAAAGATAAGCGGGTGAATAGATAAAAGGAAGTTATGTGACAGTAACAAGCAGGACAATTATTCACTTGGGAGACTCCTCTAACAAATTCTAAATATTGAATTATGTGGAACATACAGCTCATCCCAAAGTGCTTTTTTCCCCTTCCTTAATAATAGTTCAATAATATAGAGTAAAATAGAATAAAAATCTGATAATTATAAGAAAAGATAACTATAGTTGATGAATTCCAATGATCATAATCAACTTGTTAAAAGGTACTCTGTCAAGATAAACTTCTTATACACACATAGTAGGCAACAACTTGACCAAAGTTTGGTGGAAACATTAGGTTCCAACTCACTAAAGCTCATGCATGTGCATGTGGACATGCAGTGTGTGTGTGTGGTGGGTGCTGGCGGGGCTCTGGGGGCTGTGGGTATGTGTGTGTATGTTCCATAAAGGAATCATAGAATGGCATTGACTTATAATAAGCATATGGAGACATATGAGAAAACTAAATTAAATTCAATATTCATTTCTTACAGCTTTGTGAGTAATTTATTTTCCTTTGTTTAAACATAGGTGGCATGACTTTTCATCGTAAATCAGTATTAATTAATTATGTTCATACATGTCTCTAAGAAAGCCTAGAAACTTAAATATCTTAAAACAATTCAAAATGTGAAGCAAATAAACACATTTACTATACAATAGTTTTGCATTTCTGATCTTATATGAAATATTGTAAGTACATGGAATTGTACCAGTTTATAGGAATACTAAAATTATAAGAAGTTAAAAATATATACATAATATTACCATTAATAAGTTAGTTACTGTGGGTAGCATTTGATTTAATGTTTAAATATTTTTGGTTGAGTTACTTAGATCAGCAGCTAAATCAAAGTTAAAAGAAGTGTGCAAGAAACAAGACATTAATATTTGGTGGTTTTTAGCCATTTATTTCAATTTATGTGAAAAAATCAGAGAATAATGATCTTATTAATTAAGATTAATTGAATTAAGATTGACTTAGTGTTCATTTTAGTCAACTCAGGCTGCTGTAGCAAATTAGCGCAAATGAGTGGCTCAAACAACAGAAATTTACTTCTCATTCTGGAGTCTGGAAGTCCAAGTACAGGGTGCTAGCATGATGGAGATCTGAGGTTTACTAGTTAATTGGTATGCATTAGACACATTAAAATAACCTTTTACGACTAAAATTTTAACGTTGCCTTCTAGTATTGAACGTATACCTTACAATAAAATCAATATTTCAATAGGTTTGCCACTAGTATGCAGGAAACCTTAATGGAATAAATGAGCTGTTAGTTTCTCTTTCAGAACAGGGATATTTTAGGTGGGGCTATGAAAAGATTTTATCATGTCTAGGTATAGAAACAAGCATAAGTGAAGTCACACAAATGGACTTTTTATTATTTATTTCAATAATGTCTCCTTTTATCTGCCCTTTGTCCTACTGCTATTTAGACTACCTTCTTGTTGGTCACCTTCCATCTTCCATTATTTTCTGTTTGGAAATTTGCCTCAGTCTCCTATAAAAAACTCAACAATTGTTATTCCTTTTTAATTATCTCAACCTGCCAGATTAATCTGTCCCAAATATTCATGATGTGCATCCATGCATCCAGTCAATCAATCTATCAAATGTCTACCATTTGCCAGGAATGATGCTGAGTTCTAGAGACTTAAATGCAAATAAAACATATTCCCTGCAAAAAGGCCAATGACTCAAATGAGTGCTGTGGGTATAAATTGAGAATTAAAACACAGTGAAGGTTAGAGATATAGCTACAGAGAATTACAATATGACAGAGTTGTATTCACATGAACCACACTCTTGGTATAACTTCTGATATTGCTCCTAACTTACAGAAAGATACAGTTTATTTTCTAAAAGCTCATTATAAATCAAATTATGATAAATCCTATCTTATTTTCTCTTAGGAATAATATTACAATTAGGAGTTAATTCAGAAATAGTAAGGCCCTGACAAGAATATAAATATAATCAACAACATATCATAAAGCTAATTTGAATGCTTAAAACTAGTCAGAATTTTGTAAAGATACATCCACGTGGAATATGAGTTTGTGTGTTCTGGTGTATGTGGGTGTATGTGTGTGCACATACACACAAAGATGTTTTAACACTTCAGATAAATGTTTGGAAAAATCTTAACCCTTTAAAAATTGCATAAAATAATACAAATTTCTGACTGTTAGTAAATTATCTTTTATGCAGACAAAGACATCAGAATTAAAAGCAAATAAATATTAGAGTAGTTAAGATGCCGTATAGCAGGCAAAAAGCCCCAACCTAAAATGAAACTCCTATCTGGGAGAAAAGTAATTTAGCCTTATGAACACCTACACCTCAGAGGGTCAGGCATGTGAGCAATTAAAATCTAACAAGTTGATATTAATATGCCTTAGTAACTGTGATTGATCTTACAGAGCCTATGTTGACTATATATCAAGAAACAATTTAGGATCTAGTTTAAAACAAAGTTTATAATCCTTGTTTAATGGATTTTTGTTACCTCAGGAAATACAGTGCATAAAAATGATTAAAAAGTTCCCTCTCTCTGTAATCAATAAAACCGTTCTCCAAATTAGGATCCAAAGACTCCTCAGCAGGCTTGGCAGTGCTGCATCTGTAGAATTCCAAATAAGCCATCTATCATTATTCCTATACACAAGTTCATTAGACACCTCATCCCCATCTTATTAGCATTAAGGTAAGCTAAACAATCAAATCAAAAGGTCACTTCTTAAAAATATGTAGTTAGACCAAAACATAAATCAAAACCCCAACAGAAATACACTGAAATGCAGTGTTAACAAAGAGATTAGAAAATATACATACAAATGTGAAGTGATAAACACAACATTCTACAGATATAAATCTTAAAGAGGAGTTAGAATCAATTATTAAAAACAGAAATATAAAACGAATCTCAATTAGTTGTATTACTTAAAGGCATTAATCCCTATTTATTATGAAATAAATAAATATATACATAATAAATAAATTATAACATCTACATTTTTAAATAAAAGAATAGACTAGATTATGACTTTGAAATTAAATTTTAATTTCCTTTGTGATTTCAGGAATCACTCCTATATATATTTACAAATATGAAAATTTCTGAATTCATTTAAGCTTTAAAAACTTTTAAATCTTTTTTTACACGTGTAAAAATATATGGTATAATGAAGGCCAAATGCATAGATTTATATAGGCTTTTCCATGAAAACTTTCTCACTGTGTCTATTTTATGATTTGTATAGCAAAGGTGATACAGAGTTAAACTTTCATATACATTGATTTTTCATAAAATTGCTACATTTTGGTGAATTTCTATTTTTAGTGAACCTGAGGAAAAATACAAACATAATTTATAAATATGGTAATTATAACACCCACTGTCTCACATGAAAATAAATATCTAAATTGTTACGTTTGTAGATATTCATGATTTATCACTTAAATATTTTACTTGACTGTAACTACAATTAATTAAGATTGACTTAGTGTTCATTTTAGTCAACTCAGGCTGCTGTAGCAAATTAGCGTAAATTAGTGGCTCAGACAACAGAAATTTATTTCTCATTCTGGAGTCTGGAAGTCCAAGAACAGGGTGCTAGCATGATGGAGTTCTTGGTGAGGGCCTTTTTCCTGGTTATGTCTTCACATGGCCCTTCCTTGGTACCTTCATGCAGAAAGAGAAATCTCAAATCTCTTCCTCTATTGAGAAAGACATTTAATCCCATTATGGGATCTCCACAGTCAACTCCTAATCTAACCCTCATTACCTCCCAAAAACCTTACCTCCAAATACCACCAAACTAGAGATTAGATTTTCAACATACGAATTTTGGGGAAGGCATAAACATTCAGTTCATGGAGTATTTAACAATTATTCCACTTATTTTATGGTATATGTGTGTATATATGAATGTAGGTGTAAACTTATTAGAATCTAATGCAATTTACCAAAGATTTATCACAGATGTTTTATTCATAACTCTGAAACAAAAATGAAGAGAAGTATATTTTATTGAATTACTCTAACTCTACTGAATGGTTTATCATTGCTATGCATATGATAAATATAAATGATTTATTAAATATTCATTATTCTAATAACTTTATGTGAATTATAATATTTAACACTCACAACAGCCCTGTATTAGCTTCTATTATTTTCCTCACTTTATATATAAAAAATCTGAGGCACAGAGGATTATAAAAATTTTTTCCAAGGAAGCACAGCTAGTGAGTAGTCAAAAGCAAGATGCACATCTGATCATTTCCCCCGCAGTGTTTGTCATCTGCTTCATAATATTTTCCATGTTAATATCTTAAACTTCCTCACTATATCCTGAAAATTTCAAAAGGCATGAGTATATAAGCCCGTAAGTCTCAGAATTTTTAATTGCTAGCAAGATTAACTGAGCAGGGTAAGGTGAACCAACATCACATCAGCTAGCTGATGTCTCTGACTTGTAGCCTGTGTCACTAAAGGCTGAAAACCATTTTGGTGACAGTGTCCTTCTTTCCACTTTTTTCTCTTTCATACCTCTATGGTTTTCTAGAGTTTTCAAAACTTGATAGGTGCTGGAAGCCTTTCATTTCATATATAATCATAGTTCAATACAATAAAAGCAGAGAGCATGCAGTTCACATTTATTCTTTTTCAATTACTAGCATGGAATAAAACTCACCATTAAAACTAAGATGAGGAGAACATATTAAAAGTTTTAGTCTCTCTAACAATTGCAAAGTTTAGATGTGATTATATATAAGTTTAATATCAGCAATCATATTTCAAATTAAGTAAATCATGTATCTCATTTCATACATAAAATGAATAAGAAACATTTTATTACAAATCCAAATATTATTTTGTTCTTATTCTCAATTTATTTTAATTTTAGAAGAACAAGTAAATCAGTAACACTTTGAAATATAAAATTAATGTAAATTATGGCAAATATGTGGGATTAGTGCTCTCATTTTTCATTGGATCTTTTTGTGTGTCTACTTGTTCTGAAGAAGCTGTAACATTAAAAGTTACATATATCAGAGCTCTTATTAGCGAATTGCTTGTTTTTTATTGTTTATTTATTTATTTATTTTTATTTTGAGACGGAGTCTCACTCAGGCTGGAGTGCAGTGGCATGATCTCGGCTCACTGCAAGCTCCACCTTCCGAGTTCACTCCATTCTCCTGCCCCAGCCTCCCGAGTAGCTGGGACTACAGGCGCCCGCCACCTCGCCCGGCTAATTTTTTGTATTTTTAGTAGAGACGGGGTTTCACCGTGTTTGCCAGGATGGTCTTGATCTCCTGACCTTGGGATCCGCCCGCCTCGGCCTCCCAAAGTGCTGGGATTACAGGCGTGAGCCACCGCGCTAAGCAGCAAATTGCTTTTTACTGAAGAGATACACTTGTATGATATTTTTATGATGGACTGGCATTCTGTTTAATTATTTTCTGTCAGAAAATACAGCTGAGAAGATCCAGGGTTTTATTCAGTAACATCCCAGGGTCTAGTTCTGAGCAGGAGGGATAGGAGCCAAGAATCTATTGTAATGCGAGCCTTGGAAGTCCCTTTGGTTCCCTCATCCATGTCAGGGTCAGAAGCACCAGATCCTCCAGCAGGACATTGGAGTCATGGCACATTAGAGTCATTCTTGGAGATCCTATCTATAGCCAACTCCTGTAATAAACAGTTAATCTCTAACATCAGATCATTCTCAGTTTAAAATGCCACAAGAAACTTGCTAGTAAGTCCTGAAGATACAATATGATAAACAATGGTCCAAGTTTCATGCTATCAAAGAAAAAAATAATTTTTCATCAAATAAATATGTAAAATAGATTTTACAGTGTTTCTTTTATTTTTTACTTAATATCTTTAATTCATGAAATAGGTAAGCTAAGAAAGAACATATTACTGGTAAATTTTTAAAATATTTTATAAGTAGTATTTTCAAAATAAAATTCATTTGGAGTTAATTATTACAGTGACTTTAACAATCTGAGAGTATACCTGCTTAAATGCTTAGCTTTGTTAACCATCACAATTTCTTCTAACAAAATAAATGTACGTTCTCCAACTTGAATTTATTTTCAAGTACTACCTTATCCAAAAGGCAAATACATCATATTGAGATTTGACAAGTGACAGATTACTTTAAATCACAACGAAAACATTTATATCTCTTAATAGACCACCAAGGATAAACACAATATTATAATGTTAGTATTTATATTCCATATTAAGTTCACATATCCAGTTATAATAATATACATTTAAAATGTATCTCTACTATTTTGCAATTTTCTTATTTGCCAAATGACTGAATATCAAAATACCACTAATACATTTATATCAGTATGGATAGATGTCTTTCCTTCTGGGGCATGCTTAGAAAGTTAATTAAAAATTTTATGGTGTTTCCCATAAAACAGCCAGCTATAACTATCTCATATGTTGGGATTTACCATTTATGAACGCAAAAACACAGGCTTGTATTAGATGGCATTTGTGGGACTTTTTATTATAAACATCCCTTTAAAAAATATGGTAGAATATATGGATGCACGAACACAAAAAAGCGAGGATGGTCTAATGATGGTCAAGAATAATTCCTTTCTGTAATGAAGTGGAATCTTATTTTCCTCTCCTTTTTGTTCATTTGCCTTGATGCATTTGTCTTTCGCCAGCTTATAATGGTATAAAGTGAAGAAGATATCATGAGCTGCTCCAAATACTTTAATTTTTTTTTTTTTTTTTTTTCTTCACTGAAGGCAAAAAAGCCAATGAACATTGATTTGGCTTGCAGGAGGAGAAAGTAAGGCACCCGGGTCTCATGTCCGTTTATAACACTATTTACCAGAACATTTTCTCTCCTTAATTTCTAGTTTACTGGTAAAACAAAATTTTAGTAACCTTAGCAAATACTGAGTTGACCTTCTCTACAAGCTTTGAAATTTACTATTTAATTTGTCTTTCCTCAAAAGATATGTAGAAAATGATTAAAAATGTGTCATTGTCTGAATCTGAATGCATGACCTGAATATCACCAATGACCATATAATTACTGTGATCTATTCTCTACCATCATGCAATTCTAAATTCCAAATTGTGGGATGGAGAATTATCATGATGAGTTTATTCTTTTTCAAACAATAAACCACCTTATATCTTAAAGGTGTAAAAAGTAAAGTAGAGGCTCCTCTTCAAAGACTTTCCTCCCCATCTAATTAGGAATAAATAGTAACTTCTCTTAGAAGCTAAATTTATTCAAGGCCTGTGCTAACATTCTTAAATATCTGCTAGCCGTGATAAAGAAATCAATATACTTTATGTTCTTAGCTCCCACAATTTAGCCTAAATATTTGCCCTGGCATGCTTATACTGCTCCAAGCAAGCATAAAGTCATAGCCTGTTCCTCTTCCTTATTTAAAAGTGTTTTTACCTTTCTCAGCATTCCACAAGTTACTTCCTCCTTCCTTTGTTCCCCTCTACCTTTGCCTCTTTTAAAAAGTTCTAAGTTGCTAGCCAATCAGGACAAATAGAGAATGTGAGGTCTCGTTTCAGCCGGTGGAAGTAGGGTGGACGCATCAGGTTGTAAATGGCCCTGTCTCCTTGTTTGGTGTACTCTTGTGGCAAAACCACTGGTGAATGTACCCTTTCTGCAGGAAGTAAAAATGGCCTTAATAAACAAATTTATGCTCAAGTGCTATTTCTTTATGGCACCAAGGAACAAACATTTCAAACAAAGGTATTCTTATTCCAGGTGGAATTAAGTCAAAACATAGGATCCACATACTTGGAAAAGTCCAAAACTATTCCTATTGCCCCCAAATCCCCATTTGAAATCTTAGTCATTTTAATCTTTCTACAGTTAACCTCATTGTCTCATGATAATTGTGTTTGGAAAACCACATTCTTTCTTTCTGGAACTTCAGATCAAACTTTCTCATTGTCATGTTTAGGGTTAGTTTCCCATGTTCATGGTGTTATAGACTGAATGGCCCTTCCAAATTCATGTTAAAACCCTAATCGCCACAGTGATGGTATTAGGAGGTAGGGCTTTTGGGAGGTAATTAAGATTTGATGATGTCATGAGGGCAGAGCCTCATGAACAAGATTAGCGCCCTTAGAAAAGTCATTACAACTCATGTCTGTAATCCCAGCACTTTGGGAGGCCGAGGTGGGCAGATCACCAGGTCAGGAGATGGAGACCATCCTGGCTAACACGGTGAAACCCAGTCTCTACTAAAACTACAAAAAAAAAAAATTAGCTGGGTGTGATGGCGGGCGCCTGTAGTCCCAGCTACTCGGGTGGCTGAGGCAGGAGAATGGCGTGAATCCGGGAGACAGAGCTTGCAGTGAGCTGAGATCGGGCCACTGCGCTCCAGCCTGGGCGGACAGAGCGAGATTATGTCTCAAAAAATAAATAAATAAAAATAAATAAATAAATAAATAAATAAATAAATAAAAATAAAAATAAAATAAAATAAAATAAAAATAAGCACAGATTTTAAAGACGTATGTAATTTTTAAATGAGATACACATCAATATAGCCGGGTGTGGTGGCGGGCGCCTGTAGTCCCAGCTACTCGGGAGACTGAGGCAGGAGAATGGCCTGAGGCCCGGAGGCGGAGCTTGCAGTGAGCCGAGATCCCGCCACTATACTCCAGGCTGGGTGACAGAGCGAGACTCCTTCTCAAAAAAAAAAAAAAAAAGTCATTACAAAAGAACTTATTTCCCCTCTCTTCTCTCTACCATGTTATTTCCCCTCTCTTCTCTCTACCATGTGAAGATACAGTGAGAAGTCGGCGGTCTGAAGCCTGGCAGAGGACCCTCACCAGAACTCAACCTTTCTGGCCGCCTGATACAGGAATTCCAGAGACCAAAATTATGAGAAACAAATGTGTTATCTGTAAGCCCCCCATCTACGGTAACATGTCACAGCCATCTAAGACGAGTGAAATATATGTATTCATTCAGAAATAAAAATGGTGATAATGAAAAAAGTTATTATTTTAATCCCACTGATATGGTTTCAGTTTGTCCCCCACCAAAATCTCATGTCAAATTGTAATCTCCTTTGTTGGAGGTAGAGCTTGGTGGGAGCTGATTGGATCATGGGCACAGAGTTCTCATTGTTTAACATGATCCCTGAGGTGCTGTACTCTTGATAGTGAATGCGTGAGTTATCATGAGATCTGGTTGTTTAAAAGTGTGTGACACCTCCCCTCTCTCTTCCTCCTGCTCTGGCCAAGTTCTGCCCTGCTTCTTCTTCTTGTTTTAAGATGACTGTAAGTTTCCTGCGGACTCCTCAGAAGCAGAAACTGCCATGCTTCCTGTACAGTCTTCACAACTGGGAGTCAATTAAACCTCTTTTCTTTATAAATTATTCAGTCTCAGGTATTTATTAAAGCAATGAGAGAACGAACTAATACACCCACCTAACATATCATTGTGAAATATGCAGGAGTTAAAAAATGTGGATGACGGAGGAGGTGGAGCAAGATGGCAGAATAGAAATCTCCACGGATTGTCCCTCCTGCAAGTACACCGAGTTAACAACTATCTACAAACATAGACACACAAATCTACTTTATAAAAACCAAGAATCAAGTAAGTAATCAAAGTATCTGGTTTTCCATTCATATTGATGAAAGAGGCACTGAAGTGGTAGGAAAAACAGTCTTGAATCACTGATGACACCCTTCCTCCAGCCCCCAGCGGTGGCGGTGTGATAGAGAGAGCAGTTCTGTGACAGTAAAAGTTCAGCAATTGTGAGGCATTGAACACAATGCTACCCTGTTATAGCAGAAAACAAAACTGGACCAAATACAACTGACACCCACCCACGGAGAAAGTATTTAAGCCAGCCCTCACCAGAGGGGAATCACCCTTCCCAGTGGTACTTGAATTTCTACAAGCCTAACCACCGTGGACTAACATGGCTTTGGGCACCTAAATAAAATAGGTCAGCCTTGGCCACAAGAACTCTAGGTGAGCCCTAGTGCTGAACTAGGCCCAGAGCCACGGTACTGGGAGGCACATGACCTACTAAGATACCAGCCAGGATGACTCAAGGGAGTACTGGCATCAACCCTGTCCTAACCTAGGGTCCAAAACAGACCCCTTCCTTCCACTTAAGGAGAGGGGTGGAAAGAATGGGGAGGATGCTTTGTCTTGGATTAGGATACCAGCTTAGCCACAGCAGGATAGGACACTAGTCAGAGTCATGAGGCCCGTTTCCAAGCCTTAACTCCCAGATAACTCTTTTAGAAACACCCTGAGCCAGAAGGACAGCCTTGGCCTTGAAAAGAAGGACCCAGTCCTGGCAGGATTTGTCTCCTGCTAACTGAAGAGCCTTTGGGCCATGGATAACCAACAATGAGAGCAAGGTTCTATTTTGAGGGCCTTGGGTGAGTTTCTGAGACTTTCTGACTTCAAGTGAGACTCAGAAGAGTCCTAGCTATGGTAGCTATAGGGTGAGACTCCTCCCATTTTAGAAATGAAAAGGGAAGAGTAAAGATTTTTTGTCTTACCTCTTAGTTACCAGCTCATCCACAATGGAGTAGAACACCAAGGAGGCTCTTGGGTTGGCTCTCAGTCAGCAATTTCTGGACCTGCCCTGGACTACAGTGGAGTCTGTTGCCCTGAATGGTGAGTACCAGCACAGGAAGCATTAAACACAAACTGAAGCATTAAACACAAAATTCTTGTGTTTAAATGTTTAAGACCTTGAGCCTTAAAGGAACGATGACAGTCATCTGTCAGTACTGTCTGTGGGCTGTGATGGTGGTGACCATGTGCTGAGACTCCTCTGCCTTTGGAAAGGAGAGGGATGAATGTGAAGGACTGTGTCTCATGGTTTGAGTGTCTGCTCAGCCATAGTACAATAGAACATCATGAAGACGTCTAAGGACCTGGGGAATCCTGTCACCTTGAAGAGAAGAACACAAGCTGGGTTGGCTTCGCCATTGGCTGACCGTGGAGCTCCAGGGCCTAAAGTGAACATAAGGAGTAGCCATTGAGTGATTACAGCAGGCCTTGTGTGAGACCCAGTGCTGTGCTGGTTTCAGGTATGATCCAGCATGTTCCTAGTGATGGTGGCCACAGAGGTGCTTGTGTTACTCCGCCACCAGTTCTAAGTGTCTCAGAACAAAGAGAGACTTCGTTTGTTAGGTAGAAACTGAAGAAAGAGAATAAGAATCTCTGGCTGTGAATCCAGAGAATTCTCCTGGATTTTGTCTAAGACCATCATGGCAATGCCTCTGTGGGTCTTCAATAACCACAGTGTTACTGTGGTTGGGTAACCCCTAATGCAGATACAGCTCAGAGCACAACACTCAAGTACTTTGAATATATGGAAGGCTTTCCCAACAAAGATGGATACAAACAAGCCCAGATTGAGAAGACTACAATGCCTAACTCTACAATGCCCAGAAACAGACGAATATCTATAAGTATCAAGACCACCCAGGAAAATATGACCTCAATAAATGAACTTAAGCACCAGGAATCAATCTTGGAGAAACAGAAATGTCTGACCTTTCAGACAGAGAATTCAAAATAGCTGTTTTGAGGAAACTCAAGAAATTTAAGTTAAGAGAAGGAATTTAGAATTATATCAGACAGATATAACAAAAAAGATTAAAATAATTTACAAGAATCAAGCAGAAATTCTGAAGCTAAAAAAATGCTATTGGCATACTGAAGAATGCATCATAGTCTTTTAACAGTCACTTAACAGAATTGATCAAGTAGAAAAAAGAATTAGTGAGCTTGAAGACAGGTGATTTGAAAATAGTCAGAGGAGACAAAAGAGAAAACAATGAAAAACAATGAAACACTGTTACAGGATGTAGAAAATAGCCTCAAAACGTCAAATCTAAGAGTTATTGACCTTAAAGTGGAGGTAGGAAAAGAGATAGGGGTAAACAGTTTATTCAAAAGGATAATAACAGATATTTTTTCCCAAATCTAGATAAATTATGTGTATAAACCTTCAAGAAATACAGATTCTTCCCTGTAACTCCCAAGGTTATCTTGAGGAATAACAGAGAAGTTAATATGGCATTCCTCTGACTATCTGGATAGAAGTAGCATTCTGCGAGTGACCTTAAAAATTCTGAGGACATTCAGCATGAGTAGACAGCTTCAAAGATAGCAAATACTATTGGCAATCTTAAAAGGTGGAACGTTCTGTGATCCAAATAATGTTGATTCAGTTACTACCCAGAGTCCTGAAATCCCTCCCCAATTGCTGTCTTCATCTAATCCATTCACATTACTTTATATAAAAATAGATTCAAACTTGCTGGAAATGCTACTGATTTAACAGTTGAGAAAATGCTATTCATGCATAAGGAAAGCAAAATATGTGCCGAATTCTGACAACCTTGAATTGTCTTTGACTTTCTAGTTATAGATGATCACTTCTCAATTTTAGTCCTTGACACACCATGATGGTGCTAGCATAAAGAGTGTGTTGGGGAAGGACTAAGCTAGAGCCAGAGTGATGCCTTAAGAAACTGTCCCTATCAACCAGTAGAAGAATAATAAATACCTAAACCAAAGCAAACATAATGGATTGGCCAAACTGGAAGTGGGGCGACATATAAACATAATAAGCAGAATAGACAATTTGGAGACTCAGTAGATCTGGGTTGAAAAGAAAGTGGCATTTAATGTGGTTCTCAGATACTAAGCTTAGAACAGAGATGAATTATTGTGCTAGCCAGGATACAGGGAGAAATATACAGTTAGTAGATTCAATGTATGCTTGTGGCTAGGTAAAAGCTTTCAGTTTTTTTGTTTGTTTGTTTGTTTGGTTTGTTTGTTTGTTTGTTTTTGAGACAGAGCCTTGCTCTGTCACCTAGGCTGGAGTGTAGTGGCGGGATCTCAGCTCACTGCATGCTCCGCTTCCCAGGTTCACGCCATTCTCCTGCCCCAGCCTCCTGAATAGCTGGGACTACAGGCGTGCAGCAGTACAACCACCTAATTTTTGTATTTTTAGTAGAGATGGGGTTTCACCATGTTGGCCAGACTGGTCTTAAACTCCTGGCTTTAAGTGATACACCCGCCTTGGCTTCCCAAAGTGCTGGGCTTACAGGTGTGATCCACCATGCCTGGCCAACTTAAGCTATATATATATTATCTCCTTAAATATACAACTATATATGCATCCTGGAAAAGCAATGTTGCATAATGGTTAAGACTACTGACTGGTAGCCAGTCTATGTGGGTTTGTGCCTCAGATATTCAACTTTGTCAGTATTTATTTGGGAAAATTACTTACTCTCCCTTCTCAGTTCCTTTAAATATAAAATAAGAACATATGGCATACTTATTTCATGAGAATTAAATGAGTTAATTTTACTTTATAATTATTTTTAGAACTTAAAAGTGATAATTTAATGTTTATTAAATAATTTTATTAATAAAACTGGTTTCAAATATTTCCAAAATCTCTACATATTTCAATGTAAGTAGGACATTAAAATTATAGGATAAAACTGTAAAAATCTCTAATACTCTGTATGATTTGTTTCCCAGGTTTCTTTTGTGTAAGGAAGTGATTACTATATTAAAGAGTGACTGATGAGTGCACTGATATGCTAATCTTAAAACTACTAGAGAGCTATATCCTATAATAAACTCAATATAGTAAATTGTACATAATTTCCTAGCAACAATGTTGTAATGGGTTACTGAGTTTTGAGAATATAACTCCAAAATCATAAAAACCTTTCTGAAGTGATTTCAACGTTGACCTGAAAAATATCAATGAATTCTCAACATACATTTTATTCATGTTTTGCTTCTCCCGTCACTATTAAATGGCTGTCTAAAACATTCTACTCTTGTCATTAAAAGATAATATCAACTAGCTGTTGATCTCTCCGGTGATACACAGCAAAATTATACAATTCTTAACCATGCAGATTTGATGTAAGAAACAACTTTATAAATGTGAACGTAACCAGATAAGATTAGACAGTTGCCTTTTTCAGGGAATTTCTAAGAAGACTATAGATAGTTTTAGAATTTGGGACAAAAACAAAGTGACAGATTTTTTTTACTCTAATGCTTTGATAAAAAAATTAGTCATCATCCTCATTATAATCATCATCAAGGTCTTAATAATGGGAATCGGAAAATAATAGGACAAGACAGATAATCACAGCAAAATATCAATACCACATTAAAAGGACACTCATATAAAGTATCCTTAAAGGGGAATTGCTTGAAAAGCAATGATAATTTACAGAGAAAAGGAAAAACCCATTTATTTTATTATAAATGCTTCCTTTAAGAAAACCATAGTAGATTAATCAGAGGAATGCAATGGCCTATCTGTTATTGGCCTATCAAGGTTAATTTCCTCTGTGTTTATGCTTACCACAGGTTAATGCTCTGTTATCTCATTCATAGCAGAGCTCACAAAGGGATTAGCTTTCTCACAATCAAAGTGCTATGAGCAACATAGCTTCTCATTTGTTTCCTGATTCTCTTAATACTGGTATGGTTCCTAATACAATGTCAAGATAATGGGCTACTGGCACTATTTCAATAAATATAGGTTCTAAAAAATGTAAACTACATTTATGGCTGTGAAAAACATGCTAACTTGTGTTGCTTCTGATTCCAAATATTTTCCTTGCAAGAGTAATTGAAGAATAATTAGGGCATCTAAAAAAGAACAAAGACATTAGCGAAAATGGCAGAGTAGATAGCTCCAAGAGCTTGTCTCTCCACAGAATCATCAAAAAATCAAGCAAAACCTGTGAGAATCAACTTATTTTACAGAAAGCTTTCATTTATATTGTTTTAAATGTCAAATAAAATGAGTTTATATATAAGGCATTACACATACAATCAAAAATTTTTTTGACACAACAGTATTTGAAGAGAATCACAGTTTAAAATTAAGGAATAGAATACAGTTGATACAATACAGGTGTATTAGTCAGGCTAATACATAATTCACATGACAAAATACTATAAACTAGGTGGCTTAAAGAGACATTTATTTTCTAACAGTTCTGGAGGCTGGAAATCAAAGATCACAGTGCCAGCATGGTGGAAATTCTGATGAAGTCTGTCTTTCTGGCTTGCAAACAGTTGCCTTCTTGCTCTGTCTTCACATGACAGAGAAAGAGATAACACTCTGATGTCCCTTCTTGTACGTACAATAACTCTATCTCATCCACATCCCACCTTACGAACTCATGTAGCCTTCATTGCCTCCTTCTTGAAGGCCCTATCTCCAAATCTAGATTAGATTGATTAGAACTTCAACATATGGATTTGTGGGTCAGGAGGAGGACACATTCAATTTACAGCAATAAGAATGCTACTTATTCCAATAATAATTTTGCAATGGAAAGCCAAAAATCTACATATCAGTCACATACCAAATTCTGAAGAAACCTAATATGATCTTTAATAATTTAATAGCATTGTCCTCCAAAACAGCACCCAACTCTTGTCCTTTTGTTGCACACTTTTTTGTTTTCGATATATTTGTGACCCTGGCCACCTATATTAGGTCCCAAAGCATCTTTATTGTATACCTTCCTTATCTCAGGACTAAGAATCAACCTTCCTAGTCAATGATTCAGTGAATGAGAATTTTAAATGTATTAACTCAATCTAGCATACTTAACCTGGTTACAAAAATCACTGCCTCCTTTGTTCTCTCAATGGATCTTCCCATTATCTGAAACAAACATGAAGCCAGAGGAAAGATGGGTTTGTTGATTTATCTCAACAGGTTGGTTTTTAAAAGAAGGAACTAGGTGAAGCACAATATAGAATATAGAATGACTCTGGAAAGAAAAAAGGAATCTAACTAGTACTCATAACATTAAATAATGCAGGGATTGGAAGTAAGTTATGATAGAATTTGTGGAAGATAAATAATTTGAATAAGGATAGTATTAGTGAAGTTTTAATTTCACCTTCCTTCTACCACTTCTATTATTACACAAAGCCAGTAAATACATCTTGACATGAAATCTATTAATCAGTTGAAGATCGATCCTCCTTAAGACATACAAGATTAGTGTTAAACTTTTAAATAGATCATTTTAATCCAATTTACCCTAATTACTCATGAAGAAAAAAGTGAAGAGAAATCTTTCTGAGAAAAAAAATGCCATTTTAAAATACAGGGACATTAACTTCAGATACTTAAACCAATGTAAAAAAATATATAAATTTCAAAGCACCAAATTTAAATGCATATTTAGTGCTAGTTTACAAAGAATCAATGTATTTCATTCACCCAGTCTAATTATTTTCTGGTATTTTTGAGAGAAATACATTAGTAGCTTAGATAAAGCCAAGATTCATAAAGATGTGAATATGCAGAAGATAATAATATGAGAGTAATATATGTATAGTGTATCCACATTTTTTATGTTATGTCTTATCAGATTAAAATTTTAGTAACAAATTTGCAATGTACATTTGTACTTTAATAAAATCATATATATTTTAAAGCACTTTAGCCTGATTGAGGGTATGAGTCAAACATATTAATTGGGTTATATTAGTGGGACTGTAGTACCTGTGAATAAGGCAAATATGGGGAATTGACAGTCACCAAAATAGCATTATTCCCCCTGCAAACAATAATGAGCAAAATGGAACATTTTGGTAAAATTATTTCTTTATTCTGGCACTATTCAGACAACTACCAATTAAGATTTTAAAAGATATTTCTATTCATTTGCTATATATAAACCTGTTATGCGAAGGCATAAAAAATACACAATTATAGCCTCCATTTCTCTCCTTCTTTGACATATGGAAGCATTAAGATCCCTATTCACATTAAAATGAAAAGGTTTTTATTTAAGACCTAATTTAGATGAACCCGGAATTGAGGATTATATAAAAAGTTAAGAAAATATCTGATTTGAGAACTGACTTCTATTGAGCTCTGTCTTGAAAAGTGAATACGAAAATTTCACATTATAAAAAAGATATCTTACTCAAATTTATTTTTCCACTCCCTGGATTTCTAGAAATCCTGTTGTAATGTTAGAATATATGTTAATTTATTTCCATAGTAACATTTTCATGTGGAAAATAGAAACTAAAATTACTGAGTTACTCTCTTGTGCCAAAGAATAATTTTCATTATTGCCTTAATTAATACTGAAAGAGTTCTTACCCACTGCAAAATATTTTAAATATATAAACTTTTGTTTATTTCTCATAGGTAAAAAACCCTGTGAGTTGGGCAAAATTAACAGCATTTTACAAATAAGAAACCTGCTAATAATTAGTAGGACTGGTGTTTGTACTGAGGTAATCTGGCTCCGGAGTCCAGGCGTTTACACAGGCCACTACATTGTTCCTTGGGTTCTGCTATGGGTGTCTGCATAGTTGATTCTTTCAGTAATATTACATAAACCATTATAGACCATTGTGATGTTATGCACGGAAGACAGGACTTAGAATAAGAAAGTCAGTATTTGAGTTTTGACTTTGATACTGAAAGTTACAACAACAACAACAACAACAAAAAGCCCCTTTTCCTTGTAAGATACCTCCTTTGAATCCTTCTAATTTTTAAAATATTGTGAAAAGAAATATGTCTTTCTAATCTCACTTTCTAAATAAATTATTTATTTTCTCTGTCAACAGCCTCAAGAACTTCAAATAATTTTGCCAAATCTTCTATTGTCTTATTGATTAGGTCTAGCTAGGAACAGGGCTATTTGAAACTGCTGGAATAAATATATTAGGGTATAGTAATATAGGTTTTTCTGGACAGTCTGCATATCATCTCGGCTGTACTAGATGACATAATTTTATTATTGCGGCTTAAAATTCTTTAAACATATTTTTCCTCAGCCATATCTCATTATTACTGAATTTTAGACTTACTTTCAACTGAACACTCAAGATCTTTATCTTGTGATCTGCTGCAGTGAAGCTAGAAACTTCTCTACCGCCTTGACTAGAAAATTTAAACAGAAATTCCAGCCAGTCAAAGAAAGAAATAATTTGTATTTGGGATCAATGGGAGGGAAATGTCAAAATCCCCAAATTTATGCTGAAATGTGTGTTTATGTGTATGTCCATGTTGGTAGTTGTATCAAAACCATGTGGGTTAGACTGAATAACAGCTTCTCAAAGATGTCTATATTCTGATCTCCAGAGTCTATTAGTATGTTATTCTTTATGGCAAATGGGGCTTTTCAGATGTGCTTAAATTAAAGATCTTGGGACTGGGAAATTATGTTGGATTATCCAGATGGTGCTAATGTACTCTAACAGGGATTACATTAGAGAGTTAGAAGAAGGCAGAAAGGTCAGAAAGAGAGAGAAGACATTGCCATGATGGAAGCAGCGTCAGAGAAGAAAAGGTTACCATGAAAGCAGAAGTGAGAGTGAAGTAAATGTATTCCCCTGCTGGAGTTGAAGATGGAGGAAAGGATGAGGAGCCAAGGAATGTGGGCAGACTCTCAAACCTTGTATTTACAAGGGAATGGATCCTCCTTTATAGCTGCAGAAGGGCATAGCCGACACCTTAATTTTAGGACTTTCCACCTCTAGAACTATAACATAATAAACCTGTGTTGTTTTAAACCACTAAATTTGTGGCAATTTATTACAGGAAATACATAAATCTAATACACCACCCAAATATGACTTACAATAACTACTTGGTAGAATGACTGTTTCTAAACTATATTCTCTTTCCCTACCAAAATCAGTGTTTATTTTCACTTTTCTACTGCCTTCAAAATGGCTAATGAATATCAGTAAAATATTATAACAGTATATGTTATCAATAGCAGCATGTTTTTCATGTACAGTGTTAGAATTCAGAGTTGAGAAAGGAAGAAAGGAGGTGTATTTCATTTCGTACAAAGATAGCAATGATGGGAAAGTTGTCAGAATCAAAATAAAGTCATCTGTGTTGAAACTTTTGACAAACAGGGCCAGGTAAGGCCATATAGGGAGGATTCTCATGCATTAATGCCTGATTAAAAAAAAACTCATCACAAAAGACTCTGCAAAAACAGCTGCCTTGCATAAAGACCGTCACAACCTTACACCCACACACATAAAGAAAATACTTCTGCAAGGACATCTGCCCAGCAACTGCCTGTCCAACTTTGGACTGTGCCACCCTTTTAATGGATCCTTGCAGTCAAGAAAAATGATCTCAAAAGAAATATGTAATTCTCATAATTTTTCCTTTAAGACTTTTTGTCTTTCTTTACCTCCCTGAATATGCACAGTTAATTAAGGCATGTATATTTCAACTTCATTGCCTATTATTGAATAAATATTATTTTATTTCAGAGAGCCTACCTATGCCCATTATTTGGGTTGACATAAATTGATGTCTCAGAAGTGGGACCAAAGGGAGCTCACCTCAGATGGATCTGAAGGTCCTGGAATCAACAATGGGACGGACTGAGCTCTTTGTGTTCTTTGCTTTCCTGAGTCACCTTTTCTGTCCTGATGAATCTCCCCTCAGATTCTCAGGCTTCCTCCCTTTAGAGAGTTCTTTTTCACTTTATTTAGAATCTGATTTTTAATAAGTCTACCTTATGTAAAAGACTTTGCATTCTTCTTGGGATTAACAATGTCTTTTTTTTTTTTTTTTTTTGACAAGCTCTTTTTAATAGAATGACAGAGTTCTTTCAGAGAATACTCTTGTTCCTACAGAGTTTACATCTGACTGTAAGGACCATATGTTTTCTGGTGAATTCACTTTTGGTTTTATGTATCTGGTTTAAAATTTGTTTGATCTGCATGCCTGGCTTAACATTTTTGTGAGTACTCTGATTTTGCTTTCATTACCATTTGATTATGTGTGTTTGTAAATAATTTGGAATTTCTTTTCTTGTTTTTGAAAATTTTCTGAGGGCAAAAAGACATTCCAAATAGTGAGCATGAGATGGCCAATTAAAAGACACTAGGGTGGTCTCTATCATCTAAAACATCAGTCCAAACCATTGACCTTCCCTGATTAGATTTATAAGATTTTCTTTGCTCTCAAAAAATTAATAAGAAATGGAATAAAATACTTGCATATTAAGGCATAGAAAGCTTTTTGGGATTATCACAGACTATACATTCAAAATGTATGGTCCATTCTCATGTACATTTTAAACAGATGGACAAATTACATCATGGATAATTTATGTCCACTAAATGAATCATTCAAATGCTCCAAACTTATGTCTCTTAAAACTTCCCCAGCTAATTCTGGATGACCTATAAAGGTTGATTCTACTAGAGTAGTTTTTAATTCCATGTTTGTGAATAGCCTTCTATCAAAATTTCCCCAGCTTTTAAAAGAGCTCACACAGAATGGAAAACCATGCCCACTCCTAATCTAATTAATTTTGCAAAGCAACTTGCCTTCACCCTTGAAAACACTAAAAAAAAGAAAATCATTAAAATTCTTAAGCTTCAATTGTAGTAGATGGAAGTTCCCAGATAAATCACCAAACGAAGACTCCCTGGTCTCTGCCAATATTGTAAAACAAAACAAAACAAACTAACAAACAAAAAAACATGTCACTGGAAAAAAGAGTTTTGCAAAAGTAAGATGACCATGCAATGTTTCTCTCAACATTCTCTACCTCTACCTGAAGACCAAACTCGTTGATGATGATCTGTTTCTTCCCACTTTGGCCCTCTCCAAGATATCCATTCCTTTTAAATTTTCACTTTTGCCTCACTTTCTTAGACTATATATATATATATATACACACACATACACACACATATATATACACACACGTATATCTATACACACACACCATGGGATATATATATACACACACACTTACCATGGTAGAATCTCTTTTTCTTGAAAAGAGGAAATAACTTTTGAGTTTGACAAACACTGACATATAGAAGCTTCTAGTCTCTTCTTTTAAAAAATCTTGATTCTTCTAAATATGCTAATTTTGTCTTATATTAAGATGATCTATTGTTGCTAATTTCAAAAGGCATTTAGAAATGTTTTCCCTCCCCCTTAGGGCATTTCATCCAAGATAAGGAGAAAAAGGTGCTTTCAAATTATAGCAGTTCCATGGCAACAAACAACTCACCCCTGTACACATAAGCGGGAGCCCTTTGGGAAATGTAAAGTTATATTTGCCTGGCTATCACTTAGGGTGATAGAACAGTTACGTAAAAGATTGATAATCTTAAAAAAAAGAGAATCAGATAAATGTTTTTTACAGTTAAGCTCTCAGAACAAACAAGTCAAAATCTTGAGCTCAGAGCAATAATATAAGATATTCTTTCCAGAATAAAAAATGCTTTTTTTTAGGACACATGAGCCAGAAAAAGTCATACAAAATTGGTTTTTAAAAAATGCTTCCCATATTGACTGGTCAGGGAAACCAGATCAGCAAACAAGGGACAGATTTATTGCTGAAATTCAAGCGTGCTTGGGTATTTTGTTTTGCTTATACAATTCAGTCAGTTCTAACTTATCAGGGGAACCAGCTCCCAGTATTTCAATGTAGGTTCTTTTCTATTTTCCCTAAGTGTCGGCCAGTCTGAGAAATAAAGAGAAAGAGTACAAAGAGAGGAATTTTACAGCTGGGCCTCCGGGGTGACATCACATTTTGATAGGACCATGATGATGATCAGCACGTTTTTATTAGGGATTTTAAAAGGGGAGGGGGTGTAAACAGGGAGCAAGTCACAAAGATCGCATGCTTCAAAGGGCAATAAGATCACAAGGCAAAGGCAAAATTAGAATTACTGATTAGGGTCTATGTCCCGCTGTGCACGTATTGTCTTGGTAAACATCTTAACAGGAAACAGGGTTCAAGAGCAGAAAACTGGTCTGACTAGAATTTACCAGGCTGGAATTTCCCAATCCTAGTAAGCCTGAGGGTCCTGCAGGAGACCAGGGCATATTTCAGTCCTTATCTCAACCACATAAGACAGACACTCCCAGAGCAGCCGTCTATAGACCTCCCCTGGGAATGCATTCCTTCTCCAGGGTTATTCCTTGCTGAGAGAAGAATTCAGTGAGATCTCTCCTACTCGCACATTCATTTATAGACTTTCTGCAAGAAAAATATGGCTCTATTCTGCCCAACCCTGCAGGCAGTCAGACCGTATGGTTATCTTCCCTTGTTCCCTGAGAATTGTTGTTATTCTGTTCTTTTTCAGGGTGCACTGATTTCATATTGTCCAAACATACATGTTTTACAATCAATTTGTACAATTGTGGTCCTGAGGTGAGGTACATTCTCAGGGTATAAAGATAACGGGATTAACAGATTAAACTAAAGACAGTTATAAGAAATTTATATAAGAGTATTATTAGGGAAGTGATAAATGTCCATGAAATCTTCACAGTTTATGTTCAGAGACTGCATTAAAGACAGGTGTAAGAAATTATAAAAGTATTAGTTTTGGGAACTGATAAATGTACATGAAATCTTCACAATTTATGTTCTTCTGCTGCGACTTAAGCCAGTCCCTCCATTCGGGGGTCCCTGACTTCCCACAACATGAACTAAAATGTAAACATTAAAAAATGTAGCTCTAAAATTATTTGATACTGAAAAAAAAGATAAAAATTGTTTGTTTTTTAAATCAAACTGCTACACAAAACATCTATCCAGAAAATTGTTCCACAGCCTATGTAAGATTACCTGTAGGGGCAAATAAACTTTAGCCATGTGAACATGTCCTAGTTTTCAAAAATATAATTTAGATTAAATATTATTTATAAAATGGTAAATTTATGTTATTATTCTTTTTCTATTACTAAAATTATAAAATCAAAGTGATAAGATATTTGTTTTGTGTATGTGTATGTGTTTAGTTGTATTTATGCAGATGTACATGTATTATTTTATATGTTGTGTCTACATGGTAGAAACTGGCATAGTAGACCACAGATTGCTTAAGGAATTCTATCCAAGTTGGTTTCGATAAATGAGTGCTCACAATATTGATAAAATAACTAGGTGCAGTGGTGTGTGCCTGTAGTCCCAGGTATTCACTACTCAGGATGTTGAGGCAAGGGTATCATTTGAACCTAGGAATTCTCAAGGTGGCAGTGTACTATAATTACGTCTGCGAACAGTCACTGAACTCCAGCCTGGGCAATAGCAAGAGGTTATCCCCAAAATTAAAAAAGTTAAAATGTATAGTAATGAACACAAATGTCTTTTAGTTCACATAGCTAAGATCAATCTTTGATAAATAAGCTGGTTATAATTTTGTTGATACAATAAAAATAAAAATGCCTTTAGAAATGTCAGCATATATTTTTTTCTGGGTTTACTGGTTGGACAGAATCATAGTTGTCTCTGCTAGATGTTTTAAGGTCATAAAACTTTAAGCCTTAAAATCAGAATGATCTTTATGTAACTCTTTGGTAAGTAAGATTAATATAATATTGTTGGTTTAATGAAAGAAGATGTACCTTCTGAGTTATTAGCAAAATTGAAGTTTCCTAGAGCAAGAAGCAATTCTGCCTCTAGACTGCAGCTCCAGCTTCTTTAAAAAACTTGGAAGTCAATATTCCAGTACTTCTAATAAGAAAAAAAAAGGAACAAACTGAAAATTATGGGATTTTCTTGGATTCATCACAGAATTGAGTTTTCAGAGTAAAATGCTGCCCTAAAATCTGAAAAGAGGCAAATACAGAGAATCACAGCTAATACCTGCATGCCTAAAAGAAATGCCTCATAAGCTATCAACTGGTAGGAGTACCTAAGTGGTAATTATTACAAATTTCTGTAAGCTCGGTGTAGACTAGCCTGAAAGTGGGAAACTTCTGAGGCTGCAGTCTTATGAGGATGGTCTCCCACATTCTAATGGGTATGCTTTTAAGAAGCCCACTAGATTCTCATGGTAAAGAGCCAAGAAAATACCATGGTATTCAACGGCAAGATGAGGGGAAAACTAATCCTTTTGAAATACACCCAGAGTGTTCTCCAAAACAAAGGCCTACTCAGTAAGGGAAAATATCTTATCAATATTTTATTAGATGTGAGAAAATAAAAATTACCAAACTCCAAGTCCCTCTAACTTTCCAATCTCATATAAGAGAGAGAAGCTGAGAATTACTTGTGAAGGCCACAGCATGGGGAAAAAGACTAAAGACATTAACGAAACGCATCACTCACAGTAGTGAAATATGCATGCTTTCATGCTTTCAACCTCATATGGGGCATGTACCAAGACAGACTACTTTCTAGATCATAAAAATGAGCAAACTGAAAAAAGTAGAAATCATGCAAAGTATATTCCCAGAGCAGGTTAAATCAAACTAGAAATCAATAACAGTAAAATGAAAAACCCCAAATACTTGGACATTAAACAACACTACTAAAGAATGGGTCAGAGCCTTAAGAGACATATAAAAATTAATCAAAGTAAATTAAAATGAAAATTCAGTTTATTGAAATTTGTAGAAAACAGCAAAAGCACTGCTTAGAAAAAAATTATAGTTTTATATTTATATATTGGAAAAGAAGAAAGGTTTAATATCTATAATCTGTTTCCACCTTAAAACACTAGAGAAAAAATAATAGTTTACTATGAAAGCAAACAATAAAATAAATTATAATCATTAGAGCAGAAATCAGTAAAATCGAAAACATAAAAACGCTATAGAAAATGAACGAAACCAAAAGCTGGCATTTTGAAAAGATAAATAAAATTAATCAACCTTTAGCTACCCTAACCAAGAAGAAAATAGAGAAGATGAAAATTACCTGTATCAGGAATAAAAGCAGGGTCATTACTACTAATCTCATGGATGTCAAAGGGATGATGAAGAAATATTGTAAATAACTATATGTCAACAAATTTGATAGGTTAAAAAAATGGACAAATTTTTCAAAAAACACAAAATGCCAATATTTACAGAAGGAGAAACTCACAATCTTAATAGGCGTATAAAAATTGCATCAATAATTAATAACCTTCCAACAACAACAACAAAAAAGAGATTCAGATGATTTCACTAGTGAATCTTATCAAATATATGAAGAAAAAATAATACCAATTTTATAAAATCTATCCCAGAAAATAGAAGCAGAGGGAACACTTTCTAGTCAATGTTATGAGGGCCACATTACTCTAATACCTAAACCATGTACAGACATTATAAGAAATAAATTCTTCAGACCAATATTTCTCACAAAAACGGATGGAGAAATCATCAAAATCTGAAAGTCAGTTAATGTACTATAGTACATCATTGTGTTAAAGAAGATAAAATAAAGAAAAAACTAAAGGAAAAATACACAGATTGGGGAGGAAAAAATAAAAGTGTCCTTCTTCTCTGATACCAACATTACCTGTGTATTAAATTCCAAAGAATCAATAACAACAAATAAAAAACCTTCTGGAACTAATAAGTGAAATAGAAAGGTCACAGGAAACAAAGTTGTTATGCAATAGTCAATTTGTTTTCTATATACCAGCATAATATGGTTCAATATGATGGTATTTATTGTGAAAATAAAGTTCATCTTTATACACACTTATTCAATATGTCTTATCTTCTTAAACACTTGCAAGTGAATCTCACTTGAAATACACCCAGAGTGTTCTCCAAAACAAAGGCCTGCTCAGTAAGGGAAACAATCCTATCAATATTGTATTAGATTTGAGAAAATAAAAATTACCAAACTCCAAGCCCCTCTAAACTTCCAATCTCACATAAGAGAGAGAAGCTGAGAATTACTTGTGAAGGCCACAGCATGGGGGAAAAGACTAAAGACACATCACTCACAGTAGCAAAATATTCATGCTTTCAACCTCATATGGGGCATGATCTTTACCTCTTTTCACTGAGATCGGTTGCCGAAGCAGAGCACTTCAGCTGCTGCTTTGCAACTCCTACTAGAAATCATAGATTTCTGTAATAATGGGTGACACTTATGTATCCCAGAAGAAAGTGTCTAGTTATTCTTTTATTGTCAAAAATGTCTGAAACTGTCAAGATTAACTCTAGGAGCTTGACTTACAATAAGTATGTTCTCTAAAATATCCCTAGCGTATTTGTTATCTTTAAAACACACTATGGGCTTACTGTGTTGTTCTCCTTTCAGATAGCCTGTGCATAGTACTGTGTCTGTCTTTCATTATTTATTATTTGGGTGAATTTGAACAGATTACATAGCGGTTGGAGCTTCAGTTTCATTATCTGTAGATTGGGTATAAAAGAATTAGCCTCAAAATTGAATGAGTTAATCCATGCAAGGAATTTAGAAAATGCCTATTATATAAGTACTGAATAAGTTATTTTAATTACAAAGAAAAATGTTATTTTTATTAACCATGGATAATAGCTAATATAAATTATTTTGTTTTCAAATTGGTGACAGTAAAACCTCATAAGATATCACTCTTAGACTGTATTTTAAGCAGTTATTGTCCTGTCAGATTTTAGGTCAAAAGTTTCATATTATACAACTTCATATGTTTACATGATGGACAATTAGTTATGTCAAGTAAACTGTATGAATGTGATTTGTTTGTTTGTTCCTCGGTGATATGTGTGTGTGTATCTCTACCATATTCCTTGTCTTCAGAACATACTATGGGCTAAATGTATTGTCCCCCACTCTAGGGACTCTTCAATTAACTAGAAGAGTCACTTTTCAGATAGCCTGTGCATAGTATTGTGTCTGTGTTTCATTATTTATTATTTGAGTGAATTTGAACAGATTACATAACCTCTAGAGTTTCATTATATGTAGATTAAATACAACAGATATAGCGTCAAAATTGATTGAATTAATCCATAAAAGGAATTTAGGAAATGTCTATTAAATAAGCATATTAGATAAGTAGTAGACATTACTTACATAATAAATATTACATGTAGCTCTATTATATTATTAATATCTCTAAGTATATCTAAGTATCTATCTATCTAACTATCTATATCACCTCTCAAGGTTTTAGGAGATGGAAACAATTAAAAACAAAACAAAACAAAACAAGGCTCAAGCATTTCATTCTTTCAATTATTTTCTCCCTATTGTGGTTAATGGAAAGATGTCACGTTTGGGTCTAATGGGGAAATAGAGGCTAAAATTTAGCAGATTAAAAGATGAAGTTAAAAGTTAAAATACCAAATATATGCACCTACTATGTACCCACAAAAATTTAAAAATTAAAAAACAGCAAGAGTTAAAATACCATGATTATGGTATACCTAAAAATAAAGAGAAAAGAAAGTCATTACAGGCTAATAGATATCAAGCTGAATAAAATTGTCCCTCAAGCACAAGTATAGCCATTGAGTTTGCAGAAGATTCATTGGATGTTCTGTTAAACAGCAGCTGGACTGTATTCTGATTCTCTCTGAAGGTTTGCTTCCAGGAACATGCCATATAGATTGCATATTAGTTAAGGTTTTGTCTGGAACATTTCCAGATGTCATTGCCCAAAGAATTTATGAGTGTTTACTGTAGCACTAGGTAGAATTCTTTGTAGAACTAGAGGATATTTTTGTTAGTACTTCCCAATGAACAAAAAATAGAATATACTGTTGCTGGCAGACTAGTTTTTGTTGATTGTTTTTGTTTGTTTGTTTGTTTGTTTTAGCATATTCAATCACCCAGGTTTTGGAGTTGTATAATTATTATATTAGAATAAAAATAAGTATTTATAGAATTGCATATCATATATAATTGAAAATATTTATAATTATGTCCTCCCTACTAGCAATTAAGTTGAAAAAATAAATATCATTTATTTTCTGAAACTGAAAGAGCCAAATGGCATTGATTCTGGCATAATATACTATAACCCTCATCAGTTGCTTCACGTCCTGAAGCAGAGATGAATACATTAAATGCCTGGGGAAGTCCAAGGCCTTACTTCCGTTTAGACACAGGTCTCCTAGATTGCTGATGTAATTAAAGAATAATCATGGTTTTTTAGAAGATTTATTTTATAAAACGGAGTGGAAAGAATTTTTTTCTTGAAAGAACTCTTGTTGAACAAATTTCATTTTTCATTTGTCTCAGCTCTTGCAATTCTATTATGAACATTTGTAGGGTTGTATTCTTTGTGATTCCCAGTTGAGTTCAATAATGGACATGTGTTGACTGATTTGCAAATTAACACAGGTATAATGTGACACTTCTTAAAATATGAATAAATATTTATGACAGATTATTTCAATACTGTTAGAAAGTATGACTCCTGCTTTGAGAAGTAATTCATTGGATGTTTTAGACAGCTTGTATACATTTCAATATTACTTCAGATAAATCTATGTTTGTTGATAGAAAATTGTCCTTCATGACTGAAAACTTAACTAATTCTCTAATTTCAAAATAATTTTTAGCTATTAAAATTTATCAGCTAAAATAATTTCATATTTACATTTTTCTGAGTAAAAGAAAAATTAAAAGTTCAATGTAAGTGGAAAAAAACAGCACTCACTTCATGATGTGATGTGAAAGCTTAATGAGTTTTATTTTCACTTCTGATCTAAGCGGATCCTAGTAGTTTGTCTCAAAAAATGCAGGAAACAACTCTCAAAACCCTTTCCCTATTTTTTTTCTGATTTTAAAGACATTTAATTTATTATTATAATTTTAGTTTTTAACTCATGAAATCTAGATTAGGTGATCATGTAAAAATGAATACTAGTAAGAAAAGATAGTTTGGGGTAAATAGGCAAAAGAAAATACTAGAAGACACATTAATTCACTTAATAGATTATATGGAAAAGTGGATTGGAGGTTTGTGTGGTAGTAAATGATGTCTGAAAAAATTCTGAAACTTCTCACTATGTAGAGACTTTCGTCAGAAGGAAATCACCTGTTTAACATTTATTAGACCTTCAGTGTACCTTAGCAATGCTATAGTCCCTGGAATGGAAACACTGGTGGCTGCAGTAAAGGCACGGAATCCCGCCTAAGTATTTTTCCTCAAATCTCTCTTACTGAGCAAATCCTTAAACTTCTGTAGGTACAGCAGAAAATGTTGCCTCTTTTGGGTATCAGTGAAAACCCATTGCAGTTGAAGAAAGGAAAAAGGACAAATCTTCTACCACTAGGACAGGGCAAGAATATGTGCTTGGTCAAGAAGTAGAGCTGGGAAGTAGCAAGAACTCTGACAATATCCTTCAAAAACATTGTCACTGATGGACATTATAATTGTCCAACAGAGAAGTTGGATCAGAATACTAGAGCAGCACCCATAGTCCCAAAGACACTAACAAACGTGGAGACACAACACAAGGGATATCTAAAACCGCAGATAGACCAAAGAGTGAGACTTGCACTCTTTGGTAACTCAGGCTCCAACTTAAACATAGTGATCTTAGAAGAATTTGAGCCCAGTAACATAAATAAGCTCACCTTACTGACTCAAACTCCCATCCTAAAGATCTAGCAAAGGGAAAAATTTGCCCATTTCAGGGCATAAATACTGTTTAAATAAGCTTCAACTATGCTATACAAGATGTCTTCTGACAAAAACAATTATGAGTGATAAAAAAATTGCAAGAAACATTACAAAATGATGTATAAAAAAAAGCATAACAGAATCAGACTTTAACATATACACTGGGACTATCAGAGGTGAATTCAAAATAACTATAATTAATATTTTAAAGGTTATCATCAAATAAACTAAACGCAAGATCAGACCAATCATTTCAGCGGAAACTGGAAACTGAAAAAGAATCACATGTAAATGATAGAAATGCAAAACGGAGTAATCAAAATAATAAAAAAAATGTATTCTATGGGTTGATCAGTAGATTTTACAGAGTCATAAAAAGAATTAATAAATTTGAAGATAAGTTAGTAGAAATTATAGAAATAAAACATAATGATAAAAACGGTGAAATAAAATCTTCACAAAGAATCCGGGAGCCATGGAATAATATCAAATTACATAACAAATGTGTAATTAAAATCTCAAAGTGAAAGATAAGTGGAGAAGAAAAATTTGAAAGAAAAACAGCCGAAAATTTTCCAAAATTAATGTCAGGCATCTAACCGAAGATCTGAGGAGGTTAGAGAAAATCAGGATGAAAAAACACCCCACACAGGCACAGGCACACACACGTGCATACATACACACACACTCAGAGATATCATATCCAAACTGCTGAAAAGAGCGGTTTCCACAACTCCTCTCTAAGAAATACATATTTATAGTAGTATTTCTTTCATTTGTTTACACAGTCAACTTTGAGAGTTCAAAGAGACATTGAAGTGACATTGACTTCAGAGGTGAGAAGACAAAAGTTGACCTTAGGAGTTGACTTGCTCAAATTGAAAATGGGTTTGACATTCTTAGACTAATCTGTAGTTAAGATATAATTATTATTCAAAATGTTAGAAATATCAGACAAGGATGACATATACAAATGTTTGAGAGCGATAGATAACATAATTATGAAATACTTTAAAGGTAAAATATGATGTAACATTAAATTTAAATAATTGGAAAATTTTAAAAAATATAATAGGATTAGAAGTATTAAACAAAGAGTTGAAGTATAGATTATATACTGTAAAACACATTTGATAGAAAAGCCAGAATTCATTCCTCACTGAGGTTTCACAATTCTGGTCAGTCCCTTTTATCTTGCTCTTAATATATTTTTATTTTGTTATATTTATATAATCTTGATATGATTAAATCTTAAAGCTCTACAAAATATTTTAGATATAAATGTAGGCCAAAATATCTATTAAATAGATGAAATACCTAGATAAATAAAATTAACAATTTAAGAGTAAGTTCCAGGCTGGACACGGTGGCTGGGAGGCTGAGGCGGGTGGATCACGAGGTGAAGAGATCGAGACCATCCTGACCAACATGGTGAAACCCTGTCTCTACTAAAAATACAAAAAATTAGTTGGGTGTGGTGGCAGGTGCCTATAGTCTCAGCTACTTGGGAGGCTGAGGTAGGAGAATCACTTGAACCCGGGAGGCGGAGGTTGCAGTGAGCCAAGACTGTACCACTGCACCTGCACTCCAGCCTGATGACAGAACAAAGACTCCGTTTCAAAAAAAGAAAAAAAAGAGTAAGCTCCAGAGAAGCACTGAAATATTTTCCCTTGTTTCAATTGTCTATAATTTTGTTTTCTTTATATGTAAATATTGTTTCTACAAATAGTTTTCCTTGCTTTCCAAATTTTGTCTCTTACTTTACAAATGATGTATATTTCTCCATTCTAATACTTTGATATCACAACTCCATCATGATACTTACTACAGCCTTCATCACCAAATGACACTGAAAAATGGTGACTCAATGATTATTAAGGACATTCATTTGAAGTTGATGCTGTTTGAGCAATGAGAGCAATGTCAGTTACTTGAAGTTAAGATGAATTTGTTTATAATAATATTTTGCTTTGTTATAGAGATATGTGTTCTTCTTTGGGCAAATAGCATTTCTAAATGAATTTTTATTATTCAAATATTACAACTCATGCTATGAAGGAGAAGGAGAAGAAGGTAGAGGCAGAGAAGAGTAGAAAGAGGAAAAGGAAGGGATGAAAAGAATAAAGAAAGAGAAAAACAGGAGTGATTTTAATAGGTGGATACAACTTACTTTTGTTCAACATTATGCAATTGCAAATCTCCCTTACCCTGAACCTCTGTTTGTCAAGGTGATACAAGTTAGAAAGAAAAATTGACAGGTTTTTCCATTAGTAATAATGTATTTTAAAATTTACTATCTGATATAAAGTTTTGTAAATGTCACAATAGATTATGCTTTATAAGATGAAGTGATCAAACAATTTCCAGAAAGATAAATCATTTTTAAATGTTCAGTAGTAAAAAGAAAGAACATGTTTCAAAAGAAAGAAATAATTTAATAAATGTGGATTTAGTTATTTCTTTTGCCACCACAGGGGAATAAATATATTTTTTTTCTACCTTCCCTATTCACAGGGAATTAAATTTTTGTAAATGATAAATTGTATACTGTGAAAACTGTTTATATGTGCTCTGAGGTCCTTCTCTGCCACATAAAGTTTAGAGGGAAAAAAAGTAATTTTATGAGAAATTACCTTGAACAGTATTTTATCTCCTAATAACTTTGAAATTCAGGACTGACACCAGCAAATGTAGAATTATCTTACATAAACATAGGTGAAATAGTTTTAAACAATCTGGGTAATTCTATAAATTTATCAAAATAACAAATTATTCAGAATAACAATTTTGTTAAAAGTGAATACTTCTAGAAAGGTTTCCAGCTATTTATAATTTTTATATCACACATGTGATTTTACAAATTTCATTTAAAGGTAAGCATTTTTCATTCTTTTAACAGAATTTGGGTTTGTTTTTTGCAATCTCTGAGAGAGCTTTGAAATTTTGTATGTGTTTCTTAGCATTTGGTTCCATTTCCTATTTCTAAATATGTCACTGAATACAAACTGAGATTGCACATGCTATTTTCTATAGATTCAACCTTGAAAGCAAAAATTGTTTCAAATTGTAGCACTATAATGAAATGGAGTGGTAGAAATTGTATTTAAAATGCCACTGTAAAATCTTCCTTAATTTCAGAATAAAAAGTGCATACCAAGTGCTAAAAACATGTTTAAATAAATAATATAAATATCATTGATGAAAGATAAAATTCATCTTTAAAATAAAAGTATTTTTAAAAGTTGAAATTATTTTTAAATAGTTTTTAAAATCTTAAATGTCTCTATTTGGATGGAAACTAATACTGGAGAAACAATTTGTGAACAATTGTTGGCAATCAATTTCTTTCAGATGATTCTCTGAAAGACAGAAAGAAAAATCTAAAAATTTCCAAAAATATCTAGAGTAAACATAATTCACTGAAAATTACCATACAACAACTCAGTAAAGGAGGCAAAATGCTTAAAAATTGCAAAACTACCTCCAAGGTGAATAAAATTAATAATATTAATATGTGAAAAATAATCTGTAACTGGAAATATGTTTGTAATTTCAATCAGTTTGTATGAACTCTATGTTGACTGAACCTAAACACAAATAACTATCATTCTGCTTGTCTGAAAATGTCACAATCGTAGCAATATCCATAATAAAGAAAGAGGATACATTTCAATATTTATAAGATAACTTGACAACTTTCGATATGTGACTACAAAACAAAAAGAATTTTATTTATGAGTATTTATGACACATGAGTAACACACTTTTAAAGACATCTCAAACTGATAGAATTAATTAAAATTAATTTCTTGAAAATTAATCATGTGTTCAGGTATTGATTAGATTTACCTTATACTGATTCTTGATTGTTTTGTCTGAGAGTTATGCAGCATAAGAAGCTGCCGTTATGTGCTTTGTGCATTGTTTGCATCATTCTAGCTTGGGGTTGCTGATAGTACATTAGAAAACATGGTCAAAACAGACAAGAGATACACTAACATTTTAAAATAATGTTTCTTTATTAAAAGTTATAAATTATTTTATTTTATAGATATGAAGTAATTCATTAATATTATAGAGAAAAGTATGAAAAAAATATTAAAAATACTAGTATTATTTAATAGTTCATCAATGAGACTTGTCTTCTGTCTTAAAAAAAAAATACTGCTTGAATACACCAGATATGAACTTCCCACATTCTTGTAACAATAACACACTTTTTTATAACTTATCCAACTTATCTCAATTTGTTCACTCAGGGTATATGGCATGGAGAATGGCATTTCTTTCTCTTTCTCTCTCTCACATAATTTAAGATGGCTCCTTAAATTTACTCTGGTAAGCCAAAATGACAAAGAAGACATTTCATTCTGCCATAATCTATAACTTATCTAAGAAACCTTAAGGGAAGTGGGAATGCACTTGTTCAACGAGCCTTAGAAAAGTGTTTCCAAATTATAAATAGGGAATATTTGTTTATCTTGTAAGGATTCAACTTGCTCCCCTTTTCCTTCAAACTTTTCTCCTATTTTTTATTGCAGTTAATAAAAGATAACGATATCTACCCTGTTAACGAATTTGAATTTTACAACTACATCATTGTTAACCCATAAGCACAATGTTGTACAGCAGATCTCTAAAACTTTTTATCTCACATAGCAAAAACTTTATACATATTGAACAGCAGCAACTCTCCTTTCCCCTTCCCCTCAGTCTACAGCAACAACCATTGTATTCCCTACTTTTAATGAGTTTTAAGACTTTAGTTTGGGGAAATCTGAAAACTTCCTTTTTCTCTTAAGTGAATGGCTCTTGCAGTCAATTTGTGAGTATCATCCTTGCTTAGGAGTTTCCTAAGTTTATTTTGAAAAAGCTATCTTGAAAGACGAAGTTAATTTACTCTCTCTTGTTTTTCTGTTGAGTTGCATCCTCATTGAACCTCAGGTGGAAAGCCCAAAAAATCAGAAATTACCCCAAATTTAAAATCTACATAAGTTAATATTTTAAAATGTAAACATATTACTCTTGTTTAACATCACACACACAAAAAAAGTTATCAGTGCTATTAGTATCCAGTGAGTGGTTCTTAGGAAGAACAGAATCATGCCTTAAAGAAAGTTCATAGATACCCAATTCTCCTCCTTCATAAAAGCACAGACTTTGACTGTACTTCAAAGATTAGGGTGAAAAGATAATTGAAAGACTAAAAGATTGCCACTGACCTTAAAATGCCACGTTCCCTATTTTTTGCCTCACCATAGACCTATCTGTTCCTTTTCTCTTCACTTCAATAAAACCAAATTGCCAAAGGACTCCTGAAGTGAAATAATAATTGCTGTCATTCTGAAGTCCATCTTTAACTAACTATAGCTGAAACTACTAATTGAAACTCTTAATACTCTTTAAAAACTCTGCCTCTCTTCTTCAAGACGTAACACTTTTTCAGACTCTTCTTATGATGTGGCATTAAGAAGTAAGGCTCAATAGTAACAGTCTTCTGATTAAGTTTCTCCTCTAATGACTTCTTTCTATACTAAAATGCTTCTCAAAGCTATATTATAAGTAATCTGTTGAATTACCATCCATGAAAGAGTTTATTAGTGCTCTCACTATGATTGCATATAGCCTGAAGAAAAGAAGACTATGCATTGCAACCAGATATAAATATTGTAAGACATTTGTTTAGAGAGCTTACTATTTTAGTTAATCTTAAAATATAAATTTCCTTTAAGTCATGGTACTTCTGATATTGCATGGAAAGTATGGATGTGCTAAAACAGAATTTGTACTTTATATAAAGTCATGATTTATTTTCCACACACATACACCATGCAGTAATTACAACCTCAATGCTCAATGTGTGGTATAATCTTGTTTATGTTCAAGTCATAATATGGAATTATATGAGGCTATATTTTCAGGAGAATCTTGTTCGGGCACTGATAGAAGTGGTTGTTTTGTAAAGAGATGTAAATTTCCTTATGCTGCATTCCTTCCAATCCTCATTGCTTCTTTGCCAACAATTAGAACCAAAATCGAACTTGTCACATTGACTCATTTACAAAATCAAGCCAGGAGAAAAAGGCTTAGGAATGAAAAGGACTATAAGATTTTGCTTATTTATCCTGATGATCCTTAGGTAATATATGTTTAAACAGACTCTGATTATGCTGGACTAAGGAAAGGTGTAAGGAAAATAAGTTAAGTAGTGCCGGAACCATGTATTTAATGACCATCTAGAGTGAGGCCCAAAGAAAGGAAAAGAGAAAGTTTCTTAAATGGTCTAAGCAGGAAGAGAAGTTGATGTGCTGATTTTTCCTTAGAAATAAGCATATTTAATTGTATTCAATGTATGTGTGGCAAGAATACCTCATGAAGGCTGACGCAGTTCTGAATTAGGAAATTATACCTTCCTTTGTGGTTTGGTACAAAGACATGCCTTATTCCCTTAGCTTATTAACAGCCCCCAAGAGACTGACAATGTGAGTATGAAACTTCAAGAGACTTTGCAACAAGAGATGTCTTTTATAAGCACTATGGAAGTGTAAGCTGATCCAACAAGGAAAAGTATATAAAAATACTCATCAATATGGTAAATGTACATATAATTTTGAACTCAAACAGGTATTAGAAGCAAAAGCAGGTTGCCTGATACAATATTTTTCTTCCCGGTGCATTCGATGCTACATTGTCAACTCTCCCTTAATCCATACCTGTAGTTTCAGAGAGAATTCATTTTCATATAATTATTGCAAAATTCGAACAAACTTAAGACCTTGAGTGTTTAAAGGTTTTCTGTGAGCCTTTGGTGTAGAAGTAGCCCTTATGTCCTGTCCAATGTGGTTCGTTTCCTCTTGCCCCAGCATCTTTTGTCTGCCATAGTTTTTATGCATCAGGTTGTTCCTTGCGACCTACCACTACCACTTCTCCAGGCTGAACTCAAATTCTCGCAGACTTCAAGGGGTCAGGTATAAGTTTGACCTAGGAAGAGGTGCTAATCATGACAAAAAGAGTTGCAAGACGTTAATTTATATAGCAAAACCTGGAAAACGCATAAGACCCCTAAGAGCTGGATTGGGTTGAAAATAATATATGTTGAATTGGGACAAGTTTGTTTACATGGTACAATAATCAGAGATTCTGTACTCAGTGTGTTAACTTAAGCATGTTGGTAGTGTTTTCTTAGATTTGCTTGATTGATTAACTGGAACCTAGAAACAAAGATTGACGGCCATAACAAAATACCATAAACTAGGAGTCTTAAACAACAGGGATTTATTTCTCACAGTTCTGGAAACTGGAAGCCTGTCAAAGAATAATAAAAGCAGAGGCCATAGTTTAGGTATACTTCAAGGCCCACTGTCCATAAATACCAAATTAAAACTTAACCTCATTTTCAGGAAACACAAGCTTTAATCATAAATGAAACACAAAACATAGGTTTATACACTTGTCAGTGAGATTCTGTGAAGTCAGACCCATCAGCAATAGACAAATAAGCTTAAACATTACTACTTTCCCTAGAAAGATTGTTAATGTATAACAGAAAATCACAAAAAACGTCAAACTACTTCCTCCTTTATGCTTTATAAACTGTGCTGTAACTGCTATAAGGAGCGCTTCTTACTAATTGGTTTGAAGTTTTCAGGATTGCAATCTGTACTTTTTTTTATCGTATAACAATAAACTTTTTAAATTTCCCTAACTAGTTCTTTACTCTTGACAAGTCCAAAATCAAGGCGCTAGCATGGTTGGTATCTGGTGGGGGCTCTTTCCTTTGGTTTCTGTCTTATCACTGTATTATCACAAAGCTTTTTTGTTTTTGTTTTTGTTTTTTGTTTTATGGTCTGTTCTGATGGAGAGAAAAGAAGGAAGCAATTTCTTTGGTGTCTCTTTTTAAAAGCAGACAAATCCCATCATGAGGACCCCACCCTCATGACTTAATCTAAACCTAATTGTCTCCCAAGTACCCCACTTTCTAATACTTTCACACTGGGAGTTAGGGCTTCAACATGTGAATTTGGAGGAATAAAACTCAGTTCACAGTAAGCTGTTTAACATGTACCCTTACTATAGACGCTCATTTATCAACAAAGTTGTGAGAATACATTGGTGAGGGCAGGCCTAACGTTCTAGGAGAGAACTGTGGAAAGAATATCAACACAATAATTGTGGGGACTGCTGTCATTAAAGTAGACTTCTTGAATTCAACGAGAAAGATAGGGTCCTGGGATTACATGGACCATGTGGTGGCACTTAAATGCCAAAGATAAGGCAAGAATAGTTACTATAATTGGATACAGATTGAAAGTCATAATCTGAATGTTTTTATTTTTAGATATCTTTGTCATGAGCTTATACATCATAGCATTCCCAGAACTGGAAGAGATAGTCATCCTACTAAAGTTTTACTTGAGTTGGGTAAGCAGAACTACTCTACATTATTTGAAATAAGTCTAATTTTTTAAACCACAATAGACAGAGATTGCCTCTCAAAATTTCTAGATATAAAACTGTTCATGAGTCCAGAGCCCCTCAAATGAAAGATCCCTTTCTTCTTGAGAAAATATTCTGTTATTCAATCAAAAAATTGAACTGTAAATTTTTCTCCTACTCTTTTCTAAAGGTACTTGATGCCATTTATCTGGGTGTCTTACCAATGAAGAAGGTAAAACAATATTTTTTTGTGAATTACTTAATTCACAAAATTAGTAATTCAGACACTATCTCTGAAATAGCATTAATCCTGAAGAATCAGAATGCTCCTATAGTCAACCAGTCACAGTAAGACTTATAGTGGTAAAGGGAATAAGTGGAGTTTATCTCAGCTCTGCCTCAATAGTAAATACATCATTCCTTATGGTATTTCAAAGATTAATTTCTCCATCAAGACCTTGAAAGATTTTGGAATGGTCATGCCTATCATATTTCTATTTAACTTACCTGTTTGGCTTGTGCGTGGAAAATGACTGATCTTGAAACATTGCTCTGAGTTATTATAATTTATTTATGTTCTGATTCCAGTTACTGCTCCTGTTTCAGAGGACAATTCAACATAGACTCTACCTACTGATATTCAGCTATAGTACTAGTAAGTGATCTCTCTCTATGCCAAATACAACTAAAAATCATTTACTTTTACATGGAAAATACAGCAGTATATCTCTAGAGTTTTACACTTGGATTAATTCAAATCTTATGATCAACGCCACAATAGACCATGATATGGTTTGAATATGTCCCCACCCAAATTGCATCTTGAATTCCCACTTGTGGGAGGGACCCGATGGGAGGTAATTGAATCATGGGGGCAGCTCTTACCCATACTGTTCTCATTATAGCAAATAGGTCTCATGAGATCTGATGGTATTATAAAGGGAGTTTCCCTGCACAAGCTCTCTTTCACGCTGCCATCCATACAAGATGTGACTTGCTCCTCCTTGCCTTATGCCATGATTGTGAAGCATCCCAGCCATGTGGAACTGTAAGTCCATTAAACTTCTTTCTTTTTTAAACTGTCCAGTCTTGGGTGTGTTTTTATTAGCAGGATGAAAATGGACTAATACAGTAAACTGGTACCAGTAGAGTGGGGTGTTGCTGAAAAGATACCCAAAAATGTGGAAACAAATTTGGAACTGGGTAGCAGGCAGGGATTGGAACAGTTTGGAGGGCTCAGAAGAGGCAGGAAACTATGGGAACGTTTTGAACTTTCTAGAGACTTGTTGAATTTCTTTGACCAAAAAGCTGATAATGATACATACAATGAAATACAGGCTAAATTGGTCCCAAATGGAGATGAAGAACTTGTCGGGAACTGGAACAAAGGTGACTCTTGTTATATTTTAGCAAAGAGATTGGAAGCATTTTGCTCCTACCCTATAAATTTGGGGAACTTTGAACTTGAGAAAGATGATTTAGGGTATCTGGTGGAAGAAATTTCTAAGCAGCAACGCATTCAAGAGGTGACTTGGGTGCTGTTAAAGGCATTCAATTTTATATGGGAAGCAGAGTATAAATGTTCAGAAAATTTGCAGTCTGACAATGTGATAGAACAGAAAGTCCCATTTTTGGAGGAGAAATTCAAGCAGGCTGCAGAAATTTGCATAAGTAACAAGAAGCAAAATGTTAATCCCTAAGACAATGGGGGAAATGTCTCTCCAGGGCATGTCAGAGGTCTTCAGAGAAGCCCCTTCCATCACAAGCCCAGAGGGCTAGGAGGAAAAAATGGTTTTATGGGCTGGCCCCTGGCCTCTGTGCTGTGTTCAGCCTAGGGACTTGGTCCCTTGTGTCCCAGCCACTCTAGCCAAGGCCAAAAGGAGCCAACATAGAACTTGGGCCATGGCTTCAGAGGGTGTAAGCCCTGAGCATTGGCAGCTTCCACATGGTGTTGACCCTGTGAGTGCACAGAGGTCAAGAACTGGTGTTTGGAAACCCCTGCTTAGATTTCAAAGGATGTAGAGAAACTCCTGGATGTCGGAGCCACCATAGAGAATCCCTACTGGGGCACTGCCTAGTGGAGCTATGAGAAGAGTGCTACCATCCTCCAGACCCCAGAATAGTAGATACACTTACAGCTTGCACCATGCACCTGGAAAATCCACAGACACTTAATGCCAGCCCATGAAAGCAACTGGAAAGGAGGCTATACCCCACAAAGCCACATGGGTGGAGCTGCCCAAGAGCATGGGATCCCACTTCTTGCATTACTGTGACCTGGATGTTAGTCAAGGAGTCAAAGGAGATCATTTTGGAGATTTAAGAGTTGACTGCCCTGCTGGATTTCAGACTTGCATGGGACCATAGCCCCTTTGTTTAGGTCAATTTCTCCCCCTTTGGAATGGCTGTATTTACCCAATGCCTGTACCCCACAATGATAGATACAATACAATACAATGTATCTCTCATTGTGGGGTACAGGCATTGGATAGATCAATCAATCTGCTTTTGATTTTACAGGCTCATAGGCAAAAGGGACTTGCCTTGTCTCAGATGAGATGTTGGACTGTGGACTTTTGAGTTAATGCTGAAATGAGTTAAGACTTTGAGGGATTGTTGGGAAGGCATGATTGGTTTTGAAATATGAGGACATGAGATTTGAGAGGGGCCAGGGCAGAATTATATGATTTGGCTCTGCTCCCACCTAAATCTCATCTTGAATTTTCACGTGTTGTGGGAGGGTCCTGGTGGAAGGTAATTGAATCATGGAGGCAGGTCTTTTCCATGCTATTCTCATGATAGCAAATAAGTCTCATGAGATCTGATGGTATTATAAGGAGAGTTTCCCTGCACAAGCTCTCTCTTTGCCCACTGCCATCCATGTAAGACATCGCTTGCTTCTTCTTGCATTCTGCCATAAATGTGAAGCCTCCCCAACCATATGAAACTGTAAGTCCATTAAACCTGTTTCTTTTGTAAATTGCCCAGTCTTGGGTATGTCTTTATCAGCAGAATGACAATGAACTAATAGAGACTACAAAGACACCTACCATCAAGACAGACATTACACAGAACATCATACTAGTATTCCACAGAATGTTACTCTTGTCTGTAATGCTGCTGGCATTAAGGTGATTGGACCTGATGAGCAAAAACTAGCATGTATTTTAGAATCTTTATTAAGACTCATATAGACAAGAAAGAAGATAAATGCCAGGAAATTCAGGGACCTGCTACCTCAGTTAAGTTTCTGGGGATCCAGCAATATATAGAGAATGATGTACTACTTTTCCTAGGATGAAAGACAAGCTGTTACAAAATCTTGGTAAAAACAATTGGATTTTAAGGAAAAAACATGAGACATTTGAGTGCAAGACTCTGACCCATTTACAAAGTAAGCCGTGGCACTTGCACTTGTGAGAGGAGACCACAGCAACAAAGGCTCTGCAGCAATTCCAGAGTTCCATAAGGTGTATCTCACACTTCAACATTACAATCAAACTCATTCAGTTTTACTCAAATTTTCTGTGGAAGACAGAAATGTTCTTTGGTGCCTTTGAAATATCCCAATATTAGTACCATAATTCAGCTGTCTAAGGTTTGAGGAAAAACACCTTCTTTTCAGAAAATTCTTACAAGCAACAACTGCTGGTTTTCTTTTAAGACATGGTAGAAATGGAATGCCTAACTGTAAATACCAAGTGACCAGATGACTGGATGTCATAGATGTAATGGACTCTACCAAGCCATATATTGGGGCAGTATGGATAATCATTACACATATCATTAAGTGGAAATGCTTTTATAATACATTACCTTTGAGCAGGACCAAAAGGCACAAGTTAGTTTAATGGACTAGTTACTTAGACCTCTACAACAATTTCTTCTACATTACCACTTTCCCCTCAATTCACACTTACGACCTCATGAAGAATTTCTTATGAACAGTTGACATAGAAGGGAAACAATAATATTTGTGCCTGGTTTACAGATATTAAAAATAAAATCAGCAGAGTCAAAGTTTCAAATAAAATGATTGTACTTGATGAACATAAATAATTTTTGATAATTACAATGATTGATTTATTAAATGTAGTCAGAATAGGTGAACAAAGAATGATAGAATTAAGGCTTGCTTGGTTGACATATAATACTGAAAGTAATAATACTGAAAAGACAGAGCCCACTGCTTTGTATTTGCTTCAGTCACCTGTCCTGACAAAAGACCATCAGACAGAAAATAATATAGGAAGTATTCATAATAAAATAGTAAACTCTAACTTGAGATAAGTGATTCTAAGGGCCACCTAGAAGCTCTTTATTATTCCAGTTTTCAATATTTCTTTTTTTCCATGAGAAAAATTATACCTCATGTCACTGGAAGTAAGTACAAATTAAACTGTTAATAATGGCAAGAATTTCTGTGAAATCATTAAAATAAAAAAGAAATACCAGAGCAATAAATAAGCAAATATTAGATTTTTTTACAGACTTTTTTCTGCTTTTTATATAAAGCTCATCATAGATGTTCAAGTAATACTTTGAGAAAATAAATAGATTCCAAACAAGACATCTTCCCTGAGCTCTATAGCTAAAGGTCTAATTATAGTTGTTTTTCTTCCTGTTTTCCATGTCTCCAAAAGTAAAACCATCCATCCCACCCATATCACATATCAAGGTCATGCTTTCATTACCGTCCTACATTCAAACAGACATGCAGAGCTAAAATTCTACATTATTAATGTCTCATATCTATTTCTTTCTCTCATTTCTCTCTCATATTACCCTAGGTCAAGCTTCATCAATTTATAGCTGAATCACTGGAACAACTTTATGAATTTCACCTGTGTTACTTATTCTCTAAAACCCACTCCCCATGTAATAAGGAGAATGATTTTTCCAAACCATAAATCTCATACAGCTATTTTTCTGCCTACAGTTTTTCAGTGACACCTCATAAGTGTAATCCTTGTGCTTCATCAAATGACACCAACTCCAACTCCTGTAGACTTGTCTTCTGCCAGTCCCTCAGATGCTTCCTCATTTTCACTAAACTCTTCATCCTTCTCTGGAAAGCACTATTATTGTGGAGTGTATATGATTTTTCAATGTTATTTTCTCTATCTGAAGTATAAGAATCCCGATTTATCTATGATTTTGCTTTCTGCAGTTTCAGTTATTGGAGGTCAACTGCTGTCCAAAAAATGTTGGATACAATATAGTAAGCTATTTTGAAAGAAGGAGAGCAAGAGAAAGACGGTTCATATTTGTCTAACTTTTATTATGGTATATTGTTGTAATTGTTCTATTTTATTGTAGTTGTTCTTGTTAATCAGTCATTGTGCCAAAGTTATAAGTTAAACTTTATCATAAGTGTGTATGTATAGGAAAAAACCTGGTGTATACAGGTTTCAAGAATATCTGCAGTTTCACATATCCACTAGGGTTCTTGGAATGTATCCCTGAAGGTAAGGGGGTGGACTACTACTGTAGTAGTCATCATCACACATGCACGCACACACACAGACACGCACACACAAACACACACACACTTCATTTCTTGGCCAACCAAATAAGCTACCTTATTGTGATTGTTGTCATTATTTTTTCAGTTGGTGTGTCACCTCAGAAGAGCTTCTCTGACCCTGTCACATTTTTGTGCCCCATGAGCATACTTATCCCACTTGTGGCACCTCAAAGCAGATCCTGGTAGTATCTCTTCTCCACTACCTTTTAAGCACGTTGACATCAGAAATTGTGAAGTTGAGTTTTTATTTCTCTGTCATTGGCCAGTAGATAGCAAAAGACCAAATACAGTGTATGATTTTAACAAATGAGTGAAGAGTAAAGATTGAGGAGACTAAAATAATTATTACACTAACATGAAAATAGCTGCCAAATTAAAATGTATATGTTACATGGTTTTACTTTTTTAGTGTAAAAATCTATCCCCTCACACAATTATGGATGATGTCTGTTAGATTTCATTTTACTCTCTGTTGCCCTAGGCAGATATAGAGACATTTGGTGGCAGGAATATTCATGTGTAATTTTTCACTAAAATTTTATGAAATTATTTGCAAATGTGCTGCTTATTTTTCCCCATTAGCCTGTTCTTTTCCATTTCCATGCTACCTGATGGTTTTCATTGGTAAAAGCCATTCTTTATCTATTCCATCCAAGGCAATATCCAGCTGACCTACACTTTCACAGTGTCCTCCCTCATCCAACTCATATTCTTACTTTTAGGACCATGTCTTATACAACTTTGATCTATCCTCATTCTTTTCACAAAGGATAGTCAAACCTCTCAGCTTGAATAAACTTTGTTCCAATGACATTTTCACAACATTATTTTTTTATTTTATTTTATCTTATTTTATTATATTTTGTGTGTTTTTTTTATTTCCAATATTTATTTTAAGTTTGGGAGAACGTATGCATAATGTGCAGATTTTTTACACAGGTAAACATGTCCCATGGTGGTTGCTGCACAGATCATTTTATCACCTAAGTATTAAGCCCAGCATCCATTAGCTATTCTTCCTGATGCTCTCCCTCTTTCCATCCCCAACTTTCCAAAAGGCCCCAGTTTGTGTTATTCCCCTGCCATGTGTTCATGTTTCTCATCATTCAGCTCGCACTTATAAGTGAGAACATACAATGTTTGGTTTTCTGTTTCTGCATTAGTTTGCTGACAATAACAGCTTCCAGTTCCATCTATGTCCCTGCAAAGGATGTGATCTCATTTTTATTTATGGCTGTATAGTATTCCATGGTGTATATGTATCACATTTTCTTTATCAAATCTATCATTGATGGGCATTCAGGTTGATTCCATGTCTTTGCTGTTGTGAATAGTGCTGCAATGAACATATGTGTCTATGAATCTTCATAATAGAATAATTTATATTACATTGGGTATATATCCAGTAATGGATTGCTGTGCCAAATGGTATATCTGCCTCTATGTCTTTGAGGAATCACCACACTGTCTTCCACAATCGTTGAACTAATTTACATTCCCACCAACAGTGTAAAAACATTCATTTTTCTCCATAACCTCACCAACATCTGTTGTTCTTTCATTTCTTAATAATAGCCATTCTGACTGGTATGAGATGGTATCTCATTATGGTTTTGATTTGCATTTCCCTAGTGATCAGTGATGCTGAGCCTTTTTTGTACGTTTTTTGGCTGCATGTGTGTCTTTTTTGTTTTGTTTTGTTTTGAGAAGTGTCTGTTGATGTCCTTTGCCCACTCTTCAAAGGGGTTGTCTGTTTTATTTTTGTAAATTTGTTTAAATTCCTTGTCGATACTGGATATTTGACCTGTGCCAGATGGATATATTTCAAAATTTTTCTTACATTCTGTAGGTTGTCTGTTCACTCTGATGATAGTTTCTTTTGCTGTACAGAAGCTCTTTAGTTTAATTAGATCCTATTTGTCAATTTTTGCTTTTGTTGCATTTGCTTTTGGTGTCTTTGTCACAAAAGCTTTGCCCATGCCTATGTCCTGAATGATATTGCCATGATTTTCTTCTATGGTTTTTATGTTTTGGGGTTTTATATTTAAGTTTTAATTCATCTTGAGTTAGTTTTTGTATAAGGCATATGGAAGGGGTCTGGTTTCTGTTGTCTGCATATGGCTAGCCAGTTTTCTCAGCAACATTTATTAAATAGGAAAATCTTTCCACATTGTTTGTTTTTGTCAGATTTGTTGAATATCAGATGGTTGTAGGTGTGTAGTCTTATTTCTGGGTCGTCTATTTTGTTCCATTAGTCTATGTGTCTGTTCTTGCACCAGTACCATGCTGTTTTAGTTACTGTAGCCTTGTAGTATAGTTTGAAGTTGGGTAGCGTGATGCCTCCAGCATTGTTCTTTTTGCTTAAGATTGTCTTGGCTATTTGGGCTCTTTTTTGGTTCCATTTGAGTTTTAAAATAGTTTTTGTCTAATTCCTTGGAGAATGTCAATGACACTTCAATGGGAATAGCATTGAATCTATAAATTGCTTTGGGCACTGTGCCCATTTTCATGATATAGATTCTTCCAATCCATGAACATGGAATGCCTGTCTATTTGTTTGTGTACTTTCTGACTTTTTTAGGCAGTGGTTTGTAGTTCTTGAAGAGGTCCTTCACTCCCCTTGTTAACTGTATTCCTAGATATTTTATTATTTTTGTGACAATTGTGAATGGGAGTTAATTTGTGATTTGGCTCTTGGCTTGCCTGTCATTGGCGTATCAGAATGCTAGCAGTTTTTGCACATTGATTTTATATCCTAAGAATTTGCTGACGTTGCTTATCAGTTTAAAAAGCTTTTGGGCTGAGACAATGGGGTTTTCTAGATATAGGATCATGTCATCTTCAAACAAAGAGAGTCTTACTTTCTCTCTTTCTATTTGAATACACTTTATTTCTCTCTCTTGCCTGATTGCACTGGCCAGAACTTCCAATACAATGTTGAATAGGATTGGTGAATGAAGGCATCCTTTTCTTGTGCCAGTTTTCCAGGTGAATGCTTCCAGCTTTTGCTCATGCATTATGATATTGGCTGCGGGTCTGTCAATATATGGCTCTTCTTTATTTTGAGGTATGTTCTTTCAACACCTATTTTATTGAGCATTTTTAAAAATGAAGGGATGTTGAATTTTATTGAAGGCCTTTTATGTGTCTATTGAGAAAATCATGCATTTTTTGTCTTTAGCGCTGTTTATTTGATGAGTCACATTTATTGATTTGCACATGTTGAAACAGCCTTGCTTCCCAGGGATGAAGCCTACCTTATCATGGCAGATAAGCTTTTTGATGTGCTGCTGGATTTGTCTTGCCAGTATTTTATTGAGCATTTTTACACCTATGTTTGTCAAGTATATTGGCCTGAAGTTTTGGTTTTTGTTGTATCTCTGCCAGGTTTTGGTATCAGGAGTATGCTGGCCTCACAGAATGAGTTAGGGAGGAGTACCTCCTACTAAATTTTTTGGAATAGTTTTCATAGAAATGGTACCAGCTCTTCTTTGTACCTGTGTTAGAATTCAGCTGTGAATCTGTCTGGTCCCGCACAATTTTTTTGCTGGTAGGCTGCTTATTATTGCTTCAATTTCAGAACTTGTTATTGGTCTATTCAGGAATTCATTTTTTCCTGGTTAAGTTTTGTGAGGGTGTATAGGTCTAGGAATGTACCTATGTCTTTTATATTTTGTGGTGTATTTGCATAGAGGTGTTTGTAGCATTCTCTAATGTTTATTTGTATTTCTGTGGGGTCAGTGATTATATCCCCCTTATCATTTCTAATTGTGTATATTTGAATCTTCCCCTTTGTTCTTTATTAGTATCACTAGTGATCTATGTATTTTTTAAATTCAAAAAAAAAAAAAAAAAAAAAAAAGCTCCTGGATTGATATGGTTTCGCTATGTCCCTACCCAGATATTATGTTGAATTGTAACTCCCATAATTCCCACACGTTGTGCGAGGGACCCAGTGGGAGATAATTGAATCATGTGATTACTTATCCCCATACTGTTCTTGTGGTAGAGAATGCATCTCACAAGAGATCTGATGTTTTTATAAGGAGTTTTCCCTTTTGATTGGTTCTCATTCTCTCTTGCCTGCCACCATGTAAGACATGCCATTTGCCTCCTCCATGACTGTGAGACCTTTCCAGCCTTGTGGAACTGTGAGTCCTTATACTTTTTCTTTTTTTTTAAATAAATTATCCAGTTATGGGTATGTCTTTATCAGTGCCATGAAAACAGACTAATGCATGCATTCATTGATTTTTTGAAGGGGTGTGTGTGTGTGTGTGTGTGTGTGTGTGTGTCTATCTCCTTCAGTTCAGCTCTGATCTTGGTTATTTCTTGTATTTGCTAGTTTGGAGGTTTGTTTGCTCTTGGTTCTCTAGTTCTTTTAGTTGTGATGTTAGGTTGTTAACCTGAGATCTTTCTAGCTTTTTGATGTGTGCATTTAGTGCTATAAATTTCTCTCTTAACACTGCTTTAACTGCGTCCCAGAGATTCTGGTACATTGTACCTTTGTTCTCATTAGTTTCAAACAACTTCTTGATTTCTGCATTAATTTAATTATTTACCCAAAAGTCACTCAGTAGTAGATTGCTTATGTAGTTGTGTGACTTTGAGTGAATTCCTTAATCTTGAGTTCTAAATTGATTGTGTTGTGGTCTGAGAGACTGTTTACATAATTTCATTTCTTTTGAATTTGCTGAGGAGTCTTTTATTTCTGATTATGTGATCAAATATAGAGTAAGAACCATGTGGCAATGACAAGAATGTATATTCTGTTGTTTTGGGGTGGAAAATTTTGTAGACATTGATCAAGTCCACTTGATCCAGAGCTGAGTTTGTGTCCTGAGTATCTTTGTTAATTTTCCATCTTGATGATCTTTCTAATACTGTCAGTGGGGTGTTAAAATCTTAAAATCTCCCACTCTTATTGTGAGGGGCATAAGTCTCTTTGAAGGTCTCTAAGAATTTGCTTTATGAATCTGGGTGCTCCTGTATTGAGTGCATATATATTTAGAATAGTCAGATTTTCTTGTTGAATTTAACCCTTTACCATTATGCAATTCCTTTTTTTTTTTTTTTTTTTTTGCCTATGTGTGTCTTTGCATGTGAGATGGGTCTTTTGAAAACAGTGTACCGATGGGTCTTCATTCCTTTTCCAGCTTGCCATTCTCTGTATTTTAATTGAGGGATTTAGGCCATTTATATTTAAGGTTAGTATTGTTATGTGTAGACTTGATCCTGTCATCATGATGCTAGATGGTTATTTTTCAGACTTTTTATGTGGTTGCTTCATAGTGTCACTGGTCTGTGCTTTCTTAGTGGCTGGTAATAGTTTTTCCTTTCCATATTTACTGCTTCCTTCAGATGCTCTTTCAAGGCAGGTTTGGTAGTATTGAATTTCCTCAGCATTTGCTTGTCTAAAAAGGATCTTCTTTCTCCTTTGCTTATGAAGCTTAGTTTGGCTAGATATAAAATTCTGGGTTGAAAAATCTTTTCTTTAAGAATGTTGAATTTTGGCCTCCGATCTCTTCTGGCTTGTAGTGTTTTCACTGAGAGGCCACTGTTAGCCTGATGAGCTTCCCTTTGTAGGTGCCCTGGCCTCTCTCTCTGGCTGCCCTGAGATTTTTTTGCATTTTGACCTTGGAGAATTTGATGATTATATGTCTTAGGGATGGTTTTCTCATGAAGTATCTTACTAGGGTTCTCTGCATTCCCTGAATTTGAATGTTATTCTGACTTTCTAGGTTGGGGAAGTTCTCCTGCATGATACCCTAAGTATGTTTTCCAACTTGGTTCCATTATCCCCATCCCTTCCAGGTACTCCAATCAGTTGTAGATTCAGTCTCTTCACATAATCTCATGTTTCTCAGAAGTTTTGTCCATTATTTTTCATTTTTTTTTTAATCTAATTTTGTCTTCCTCTTTCATTTCAGAAAGATACTATTTAAGCTCGTGATTCTTTCCTCTGGTCTATTCTGCTATTAATACTTGTGATTGCATTGTGAAGTTCTTATAGTATATTTTGTTTTGTTTTTCTTTCTTCATCTGTAACAAGTTAGTTGTGTTCCTCCCTAAACTGGCTATTTTGGCTTTCAGCTCCTGTACTGTTTTATAATTCTTAGCTTCTTTACATTGGGTTAAAACATTCTTCTTTAGCTCAGTGAAGTTCATTATTATCCACTTTCTGAAGCCTGCTTCTGCCATTTCAGTCATCTCAGCCTTAGCCCAGTTCTGAGCCGTTTCTGTAGGGGTGTTTCAGTTTTGTAGGAAAAGGGGCAGTCTGGCTTTTTGAATTTTCAGCACTTTTATGTTTATTTTTTCTCATCTTTGGGCATGTTTAACTTTGATCTTTGAGGCTGCTGACCTTTGATGAGTTTTTGTGGGGTTGTATTGGTGGTGGTTGTGTTTTCTGTTTGTTAGTTTGTCTTTCAACAGTCTGGCCACACTTCCATATGGTGGCTGCAGTTTGCTCAGGGTCTGCTGCAGACCCTAGTTGCCTTAGTTTTTCTTGTACCTGGAAGTATCACCAGTGAAGGCTGTGAAACAGCAAGGATGGCAGCCTGCCCCTTCCTCTAGAAGCTCCATTCCAGGGGAGTACTGGCCTATTGCAGGCCTGAAGACACCTGTAGGAGGTGTCTGGAGACCCCAGTTATGAGGTATCACCCATTCAGGAGGAACAGAATCAGGGAACTGCTTAAAGAAGCAGTCTGGCTGCTTCATGGTAGAGCAGCTGTCTTGTGTTGGGGATCCCTTTAGCCCTCAATTGATTTGGGCTCTCCAAGACCCACAGGCTGGACCGGCTGAGAAACCTGAATGGCTATGGTGGCAGTCTGCCCTGCCCCTCAGGCACTCTGTGCCAGGGAGAAATTACAGCTCTGCTGGTCCTGTAGAACATGGGTGGAGGTGACTGAAGGCACCGATTGGGAGGACAACCCCAAGAGAAAGATTGGATCAGTGTCATGCTTAAAGAAGCAGTCTGGACATGCCTGACAAAACAGCTGTGTCATGGTGGGGAACCTCCTCTGCCCCTCTCTGCTTGAACGGTCCAATGCTCACAGGCTGGAATGGCTGAGTAGTCCAATCAACCCAGGAGGCAGCTCTCCAGTCCCACAGCCACTCCATCCCTGGGAGAGATCAGAGCTTTGTCAGTAATATGTGCAGGTGGGGGGCCTGGCTGGAGGTCCTGGCTGGGAGGTCCCACTCAGCGAAGCAAGTAAGTGAGGTAATAGCTATGTTAATTAGCATGATTAAATCTTTTCACATTTTATACTCTATTAAAATATTACATTGTGCTTCATAAATGTAATACAATTATGATTTGTTAATTAAAATAATATAAATAAAACAATAAAGTTTTATTGATATAATGAATGGGATTTTAGAATGTCTTTACAACAGTCAAGGCTAATTTTTCTCAATCAATACATCTTCTCATTGCATACATGTTCCACAATTTTGAGGAGAATGTAGCACCTGACTGTTTTCTTCTATTTTCACTCTTACCTTGTTCTGAGTAACTTTAGTTTCCTCACAGTTTCATAATTTTTTCTATGGCAATAACTTTCACTTTATTTTTTCTTTAGTACTCCATGCCTGAGGCTTCAGTCAGGATTTATTATCTCCCTCAACAGAAATGCATTCTAAACCATTAATATGGAATTCCTCCATCTGATAACAAACACTTATCTCTGATAAATGTATTTTTTCATTCACTTCTGACTTTAAATTCCTCCATATATTTTTAAATTATCGTTTGATTCTTGACTTTATATTTCCAACAAAATTCATCATCATGTCAGCCCACACTCATCTTCAATTCCCTTCTTCTGCTCTGTGATGCTTTCATTTAAACACATTTCCAAACTGGATCTCTCTACTCAACAGCTTTTTCCCTTTCCTGAGCGTTGCTGGCAAAACTACATAATTCTGCCAGCAGGGCAGATTTATGGTTTTCAATTTCTGTTGGGTCCTCCAAATCGCTTGGCAACTCCATTACTTGTCCACTCAAATGACTCTTTGTTTGATAGCAATAACCTATGAAATAAATGGTGAGCAAATTCTCCCCTTCACAGTGTTATGTACTTATTTCTAGTGTCTCAGAGAAGCTCTTCACTCATGCCCATTTGTGAACTTATAAACTGCAGTCTCCAAGCTGTGTTACTCGGGTATTACTCTTACTTCCTGCACCTGCTTCTCTAGTTGCTAACAGAAACTTTACCACAGTCACTCACTATTCTGAAGTGCCACCAGGGAAGCTTCTCTCAATGCTCTGAGGGGATTTCTTCCCTGGACAGTCAGAATAAAAAGGAGTTCTCTACTAAGCGAAAGGGCTTCTTGTCAACCCGCTATCACATGTAGTTACTTGAACACCATGTCTGGAAACTCATACAGTCTTCCTTATGGAATCCTGAGAGCTTGGAGCCTTCATTTCCTGATCTTAGCTGCTCAGATTTAACCCATAGTGCCATAAAGGAACATCTTTCCCATAATTCTCTCCTTTTCCTCTTAGTTCTGTCCCCAGCCAAAATCTCTTATATACTACTAGATATAAAAGAGAAAATGTCTTGGATTTTAATAAAGGTAAAATACATATGGAATATGTAAAGAAGTATAAATAGAAGCATGTTGTCTAATCTATACCAAGAGTAATATTACATATCTGTTGTTATACTTATCTATATTAATCACCCTTATCTTCCTTTTAATTTATAATATGACTATAGAGACTCTACCTAAGCTTCCTGGTTTTTATACCCATGGCTGCTCTGCTTACTAAGCTGATAATATTGACTTTAACCTCACATAAGAACAAAAATAATTATTCTATTCATTCATTTATTCAATAAACATTCCACCATTTATTCAAAATGCAATTAACTAGTAATTTTGAAATATGTACATATTTATTTTTAAAGAAAAATTAATTTTTATTTGTTGAATATCTTACGATTATGACAAATTCTGACTATATATTTTATGCTTAGTCATAGTTGCTTGCTCACAGGACAAAATATTCTTTTCAACAATCAAAAAAAAAAAAACAGAGAAAAAATTATTGCAGATTTTAAAAGCTCAACATTAAATTCCGAAAATCATAGACCAGCAAACTTATGGAATGCTTATGGAACTGACACTTTGAGAGCACTTAGAAAATGATGGTCACTAAATTCCAGCAATTATTCAGTAATAATAAATCACTGTGTATCTTTAGAAATTATCGTTGAGTGAGTAGATGAATGAATGGATATCTGGCCCAACCAAATATCTATTTTAATAGAATTACTAGACTAGTAGATATAGAGAATAGCAAATTATAGTGCATTATGTTTTAGATAGATTGGACGGACACTATCCTTTGGCCCAGATGGAAAAATGGAAAGCAGATTATAACAGCTTCACACATATGCAGCTAATTTCCTGAATAGACCTAGAAAATATGTATTCTAGGCAATAAAACATTTTTTCATCATGTCTTTATCTACCTGTGATGCACATAAATCTCTATGCTTCTAATAACACTGAATCCATATTCAATCTGCCTCAAATATTAGAATATTTGATAATTGGCCTTTTGGAGAAATAACTTAATATACTTTGAGGAACAGGTATGTAATGCATACAATTGGAAAGCATATAATAAACTTTCTAATTCCTTTCAGTGGTGTTGTAAGCACTGTATAGAATGGCCAAAACAAACATCTGTCAATTAACTCAATAAATTAGCTATGAAAATCAGAAATTTTGCTAACAGTAAAGTTTTGGGGTTTTGGTTTGTTTGTCTTTTTCTTTTTGAGATAGGGTCTCCTCTGTCTCCCAGGATGAAGTGCAATAATGGGATTATGACTAACTGCAACCTGGACCTCCTGGGCTTAAGTGATCCACCCACCTCAGCCTTCTGAATAGCTGTGAGTACAGGTGTGCACCACCACCCCTGGATAATTTTTGTATTTTGAGTAGACACCGGGTTTTGCCACATTGTCCAGGCTGGTCTTGAACTCCTGGGCTCCAGTGAACTGCTCGCCTTGGCCTCGCAAAGTGCTGGAATTACAAGTGTGATCCACCGCAATCAGTCAAAGTTTATTTTAAATAAGGCCTATTTATCAAATTTAAAATAACAATTTTTTTCATATTTAGCTGTTCATTTGTAGTGGCTATAGTATGTTTATCATTCTGTGTCAGTAGTGAAAGCATCTCTGGTAGTATAAGCATTTAATTTTCCAATTCTCATAATTTTTTAAAAATTTATTTATGTATTTTTTAAAATTATACTTTAGGTTCTAGGATACATGTGCAGAAAACACAGGTTTGTTACATAGATATACTCTTGATATAGTGACTTGGTGCACCCAACAACCTGTTGTCTACATTAGATGTTTCTCCTAATGCTATCCTTCCCCCAGTCTCCCAGTTCCTGACAGGCCTCAGTTTGTGATCTTCCCCTCCCTGTGTCCATGTGCTCTCATTGTTCAACTCCTATTTATGAGTGACAACATGCAGTGTTTTTCATTTTTTTTTTTTCTGTTCCTTTGTTACTTTGCTGAGAATGATGGTTTCCAGCTTCATCCATGTTCCTGCAAAGGACATAAACTTATCCTTTTTTAATGGTTGCATAGTATTCCATGGTATATATGTGCTACATTTTCTTTATCCAGCCTATCATTGATGGGCAATTGGGTTGGTTCCAAGTCTTTGCTATTGTGAAAAGTGCTGCAATAAATATATGTGTGCATGTGTCATTATAGTAGAATGACTTACAATCCTTGGGTTATGTACATATCTAGTAATGGAATTGTTGGGTCAAATGATATTTCTGGTTCTATATCCTTCAGGAATTGCCACACTGCCTTCCACAATGGTTGAACTAATTTACACTCCCACGAAGAGTGTAAAACCGTTTCTATTTCTCCACATCTTCTCCAGCATCTGTTGTTTCCTGACTTTTTAATGATCATCATTCTAACTGGCGTGAGTTGGTAGTTTATTGTGGTTTTGATTTGCATTTCTCTAAAGACAAGTGATGATAAGCTTGTTTTCATACGTTTGTAGACCATATAAATGTCTTCTTTTGAGAAGTGTCGGTTCATATCGTTTGCCCACTTTTTGATGTGGTTGTGTGTTTTTTTATTGTAAATTTGTTTAAGTTCTTTGGAGATTCTGGATATTAGCCCTTTGGGTAAATAACAAAATTAAGGCAGAAATATATAAGTTCTTTGATAACAAAGAGAACAAAGAGACACAACATACCAGAATCTCTGAGACACAGCTAACACAGTGTTTAGAGGGAAATTTATAGCACTGAATACCCACAGGAGGAAGTGGGGAAGATCTAAAATCAACACCCTAACATCACAATTAAAAGAACTAGAGAAGCAAGAGCAATTTCAAAAGCAAGCAGAAGATAAGAAATAACTAAGATCAGAGCAGAATTGAAGGAGATAGAGACATGAAAAATCCTTTAAAAAATCACTGAATCCAGGAGCTGGGAAAAGATTAACAAAATAGATAAACCACTAGCCAGACTAATGAAGAAGAAAAGAGAGAAGAATCAAATAAACACAATAAAAAAATGATAAAGAGGATATCACCACTGATCCCACAGAAATACAAACTACTATCAGAGAATACTATAAATACCTCTATGCAAATAAAGTAGGAAATCTAAAAGAAATGGATACATTTTTGGACACAAACACCCTCCTAAGACAAAACCAGGAAGAAGTCGAATCTCTGAAAAGACCAATGACAAGGTCTGAAATTGAGGCAGTAATTAATAGCCTACCAACCAAAAAATGTCCAGGGCTAGACGGATTTACATCCGAATTCTCCCAGAGGTACAAAGAGTAGCTGGTACCATTGCTTCTGAAACTGTTCCAAACAATAGAGAAAGAGGGAATCCTCCCTAACTTTTATGAGGTCAACATCATCCTGATACCAAAACCTGGCAGAGATACAACGAAAAAAGAAAATTTCAGGCCAATATCCCTGATGAACTTCGAAATGAAAATCCTCAATAAAATACTGGCAAATCAAATCCAGCAGTACATCAAAAAGCTTATCCGCCACAATCAAGTTGCTTCATCCTTGGGATACAAGCCTGGTTCAACATATGCATGCAAATCAGTAAACATAATCCATCACATAAACAGAACCAATGACAAAAACCACATGATTATCGCAATAGATGCAGAAAAGGCCATTGATAAAACTCAACAGCGCTTCATGCTAAAAACTCTCAATACACTAGGTATTAACGGAATGTATCTCAAAATAATAAGAGCTATTTATGACAAACCACAGCCAATATCACACTGAATGGGCAAAAACCGGAAGCATTCCCTTTGAAAAGTGGCACAAGACAAGGACGCCCTCTCTCCCCACATCTGTTCAACATAGCAAGTTCTGGCCAGGGCAATCAGGCAAGAGAAAGAAATAAAGGCTATTCAAATAGAAAGGGAGGAAGTCAAATTGTCCCTGTTTGCAGATGACATGATTGTATATTTAGAAAACCCCATCGTCTCAGCCCCAAATCTCCTTAAGCTGATAAGCAACTTCAGCAAAGCCTCAGGATACAAAGTATATATTTTGGAGGTTCATTTTCTATATCCAAGAAACATAAGGTGGAAAAGCAAAGACATGTAGTAATAAATACAGTTAAATGAAATGTTAAAACATTTACGATAAAAGTCTCTGTAAAATATAAAGTTACAATGGCCGGGCACAGTGGCTCACGCCTGTAATCCCAGAACTTTGTGAGGCTGAGGCGGGCAGATCACCTAAGGTCAGGAGTTTGAGACCAGCTTGGCCAACTTGGTGAAACCCCATCTCTACTAAAAATATAAAAATTAGCCAGGCATGGTGGCAGGTGCCTGTAATCCCAGCTAATCGGGAAGCTGAGGCAGGAGAATCGCTTGAACTCAGGAGAGATTGCAGTGAGCCAAGATCATGCCATTGCACTCCAGCGTGGGGGACAAAGGGAGATTTAGTCTCAAAAAAAAAAAAAAGTAGATAGATAGATAGATAGATAGATAGATAGATAGATAGATAGATAGATGTATATATAAAGTTACAATTAATGAAGGAAGCAATTTTAATTGTAATATAAAACAAAGGCGTTCTTCTTACTAAATTATGTTAGTAGGATATGATGGTATAAGAAGGGTTATCTCTCTCACATAAGATTATCGAAAGCATCAAAAGTAATAGTACTTATAGAATCACATTGTCAAATGAGAAAAAGTAAATACATATTTTTAACATACAGATGTGTATATGTATATATGTGTGAGTTCGTGTGTTATAATAAGGCAACTTACTCTTGGCCTCCATTTTATTTAAAAACATGTATTTTGTCTCCATTTGTTGAACTTTGCTAGTAATTCTGTGAGCGAAGATCTCTTCTAAATTTTGCCATATCCTCATTTTGGTATTCTGCTAAACTTTTGCTTTCTTCTTCTTCTTAACATTAAATTTTAAAAAATCTCATAAATACTCACAGAACAATTATTTATGTTCAAAATGCTATGCTATAAATTACAATTGGGTAGGCTGAAGGGGATTATATGGGTGAATAAGGTTGGGTCTTTGTCCTCAAACTGGTTACAATAGAGGCTAAAAAAATAACTGAATATAATAAAAATCAGCCTCAGTTTTCAAAAATGGTGCATTGCTGTTTTTCTGTCTCCTTCTTTTTCACTTTTAATTTTAAGCATTAATTTTAAGATATTATCATCCAAAAGATAAAGACTTTTCTGTCTTTGGGGAAAGTATTTAAGGCTGCATGCAAATTCAAGTTCTTAAAACTCATTACAGTGGTATGATCTTAACAGAGAGAAGTCAGCCCTAGGTGTTTTATTTACATTAACTTGCTAGATTGATAACTTTGAGTCCTATCACTACAAGCAGTCTTAAGTATGAGTAAACAAAGTTTTATCATTAGAGAGATGAAGTCGTTAACTTCTAAAAAATGACTTTTTAATTTTATAGTTTTCTGGATTTGGTTGGGTTGTTCTGGATATTGTGGCAGCCCTACTTTAAAAGATACATTACACAGGTAGCATGTATTGAAAAGGGTTCTAATATATAGGGTTGATTACATGTTTGTGTCCAAGTGTATCATTTTGGGTTGCTCAGAATAACTGAGCCATCTTAAGTATTATGGGAATAAACAGGTTAAATACAGAAATTAGGGCTATACAATATTTGGAAAAGTAATGAAAGTGAAGGTTGGTAGGGAAGGCTACAGCTGTGAAGTCAGCTGAAAAGTCACTGGAGCACCAGGAGCCCTGTAGCAAGTATAGGTGACCCTTGAACAATGCAAGGGTTGGAAGTGTCAAACCCTATGCAGACAGAAATCTGCATATAACTTTTCACTCCCCAAAAATGTAACTACTAATAGCCTACTTTTGACTGGAAGTCTTACCAATAACAGAAACTGTTGATTAACACATATGCTATTTATGTATTATATACTATACCCTTACAGCACAGTAAGAGATAAGTAAATGTTACTAAGAAAATTATGAGGAAGAGAAAATACATTTACTATTTATTAATTGGGAGTGGATCATCAAAAAGCCCTCCATTCTTGTCATTTTAGTGTTAAGTAGGATGAGGAGGAAGAGGAAGAGAAGGGGTTGGTCTTGCCCTCTCATGAGTGGCAGAGGGGAAAGATAATCTGAGTGTAAGTCGATACGTCCAGTTCAACCTGTATTGTTCAAGGGCCAACTGTAGTTCTAAAACTGTTGCCAGGAAATTGCCTTGGAAAAGGTAACAGTCAACTGTCTCAGCCTGTAGCAGTAAAGCTAGAGATCGCTGGAATGCTCAGTTGGGATATCTGCTTCCCACAGCCTCTTGAGTGAATATCCTCTTTCTAAATTTTTTGAGAGACATTGTAATATACATATTTTAATTCAGATCCATATAGGGAACTGCTAAAGCTGGTGTTGATTATTGGTAATTCAGCACAGAAGAGATGATGCTCTTTAAGCAGGACTTGATTCTTTTCCTCAAAAACAATGAAATTAATATTACAGAAATAAAATAATTGAATCATATTTTTGAAATATGCTGATGGAGGGACAGTTTTCTGGTGACACTGCAAAGATCTTAGCCCTTAACTTTCTACCAATCATCTTGCTAAACTCCAGTTGGGTAACTAATGGCTATTTACTTATTCAACAAATATTCAATTATTCTTTGTAGGCTAAATTACAGTCCCAGTCTTGATCATGATCCTTCTAGTACTGTAATCAACACAACCCTGGTTTCTCCCATGTGTTTCAAGAATTTTGAGGTTGAACAATATTCAGAATGAAATCAAACTTTGACTGCCCTTCCCCAATCTATCATATAAAATGTTTCAGCTTCGTACTCACCATAAAGGAGTCTTTTTCAGCATCCCTCAAATTGCAAACTATAACAAAAGTTTGAGCTAAGGCTTTGGTTGTTTTTCTCCTTTCACAACTCTGACTTTAGTATAGATTCTCATACTATATTAACTAATTTGAAATTGAAGAGATAATTCAGAAGTCAGTTTTCTTAATATTTCCAAACAAAATGTAATACTGAAGAATGGTTTACTGAAAAATTCGATTAATCTACCAAAAGTATTTAAATCAATTTGGCACTTATAAATTAAGTAAATGATTATTTAACTAGGTAGATAACACAGTGACATTGCAGATGATTTTAATTGTCATTAAATATGTTATATTAAGAATTGACAGGGCCTGCAAGCAAGATTGCCGACTAGATGAAGTTAGGAGGAATATCTGCCACTGAGGGGCGGAAGCACTGGAAAGACTGGTGCACTCCAAGGAGATCTTCCATTTAAGGTCGTTGACGGTAGACAGAGGGAGGAAATAAGGGCTGGGCTGAAGTAGGAGAAGCTGGAAACCCTGCATAAATCTATCATACACTGTGACTCGTTCCTGGCCCCCAATGACTCCTGGGTAAGGGATGAGTTGAGCAGGTGAAAAGCGACCAACTCTCAACACAGACCTTCAGAATTCTGACAATGGGAGGGCCCATGACCCCCATGGATGCTTAAGCTGGCAGAGACAGCTGCTTAGAGGGGTGGTAGGGGCAGGACTCCAGCCTATACAGAGCCCAGAGGGTTTAGTATGAAAATGTCTGCAGGTGAGTAAGGCGAGAGACACCCACCCCTCAAAGCTTCTCCCTCTCCCCTAGGAGACTCTAGCCTTAGGGGAACTGTTGGATTTGAACAGAGCAGGGCAATTTTCCCATGAGATAATGCCAGTCTGATCTGAGAGCTCTTTTGTCTGCTCACCTCTCCTGAGGCTCCAGTCTGTCTTTCCTGCTTGCAGTGGTGCCTTGGATGCCCAACTAGAATGCTTCCTGGGGATATGCATTATAGCCCCTATGCTGGCAGGCCATGCCTGACCATTGGAGAGTTCCAGCAGGGTGGCCCCTACCAAAACATACAAACCCACTTGTGCCCTCCTCTCACCACAGCCTCCCTTGTGCCACTTTGCTGGCACATACTCACCCATGACCAACCATTCATTGCTTTGTTGGCATGCTGTGCATGGGTGGATCATGCCTCTCCTTCTGGTGTAAGGGTGGGCATGCACCCTGCCCTGACATTGCTGCTGGTATGAGCACACCCATTGCCCCAACACGGCACTACCGTACTGCCATTGCTGGCATTAACATGTACAGATGCCAGTGTCTCTGCTTCCCATCCTGCACGGTGACTGCTGCTGGCATGAATGAGCATGCACCTTGCTGTGCTGCCACTGCTGCTGGCACGAGAAAACGAGCACATGAGCATGGATCCCACTGCCTTTGCCTGAAAAACTGCTTTGGCTGGTGCCACCCTTCAGAGTGTTATGACCAGTGTTATGGGAAGACCTCGGCCCCTCCAATGCAGCAGGTTTCCAACCTTGAGGGGTTAAAGAACAAAGCCAGGGGCCTGATACCAGCCCCCTAGAGTTAGAGCACACATCCAAGGAGTACTAAGCTAAGCCGTGGCACCACAAAAATCTACCATAAACAAAGCCAATCATCTAAACCCACCTTATCCCACAATCAAAATCCCAAGGACATCTGTTGGAACCGAACTGTCGATTCCCTCCTGGGCAGGGGTCGCCGCGAAGGATCACCGACACGAGATTCACAGCAGAGAGTTATTTATTACTAGCGCGCTAGGGTCCCAAGCTCTAAGTTGGCCCTGGGACCCCGACTGCTTGTTACAGGCTGTTTATATAGGCAAACACAAGTTCAAACACAGCTTATGGCGCGAAATTCAAACAAAGCTTAAGGCGCAAAATGATTGGGTCTAGCTATGGCCTGAGCAAGGTGTCTTATGCTAATTGGTTAGAGCAGGACCTTATGAGGTTTTTTCCCTGGAGTTGTTGATTCCGGGAACTTTGAGGCAGGGTGGGACCCCCAGAATTGGCAGGGTGGGACCCCATGAGGTTGTTTCCCGGAATTGGCAGGGTGGGACCCTATCAGGGTGGGTCCTTATTGAGGCAGGGTGGGACTCTATCCAGAGCCACCTGGTGTTAATTTTTTTCTATATGAGGCCTAATTTCTAAGTTTTATGAGGCCTAGTTTCACATCAAAGAAAATAAAAGCAAAATATAAAAACCCAACCAAAGACAGCAGCTTTAAAGACTGAAGTAATGTCAACCCACACAGATGAGAAAAAAACAGCAGGGTAACTCTTAACAACTCAAAAAACCAGAGCGTCTTTCTAACTCCAAATGATCTCACGAGTTCCCCAGCAACGGTTCTTAACCAGGCTGAAATGGCTGAAAAAACAAAAACAGAATTCAGATTATGAATAGGTCCCATATTTCTTGATAGTTTTGCTCATTCCTCTTTATGATTTTTTCTTTATTTTTTTTCTAGTTTATTTTGGACAGCCAGTTTTCAAACTCTGAGGTTCTTTCCTTAGTTTGGTAGATTCTGCTGTTAATACTTGTGAGTGTATTCTGAAAATTTTGAAGTCAGTTGATTAGCTCTTTCAGCTGAGTTTGGTTCATTCTTAAAATGTTCATTTTTAAATTTCCTCACCTGTATTATTGTATCTTATTCCTGAAAATTCTTGGATTGTGTTTTGACTTATTCCTGAATTTCAAAAACATCATTCTCAGGACACATAATCATCATATTCTTCTAGGTCAAAACGAAATTTAAAATGTTAAAGGCAGCTAGAGAGAAGGTGCAAGTCACCTACAAAGGGAACCCTATCAAGCTAACACTGGAGCTTTCTGCAGAAACCCTACAAGCCACACAGATCCCTGAGGCAGAAATCTAACAAAGATATACAGGACCTGAACTCAACACTTCAACAAATGAACCTAATAGACATCTAAAGAACACTCCACCAAAAAACAGTAGAACTAGCTTCTTATCTGTAAATAGCACACACTCTAAAATCGAACACAGAGTTGGCTATAAATCAGCCCTCTGAAAATTCAAAATAAACAAAATCTTACCAAACACACTTGGACTACAGTACAATAAAAAGAAAAGTCAAACTAAAAGAGTCACTCAAAAGTATATAGTTACATGGAAATTAAACAAACTGCTCCTGAATGACTTTCGGATAAATAATAAAATTAAAGCAGAAATCAAGAAGTTATTTGGAACTAAGAGAAGTTATTTGGAACTGAGAACAAAGATACAACACACTAGAATCTCTGGGACATGGATTAGACAGTCATGCTAAAGTCATCCCATTAAGCTAAGATGGGAGTTTATAGCACTAAATATCCACATCAAGAAGTTATAACTGTAGAGGACTACGTGCTCACAAACAGGGTGTTCCCGATAAGTCCTGCTCTCGCAAACGAAGCAGGGCGTTCCCCATAAGTCCTGCTCTTGCAAACGAAGCAGGGCGTTCCTTCCCTGTTTACAGGGAGAACTAAGGAGCTAGCTGCTATCAGCAGATCCTGGGGGCTTGTTTATGTGTAAACATCTTGAAAATCCAGAAAGTCAGGGAAAGGTCAGAAAAACAACAATGTGTCTTGTGACTTGGTAACATTCCACAAACGACTGTATAAAATAAAGCAGAGCGCGACTTTTGAGGCGGCCGCCATGTTTGTCTTGTCTTGTGTTGTCTTGTGTGTTCATTCCTTTGTTTAGGAAACACGTGGACCCCAACATATAACAATCTCAAATTAACAACTTAACATCACAACTAGAGGAACTAGGGAAACAAGAGCAAACTAACCCCAGAGCTAGCAGAAGACAAGAAATGAACAAAACCAAAAATGAATGGAAGGAAATTGAGACACAAAAAAAACTATAGAAAAGACCAACAAATCTAGGAATTGGTTTTTTTTCCAAAAAAATTTAGCAAGATATGTAGATCACTAGCTCAACCAATAAAGAAGAAGAGACAGATGATTCAAATAAACACAAATGACAAAGAGAGTGTTACCACTGACCCCACAGAAATACAAAAACCCACAGAAACTACTAGGAACACCTTTAGGTACACAAGCTAGAAAAACTACAATCCATGGATAAATTCCTGGAAACATACACTCTCCCAAGACTGAATCAGAAAGAAATTAAATACCTTAACAGACTAATAACGAGTTTGAAAAGTGAATCAGTAATAACTTGCTAAAAAAAAAAAAAAAAAAAAAAAAGCCTGGGACCAAATGGATTCACAGCAAAATTTGGCTAAATATATAAAGAATGGTAGGTGCCACTTCTCCAGTCCCAAGAGGTACTCCTCCCTAACTCATTTTATGAAGGCAGCATCATCCTAACACCGAAACCTGGCAGACCTGCAATAAAAAAAAAAAAAAAGACTTCAGGCCAATATCCTTGACGAATATAGATGCAAAAATACTCAGCAAAATATTAGTAAACCAAATCCAGCAGCACATCAAAAAGTTAATTCACCAAGATCAAGTAGTCTTTATTTCTCTGATGCAAGGCTGGTTCAACACACACAAATCTACAAATATGATTAATCACTTAAACAGAACTAAAAACAAAAGCCACGTGATTATCTCAATAGATGCAGAAAAGGCATTCAATAAAATGCAACATCCCTTCATGTTAAAAACCCTCAAAAAACTGTGCACAAAAAGAACATACTTAAAAATAATAAGAGCTATCTAAGACAAACTCACAGCCAACATTATACTGAATGAGCAAAAGATAAAAGCATTTCCATTGAAAACTGGAACAAGACAAGGATAGCTTCTCACACTACTCCTGTTCAACATAGGACTACAAATCCTGGCCAGAAAAAAATAAGGCAAGACATAGAAGTAAATGGAATCCAAATAGTAAGAGAAGATCTAAAACTATCCCTATTTTCAGATAATATGATTCCATATCTAAATAATTCTATAGTCTCTGCCCAAAAGCTCCATGATCTGATAAACAGGGATTCTTTATTTATAGTAATTTATTTTGTTTAAATTAATCAAAATTATTTACTGTACTCCTGATGTAAGTCCAATATCCTAAAGTAGTGACTACATTATTCTTAACCCTGTCAAAATTCATGGAGTTAGAAGAATACTCTACATCTTACAAAACTCTGCCTTCTGGACATTAGAAGTTTTTGCCTCAAGAAAGATAACATTGATTTTGTAACCACCTCTGTATGTGTGGTCATGAGTGTGTATGTGTGTCTTGTGTGTCCTTGTATGTATGAACATATGATAAAATTCTTGTAAAATTAAATGTCACATTCATCTGAGCACTAGAAATAGTCTATGCTTGTTTGAAGAGTGGCCATCAGCTTGTCTCTCGTCCTGTCAAATGCCAGCTGATGTGTTATGATCACTTCAGGCCAAAACATCAGTGTGCCATACGAAAACTGGCTCAATAAAAGTGGGAGAAAATGCAAGACAATCTGCTAATTTTGTGGAGATTGAATTCCATACTTTTAATTATTTAAGAATATTTTAGCCAGTTTCCCTGCAGATGAATCAATAAGTCAGAAATCCCATTTGGAGTTAGGCATGAAAAGAAATTCATCTGAGTAGCAAGTTCCATAAAAATTGTTTATTTTAGTTTTGTACTCTAGTTGTACAGGAAGCTTTTGTCCTGTTATTTGCAAAAGCAAATTTTATTTTGTGTGCATGTGTGCTTTGAAATTTCCTTATTGAGTAACCATTTAGATAAAATTGTATCTATGTGTCTATACAATTCTTGAGCTCCATTTCTGGGTCATACTGAGAGGACACAATCCATTCCTGAAGGCAGATCTTACAGCAGTCTTGAGGGCATCCAAGTGTCAGCAGCTGTGCCTAGCAGCAGTGTCAGTGGCCAGTTTGTTCCCATGTTATCCACTGTGGTACACTAATCTGACTGTTTCTTGTATTATAACTTTGGTTTCAATGTTTATCTCAGAGGAGATTTTGAATAGAAAGTCTTTTTTAAAAAATACTATTTATTTCAGAAAATATACTAACAACTTCAAGGAACATTGTTAGTTCACAAAGAACCCCTGAAGAAACAAACACTGATTTACTGAAATATAAGCTGCTTAAGTCTTTCATTTTTCTTCTCCATATGTTCTAATAATGTATTTCATAGACTAAAGATTAATACAGTATTTGTGAAGTATAAGTATGCTAATTGATGTGTATCTGAAGACATTGTTTAAATGTCTCATTAACAATCATCCTTTAACTCTCTTTTATAATGTATTTTAATCACATAAATGATTATTTTAGCAAATATAAATATATAGGACATTTGTCATTTAACAAAGTATTTTCCTGCAATCTGAGGATGTAGCAGTGAGCAAAACAGTCAATAAAATGCATAATTTAAGAGGATCACATACTAGCATGGGTCAATAGAAAAATATAGAATAAAATAGATATCATATACGGGATGATTACTACTGTGGAGAAATAAGAAAAGTAAGCAAGGTAGACAGTGCTAAAGACTGGAAGTGAAGTTGAAGTCTGTAAGTTGAGGTGATCAGAGAAAAATTCACAGAGAAGGTGATATTTGAAAAGCAACATGAGGAGATAAGGGAATAAAATATGCATGTATTTAGGGGGAAATCCCAGGCAGAAGGAATGACAAGGGCAATAGTCCTGGTGTGTTCTAAGACATTGAGAAAGTTGATCATGCGCATTCAGAGGGAGGCTGTGACTTTCTTCTCTCATTCCAAGAAGAGCAAATTGCAGCTCTCGTAGACTTAAGAGAGAACAATACAGTTGTTCACTTTAAATAAAGGTATACTTAAAATAAAGGCTTCTTATTGCTGACATACTTGTAAGTTTTAATGTTTTCCGTGAAACAAGATGAGTATATTATTTTTGGTTAATTGATCTCGATTGCTCACAAAGCTAGTTATTTAACAAAATAAATACAAAGCATATTACTTTTTAAAATTTTCCAACAAGTCATTTTATGCCTTTTCTGAAATATCTATTCAATATGGTTATTTTATACACTTTATTTTCTTACCATATAAAATACATTTAAAAGTATTTAATACCATGATATGAATTTATATAATATATATAACTTGAAAAACATAATACAGAAGTGTTTTTAAAGTAACTATTTTACTTTAGTTAGACACATATATTTTGAAATTCTGTGTCAGTGGGTAATTTGTGTATCCAATTCAATCTATAGAAAAGCTGTATAGAATCTACATTGTAATCCTTCAAGGCTATGCATACATTGTGCTCTCCCAGCTTCATAATCTTCAAGGGAGTCAATTCAAATCTTTTAAGTTCTTCTGAAATTATTTGAAAACCTTAGTTTGGAGAATAATTTGTTTTTAAGTGTAAAGACTATTGATCACACAATTTTGCTTTTGATATTTTGAACAAAGGATTTATAAAGTTTTCTACACATGTTAGTGAAAATTTTGTCAGCTAAATGATATTTAATTTTTTCCTATTCTTATCTCAGGATGAGATCTCTTAGGATGATAGGGAAGAAAGATTCTTTCACAAAGATTCTCTTTAGTTTTAATGCTTTTCTTAAACCATCTCTAGCAATGCTGATGATTGTTTGTTTGGTGGTTGTTGCAGGCTATTTTATCCACATAGATCTTCATCCTTAGAAATGTCTTACCGCTGTACCTTCAGTCATTGTCTATCTGTATGGTGATTACTCCCTAAAAAGCATCTTTAGCTGATATATTTCTCCCCATCTCAAGACATATATAAACAATTGCTATCAGTTACCTGTATTTTAATAGCTCCAGGCCATCTCACATTTAATATATGTAAAACTCAATTTATTTTGCCCCACAAACCTCTCCTCCTGTGTTTTCTATTTCAGAGAAAGGTGCCAATAGTTCCAACATAGCTGAAGCAGAAAGGTGAGTGATGTAAATGTTTAACACACTTTCTCTCTAACTACACATTTGTAAAAAGACCAAGTCCTATTAAGACAATCTTGTCACTAGTCTCTGAAAACTGTGTTTCCTCCATTCCCGGTGTCACTACTTTAGTACAGAAAATCATATGCTCTTGTGGAGTTTTGTAAAACAGTTTTCTATTTGACCAATTTTTGTCTGATCCTCACCACAACATTCTCCAAAATATAGCCAATAATATTTTCTTAAATGCAAATTTGATCACATCCCGATTTTGCAAAAAAGTTTCCTATACTCTATCTTCTGTCGAGAAGACTCTCTTCCACTGTTTACATTATCCAATTCTCCCTTGTTCTCTAGTTCACAGCATAGACATCTGTTCTTTGAAGATTCCCTTACACCAAGCATGCCTGGTTTAGTTTCCCCAATCACATGGCTTATTTGTATGTTTATTCCCTAATAATCAGTATACTTCTCCACCAGGCTATAAACAGTGAGAAAAGGAATTGTCTTTTAAACTTTACATGCAAGACTGAGCACAGCGATGGACTCAGCAAATACTCGATATTTGCTAAGTTGAATTACTTTTTATAGCAGTCTTAGCTGATGAATATATGATTTGAGTTCTACTTTGAAAAAGACAACTTAGAAGGTGCTATAGAAATGTTAGATATACAGTGACGTGTTACATTGCTGCCTTCATGTAGTTTATGGTCTAATATTGACCATACAAGGTATAAACTTATCAAGGATAGTGAACAATAAGCCATTTACTTACTGCCAAATACAAAATACTGAAAATCATTAAACAAAAAATTAAGTGGCCGGGCGCGGTGGCTCAAGCCTGGAATCCCAGCACTTTGGGAGGCCGAGATGGGCGGATCACAAGGTCAGGAGATTGAGACCATCCTGGCTAACACGGTGAAACCCCATCTCTACTAAAAAATACAAAAAACTAGCCGGGCGAGGTGGCGGGCGCCTGTAGTCCCAGCTACTCGGGAGGCTGAGGCAGGAGAATGGTGTGAACCCGGGAGGCGGAGCTTGCAGTGAGCTGAGATCCGGCCACTGCACTCCAGTCTGGGTGACAGAGCAAGACTCCGTTTCAAAAAAAAAAAAAAAAAAAAAAAAAAAAAAAAATTAAGCACAAACCCTAGTACTAGTGCCTCTCTAAAAATGCCTCTCTTTTCAAACCCCAATTCAGTTCTTTTTTTTTTTTTTTTTTTTTTGGTCTGTAAATAGTATCTTTTCATAATAAATGAGAATCTAACTTATCCAACTTGAAAATCAAGCATTTTGCAAATTAACATATCTATTTACTTTCAGTTGCATAAATCAGGAGTTGCCAAACCCCAGGCCATGGACTGCTACCGCCCTTGGCCAGGCAGCACAGAAGGAAGTGAGCAGAGGGAAAGGGAACAAAGCTTCATTTGTATTTAGAACCACTCCCCATTGCTCACATTACCACCTGAACTCTGCATACTGTCAGATCAGCAGTGGCATTAGACTCTCATGGGGGTGTGGACCCTATTACAAACCGCTTATGTGAGAAATCTAGATGGTGTGCTCCTTATGAGAATCTAATTTCTGACAATCTGTCATTGTCTCCCATCACCCCCAGATGGGACCATCTAGTTGCAGGAAAGCAAGCTCAGGGGTCCCACTGATTCTACATTATGGTGAGTTGTATAATTATTTCATTATATATTACAATGTAATATTAATAGAAATAAAGTGCAAGATAAATGTAATATGCTTGAATCATCCCCCAAACCATCTCCCCCATCCCCTGGTTTGTGGAAAAATTGTTTTTCATGAAACTGGTCCCTGGTGACAAAAAGGTTGGGAACCTTTGGCATAAGTGTATGTTAAATTTCCCTCATATGCTCTCTACTGTGCCAAATATTGGAGAAATAGACACTAACCGTGCATTTTGCCATGTGGTTAGGAAAAAAAGAGAGGCAAATACATAATCTGAAACAAAATGGTCATTTTAATGATAACTATAAGCAGAGGGTAAGAGCAGGAATCAGGACTAGCTTCAATATTCATTTATCTCTGATATTTTGGGAAAAGGGGTGGTATTATAATGATTTAGGGCAACTGAATGAAAAGTGTAAACATTATCATTATAATAGTGCCAATTAAATTTAATAGGTCTTGATATCCTTAAGCATAAAAATATTTTTATCACTACAAGTTATCTCCATTAGTTGATAACAACATACATACATCAAAGTACTAGTAACAATAGAGAAGTTATTGTTTTAAAATTATTTGTGAGTAACTTTATTTCATAAATATTTATAGTATTAATCCTTCACCAAAGCCTTATACTAGATCTAGATTGTATATATTTTTTCTTTTTCAAACTTATTAGAATATGAGTTAAAATTTACCATAAGTTAAATACCAAATGAAGGAACCATAATAATTTTTGGTGATTTAAAACTCTTCTCAAAATAATGCAGAGATGGTTAAGTCTTTATAAACCAAATTATTAGCAAAGAAAATTTTTTATTATGAAATCGATGTGATTATAGCAAGACAGATATTATAAATTTCTCAATATTGTAAAATAATTTTTCACTTCATCCCCATTGCTAACCACCAGGTTTGGAATATACTGAGCAGTCAATAAATATTTGAGGAACTGAATTTACCTTATTTTGTCTGCTGTGACTCACTCTTCTTCTGAAGGGGGACAAATAATTGCCCAGCCTTTACTGGACATTCTTTTATAGAGATTTTTTTTTTTTTTTTGGTGTAGAATTTGAGTCTCTCTCTCTCTCCACACACACACACGTCTGTCTCTATACACACACACATATGTATGTATGTATACATGTGTAAATTTATTATTATATATGCATGTGTGTGGATTTTGATATAGATGTATATAAACATGTGTATTTATTCCATTAGGTTTTCTTTGTATTTTCAGTAGTGATAACTATATGCAACAATAAAACTTGTTTGTTTTTGAAATGAGATCTAAACATTTTTGAGTAACTAAAAAACCCTTGGTGCCCTTGAAACTCAAATCATCTGACTTCACTGTTAAGGCACAGAAGGAGGTAATACAGAAGGGAAAAATGCACAATGTAGCAATAAAAATTAATTGCACATTATTTTACAATTACTTTCAAATATTTGTTGATGATATGACCATACTATCCCCTAAAACTCAGTTTCTTGGCATTTTCATAAATACATGTTTGTAATTTTTCTCTAAAACATATTATAGATTTCATAACACTTTGCCACATTGAGTTAAAAACAAGTTGACTATTATAAATAGTAACATTTGCTATAGGTGCTTTAACACCACATGGAGTCAAACAGCAACTACCAAGTCCTGTACATACAGTTTTTGGTTTTTGTATTACAATGAAGGGTTTAAGTTAGTTTTATGGGAGGCATAAATATTGTGTGCATAAATATCGTAGTCCCTTTGAAGGGATTTATATATATATATATATATATATATACACACACACACACACACACACACAATAATGAGGCAAAAATATGTAAGTTGAAACTGAAGCATCTTGATGAAACGTTGTATTCTTGTGATACCAGAAAGCAAGGAAGTACTTAAAATACTTAAAAAATAATGAAACACACACACACACACACACACACACACACCCATCCACAATAATGGGTGTATGTCAAAGGAACATAGACATCAACTGATAGAGCTTCTGGTAGTCAATCCTAGAACAATTTGAGCAAGAAAATACAGTAATACTAGAATGTAACACATAATATAAATAACCATGAATTCATACCAATATGAATATGTGCTTGGATATATAAAGAAAGAAGGAAAAATAAACAATTCTCTCTTGCAGAAAAATTCCAAATAGTTAAGCAGATATGCTACTCTCAAATGGAGTATAACTCTTAAGCTTTAAGTGTGGGCGATTCATAGATACAATTCTTCCTTCCATAGAATACAGCACAGAAAGGGGATAAAAAGAGAAATTTTATAGTGGAGAAACCTGAAAATCATGATTTCAGGGAGATGACCACGGTCAACACCAACTGTAAGTAGTGTTCATAGCATAATATAATGTAATGAAAGTGGCAATTTAAATCTGTGCTCTTCCCCTACCTCTAAGCTCTTGCCTGTAGACTTGGCAGAGCTTGGTTCATTCTTTGACACAAAAACAGCTCATCCTTTATGATACTACTTATTTTCTATCCCTTTAGTTTTTGCAAATGTTTCCAAATATGGCCTAATTGCAGCCAGATATTCAGATAATCTTTTCTTAAACTCTGTTTAAATTGTATCAGATATTATTAAATTAAAGTTAAATATTGCCACATATTTCAATTCTAAATCGAATGACCATTCATATTCAGATAATAGTTTTAAGTGACTCCCACTTTTTCTTGCTCATTTTCCCGCATTCATCCTTCATGGGCATCCAGTCTACGTACACAAAAGAAGGAAATGCATAGACAATATGGGTTCCTCTTGAAAAAACAATTCAAGAGTGTTTTGTGTGAACTTTTATCACAGTGTTTCCCATAATAGCTTTCAGATTCTTCAAAATTATAGCTTACAGCAGAATTTACAGGTATAAACATAAGATAAAATAACTTACTTTCAATATTTTCCCAAGGCTGAAATTTTCATCATTATTTAATGAGCTAACAGAAAGAATTTAGCTTTATATAAGCATGGCCCCTAAACATTCAAGCTTACGTGAACAATAGAGGAATTTGGAATTTATATTTAATAATATAAAATGTTTCCATTACATAACTTCCATGTGTCATATAATTACAATATTTTTTTAACATTTTCTAGGCAGCATTTTACTTGTTTTGTTTTATTCTATGTGATTTAATGTTTTCTTTTGTGAAACAAAATTATTTCTATACATATGAGTCTTAGAGGTCCATTTTCATTTCATATTGCATCTCCTATGGGTCTGACCAGAGCCCAAAGCTCCTTCCACTGTCGGAAGTCACTCTGCATCTGGCTGCTCTCAGTGGAGTGTTGAACAGAGTTGGCAAAAGTTGAAACATGGACATTTCCTTTCATTATATTTAAATGAAAATCCTGTGTACTACATTCATACATCACTTGACAAGGGGAATATGTTCTTAGAAATATGTCATTAGGCAATTTTGTTGCAATGCAAACAGCATAGACTGTACTCACACAAACCTAGATGGTCTAGCCTACTATATACCTTAGCTGTGTGGTATAGCCTATTGCTTCTAGCCTACAAACCTGAACAGCAGATTACTGTGTTGACTACCATTGGTAATTTTAATACAGTGATATTTGTGACCCTAAATATACCCAAGAATAGAAAAGGTACTGTAAAAATACGATGTTATAATCATATGGGACCATCTTCATATATGTGGTCCATTATTAACTGAAAAGTTATGTGACACCTGACTGTATTTGGAAGCTGCCACAGTAAAATCCTCAGAGGAATTATTTTCTATTCCACTTTTATATACATGAGATCTGGAGCAATATCTTAGAGAATATTAATGTTAAGAGACTCTATTGATCTTCTCCACTATAAACCAACAGCAAATTGTCATAAACATACATCTTTAGTTTTAATGTCACTTTTGTAAAATATGGGACCAAATAATTTCTACTAAATGAACAATTAGCACATTGGATACAGCTTCAACTTCAGGCACAGTGGACAAGAAATGATTATGCTGCAAATATGGCTTGTACTTTGCTCACTATTCCTCTCTTGTTCAAGATTCCGCTTCAGGTGCATTGATACAGATTGTGTCAGGATCCAAGGAATGTATGTATGCAGAATATTCTACTTCCTGTAATTTCAAACTTGCAAATTTTCTGAGAGGGTACATCAATAACATACTTTTGGAATGTACCTTTATTTATAAGAAAATTTAATTGTAAAATTTGTAATTTTTTTGTAATTTGATTTTGGTTTATGGATTATTTCAAAGATCTGATTTAGGCTAAGAAAGACCCACACATCTTTTTAAAAATAAGTTCGCTGTGTTAGGATGTTTGCAAATTTCCCAGAGTGCAAGCACACTGATGCCGAATTACTGAAACTTAAGTTTTTGACTTTCTACATGGAATTTTATCATTCAAATAAAAAACATAAATAGGTAGATAGAAAAATAGATACTTAATTATTAAATAGATAGGTGTCTGAATTTGTCACTTTTATTCTTAATGTTATTTTATGCCATCTCAACTTTGCTTCATTAGTCAATTACTGAAAACTAAAATTAAAGGTGTAAATGCCAAGAAATTTATTCTATATTATAGGCAATATATATGGCTATAAGTTTTTTTTAGCCAATTACTAAGGCAAAGAATAAACACCCTTAATTAGAAAATCAACTCAATGTTATAGTAAGTAAAAATCAAGTGAACTATTTCTTGTTCACTGTATTAGTTCGTTCTCACAATGCTATAAAGAACTACTTGAAACTGGGTAATTTATAAAGAAAAGTGAAGCTGTGTAATTGATTCACATTCCTACAAACTATACAGGAAGCATGGCTGGGGAGGCCTCAGGAAACTGAAAATCATAGTAGAAAGCTGAGGGGGAACCAAACATGTCTTCGTATGGCAGCAGGAGATAGAGCAAATGAGGAAGTGCTGCACACTTTCAAACAACCAGTTCTGGTGAGAACTCACTCACCGTCATAAGAACAGTAAGGGGGAAATCCGCTCCCATGATCCAGTCACCTCCAGCCAGGTCCCTGGATTATAATTCAACATGATATTTGGGTGGAGACACAGAGCCCAACTATATAGTTCACCATTTTGAAATCCAAAAGCCTCTCAAAATAAATACAAATTTTGTGAAGTGTATGACAAAGTCTTGGCTACACGATTTGAATTGAATTAATTAGAACCTCAGTATAACTGCTCCTTTTCCCCCATTCCTTCTGTGTGTGTATATATACATATATATATAAATATATATGCATATATAAAGAAATATATATCATGCAAAAAATTTACCATTCTCTAATATATGTATTTCATGTGAGAACATACCTTTCTGAAATCTGAAAAATAAAACAAACTTTTCCATTGTAAATCTGACACTTCAACAAAGATCATTAGATCAAACAAAGAAAATCACATTGAATTATATATTCTACAATGAAAAAAAATTTTTTTTTTACTATTTTGCTTTTCATCATCATCTTCTTTTCCACTACAGTGAAGGAGCAATCCAGCTTTAGCTGAAGGCTACGACTGCAGTGTATTCTTGAGAATTTACAGTTTACTAAGTGAAGACAATTGTCATGTTTGGTATCAAAATTCTGAATGTTTTCACCAGGTTAGTTAATTTTTTTTTTATTTAGAAAACTCATTTGAAGATGAAAATGGATATATTACATACAACATGAGTTACTGAGAGAATTAGAGTAAGCTAGATTTTCTAAAGTATGTAAAATGCTTGATATATTTTATTTGTATTTAATTGTATAATTACCAAGAGACAGTAACATCAGTGAAAATATACAATGATAAAAATGTTGTTTATATTACTAATTAATAAGAAACAGGATCAAATTATTTTATTCTCCATTTAAGTGATAACAATAGTAACAATGATCACAATAATAAATAGTAATAATTTTAGTAAACACTCATTAATACTCTTTACCTGATGTTTTTATAAGCTTTTTAAATATATTAACTAGTTTTACTCTTCAAAAAACTTACAAATCAAATGTCATTATAGTTTACTCTTTTTCTTGTACAGAAGAGGAACTGAGGCATGTATGGAAGTAACTGGCTGAAATTCACACAGCTAGTAAATGACAGAGTATGTGTTCTTTACTGTTGAGCTCTATTGTCGCTGCTGGAGGTCAATATAATATCTAGGAATATTTTATGAGAAAAGTAACACAGCATTTTAGGAAACAATTTCCTTTACCAGAAAACTAATTCCTCACCAAAATACTATTTTGTAATCAACATTTTTATCTTCACAGATTGGTTGTTGGTTGATAAACAGTTTTGTCCCTGGGTGCAAAATTGATTTGTTCTGTCCGACAGATAAGAAGCTCATGCTTCTTGTTTGATTAATAGGGTTTAACATATCATTGTCTAAGCTTCAAGTATTACAAAGCCATAGGTTTTTTGAAAATGCTAATGGTGTTTTGGATTAAAATTCAACGTCTATCTTCAAATTTTTCATCGAACCTAGGGCAATTTTTTTTTTCATTCTTCTATGTCTCATGAAACCATAACAATTAATGATAGAGTTATGGTTTGATATTTGGGGCATTTCTTTCAGGAAATAAAGTTATATATTATTTAAAGGATGCAGCTTACATAAAATTGCCTTATTATCACTGTTTTTTCTGCATAATATGTGCTGAAAAACAATACAGCCCAACTTGCCTAATTAGCTTTAAGACATTAAAATACGTGCTGTGATCACCAGACAGTGCTGTCTGCATTTCCCAGAGCATCCAAACAATTACATGTGGAATTTGATCTTGCAAAATACTTCTGAGTTAGGTACAACACCAAATTATTGTTCTCTTGTAATAAATCCCCTACTCCTAGAGGTATTCTCCATTCCATTCCTTTTAATGCTTGGTTGCACTGCCTGTTTTGCTTTGTTTTTGTATTCCCAGATGCTTCTCAGTTCTTGGCTGTGACAGTTGGGTTATGAGTGGTATTTGAGGTTAATTAAGTCACTGATGAATTTTAAATAGAGGTACAAGATGAGGACAGCAAGACATGAGAAAAAAAATCTTACTGAGATTAGTCTGGGGGAAACTGAGGATGATGTCCAAGTTGAAGAAAATATTTAAAACTAAATATATATATATTTTATATATATATTTATATATATAATATATATAATAACATATATATAAATATTACTCTAGATCAGGAATTTAAAACCCAGGTCCCATTAATATAAAGCACGGACCATTTAAGAATGACATAGGCTTACTGTTGGATAAATGTGGGGCTGTAGCCAGTTTGTGAAACCTGGTCTAGCTGCTGGAAAATAAGTTGTGGAAAAGCTAGAAGGAAAAACTATTTCAGCAGTTTAGGCAAAAGATGATGCCGGCATGAGAAGTTGATTATGAAGGGAAGTGAGTGCAAGTAGATATGTTTTCTAGATAGAAAACAATAGAACTGGTTTAGGGATGAGAGGAAGGGCTACAAAAGAATTAATTGAGTGCGAAAGACTTTTAGCTTGAACAATTGGGTGGCTAATAGTGGCATTTACCGAGATAGAAAAATAATGTTCAAAAAAATAAGTTTTGGAAGCCATGTCAAATGTACTATCTGGACATGTTACATTTAAGATAATGATCAGTTACATACTTAAACACAAAAACCTATAAATCAGAGAACAATTCAAGGCTAGGAATATTTTTCGTATTCAGACCAGGTATGTTTTCAGCAATGGAACCAGATGAAGTCTTCTGGGAAAGACTGAAGATATGAAGGACAGACCCCGAGACTAAAGAACCAGGCACTAAAACATAGTGGAGACACGGTGTATTTGGCAGTTTAGAAAGAAGCATTTATGGGGACCAGAGAAAGCACACACAAATGCAAATTTATTAAACAGGTAAAACATGCTGTCAATAGGAAATAGATGTAAATTTTCATGAAAGCTTCTGAGTGTTAGGGCAGAATAAAAACAGAGGTAGTCAATTGATTTGGGAAAACTATTATTTTTCAACTTAGAAAATAGCAGTTTTAGTGGAATGGAGGAAAGATGAATCAGAGTGATATTTGCTGAAAGGTGACTATAATGTGGCAATGTCAATAGTGCAGACATCTTTTTTAGAGACTGGATTGAAGGAAAGCAGCAGAATGGAGAAGCAGCTTAGAAGTGCTTTGGTAGACAAGGGGCAGTGATTTTTGTTTGTTTTTATTTATTTTTAATATATGATAATAGACTAGAATTTTATAATTATAAGAATAATCAAGGATATGGTGAGGTTTTTTATATCTACACACATAAATGGCTGATAGCCACGTATTGAAAGGGAATAGAGAAGGAGCACATGTAAAAGGGTTGGCTTTTTAGAGTACCATAGTGATTTCCCCTTTTCTAACAGGATGAAAGAGAGAAAATGCATGAACAAATTCTAGCATATTTATGAATTTGATTATGTGAGCTTCTGCTTAAATTGCTTCTATTATATCATCAAGATATAAAGACAAGTTGATAGTGTGAGGAAAAGATAAGCACATTGTAAGATTCAGAAGAGGAAATTTCGTTATCCTTAAAATATACAGGAATGGGAGCTACTGTGGAATTCTTGTAGGAAAGTTATATATTATTTTCAGTTTTGCAGTCATGGCTTTTCTTTTCCTTTCTTTTTTTTTTTTTTTTTTTTTTTTTTTGATGGAGTCTCACTCTGTCACCCAGGCTGGAGTGCAATGGCGCTATCTCGGCTTATTGCAACCTCCACCTCCCGGGTTCAGGCAATTCTCCTGCCTCAGTCTTCTGAGTAGCTGGGATTACAGGTGCATGCCACCATGCCTGGCTAATTTTTGTATTTTTAGTAGAGAGGGGTTTTGCCATGTTGGCCAGGCTGGTCTCGAACTCCTGACCTCAGGTATCTTCCCGCCTTGGCCTCCCAAAGTGCTAGGATTACAGGCGTGAGTCACTGCGCCCGGCTGCAGTCATGACTTTTAAGTGTGATCAGCTAATAAAGTTGAAAATTTTTCTGCAGAAATTTATAAGTGGCGCTATGCACAACAAGAATAGATGGATTCTTAGAAATTGCTTGTTCGGTGCCAGATGAGGACAACTGAGAGAGAGAGACAAAAGGTTAAAATTTTGATTATAGGTTTAGGATTTCAGGAAAGTTAGTTATGTTGCCTGTTAACTTGGTTTCCTCATTTATAAAAAAGTTGATCATAACAATTTCAAGCAACTTTAACATGTTATGATTTATCTACCTGTTTTATTCTAAGAAGCTCAATTTTAGTTACTGTCTAGGATTGGGAAATCTTACCTAAACTGTTAGATTTTCTTTAGCCTGTTTGATGTTCTATTTGCACTGAAAAATTGTAATGAAAATGTGGACTGAATTATACAAAAGAGAGTTAAAATATGAAATTTGGGAGTGGGCTAAAAAATTGACTTTACTAAACAATAACAATAAAATCAACTGTTAAATAAAACAAGCCTGAGCAGAAACAAAGATAATAATGGTTATAGGTATACAGACTTGAAGTAGGATTTCTGATGCTAACTATATGACTTCCTCAATTGCAAATATTGATGCTTCTAAATCAGGCAATGAGTTTTTAAAACTTTTAACAAGCAAATATGCTTATTGATAGACACAATGGATGATTCCTTAAAACAATTCATGTATTATGTGCAACTAAAATGATTTATTGATACTATCTTTCTAATTTTATTGTGAAGAGAATAGTTGGAGTACCAATAGGAAAAAAAAAAAAAAACGTTTCCAATGAAGCATTTAAAATTTAAAATGTAAAATGTCTGTGATAGTCTTTAAATTATAAAGGCCATGTGTATTAGTCAGAGTTCTCCAGAGGAACAGAACTAATAGGATATAAAGATAGATATATACATAAAGGGAAATGTATTAACTAGTATTAAATCACAAGACCACAGGTCCCACAATAGGCCATCTGCAAGGTGAGGAGCAAGGAAGCCAGTCCAAGTCTCAAAGCTGAAGAACTTGGAGTCTGATGTTGGACAGCAGGAAGCATCCAGTATGGGAGAAAGATGTAGGCTGGGAGGCTAAGCCAGTCTTACTTTTTAAAATATTTTTCAGCCTGCTTTATATTCGCTGGCAGCTGATTAGATGGTCGCCACCCAAATTAAGGATAGGTCTGCCTTCCTCAGGCCACTGACTCAAATGTTAATCTCCTTTGGCAACACCCTCACAGATACAACCATGATCAATACTTAGCAATCCAATACTTCAATAGAATCAAGTTGACACTTGGTATTAACCATTACTCCATGCCTTTCTTCCCGTCCTGCTTTTAGTTTTGAAATGTCTGCCTTAATGAAAATCTTTAATAAGATTAGAATGTCACATTTTATCGGTGGATTGAAATGTGTATAATTTTTCATGGATCTATTATTCAAATGATAATGATACTATTTGGTTGACTACATGGTATCATAGTATCTATAGATACTATTTTCCAAAATATTATGAAAATATCTTTAAAGATTTTACCGACAGTTAAAAATGCAGAGATAAATATCTTTTGTTGTATCATAAACTTTATATTTCCAATCATAAACAAAATTTTTTCCATATTTCTATTCTTATTGTGACCTGGGCCTCTTCATCCTCTCTCTTCTATTCAAGTGATTCAGAAATACAGTAAACATGGCTGAGAACTATGCTTGCTTCTGTGGAAAGAAAAATAAATAAGAGTAATTTTTTTTGCTGAAGAATATCATAAGATAACGTTTGCATTTTATGTTGGTTCCCATGTGTGTACCTGTAAAGTTATGTGCTCATTGGTGAAGAGGACAATAGAAAATGAGAGAACACAGAAGGTAAAGTGCAGAAGTGAGTGGAGTACTTACCTCCGAAGGTTTCCATCAAAGAACAACAGTGGGAGAGTTTTATTCTAAATGTTAGAATCAGAGAAGTATTTGTATATGATGTAACATTTGAATTGAAATTTGAATCAGGAATAAGATATCATCAACCTGAGCAAGGTGAGAAGGATTAACAGCAAGAGCAATATATATAGTTATAAAAATGCATAGCACTTTCAGTAGATGATGAGCTGTTTAAATCCAATATTTGAGGACTGAATTGGTTATAATCCTGGAAAAAGTATCAGGTTCAAATTATGGAAGTTTTTAAATTGTTTGCTAGGAAATTTGACCTCTCTTCTAAGCAGTTGAGAATCATGCGGAATTTTTAAAAAGTTAAATGACAAAATCAGATCCATGTTAGGGAAGGAAATTCTGACAAAAAAAAGTAAGAGAAGGATTAAAGAGAGAAGAAAGGGAGACCTGGAAGTAAATTAAAATAGTGTCACGGTATTGTGTAAAATGATTAAGAAATAAGTAAGGTAAGAATGAACTATTAAATCAAAAAGGACCAGTATTATTTACTTGAAAGTTTAATTCTAATTTGTGCTGAAATGGCCATATCAGTATGAATGCATACACCTGTCACAGATAGTTGTGACCTTCATTGGTACATCTTATTTTAGAATTTAATTTTACATGTTTAGAATTTACAGAAAGTTGACTATACATTTAACATACATTGTTTTATTGAGGATTCCATGTGCAATAAGATAGATAATAATGCCTGTAATAATATTTTGAAAACATATACATATTAATATATTATTTATCATACATTAAAATAAAACGTTATGGCTTCTTTGTAAGATTTTATGCATTAAAAAGTGAGCTTAGAAATAGGTATCTTTTAAGTTACATATGGTTTAATCTGACAGCGGAAATCTGTAGTATACATGTTTAGCATTTTTTTAATTCTTTGTCTTAAAAAGTTAACTTTTGGTTGAAAATATATTCCTGCTTAAATCCAGGGTTCGAGACATTGCTTGTCTGCAAATCACGCTGCCTCTTAATTCAAATAGCATTGCATCTTCACTTCACAGGCTAATGTTCTTTTGTTTTGCATATATTGCCCTACAATGCTGATATCAAAGCCATACAGTAAAGTCATCTATTAGGACCCAAGGGATTTTGATAACATTCAAGCTTCTTCAAGGTGTGAGGTCAACTCCATAAATATTTGGGAAGAATTTAAATTGTCGCAAAGTAGAAACTAACACCTATCAATAAAATTAGTTATGAAAGAGCAGGGAATTAGTCTCAAGAGTCTGCGTTGCCACCTGGGAATTTATTCAACTGGGGTGAGTTTCAACAAAAAAGTAGCATTTTTTAGAATGCATTTTTGTTTATTTTATTTTATTTTATTTTATTTTATTTTATTTTATTTTATTTTTAACACTGAGTTTTGCTCTTGTCGCCCAGGTTGGAGTGTAAGGGCGTGATCTCTGCTCATTGCAACTTCTGCCTTGCAGGTTCAGCGATTCTCCTGCCTCAGTCTCCCGAGTAGCTGGGATTAGAGACACCTGCCACTATGCCCAGCTAATTTTTGTATTTACAGTAGAGTTGGTGTTTCACCATGTCGACCAGGGCAGTCTCAAACTCCTGACTTCAGATGATCCATCCGCCTCGGCCTCCCAAAATGCTGGGATTACAAGTGTGAGCCACCGCGCCCGGCCAGAATGTGTTTCTGTTGGTGTACTGCAGGTCAGTTCTTTGAATAGTCTTGGACTAATCCAGTTATTTCTCCTTTCTCATTTTTAGTTCTCAAGAATAACTGTAGGATGTGCTTGGAATGCAACACTCTGAGATAGGAAAGTAACAGCTGAAATCATTTCAACTCTGTTTCAGTCCTCCCTAAAAACAGAATGTCCTTTAACCTTCTATCCTGTGTCTCATGTTGCCCTATGAGGACAAAACCCAGAGCAAGCTGATTTCTGTGATCTGTCCCTGGGGTATAAAACTCGGGATGGGCTGTTTCCTGGGGACCCTCAACTGTGATGAAAGAGAGGTATACACAAGTGAAGACTCCAACCACCTCACATGGCTTCCCGGAAACTTGCAGGACCAGCTCATAACAAATCCGAGGCTTCTGTTTCCCTTTCTGTCTATCTCTAAGTAATAGACCTACTTCATATAACTCGTATGGGTGGGTTTTCTTTTTCACCAGACTCAGACAAGTTGGTTACCAGCGCACAGTGAGCCTACTTTACATATGCCTACCAATAAACCAATATTGTTAAGTCAAATAATAAATTGTGTTTGCTTAAAAGAGCTTTTACTTGCATTTGTCTGATGGCCAGTGATGATGAGCATTTTTTCATGTGTCTGTTGGCTGCTTAAATGTCTTCTTTTGAGAAGTGTCTGTTCACATCCTTCACCCAGTTTTTGATGGGGTTGTTTGTTTTTTTCTTGTAAATTTATTTGAGTTCTTTGTAAATTCTGGATACTAGCCCTTGGTCAGATGAGTAGATTGCAAAAATTTTCTCCCATTCTGTAGGCTGCCTGTTCACCACAATGAGATGCCATCTCACACCAGTTAGAATGGTGATCATCAAAAAGTCAGGAAACAACAGGTGCTGGAGAGGATATGGAGAAATAAGAACAATTTTACACTGTTGGTGGGACTGTAAACTAGTTCAACCATTGTGGAAGACAGTATGATGATTCCTCAAGGATCTAGAACTAGAAATACCATTTAACCCAGCCATCCCATTACTGAGTATATACCCAAAGGGTTACAAATCATGCTGCTATAAAGACACATGCACACGTATGCTTATTGCAGCAATATTCACAATAGCAAAGACTTGGAACCAACCCAAATGTTCATCAATCATAGACTGGATTAAGAAAATGTGGCACATATATGCCATGGAATACTGTGCAGTCATAAAAAAGGCGAGTTCATGTCCTTTGTAGTGACATGGATGAAGCTGGAAACCATCATTCTCAGCAAACTATCACACGGACAAAAAACCAAACACCACATGTTCTCACTCATAAGTGGGAATTGAACAATGAGAACACTTTGACACAGGAAGGGGAACATCACACACTGGGACCTGTCATGGGGTCGAGGGAGAGAGGAGGAATAGCATTAGGAGATATACCTAATGTAATGACAAGTTAATGGGTGCAGCACACCAACATGGCACATGTATACATATGTAACAAACCTGCATGTTGTGCACATGTACCCTAGAACTTAAAGTATAATAAAACAAGAATAATAGTATAAAAAAGAGCTTTTACTTACCATGTTTTAGTGTAAAGGATACAGTGTCTATTCTTATTTCTAGTCAAAGTTACTACATGATGTAAATTATGTCAAGTATTTCTCCTCAGTATTATAGATATTATTTTTATAAAATGTGTTAGATTCTTATGAGTTTAAAAATAAACTTTAATAAAAGATAAACATTTAGCTGCATTCTCTGAATGTGAGATAAATGTAGGTTCTTCTTCAGGAACTGTTTATTTCCTTGGATAACCAACCCACTTTTTTTTTTTTTTTTTTTTTTAATGATTCCACAAAATCCTAATACTGAGAATTCAATGCCATTTCTGTGATTTGAATGTGTCCTCCAGGAAGCATGGGCTGGAAACTTAATTTCTAATGTAACAGTATTGGGAAATGGGGCCTAATGGGAAGTATTTTGGTCATGAAACCTTTACACTTATGAATGAATTAATAACAATTATAAAATGCCTTAAGGCTGTGAGTTCACTCTCTTGCTTTCTCCTTCCCTCTCTTGCCCTTCCACTATGGGATGATGCAGCAGGAAGGCCTTCACCAGATGTCAGTCCCTCGATCTTGGACTTCACAGCATCCAGAACTGTGAGCCAATAAATTGTTATTCATTATAAATTACCCAGTTTCTGATACTCTGTTAGTGCAGCACAAAATGAACTAAGATAATATGTTATCTGTAGACGTTGCTCTGCTGATAATGATAAAGTGCTTGTAACAGGGTGAGAAATTGTTAATTTTGTTCACAAATTTATATGTCTTGCTCTTTAAAGATTATCTCACTTTTTAATTTCAACTTTATTTTCCCCTGCCTGAGGTACATTTTTGTGTTTTCCAATTCTATCATGAGCTGTATTCTATCATGACTTATTCTCCATTTTCTGAATGCTTAAAAATAAAGTGTATGTCCAATGTTTCAACTTTTAATTACTTTTGTAAATATGTAAATTAACTACAAGTGTTTGCATTAATAAAGAGTATTTTGTTTGTACTTTTAATTGTCATTTTTCTTTGAAATTGGTAAAATGTATCTGTTAAAATTAAAAGACCATATAATACAATTAAAATGTGAAAATTTTTTACATAAAATTAATTTTACTGTATACATTCATTTAAATGTCATCAACAGCATTTTAAAGTAAAACTGCTTCCAATTCTAAGTTTCAAAGTCATCTACCTGACAGTATAAAGAATGGTGATGCACTTCATGCATGTTATGTCTAAAGAGCATAGACAATTTCAAGAGTAAGATAAATTGTTTAATACTACAAATGTACATCAGCCTCCATTTGCCACTGTTGTGAAAACCATTTCTAATTTATGAGTTCCTCTGAAATCACAAATGGGAACATCAAGATAAGCAAGGAAACAGATGTTTGGAACTACTGGGAATCAATACCTAATTATGCAAGAATCTATTGCATTCTTGCCGTCTGAGAAGAAGGATTTGACAAGTTAATTAATTTGTCTTTCCTCCTATCTAAGCACATCCATCACTCAAATCCTACATACAGTCGGAATCAATATCTATCTCTAACATTGGCAGGAATGCAATACACAAACTTCATGACAGTCAGAAGCAGTTGCATTTTGTTATGAGGTCATAGGACTCTTGTCCTATATGGAAGACTGTCTCCTTAGAGACTGAAAGGTGTTATCACTACAGTAGATGTATAGATTTTATAGATGTTGCTCTGCCAAGCACCGAGTGCCATAACTATGAAAGAAATTCCTTTATCCTCCTTAATAAGTACACTTTTGGTTTATGCTAATGAATTATGTCCTCAAAAATTCCAGGCCTTTCTTGCTTGAGTATAAAGGCAATACTAATACAAGTAATGTATAGTTTTAACAAATTATTTGGATATTATGCTAATTCCTCATGGTGACTTTACGACTTTCAGTAGTCCTAAATTACATAAGAAATAAAAGACTTTTAACTTAAAGTGAATCTTCTCAACAATCTTGTAAAAAAGTAACTATATATTTTCCTGTTAGAAGACAAGTATTTAATCTATCATAGCTGGACTAGTCCGAAATGACATAAGTAACAGTTAACTGACTAAACAAATTCCATTGCTTTTAATTTCTCCAACTCCACACCCTCAGTAAATTTAATTCTCTCAAGTTCTAACTTCTGCCCTTACACCATTTGGAGTCCATGGCCTACATAGCTTATTAACAAAAGTGAATCTTGTGAGTGTATTCATTCCTTTGCTTTTCTCTCATCCAATAACCTTACTCCTGGTAAAAACCCATCTAACTTCCTTCTTCATGTATGCATGCCACAACATTTCTGGGAAAATAAACAATCAGATACACCAAAAGTTGACCAGGCTAACTTGAAATTAACAACCAAAAATGTCAAATCAATAAACGTTGCCCAGTGGTACCATATATTTTTTCATGACTTTGCTTCCTCAGTCTCCAAAGCAGCTGTTTTGTATTTCCTTAACCATTAAATAGCCCACATTCTTCTACTCAAATGATGGCATTGCCTTATACTTCAATGAGAGAGGAAAAATCACAAGAAACCAATGTCTCATTTAAGTGACAACAATCAAGGTTTGCCCTCCTTTCTGTTATAATGAATCCTTTGCCTCTGCTTTCAAATCTATGCTCCTTATCAGCATCATATTCCCTTTTGCTATGCTAGAAACTTCCTAAATCTAATTATCTCTTCTGAAGAGCATCAAATACTCTCATGGTTCTTGATCAATCCCCTCACGTGCCAGTATGCTTTAGTGTCTTCTATCATAAAACAAGAGTAAAGAAGTTCTCACTTTTGTTCATACCCCCTTTTAACTACAATTATTTTCTTACAGTGAACCTTTAGAACAAAACTTGAAGAAAAAAACTATATCTTGTTGTTCCTTCTTGTGTCCCTCCTGTTTTCTCCTTAACTAACTTCATTGAATTTCCTACTTCAAAAAGTGCACCAAGTGCTCTCGTTAATGCCGTCGAAGAAGACTGTTTTCTGCTTCATATGGGACCCCTTTGCTGGTTTCTTCCTTGTTAAAACTTTAAAAGTTCTGAGTATTGTTTAGATCTTCTTTACTCCTTAATTTCCTAGATTAACTTAATTCTATCATTTATGTAATATCTATAAGTACCTATATGTTAATGACCTTTATCACTGTAAATGTGTATACCATCTACTTGATTACTTGACCTACACACTTGAATTTCTTCTAGGTTCAAATTTCTTCTTAAAATAGAACACTTAATTCTCATCTTCACCCACATACACTCAGGGTGCTTTTTTTTCCTGTTTTTCCTATCTCAAAGAATTATGCTATTATATAACAATTTTAAAATCAAAATACCTAGGAATTCGCCTTTATGATTCTTTTTCCTTTATCCTCTGTATCCATTTTGTTCCTTCACAATCTTTGTCTATTTCATTCATTACCTTCTGTATGTATTCCATTCATTATATCTGTTTGCGTAATGTGCGCTAAATTGTATCAGCCCAGTATTCTCTGCCTGGATTACTAACATATACCACAATCATTTCTCATCAGACATTGTTAGAATGCAGAATTTTAGACCCTGTGCCAGATCTACTTAATTAGAATCGGAATTTTAACAAGATCTCTTCCCATGTGATTATTGTGCATACTAAAATTTGAGAAGTCTTGTATAAAATCTGACCCCTATCAACCACTTTGAACTCACGTATTAGACTTCACCTGTGGCCTATGATATCTTTCCATTTCCCTAAATCATCAGGTTTTTGTTTTGTTTTGTTTTTCTCATAGGATCTTTGCAACAGTTGCATTCATTCCCCATGAGGCTTTCTCTGATTATCAGTGGCTGGATCTTTTTTGCCATTCAGGCCTCTGGCTAAATCTTAACTCCTAAGAGTGTTGGGACACAATTTTCAATAGGTGCCTCCAGTTGCTGCAAGTCTTATGTCAGATATCCAGACTATCTTTTCAAGGATGTTTGTGAATTAAACAGCTGTACCAAGTCTTCCTCTAGGGTAAATAATTGGTCATTTTCGCTAGCAACCCCCATTAAAAGATCAAAGTTACCTAAGCTCGAATTTCTTCAGCTGTGCCCTAGACCTAGTGTGTATGCAGCATTCAGCTGGGCCTGCCTACATATTACCTTTCTGATATTTGAAGAAGAAGGAGGATTGATGTAAATATGAAGCTTATGTTATCTACCATGCTGTGAGTCATAAAGTTGTTTTCTTCTCCATTACCCATGAAAGTGGAGTATGAAACAAATGAACTTTGAAAAAGAGGAAAGAGAGATAGCGAATACACAGATTCTGTTAAGCATGCGGAGTCCTGGAATCAAGGTGGACAGTAAAGACCTCAAATGTCATTTCTCCATAACAATATTAATGTAATTGTTTACCTGAGTGTACCTATTGGAACCTAGCATCTAAAAAATAAACCTAGAATTGATTAAGATTTTAGCTAAGGAGTTAACTTTTCACTAAGGAAAACAAAAACTCCTTAATTCACTAAGGAGTTACCTTTTCTTTAGGATATTTAGAACATCTCGAAGTGGCTTCCAATAATTAAACTATACTGTTTTGATTATTATTTTTTGTTTCTCTAACATCAAAATTGAAACAGCAGGTAAAGCCCATTTGAGTATGAAACATGCATAAATGCCAATTATTTTTCACTTCATCACTACTACATGAGCAGCTTCATGGTTCTGAAAATACTATGACGATTTGTTTTTTAACAGCTTCTAGATGCTTAGAAGATAATTTTGTACTGAATTTATTTTCCTCTACAGCCAAACTCCCCACTGAGCTTTGGGGTGTGAAAAGCTCATTATTCCAACAGCTTGGTTACAATATAATTAAGATTTGTTAACTAATTTCAGTTTTTAACTAATGTTTCTGGCAAATTTATTCTATTCATTAGGTCATAAAACAATTGTTATGATAAGAGAATATAGAAATGTCACTTGAGGAACCAAAGGAAACAATAAATGTGATAGGGGTTCTTAGTTATTAGGATAAAGTTAATGTTCCTTGTTAATTTGATGTCAAATTATATATTATTTTATTTTATATACATTGACCAACATTTGAAATAGTCATTGAAAGAAAAAATAAAATTTAGTTAAAATTGTAAATCAAGAGAGGAAAATGTGGCTTACTATTATAGCATTATTTAGGTACATAATTTTCAATATTCTAAGTGTGTGTGAGTCAACAAGAAGATATATTTGACAAACATGCTAATGAAATGTCAAGATATAATAAAGAAGTCAAGCATTTAAAACGAGGAAGGTGACAGTTGTCTTTGCTGGCCATGCCATACATGATACTTTATTCAATTTTAGATATTTATTTTAAGAGGCACAATGACAATTTGAAGAACAAGGAATGGTGAGAATATTCAAAACCATCAAAGACTGAGTAATAGAATTAAGGATATTTACCTGGTACAAGATATAACTCATGGTTGTCTTTAATCAAGTGAGTAATTGTCATGAGGAAGCTGACTTGAGATTTTGCTAGGACAGTCAGAGAAGAAATGATTGAGAAAATGACATTTTATCAGAGACATATAATGTGAGGTACTGAACCATATAAAAATCTAGGCGATCCAGGCACTGCAGGATAAGGGAATAGCAACTGCAAAGACTTGAGGCTAAGCTGAGAACAGAGAAATAACAAAAGCAAAATGTTATACATGTAAAATATACTGTTTATATAATATGTATGTGTCAACAAGTAGATTTTGAATTTATTTGGGCTTTTAGAATTATTTTGTCAAATAAGCATCCCAGTCAATTACAGACATATACACAATGGTTGATTATAAAACTTGCTTTCTTTCAAATTAATTAACACTGATTTACTAAATGTTGGTTTAATAAGAAAAACTGCTTCTTCAGATTCATTTCCAAAATACATTATTTTCAATAAACAGTAATACTTGGTTTGATTGAAAGTTAAATGGAATGACTAAGAAAGGTTTCTCCACACCCCTTTAGGAAAAATTATTGTGATCCAAGTTCATATTCACAAATATCAGTAGGTCTTCATTGACCTTAACACAAAATACTGTAAAAGTTTGGGCTGCCAATTCAAAGACAAGTTATCCGTATTACAATTTGTCAAATTATGCTTATCAGTTCATCACTGCTTTTTCTTAATTGACTCTCTAGTTATATTATCCTGTCCTATAATTTTCTATTATTTATTATTATTTTTTTCAGTCTCAAGTTTTTAGCAGATTACTTTAGGATTATTTCCTTGTGTAGATATCCGTCACATTTTTACAACATAGTTGATCGTTTTCTTGGTTATAAATTTGTGATAAGGAACATACTAAAGATGCAAATTGGGTCATTATCATTTGGTGAGAATTGCATTTAAATTGGCTAGATAAGCTGGGGAGAGAAAATCAGAATAAAAGAAATATAAAAGGTTATATTTTTCAAAAACACAATGTCTACCTAAAATTGTGTAATATTTCACAATGTATATTTAATATAATACCAATTTGTCTTTCACAAATTTGTATATAGAGTATCATTACAAAAATTTTGAAAAATTCAAAACACATCAATAGATACTGTACAACTTCTGAAAGTTGAGTGGAAGAGTAGGAATTGCTATCTCAGATCTTCTCCTAGCTTAGTTATTTTTACTTTTATAGAACCGCTTTTCCTGGAAGGGTTTTACAGCCAACTTGAAGAAACTGTTCAATTAATAACAATTAAAAAGTCTTACAAATTAGATACAATTATGCTAATATATATGAGCAACTATATTTCCCTCAAATTGTAGTAGCATTATATCGTTTAAACTTTCTCTTGTATCTGCCGGGCGCGGTGGCTCGCGCCTGTAATCCCAGCACTTTGGGAGGCTGAGGCGGGCGGATCACGAGGTCAGGAGATCGAGACCATCCTGGCTAACATGGTGAAACCCAGTCTCTACTAAAAATACAAAAAATTAGCCGGGCGTGGTGGCAGGCTCCTGTAGTCCCAGCTACTCAGTCCCAGCTACTCGGGAGGCTGAGCCACGATAATAGCGTGAAGCCGGGAGGCGGAGTTTGCAGTGAACCGAGATCGCGCCACTGCACTCCAGCCTGGGCGACAGAGCCAGACTCTGTCTCAAAACAAAAACAAAACAAACAAACGAACTTTCTCTTGTGTCTGACACTATGTTCTCTCACAAGTTTCTAAATTCTAGATATTTAATAATTCCGCTGATATTTTTCCCAGTTCCTTTTACAATTTTATCATTTTACTCTCCAATTAGAGAATCATGGACTTACTTCTTGATAAATGTCAATATACTTTTAATACAATGCATATATCTATGCGAAATCAAAATTGGTTACGAAAAACTCTCCACTATCCATTTGCCTAACTGACCTACTTTCCACAATTCAGACTTTAGTCTGAACAAGACAGGTCTCCTGCTAAGGCATATGTAGATATGCAGAGAACCCTGGAAATATTTGTAATAAAAATTTGAGAGCATATATAAAGTCAGATGTATTTGAATAAAAATAAAGTTTATCAGAATTGAAGGACTGATTCTGTTTAACTACTATGGCTATGAAATAAATTTGATCAGTCTTTTTTAAATTTTTCTTAATTTCAAGATTTTATTTTATTTCAAGTTTTTTGTTTGTTTGTTTTGTTTTTGTTTTTGTTTTTTGGGACAGAATCTCCTGTCACCCTGGTTGGATTGCAGTGTCATGATTACAGCTCACTGCAGCTTCTACCTCCTAGGTTCAAGCAATCCTCCCAGCTCAGCCTCCCAAGTAGCTAAGACTACAAGCATGGGCTACAGCACTTGGCTAATTTTTAAAAATTCTTGTAGAGAAGGGATCTTTCTGTGTTAACCAGGCTGGTCTTAAACTCCTGGACTCAAACGATCCTCTCTCCACAGCCTCCCAAAGCACTGGGATTACAAGTGTGGTCATTATGCCTAGTCAAGATTTTTTTCAAGGATTTTAAAAATACATTTTCAAAATTCTAAAAGAATGAAAACAAAGTAAATGAGACATTAGCAGATGAAGGAGGAAGGGACTCAGTTATGGTGGTCACTGTAGCTATGCGGGAGAGACAAAAAGGCAGCAATATATAAAATCCTTAAAAACAGAAGAGTTTATTTATTTTTACTTCTCTAATCTCACCACCTGCAAAAATGGTTACTACAGTGTAGCTGTTCAATAAACCTTTACTGAAAAAATAAATGAAAGATTGCATGGAATTGTAGAGGAGTTTTACAAACACAAAGAATGTATATGTTGTATATTTCTACCTTCTAGAAAAAATGGTTCTCAAACTTTTTAGGCTTATTAATATTTTAAACTTTAAAAAATTGTTGAGGACCTGAATAAATTTATATTTATGTGGAACATATGTAATATTTGTAATGTAAAGGATAATATTTAAAATATACATATTTACTGTAATCTTTAGAACAACGAGAAACCTATTACATGTAAACAAAACTAATGTTTTTGTGAAAAATGTTTTTAACATAAAAACTAGTGAAAAACACAGAATAGTTCTCGATATCTTTAAAGTATGTCTTTCTGGATAATTGTGGATGTTCTTCTTTGATACTACAACTAAACATAACAATGATGGTATCATAAAAGCTAATTTTAACGTAGCGTCTGAAACCATATCATTGAGCTTTTTGCAGTGTTTCACATTAAAGTCCACTGCACTTATATGCATTTTAAATTAATATTTTACCCATGCATGATTTTGTAACATAATACATTGGTCATTTGGAAACTATGGGTTTGGTTCTTTGAATCATAAAAATGCATCCAAATGTTGACATACTGCACCATACAATATAAAGATATTTGCATTCAGTAGTTTTCTCATCAGAAAGTATGCTAATTTATTGGACATTGTCAAGCTCAAAATGGCAGATACAAGTTTTCATAATTCTAATGTTTGCCCTAAGTTCAAATTTTAAGTTGTTTTCCTTAAATGTCAAACTAACTTAGTTCATATTTAAGAAAATGTCCACCAAGTACACAAATCTACATAACTGCAGGTCATCTCATTCTCTCAAGTAAAAGTTGTTGTTCATTTACAAAGGTAACTAGTTCAATTATCAAATCAATCACACAAGTGCTTTCACTTAAGGCAAAAATTGTACTTTGTTATGTACCATGAGTACTTTATTAATACTTATATTTTTCAAACATAATATTAAATGTATGAATACCATTGCCAATATTTATTAATATTAATCTTCATATCTTCATGGACCATGAAAACTGGCTTCTATTTCTTTTTATTTTCTTACAAGAAGCACTTCCTGGTGAAAACCACAGTGACTACTAGAAGGGTTTGGTACCACCGTTTTGGTTCAAGCTAAGCCAAGAGTAGTTTCACTCATCATTGAGTTTAATATATTAATGCAAATGTTAACACAAAAACAAGATATCCTAATATTAATATGAAAACAATTCTGCTCTCATAGACCCCTAAAAACCTTGTGGCATCCCCATGCAAGTCTGCAGATCACACTTTGAAAACAGCTGCTCTACAAGGCTCTTATACTCAGTTTCATTTTCTCCAAAATACAGTCCTATAGAAATAGTTTCTGAATCTATTTTTCCTATATGATATTGTTAATTCTTCTAAATGTATATAACTGCCAAACTCTATTACTACATACAAAACAAAACCATATGTGGCATACTTAAATTTGTGAAAGAAATTAAATGATAAATAGCATTGCTTTCAACCTCTTGACCAGATTAGACTGGTTTTGATTATTGTCTATCTCTGAGAATGTGTTATGCCACTTTGGATGTATTTTTTTCTGGCTCATTTTTTTTGTGCAACCATAGTTATTTTACAGCACTGGCCTTTTGTTATCAGTAACAATGCTGGAATTGGCAGGGTAAAAATAAATTTTCTTCAGAGTATCAGTTAATACAAATGCCTGGGAGTATGAAGACCTTGTCCTGATAAAGCTTTATTTGAATATTAATATTATTATTTTGCCAGTTATTATGAATTAAAAATAAGTGCAGTTTTCATGACCATTAATTATTTTTTGAATTATTATATGAATGTGATTGGCTTAGCTTGAACTACACACCTTCCCCTCTGATAGGAAAAGGCAGATTTTCTTGTGAATTCCATTCAATACAGAAAACATAAGTTTTCAAAGGAAATTGTGGTGCTGTTAAAAGATGACAGTATTTGTTTCGGTCTGAATTATTAAATAAGTAACTCATTTTGGTAACTTAACAGGCATGTTGGATATTGTCTCCAGAGAGGCAGGAAATGTGCTGTCCTAGAAGGGCCTTCTAAAATCTTCACTTGTTGTAATATAAATCACTGGCCAAGTGACAAAGAGAGTGGAAACATGAGCCAATTTACCTTTTTGGAGCTTGGATGAAAATATACAGAAATCATAATCTTTATTTTATGAGATTTTATTTTTTGTTTCTGTCATTGTATCATAACTGAAAATTTCTAATATAAATATTTGAATGAGTTAACACAAGAAATGTTCCCTCTTCAATATTCCAATGTATTTAAAACTGAAGCATTCATTTATAGAAGTGAATCACCCCTATGTAGTGAAAAACAACAAAACATTTTAGACTCTAGTGTTATGAAAATTACTTGTAGACATAGCCTAGAAACTTGGTATGCAAAATAATTTATCTAGAAAAATAGTAAAGGAAATGCAATATCTGTATTTGTGAGGGCTTTCCAGTGTGTCAGCTTATAAACTACATTTTCCAGAATTTCTTTCCATATGGGACTTGAGAGAGATACTTATTTGAGAGTTGGAGGGCAAAAGTGAGACAGCAGCAACTTTCTGTACCTCATGTACATTGTTGTTTCTCTGTGGTGAAACAGTAGATGGTCATACCACGACTCCACATTCTGTTGGGTTCTCCTGCAGCTTCTCTGACTCCTGAACCAGGTGTATGTGTTTTCCTTTATAATGAAGGGCCTCCTTGCCTTCCATCAACATCAGAGGCAGAAATAAGTAAAACAGATTTCTGTCTTCTTTGACGGCAGTTGATGCTGGTGGGTACAAACTTGTTTATCCTTCCCCACCTTACATCCGTTTCCCTCTCCTAACTGTCTCCTGTTATCTGGCCTTCAAGCTCCAGCATCAGAATGCTACAGTAAGTAGTCAGGCAGACACAAGCAGGCAGGAGAGGGCTCCCAAACCAGGAATGTCAGCCAACCATCAAGTGATGTTCAGGTGGTTGTTAAACTGTCTTCTAAAATAATAATTGGTCACAACTGGCACCAGGGAAAAGGCAGTCTCCCAATAAATAGAAAAACCTGAAACTGGTGATCAGCTTCCCAATAAGATCTCAGGAGCTGGGAAAGTAGATTCAAACATGCTCACTAAGAGGCAAAATGGTGGAGTTTACTGATAGTAATTTTATGGAAACACTTAATTGGTAAAGGAAGAGCATGGGTACAACTTCAATAAACACATTGCTCATGTGTCCCCTCCTCGGTGCCAGCAGACCACCGCACATGCAGGCAGCATACCCCAAGAGAATAATCAGGGAAGAAGGGACACAACCCCCAATGAAGCATGCCAACATATAAAACCCCATGTCAAAGGTCAAACCACACACACGTGACTCCCTCAAGTCACCTGCTTGTCCCTTTTCCAAGTGTAGTTTACTTCCTTTCATCCCTGCCCTAAAACTTTTTAATGTTCAGTCCTGCTCTAAAACTTGCTTCAGTCTCTCCCTCTGCCTTACGCCCCTCAGTAAAGTTCTTTATTTTGAAGAGGCCAGAAATGAAGTAGCTGCAGACCTGTATGGATTTGCCATACAGTGTGACTAGGATATGTTCCCTAGAGGTAAGACACCTCTACGCTTTGCGTTCTTCAGCTGGAGACATTCAATCCCTATGTGCACATTCCTTCTTCTCTTTCATTCTCCTGCTTACTAACCAACACTCAGAACATCAGAGCAATCCTTCTCAGCCACAGTGGCTCTACTCCTCCAAGCTGATCTCTCAGTTCACACTGACAGGTGGCTTGCTGGGGTTGGATAGGACTTTGGAGTCCATGACAAGATGACCTGAGACATTTAAGGCCCTCCTGGACAGGAGGCTTGTGAGAGTGATAGGGCTAAAGCCTAAATCCATGCGACATCTAGGATTTCCTCTGCTTTTTCAAATAAAATCAGCTCTTTCCCCAAAACCTGCACACTTATCCTCCTGTTTCCTTTGTGTGTATTCTGAAATACCCTTGTACATCTACTGGACCTTCCATCTCGGAGGCAAGTCGGTCTCTTCTCTGGTTGCACTTAACATGCGTTTTCTCTTCCTTCCCTGCCTTGAATATATACACTCCCTGTTATTCGTGTACCCACAGCTCTTGCTGCATTTTTTCAGGAGCCAAGACACAGGCTCCCTTGCGGGTATCTCCCGAGGTTTATATGTGTTTCTACCTTACCGGCTGTGATGATGTCTAAAACTTTCCCCTGTCTGCTGGCTTATTGCTGGGACAGACACTAATTGGAACCCCGGCTCTGCCGACTCCTTATGACTTACCATATGCTTTTCACTTTTCATCTCTGTTAAGTCCCAGGGAAATATGTTTTGGAAGTTTTTGAAGCAGTTTGTCCTCCTGCCATAGGACCTCACTCTGGCCCTTTAAGAACTCCACCTGATATGATTTGGTTGTCATATCTTATCTTGAATTGTAGCTCCCAAATCTTATCTTTAATTGTAGCTCCCATAATTCCCATATGTTGTGGGAGGGACCCAATGGGAGATAATTGAATCATGGGTGCAGTTTCCCCCATATGGTTCTCATAGTAGTAAATAAGCCTCATGAAATATGATAGTTTAATAAGGGGAAACCCCATTCACTTGGCTTTCATTCTCTATTATCTGCCATCATGTAGGATGTGCCTTTTGCCTTCCACCTTGATTGTTGGGCCTCTCCAGCCTCATGGAACTGTGAGTCCATTAAACCTTTTTCTTTATAAATTACCCAATCTTGGGTATGTCTTTATCAACAGTGTGAAAATGGACTAATACAGTAAATTGGTACCGGTAAACTGGGGCACTGCTATAAAGATACCCAAAAATGTGGAAACAACTTTGGAACTGGACAACAGAAAGAAGTTGGAAGAGTTTAGAGGGCTCAGCAGAAAATAGGAAAATGTGGGAAAGTTTGGAACTTCCTAGAGACTTGTTGAATGCCTTTGACCAAAATGCTGGTAATGATATGGACAATGAAATCCAAATTGAGTGGTTTCAGATGGAGATGAGGAACTTGTTGGGAACTGGAGTAAAGGTGACTCTATGTTTTAGCAAAGAGACTGGTAGCATTTTGCCCCTGTCCTAGAGATTTGTGGAACTTTGAACTTGAAGGAGATGATTTAGGGTATCCAGCAGAAGAAATTTCTAATCAGCAGAGCAGTCAAGAGGTGACTTGGGTGCTGTTAAAAGTATTCAGTTTTAAAAGGGAAATAGAATATAACATTTCAGACAATTTGCAGCGCGATGAAGCAATAGAAAAGAAAAACCCATTTTCTGAGAAGAAATTCAAGCCAACTGCAGAAATTTGCATAAATAACGAGGAGTCAAATGTTAATCCTCAAGACAATGCGGAAAATGTCTTCCAGGGCATGTCAGAGACCTTTGATTTCATGGGCAGGTTCCAGGGTCCCCCTTCTATGTGCAGCCTAGGGACTTGGTGACCTGCATCCCAGCCTTTCTAACTAAAAAGAGCCAAGGTACAGCTCAGGACATAGTCTCAGAGGGTGCAAGTCCCAAGTTGTGGTAGCTTCCACTTGGTGTTGAGCCTGTGGTTACTCAGAAGTCAAGAATTAGAAATGCCTGCATGTCCAGGCAGAAGTTTGCTGCAGGGACAGGACCCTCATGGAGAGCCTCTGTTAGGGTAGTAGGGAAGGAAAATGTGGGGTTGAAGGCCCCACATAGAGTCCCCACTGGGACACTGCCCTGTGGAGCTGTCAGAAGAGGGTCGCCATACTCCAGACCCTGGAATGGTAGACTGACAGACAGCTTGCACTGCGCACCTGGAAAAGCTGCTGGGTTTTGGATTTGCATGGGGCCTTTAGACCCCTTCATTTTGGCCCATTTCTCCCATTTGGAATGGGTGTATTTATCTAATGCCTATACCCTCATTGTATCTAGGAAGTAACTAACTTGCTTTTGATTTTACTGGAATCGTAGGTAGAAAGGACTTGCTTCGTCTTGGATAAGACATTGGATGGTGGACTTTTGATTTAATGCTGAAAGGACTTAAGACTTTGGGGGACTGTTCAGAAGGCATGATTAGTTTTGAAATGTGAGGACATGAGATTTGGGAGGGACCAGGGGCAGAATGATTTGGTTTGGCTGTTCCCCACCCAAATCTCATCTTGAATGGTAGCTTCCATAATTCCTACATGTTGTGGGAGGGGTCCAGTGGGAGAAAATTGATTCAGGGGGGCATTTTCTCCCATACTGTTCTCACTGTAGTGAATAAGTCTCCTGAGATCTGATGGTTTTATAAGGGGAAACATCTTTTGCATGGCTTTCATTCTTTCTTGTCTACTGCCATGTATGATGTACCTTTTACCTTCTGCCATGATTGTGAGGCCTCCCCACCCTCATGGAACTCTGAGTCCATTAAACCTCTTTTTCTTTATAAATTACCCAGTCCTGGATATGTTTTCATCAGCAGCATGAAAACGGACTAATACACTACTTAATTGCTTTTTTTGAGTTAGCACTCTTATGGGAAAAGGAAACTTCTTCTTTTGCCATTTGTGAGATCTTACCCCAAGCCCCAAGTCCCCTTTATGTTGAGAGATCAAATAAATTTTGCCCTCTGGAATCCAAGGCTACTGTTTTTGCAAGCGTCTGAGGGCTTCCATGACTATTCTTCTTGCATCCTCCCACTTCCTGCAGTAGCCTCCATTTCTCTAATCACTTCCACACCCTTCTCATTATGCATCAAGACCTTCAAGGTCAGATTCAATGGGAGGAAAGTCCAGCCACCTTGTGGCCATTAGCTGAAAAACTGGCTTCTTGTCTACTTAAAAAACATGGGAAATGGAAATTTGAGAAAGGAGATAATCATTTTTTTGTTAGAATGCTCCAAGTAAGAGTCACTATAAGGTCATGGAGACAAGACTGTAGGCTGGCCCAAGGCCGCAGCTGCAAAAGACCCATAGGATAGAGAGGAAGATTGGTTTCAGGCTAATAGATTACCACAGAATAGAGATGAAGGCAAGACTAGGGTACTCAGTACGACTGGTTCATTCCAGAGTTCCAAGGGCAAACTAGGGACCCCCTGTTCACTCTAGTGTCACCTGTGTTCTCCAGTGGGTAATTGTGACCAGATGGTACCAAGGTTAAAGGTACACAGTAAGACTATTCATTTTGAAACCCTAAGGATAAGTGGAGGATGCCCTATTTAGGATAACAGGAAAGTAAGAAGGGAATCCTTCCTTTTCCTTTTCATGTTTTTCTCCTCTGCTCTCTCTTCACAAATGGGTACTGGTGTCTTCATATTGCACAGAACATACCCCTCAGATGCATTCCCAAGAGCAGGGAGAAGTTTAATCCCCAGGCTTAAAACACAAACTAGTTTTCCCTTGTAATACTCTTTGGTCTAAACATAAACTGGGAGGAAATGCAAAAGTCAGCCTTAGAACCCAATGCGCTTATGCAGGAAATCCTCAAATTAGCCTTCTCAGTCCTTTTTATCTGAGGACAGAATAAAGAGGACAGGGCTAAGGAGAATAAAAATGCCGCAACAAGAGGCAGGCTCACCTACTGGCTGCTCTGCAAGCTCTCCAGCCCCCTCCATGTTGCCCTAAGGAGACTACTTCAGGTAATTACAATTGATATGGGAAGCCAGACTTCTGGAATGCAGAATGCAGCCTAATAAGAGGAAGTCACACATGGCTTGCCCTTCTGCCACAAGCTCAGCCACTGGAAAAAAAGGCTGCCCTGAGAACTGAAGGGCCTTTGGGATAGAATCCCAACCCTTGATGGCCTTGAGCTGAAAGGACTCTCTGCCCTTGGTGGCTTCCAAATTAAACATTGTCATTAAAAGTACAAATCCAAGGGCAACTTCGGAGGTAGCAGGTAAAATTATAATTTTACCTTTTGGTTTCAAGAGCTGCCTACTCTGTGCTAATTTCCTTTCCTGAGCAACTCTCCTCCAAATCCTGTTGGGTAATGGAGGCGAATGGCACCCCCTCTCTCCAGAGAAAAGATTCACACTGCTTTGGGCCAAAAATATACTTTTTAAATGGGTGCTTACATAATATTTATCCAACCTCTAAATTCATCTTTCCCTCTAACAGCCCTATTTCTTCTGGGAAAACGACCTAAATCTTTAGTGAATGACTTTAATCTGGACAGTCCTACCTCAGAGGTTTAGAAATAGCCCACACTTATTTGAACAAGCCCTAGCAAAAATATAACCAAGGAATCTCTTGAGGGGGGATAACTCCTACAGTGTATAGACCTCCTTATCTGCTCCCCATTCACAGGACTCACATGGCAACAAGCCCTAACTTTCTAACAGAAGGAAAATGACTTCTTTAATCAAAAGCATAGGTAAAGAGCGATTTTGGATAAGGAATTTTATAAAGAAAATATATTTTGTATGAAAAAAGAATCTTGTATGATAAACTCTTGTCCTAAAGTAAAATGACTGGTTGTTTGAAAAGAAAGTTCAAGCATGTTGTTGATGGTCTGTTTATATCATAAAAAAATTGTGAAAGTGAATTTAGGAAAGAAATGTAAAACAAATTTAAAGCGTATTAGGTCTACTAAATATTTTAAGGTCATAAACTGCTACTATGACTCTTAACAGCACAAATTTTCTTCTTTAAAGCCATCAAATTCTAAGTGAGGACTGGGCACATACAGAGTTACCCATGCTCTCTAGCTATGCTGGAAAGACTCACACCTTATCTGAACTTCTGTTTGGTGTCCTAGGCTTCACACCTAGTATGTAATTAGAATCACTTACTTACCAGGTTTTTCACCAAAAGTAACAATTGCTAAGAGTTAACAGTGTAACATATACTTGAGACTACTGGAAAAGTAGTTTTAAATGGAAGATGTGTACAGAAAGTGAAATGTGCTTTTGGTAAAAGGTTATAAGAAGGCATGAGAATGTAGATATTTTTGCCTAGTTTAGAGGGTTAAAGGATTGTTATAAGTTAGATAGGATAAAGCTGAAGTTTTAAGCACATTGTGGAAGGTTTGTGAAAAGTTTATGTCATAAAAGAAATTCTGTGTGTAATCATATCAGCTAAAGTCAAAGGGGTATTATTCAGGATTTTGTAAATTGAACACTGGAGTAATAGTACAATAGAACTTTATTAAAGCATTAATCTGTTCATTATAAATGTGTCATTGGTACATGTTCCAAAATGATGTGAAACTCCTATAATTCTTATATAACTTAGTATACATTATCAGTAATCATTATTATTGTTATGTTAAATTATTTTGTTCCACAGAGGTAACAAATTTCCTGCCAATTATGTCTAACTGTAGCTGTTGTACCATGTTTTGTCATCCACAGACAATTGTTATTTTGTTTTGATCCTCTTCAAAAGGTGGTTTATAATCAACTGTAAGACTTTGACAGTTGCTTTTGACATTGTTCTAAATCTAAGAACCTGGTTTGTCTCTTCTCACCTTCAGGCCATCAAGTTTCAGATAATCCTCAGCGACAGATACCATTCTCTCAACCATCAAGAATCACCCTTTGACAATAGGCCCCTAGACTTTTGTCTTTTGTAGTTACAAAGCTGAATCCAGTTCAATGGTAGCAATTACATAATTCTATATTAGAGATAAGAATAAGAATTGGAATAAGAATTTATATTATGAATACAAATGCAAGCAATCATTCTGTATATATATATACATAAATACCACAATAAAAAATACCATAAATTCTGGAAGAGAGATATTAACCACATGCTATAGATATAAAAAGTAGACAGAAGTCCTGGACAAAGGATTTGAGAAGATTCCCAGGAAAGAAATATTATTTAAATTAGGAATTGATGGTTGAGTACTAATTTTAAAATAATTCTTCTTTCATAATTAAGTCAATATGGTAGACTGAATGATATAGAAAAATATTTATCAGACTCTCAAATTTAGGAATACTAAATAAAGTAACACCAACCAAAATTGTTATACAGCTGAGCTTAAAATCAAGTAGCTGCAGAAGGATACAAAAAATACTATAACACATATTTGTAAAAAGGCTAAAAACAAGGATATGTATGTTTGGTAAACTTACATAGACACACTCAGAAATCGTTAGCATAAAATTCAGGTCAATGGTTAAATCTAAGTTGCATGTCTATGTCAGGGTTAGATCATTGGTGAGTAGATAAAACAGTTCAAATATATATTATTTAAAAAATAATCTGATATATGTATTTTTAATTAGTTGAGCTTACCATCTTGCCAGTGCCCATCTATTTCTGTCATGTTCTCACTTTCCTCCATATTAATCCACAATTATAATCTCTGCTTGCTTACCTAGCTATTTCTCCTGCCTCTCTCTCCCACAATAATCTGTTGCTTTTCAAAGTCTCAAGTCTGTTTATGTGTAACTCTCTTTCTATATCTGCAAGTGAACACTTGATTGTCATTGCACGCACTCAATCACACAGCATGGTCTCATTCTGAATACATTAGCTCAACCTCAGTGGACCATAAGTGGTTCCAACAATTCCTAATATGCTTTACTGCTCAAGTTATTTTACTACCCTTCAAATGAAGATATACTACCCTTTCTTTTCCTCCCATTCTCAACTGACATTTACATTTATTATAAGAAAATGAGGAAAATGTGAAAACTAGTCACAGATTCCTTGACCAAAAAGTCTGCCTTTCTACCTAACTCTATTAGAGTGAATACTTCTTGGATCTCTCTGTCTATAATCAGTCTTTCCATTTGTTCACCAGAGTTATAAACTCTCCCAATTTAGGCCATTTCTTATATACTCACCCTTTCTTTCTTCTACATTGTCTATATTCCTTTGTTTCCTGGGCTCTTCCAATTAGAATGTAAATATGATAAAATACATTCCATCTTAAAACAACAACAGAATTATCTTGACAGAACAGGCATCTCCAGGTACTGGTTCATTTTTTACCTCATATTATAAATATGTCACTAGTGTTGTCTATATTTGGTATCTCCACTTCCTTTTCTCCTGTCATCTCTGGAATCAACATTTCAAAAGAGCTCTCACATCCATCTCTCGAATGAGAATTTCTACTGCCAAGGTCAACAATGACCTTCCATTTCCAAATTCAAATGTCAGTTCTTGTTTGTATTTAAGTTGACCTTTAAGCGATGTTTGTTCCAGCTGACTACCCCGTTTTCTGCACTTACTTTCCCAACTTTTGATGCATCACACCCTGCAGGAGTTCGTCTCATCTAAATGACTATTACTTATAAGTCTCAAAAGTTAAATATGTATAATTTTTCTAACCAATAAATCAAGAGATGTTTTATGATATTTCATCTGAGTCTTTTTCTTCTTCTTTTTTAGTACAGTATTTTGCTATTAAGATTATCTTCTTTAATCATTTGTATAGGAAACTGTCTACAATCCAATGACCCTCAAATTTCATATCTCTATTCCTGAGCTTTTCTCTAAATTTCAGATTCATTTCAAAGCTTAACTGTTAACAGCTACTTAATAGCAATCTCTTATTTGTTTCTGTGTGATTTTTATTATATTTCAGAAGTGTAAATTACATTTGGAGATTATTAATGAAGTGGGCATAGTTAACACCATCTACATCCAATTTCCATTAGGAAATCACATTAAATTTGATTTTCTTTCTTGAACTCTAAGTGATATGATTAGTTGTCACACCTTTACAAATTTTTCTCTTTTATTTGTGTGTGTTTGCAAGAGCAATAAACAATTTTTATTTAAATTAATTGGTCTGATACGTCCAAAAATAATAGGTGGATTCAATGAACTATTATTGAGAATTTGACTTTGGGCAGAGAAATTTATCACAAAAGATAAGCACAGTAAGAAATACAGCCTTGAGTTAAACATGAGTTTGACTTCATATGGCAATTTTCGCTTCATATTTATTTTATATATCCACCACTCTATTTCTCATATTTCTCATATTGATGGCATATTGAGCTTAACGAGGTGGGTGGTGGGTGAACTCTAGTGTGCGCTCAGATGAGGAACACATTCAGTATGCCTCATTAGCATCATATTCTGAATAGAATAAGGCTGCTTACTTTCTTTTAATAAGTGTTAGTGATAAGCTGATATACTTGTTATGTTTTTTAAATTCAAGTAATAAATTTTAAATGATCATGCAAACAATCTGATACAGTATTTCAGAATTTTATAATTTTTAATTCCGTGATGATGTTAATCTACAAACAAACTTAGAGTACTACACAAATTTATTGTACTTGAATGAACTACAGAAAATATATTCAGAGCAAGGATACAATCTCACAATTGGCCATAAACTTATAAAACTTTATTATGACTGCAATGAATTGAAAATTACAGTTGCATGCTTTTCTATTATTTACAGAATATTTAAAATAGAATATAAAAATATTGGATTTTACCTTCAGGAATTTGTATCATATGCTGTTGTAAAAATTGTTATATGCAGCTCAGATATAAGTAGATACAGAAAAGACTCATGAAGATGTAAGTAATCTACATTGGTCTGTTATTAGTAAATAACAACAACAAAAAAAACCCCAGCAAGAATGTATATCTACACACACACACACACACACACACACACACTTTATTTTCAACTCCAAAAGAAAAATGAGTAATAAATGTAGACTGTGTTTTCTTGAATTATTAGTACTAAACTTTAATGTTAAAAAGTACAACAGAAAAAGTGTCCTTTTATGCTCATATTATATTGATTGATATACAAAATAATAGAACATACATTTTAATGTGTATCTTTATTTACAAGTTTGTTTATGTATTTATACTATCATTTATATAACAAGTGACAGTATTCATGAATTTTTTCAATATAATTATTTCTTTTTGTATTTTATTATCTTCACTTTGGAGAGAAAAAGAGGAGTAGCTACATCATTTAAAAATTGAAATGAAATAAAACCCTGGGTTGAAAAGCCTCATCATGTACACTTTCGGACATTTATAGAAGTTTAAGTTTGGAATCTTTTAAAAATAATTTTGATCCTTTAATGTCTGATTTCAAGTTTTCATTGAAAGTGTTTTATTCATGCAATGCTGATAAATAAAGCATCTATAAAACGTGGCCTTTTCACATTTCTTCAGAAATGGAACTCATCTAAGATACTTTTAACTGGCCTCCCTGAAGCAGCATGCTCCATCTCATTTTGCTCCCCACCCAGTAGCCAAAAACCAAGCAACCTGAAAACTCCACTTCCCCGATTAAAACGCTCTGTACTTCACCCTCTGCACTATCTAGTTATGGAAACCCTTTCAGTCATCTGAAGCCTCTGAAGTCACTTTGTCTTCTACACACTGCAGTCTGGCTACCCTGGACTTGTTTTTCCTTAAAAGCAATAAGCGAACTCCTGCCTCTACTTTCACACTTACTCCTTTGCCTGAAATGCTTCATCACCAAATATCCATAGAGCTCAGTCCTTTACTTTCCTCAAGTGTCTTATTAAACAGCCCCTTAGTTTAGAAACTTTTTTGGATCACTTTTTATAATTGATAAATTGCTTTCTCCATACTTATTTTTTTCTCTTATCAATATAATTGATATTATATTATGTACTTAACTTTGGTTTGCCATGTGTCGTGGGCTGAAATTTATTTCCCTACCCCCTGAAAAAATGTATATGTTGAAGTTGTAATCCTTAGTACTTCAGAATGTGACTGTATTTGGAGACAGGGTCTTTAAATAGGCAATTAAATTAAAACGAGGTCATTAGGATGGGCCCTAATTCAATATAACTGATGTTCCAATAAGACGAGGAGATTAGGACACAGACTCACATATAGAGGGAAGACCATGTAAAGACTCACAGAGAAAATGGCCATCTACCAGCCAAAGAGGGAGGCCTCTGAAGATTGGTTTGGTTCACTGCTGACACTTTGATCTCTGATTTCTAGCCTTCAAGACAATGAGAAAATAAATTTCTGTTGTTTAAGCCTCCCAGTTCATGGTACTTTGTTAGGGCAGTCCTAGTAAACTACTACATTGTCCTTCTCTTTGTTCCCTACTCACCACCCTTTAATTCCTAGAAAAGAAGATCTTACTAGCCTTTGAGGACTTTGCTTATTTCATTCATTGTTGTATTTCCAGTAGGTCAAACCATTCCTGGGGCATTGGGTTGCTCAATAGATATTTGTTGAATAGCTAAAAGTGCAACAAATAATAAAATGCTTAATGAATTACCTATATTATGTCCAAGGAATGCTGAGTTTTATGATATTTTATGAGCCTTATTCATGAAAAAAATTCTCAAATTCCAATACTGAGTGTTGTAGAGACTGGAAACTGTATCCCTCTCATTTGCGTTGACTTGTGTATGTCAACTTGGCTAAGACTGAGAAGTATGTAGCTACTCAATATTTACTTTATCTTATGTGAAGTGCCGATTTACTGAACACCTGATGAAAACATAATTTACTATTCCCCTACCCGCTCCTTTTCTCTTGCAACATGTAGATTCAGTGATGTGACCATACCTTCCCCATTTCTGATCTAACTTGCTTTTCTCTAAATATTGAAGCTCTCAAAATCATCTTTTTTGATGAAACCCTCAAAATGTCTCCTGGAGATTTCTTTGACCTTGGCAAAATAAATTTGTATGTTGATTGGGACCTGTCTCAGATACTTTTTTCCCAAATATTTTGCTGCAGTTTTCTCAGAGATGGCAGTTTCCTCACATATCTTCATGAGCTCCCCCAGTGTTGTAACTTCTTTTGTGGTCCAAAATGCAAAGGTTCTAAAATTTTCCTGTAAGCTCCAACCAACTATGCACACAGATGCTTTAGCATATCATCGTTGATGATTTTCTCCGATCCTCCAAACTCCTTTTATTCCACAGGACTTAATTTCCCTAGCTCCTCTTACATTTATGTACACTCTAATTTTGTTTACAAATAAATTGTCTCCATAAAAAAAGAATTGGTTCTCTTCTAAATCAACAAACTCTGACCAATAAACCAAATATGGCTAAATATGGGGCATCCATGGGTATGCTTTTCTAGATTGTTCTACCCTGTTTTTCATGGATAAGCATTCGTTTTTGAATAATAGATGATTTTATAAATTTTAAAAATAAAAAAATCATTTTTAATTGAAATTATAATGTAGACAAAAAGTATGTTGACTATTATTTTGGTATTTTTAATTATTTTTAATAAACAAAACTACAATAATTTTCATAATATATGTTTGCTTTGCTTCCTATTAGAAGTGTCTTATATAATGAATTAATGAACACAATTATCAGCAGATATATTATTCATCTAATATGTGACATCAAATCACACATTCTAGTAAAATTGTTCATCTAGCATAACATTTCCATATGCTAAGATATTACTATAAGTAATTTTAAAATGTCTTCTAGAATTAAAAAGTTTAACAATGTTCTACGACAACAAACATGCTTACTCTTAAAACAGTCCAGTAAATTTTAAAATATTTTGTACTCATCCATAATTTTAAAAAATTTAACAACATAAAATGATGAAATTAAACATGTTTTTCACTGTGAGAAAGTTATTTATATCCTGAATGTGGAAGTGGCAGAGATGATAGTGTTATCGTTCTGCACCTGTGCCTGGAGAGGATTTGCCCGATTTCTCTTGACCCTAAGAATCCCATGGCCACCATGTGAGTAGACTTGAGCCAGTCCACACAGGGATGAGGGGTCATGTAGAAAATTGTGTATTCCAATGGCCCATCTGCGAGTCCCCAACTGCCTAAACGTTGACTACAGGTACATGAGTAAACCCCTGACAAGATTGGTCATTATTTAGTTGTTATAAAGAATGCTATTATAAACATATTTGAATATATATCCTGGTGAAAATATATACACATCTCTCCAAATTATATTTCTAGGAGTAAAAAGGCTGGGTCACAGACTATGTGTATAACATAATACTAAACTTTTCCAGAGTAGTTGCCTCGTAAGAAAGTGACTTTGCTGCATCCTTACTAGCATTCAGCTTCCTTGGATTTTGCAATTTTTAGCTATTCTGGGAGAACATTTAGTGGTGCTTCATTTTCACTTTTTACTTATTTTCACCTTGTTTTTCCCCCTACATGAGACTATGTTTGTCCATCATATTATAATGAATTTAGAAACATCAATATTATGGGATCCAATAATTTTAAATAGCTATTTCGTTTTGTGACTGTTTTTATATCCTTCTTTTTATTTCCTGAGAGAAAATAACAATTGATTTCTACTTGCAGGATGTATGATGTGTTACCTAGTGTGAAAAATGTATGTATACAAACACGGGTACATACATATACACATAGTAAACACACTCATAGATATGTATTCTTAGTAATGCTGTTATTCATTCATATAATCAAAAATAGCAATACCAATTTTTGTGTCTTCATGAATCATATTTGAATCTTTATTTAATTATTATTTGGGGTTGGCAAATACTGTCTTTACCCTAGTTATATTGAATGACTAAGAAAAGAAATTCTTACTCTTCTAAACTGAAATTATAATCTGGTAGAGGTTAAAAAATTAAAGGCAAGTGCCAAAAGAGGATCTAAGATAGAGGTGCATTAGTTTCCTAGGCCACCATAACCGGCTGATGAGGTCATGCTGCCTTCTCAAGCCACAGTGAGCTCAGTGAGACCGTGCTTCCTTGCCTCTCCCAGCTTGTGATAGTCCCAGGCTTTCCTTGACTTGCAGATGCAGCAGTTCAATCTCCGAACATGTCTTCACCGGTGCTCTCTCTGTGTGTCTCTCTTCTCTTCTGATAGGGACACTAGTCAAATTGGATTAAGAGCCTACTCATCTCCAGTATAAGCTTGTCTTAATGAGTTACATTTGTAACAACCTTATTTCTAAATAAGCACATTCTGAGGAACTGAGGGTTGGGATTTCAATATATCTTTTAGGGGAGAACTGAACTCAGCCCAAAATAGGTCATCTTCTTATAGAAGAGAGTTCCAGAAGGAAGAGATTTCAACTAAGAAATTGACAGAAAGATAGTTAAAAACCATAATGATATTATTTTTAAAATGTGTTTTTCTTTCAGAAGGAAGGAAGGAAGGAATGAAGGAAGGAAGGAAGGAGAGAAAAAGAAGCACTCTAGTGTAAGAGGTACGAAAGCATTTTTCTATGACTTAAACATTTATAAAGTGAAAACAAAGATAATAAGGGAAGCGATAGCAGAGATCAAGCTGGAGAAGTAAACAGGTCTATACGAAATTTTACACATTATTCTAAGGGCAACGATGATTCATTTTTTTTAAAGAACATCATTTTAAAAATTGCTTTCAAAAAGTCACCCTGGCTGAAGAGATGAGAATGGGTTGAGAAGTGGGGAGACAGCCTGGAGTCAGGGAGACTAGTTACATAGGAAGAGTTCAGTCTTTCCTAAACAAGACAATGGCAGCTTGTATAAAATGAGATGTATTTGAAAGAGATTTTAACAACATAACATATGTGACTAAGAGTTTGATTGCTTTTGGGTATATGAAAGAAGGAATGAATTCTAACTCCCAGGTTTCAGGATAAGTAAATGGGCAGAATGAGGCAGCATTCAGTGGCATGGGAATACAGAATTTCAGCCTATTTCAGTGGGATAAACTCAATTTGAATATATTAAGTGTGATTTTAAGTGTCTATGGGTATACAAGTAGAGATGTCCTGTAGGCAAGTAACTGTTTCTGTATGGTACTGTAATTGAAACAAAAGAACTGATTGTCTGAAGAAGAATTTAAACAGAATTAAAATTTAATTGCCTTTTATTTTTGTATTAGAGATATTTAACATCGATAAAAAATGGGTGGAAATAATATGTGGCAGAGACTGGAAATTATCCAGATATCTCAAATCCTCATAGAGTACTAATTTAAAAGTCCAATTTAAAAAAAAATTAATTGCAGAAAAATACAGATAGGTGAGTAGTGTTGCTGTCCATTTATTTGCCTCATTATTTTCAATGTTCACATACAAAGAAAAAAATTGAAATTATTGGCATAGGGCTAAATCAATTGTTAGTATGTTTCTTTTTGCCTTTTCTGACCAACTTGAAATACACACACACACACACACAAACACACACACAAACACACACCATAGGCTGGGAAAAAAAAAGTTGGAAGAAGAAAAATTTCCTACACTGTGTCTTAATATCACACTAAGGACCATGACCTTCTCATGAAAGCAGTCTGCATATTATTAGTATTGTATTTGGTACAATTTATTAAACTGGGATTAAAATTCTGTCTCTGACATGTAATAACAACAGTTAGAACTGACAGCCCTTGCATCATTCCCCACACTCATCCAGTGAACTCTGTATTACTGCTTCTTGCCCATCATCTGCCAAATTCACAACCAAAACAACTATCGGATCTTCCCAGATGGTCCATCTAATATCATTTGTACTGAGCTTGTCAGTCTACCAAACTCAGTTATATAATTCTCTGCTCTCATTTCAAGATGATTTTAGACATCCTACTACATCCAACATAGAAGAGAGACTATGGTAAGGTTTTATTTAATGTTGAGAGTAAAAATCCTTTTTGTGATTTGGGCTACGAGGTGATTAACATATTTGAAAAGTGATCATCCAAGGAAATAATGAAATGGAATAGCATACTGTTACGATGGCGTGGTAATAAAAATATTCTTATTTGTATTTTATCATAAAAATTATAATTCCCTCTAAAGAATCAAAGCAAATGGGTAGAATTTCTATATTTTATATTATTAAAATTGTACATGGACAGTTCTTTTGATTTTCTAAAATAATACAGCTAAAATGAATATACTTTGATATTTATCAGTATTACATACAGTAGGTAAACGTTTGTTGCAGTAGTGTTGAAATTTCTGTTTGAAAATTATACAAAACATTTTCTGATGCTGTTTTATTTGATCATGAAAATGTTAATCTGAAACTAAGTGAAACAAAACAGTTCCAGATTCTGATTAGTCCTAGAATGTTTTCTTTTTCCTTTCTTTTAGTTTTATTTTTTTAAGAGACAGGGTCTGACTCTTTTCCCCAGGCTGCCGTGCAATGGCACTATCATAGCTCATTGCAGCCTCAAATTCCTGGCCCCAAGAGATCCTCCTGCCTCAGCCTCCCAAGTACCTGGGACTACAGGTGCTCACCACCTCACCTAGCTATTTTTTTCTTTTTCTTTTCTTTTTCTTTTTCTTTTCTTTTTTTTTTTTTTTTTTTTTTTTTTTTTTTTTTTTTTTGAGACTGGGTCTCACTATGTTACTCAAGCCAGTCCCAGACTCCTGACTTCTAGTGATTCACCCATCTCAGTCTCCTGAGTAGCTGGTATTGCAAGTGCAAACTGCCTTTCCTAGGTGAAAAACAATTTCTGTATGTTAAATCTAAAGCAGAGGTTGGATCATAAACTGGAAGTGGAGGGCTGTCTCTTATGATGATGATATCTAATGAAAATCAATTACTGATCTCCACTCTACTCTTTGGAGGGCATGCAATAATTAGAAATTGTATTTTTAAAATTTTAAAAATCTTTAAATTTATTGCCTGGCAATGAAAGAAAAATACCTTGAAAACCAAAGTCTGCAAAATGTTGGCAAGAACAAGAAAACAGTGATACATTTATTTTTTTTACAAGAAAAATAACTTAATATTCCTAACATACCTTTCTCATAAATCCCTTTCTATAGAATGCATCAATCCATGAATGCCACTTGGTCAAAATCATCATTGGTATTCCTTCTGGTAGCTCTATTACTGTACAGGCTCTAAAGTATTTTCTGTCATAGCCTACAAGAATAAGAAAATTGAAATCTTTGTCATATTTATTTTCATTGTATTTTTCATATATATTTGCTCACACTAGTTATTTAATGTTGTTGTTTTTCTGTTTATTTGCCAAGAAAATTATTAAACTAAAAGAGGCCATTTTGTTCTCAAGGTATTAATTACAAAATCATAAAATTATGTAATTCACCTGTGTAGAAGAAAAGAGGAACACACTTTTTGTGAAAGGTCCTAAGGTCAACAAAATCTTTTAATAGTAATATATTCTGCTTTAAAGGAGTTCCATAAGTTTTAGTTAATGAACATAAGAAACGGTGTAAGCTTCTGCTATAACAGTTTGAAGATTTCACCTTGAACTAATACATACTTTATTAACTAATGAGTACAAATGAAATTATTTCTGGCTATGCAACTGCAAAGCTTTTTTTTTTTTTTTTTTTTTTTTATAATGGTTTATCTTTATCCCAATGAACTCTTTCTCACAATTCACTGAATTTCCTGTTAATTTTGTGGACAAAGAATGAACATTTTAAATATTTTCTTTTACACATTAAGATACATGTAAGCATCACTCTTTATTCCACATCTGCCAAACACAATTCGGAAAAAGTATACTGCCATTTGGGGACAGAGAGAGAGAGAGAAAGAGAGAGAGAGAGAGAGAGAGAGAGAGAATAGATAGATAGATAGATAGATAGATAGATAGATAGATAGATAGATAAAAATAATTTTTAAGATAAATGTATTCTTTTCTGAAGCTGCATTTAAAAGCTCTACAAGCTGTGTGGCTTCAAATGATAGAAATTTATTTTCTTACAGTTCTGGAAGCTAAAAGTCCAAAATCAAACTGTGGGCAGGGAAAGGATCTGAGGTCTGAGACTTGGTAGACTGTGCCTCTTCCTAGCTTGTGGTGGTGGTTGTCAATCCTTAGAGTTCTTTGTCTTGCAGTGCCATCACTCTAATCTCTGCTTCTCTGGTCGTACGATGTTCTCCTTGTGTGTCAGTGTTCAAATTTCCCTCTTATAAGGACACTGGCACATGGATAAGGGCCTGCCCTAAGGAATGTACATTATTGCACTACAAAACCATATTTTCAAAGAAGTTTACAGTCACAAGTACTAGGGACTAGGACTTCAGCATATACCGGGGGAATACAATTCAACTCATAACTATGAGTGTCATGATATTTAGGTGTTATATGATAATAGCAACTCAGAGGCACATAACATATAACAATCTTATCACAGAAGACTTTCAGTGGATAGAATTCTCTTGCTACTCAAGGATCTTCAAATTTAAGGATAAATAATGGTTTCAAACCTTGGGAGGAAGAAATGTAAGACAGAAGCAGGCTGCATAAACTTAAGGGGCTCTATTAAAATATGTCTGCTGCACAAATGTTAAAACAAGGTGCTACTTTCTAGGTAAGACGAAATATGCAATAACTGAACTGGTAGCAATAGTCATGATCCTGAGACACCATTGTTTAAGAATAAAATTTCTTCTGCATGACGTTGAAAGAGACACAAGACAACTAAGAGAAATCTGGATCCAAATTTAGGGAATCAAATAGTATTGGTGAAGTTGAGAAGAGAACTATAAAAGTTAGAAACCACTTATGAAAAGCACATACAAACATGTCTTCTAGCATTATTATTTATTCAATATCATATTGCACTTAGGCAGTCTTGAGTGCTAACATTTTATTATATTTTCTAAGTGTTTTATTTTTTTCTGTTGAAATCCTTAAAAGTTAATTTAATCATTAATAAACATTTCCAGTTTGTTTCTAAAAATATGTATATTAACTATTCAAAATGGCAGTGAGCTCTGGGAAGCTCAGCAAGACTGTGTTTTTCTAACCATATAGTATTCAGATCCACTCCAGCACATTCTTCTATCTTCTCTAATTGGACAGCAGCCTCTAATATGTAATCAGGCACTTAAATACATAATTATATAATAGCGTGTGAAATAAAGCTTTGCCTGTTTATGTAAGTTTAGTTTGTAATCACATTAAGTATATTAATTGTTTTCATTCATGTTGTGCATATTACACTGTTACATATTTATGTTTTTTTGCAATACACCCTCCTATAATGGGCTTTTATAGGAATATTGTCTTGCTAGTTGTGAGAACCAAATTATCTGAATTAGTGTTCATTAAAATTCATGAGTATTAATCTGGTTATTAGGAGCTATAACACTTAATATTTTTACAGCACTTTCTATGTGCCAGGCATTTTAAAAATCATTTTATCTATCTTTAGTCAGTATTCAGAACAGTCATACAGTTTAGCTAATATTAATCTCCTCATTTTTAACATGAGAAAATTGGCGTACAAAGAAACTAAATAATTTCGCTCAGGTTTTTCAGTAGGTAAGTGAAGTTAGAATACAAATTCACTGTGTCAGGCTCAAGAATCTAGCCTCTTAAACAGTCCCCTGTCTTGTGTTGTAAAGTGTATTCCCAAGACAATATAACAGAATTAGACAGGAATACAATTTGCGTTTTATAAGTTTTTAAATTATTTTAAAATAGAGGGAGAAAAATGATATTTATGTATAATGAAGAAAATGTGGAGGTTGTAGTATGAGAATCTTTGAATTAAGAAGTTTACGAAATCATACTTACACATCTAGGACTTAAGTGTAGTTATCTGTGAACCAAGTATTCCAAGGACTGGTACTCTTTTTGCAGGCTTTACCAGTATTTATAAGCCCAGAAACTGGTATTTGGAATAAATGATGTTTATTTATTCAGCAAACATATTACTGAATGGTTTATTTTGATTCAGAACTTTGATACAAATTTGAAAAAAAAGTTAAATAAATACTAACTTTTTCAAAACATGTATAGATATATATGTTACAATACTGTGTTACCCAAACACTTGAAGTATATAGGAGAAAGAAAAGAGTCACTCTCTGGTGGGATCAGCAAAATCTACATAGTCACAGTCACAATATGAGTGGCAAGAAAAAATCAAAATAAAAGTGACAGCCAATGGAAAAGCCCAGGAGCCAATAGCATCATGATGCAGTAATTTGTGTAATTTTTCTCTGATCTATTTCCTGTTCTTTTCTCTACTCTGTATGGCAGAGCACTGATGCTTGCAACGTAACAGGTACTCTTGCTCACTGGGTCTGTTTCTAGTTTACCAATAGTAAACACTGGAGATTAGAAAGTGATGAAGCCAGGATACTTCTTCCATTTTATGGTTTTTCAGATCAGAGGTTATATCATCTGTGGTTCAAGCTCCTGATTGACATCCCATCTTCATAAGTTCCAGTTTCTATTTGAAAGCTTAGAATCCTGAGCTCTGGTAACATGAATGTTTTTCTCTCCATTCCTAGGGTTAGTAGCTATTTCCTTCTGTGATACTTAATTCTCTTCTGTTTGCCCTTATATAACTTCCAACAACCTTGAATTGGCAGGTTTAAAAGCAAGGTTTATGTTTGAGCTTACTCCGAGACAAGGTATAGAAGAGAAAAATGGCAACAAAGAGGTTGGATAAAAGAAACCAAGAAAGAAGAGACAGAAAAACAGTTGGAAAACCAGGGAAGTAGTGTGATGGAAGCCAAGTGCAGTTCATGGAGACAGCATTCATCAGTGTGAAGTATCTCGTGATGATAAAGCCTGAGAAATATTTATTGGGCTTGGAAATGGAGAATTTATCAGCATTGATGTTAAAGAGAGTTAAATTTGGGAAAGAAATTTGAGGAGAGACAAAGTTTAGATGCCTAGTAGGTGAGGATTAGGAGAGAGAGCTGATTAAAATAAATTGAGTGATTAAGTGAAGATATTAATTAATTAATAATTTAAGACAGAAAATTATCAACTCCTGTGATCTCTCCTTAGCATTTCTCAGTTGTTTGGGTAAAGAAGATGAAAAGTTAAGTTGTCCAGATTATCTGCATTGGATATATTACATAGAAGCACATAAAGGAGTGGTTACTAGAGATTCCAAAGAAAATAAACCCTGTGACCAGCTACAGATCTAAGATTGTAATGGGAGGAGACTAATAACATAGAGACTTTGAGGGTAGAACTTATTTATGATGGACCTGTCTTCATTATGGTATGGGTTATATTAATGTCAATAGTTGAATGATGACTTCTGGGCTCGGTATTATGAAGAAATGTGGGAAAGAGTATAAGGAAGGAAACATAGGTGCAAAAGGCATGACATTTGAGATGAGAACAAGGATCACAGGTATGTAAATAATTGCATTTAATTGATGGGCCTAACTGCCCCAAGCTTCCAAACTTGCTGTGATAAATATTGAGTCCTACAGCATACTTTATACTTTATAATTGAAAATATTGATATTGACTTCTCTTATTCCTAGTTTTATTTCTTAAATTTGTGAAAACAGGTATGTATGTGTGTGTGTACTCAAGTCAATCTATTTCAGTCATTCGAAAGAATTTTCATTACTTTCTGTGTCAGAATTTAGAGAGGAAGTAATACATCTTGATGAGTTTGGTGCTCACAAAAAGAATTTAAAATTCCAGAAAAGAACTGGAAAGTAGAAAGCAGTCAGCAAAAGTTTCTCTCTACTTAAATTTGAAGAGTTGTTTTGAGGTGTTTTATTAAGGTAGACTGCTTCCTTACATATAGTACATATGTTTACAGAAAAATCACTACAAAAGAAAAAATAATGGTGTCTTATAAACTCATTAATTAAATATTAATTAGATTCATAAACATAAATATTAATTATTATTTTAAAACTGAACATTTTCCATTCGGCATCCAACTTCTAAGCAACTCAGTGATGCTCTTCCACATATTTTTTCCAGATTAGTTCTCTTTTTGCCAGGGACTGTTGTTTGTAGAGAATGCTAGTACTAGTAAAACTAAAATAAGTTAAGAAGTTACATCTGGAATGAAACCATGACAATTCAATGCAAAAGTATTTTCTGAACACATTTGGACTAAACACTTTCGATTACTTATACCACTGCTTATTTCCTTCCACTAACTAATTTCAATAATTTCTTGTAAGCCCTGGTGTAATAAATATTTGGGGAATATTATCATTATCCATTCCTGTAATTGTCAGTAGTGTCCTGGAGTTAGAACAGCTTCCAAAATATATCTCAAGCAAGAGTTGGAGGAAAAAAATGTTATAATGTTCCAGAGTTTTATTGTAATGAGTTCCTGAAAACAAAACCAAGCATGAAGTGATGTTAATCTCCTATTACACATAATTTGCCAAAGGGCACGTGAAGCCTGTGTTTGGCTTCTTAAGCTTGAACACAGATGTAGATTCATCAGTTAGAAACAGGTAGTTATTTTTTATTTTTTTTTTTTTTTGAGACGGAGTCTCGCTCTGTCACCCAGGCTGGAGTGCAGTGGCCGGATCTCAGCTCACTGCAAGCTCCGCCTCCCGGGTTCACGCCATTCTCCTGCCTCAGCCTCCCGAGTAGCTGGGACTACAGGCGCCTGCCACCTCGCCCGGCTAAGTTTTTGTATTTTTAGTAGAGACGGGGTTTCACTGTGTTACCCAGGATGGTCTCGATCTCCTGACCTCGTGATCCGCCCGTCTCGGCCTCCCAAAGTGCTGAGATTACAGGCTTGAGCCACCGCGCCCGGCCAGAAACAGTTAGTTATATTTATCTTTAATGGAGTTCCTAAGCCTTATCAACAGATGGAAGAACTAACTCAGGAGTAAAGTATAATTTGGTATAAAAATATAAAAGTTTTAAAAACAATACAGGAAACATCAAAATACAGAAAGGTAGACAAAAATATATTTTGGAAGATTTTACATTGATTCCTTTTCTTAAATTACTGGGATTTTTGTATCAATTTCTTTTTTTTTTTTTTTTTTTTTTTTTTTTTTTTTTTGTTTTGAGATAGAGTTTCTCTCTTGTTGCCCAGGCTAGAGTGCGATGGTGCCATCTCGGCTCACCGCAAACTCTGTCTCCCAGGTTCAAGTGATTCTCCTGCCTCAGCCTCCCGAGTAGCTGAGATTACAGGAACGCACCATTATGCCCGGCTAATGTTGTATTTTTAGCAGAGACAGAGTTTCTCCTTGTTGGTCAGGCTGGTCTCAAACTCCCGACCTCAGGTGATCCACCCACCTCAGGCTCCAAAGTGCTGGGATTACAGGCCTGAGCCACCATGCCTGGTCTCATTAAATTTGTATGGGAATTTATATAAAGTGTCATTTTTATGCATGTTCTAGAAATGGCACAATCAAACCCAGGGAAGTAAAGAAAGAAAGGGAGGAGAAAAGAATGCAAAAAGAAATAGAAGAAACTAAATATACTATTATGATTTCTACTCAATAATTCTGTCCACTGTATATTTGTCTGCAGCTTTCTGACAGTTTACTCACCTAGTCATTATTTTACAATATGAGAATATGTACTAGTAGAGTATGTATCCCTGCTAAATAATAGAATGAAATCAAAATTCTAAATTTTCTCTCAGAATCTAATATGAATGATATCACAAGTTCCACAATGTTAGAAAAATGCTACACATGTTGTTGAGAAATATGGCAATATGATATGGAGGAAGAATAAAAAATCATAAAACATAATCAGTTGAACCAACTGGAGTTAAAGTCAAGAGAAGAGCCACCATCATGTATATTATTTCATAAGAAAAATTTTTGTAAGACCAAGACCTTACACACTGTGGGACAAGCTTAAATAGTAAAGAGCCCAAAAGGCTGGAATCAGAGAAAAAGCCCACACCACATTTCCTGAATGAGTGGTGTGGGTGAATACATTGGTATTTGTAAGGAGTCTAGCTCCTGGAGTGAGCCTGGCAAGTGGGCTATGTAAGTTGTTGCCTCTTGTATCTATGAATTTGCATCAAAACATCTAAAGATGATCCCGGGATTACTGGTAGTTAGCAGGACCACATTTGGGAAGAAGAGATCAATATAGAGTAGAAAGAGTGAAGATAAGCCAAGTCCTGCCAGTATATCCTCCATCAAAGACACTAACCATAATGACTGTCAGATAATAGTGGCTGTTGCCCAATTTTTTCCTCCAAATTTTTCTCAATTATTTTTCTCCAAAGTCAGATGGTCAAGAGGATCCTCTAAAACGTAGTGTCATTATTTGAGACTTTTGATTGTGATCTCCTCTGGCATAGTACTATCCCACCGAAAGAGAAAGCAATGATTATTATTATAAAAACTGTAAAATGGCAAAATGTTTATTATCGTTGTCATTAATTTCCTGGCTGCAATGTATTACTTTGTTTCAATATTTGAAAAAGCTCAAGTATCAACCAGGTGTTTGGAGTTTTGAACATAGCAATTTTAAATTTGCTCAGTAATTTTTAACTTAACTGCTGTTTCTTCCAGTTCACACTAGATGTATTTGGTGATTTCTAGGCAATGTCATTCCTGTTCTCCCCAGAATTGGTGAAACCAGCAACAGAACTATTCATTTCATTGTGAGTGAGAAAAGTCCACCAATCAATGTGAATGGTCCTGAGAAAATTATTTAGAGTTGTAGATAACTACATTTAGCTATGCTCCATTTTGTGAAGATATTATATAGAGAAGATAATATACATAAGCATACTTCTAAATACTTTTCTAATGGGATGACAACTGGCAAATTGTTATATGAATTGAAAGAGGAAGCCACTTAGAAAAATGACAAAACTATTTGGTGAAACTATGCTATTATGTTATCGTTACATTAGAGTAGCTATCTTTTTTGCTTTCTTTTTTATGTTAACATGTGGTAAATATAAAGCATGGTTTTTGCCATAAAAATGCAGATGTTTCAAATAAGAGAATAATTCCTTCTTTAAATTATTTTAAAGCAGTTGCCAGATTATACTGGATTTTCTAGCAGCTATTTTATAAGTATATTATAAAGACTGTAATTTTCTCAAATATTTTCTTATTGTCAGGTTAAGCATGTGCAATGGTTTCTCATTTAATTTGCACCAGCAAATTTCAGCAATTTAGCCAAATTAAGGTCTATAAACACATATGCAGCATTTCAAATTTCTTTATACAGACTTCGTTTTTCTCACACTGTACTTTAACCCATTGCAGATAACACCAGTCATCTCAAAAACCTTTTCTATTTGAGGTAATTAACTCATTAAAAATAATAATGCTTTTATAATAAGAATTAGGCTGGACCCAGTATAAATAGTTATGGTAATGTTAAACATTGTAACAGAGAGACACAAAGATATGTTAGTTAAAACAGAATAGAATTTCATTATTTGCTCAAGTAAAGTCCAAAAACTCTTCCTGAGCAGCAGACAACATTTCTCCAGTTGGTTATTTGTAAAGCCAGATCCTTTTCATCTGTGATTCAGCCATCCCAAGAAGGTTCTGCTCATCTGCACCTGGATAAAATTAAAGATTATACAGATTCAGATGTGAGATGTTCTAATAAGCTTTACATCACATTGGATTGAACATGGTCACTTGTCCTTGCATAATTTCCAGCAGCCTGGAAAATCCAGTTTGTATGGCCAGGAAGAAGAATGGATTAGAGCAGCCACTAGTCAGTCACTTCCAAGCAAGGTAAGTTACTGGAAAATATAAACTAATTTTAGTTTGGGGAAGTGTTAGATTAGGCAGATAGCCAGGAGCAAGTAGGCAAGGAGCCCCCTGGCTAAAGAAGTCCTGAAGGTGCTGCCCACTGATAATCACTGATAGTCAGCAAAAAGGATAATGGTTTCACTGGCTACATCTAGCCTTGTGTTTAGGCTCCTCTGGCCCTGAAGGGGACTGATAAAGAACCTAGCCAAAGATAATCATGCTAGGGATTTTCCCCACTGATGAGCATGCACACTCCTCGAAAAGCTCACATTAGAATAGCCTTTTGCTCATTATAATGGTAAAAATACACACCTGGGTGGAGACTTTAAAAGCTAATGAGATATGTGCCATATGTACTATCATGTGCACATGATAGTGCCCAAAGGAACCTTCAAAAACATTCTTGCAAGTAAAACTCCATCAGGCCCCTCCATAAATAATCATGTCAGATTCTTATAAAAAGAGTCCCCCAGCACTAGCTGCTCTTGGCCTATTCTTTCAAGCATCCTACTATGTCTCATCTTTCAGAGTCTACTCTCTCTTTAAATAAACACTGTTACTACTATTTTTTCCAGAAGGACCACCCCTGAGCTGTTTTCCAGCTGGACAAGCCTGGACCTGTATTCCACTCATCTCTAAAATGTACCTTATTTTTCTTCATTAAATTCTGCTACTTAACCCTTGCTATACGTCTCTTGGTCAAATTCATTCTTCGAATTTAGACAAGAATGGAAGATTCCACACTTCCTGGTAAAAGAAGTATTATGTTCCCTAAATTGTAGGAATAAGGAGGATTTTAGTATTTGTTAGGACACATTTCTCTTACCCACTTTTGCATGCACATTCTTGTTAACTGATGATATTTATGAGATCTTCAAGGTATAAATTGATCAAATGTCACTTGTTACTTTGCTCTACTAGAAAAAAATATTGGGAAAGGCATCTGAAGGGTGCACTTGAGAAAAATGTTGAAGACCGTTCTCAAAAGCTATGACAAAGTATTTTAAGATTTGGTGATTCATGTGTTTGAGTGTGTGATTTGTGTGTTTGATTTGTGTGTTTGTGTTGAGTTCAGTGAAAAGCCATCCTGAGTGAAAAGAATAAAACTGGAAGAATTGCATTACCTGACTTCAAATTATAATATAGAGCTACAGTAACTAAAACAGCATAGTGCTCACATAAAAAGGGACATAGACCAACAAAACACAATGGAAAATGCAGAAATAAATTCACACATCTACAGGGAACTCATTCTCAACAAAGGTGCCAAGAACATCCACTAGGAAATGTAAAGTCTCCTCAGTGAATGGCGCTGAGAAAACTGGATATACATACGCAAAAGAATGAATCTAGACGCCTGTATCTTTACATATACAAAAATCGAAGTAAAATGGATTAAAGACTTAAATCTAAGACCTAAAACTATGAAACTCCATAAAAGAAAACCTTGGTAAAACTCCCCAGGACTGGGCACCAACTTCTTAAGCAATACTGCACAGGCACAGGCAACCAAAGGAAAAATGAACAAAAGGGATCATATTAAGTTAAAAAGCTTTTGCACAGCAAAGGAAACAATCGACAAAATGAAGGGAATAACCTGCAGATTGGAAGTAAATATTTGCCAACTATCCTTTGGATAAGGGATTAATAACCAGAATACATAATTATGTCAAACAACTCAAAAGGAAAAAATATATATAATAATCCCATTTAAAAGTGGGCTAAAGATGTGAATAGACATTTCTTAAAAGAAGACATGCAAATTGGAAACAGCTATATGAAAAGGTGGTCAACATCACTGATCAACAGAGAAATGCAAATCATAACTACAATGAAATATCATCCAACCCCAGTTAAAATCTATTTTCTCTAAAAGACAGGCAATAACAAATTCTGGCAAGGATGGGGAAAAAAGTGAACCCTCATACAATGTTAGTGGGAATATAAATTAGTATAACCACTTTGGAGAACAGTATGGAGATTCCTCAAAAAAACTGGAAATAGAAGTAGGATATGATCCAGCAATCCCACTGCTAGATATACACCCGAAAGAAAATAAGTCAGTATATAAAAGAGATATCTGCACTACCATGTTTATTGCAACATTGTTCACGATAGCTGAGAGTTTAATCAACCTAAGTTGGATGAATCAATAGAAGAATGGATAAAGTAAATGTGGTTCATAATCACAATGGAGTATTAGCCATAAAAAGAATGAGATCCTGTCATTTGGAGCAACAAGGATAGAATCAGAGAATATTATGCTAAGTGATACAAGCCAGGCACAGAAATTCAAACTTTACATGTTCTCACTCATTTGTGGGAGTTAGAAATTGAACTCTTGAAGATAAAGGTAGAACGATGGTTACCAGAGGCTGAGAAGGATAATGAGGAGGAAATTGGAAAGTGAGGATGGATAATAGGTACAAAAATATAATTAGATTGAATGAATAAGATCTAGTATTTTGTAGCACAGCAGTGTGAGTACAATCACCCATACTTCATTGTACATTTTAAAATCCCTAAAAGAGTGTAAGTGGAATGTTTGTAACACAAAGAAATGATAAATGTTTGGAGACCCATTTACCCTGATTTATCTTATTTACACTGAGCATTACACATTGTATACATGTATCAAAATATCTCAAATACCCTATATATATATATATATTTAATATACCCATAAACTTTAAAAATTATTTTTAAAGTTTGAGGAAGAAGTTATACCACCCCTGAAAGATTTTTCATAAAATAAACAAGGCTGGGTGCACTGACTCACACCTGTAATCCCAGCACTTTGGGATGCCAAGGTAGGAGAATTGCTTGAGTTTGAGACCAACCTGGGCAACAAAGTAAGACCCCATCTCTAGAAAAAAGTAAAAAATAAAATAGCTGGGCATGGTGGTGCACACCTGTAGTCGCAGCTACTCAAGAGGCTGAGGTAGGAGAATCACTTGAGTCTGGGAGGTCAAGGCTGCAGTGAGCTGTGATCACACCACTGTACTACAGCCTGGGTCACAGAGTGACAGCCTGTCTCAAAAAAAAAAAAAAAAAAAAGGAAACAAAAAATCCAAAAAACCCCAGTTGAAATAAGAAAGAACAAAGATCAAACTCTTCCTTACATTCAGTGAGGCCAGCATTATTCTGATACCAAAGTGAGAATAAGTTTTCTTTTAAGTATATTACAAGGAAAGAAAACTATGCCCCAATATTCCTCATGAACATCCTATTGCCAAATAAAATCCAGCAATATTGAAAAAGGATAATAGAGCAAGTGGATTTATCATAAGACTGTCAAATTAGTTTAACATTTCAATATCAATGTTAATTTACCATCTAAGAAAATAAAAGGAGCAAAGCCAGATGAGGATCGAAGTTTACACAGGAACAGCAATTTAAAAATGAACATCCATATGATAATAACTCAGCAAACTAGAAAAATCAGGGAACCACTTTAACCTGATCAAAGGAGCTTGTGAAAGTCTGCCTTTCATTTCACATGTAACGTTGAAGAATGTAATATTTTCCACTAATACTCAACATATAGATTGGAAATGAATATTTAAAACTGTATTTACTGGAAATATGGGTTTTTGTAGAAAATCCTAAAGACTTTGCAAAGCAATAATCAGATACAATAAGGCTGGTAGCCTGTCCTGGGATACAAAGTTAATGTTTTTGTGTTTTTACTCATTAACAACAAATATATGGAAGGTGAAAGAAAAAGTACTAATTAAAGTACTATAAGAAAATCTGAAACAATTGTGGTCACATTTAACAATATACATACAAGGAACACACTCTGAAAATTGCTAATTGCTGACAAAAAATTAGTACTAAATCATAGATTAAAAGACATATTGTTTATATGCCAATTTTCCTGAAATTTGGTTGTAGATTCATTACAAACCATTTCAAATTTTCATTTTAAGCTATAGTAATCAAGACACAGTGGTCTTACTATGAGTATGGAAGGAAATATTAATGGAATAGAGTAGATTCCAAAACCAGCTGGCTATTTCTTAAAATAAAACTTTACTGTAACACTAACACTGCCACAGCTGTTCGTTCAAGTATGTTTATGGCTGCTCTTATGCTAAAACAACAGAGCTAACATTGGAACAGAATAAAGAACCCAGAAACAAAGCTGTACATCTGCAACTGCAGCTATTTGATCTTTGACCAAGTTGACAAAAAGAAGCAATAAGAAAAAAACTCCCTACTCAATAAATGGGGCTGAGATAGATGGCTCCCATACTCGGAAGAATGAAACTGCACTTCTACGTTTTACCATATAGAAAAATTAACTCAAGATGGATTAAAGATTTAAATGTAAGACTTCAAACTATAAGAAAACTAGAAGCAACCCCAGGAAACATCATTCTGGACATCAGCCTTGTAAAAGAATTTATGACTAATTGTCAAAAGCATTTGCAACAAAAACAAAAAAAAATGACAACTGGGAGCTAATTAAACTAAAGAGTTTCTGCACAGCAAAAGAAGCTGTCAACAGAGTAAACAGGCAACCTACAGCATGGGAGAAAATATTTTAAAAATACACAACAACCAAGGTCTAATATCCAGAATCTATAAAGAACTTAAATAACTGAACAAGCAAAAATCAAATTACCCCATGAAAAAATTGACAAAAGACATGAACAGATACTTCTCAAAAGAAAACATAGAATCAGGCAAACAAATATAATTACAAAAATGCTTAACATCACTAATCATCAGAGAAATAAAATTAAAACCACAAAGAGATACCATCTTACACCATTCAGAGTGGCTGTTTTGAAATGGTTAAAAACCAACAAATGCTGGTGAGACTTCAGAGAAAAGGAAATGCTGATACACTGTTGGTGGGAATGCAAATTAGTTCAGCCAGTGTGGAGAGCTGTTTGAAGATTTCTCAAATAAATTAAAACAGAACTACCATTTGACCCAGCAATCCCGTTACTGGGTATGTTACCAAAGGAAAACAAATTGTTCTGGCATAAAAAACAGTATGCACTGATCTGTTCATCACAGTATCTCAAGTTTCTACTTATAAATGGGAATGGGAACGTATAAATGGGAACTAAACTCTGAATATTCATGCATGTGAAGGATGGCAAAAAAAGACACTGGGGACTACTAGAGGTGGGAGAGAGGGTGGGGGAGAGGATTGTAAAACTACCTATTAGGTACTCTGCTCCATATGTGGGTGATGGGATCAATCATACCCACCCCAAATCTCAACATTATGTAATATACCCACCTAACAAACCTGCACATATACCCCACATCTAAAATAAGAGGGGAAACCTTTTTTAAAACCCAGCAGAGTTTAGTAGTTGCAATGGAGGACCACATGTTCCACATGATTGTATACACACACACACGTACACACACACACACATATGCACAAAATTGTCTTGCCTTTTATGGAAATAATTTGCAGATCTCTGATATTAAAGAGACCCACATATATATCAATTATGTGTTTCAAAATATTCAATGGAAAATGATTGTCTTTTAAACAATGGATTATGGTTGTTTATCCTAATATAAAAAAGAAAAAAAAAAGAAAGAAAAAAGAGCTTTTGCTATTACCTACACTCCATGCAAAAATTAACTCATAATAAACTGTTGACCTATATGCAAAGAAAACAACATAAAGTTCCTAGAAATGCATAGAAAAAATTACCTGTGACATTTTGATATATAAAGATTTCTTAGATGTAATAAAATTGCCTGAAGCATGAAATAAATTGATTAAAGTTTATCAAAATTACAATCTTCTATTTTCCAAAGCACACTATTATGTAAAAGAAATGGGAAGCCAGATTTGGAAATATATTCCTAATATTGATCTGATGAAGTACTGTTTCCAGAATATAGAAGAATTATTATAAATGAAAAATAAAGCAAACAACTCTATAAACTGGTCCAAGAAAGACATTAAACTGGTTGACAGCCACAAGAGATTAATAGTGCCCTTAGTATCTGAGAAATGCAAAATAGAACCATAATCAGTTACCACTATATCTCACCAAAATGACTAGAGTTAAGAAGTTGACAATACCAATAATGTTTTTGAGGATGCGGAATAATGAATCTTTCCATATATTGTTAAGGAGAACATTAAATGGTACAACTCTAGAATGAGTTTGACATTCTCAAAAATTAAACATATATTTATCATTCTGTAAAACTCTACCCTGACGTATTTACCAAGGAAAAATAAAAAACACATGACCACACACACACACTCACACACAAAAAACCTTTTACATAACTATTTGTAGCACATATATATATATTAGATGAAGTCTCGCTCTGTCACCAGACTGGAGTGTAGTGGCACGATATTGGCTCACTGCAACCTCCGACTCCCTGGTTCAAGCGATTCTCTTGCCTCAGCCTCCTGAGTAGCTGGGATTACAGACACATGCCACCATGCCCAGCTAATTTTTGTATTTTTAGTAGAGACGGGGTTTCACCATGTTGGCCAGGATAGCCTTGATCTCCTGACGTAGTGATCCATCCTCCTCGGCCTCCCAAAGCATGTATATATTTTTGGTAATCCCCAAACTGGAAGAAGTTGTGGTATATCTATACAACAGTATGCTATTTAGCAACAACAGAAAACAAACTTCTGAAATACCAGGTGATACAAATTTCATTTTTGTCACTATATAATTTATATGTTCTATGTATATGTAATTTTAGAAAATAAAAATTTAATATATAATGATAGAACCAAATCTATGGTTGCCTGGGAGCGTTGACTAGGAAGTAGTAGAAAGGAATATTTATTGTTGATGGATATGTCCTATATCTTGATTTGGTTAGTGATTACTGATTGTATATGCTTTAAAAATTCATTCAATTGCAGACATGTAGTTTTCTTTGTGTATGTAAAGTATAAAGTTGATTTCCAAGAATAAAAGCAAAATCTAGGCTATTGCTACCATTCTAGTATGAAATAAAGAGCCTTTAACAAATTACTTAATTTGTATGAGATAATCATAAACTATAAAAGAAGAATTTAGACTAATGATTGATAAGGTTATTTCAGCATAAATTTAAAATACCATCTTGGGTAGTGCAAATATTTTTAAATTAATACATCATGAGACACTAGGCAAAGTAGATGTTATAATACAGAGTATGTTCTGTAGAAAAGAAAACCATGTGCATATCACGCAGGTTTGTTACATATGTATACATGTGCCATGTTGGTGTGCTGCACCCATTAACTTGTCATTTACATTAGGTATATCTCCTAATGCTATCCCTCCCCCCTCCCTCCCCACAATAGGACCCCGTGTGTGATGCTTCCCTTCCTGTGTCCAAGTGATCTCATTGTTCAATTCCCACCTATGAGTGAGAACATGTGGTGTTTGGTTTGCTGTTCTTGCGACAGTTTGCTGAGAATGATGGCTTCCAGCTGCATCCATGTCCCTACAAAGGAAACGAACTCATCCTTTTTTATGACTGCATAGTATTCCATGGTGTATATGTGCCACATTAGAACTTAAAGTATAATTTTTTTTAAAAAGTGCTATAAATAAAGCACTCAAATTTGCAAAAAAAGAAAAAAAAGAAAACCAGTAACAGAAAAAGTAAGATGATTTGTCTCAGATATATACTTAAATGTGAAAAAAAATCCTGAGAAATGAAGGTAACAGATTAACAACGGCATATTTCTAAGTCTTTATGTTGAAGGTTGAGGTTCCAAGTCAGAAACCAATACATGATGGCACAGTAAACAGTAATACTGGAAGAAGAGGGAGAAAAAGACATGTTTGTATTATCAAGGACTTTCTCATTTGATGCCCATATAATAATAACTAAACCAGCCTCATGCAAATTACTTCAGACCCATAATCTACAATGTTGTTTTTACTTAAAAATAATATATTTGTCATTACAAAGTCTAAACATAAGCATAATTATGATTATAGAGTTATAATTAATATATTTTATCACACTATTTTATGTTCACATTGCATATTTTACTGGACAATTGTCATATATCACTAAATTGTTTTTCAGTTAAAATGTTTACTCTAAGAAAGTCAACAAGAAAATATCTGATATAACATATCAAATAAAATATTTAATATTCAAAAATATTTGATATTGGGAATGTGTTTATTAGTAAATGTATGTTTTTTTTTTACTTTTTAACACTCCTTTAAAATATTTTAATATCAGAAATATAATAATTTAATGTATGTTCCATTTCACTCTTTCAGTATTCTGGTTATTATTAGGCTAGACTGGCAAGGACATATTTGTTAAGTTATTGCCATCTACATTGCAGACTATGATGTATACGCTTTTCTGAAGAAAATGATTATCATGAGTTTCATGAAATTCTGGTGATCTTAGACATTTTTTGGTTGAAACCTTTTTTGTCTTTTCATTTGTCACTGTTAATTGTAAGTTTTGTACCAAAGAAAGAATAGTGCACTATTTTTCTAGTCTTCTCTGTTTTTTTGTTTGTTTGTTTGTTTGTTTGTTTTTTGACATTACTTATTAGGTCTGCCATTTAGACAATAAGAAAAATAATGGCTAAGCTTTTTATACTTGGAAGTTATTTTCATGTACATTCAGCACTGTCTATTAAAAGTCTGACCAATGTCGTTTGGGTAAAATAATGAATTCTTCGTGGTAAAATAATTGAAGCGTTACAAAGAGCACACACATATGAAATACATTACCATTAATTCCATTCTTATTTCCAAAGTTCACATTCATTTGGGAGATATTTATTAGAATGATGTATGTGTTTAATTTCATCCAAATTTGCACTACAAGAAGTTTGAAATCCTTACAATACTTTGAGAATAATAATCCTGCAAATTAATTTTGATATCCAGTAAAACCTCAGGCTTTAGAGAATGGAAATATTTCAATTATTTGATTTATGTTATTGAAGTGGGTCTACTTTAATTTCTTTTTGGGTATGTGTATCTTCATCACATCATTGGAAACACAAAGCACCTTGCTATTCCATCACTTTGGCAGCTTCATCAGCTTATTGTAATGTACATTTTCAGTCAACAGTCACTAGAGATCGATGTGTGAAACAACAAGGGTGTCTTATGATTGCAAACCTGTTCTCTTGATTATCATTGCTTCACTTTTTTCTGTAAGAAGGAAATTATGAATAACATTTTTGTCACTAAATAAGTGATTTATCGCCAGAGGAATCCTGTTTCAAGTCTTGGTCTGAACAGTGTACACAACTTCTATGTTGCCAAATCCTATGCTCTGCCAACGTTTTCTCTGTTGGACAAACGCCTGTATCAAACAAACTAGTGCATTTTAATTTAATTTAAGCTCCTTCAAGTTACTTTTGACAGATCACTCATTTGTTTAAAGGTGTCAAGAGTTTCATATATAGATTCGTAAGTCTTGGCATCGCCTTCTGGCAGAGGCAGCTGTGTGTTGAGAAAAGGTATGTGTTGGCCGGGAGCGGTGGCTCATGCCTGTAATCCCAGCACTTTGGGATGCTGAGATGGGTGGATCACCTGAGGTCAGGAGTTTGAGCCCAGGATGACCAACATGGAGAAACCCTGACTCTACTAAAAAAAAAAGAAAAAAAAAAATACAACCCGGACATGGTGGCACATGCCTGTAATCCCAGGTACTCCAGAGACTGAGGCAAGAGAATCGCTTGAACCTGGAAGACGGAGGTTGTGGTGAGCGGAGATCGCGCCATTGCACTCCAGCCTGGGCAACAAGAGTGAAACTCCGTCTCAAAAAGGAAAGAAAAGGTCTGTGTCTCCTTTCATGGTATACATTTGGCTCAAAATACTGAACCAACAAAGGTACCTTATTTCTTGATCTTTGTGTCTAAAGAGGGTGACTTGTTCTTACTATGAAAACTAAGCATCAGAAATGTTTATCATCCATCTTTAGATGGTAAAGTGTGTACACAATTTCTTTATTCATTTTTCTGTCCACTGGATGTTAATAAAAATTCAGAAGCCATATATTAAAGATATCAGAAATTCCGAAAATCTCCATTCCCCAGAAACTGCGTAAGGAAGGGCCCACAAGGCTGCCATATCATCCCCAGAATAGGAGAAACACCTTCTTTTTTACTGTAGTTAAGGGAAAAGTAAATTCTGTTACACGACGTCACAAAAAAAGTGATTAGAGATTATCAAAATTTTGTTTTAATTAATCTAATACAATATACAAACTATGTAATATTACTCTTATCAGTATTACTACTATTACTATAACTCAGTCAACAATAACTTGGGGTTTCTTGGCCGTATTTTTAATACTCTAAGTACCTACACTTTATTAAATCTTGCACATATTTGGCAATCTAAGAGAATCTCTTATTAATTCATACTCCATTAATATAAAGACCAACTTCTTTGGCAGGTTGGGGCTAACATTTAATTTTGGAAAATTAAAAAATAACATTTTTCAAATGGCTTGCTAGGAAAATAATATAAAATAGCATAGGTATATTTAAATCAGTTACAAAAACAAAATATTTGGAGAATTTCAGCAGTATATCATACAGAATATAGAGAAGCCAAATTCTGATATTAGCTGTGACTAATGTTAGAATTTGCATACAAATTTTAAGCTCTTCTGTTGAATTTTAGCTCTTCTGTTGTCAGCTACATGACAAACCAAGACCTTCAATTTGTGTCTTTTGTTATGCAAAACATAAATATATTAATTGTCCCTTCCTATGAAATGCAGTTGTGAAAATTAATAGCTATAATTTATTTAAAGTGTTTACCACAGTGCCTTATACACATTAATAATTCATAAATATCATTATCTTTTATTGCTGATAGTAATTTGTATACAAATAGGTAATATAATTTTAAAGTAACAGTTAACTACTTAAAGCAGTGAATTTCTCCTTGGTAACGTTTCATTAATAGTTTAATTCTGATGGTAGTAAACCTTTATCTCTTTAAGTTTCCACAAGCTAATTACCCTAAAAGAGTTTTTTAAACTAACATTTACTAAAATTCAACATGCTTCTGAATTTATTATATCTATCTATATAATACATACATAAACACATATACATATGTACTTTTTGGGATTTCAATTCCACTTAGAATAATTTCTTTGGGGTATGTAACAAATGACAGAGATAATATACTAAAGTTGATGAGATAACTTGGTGAGAAAGTATATTAAATTTAATAAGGAGTATAATTATTTTTATATGCCAAAAGATACAATGGGAAATAGAAATTATCAGTTTAGGTAATTGATCTGGAATAGGTGGAAGAAGAAATAATATTGGAGGTAAACATTTTTTTGAGAAACATTAACACGTGTAAAAAATGAGCAAATAAATTGAGATGTAGACATGTATATTTATAGGTAGATGTTTTATATTTAATGTTTTTAAATAACAGAGAAAACCTATGCAACAAATTTATTTCCATCAATAAATAGAAATGTTGGCATTGCAAATACATCTGCAGCAAATTCATGAACAATCTGCTTTGAAGATGTTATCTTTCTTGAAGTATTTATTGAAACATCACAAGGTTGGTCCCACCTTTACTTTTATATCCTGTTCTATATGTAAGAAGAAAAAACAATGAACAATGATCTATATTTTGTAGGCAAATTCTTCTCCCAAACCCTTCAGTCATAATGGAATGCTCTTTGTGTCTCCAGATTAAATATTAGAAAATAGAAGTCAGAAAAAGCAATTTGTTTACCCAGTCATGATTAATATAATGAATTATTTTTCAAGAATTATCAACATATTTTCTTCTTGTAGGTATCTTTTTAGAATACTTCTAGCACTGTTTGTTTAAAAGGCTTTTCTTACTCCAATAAATTTGCCTTGGTGTTTTTGTTGAAAGACATTGATGTGTGTCCTGTATATGTGTGTGTGTGTGTGTGTGTGTGTGTGTGTGTGTAGATCTAATTTTTTCCACTATTTCTCTGCATTAATGTGGATTGAATGTTTTATATTGCTTGATTTCTCCCTCTGGGGTGACTTATTGGTTACATACTTTTATTATTATTATTATTTAGTTATGGGGTACATGTGTAGGATATTGCACAGGTAGGTAAATGTGTGCCATGTGGTTTGCTGCACCTGTCAATCCATTGCCTAGGTATTAAGCCCAACATGCATTAGCTATTTTACCTAATGCTCTCCCTCCCCCAACCCACCCCCACGATGGGCCCCAGTGAGTGTTGTTCCCCTCTCTGTGTCCATGTGTTCTCATTGTTCAGCTTCTACTTGTAAGTGAGAACATGTGGTTTTTTGTTTTCTGTTCCTGCATTAGCTTGCTGAGAATAATAGCTTCCAGTTTCATCCATGTTCCTGCAGAGAACACGATCTCATTCATATTTATGGCTGCATAGAATCCCATGGTGTACATGTACCACATTTTCTTTATCCAGTGGCTCGTTGATGGGCATTTGGGTTGATTCCATGTCTTTGCTATTAGGAATAGTGCTGCAATGAACATATGCTTAAGGTTACCTTAATAATGAAAACTAGTGTTACTAACTTACCAATAAGAATGCAAGCTAACATTTTAGCTCTACTTTCCACTCACTGGACTTGTGTGCTGCTCTTGCTGGATATTTAATATATATACTTTATATATATAATACATATACTTTATATATATTATATATGGTATTTCTAAGATATTATTGTTTTATATATCAGTATGTATTTATATTTACCCTCATAGCTAACCTTTCCATTTCTCTTGATTCTTTGATCTCAGAATAAACTCTCTTCTAAATTTATTTTCATCTTTCTGAATAATAGTTTGATATTTTGCAGTTCTGATACAGTTCTGATAACAATTCTTACAGTTTTTGCCTATTTCTGTGAATATATTATTAAGGTCCACACAATTATACATGAGCAGGGATTTTCTTTCAGTTCTTTGAAGATAACATTTTATTGCCTTTTGGTCTGCATTGTTTTGTTTTGTTTTGCTTTGTTTTGAGATGGAGTCTTGCTCTGTCACCCAGCCTAGAGTGCAGTGACATGATCTTGGTTCACTGCAACCTCCACCTCCTGGGTTCAAGCAGTTCTCCTGCCTCAGCCTCCCCATTAGATGGGACCATAGTCATGTGCCACCATGCCCTGCTAATTTTTTGTATTTTTAGTAGAGAAGCAGTTTCATCGTGTTAGTCAGGTCTCGATCTCCTGACCTCGTGATCTGCCCACCTCGGCCTCCCAAAGTGCTGGGATTATAGACGTGAGCTACCGTGCCTGGCCTGGTCTGCATTGTTTTTATTGAGAAATAATCTCTCTTTTTCTTTGTCCCGTTAAAGGTAATCTGTCTTTTTTGTTTGTTTGTTTGCTGTTTTGAAGTTATTCTCTCTTTTTTTTTTTTTTTTTTTTTGATGTTCAAAGATTTGCTATGATGTACCTCAATGCTATTTCTTTTTTTTTCTTTTTCTTTTTTTTTTTTTTTTTGAGAGAGAGTCTCGCTCTGTCGCCCAGGCTGGAGTGCAGTGGCCGGATCTCAGCTCACTGCAAGCTCCGCCTCCCGGGTTCACACCATTCTCCTGCCTCAGCCTCCCGAGTAGCTGGGACTACAGGCGCCCGCCACCTCGCCCGGCTAGTTTTTTGTATTTTTTAGTAGAGATGGGGTTTCACCGTGTTAGCCAGGATGGTCTCGATCTCCTGACCTCGTGATCCGCCCGTCTCGGCCTCCCAAAGTGCTGGGATTACAGGCTTGAGCCACCGCGCCCGGCCTGCTATTTCTTTTATATTACTTGAGTTTATGGGGCTTGTGCTTTTTCTGTGGCTAGCCCCACCATTTGTACAAGAAAATTTTCAGTCAGTATCTTTTCATGTATTTCTCCACCCTAATCATTCCATTATCTTTTTCTGGAATTTCAACAAAAATTATTCTAGATGTTCTCATTTTGTTTTGTAAATTATGTACATCTTCTTTTTCATTTTATATACAGTTTTATATCCATAATTTATCTTGTATATTTTCTTATCATCCATTTTCTGCTTATCTAATAATCTTTGTGTTTAGTTGCTCTTAATCATGTTCAAATGGGATCTTAATTTTAGATATTGTATTTTTGAACGCTAAAATTACCATTTTGTTGCTTTTTGTAAGTGATAGTTTACTCTGAAAAATTATCAGTCTGTCTATATCTTTGAACCTAATAAATAATTGTTAAATATTCTCATTATAGTATTTCTATTAACTATTTCCATTCTGAGTCTATTTCTATTTTTAGTTTATTTACCTTGGTTTGACAACATGATTGTTGTCTCCCAAGTGCCATGATTTAACAAATTATAGAAATAACTTGAAGCCTGAAGTAATACTATCTTCCTTCAGAAGGGATTTATATTTTTTTCAGGAATATGGAAAAAATCTGCAATCATGCATCACATCAATCATAATTCAGAAATTAAGAGACTAAAATATGAGTCCTTGTCAAGCCATAGAGTTTCCTGATTCACACTTCTTCCTGGATGTAGCACTTTGGGCCCACGGAGGCTTTATACTGTTATACCCTTTGGCAGTTTCTACACTCAGAATTTTACTCCTACTCTCACACTCTGCTCAGCTCTGCAGCCTGTTGGCAACTTTTTCCAAAATAGATAGATAGATGCCTTAAAGGATATATGATCCCAAAAGTTAAACTTAGGTTTGCACTTTTAATTTCCTTCCTCTCCTGGATCATAGAACCATAAATCTTCACTCTCTCATTAGCTATTTTATGCCTTTAAGCTTTTTTTTTAAACTCTCTTGGTCTCTCTTAAATTTTTCCCTCAATTTCCCACTGTTAGTGGTAGTTCAACCACCAACCTATCTCTTCTTATTAAAGAAGTTGTCTTTCTTCTTGTACTTACCACCACATCCATGAAAGGAGAAAAGCCCTCAGGAAAAAGATGGGTGAATGAGTAGTTCACTGACTGTATTAGTTTCCTAGTACTGTCATAACCATGTACCATAAATTGAGTAGGTTAAAACAAAAAGATTTATTCTCTCCAGGTTCTGAAAGTCAGAATCTGATAGTTAGCCTACCAGCAGGGCCATGCCATTTCTAAAGGTTTATGAAAGAATCTTTCTTTGCCTCTTCAGTTTATGGTAGTCCCAGGAGCTCTTTGGCTTATGGCTGCATAACTCCAGTCTCTGCCTCTGTGTTCACATGGTCTACTTTTCAGTGTGAATTGTTTTTGTGTGTTTTCTCTTTTTCTTATAACAACAATGGTATGACCTCATCTTAACTAGTGACATCTGCTGAGACCCTGTTTCCAAAGTCTGAAGTTCTGCTGGATGTGAATTTTGGGAGACACTATTCCATGTGTTAAATTTAGTCTGTTTCTTTTCTTACCAGGATTCTGTCCCTTTCTGGTTTTATCTAATTTGGTTGTTCTCTAGTGCCTTAAAATAGTTGCTTTTATATTGATTCCATTTTTCATTATTGTTATTAAGTGAACGGTTTGTCTAATGCAAGCTACTTTGTCATGAATAGAACCAGACTTCCCCCTCTAGTTTTCTTTTTCTTAGTGCTCTTGAGAGCAGCCTGCAGTTGTTGTCATCCATCAGCTTTGTTCCCTAGAGTATGTTGTACAATGTTATACAGGTAATGAAAACTCAAATAGTATTATATTAAGTGCATTCATGCATATGTTTACTACTAAAGTAAAATATTATATTGCAATGGTATGCTTGTAACTTTGTCTACTACAAAGCTGAGTGTGTTTTTGTATACACAATGCCTGATTCAGCATGTGATGTATACTAGAAACTCCAAAAATATGTATTTAATAAACAAGTTTATAGTTGAATGAATATGGAGGAAAGGAAAGAATTGCCATGATTGTTGTATTACAAAGACATAAGGAACCTACTCAGATGTATAAAAGCCAGAAGAAAGCAAATGAATGAAGTTTGAATCTGATTTTGGTATAACTAATCGTTTTAATGAAAATAGCTAAATTTAGTAAACATCAGTTAATGTGCCAGATAACATGGTAATTACATTATATATTGTATATTTTAAATTTCAAGTTAACTTTATGAGATATCATTCTTAGCTCCTTTATCTGTTGATGAACTGACTCCTAGCAAGACCATTCTGCTTCAGGTGACTCAGCTAACTGCTACTTGGGACTCTTACTGTAGAAACTGTACTCAGTTTTCTCCCATGGTTTTGATTTAATTTTTAAATCAGTTAAATTTTCTCAACCATTTTAACATACAAACCCTTTCAGGGATCAATTGATTCAGTAAATTGATAAATATAACCAAATTTGCATGAGAATAATCAGGCTCAGGGTTTGACTTGTGAATGATGCTATTTTTGGCTTTTATGAACAAGTCTGAGAGGTTTGCAATTTAGGTTTACTAAATTGGTCTGTTCACTAAATGTAAAAGAGAGACAGAATAAACATGTCAAAAGCTGAGCTTAGCTGGAGCGCTGATCTGACAGATGTCACAGTAGCGATTAAGAGAACATGTCAAAATGAAAACAACAGTCAAGCCGTTAATCACTTACAGCAAGAGGATAAATACAGAAAGCACCAACTCCCGCAATGTTCCATTTTCCCCATGGAAAGGTGCCAAGTGAGTGTCAACTGTATCACAACAGATGAGAGGTGCATTGTCTCATGAGAGCTGAGTGAGTCCTGAACAAAAGACTCTCAATATTTTATGGACCCAGGGGCTAGAGGGAGAGTAAAGGTGAAGCGTTAGAGGTGGAAAACTAATGAAAACTAAGTTCAGGTGAGGAAAAGTATTTTCGGCCTCTCTCCTTCCCCTCTGTAAGCAAGTCTCAGTAGAGGTGCCTAAGGAAGTCCTCAGGGAGAGCCCCTTATAAAGAAGCCTCCAGTGGAGTCAACTGGTCTAGAAATGCAGCAGTGAGTAAAGCATGGCCAGCAAGGAGGCCAGAGTCTTGGCTGCAACTCCCTTCAGAGGCTACAATGCACTCTTTGTGTACCATACTTGGTGTGGGGAGGGTAGTTTCCTCTGTGAGGCCTGAGAGGTACAGTCTTTGTAATTGCCTATCGTCTGGCCTAATACAACAACACACAAGGGATTTCGGCCTAGAGTTGGACTACTTAATTTTGTCATCATTTAAAGAGAAATAATCTACAACTATGTTAAAGTTCTTTCTGCTGTAGGAAATATATTCTTTAATAAAGCTTATCTGTTACACATATAGAATGCCAACTAAAATAGTTCAGCTGTTATTCACATATTTGGGGTTGAAAGACTGATAGTGCACATGCAATTTTCCTGGAGTAATGGAAGAGCTACATGGCCCTGCAGTGAAAAGTACTTGAAAAATTTTGCATAGAGCCATAATCACAATGCAGAACTCTGCAAACATTAGAATTATAGAATGATACACACATTTTAGATAAGATCTCAGTAAACATTCTATTTTTATTTCTGACATTCTATTGAAAACAATGGCTTGTCAGTTTTGTTGAAAACAGTGAAAATAGCCTCAAATGAATGCTTATGTGACAAAGTGTTCAATTGTCCTCTGAGTCATGCCCTTTGACCATTAATTATATACATATATATATCTATATACATATGAAACGGAAATATTTAAGATTCATGTTTTTTAGGTTTAACAAATACTAGCCTACCACAATGCCATTATATATTCAGTAATACACACAAAATTTAACAAGGAATTCTTTTGCTTCCAGTAAAGGGATTACTCACATGTTTTACTAGTAAATCCACCATTGGATAACTTTCTGTTGAGAAATCTGGGGCTATATCTTCCACCTCCAGTTTCTCAATTCTCCCCAATTTGTGTTTATGAAAAGGCTTATAGATATTGACCAAGGATCTCCCAGGTATCTCAACCTCACCCATCAACCATCAATCCTAGTCATTACTTTTAGAATGTACTTCTTTATATAGTTGAAAATGCAATGGGTTTGTTATTTGCGAAACACTGAAAAAGGAGTTTCCAAATCGATGCTAACCAAACTTATATGTATTTTAGAAGACTTTTAGAAAGCAGCATCTAGAAATAAAATGACATAGAAGCTTTATTTAAATGGCTCTACAATGCGTTCTAATATTGAATCTTGTGACCACACAGGTATGTTAATTTTATTTATTAATACTTAACTCTATTGAAGATATCTGTGGCAGAAGGGTTTACATTTGTTTGAACTATTTTGGGGGTCACTGAAAAATATTTGGGGTGTGTGTGTGTGTGCATTCGCATGCGTGTGTGTGTGTGTGTCTGGGTGTTTAACTTTATCAGACTATTAGAATAACTCCAGGAAATCGGGACATTTACATAATAGAAAGATAAAATATTTTACTGAAGATTCCTCAGAGTATCCAGTTTAATTCTACTTTATTCCCTTCATTTTTGTTTATGAATTAATTGTTCAACTTTCCTTATTCCATATACAATTTGGATCATGAATTAATGATTCACAAGAGTTTAAGTAGTTATTTAGAAAATCAAAACACCTCTTCCCCCTCATTACCTTCATTACTCAATGGTTTCTGCTTCACTATTTGGTGCTATGATTTGAACGTCCTTTCCGAAGCTCATGTTGAAATTTAATTGCCATTGTGATGGTATTGATGGGAGCGGCAGCTCATCTGGAGCAGCCTCTGCAAAGATGCCAGCTGCATCAGGGGAGTCGCCACCGGGGCTGTGTGCTCCATGGGTTGGGCAGAAGACAAGAACAGGCGGGAGCCCCACCCCCTTCCAAGTTGGTGGGGTGGGAGCCCCGGCCTCCAGTATATAGCTGCAGCCGCCAGGCCCCGGCTGCAGACCCAGGCATCCCTGCACTCTTGCAGCTGGGAAGACCGCTATCCCTGTTGGCTTGGAAGTGCCTGTTTCCACTGCCTGGCCTCTCCCACTCCTGATTCCCACTCCGATTTTGTACCAAAGTTGAGGCCAAGCTTGGGTGCTTTCATGAGCCTTCTAGGTGTGCGCATGCTCCAACCGATGCTGGCACGTCAATCCTCCTCTGCCTTAGCCCCCTCCAGACTTTGGGTGCAGATGAGCACTAGAGGAAGGTCAAGGAGAGGCTTAGCGCAGTTCGGCATGGTCCATGAGGCACTTCTTAACACAAATAGTATTGGTGCTGTGTACGACATGTTGATGGTGGCAGGAGACAGGTTCCTAGGCAGAGAGGAACGGTCCAGATGAAGCTCCACCTTCGAGCCAGGGACAGCCTGAAGCCCGGGAACCAGGCTGTCAGTTATATGTGGAGTCTGAAGCTCCAAAAGAGAACTTATGGTGCCTTTTTTTGGATCCGTCCATGGCCACCTATAGACCAATCACCAAGCACTTTGGGCCACCCACGGCCAATTAGCGGCCCTGACCCACACACACTCAGCCAGACTCAGTCAGATGTTGGGACAACCTGCGGACCTGCTTGCAGATAGGAGCTATGCAGCTATGCACTCCAGGTCTACTCTCAGCTGGGGACTGCAGATGTCAGGATGACCTGCCTGCCAATAGGAGCTACCCACTGTGGGTCTCCTCTCCACTGAGAACTGGACACTTATTGAGACAACCTGCCTGCAGAAAGGAGCCACCCACTTTGGGTCTGCTGAGGGCTGTCCTGCTGCTCATTGAAGCTCCTCTCCACCTTGTTTACCCTTCAGTTGTCCACATACCTGATTCTTCCTCGACATGGGACAAGAACTTGGGACCTGCTGAATGGCAGGACTGAAAGAGCTGTAACACAAACAAGGCTGAACTCCCCCATGCTTTCCTGCTGCATTGTGGTTAGTGAGAAGGAGAGAAGAGCTGTGGCTCTTCGGGGAACCCAGACCTAGGGGTTCCCAGGGCTTGGGCTGTGACATCCTCTTTGGGGCTCTGCAGTTCCTTGCATCTCCAAGCTTCCAGGCACCACCACATCCCTCTAATTCAGACATGGGTGCTCACAGTGGAAGTTGTGTGCTGTACATCTGGTCTAGCCACAGCCTCAAATGGAGCTGGCATCTGTGCCAGCACCTGGAGCTGCCAACCCTGCTGTAGCAGACAGCTTTCCTGGCTATGCTCAGTGCCTGGAGCCCACACTCAATTGTCTACACACCCCTTGTTGCTCCACGCCTGGGTTGTCCTTGGCAGGTGTGAGATCCAGGCTGGTAGCACAACCCGAGCGCAGCCTGTCAGGCTGAGTGGGTGGAACAAGCCCAGCAGAAGAAAGCAAAACTCAGACAGAAGGTGCCTCTGACCACAGAGGTTTCTGGCTGGTGAAACGACACCCCAAGGATCCTATGACAGTATTAAATGATAGGGCCTTTATCAAATGATTAGGCTATAAGAGATCTGCACTCATGAATGGAATAATTCTATTATTGTGGGAGTGGGTTAGTTGTTGCTGGACTAGGTTCTTAATAAAGGAATTAGCTCTCCAGGTGCTGTGGCTCAAACCTGTAATCCCAGCACTTTGGAAAGCTGAGGTGGGAGGATCACTTGACCCCGGTGTTTTAAACCAGCCTGAGCAACATAGTGAGACCCCATCTTTACAAAAAATTTAAAAACTAGTCAGCTCTGTGGCTTGTACCTGTGCCTCAGGAGGCTGAGGTGGGAGAATTGCTTGAGCCCAGGAGGTCAGGACTGCAGTGAGTCGTGACTATACCACTGCAATCCAGCCTGAGTAAAAGAGTGAGACGCTGACTCAAAAAAAAAAAAAAAAAAAGTGTCATACTCACTTGTCTCTGGTAGGTTTGCTTGCCCTTCGACTTTCTGCTTTCTATCCTGTGATGATGTAGCACAAAGGTCCTCACAGGATGCTGGCGCTATGCTCTTGATTTCCTAACCTGCAGAATTTTGATTCAAATAAACTTAAATTGTCTCCAAATTACCCAGTCTCTGGGATTCTGTTACAGTAGCAGAACACAGACAAAGACATTTGGTCAAATTAAATTTAAGTATTTGGGCATGTACTGAAGTAGCCAACTAATTTGTTCTGTCCTTTCCAACATAACGTCTGTTGTCCAAATCTAGTATCATCCTCCCTAATATATCTTTCACTCATTTTTTTTTATTTTCAAAATTATTTTGACTACCACATGTACCTAAACATTAACTTTTTAAGAGGGGTTGTTGATTTTTATATGAATGTGCTAAAAAGCAATTCATGGCATGAACACAAACATAAGTAAAACACATTGTGGAAGATCTTCCACACTTTAAGTGCTCAGGTTATGATAAATGAGAAGAGTAATATAAGATTTTTGTTGATGTTGACTATTAGTGGGTTCATTTCATTATACTATACAGAGTTCTGAAATAGATGATAAAATTCTCATTCTATGAAACATCCTGTCTCTGAGGTAGGGTATTAGGAACTGTGGCAAAATGAGCAAAGATGGAGACTTGTTCAGTTTAATTCAACAAATATTTGTTTAACTCTTATGAACAATGTGTGTGCCAGAAGAGTGTTTGGAAGAGCCAAAGTTGAACAAATCAAATCCCTGCCCTTCAGTACTCACAATCACATGGGGGAAGTGAATTTAAGCTATATATATTCTCATATTTCTGAAATCAGCATGCATCTTAAAATTAACACCATGTCAAAATGTAATTGGCAGAACTTTTACTTTTTTAGTGTTACAAAAATAATGGAATAACTTACTCTCCATTACAATGAAATTTAGATTTGTTAAAATGTGGTGGTTTTACATAAGACAGAACAAAGACAATGCTAAAATAAAGAGATTAAAAAATCCTTTTTGGGGTATTTATTTGGCAATTTATTTTCATTTCTCAACTTTTACTTTAGTTTCAGTGGTAAGTGTGCAAGTTTGTTATATAGGTATAATGTGTGATACTGAAGTTTGGGGTACAAATTATCCCATCACCCAAGTAGTGAGCATAGTACCCAACAGATTTTCAACCCTTGCTTCGCTCCCCATTCTAGTAAGCCCGTGTTTATTGTTCTCATCTTTACGTCCATGAATAACTAATGTTTAGCTCCCACTTTTAAGTGAAAACATGAAGTATTTGGCTTTCTGTTCCTACATTAATCCTGCTTAGGATTATGGCCTCCAGCTGTGTCCATGTTGCTGCAAATAACATGATTTTATTCTTTTTATGGTGGCATAGTATTTCATGGTGTACATATGCTACATTTTTAAATCCAATCCACCATTGTTGTGTACCTAGGTTAATTCCCTGTCTTTGCTATTGTAAACTGTATTGTGATGAACATATGAGTTTATGTGTCTCTTTGGTAGCATGATTTGTTTCCTTTTGAATATATACCCAGTAATGTGATTGCTAGGTCTAATAGTAGTTCTGTTTTAAGTTCTTTGATAAATCTTCAAACAGCTTTCCACAGTGTCTGGAATAAGTTACATTCCCATCCCAATAGTGTATAAGCATTTCCTTTTCTCTGTAACCTTTCCAACATCTGTTATTTTTTGACTTTTTAGTAGTAGTGATTCCACTGATGTGAGATGATATCTCATTATACCTTTGATTTGCATTTCTCTGATGATTATTTATGATGAGCACTTTTGCATATGTTTGTTGGCCACTTTTATGTCTTGTTTTGAGAAGTGTCTGTTCATGTTCTTTGCTCATTTTTTTAATGGGGTTGATTTTTTTTTTCTTGTTGATTTAAGTTCCTTATATATACTTGATATGAGACCTTTGTTGGATGCATGGTTTACAAATAATTACCCCTGTTCTGTAGGTTGTCTGTTTACTCTGTTGATGTTTTTTTCACTATGCAGAAGCCCTTTAGTTTAATTAATTAATTAATTGTCAGTTTTTGTTTGGGTTACAATTGCTTTTTAAGACTTAGTCACAAATTCTTTCCCAAGGCCCATGTAAAAAAGTTGTTTCCAAGGTTTCCTTTCAGAATTTTTTTTTTCCAGAAACTCATTGCTCAGTAATAGAATTCTTATAATTTAAGATCTTATATTTAAATCTTTAATCTATTTTGAGTTAATTTTTGTATATGATGAAATAAAGGAATCCAATTTTATTCTTCTGCATATGGTTAGCTAGCTATCCCAGCATAATTTAGTGAGTAAGGAGTATTTCCCCCATTGTTTGTTATTGTCAATTTAGTTGAAGATTCAAAGGCTATAGGGGTACAGCTTTATTTCCAACTTTTAACCATTTCTTAATTGACTGCATGGTCCAATAAGAAGTATAACAAAAATAATTGATATGTGTTTTTACTAGTACTTTGTTCATAACTAGTACATAGTTATGGTTATTCTCTTCTATAATATACTGGTAAATTAACATCATATAGCATAAATAATCATTTTTTTCCAAATCTGCTACTAATAATTGTCTCACAACATAAAGTGAGAGAAAATATTAAGATACAATATATAAATCCAGTAACTGTTTCCTAAGTGCTTCTGACACCTATTTTTAATATTCTCTGCTCTGGTTACATTTCGAACCGTATAACCGAATCGAAAGTCTTTGTCAGTTCTTCTTTTTTCCTATTTTGGAAAGAAAATAAAAATAAATATACATATGAAACATATACTATAATTACATAGATTTACATATGTATATTATGGGTATCTATGTTATGCTTATGTATATATGAACGTATCTATATATGTATATTTCAATGTTGATTTCCCTTCAAAGTCAAAAATGTGGATATGAAAACAATATAGAACACATATGGAAATCTACTTTCTGTGCCAAAATTAATGAATGGATTCCAGACAGATAGTTGTCACCTCTTGCAGTATTGATAACAACTGCTCTTCTTTGTAAAGTCCAATTATAAGTCAGTTTATTTTTCCTGTCTCCAAGATCTAATAATAAAAAACAATATGCATCACTAATATAGTGCAAATAATGAACTTTAAACAGTTCTTTTAAAGTTTCTATCTTAATCTTCTACATATTTTCTCAAGCAATTAAAAACTATCTTTTCAAGTCACAGTTTAATCATATTTCTTAAGTATATCTAATTTTACCTAAATTCAAAGACATGTGATTAAAAAAAGTCATAGCAAAAGCTTACATTAAAACTTATCTTTTTAATATTATATACAGTTTTTGTTATTTTAAATTTAGAAAAAGTTATGCTTTACACTTATTTTGCAACTCTGTCAAAATCATAGATGATTTCTACTATGTCAGGATAAAAATGGAAAACGTATTTTTAATACCTGTTTTTTTTGTTTGTTTTTTATTTTTTTGAGACGGAGTTCCAGCCTTGTTGCCCAGGCTGGAGTGCATTGGCACGATCTTGGCTCATTGCAACCTCTGCCTCCTGGGTTCAAGCGATTCTCCTGCCTCAGCCTCCCAAGTAGCTGGAATTACAGGCATGCACCACCACATCTGGCTAATTTTGTGTTTTTAGTAGAGGCACAGTTTCTCCTTGTTGGTCAGGCTGGTCTCGAACTCCTGACCTCAGGAGATCTGCCGGCCTTGGCCGCCCAAAGTGCTGGGATTACAGGCGTGAGCCACCTCGACCGGCTTTTTAATACATTTTAAGGGAAAAGGTATTATTTTAGCCTCCTAATTTCCAGCTTTCTCCAGAAAAAAAAAAAAAAAAAAAAAGCTTTAGATTAAAAAAAACCCCAAACCAAAAACTTCTGTCACTAATTTTCTTCTACTGAGTAAGCTAGAATGTGGGAAACTATTAAAGAAAATCACATAAAACTTCAGTCATTTTCTAAAGCATGCAACAAATAATACAGTACTCTAAATCTAAACCTAAAGTGGAAATAAATACTTCAACTGCATCTCAGCATGATATTCAAATCTCTTGCTCCTATTTTACACACACACACAAACACAGATATATAGATATACATATAAAATATGTACATATATAAATGTATGTACATGTAATTTATAATTATTTGAATAATAGTTAAATCAAGGTTAGAAAGAGTGAAGAACAAAATCAATATAATACCTTTTTGTGTTAATGCTTCTGACTTTAAAAATAAGATATAAATTATCAGAGATATATTCATTGTGACATTACTTTCTTATTTATTAAACTAATTAAATATGCTAAACCTTTCATGGCATAACCATTATAGTAATTCTTGCACATTTCAAAAGAAGATGATAATAGTTATTATGTTGGATTGTGAAATAATTGGACTGATTTCCAGAATCCACAGAAGACACTGAACTCATGTCATTTAATGATAAAATATAGCTATTGAAGATTTCTAATTATGAATTTGTCAGGTGGTGGGGAGACAAATGATCTGATTTTACTCTTAAAAAATGAAGGACCCACAATACAACATAAGTTTCTGGGGAATGTATTGCAGGTTTTTTTTTTTTATTATAGAAAATGTTGAATAATAGTGTGAATCCCTGTAGAGAGAAAAATGTTTTCTGACACCAGGAATATTTTATAAAAGAAGCAGGAAAATAATTTCCCTCAGGGTAGCCCAATGAAATACTAGAAATAACAGAAATAACAGAAATTTCATCTTACTCTCTGCCAAACAAGAATCAGCATTTATGATGCAATAAGCAAGAGCAAAGCACGTAATGTGTGGTGACAGTGTCTGCTTTGTGTGTGTATGTTTTTTTGTGTGTGTTTGTAAGCAAATGTGTGATAGAGAGAGATAAAAGACACCCAATAATTTTGTGAATAAGAATTTTAAGCAAATTTTCCTGTGCTCATTGCTGATTTCTCTTAACATTTCTTCATTATTAAAATTACAGAAGACAGCAGGTAGTTTAATAAAGTCACTTTGTTTATTCAAGAAAAATATGTTTTATATATGGGAAGATACAACATGACAAATTTCAAAACATACTCACATGACTCTTACACCTGACCATTTGAACTAATGATTCAAGAAATACTAGCCATTGACTGGGTACAGTGGCTCACGCCTGTAATCCCAGCACTTTGGGAGGCTGAGACTGACAGATCATGAGGACAGGCGTTTGAGACGAGCCAGGCCAACATGGTGAAACACCGTCTCTACTAAAAATATAAAAAATTAGCTGGGCGTGGTGGCAGGCACCTGTAATCACAGCTACTCGGAGGCTCAGGCAGGAGAATCACTTGAACCTGGGAGGCAGAGGTTCCAGTGAGCCGAGAAACCATGCCACTGCAATCCAGCCTGGGAAACAAGCGAGACTCCCTCTCAAAAAGAAAAACAAAAAGAAATACTGACCATCAAAATACATATGTGAACCATTCTTTCACTGGAGAAATATGATCCCGTTAGACACCGCTCCCCAAAGCGCCTTGTTTCTTGTATTAAACCTATGTAGGGTTTAAAATTTAACATGTAAATATCATTTTGGTAGTGGGATAATGCTATTTTCTCATTGATTTACAGAGTTTATGTTTTATTAATCTAAATGAATGTACAAAAACTATTTGACAAAATTCAACACTCATTTTTGATAAAAAATTATCAACAAGGTGATATTTGGAGAAAAATGCCCAAAAAACCTACAGCTAAAATCATATTTTATCTTGAAAGATTCAATGCTTTCCCCCTAAGTATGGGAACAAGAAAACAATGTTGCCTCTTACCACTTCTATTCAACATTTTACTGAAGGTTTTACTTAAGGTGATCAGTCAAAAAAGTTTATAAAGAAAATAAAACTATATTTGCAGATGACATGATCTTGTCTGTATAGAAAATCCTATGAAACCCACATAAAGAGCTATTCGAACTAAGAAAAAAAGGTCAGCAAAGTTGCAGGGTAAAAGGTTAACACACAAAAGTCAGTTCCTTTCTATACACTATCAATAAATCATCTAAAACTAGAATGAGAAAAAATAATTTATAATAACATAAAGAAGATAAAGCATTTGGGATGAAATAACAAAATGAGTTCAAAATTTATATCATGGCCAGGTGAGGGGGCTCATACCTGTAATCCCAGCACTTTAGGAGGCCAAGGTGTGTGGATCGCTTGAAGTCAGGAGTTCGAGATCAGCCTGACCAATATGGTGAAACCCCATCTCTAGTAAAAATACAAAAATAGTCAGGCATGGTGGTGGGTGCTTGTAACCCCAGCTACTTGGGAGGCAGAGGCATGAGAATCACTTGGACCGAGGAGGCAGAGGTTGCAGTGAGGCGAGATCACACCACTACACAGACAGAGAGACTCCATCTCAAAACACAAACAACACAACACAAAACAAAACATATATTCCGAAAACAACAAAACATTGTTCAAAGAAATTGAAGAAGCCCAAAATAAAAATTAAGGTATGTTCTTGGATCAAAGACTTATTGTTGTTGAGATGAAATTACTTCCCAAATTTTTCCACAGGTTCTATGTAATCTCTATAAAAGTTACAAAATAGATGCTTGTAACAACGTGTAATTTTAAGGAGCCCAGAATAGGCAAAACAATCTTGAAAAGAACAAAGTTGGAGAGTTGGAAGACTCACATTTCAGATTTCAAAAGTAACTACTTAGTTACATTAAACAAGTCAATATGCTACCAGCATAATGATAGGGATACAGATCAATGGAATAAAATTGAGAGTCTGGAAACAAACCTACACATTTATGGTTGGTGGATTTTTAATGAAAGTACTAAAACAATTCAAAGGGGAAAATAATAGTGTCTTCAGTAAATCAGTCTGGGACAACTGGCAACAAAAAATTAACATAGATCTAAACATAATAGCTAGCACTAGAAAACTCTTAGAAGAAAAAAAATATAGAAACATATCCCCATTACTTCAATCTAGGCAAAATCTTTTTACATATAATAACAAAAACAACAATGACAAAACTACAGTACTTCATTAAAGTTAAAAGTTCTCGTGATTCCAAGGTGCATCAGTCTGTTCTCATGCTGCTATGAAGAAATACCAGAGACCGGCTAATTTATAAAGAAAAGAGGTTTAAGTGACTCCAAGTTCTGCATGGCTGGGGAAGTCTCAGGGAACTCACAATCGTGGTGGTAGGCACCTCTTCACAAGGTGACAGGAGAGAGAAGTACAAAGGAAAGTGGGGAAAATCCCCTTATAAAACCATCCGATCTCATGAGAACTCACTCATTATCAGAACAGCTTGGGGAAACCGCCCCCATGATCTAATCATCTCCCGCAAGCTCCCTCCCCCAACATGTGGGGATTATAATTCAGATTATAATTCAAGATGAGATTGTGGGTGGGGACAGAGCCAAACCGTATCACAAGGATACTCTCAAGAAAGTGATGAGACAACCCAGAGAATGGGAAGAAATCTTTGCAAAACATGCATCTTATAAGGTACATATATGGAGAATGTCTACAGATACTTTACACACACATACAAATACACACACACACACATATATAACTCTGACAGTGAAATAGTGAAAAGACAAATAATACAATTTCTTCACTGGATATTTTTGCAATTGACTGGTCAGTACATGAAATGATATTCAACGAATGTAGCCATCAAGAACATGTAAATCTAAACCACAATGAAATACTACTTCTTGCCCACTGGAGTAGATGTAATCAATAAGACACATATAAATATATACAATAACAAGATTAAATCCATAAAAAAGAAGACAGATAATAGCAAATGTAGCTGAGGATGCAGCAAATTTGGGACCTACATACATTATTCCTGGGAATGCCACTTTGACAACAGTCTCCAGCTTTTCAAAAGTTAAAGAGAATTATCATATAGTCCCAGAATTTCACACCCATATACAAGACCAAGGTAACTAAAAACATATTTATAGACAAAAACATGTACACTAATGTTTATGGCTTCATTATTCATAGTAGAAAATACAGAAACATTTCAAATGTCCATGAACTTAAGAATGAGTACATGAAACACATGGAATACATGTACACGGAATGTTATATTATTCAGTAATGAAAAGAAATGAAGCTGATGCATGTCACAGTAAAATAGATAATTAAAACATGTTAAGTGAAAGAAGCCAGTCACAAAGGACTACGTATGTTATGATTTTTATATGTGCAATGTCTAAAATCGGCAAATCTAGAATGATTAAAAAGTGGATTCATGATTTTCTGGGGCTGAGGAGAAACAGGGAGTGACTACTAATTTGTAAAGGATTTCTTTTCGGGTGTTGAAAATATTTTAAAATTAATCGTGGTGGTGGCTGTACACGTCTGTGAATACACCAAAACCCACTGAATGTGCATTTCAAATGGGTGAATTGTGTTATTTGCATAATATAAAATATATATATTTAATGTAAAACATATGTAATGTGATATATTTAAATATAAAATATATACATTTTAATATAATGTATACTAATATAAATATATATTTAATACAAATATATATACATATTTTTTGAGACAGAATATCGCTCTGTTGCCCAGGCTGGAGTGCAGTGGTGCGATCTCGGCTCACTACAAGCTCCGCCTCCTGGATTCACGCCATTCTCCTGCCTCAGACCCCCAAGTAGCTGGGACTACAGGCACCCCCTACCATGCCAAGCTAATTTTTTTGTATTTTTAGTAGAGACGGAGTTTCACCGTGTTAGCCAGGATAATAGAAAATATTTTATATCAATAAAGCTATTGTTTAAAAATGGTAACAAACACTCAAAACTCAAAACACTGTATAGAAAGTAAGATAAATTTTTGATAAAGGACAAATTTCTTTCATGTTTATAAATGTTACAACTTTCCTTGTTGTGTTGGCATCTGTGACCCCTATAAAGAGAGAAATCAAAGATGTGTGAAGAGCTGAATGTTTCTAAAGAGAACAGAAAACTTTTAAAGACCGATAAGTTACCAGAGCTTGTTGATAGCATCAGCGTCTCTCTACTTCCTCGTCCGAGATGTATTCACAGAAATTATCGAAGCCATTACTCTCTATCTAGTGCGAATATTTTTCTTTAGTTCGTTTTGTTTTTATTTCTCTACTTCCTTTGTGAAAAGCCAAGATATACATCAAGTTATGTGAGAGAACTCCGAAAAATTCAATTAGGGAGACTGAAAGTCACTGAAAAAGAGAGTGTATTGTGCATCTTTTTCTTGCAGATGACCTCTGCCAATGTGGTACCAGACGTCTTTTTCTCTGATTTGTTGTTTTTGAAGGAAAAGAGAATTGACAAAATAAGAATCTTTGAGTTTTTTTGTATGTAAAATAGGCCGTGTGGACTCTTGCTAAGCATAAGCCCTTCTTTTAAATATTTTATGCAAAGAGGTCACCTGATGAAGGGGGAAAATGTGGTGTCCTATTGCAGGCAAGAGTTAGCAGGAGAGAATTTAGAGAGTCCAAACTAAAGTGAATTTCTATCCTACAAGTTCTCTTAAAACTCTACCTTTTTTGCACAATGGAGTCAGCATTTGGGTGCCAACTTCATAAATATTAATGACAGTCAATCTTAGCTAGGGGAACCAATGAAGGACAGAACATCATGGTAAAATAAATACTATTTTCTGCCTTTTACAGTTTCCAGAATCTATTCTCCAAACTCAAAGAAAATCACCCTGAAAAAGGAAGGTAGGTGGAGAAACGTAGAATATTTGATCCTTGCCACATTCAATTTCTGCTTAATGAATGGGAAACCATGGGAGTTAAAGTGCATATACAATTTTGGTTTGACTACTAAGTTTATTACACTTAGAGTTTGAAAGTCTGATCAAGACATGTGTAAAGAAAAGAAAAGAAAGATTATTCAGAGAAAGTGACTTCAAGAGTGTGAGAGAAGAAAATAGAGTATTAATTTGAGATAATATTTGAAAGAAATCATGTAAAAATTAAAAAGACTATACTGATTCAAAAAAATAGGTTAAATACATTTATATCAGGTTATCTCAGATTACGCTGTCATTTCAGCAGCATCATAAGTGGAGGGTAGTGATGAGGTTGCTTTGTTAGAAGAATGCAAAATGTTCATAATACATAAATGAGAATTCCAGAGTGATTAATAAAACAATTTGTGATGGGTTAAACTTATAATTCATATATTTTAGGAGAAGTAATAATATTCAGGTGACTCTTTCCATTAGATCAAATGGAAATAAAAAGAAAGTGTTTCCTAGAGTTCACTCATCTTTCTATTACCAAAATATCCTTATAATCAATGTTCTAGAAACTGTGCCAGACTTTAGATGTGAAATGAAAACTACTCCAGATGCTATATCCTCAGGAAGCCTATGATAGGGTAATTACATAAATAATTAACCAAACACATTAAATGCTAATAAATTCTGCTGAATACTATGAAGAGAAGCAAACAATACTCAAAGTAAAACTGAACAACAAATAAAAATATGGGTGAACTGGCCTACTTTTTTTGGGTGGTCCAAAAAAGCAGCTATTAGCAGATAAGATTTAAGCTGTCATTTTAAGAATGGAGATGAATCACTATCTTCAGTTCTAAAATCAGGGTTAACATTTGCTAAGGGTTTGAAGTGCTTTGCAGAACTTCATATTGATAGGGAATGAAATAAGTGAGTAGAAGTGTGTGTAGTGGGTGATGAGTTTGTGCAAGTATCAAAGGGATATGCATGGAGGGTGAAAGATCGAGTGCAAGGAGTCTTCAAAAGGCTTTAGATGATCACTTTTGTGGATTGCATTTGACTTTTAGCTTCACTTTGGTTACAGTATGGCATATCCAGGATTCAGGGGGAAAAAAGAAAGGACAGTTAGGAGTTTCAATAAGGATTGCAGATGAAAATTGGGGGCACGTATGCATGTGACTTCATTGAAATGGACAACAATGAACAGAATCTAAAATATATTTGGAAGTAAATCATACATGGTTAGGATAAAGGGGGAAATCAACAATAAGTCCTAGATTTCTCACTTGGCCAATGTGGATTTAGTGGAGACATTTATCAAGATAGGGAAGAGAAGATGGGGCACACAGCAGGTTTAGGGGTGGGAAGCAAATATTCAATTTCGAATACATTTTTTTAAATGTAGATTTGTATGATCTGAACTCAGATATAAAGCAGGTGCTTAGATGGAGGAGACCACTGTTTTTGTTCTAGATATAAAATCATTGGTGTGGCAGTTGAGAGAAAATCAGAGATAAGAGAGATTCTAAAAATTAGTGAATTGATTATTCAACTTTCTTATCTTAGTTTAGAAAGATTATAGGGATAAAAACAAAGCCAGGAGAGGACAGAAATCTGACATAAAATTTAGGATTTAAAAGAATTGCCCTTTAAAGGTAATGAACAATTTTAATAGACGTGTGGGAATGAGAGAAGAATAATAGAAAGAAAAAGTTTTAGTCAAATGTTTGAGTTTGGGATTCTTTAACATAAAAAAAAAAAAATACAGAGGGGTGGTAATGCCTGAGGTATAACATCCTGTTGAAGGCTGCATTCAAGCAAACAAAAATAAGAAAAATAAAGATTAATGGAGTCAATGAAGTGTAAGAATCTGCTTAAGGCTTTTTTGTCAAGTATAACTTTATATGCCTCACAAAAGCATTTTTCTTCACATCTTAGGAAGCAAAATGCAGTAGTTCTTCGAAAAACATTTGGAATAATAAAGATTTTCATTTATATGTAATTTTGGTTTTCCTTAATTTTAGTTTCATAAAACTTTTCCATAATGATCTATAAAGTTTTATACATCAAACTGAAAATGACTAAAGTTATAAACAATTTCTAAACCATTAAGAAAAATAGAATAATATCATATCAATAAAGCATGTATATGCTAATTTTGCTTATCAGTAAAACACAAGTGTCTTCAATTATATTATCCAAATTATGTATTTATATGTTCATGACCTGGTTATATATAAAATTTATATTTTGTTATTGCTAATGAGAGTAGTAAACAACATTTTTCCTTTTTACTTTTCAGTTCAACATAGTTCAGAATCCCTGAGAAATACATATAAAAGCAAAAAAAAAAAAAAAAAAAAATTACGTAAAAATGATAGTACTTTTACTGTCTCAGATTTGTAGATAAATAAACTGATGTCTCATAGCTGTAGAGAATCCACTTCTCATTGTACTCCTGAACTAGACAAACTTGCCCCTCCACCTAACGCTCTTCTGGATAACTGCCAAAAATACACCCATCTGAACAGGCAGTTCCCAAGAACAGGGAACCCAAGAACCAACTTGCTCAGCAACTTTTGTTGTGTTCACTCATCTTCTTTTCCCTGGGGGGAATGATGGAGTGGGTTATGAAAAGGACCAGTGGATGCCCCCGTGGAGCTTGTCAGCACTGAAACCTGATACATGGTTCAGGGACAGTCTTCAAACACTTTGTGTCATTTTGCATTCTCAGTTTTAAGAGAAACTTGCTGTGACTGAAAATAAATGTTTAAGAAGGTCTTATGTTCCTCACATAATCTTCAGGAAAACTGGAATACTAAGTTTAAAGTTACAGGGGTTAGAAAATGTCTCATGCCGGCCGGGCGCGGTGGCTCAAGCCTGTAATCCCAGCACTTTGGGAGGCCGAGACGGGCGGATCACGAGGTCAGGAGATCGAGACCATCCTGGCTGACACAGTGAAACCCCGTCTCTACTTTAAAAAATACAAAAAACTAGCCGGGCGAGGTGGCGGCGCCTGTAGTCCCAGCTACTCGGGAGGCTGAGGCAGGAGAATGGCGTGAACCCGGGAGGCGGAGCTTGCAGTGAGCTGAGATCCCGCCACTGCACTCCAGCCTGGGCGGCAGAGCGAGACTCCGTCTCAAAAAAAAAAAAAAAAAAAGAAAATGTCTCATGCCAAAGCACATTACTGATCCAGTGAAGACACCTCTATTGCATTTGCTAAGGGAGTCTGATCTCGCTATCACAATTTCTGCCACCAGAACGATTACTCGGTAGCTCCTGCTTATTTTTAACGAAGTGAAGTCTCGGTTACATGTTGCACTACTGTCTTTTGCAAGAGAAACTTGGAAAGTCAGTATCTGGCACTTTCAGCTTCTTTAGTAGGAAGCTAGATATGTTTCTCACTGAGATTCATAGTAGTTCAATTCCCCAGATGTAGAAAAAGGGGTATCGATGTTACCCAATAAAAAGAACCATAAATGTTCAGTACAACCACCACACTTGCTGTCATTTATGCATTTATATTTACTTATTTAACTTATTTCAGATACATTTATCTTACTGTCCACAAATTTACCCTGCCCTTTGGTGATGCCTCTGAACAATGAATCTAGCCACTACATAATCCAAAACATGTCTCACTCATTCTCAGCAGAAGGCAACCCAAAACCTCAGGGTCCTGCATCATCACCAGGGTCAAAATCTTTACTGATAGTCATTTTATTTTCTCAGCTTTTTTCGTGTTCTCTTTTTGATATTCTATTACCTGTGGATTAAATTATAATGCCATCAATTAACATCATATCATGTGAAAATACTGAGAAAAGTAGAGGAAATAGCTTCCTTTACATAAAATAACACGTAAGTAAATAAGGAGATAGGCCAGGCGTGGTGGCTTATGCTTGTAATCCCAGCACTTTGGGAGACAGAGGCAGGCAGCTCACCTAAGGTTGGGAGTTTGAGACCAGCCTGGCTAACATGGTGAAATCCCATCTCTATTAAAAATACAAAAAAAAAAAAAAAAAAAAATCACCAGGCATAGTGACATATGCCTATAATCCCAGCTACTCGGGAGACTGAGGCAGAAAAATTGCTTGAGCAAGGTGGAGGTCACTGTGAGCCAAGATTACACTGCTGCAGTCCAGGGCGTGGGCACAGAGTGAGGCTCTGTCTCAAAAACAAACAAACAAACAAACTATATATATATATATATATATAGAGAGAGAGAGAGAGAGAGAGAGAGAGAGAAATATTGAACAAAGGCTCTATTTGGTGAATATGTTTTTCCTCATCCACAATCAATTCATGTTCCTTTTACATTCTCTTGGCACTTAACTGATCAGAATTCTCTAGTTTATGATATGATCCACTCATTCCTGAACATTCTGATTCCTGGGAGTTATTTCCTGTATGAGCCCTCATTAGCTTCTACTCCTTTTTGTTGGTGGACAATAGCAGTATTAGAGATAGCCGAGAGAACTACATATATTCCTTCCCTGCTTCTCCCATTTCCTTGTAAGAGTTAAAGTGAGCACACCAGCAAATGCCAAAACACACTTTAGATAATCATGAATACCACTAATGAGCAGAAAGCACTGTCAGCTTCCAATATGATACAAACTTTACTTTGTCCTTAATGGAAGTAGTCATATTGGATGCAAAAAAAACTAAGTTGAGGACTTAGGTGTCAATAGGATAAAAATAACAATTTGTTCATAAGTTATAGGCACAGTAATGGGAGATGAAATTGCCTCAAAGCCTTGGATCCAAAATCTATACATTTAAATGCTGGAAAAAATACAATTATTTTTGTTTGCTTACTCAGAAAATAATGGGAATATGTGATTTTAGGAATCACTTGCCAAGTCAGGACATGGCAAAATTTAGTACACTATACTTAATATTTTAACCAGAATTTAGTTAACATTAACAGATTGTTAAAATAATTAATGTGAAGAACATTTTTCTGCAAGCAAATTGGCATCTAGGCACATTCCATTATTTGATTTATTTTGTGTGTATTCGTACATGTGCTTACAAAACTCATAGGATATCTCACAACTTTTGATTAGTTCCAGTAAGTTTTTAAGCAACAATATGTATAACGTGCTCTACATATAAACTTTTCTCTTTTAAGAATCTCATTGTTAAAAATGATTTTCAAATTCAATAATAAACATCTGCCAACTTGCGACTACCCAATTTCCTCCTCTCTCCAGTGGTTTCTGGAATGTCTGTTTGTAGTTTACTTGTCCCCAAGCTGTTCAGTGCTCCCAAGGTTTCCATTAACTATCACCCAGCCTCAAAATTGTTTGTGCTACAGGTTCTAAATTTGTATGATCACTTGGACCCTCTCTCTATATTGAGACCTTTCCAATCAACTCTCTATTCACTATTAATATTGTTTATTTTTGTTTCTCCATTTTCACAAATTCTTTTAGTACCATACGCAGGAAACAAGCTCAAACCCTGTTCCTAGGACAAACCATCACAGAAGAATACTGTTTCTTCTGTCTTTTCAATTGATACATGCAGAAAACACAAAATGCTTCAAAAAATGTGTACTATCTCAGGCCCTGAATTGCTGAATTTAGCTTATTGACAATTATATGGACCTTGAAATTAGATGCAAGCAGGGAATGAAATAATTTTCACCTCAACACAAAAAGTAAAATAAAGGAATGACAGAATCTGGTTTGTAACTCAGAAACAGCAACCACAATCATTAATAAAACATTGGCTAATTTGTCTCAGACTCCATCTAGTTAAAATAGGTGAACAAGGGAAAAAGCTTGAGGATGAAGACTAGAAGGGGAAGATAGACTATGGGAGAAACAAAAGAAAAGGAGTATGAATATTACCCTGTTAATCAAGCTCTATTTAATCATAGAAAAGGACATTTGAATATTAACAGGTGATTTTTATGCACACTAGCTCTTCAGAAACAATGATCTGAAGGAATATTTAATTAGCAAGTCCTTTAGAGTGTCTCTTTCAAATAGGAATTATCTCAGTTATGCTTTTGTCATGTACTGGAAGGCAACCAAATTATTGTCAAATTACCAGATGAATGCCTTAGGTACTGGTATTTCATGTGAATGACAAGATAAATTCTAATAATTCAGAGCATGGACATTAATATTAACATTCTAGAGGCTGGAAAAAAAGTTTCTCTAACAGAGATAAATAGTATTCCATAACATGTTAAATTTAGGGGTGACATATTTTGATATTTACTCCCCAAGCATGCAGGATACAAAGCTTTTTATTATACATATAAAAATATGTGGTTTAATGGAATTGTAAATCAATCATAGTTAGAAACTACAGGCATACAGTTTTAAAAATTTTGTATTAGCATTATTGAAAAGATGACAAGGTTACTTTTAATAGTACAATAGCAGTAATATATAAAACATCAGAAATGCATTTCTTTAGGAATTATTTAAATTCATGAAAGGGAACAGATTTTTGTGGTTTTTCTTTTTAGTTTCTTTTGAGTTATTCATATTTAAGAAGATAAAAATTGCATCACCTTTCAATACTGGGATTATTTATATACATAAATTTATTTGATTAATGAACTATTTTAAAATATTTGTTTTGTAGGATCTGGACGGCATGTTACTTCTATGCTCTTCTTTAAATACATTTTAGAATACTTTTTTTAGAATACCAATGCGATTTTTCAAAAATACCTAAATTAGAACTTGAATAAAGTAAACTCATAATCTAGGTGTACTGACACTTAAGAAGAACTAAGGTCTTTAGGAGTTAACCTTAAATTATTATATATTCACCAGAAAAAAAAAAGGTCTACTTTGTATGGAAGAGCTAAACATCTCAGCCAGTTTTGGGCTATTGGTAATTCTTCTCTTTAGGAGAAAAACAGTGGAAAATGCAGTACCATTAAAAGCTTTCTTGATTGATAAATGACTCTCTTGGGCAAAAAGTCCATGCAACATGGAATCAAATAATAGGAGACAGCCTGTTCATTACAGATGTCTTCCTTAAAGAGCAAATGACATGGTAAAAATGAAGAACAGAAGATCCGCTCTGGAGGAAAGTTATTTGATTTCATTACAGATTTTCAAAGTAAAATGAAATACATACTTGTCAGATTTTCCACTAATGCTTTGCATTATGAGAAGAGGAAGGGAGAGAGAGAGAAAAGGAGGGAGAAAGAGAAGGAAAGAAAAGAGAGGTATCATAAAATAAAATATCATTTATATCGTAGATGATAATTATCTAAATTGGGATTCAACATACTCTAGAAAGATTGTATATTGCAGAAAGTGTTCCTGACCAAAAGACCTGAATTAATATTATTTTAGAAGAAAGTATCATTATGCAACATTTTATTTCTTAGCCAAGCATCATGAGGAATAACGAATACAATTTCCACAAACAGAAATTGCATGAAATGTTAACATTTTTTATATCACTGTGAAAAAATGACATAAACAATTATTTGAATAATCTGAGATTACATAAAGCTTGTCAAAACAGAGAAATATTAAAAATCAACTATTTTTTCTTTATAATTGTTAACATTCATTTTCAATTTTTTTAACATAAAAACCTAATTCAATTTTTCACTAATAGGGCACAAAAATGATTTGGACTTCTATAGGCATTAATTCTATCATTCGTTTTTTCAATCTAGATTCAAGGTACAGGTCTTCAGAAATACTAACTATACATATAGAAAATGCTATTGTAGTGCCCTGGTTTCTTATTTTTTTATTTTCTTAATTGTTTATTTTATATTTTAATGCCTTCCTTTATATAACTATGATTTCTATCTCTATTATTAAAGATCTTCTCCATGTCACATTTAATATAGTAATTGCTTTTTTGATTGATTCTAAAAATTATGCCAACTTTTATATTATTTGGCAATTTGTTTTCTCTCTTGCTTCTTGATTATTAATATATATTACAGTACAGAACAATAATGGAATAATTGGTAACATTTTTTTGCATTTTCAAAAGAATATGAACCAGATTTAAGAGATTTTGCTGTTTTAGACCCACATATGTTAAATGTAGCCATAGAGTTTTCCTCTTAGAATATAATCCTTTTTCTAAATGTTTTCAAAACTCTAAATTAATAGGAGATATAACTAGATATAACTAATTATAACTATTATCGTGAATTTAAATAATTCTATTATTATGAAATTATAACTACTACTTAATTCATGAGGAGTAATATTATTTTACTGACTTGTTCAAGGCATTTAGGGAAAACATTTTATATATTATCTTCTAATGGCAAAAGAAAAGCTTAAATGTCATAACTTTATTGTTGATTCTTTTGAGTCATTTTAATGCAGTATTTTAAATGGTTTGAAATACGTTTTTTAAAATAAGAAACTATTTTGTTAGCTTTAATGAACTTCCCTACTCTTCAGAATTAATTATGCTAAACATATTTCAAGAGTTTTGCTTCATTATATTCTCATTTAAATAATTTTCAATGACATACCACTTAATAAAGTTTGTTGTGCAGGTACTGACAGTTATAATTCTGTGTTAATCACAAGCATCTTTAATTTGACTAACATAATACATCTTGTTTGTCCCGATGTTACCATCTATTAGAGAAATAAATAAGCCATCATCCCATCAAACATGGCATAGGTCTTACTGTTGATAAAGTGTGGTATCCTTTCATATGTTTATTGAATATCCAGGTTCAACTTTTGCTTATGACATAAATATTTAATTCCTAGAGTGCATTTCAAGTGATTTTGATTATATATTTCTGTCTTATTTTAGATTGTATTTCCAGACAGAAACTATTTTTAACAAAATAATTTGTACAACACAAATTTTTGACCTTACTATTTTGTAGAAAAATGTATTACAGTTTATAAAATATAGGAAAAAAAAACTACACAAATCACACAGATGTTGTTGGACAAAGTTTCACAAAGTTGCTTCAAGTTGCAGTCGCCATGGGGGGAAAACAGTATTCTGCTTTAAGCAAGAACTGGGATTTCTGTCCGTGCATGTTATTTACATGGAATCATACGATATCTGCTCTTTTATATCTGAGTTCTTTCTTTCAGTATGTTTTTCCCATGTTGTTTACTGTAGCACACATTTATTAAATTTGCATTCTCTTTTAAGGGATATATCATAATTGATTTTTCTATTCTCGATAGAATTTGATTTATTTTAATTTTTAGCTTTTATGAAAAATGTGTCCTTTATGAGTAACAGCATTCTTTAGGAGTAACAGCATTCTTTATGAATGACAGCATTCTTGTACTTTTGTGACACACATGTACATGTTATTATTGGGCACATACCTATGAATGCAATGGCTGGGTCATCGGTTATCTGGATGCCAACTTCAGATATTGCCAGTTCATATGGAACCTGCAGGTTTACTTTAAGTTCTTGGATACATGTACAGAAGGTGCAGGTTTGTTATATACATATACAGGTATGTAACAGGTATGTAACAAACTTGCACGTTCTGCACATGTATCTAAGAACTTGAAGTATAATAATAATTATAATAATAATAAACTTTTTCTCACACAGCAGCACAGAAGTTTTTTCAGACAACTGAAATTATTGGAACTTTTAAGACATTTTATTCATTTTCTTAGGACAGCCTAATAATTCTGTCATACATCTACGAGATCTATGTTGTTTTTTGTTCTTGCTGCTGTTAAGGCCAAAAAAAAAATTACATAGGCACAAAAGATATAGGTCTTTTGTCAGTTCTCACATGTGCTAGGGATGCTACTTCTTTTGTTATCAAATATATTTGCCAGATTTTCTTGCCAGGGTGTGCTCCCTTGAGACCTGAAAATAGGAGGCATTCATGAATGAGAGATTAGAGAAGATAAGACAAAATGAAAAACATTATGCTTGTGGCAGTGACTCTTGCAGAGCTGGTCCTCGGGCTCAGTCTAGGCAGTGTTTGCTATTTGGTCTCTGAATTTCTGGTTAGCACACTCTTCATTCTTTTGCTCTTCCAGTTCTTTGGTCTTTTTTGATGCCAACTCCTCAGATCAAACACCTTTCTTCTTGGAACATTTGGAGAAAAATCTGGTTTCTTGAGTTGATATTCAAATTGTTTGGATGAAGGATGAAATAAAACCAATGTTTTCATTACATTTACAGCACCATATTAATGTTCAGTATGAAGTCAAGTGATTGTATGAGTGGTAGTTATTAAGAATATATATTTCCCAGGAGTATGTTCTGTATATTAAATAGCTAAAATATTATTATTTTTACAGTTTAGAATTAAGATGTCAATACTATTTAAGAAAAGATTGTGTAACAAAGTTTATAATGAGATATTTTTATATTTTCCAACCATTCTTTTCCCATTCTCTAGAGAGACAAAGTAATGACAAATTATTGGTCATATTTAAAGATCACATCCAAATATTTAAAAAAAAATTCTTAAACTAACTGCAATGTAAGATTTACTCAGGAGAATATTTGCCACAATCATGGAAATCTTCAACCTGCTTGTACCTGCATGAAGTGTGTGTCTCTGAATAGAATCTAACTGGGCATATAACATGGAATTTAATAAAGCATTTGAACCAAATTTTTAGCATTTTGTTTGAGTTATGTCCAAAAGTGGCAAGTGGTAAATCCTTATTCACTTTTTTTTTTTTTTTTTTTTTTTTTTTTTACTATCTACATTTTCCCCCTTTCTGACTTCATGATTTGAAATACCATCTCTGTGCTGATGACTCCAAAATTGCACTTCCAGGTCAGGCGTTCTTTTGAACTTCAAGTTAAAAAATACAGTTCCAGTTTTCCCTTCTTAGAAACAAACAAACAAACAAAAAAAAAAAAAGAGAGAGAGAGAGAGAAAGAGAGAAATGCAACATTTGTCAGAATTATCTGTTTCAGCACTCTAGACATTAATCAAATGCTTGCAATAATCTGAGTGTTTATTCAAGAAAATCTGCATCAGAGTTTGTTATGTCCTCTTCCTAGATCTGGCACTGCCTTGAAAGCCAGCAGTCTCACAATTGTGGTGGCTGTGAAGACCAGAAGTCTCTCAGGCACAGAAAAGAGAACAGGTGCAGAGCTGATGAAAAAGTCCCATTTCCAGAGCATTGTCACTACCTGAGCTGTCTCACAACAATCTGGAAAACTCCACTTCAGAGCAAAAACTCTGTAGATGACAAACTTATAACAAGTTGCTGCTGTCGAAAGCGATATTTTTACAATTTAAAATTGCTTGTGTACAGTGGCGAAACAGGAAATGTAGTTCAAAATGAAGGGGAAAAAAGTGACTACTTAAAATATAATTGATAGCTAAGGTAGTGAAGAGGAAGCTAATGACCAGAATGAGTAAAGTAAAATATCAGATTGAACGATAAAAGTCATTTGATCAAGCAAAAATACAGCTCACTGAAATCCCATGTTTGGAAAAATAATTTAAAACTTTACAAAAGCGTTTTCTGTCGTAAACAGACTAAAATTAAATAGTCAGAAAAAATCAAATTAATACTTTCCTAAGAACAAATAACTCAGCAATCAAAATTCTTGTTAAGGAATAATAAAACCAAAGTGAATCTATGATTAAAATGTAATAATCAACCCATTACAAAACTAGTAATTATGTACAAATAAAAGGCTGTTATAATGCTAATTATGTGTAGTTATGAATTTTATTGTCCTAATTCTTTTCTCTGTCATTATACTTCACTGATTTCCATTCAGCCTTTGTCTAGCTCAGTGCAAAGAATTTTCTACCCACGTATAGTCACTTCATTTAACAAGAATAAATGTAATTATCACCTGGCTAGAAGCTAAGGGAATTTTTTTAAACCTAGCTGGAGTGAAGTGACCCAATTAGCACCTTGCATGAATACTCTGAATTTTATAAATTTTATAATGTGTTTGGAGCTTAGAACAACTTTGATTGATGGTTTTCTTTTCTCAGGAAGTTTTTATCTCCTCATTTTCATGTCTCAAATTTCACTTTAAAATCTCAGCTCAGAAACTACAAGCTTTTTTAAACTTATACTCATCCAACATGCTATTTTGCCTATCAAACAACGTATTCACTTTTTCACTTAATATTCTGTCACAGAAACATATCTAGAATATATAAAGAAGATTACAGCTACTAGCTGAATGTTATCTCATATAGAAGTAGAAGGCTAACATATTTATCCATTATAGATAGGATAGGTGGCCATATTTCTTCACTCTTTAAAAGTGTGCATTCTGGGCCTTTATTCTTAAGGTTGCATTCTCTAAGTGGGTAAGTAGGAAGCTGGCTAACTCATATGATATAATCCGAGAAGTGAATTAGTAAGGGGGACTGTAATAGAATAATAAAAGTCCATTGATTTTAATAATATCCATATTTTTGAAAATAAAGCTCATTTTTATTTTTTAAAATTCATAGGTATTGTAACTGACTTTTCTGTCATTGGAAATGATATAAATTTTTAGGAGATATTGATACTGTACAACAAATGTCTCTATGTTTGTATTTCCAAGATATGTCTCAAAACTTGGTTGTCAGGCGTTCCTTTTTACACGTCTTTTAAAATTGCTATCACATTTTCTCCATTGCATTTATGAGTATTTTACAACTCTCAAATGACTCACGGTCGTACTCTTTGAATTTATTTTCTTCTACATTCCATGTCTCTAGCAGCTTCTTCTCATCCCCTTTGCTGTTTTTTTTGTTTGTTTGTTTGTTTTTTTTTTTTTTTTTTTTTTTTCCCCTCAATCTTCTGGACTTACCAAATTTTAGTGTTTACCTCAGTTTCATCTCCGTCCCTTTCCCATTTTGTCTTTCCACTAACTTCACCCATATGATAATGACCTCCTATATATGTATTCAGCCCTACCTCTGGGCAGTCTCCATATTTATAGTGGCTTATTATTTTACAGCAATAGCAGTTGTTTCTTGGACTCAGACACTATTTTGTTGTTCTTACAATATGTAATAAATTTTAAAAAGTTTATTTATAATTATAAAATATGGCATATGTTAATTATAATTAACCTGTTAACACTGAACTATTTATAGAGAGTTATGCCAACAGACTATTTCCGTGGTTGCAATTGAATTCAGCACATTTCAGTCAGTGATCGTTCTGTTTAATCTCGCATTTAAAGGACTTTCTTGACTGAAAGATTTTGTTTTGTTTTCCTCAGCCTGGAATTTCATCTAGTGGAGCTCTACATGTCTAGTCCTTCACTTCCGTCAGTTCTTTCCTCAAATGTCACCTTCTCTGGTTGCTTTCTCAGCTTTTCAGTATAAAATAGAAGCCATCTAACTGCTGTGATAATGTCTGGTTAGTCCCTGCTTTATCTCTAGCACCTGTAACAGTGAATGAAGATATAGGCCTGTAAAACCTGTTTTGCATAAAAAAAATACATGAATTGATGAGTGAAAGAATAAGATATATGTGTATCACTAATACAGAAAATGTTACACTATATGCTAAGTGAAAAAAAGTATTTTACGAATCATACATAGAATGATTATATTTTTAAAATAATTATATATGAAATGTCTATGAAATTTTTGTATACTTCTCCCTCTAACTACTCACATAATTTTGCATGAATGAAAATTAAAAAATAAAAAAAAAACAGGAAGAATACAACAAACTGATAACAGTAGTTGTAGTAGTTAACCCTAGATGAGGATTCAGTGTAGGTATATGTGTTTTGTAAGTGGGTGATATATGTAGTATGGGCATTTAATTGTGGCACAAGTATTGTGATATTTTATTTGATTTACACATTTTATTATAATTTGTTTTATATAAATTACATATGTGATATGTACGTTCCAAATATTAAAAGTAAATACTTCTATAACATTGAATCATTAATATTAAAATTAAAGGAAATGCTGCTTTGTTGAAATAGATATTTGTGTTAGGTTAAGGAATATTAGTTTATCTTTAACATTTTGAAAATAATATGTCAAAGTCTGCAACTATGTTTGTGAGCCTCTATTGATATGATGTCACTTCCAATATAATGTATTCTTATAATCTCATAAGAAAAATATGCTAATATTATTAAATAACATATATTGGTAAACTATTTCTGTTTTAAAATATTATGTTACTTAGTGTAAGTAAATTTTTACACAATTCATTTACTAAACATATTAGTCTTGTAAAATATTTGTATCATCATTTATGCCTGCCTCATAGGATAAGTTATTATACTACACCAATGTCAAGAGACTGAAAGACTAATTTATGTCAAATAAACCTTTACTTGTAAATGCATACACTAGATTTCAGTATGAAGTATAATTGAGAGACTAAGCCTTTATAAAATTAAGTAGCCTAGAGTCTTACACTGCAGACTTTTAATTTAAATATGTTTTCACAATAATTTTTTAATTTCTTAAATGTAATTTGAAACTATTTATTAAAGATTGTGACCTGAGCATCTCAAAACAATCCACTTTTTATAAATTATGAAAGAAAATCTGTAAACATTCAAGATGAAATATGATATTATCCTTGGTGTTTGTCATGTCAACACAAGGAAATCCAAATATATATCATTGTAGGGTATGATGCATATCTAGATAATGAACTCAGAAAAACTTAGATGGTATCAACCAGATCTAAACAATAACTATAAATTGAGGGGGTATTTTATATTTTTTCTGAATTTTCTTATTTTATAAATACTCCAAGAATACATGCATGACACTATGCTATTAGTGTGAGGGGAAAAATAAAAGCAGGTTTTTCTGCTTTCAAAGAATTGATCACAGAATGAAACACACACAAGCGCGCACACACACACACACACACACATAAATAGTTATGTAAACTGATAAGTACAAGAGATACCATAACAGACATAAAGTTGTATGAAATTGGAGTGGAGACAAAGTCCTACTCATGTCAAGGTAGCAATCTACAGAATATTCAATTCTGCCATATTGGATAAAATGATGAAAAGATTTATATGACATTATAGAAAATTAAATGTTTAATCTTAGAAGAGGGGAAAACAAGCCTATGAGGGGATTATTTCAAGTAAAATCATATTTGTCAATAAGTTATACTAAATAATGACATCACAATCAAAATATAAGTAGCTAGAAGTCTAATGATCTATGTCAGAGTTTAATTTACTTACATGAGCACATTCTGTATGCATCAAATTGTACTGTGTGTAATATATAATTTGTACAACTTTAATTTCTCTTTAATTTTTCTGTTTTACGTGTACATGCATGAGCACAGTGGGTTAATTTCAACTACCCTAGCTTAAAATGCTTGTGTTTAGTTTTCTGATGCTTCCCTGGTGGGCCTTCTTTGCATGGAGCAGTCTGTGCTTCTGGCCAAATTGACTTATGCATTTCAACCTTCCACACGATTGATAGAAATTACCCCAGATAAAGTAAGTTTGAGGTGATCTGAATTAATCATTAAGAGAGCAAGATACTTGTGTGCTGCCTATTTTCTGTCTTCATTGTAACACTGTTTTTCCTTCTTTTACCCAGTTTAGTATCATAGAACTAACTCATATAAGAAAAGGTTAGCATTTGGTAACAATTATTCAAGTTATTGGCAAGCATATTAAATGTCACTGATATTTTGTTTTATTTTAGAAATGTATACCAATAAGAAAATTATTTATATAAGCAACATCAAGAAAGCTAAACCAAAGTTATATGTAATGAATTATTTTGAAACTGATTTTTATTGACCAGATGAGGAAAATCTGTAAAACCATCATAGACTTATTTACTTCACTAATGGTTAAAGTAAGAAAAGACTGAATTTCTAAATGGCTTCATGAAACACAGCACAGAGACGGTTATCTTTGTCATTCAGGCAGCCAGTAATGCAGAGTAATCAAGCAGGTACAGAGGCACGCAGTGTTGCTTAATTTTACCACTAATCCTTTTTCAGTGATCTAAGTAATTTCCATTATTTCCCTGTGGTAAGTACTGTGGCCAAATGCTTCTCAGCCTGTAAGTTATAAACAGACACATATGTTTGACACTTTAGAAAGTGCAGTCTCAGGTTGGCTTTTATGTTCCCTAAAACTCATCTTCTTCACAATAGTTGCACTAACCAATATGGGTGGAAAATAAGCAAAGTGTTTGTATAGTAAATTGCAAATTATATAGAAGTGCAACATTATTAGAAAGACTCATAAACAGAGAGGAGAACACAAAGTTCCTTTTTGTTGCTGAAGTAGATGTGATCTTGAATATAGATTCATACAGACGAGACCAGGATTTCAGATTCGGGAATGGAATTTGTGCAGACCATTTTATATATTGGGTTTTATTTAGAAAAAAAAATCAAATTAAAATATCATAATTCAAAATTGCCAGTTCAGAGGACTACCTTGTATATAAATGCACAGTGTAACTGTAGAATAATTTTGTTATATAATGAAACCCCAGATCTGAATCTCAGAAGCTAAACTGAACGGAAGGAGATGTTACTTTACCGACCGGTGATAATCAATTGAAGTTGTCTTATTTAGCTTTAAAGTTCCATAGCAAAGAATTTCAACTTAAAAATTTAGCTTACTATAATTCTATGTATAAATAACATTTTTATCTTTTGCAAAATTTGATTTTTGCTTCCTACACCTTAGCTGCTAGAAACTCTTTCAGGGCAGTATATAGACCAATTATAGGGGTCATCTCTTTTGTTTTCCTTTATTCAGTGACTTTTCCCTTTACTCAGTCACTATCATTGCCTTATGTTCAGTGTTACGAAAAACATATTTCATGTATTTTTTCTTTTGTTAAGGAGAATCTAAATTTGATCCATATTAGTCCATCCTAGATAGAAACAGATGTGACTCCTGTACTTTTTATTAATTATTGTGACTCACTAAGTCATTTGTGTATTGGATATGATGATTTGATACTGCTTAAATTTATTTTATGCATACTTTATTAATTTTTTCTAATTTAAATTAAAGATTAATATATTTAAGTCATAAGTATGTGGAACAGTATTGTATTTGGTTAATAACATTACATCATATTTTCAGTGTTTATATTGATACAGGAGTGCTTGAAAGGAAAGACCGTGGTCCCTTTAAATGATACGAAGCGGGGAGGGAAGTTCTGGATAAAGGCCAGTCGCTGGCTAAGGTTCCACCCCATGGACCTAGGTGAGGACAGGCACTCCTGCTTTGGCACCCAAATGTTGTACTTTCCAAGACCACCCTGGCCTGCTGCGCTCCCATCCTGGGCCTGTAAAAACCCAAGACCCTAGCGGGCAACACACAGGTGGCCAGACCTCCAGAGGAGCACATCATTGTAAAAAGACACAAGTGGGTGGATAGCGAGAGGACGTTGAGGGAGCACCCTGACATAAGAGCACACTGACAGATGCCAGCGCCCTGGCAGGCCATCCACCATTGGGACAAGGCAGCGTTTGGCGGGGGCTGTCAGAGGAGAACCCTGGTCGCTGACCCAGCCTGACTCCGGGGGTTTCCTCTGGTTTCCTCATCTGCTGAGAGTTACTTCCACTCAATAAAACCTCGCACTCATTCTCCAAGCCCCCGTGTGATCCAATTCTCCCGGTACATTAAGACAAGAAACCAGGGGATACAGAAAGCCCTCCTCTGTTCCTTGTGACAAGGTAGAGGGTCTACTGAGCCCTGATTCTCAAACCTATTCTACTTTTCCACGTGCCAGAAAGTTTGTTACAAAATAATCTACTTGTTCTGACAAATGTCTCTTTGACATTTGTCAAAGAAAATGATCTTTCTACAGTCTTTACATAATCTCTCTCCATCATACTAAGGAGAAAAATAAAATTAGCAGCCAAGCAATGCTGCAATCCCTTTCTTCAGAATCGTATCCCTAGAAAGACAAAATGGGAGCATTAAAAAGAAAAAAAACTTATTGCAAGCAAAGTAAACTTCTACTAAGTATTGTTATCTTTTTCCTTGCAGAATTCACAGTCTAAATTTCTACTAGTTATACAGTGAGTATACAGATTGATGTATAGAAAAGAATAAGGAATCAAGAAAATATTTCTAAATTAAATTTAGGCCAGGTGCCGTGGGTCACACCCGTAATTCCAACACTTTGGATGGCTGAGGCGGGCAGATAACTTGAGGCTAAGAGTTCGAGATCAGCCTGGTCAACATGGCGAAACTCCGTCTCTACTAAAAATACAAAAATTAGCTGGGCATAGTGGTGCACATCTGTGATCCCAGCTAGTCGGGAAACTTTTGTTGCTGAAGTAATTGTGATATTCGATGTAGATTCATACAGACTAGACCAGGATTTCAAATCAGGTAATGGAATTTGTGCAGACCACGAGACAGGCAGGAGAATCTCTTGAACCCAGGAGGCAGATGTTGCAGTGAGCCGAGATGATGCCACTGCACTCCAACTTGGGTGACAGAACGAGACTGTGTCTCGAAAAACAAACAAAAAATTTGTATTAAATTCTACTATTCTATAACTTATATTTAAATATGAGTTACCTAAGAATTATAGATTTAACTTTTACTTGTTTTGTTTTCTGCACGTTAATTCTATTTTTAAAAAAATTATTGATTATCCAACAATTAATATATAGATGTATTTTACTAAAAATAAAAGTATTGGCACAAATACATTAGGGCGTTAGGAAGTTGTACTTCTTTCCAGTGACCTAATATGTTCTGTTACTTATTAAATGTATTAAATTATACCTTCACATTGTGGCAATGTAAATCCAGCTTCAAAAAGTTTGACTTACTCTGACTTTGCCATTCAAATCAATTAGAATTTGCTAAGTGGTAGCAAGATACTGGACAGTTTACTAAACTAGAAAAGACAGAATACTTAATGTTAAGTAGAAATAATATCTCTCCCTGATTAATCCTGTTACTTATTAAGGATATGGTATCTAAAGTAGCAGCCAAGGTTATCAAATCTAAGTTGACAGACAGTTGAATTAAATACTTCATTTGAAAATGGTCTTAACATGAAGATTGCCCACAATTATATTTAAAATCAGACGTTGTAATGTAGAAGAAGAAGAAAAAAGCAAAAACTATCATTATAGCAAACAGATTCAGGTTTGCCATCTTAAAAAAGAAACAAAAATATCCACACAAATGTATATTTTTGTTCCCACTATCATGACAAATATTTTTATTTATTTACGAAAAATGTAGTTACATAAAACATGCCTGCATAGTTGAGTATAATAATGCTACTATCTTTATAGATCCTTTGTAATGTACAGTCCCTAAAACTGTGCCTTTATAGCATCTTTGGAATGTACATTTTATTTTCCTTCCTTCTCTTCCTTTTTTTTTTTTTTTTTTTTTTTTTGAAACAAGGCCTTGCTCTGTGGACCAGGCTGGAGTGCAGTGCACAGTCACAGATCACTGCAACCTTGAACTTCTGGGCTCAAGTGATGCTTCTGCCTTAGTCACTTGAGTAGCTGAGACTACCAGGCCCTCGCCCCCATGTCTGGCTAATCTTTAAATTTTCTTTTTATGGAGATGAGGGCTGATTATTTGGCCCAGACTGGTCTTGAGCTCCTGAGCTCAAGCGATACTCCCACCTTGGCCTCCCAAAGTGCTAGGATTATAGGCAAAAGCCACCACATACAACCAAGAAGTACATTTTAATAAATATATTTGCATATCATATTTGTAGATGTGTAGATTTAACAAAAAGTAAAATCGGATTATTTTATAACTGCCACTATAAAGATCAGTTTTCAAAAATCCAATACGATCAATTAAAGATAATTTAATTAATTCAAGAAGTAGGCTGGGCATGGTGACTCACATCCGTAATCCCACCATTCTGGGAGGCTGAGGCAGGCAGATCATTTCAGCTCAGGAGTTTGAGACTAGCCTGGGCAACATGGCGAAACTCCATGTCTTCAATAAATAGAAGAATTTGCCAGGCATGGTGGTGTGCACCTGTGGTCCCAGCTACTTGGAAGGCTGAGGTGAGATAATTGCTTGGGCCCTGAAGGTAGACGCTGCAGTGAGCCAAGATCTGCACTCCATGCTGGGTGACAGAGCAAGACTCTGTTAAAAAAAAAAAAAAAAAAAAAAAAAGGAAGAAAGAAACTACTTTTAGTGCTCAGTTTTCCAAAACCTATTACCAAGGTTATTCAATCTCATAAGTTTTAAATTTTTTATTTTGATTATATTTATCTCTAAGAGAAGGTCATCTAAAATTGTTGGCAGGTTCATAAAGTTAAGTAATATTACATGTTTTATGTTGTATATTTATGTGTTTGTGTTGGTGTGGTATTACAACGGTTAAATTCAAGATTTAAAAAATCTCAAAGTACCACACAATAAGAAAAAAGAAAATTCATACTTGTAGTAAAAGAGAAGTAAGTTTATTGAGACATGGAAGAAAAATGTTTTCATAAAAGAAGCAATTGAAGAGAAACAGTAATCTCTAAGAATCTTGTGACATAGTCTATAAATCTTTGTACTTCTTTTTTCTTCTATATTATACAAAAACTTTCACTAAAAGTGGAAAACATATCTAGTGTGATGTGAACTCTAAGGAAGAGCTGGGATTTGACACAGTTTAGATATTTGTAGATTGTTTTCAGAGTTTTTAACTTATAAGTTCATTTCAAATTGCATACATTACTGTTGGAGAAAAAACATGTAGAAAACTATTTTTACCTGCTGCCTGTTGTGCTTTGCAAGTCATCACGTTTATCACAGATAGTACCCTCCGACTCACGAATTGCATTCAGTTAAATATACGTACTAGTCAGTGTTCTTGAGAAAAACAGAACCAATAGGAGATTTGTTATGAGGAATTAGCTCAGGTACTTATGGAGGCTGAAATATGTCATGATCTGCCATCTGCAAATGGGAAGCACAGAAAAGCTGATGATTTACTTCTAATCCAAGCTGAAAGCCTAAGAATCTGGGGAACCAGTGGTCCTAGTCCAAAGGTCTGAAAACCAGTAGTACTGATGGACTTTCCAACACCAGACAAGATCATAAATTTTCTTTCTCCACCATTTTCTCCTATTCAGGCCTACAACAAGTTGAATAATGCCCACTAACATTGGTGAGGGAAGGTCTTCTTTACTCAGTTTACTTATTCAAATGTTAATCTCTTCTGGGAACACTCTCACAAACACAGCAAGAAATAATGATTTACCAGCTACCTAGGCATCCCTTAGCCCAGTCAAGTTAACACAAATTAGCCATCACACACGTAGGTTAACGTATAATTATTTATTAGATAGTTTTCTATAACTAATTTTTTCAATAACTAGGTTCACATAGAATAAGCAACAGCCTATATATGCCTGTGATTGTAGATTAATAGCAGATTCTCTAGGGAGTAGAAAATAGATCAGGGCACAAAGAAAGAACATTTCCACACTTATTTTTATACTTTTATACTCTGGGAGACTAGAATATAGCATCCACAATTAGGCTTTTTTGGCACTGGATTGTTTTAATTGAAGGCAATTAAGAAGAAGCAGATGCAGAAAAGTTTTCTGCCCTCTATTTTTCTAAAAGCAAGCCATAAATTTACAAAGATAAAAGCCATCTTGCCCCCTTTTCTGCCAGGAAGAAAAAAGATAAACTACAGAAGACAACTTTAGACCATTATCTGCCTGAAGATGGCACCTGAGGCATCTATATTAATAAGGTTTACTAACTATCCTTCATCTGCCATTTATTAACTTTCCCACAAACAACAACCCCTAGAGACTCATTTCTCTAAATATTTATTATTTTTGTTGAAGATATATGTAAGCTAGAATTTGAAGACATCTCTCAGAGGACCACTCATTTCCTAAATATCCACCATATTTATATTAAACACACATGCTAATAGATTTCTGTTTGTTTTTTCTCTTGTTAATCTGTCTTTTGCTACAGGGATCCATTCCAACTAATAACCAGTGAGGGCTGAAGAAAAAAAAAAATCAATCCTCCCCTACAATTCTGTACTGGTTTACTTACTACTTTACTTACTACTTTTATTTTGAATGATTTTAAAGTTATAATGAATATCTCTTATCTGCCTTTTAGAACTAACTCATAATTTTAAGAAATAATGGATCTTCAGAAATAATTTAGAAAAATCATTGAGCCTTTGAGCCTCTTTTTTGTCTACTCTTTTATAGTTTACTTACTACTTCTAGATCTAATATTTAATTGGATTCTTACATCTAATGTAAAAATGAGAAACAATGTCTATTAAAAAGCACTCTATCTGTTGCCAAAATTCTGGAATTATTTCTAGGTTTACCTTTTTCCTATAGGAAAGACCTTAAGTAAAAGCATTTAAGCTCTGTAAGTTTAGGTTTCAAACTGAAGGATAGTTAATAATGGGACCTAATTCACAGTATGTCAATCAAAGGAGTTCATGTATGTTTAAGCAATTTGTTAACTGTTATCAAACATTAGACAATAGATACCATATTTATTACCTAAATTCACCTAGTTAAATGTGGAACAACTAGTGATAAGATTCCAGGAACTTGACTCCTTGTCCAGTGTCCATTCCCTCCCCACCTATGGTTGTAAAATAAGGTATGCCATCTTTCAAATATGATATAAAATATAAATCAGGTTACCCTTCTGAATAAATATATAATCATTATTCATAAAGATGATACTAAAAGCAGTCGTTGTAGTACTGGTAAATCATACACAGAGTTAAAGAGATACTATTTTTGGCAAGGCATAATGGTTCATGCCTATAATCCCACCACTTTGGGAGTCCAAGGCAGGAAGATGCCTTGAAACCAGGAGTTCAAGACTAGCCTGTGTAACACAGGGAGACCTGTCTCAATCAAAATTTAAAAAAAAAAAACTAGCTGGGCATGGTGACACACAGGTGTCATCCCAGCTACTTGGGAGGCTGAGGTGGGAGGATCACTTGAGCCTAAGAGTCTGGAGTACAGTGGTGCTATCATGGCTCACTACAACCTCCAGCCTGGACAACAGAGTGAGACCTTGTCTCAAAACTTAATTAATTAATTAATTTGTAAAAGGAGATGCTGTTTTACACTTTAACATTTAACTGGCCTCAACCAAAATTTAGTCAATAGACATTTTTTGGTAACACACATCTATTATAAGAAACACTTCTGATTATCAATTTGGGGCATAATTTTGAGTGTGTTTGTGCGTGTGTGTGTCTGTCTGTCTGTCTGCCTGTCTCAGGTTACCAAGGTTTGAGAAATGTAGCTTAAGAGAAACAAGGCAAATAACAAACTTCTGCAAAGTCTAGTTTTTTACAGAAATGAATACCTATGGGCTAGTTTCTATTTTTGTTATTTATTTGTACAAATTGTTGATGTATTCTCAATCTTATTCTTTGGTAAAACAGTATAAACATTTTCTTATGTTTGTCTCTTTAAAAAAAAAATGCCAACCTTTACTAATATTATATTTTGAGAGATTTGATAGTGTGATTAATTTCATATATTTCTGAAGATCAAACGTCTGCTTTCAAATAACTTTCTAATGTTTCTTAACTTTTGACTAGATGACGTACTTAATTGATCTAATTGTTTCCTTTTACTTAAAGTCAAAGAACCTATAGCCATTGTACATTGATCATATAACCAAGCACAATTTACTTAAACTCTCTATGCCTGTTTTCTCTTATCTGACACTAACAGCAAAAACAGTACTTACTTTCTGTGGTTGTCGGGAACATTAAAAACATTAATAACAAATCAAGAATTTAGAATAAGCCCTAGAATAACAAGTAATTCATAAGTAATAAATAGCTGTATTATAACTGTATAATAATTAATTTATTATTATTACATTATTTTTGTTGTTATTATTGCTACTATGCTTTGTATTTCCATACTTTCTTGTTATTTCTACTCTGATTGATCATATTTAGTCTGTTTTACTCCTTCTCATCCCTTCCGTCTTGGGAACTTTATTTGGTGATGAAGGGTACCATTGTATTTTTCTCTTTGAATTGCTTCTTTCTGACTCCCTGAATGTGTTGTGAGGTCCACAAACACTGTTCTCCATTACTCTTAAACATCTACATCCACACGAGGAGGGCTGCCCACTTTCTTAAGAATGTCAGCTTTAGAATTTAGCATTACCAATGAGTTTCTTCACAGAATTGGAAAAAACTGCTTTAAAGTTCATATGGAACCAAAAAAGAGCCCACATTGCCAAGACAATACTAAGTCAAAAGAACAAAGCTGGAGGCATCACGCTACCTGACTTCAAACTATACTACAAGGCTACAGTAACCAAAACAGCATGGTACTGGTACCAAAACAGAGATATAGACCAATGGAACAGAACAGAGTCCTCAGAAATAATACCACACATCTACAGCCATCTGATATTTGATAAACCTGAGAAAAACAAGAAATGAGGAAAGGATTCCCTATTTAATAAATGGTGCTGGGATAATTGGCTAGCCATAAGTAGAAAGCTGAAACTGGATCCTTTCCTTACTCCTTATACGAAAATTAATTCAAGATGGATTAGAGACTTAAATGTTAGACCTAATACCATAAAAACCCTAGAAGAAAACCTAGGTAATATCATTCAGGACATAGGCACGGGCAAGGACTTCATGTCCAAAACACCAAAAGCAACGTCAACAAAAGCCAAAATTGACAAATGGAATCTAATTAAACTAAAGAGCTTCCTCACAGCAAAAGAAACTACCATCAGAGTGAATAGGCAACCTACAGAATGGGAGAAAATTTTTGCAATCTGCTCATCAGACAAAAGGCTAATATCCAGAACCTAAAAAGAACTCAAACAAATTTACAAGAAAAAAACAAACAACCCCATCAAAAAGTGGGCAAAGGATATGAATAGACATTTCTCAAAAGAGGACATTCATACAGCCAACAGACACATGAAAAAATGCTCATCATCACTGGCCATCAGAGAAATGCAAATCAAAACCACAATGAGATACCATCTCACACCAGTTAGAATGGCAATCATTAAAAAGTCAGGAAACAACAGGTGCTGGAGAGGATGTGGAGAAATAGGAACACTTTTACACTGTTGGTGGGATTGTAAACTAGTGCAACCATTATGGAAAACAGTATGGCGATTCCTCAAGGATCTAGAACTAGATGTACCATATGACCCAGCCATCCCATTACTGGGTATATACCCAAAGGATTATAAATCATGCTGCTATAAAGACACATGCACACGTATGTTTATTGTGACACTATTCACAATAGGAAAGACTTGGAATCAACCCAAATGTCTATCAGTGACAGACTGGATTAAGAAAATGTGGCACATATACACCATGGAATACTATGCAGCCATAAAAAAGGATGAGTTTGTGTCCTTTGCAGGGACATGGATGCAGCTGGAAACCATCATTCTCAGCAAACTATCACAAGAACAGAAAACCAAACACCACATGTTCTCACTCATAGGTGGGAACTGAACAATGAGATCACTTGGACTCAGGAACGGGAACATCACACACCAGGGCCTATCAGGGGGAGGGGGGCGGGGGGAGGGATTGCATTGGGAATTATACCTGATGTAAATGACGAGTTGATGGGTGCTGACGAGTTGATGGGTGCAGCACACCAACATGGCACAAGGATACATATGTAACAAACCTGCACGTTATGCACATGTACCCTAGAACTTAAAGTATAATAAAAAAAAAAATTAAATTTAAAAAAAAAAGAATTTAGCATAGGTAAATGCCCGTGAGGGAGTCTCTTCTTTCATTCTATCTGGGAGAACTGGGTATCAGTGAAGGGTAACGGATCCAACAACTGAGAATGCAAATTTGTAATTACCTTGCGGATTTACTGCATCCTTTTCTGCTTTTGTAAGTGTTCATTTGACACAGGCATTTCTTCAGTTCTGCCTTTACCTTCACCTGGCTTTTATCTGCAGTGTTTTTACTGCACTCCGGTTTATTCCACTGTCATTATAATCTTTCCACTTGCTATCTATTCCCATAATTTCTGGTTGATAGAGGTATTTATTTTTTTCTCATTATATGTATTTTTTTTTGTTCTATTTGAGGGATTTTTAATAAATTTCATAGATCCAAAACCTCTTACTTTATTTTGCCTTTATTATCTTTATTTACTCTGTAGTGTACTATGTTTACTTTTTAATTCGTAGCAATACTTAAATGTTATAACAACCCTTTGGGCTACTGAATCAACTATTTAATAATGTATTATGAAATTAATTACCTTATATGTCTTGGTGACCATATCCACTGTCTCCATAATTTAAAAAAGCAATGAGAAAAACCAACCTGGAGAAAGATGTGGAAAACCAAATATCATTTAAAACAATTTCTTTATAAAAATAACACTATTAAATAATAACATGTTGACAGATGATATAGCATTAAATTATGGTTTTGAATAAAATTATTTAGAAGTTCCTGACTTTTGCTATACTTTGCTTTCTTGTCATTTTCAATATTGATGGTACTGTGTTTCTCTATTTAAGTGTCAAAACCCTAATGGCATGCATCTGTCAGCTTTGCCTTTAACTGATACCAGTTGTTTCCTTCAACGACATCTGTAGCATTTTAACAAATGTTTTCACAGTCACAATTTCATCTCTTTTAAGTATGGTAGTGACTGTGGCATATGTCATTTTTCATTTCTTAGCTTTTAAAAGGGGTCAAAAATACAGTATGTTTTATGAAAAGAGCTTTCAAAAATGTTGCATTGCTCGGGCTCTTTATTTTTTCATACACCTCCTCTAAATAGCTGTCCTTCACACATTCAGACTACAGTAAACAATAATAAACAAAAATTCTGCTTTAATAAGTTTAAATAAAAAGCACTGTTGTTTTTCTCTGTAATCTTCTTTTTAAAACATGCCTTGCGTTTGGTAAATACACTATAAAATTCGGAAAGACCAAGATAGTGAAATTTCTATAAACAAATTTTACATACAGCAAGTTGATTATTACTGAGATAACTTTTCTGCAGGTTCTGCTTGTATTTTCATGCAATAAAGAAAAGAAAAAATGCATTGCCACAGTTCAATCTGAGGCAACATTCAACCAAAAATTATATGCTTATCTACTATAAAATCATTTAATGATAAGGTAATTACTACTAATATTATTATTGATATATGTTTATTCTTAGAATTTATTAGCGTTTTAATTAACATTTTATCTGATATTCTAACAAGTTTACAAAGTGTTCCCAAAAGATAGTTTATTCTCTAATATTTATATTTAAGTGTACATTCTATAAAAAAACAATACCATGCCCCTGTAGTATATATTTTAGGTTTAAACTAAAACTCTTGTACTCTATTGTCAAATCTTAAGTCATATTTTAGACAAGTTTAATTCAAATATGTATTTATTTTTTCAAGGCATAATATTTCTTTTGGATTTGGGTTAAGAAGGATAAATTAGCAGATATTCAATGGTGCTGCTAGTGAGATTCTCAGTAAATTGAATTTATTGACTGGCAGTCTAATTCATTTTTTCCATGACAGTGTAAGCTCCTTGAAGGCACATAATGATAATTTGCTTGTTAGTACATCTCTAGTAGCTAAAATCATGCCTCACACATATTTGGCACTCAAATTTTTGCTGAATGTAAAATTAATCACTAAACATCCTATGGAAATACTTAAATTGAGCATGCAAACTTGAAACTGTAAATAGTTTAGGGTAGCTTGTACTTAATGTAGAGGAAACAAAGAAAATGATTACAATGATATCTATTTCTCAGCACTTTCCACCAAATACTACTGCTTTGCTCCCAGATAGATATATTGATGGGTCAGATGTATATTGCTCAAGATAAATAAGGCATATACAGTGTTAAAGGATCCTTCTGAATAACAACCCAGCTGTTTGAGATCCACCTTGTCTGACTACCAGAAACACAGAGAAACAGAGGTATAGTTCAAATACCTTCTGGATAGGATGGATACAACCACCACAGCATCAGTACACTCCTGACTGTTATTTATCTTATTTTTAATCATTTTCTCTCATAATCATCTGTTATTGCTCCCATGCTGTTCATGTGAAGCAAGACTCCTCATGATTTAGAGATCCGTCGACTCCAAAGCCATTGCATCAGAAACCAGGTACTCATTGCCACATTCAGTAAGTATTTATGTAGTATTCAGAACTGTACTAAACACTCACTATATTTTAGATGTAGAAATATGAAGCCAAATAAGTTTATCAAATTACTTTCTTCAAGTAGCTTCAAATATATAAATGGAATTGAAAAATAATAAAAAATAAGTAAAATAAAAACAATTATTATGTTAAAATCTAATTTAAGAAAATAAAATGTTGAAGGGAGATACACACACAGCAGGGGTAGGTTTCCATTTTTAAGTCAATTCTCATTGATTTATTTTTATTTTAAGAACTTTTTGGAGGAAACGTTTATACTTGTAAATATTTTCTTTACTTATAAAATTTAGAAAGACAAAAGTGCGGATATTTTCATATCCAAATCATGCTAATTAACAAAATGTTACCTCTGGGCCAGGCACAATGGCGCATGCCTGCAATCCCAGCACTTTGGGAGACCGAAGCAGAAGGATCACTTAAGCCCAGGAGTTCAAGACCAGACTGGGCAACATAGTGAGACTTTTTTTCTATTAAAATAAAAAAGTTATCTCTAAATCATGTTATATTACAAAAGTGAAATTCATTTAATATCCAAACCAAATATGGTTAGCTATTATTTTATAGGAGAAAGAAATCATAACTACATTCTGAGGAAACTTTTCAACAAGTAGTCTTATATATGCATTAACTTTTTGACAAATTTCTTACAAATGTATTCAGTATAAAATATATCTGCTCTAACAGTATTTCTAATTTCCATGTTTAAGCTAATATGATTGGCAATTCCATAAAATCAGGCCTTTCTATTGACTCACCTTAAACTAAGAAATGGTTCGTTATCTATCTATTATCTATCTACCTATCTATCATCTATCTATCTCTATGATCTATCTAACATTTCTTGAGATTCAGAGAATATTTTTTATCAAAAGAGCAGGGAAACCAGCCATTATGGAATTTGAGATGCTCAAGTACATGCTGAATTATCTATATTCAAGGCAAAAATATAGAAAATATTCCTCATAGACAATATTTTAAATAAGAATAGTGATCACACATTTTTTAAATATACTAATTAAAGTTAGCAAAGAAATAAACAGTCAAAGATAAATATAAGAAAGATAAGAAGAACAGGACCAGTGGTAAGAGAATAAAATTGCTGAATTTTTAGCAGTGATTTAATTATCAATTTGAACTTTTTCAGTTTAGAAAATATTATTCTATGGTATTGTAGAGTAGAAATTTCTGTCTCAATATCAAATTCCTTCTAAGATATACACTTATTTTGTATCTTCATTTCAGACTTATTTGGTTTCAACATACTAGATATATTCTCTCTCTCTCCCCTTCTGACTCAATCTCCCTCAGGATTTATGAAAATATTATGCCACTCATTGTGCTAATAAAAAGCTCTTTAGTAAAGTCCACATTTTACAGATAAAAACAGATGAAAACATTTTTCAAAGTGAGATATGTATTGAAATTTTTCTGCCCTGCAATATTACACCAATCATTAGTTTATTGCACAGAAAGTAAAATGAAGGGTTGGTGGTGAAAATTAGGAGAATCAAAAAATAAAATGTAGTATTTTTCCAGAAACTAGATATATAATGGTGAATAATACGTTCTACTCTCTTATGGACTTATGTGCTCAGTGAAAGAGACATAGAAAGTCAATTAAGCAATAAAATACTAAAAATAATTACAAATTTTGAAAGTCCTGTATCTTTTCTTAATTCTCATACTAAGCCAGTTGTGTGACTCTGTGCTTCATTTGTTGTCTTTCTTCATTACATTCATTATGTTTTAATTTAAATTCTGTTGAGTCATTCTACTTCACAAGTCTCACCTAGATGTCCCATATATTTAAGTGCTTTCTGGTTGCAAATGTGGAGAACAGTTCAGTCAAGGTGGGTGGCACTGGGATTATAAGGAACATTAAAATATGGGGATATATATGAGATCTATGAAAATAAAGAGTAATGTGAGAAAAAATGCTTAGAATTTTTCCTGGAATAATAGATTTCTACATTTGTCTGTGTAGGAATCCAAAATCAAAGAATAGTTTGGAATAGATAAGACATAGCTCTTACTTTTTTTTACTTTATTATTATTATTTATTATACTTTAAGTTGTGGGGTACATGTGCAGAATGTGCAGGGTGCAGGTCTGTTACATAGGTATACACATGCCATAGTGCTTTGCTGCACCCATCAACCTGTCATCTACATTAGGTGTTTCTCCTAATGCTATCCCTCCCCTAGCCCTCCGCCCCGACAGGCCCTGGTTTGTGATGTTCCCTTCCCTGTGTCCATGTGTTCTCATTGTTCTATTCCCACTTGTCAGTGATAACATGTGGTGTTTGGTTTTCTGTTCTTGTGTTAGTGTGATGAGAAGGATGGTTTCGAGCTTCATCCATGTACCTGCAAAGGACATGAACTCATCCTTTCTTATGGCTGCATAGTATTCTATTTCCTTTCATTAATATTTCAGAAGACTAAAATCTTCTCAATAAAGTAAATTGAAAGCAAATGAAATAAAACGAGGCTCAAATCTGTCTATTAAGATTTGAGTAATACACCAAAATATTGCAACATGAATTGCAAAATATTCTGACATTGTGCATTGTCCAGTTCTCAATAAAAGTTAATTGTAGGGTCATAAAGGAAAGTAAAACAATCCTGGGCACTGTATTATCTAATTAGACAGCTATACTCAGCATTATTTATCCCTGTGTGGGGCTTGTTAGCCTTATAAAGCCATTAAATGTGGAGTTTTCCTTTTACTAATCCAGTAAGTTTGATACTGTTTAATGTAAGTATAATTTCATCTTTAAACAGTAAATTTTAAAGCACTTTAAAATCAGTAAACAAAATTATAGTTTTGAAGTGAAATATGCAGTATGTATGTCATCCAATTCTAGGCACGACTGACAGTACTGAATGTAACCAACACCAATAGAAAAGCATGATTTTCCTTCCTTCCTCTGAACAATAGCCATGCTAGAAGGAAAACTTTGGTTCATGAACATGTGTATTTGCATAGGATAATTTCTCTGAGTTTGTCAATAGTGTGGAAAATCCAAACAGAACTTGGTCACCATATGTTATTATAAGTTCAGTTTCTTCAATGTTCTCATTTAAAATAAGTTGAAACAGATGGATAGAATTCCTCTGTATGAATGTCAGCTGAATAATTGAGCCACGGCATTTACTTAGCAAACACATATAGAAATACTAATGAACATAGATATCATAGATATCATTTTGTATTTTCTACCTCTTTCATAATTTTTTACTGATGAAATTTGGAAAATGAATATTACAATGACTGCCATGAAAATTAAGGTGACTTGGCTCTTTATAATTAGCAATTTGAGAAGAGAGTCATCTCACACCATCTGTTTTCTTTTGTTTATAGTAGATTGTGCAAATAAGTTGGTTTGCTGATCAAGAACTATGATGAGAAACAAAAAAAGCAGTTAAGAATAAAGCTAGAATTTAGTTCTGTGTTTGTGGAATTTTAAACTGTTTGAGTAGTTAAATCTAAAATATACAGGGTGGCAAAATTAGACATTGTAATAAAGAATTACTATCTAGAAAATACGTATGATGAAATATCCTCTTAAAAAGTGAAATGGCTCATGTTTTCATTTTTTGCCTTTTTAAAAAAAATCAGCATGAGACAGTGTTGATGTGAAAGACATAGACCTGTGACTCAATAAATCTAAGCTGTCCTTATTCTTGCACTGCATTTTTCTGGACCTCAGCTTGTCTTCTATGAAAGGAAGTGACAGCAATTTGATCTCTAAGGAATCTAGTCCTAGCAACAGAGATCCCCCAAAAAAACTTTGGGGGGTAAAATATTAGGATTTTTTTGAAATCTCAGAAGTTGGAAACTGCATATGTTATAAAATATTATCTAGATAGACATAAAACACTCTTAAAATTGGGGAAAAAATAAAGTAGATATTTAAAGATAAATATTTATCCTGTATATTATCTCTGTCAGAATGGCATTAAACTGAATATATACTTTCTAAAAAGATTGAATAATGGACTTTCAGTGACTTTGCAAATTTTATTGATATTATAATTTGAGAATAAGACAAATCAAAGTCATATTTTTTCCTATTTAAAAAAAAATTTGAACATATTAAGATATGACTATTATTGATAAAACTGATCCATTTATTTTGTTTATATAATTATATTCCTTTATTAGGTAGCAATATAAAAACAATGTCTGGGAATTTTTAGGAATCTTTTTTAAATGTTATTTTATGATCAGCAGTATGTAAAGATTATTTGGTATATTCTTTGTTTTTGTCTTGATCAATCTTTGAATTTTATCCCATGACAATTGTAACAATTTTCTCTCATATCATTATATTTTGGTTTGCATAGTGTTAAATAATCTGAACATATTTTTAACTTATTCCTAGAAAGACTTTGAAATATTGCAAAAGATTGTGTAAAATGATTACAGCAGAATTGAGAAAACAGACTGTCTGTGGAAAAAATAATTCTGTACTAAGGCAAAAGAACATGAATAGGAGTTTGTGAATAGGAGTTGGTAATTTTGGTCCTATGATCACTTAAATATGCATAAAAATTTTTGAAATAAATCTGAACCACTGACTCCAATATAGTACTTTATTTGATTTCATTTTTCTATTTTCCTGGCTTTATAATGGTCTCAAAAATCTATGATAATTTAAAAATGGAATACATGGTAAGAACAATTATAACTTTCATCACAAAATAGGGCATCCCCATTGCTCAGATGGTATGGTGGAAGGATTTAAAGCAGAGTCCTTCTGAGATAAAGGACTTTCAACCATCCACAAAAGCCAACAATTCAAAGTGAAAAACTTCTTATCTTCTTTTGTATATGTATACATAAGAATACATAAAGCATAATTACACTTATGTCTGAACATCCTGGTTTCCAACATTTGGAGTTAATTATCTCTGGTCTTGTAATTTATTATTATTTTAACAGTTGATTTTACTTAGCTCGAGATATCTTTTATAATCATGTTTGGATACTGAGCATATAAAAAGATTTTAACCTACTTATATGTGACAACTTCTGTATTCAAATGAGAGCTTCACTCTGGTTTTGTTCTCAGTAATATGAATGTTGGTGAGCTTCCTTAATATCCAATACGGAAAATTTTCTTTGGATTACTAAGTCACTTAGTCATGTAAACTTGGCTTAATTTTGATCTTTATCTGATTTATTTCAATTTATCCTTACATCTATCTCTTAATTTCATTACCCATAACATTGAACAACTCTTCTCACATGCCACTAGTTATAACTGACTTGAAATACTATATAATTTGTCAAGTTAACAAGCAAAAAGCACACAAAAAACTAACAGCACTTGAATTATATTAGGTCTCTACAGTTCTGTCATTTGTTCACATTAATATATTTATAAAGCCTAACAAAATGTTGAAAGTATATAGGACTTTAAACAATTTGAATATGGAAGTATTTATAAGAAGATTTAAAAGTGGTGAAAATGAAATACAGTTTCATGTAGAATAAGTGCAATGTAAACTTTTGTGAAACTCATTAAGATACTAAGAAATCATTTTTACTTTGAGTGATTGCTTTGAAATAAACTACATATATTTTTACATATAAATTTATATATATATATTTAATTACATGGATTTTTGTTCCTATTGCCAGTCAAAAAACCAGGTGTCTTTATGGAGTGAATTGTCACTTGGCTGGTGAATTTATAGATCAATAAACATTTGTAAATCTACCACTTTCTATAGATGCATCCAAATAGCTACATACCAAGTGTAAATTAACTGATGCCATTTTTGGCAATATAATTATTGTAGATATTTAGCGGTTTAATAATAATAAGAGCAATCTAACCTCATGGAAACAATTTCTCCTTCAGAACAAAAGTTTATTCAACCATTCAATCTGGTGAGTGCCTATTATACAATAACAATGGATTCTCTTTGTTTAAATAAGTTTTGTGCTGATTGTATTATTATTTATATGTATCTGTCTATCAATGACATTAACACTTTCAGTCAAAAAAGAAAAATGTAAAAATCTACATTTTTAATATTCTGCTTGTGTGTGTTTGTGTGTGTGTGTGTGTGTGTGTTTTTACTTTAAGCTCTGGGATGCATGTGCTGAACATGCTTGTTTGTTACATAGGCAGACGTGTTGCATGGTGGTTTGCTACGCGTATCAACCCATCATCTAGGTTTTAAGCTTCACGTGCATTAGGTATTTGTCCTAATGCTTTCCCTCCTCTTTCTCGCCAGCCCCTGACAGGCCACTGTGTGTGATGTTCCTCTCCCTGTGTCCATGTGTTCTCATTGTTCAGCTCTCACTTGTGTGTCAGAACATGCAGTGTTTGGTTTTCTGTTCCTATGTTAGTTTGCTGAGGATGATGGTTTCCAGGTTCATCCATGTCTCTGTAAAGGACAAGAACTCATTCTTTTTTATGTATGCATAGAATTCCATTGTGTGTATGTGCCATATTTTCTTTATCCAATCTATCGTTGATGGGCATTTGGGTCAGTTCCAATTCTTTGCTATTGTAAATAGTGCTGCAATAAACTTATATGTGCATGTTTGTCTTTATAGTAGAATAATTTATAATCCTTTGGGTATATACTAAGTACTAGGATTGCTGGTTCAAATGTCATTTCTAATTCTAGACTCTTGAGGAATCTCCACACTGTCTTCCACAATGGTTGAACTAATTTATACTTCCACCAAAAGTGTAAAAGCATTCCTATTTCTTCACATCCTCAGGAGCATCTGTTGTTTCCAGGCTTTTTAATGATTGCCATTCTAACTGGCATGAGATGGTATCTCATTGTGGTTTTGATTTCCACTTCTCTAATGACCAATGATGATGAGCTTTTTTTTCATATGTTTGTTGGCCACATAAATGTCTTCTTTTGAGAAGTGTCTGTTCATAACCTTCATTCCTTTTTGATGAGGTTTTTTTTTTCTCATAAATTTACTTAAGTTCCTTGTAGATTCTGAATATTAAACCTTTGTCAGATGGATAAATTGCAAAAATTTGCTCCCATTCTATAGGTTTCCTGTTCACTCTGATGATATTTGCTTTTGTAGAGCAGAAGCTCTTTAGTTTAATTAGATCTCATTTGTCTATTTTGGCTTTTGTTGCAATTGCTTTTGTTGTTTTAGTAATGAGTATTGATGAAGCATATCTCAAAATAGTAAGAACTATTTATGACAAACCCATAGCCAATATCATACTGAATGGGCAAAAACTGGAAGCATTCCCTTTGAAAACTGGCACTAGACAATGATGCCCTCTCTTGCCTCTCCTATTCAACGTAGTATTTCAAGTTCTGATGAGAGCAATCAGGAATGAGAAGGAAATAAAGGTATTCAAATAGGAAGAGAGGAAGTCAAATTGTCTCTGTTTGCAGATGACATGACTGTATATTTAGAAAACCCCATCATCTAAGCCCAATAACTCCTTAAGCTGATAAACAACTTCAGCAGTCTCAGGATACAAAATCAATGTGCAAAAATCACAGGCATTCCTATATACCAATAATAAACAAGCAGAGAGCCAAATCATGAGTGAAATCCCATTCACAATTGCTGCAAAGAAAATAAAATACCTAGGAATACAACTTACAAGGGATGTGAAAGTCCTCTTCAAGGAAAGGTACAGATCACTGCTCAAGGAAATAAAAGAGGACACAAACAAATTGAAAAACGGTCCATGCTCATGGATAGGAAGAATCAATTTTGTGAAAATGGTCATACTACCCAAAGTAATTTATAGATTCAATGCTATCCCCATCAAGTTACCATTGACTTTTTTAACAGAGCTAGAAAAATTGATTTTAAATTTCATATGGAACCCCAAAAAGAGCCCGCATAGCCAAGACAATACTAAGCAAAAAGAACGAAGCTGGAGGCATCATGCTACCTGACTTCAAACTATATTACAAGGCTACAGTAAACAAAACAGCATGGTACTGCTACCAAAGCAGGTATATAGACCAATGGAACAGATCAGGGGCCTCAGAAATAACACCACACATCTACAACCATCTGATCTTCAACAAACATGATAAAAAGAAGCAATGGGGAAAGGATTCCCTATTTAATAAAGTGTGCTGGGAAAACTGGCTAGCCATGTGCAGAAAACAGAAACTGGACCCCTTCCTTACACTGTATACAAAAATTAACTCAAGATGGATTAAAGACTCAAATGTAAAACCTAAATAAATAAAATCACTTGACAAAAATCTGGACAATACCATTCAGAACATAGGCATGGGCAAAGACTTCTGCTTACTATTTCTATATCGTTTTTATCCTTAGTGCTTAATTTAATAAAATCACTATAAGTAATAGCAAAAGAATGTGAGACACACAGAAAATGAAACAGTGCTAAATTAGTGCAAAATACATTTCTTATTAAAGTTATTTTTAATCCAATAATATAAATGTGTTTAATTCTGATCTTTTACAAATTTGGGTATTATATTGACTACATTTGAAAAAATATTTAATAAAATGTAATAATCTTACTTAAATCACTTAGAATTGATTAAAGCATTTTTTATTAAAAGAATTGTATGTTGTTTTTAGAACTTTATTGGATGTATTCAATTAGTAGTATATGTTGACATGTTCCCTCTCATAGTTATATTTAGCATATTAGAAACTGACAACTCTATGTCTGAACACATGACACTATAAATTTGGGAATTGGTAAAAAGTATTTAAAATACAAGCACCAACTTTTTGAAAGTTAAGATTAGTAATATAAAAATCTTTAACTATGCTACAATTTTAGAAGCAATTGTTGCTTTTACACTGCTAACCACTACAAAAGTATAGAAAGTGTGTGTGTATATATATATAAAGTGTGTGTGTATATATATATATAAAGTGTGTGTGTATATATATATATAAAGTGTGTATATATATATAAAGTGTGTGTATATATATAAAGTGTGTATATATATATATAAAGTATATATATATATATATAAAATTCAAGGAACTTCTTTTACTTGAAATTCTCTCTTTTGTCCCCATAAATGACTTTCTGAGCATCACATTGGATTGACAGCCAAGAATTGGTAGTATAAAAAAGAAATTAAAAACTTAAATCTTGAAAATGGAGAGATGAACATACCAAAAATATCAGAAAATTCTGCTTCACTAAGAGCTCGAGTCATATTAAGCCTTTTCCAAGGTACTTAAAGCAATAACTGATATTTCTCAAGAAGAAATATAAACAACAGGTGACAAATATAGTGATTTTAAAAAGTTAAACAAAAGAAGGAGTTGAGCAAGGTATACAAGAAAATTTAAGTAACAAGAAAGCAGAATTCTACCTGTCTTTAGATGGACACTCTTATAGTACTAAAGTCCATAATCAATAATGAAAATGCAATACTTGTGAATATCTATGTACAAAATAATTTGACAATTACAATATAAACCAGAAATCATGAAGATAAAAGGGGTCTTATAAAATACACTGGTAATAAGAGAATGCAACATACTACTCTCAGTTCAAGAGAAGTAAAGTGAAATATACTATTTCCATACACAATAGGGCAATATAGTATAATTACGCACATGGGCTATGGAGTCCGACACAAAGTTCCAAATTCTAATTCTGCCATGTCTAGCAAGTTATTTTGGGGGCAACTTAAATCTTTTAGACTTGCTGTCTTCATGTGTAAAAGGAGACAATACAAGAATCTGCCATATAATTTTATTATAATATAAGGAATATATGTGATAATCCAGACAAAAGATTTAACGTGAATCCTATCACACAGAAATTTTTAAGGAATTATTAGCTAGTATTATTTAAATAAGAATATTGTGATGGGGTTCATGACATAGTACCCCAAATTATGACATCTTGGCCTATTTAATTTTTTAAGCACAAGAAATTTGAGAAATGGTAGGTGCTAGCAGGACTCTGTGACCTTCCCCTGAAGCAGGTCATAAGACTCCCAAATGAGAAATGCCCTCCTTATGCCCAGAGGAAAGGAGCAACCTTATCTCTCAAAATGGAGAAATGCCAAGAAGAATCTGAAAGAACAGCTCTTGCTAAATTCCCCTTAGTTTACTACTAGTAACTAATAGATCTTTTGAGCCAATGACATTTTCCCATGACTCCCTACACTTCTTTAAACCTAAAGACACTCAGGTTTATCTGTTTCTTCAGATCTTCATTTCCTTGTAAAGGTTCCCATGTAATGTAAAACTTACATTAATTAAAGTTGTACACTTTTCTCCTTCTATTTTGTCTTTTGATACAGGACACCTAGCCAAGAAGTTAGAAGGGTAGAAATAAAGTATTTTTTTTTTACTCTTCTACAATTGCCTTTTATTTATTTACTTCTTTTACAATGCTTTGTTTTAATTTTACAATTGACTTTAATTTAGTTATTACAGAAATTTTCTAACCCATTCAAGAAGTGAGAACATTTTCCTACAACTTAAAAATCCAGAAGCAATTGGAAAAGAATTATTTGATTTTAAAGAGATATGTCCAAAAGCTAACCCACCAACCAAATATAAAAACTATAAATAACATATAAAGACAAATATCAAACTTTGAAAAATCAGCAACTCATGTTACTTATTAACTTAAAATTTATTTTGGAGGTACATTTCTCTAGGTGGCTAATTTTAATGTTTAGTTCATACTAAAGATTACAGAAGCCTAAACATTTTTTCACCTTGTTCTCTGTCTGTCAGCATTTACCAATTCTCTCATACATGTCAATCCTTAATTTTTTGACCAATGGCAACTAATGTTAACTCAAGTTTACTTAGTAACAAATGAAAAATATGAGTATGTTGCCCAATATTTGTCTAAATTGGGATCTGCTCACATGAGAAAAAAATCTAGTTATTGCCACCTTGCTGAGAAAGATAATAAAGAGATGAATGCAAGTGTGCAGAACCAAAATTGGAGAAAGATAATGAAGAACTGTGTGAGTTGCCATACATTCTAATACCAGTTCAGTTGTCTGTTTTCACTAACTGCATTCTAACTGAAATCAGTTGCTTAATTTATCTGTTTTTGTTATTCATAAATATTGGCCTAGGTAAATTAAATATATATATATTTGTTATATATATGTGTGTATATATACGCACACATATATGTACATATATATATACATGCACATTTATATATGTACATATATATACACACACACACTTATATATGTACATATATATATGTGTGTGTGTGTATATATATATATATATATATATATGATGGGGATGAAGGCCAGGTGGCCTAGGGATGGTAAGACAGGGACAAGTAGACAGAGATGGCACAGATGGCATTCAGGGTGGGATATTGCAATAAATGGCCCATGCCTGGTTGAAGCCCCTGGGAAGGGGCAGTTCCTGAGCACTCCTGGGTTGCAACAAGAGCCTCACCAAGTCCGTCACACTGGTCAGACAGCCCCCAACCACTTCCCAGTCTGGGGACCCAGGAAGCTCCAAGAAGTTGTTAATCAAGAACTTCTGAAACAAAACAAAATTGCCTGGTAACTACACCCAGGACAAGAGGACAAGAGGCAGAAGTTTTGTGATGTAGTGAAATACATATAGGTATACCTCAATAAGATAAAACTAGAAGAGCTCCACCAAGCTACAATTTTTTTTTTTTTTCCTCCACAGACTACCACTCTACCAGCAGCTGCACCAAGCCTGTGAAGATCACAAACAAATCCTTACCTCTGGAGAAGACTCAATAGATAGTAATTGATTGATTGATTGATTGATTGATTAGATGGAGTTTTGCTCTTGTTGTCCAGGCTGGAGTGCAATGGTGCGATCTCAGCTCACCGCAGCCTCTGCCTCCTGGGTTCAAGTGACTCTCCTGCCTCAGCCTCCCAAGTAGCTGGGATTATAGGCAATGGCCAGCACGCCTGGCTAATTTGGTAATTTTAGAAAAGACGGGGTTTCTCCATGTTGGTCAGACTGGTCTTGAACTCCTGACTTCTGGTAATCCCCCTTACCTTGGCCTCCCAAAGTGCTGGGATTACAAGTGTGAGCTTGTTTTATTGTTAAAGAAGGTTAATACATGTTGGCAAGATCACCGCAGACAAATGATCATGATTAGAAGCATTTTCTTGTTTTTTAATCATACTTGTATACATCAGAACTCCAGCCTTCCTCCTGTCTGGGAGATGAGATGAAAATATTTAGAAACTATATTATTAGTGATGAAATGGATTGGAGTAAAATCATTGATATCATTCTTTCATTGATTGGATGAGGGAAAGATCGTGAAGCCATAGACAGAAGCTTATTATAAATTTACATATATGTTCTCTCATCTTCAATTATATAAAGATTAATTTAAATCGAAATGTTTAGAAGAGACTCATTGTTTACGCGCTACAGAAGACCAAAGGTTAATTCAAGAAAGAGATGGTCCAGAATATCTTAACCACATAAGGAGACATTTGGAAGAATAAGGAGATTCAGTAATTACATATTTAGAAGACAGAACATAGAAATCACTGATTGCTTTTGTGGAGAAACAGCTATTAGGAGAACATTTTACAGCAATTCTGCAGAAAAGGCCTGACTACTTACTTGATGAGATCAAAGTGCTCAATCTCACACAGATAAATCAACTGTTCAGTCGGGTGAAAGGCAGGCAGAAGTTGCTGCTGTAGCCTTGGAGTGAATACATCAAGACTTTGAGGACAACAATTGTTATAAATCCTGAGAAATACAAATATGTGGTACAAGACCTGCTGACCTGCTGGACTTCAAGGACAAAGGGGGCCACAGGACAAAGGTTTGCAAGAAGAATGAGAGATTTTTCAACCTGATGGGGTACTTCCAGATGTTCTTCAACAGAGACCAACAAGAGACCAAAAAAGCCTGCAGACCTCATCACAAAGTATGTTGATTCAAAGTTAGAAGTGAGCTAAAAAGAAACAGTGAACAAAGAGCTAGAAAGGATCCTGGACATGATTATGATAATATTTAGGTTCCTTCACAATAAAAATGTATGCATTAGTCTGTTCTTGCATGGCTATAAAGAACTAATAGTATTAAATACACTATTTTATTTTTTTAAAAAGATTTAATTCATTCACAGTGCCACAGGCTGTATAGGAAGTGTGGCTGGGGAGGCCTCAAGAAACTTTTGATCATGGCAGAAGGCAAAGGGAAAGCAAGCACATCTTACATGACTCGAGCAAGAGGAAGATAGTGAAGGAGGAGGTGTTACACATTTAAAAAAAAACAGATCTGATGAGAACTCTGTCACAAGACAGCACTAAGGGGATGGTGCTAAACCATAAAAACCACCCCCATGGTCCAATCACCTCCCATCAGGCCCCACCTCCAACAATGGGGATTATAATCCAACATGAGATATGAGTGAGAACACAGAGAAAACCATATTATTCCTCCCTTGGCCCCTCCCCAATCTCATGTTTCTCTCACATTTCGAAACACAATTTTGCCTTCCCAACAGTCCCCCAATGTCCTAACTCATTTTAGCATGAATTCAAAAGTCTAAGTCCAAAGTCTCATCTGAGACTAGACAAGTCTTTTTCAACTATAAGCCTGTAAAATTAAAAACAAGTTGCTAGTTACTTCCAAAATACAATGGGGTCACAGGCATTGCACAAACACTCCCAATCCAAAAGGGAGAAATTGGGCAAAACAAAGGGGCTCCAGGATCCATGAAAGTCTGAAACCCAGCAGGGCAGTCATTACATCTTAAAGCTCCAAAATAATCACCTTGAACTACATGTCTCACATCCTGGCAACATAAATGCAAGGACTGGGCTCACAAGGCCTTGGGAAGCTCTGGCCCTCTGGCTCTGCAGGGTAAACCCCCCACAGCTGCTTTCACAGACTGCTGTTGAGTGCCTGCAGCTTTATCAGGTGCATGATGCAAGCTGTTGGTAGATCTACCATTCTGGGGTCTTGAGGATTGTGGCTCTCTCCTCACAGCTCCAATAGGCAGTGCCCCAGTGGGGACCCTTTGTGGGGGCTCCAACTCCACATTTCCCCTCCACACTTCTTTAGTAGAGGTAATCCATGAGGGCTGTGTACCCCTGTATCATACTTCTACCTGAACATCTAGGTGTTTCTTTATATCCTCTGAAATCTTAGGATCTGAAATCCCAAGACTCAAACGTTTCCCTCTGTGCATTTCCAGGCTTAACACCACATGGAAGTCACCAAGGCTTAAGGCTTGGACCTTCTGGAGCAGCAACCTGAGATGTATCTGGAACTTTTTTATCTACGGCTGGAGCATCTGGGACACAACGAACAGTGCTCTGAGATTGCACAGGGTAAAAGGTCCCTGGGCCTGGCCCAGGAAACCATTTTTTCCTCCTAGGACTCCATGCCTGTGATGGGAAGGGTTGCCATGAAGGTCTCTGAAAGGCCTTCCAGGTGTTTTCCTCATTGTCTTCTCTATTAACATGCAGCTTCTCTTTACTTAAGCAAATTTCCATAGTTGGCTTGAATTCCTCCCCTAAAAATGGGTTTTTCTTTTCTCTCACATGATCAGTCTTCAAATTTTCCAAACTTGTATGCTCTGCTTCCCTTTTCAATATAATTTCCAGTTTCAGATCATCTCTTAGCCCACACATACCAACATATGCTGCTAGAAGCAACCAGGTTAAATCTTGAATGCTTTGCTGCTCAGAAATTTCTTCCACCAGATACCTAAATTATCTCTCTCAAGTTCAAAGTTCCACAGATCCCTAGAGGAGGGGCACAATGCTGCCGGGGTCTGTGCTAAAGCATAGCAAGAGTGACTTTTACTTCATTTTCCAGTGAGTTCCTCATGTCCCTCAGGGATCACCTCAGCCTGAACTTCACTGTCCATATTACTATCAGCAGTTTGGTCACAACTATTCAACAAGTCTCTAGAAAGTTCCAAATTCTGCTCATCTTTTGGTCTTCTATCTGAGCCCTCCAAACTCTTCCAACCTCTTCCCATTACCCAATTCCAAAGCTGCTTCGACGTTTTCAGATATCATTATAGCAATACTCCTGGTAGCAATTTTCTTTATTCCAGAGCCAAGCCATATCAATGTATTTGAAACATTCTATAAAAAAAAAATTTGGCAAGAAGATTTTTTTGTTGGAATAATTGCCTCAGTTGATGCTAAAAAAGCTGTGTTGTCAAAGTTCACACATGAGTGCAATGTGGCCTTTAGCAGCAAACTGAAAGACATGTTCAAAAACATGAAGCTTTCAAAGTACATCATGGTTAATTTGAGGCAGCATGTAAAAAATTAAAAGTGAACCAGTCCCTATTTAACTCACAGTAAATATTCTTAGTGTGGAATACTGCTCAGCACCCATGCCCAGGGAAGTACACTTAACTCAAGAAATAATTAAGATTCAAGAAGTATTACCACTAAGATATTTTATCTTGGAAAGCACAGTGGTCAAAAATGTGAATGACAAACTACAGTGGGGCATGCTGTTTTAAAAGCAGTGTTTAAGGAAAGGAAGAAGGTGTTACAGGCATTCCTCTTCAAGATGTTCGTGTGTCTCATGCCCAATGGGGGAGACAGATTTAGCTTTGGGTAAATAACTATGGCTACTAGGAGAGAAGATAGTGAATTCCAGAACTTAATAGTCCTTGTCTTAGGGAGAAGGACACGTTCTGATTAAAAGTCCTAAAGAAGGTGGCCATTTTCATTGCTGGTGTTAAGTTGTGGCGGTTGCTGGTCAGTAACAGCCAAGATGCTGCGGAATCTGCTGGCTCTCCATCAGATTGGACAGAGAACCATAAGCACTACTTCCCACAGGCATTTTAAAAATAAAGTTTTTTATTTTTAAACCAGAGAATCAAAAACTGTTCCAGGAGGATGATGGAATTCCACTGTATCTAAAGGGTGGGATATTTCATGTCCTCCTGTATAGAGCCACCATGATTCTTACAGTTGGTGGAAGAGCATATGCCATGTATCAGCTGGCTGTGGCTGCATTTCTCAAGAAGCAGGAGTGACTTCAATCATCCCAGCAATCACTTGGTTCAGTTTCATTCCATTCTCTATGGACCAGTAATCTGATAACCGAGCTCTTCTCTGGGGATCAATATTTATTGACTTGTACTAACTGCCGCCAATAAAGCAGTCTTTACCATGAAAAAATAAATAAATAAATAAATAAAAATAAAAGTCCTAAAGAAAAGAAGGTAAAAGATGGAGAGAAATTCTTCTTTAACAGAGAATATATGTAGAAGTTGTTTAGAATAAAGATCCATCAAATTTATGTGAAGAAAATCATTGAGGACCACGTTATTACCACGGGGAGAGTGTTTCAGAATAGACAATATCAGATTGATGTTGCAATAGTCTGAATAATAAAGATGAGAAACATTACTGGTCAGAATTCTCTAGTTTCTAATTGTGTAATCAGCTTAAATTTCCAGTAAAGCCTGTATATGTGAAAAAGAATACTGTGTCTCTTATAAACAAAGACTGAATGGGAGAGACAAAGACCATCTGAGTCAGTACCACATAGTGGTATGATACATCAGTAGACTTTTTTTTTATTATTAAAAAAGTAAAACGTATTTTCAGAATAATGAAACTCATCTGTGTCTCTTCTAAGATTCTTTATAATTGTACTATCTGTGGACACTTTTGAATTAGAAGGAAAGGAGATGAGTATTGGATCATTCTTTTTTTTTTTTTTTTTTTTTTTTTTTTTTTTTGAGATGGAGTCTCGCTCTATCGCCCAGGCTGGAGTTCAGCGCCGCGATCTCGTCTCACTGCAATCTCCGCCTCCTGGGTTCACGCCATTCTCCTGCCTCAGACTCCCGAGTAGCTGGGACTACAGGCGCCCGCAACCAATTTTGTGTATTTTTAGTAGAGACGGAGTTTCACCGTGTTAGCCAGGATGGTCTCGATCTCCTGACCTCGTGATCCGCCTGCCTCGACCTCCCAAAGTGCTGGGATTACAGGCGTGAGCCACCACGCCCAGTCTGGATCATTCTTTGTAAGACTCAATAATTTCTGAATGCATATATAACATTTCCTCCATCCAGCTCTTTCTCTATTTCTTTTAGGTGTTTAAAATGGCTTCTGCTGTTCTGTGCAAAATAACTTTGAGATTGGACAAGAAGATATTGGTTACAAGAAGTTCCTTTATAAGGTCTTGTTCTTGTGACAAGAAACTAAAATATTTGTTTATTTGTGTGTATGTGTGAGATCATGACTGTACAATAATAAAGATCCTAAGTGCTACATTATTTCGCTATAATGATTCCTTAGGTATTTCTGACAACAACCTCTCTCAGTTGATGGACAGTTAGAGTGAAAACAATGATCCTTAATTGGTGAACATTAGAAAGATACAGCTAGTTTTCAAGACTGATGAATTGATTATGCAGCCTAAACATTGGCATCTGTGTGCTTCACGTATTTTCAAAGTTTTAAACTTTGATGACTGATTATTTTAATAAATCAGGTTTCTAAGTGAGATCCCTGATGTGCTAAGAGAACATTATGTCTGCTGTGCTTCATAACATAAACTGTTTGATATGTATTTTATTTCAGCTGAGTTACTTGTGAATTTTCTTTTTAAGGGTTTGGAAAATTAGTGTGTTTGTTTCCATTCTAAGATTGAGTCAGGCAGTCTTTGTTTTTTTTGCATTGAGGTAACTGCCGTTTCAATTATTTTAATCACAAGGGTCAGGGTCCTTGTTCTCTGCTATACATATGTAAAAAGTTATATAGGAGACTTAAAATCTTGATATTGTGAAGCAGATGTTATTTTTGGAAAATATTAGAAGGATTTTGTTAGTACCCGGCTTCATGTTATATATATGTGTGTGTGTGTGTATATATATAAATATATATAGAGAGAGAGAAAGAGAGAGAGAGAAGTTGAAAAAATGAAAGTACAGTTGTGATGTTAGTATGGCAACTATGACAAAGATACATTTGTATCTGAAAACATTTTCAGAAAATATTTTCAGAAAATATTTTTAAAGCACTTTATGTTTTTCTAACAGCATGTTTTGTTTTGATTAAAAACTACCAAAAAAACTTCAGTTGTGGTATAAGTGTTGATCAAAGAAAAAGTTTAAACAACTTCAACAGAATTTAATGAGTGGAGAATAGGGAATGACTTATTTTCCATATTTTTACCCTTCCTGTTCCAATTACTTCCCTTTCTGTCCAGAAGTTCAAAATCACTTTTCTTCTGTTTAGCCTAACATATATATTAGCCTCACTCATGGCCACCTACTTGAGTTTCATTACTTTGTAAAACTCCTATGCATAATCCAACTTTTTATGTTAATTTGTATGTAGTCAGTTTAATTTCTGGCGCTGAAGCAAATGAACCAAAGATAGGTAAAGAAAAAAGATATTTTCCTCCCCTACAATGCAATTGACATATTTCTGTAATTCTTTTGTCGGTTTCACTGCAAGCATAGTTACTCTGCTGTCTAGTTCAAAGTCGTTAACTATTACTGTTTTACATTTGTAGTATCTATTTATTATAGTAGAATTTAGTGTGAGCTAATCTTTTTCTAATTTAGCAAAATAGCAATTGATATTCTGAAAACACACTGAATCAACATTAAAGTCAAAATAAGATTTACTTCACACTGTGCTTTCCCTTTTGGTAGCCATTTATGAAATCCATTTATTCCTACTACAGGCAATTGCGAACTAGATTTGTTGGTATGAGGTTTTTAGATTTTTTTAACATCAAATCCTACAGAGTGGAAATTAAGAGCAGCATTTATTAATAATAGTATTAAAATGGACCTTAAATACTCTGATGAAATTTAGAGAACAAAATTAAAATATTGTTTTAAATAAATACATTATAGTGGAAACGTAATTTTCAACCAAAATGAGCGATGGAAATGTAAGTATCGAATTATTGAAGTTTATTGAGCTATCTTGTGGGTGCGGCATCTGTGGTTGTTTTTTCCCAAAAACGTTTTCAGAAAGTTTAGTGTTTATACATTTTCTTTAAAAACGGAGCAGGGAGGTTGCAGTGGGACAAATGATTACATACTTGTGAGAATTCAGTTAGTGCCCGGTAAATCTACATTTTATATAAGATAAGGCCTGCATTAGGGAAGTTCAAAGGAATTATTAATCTCATCTTGTCTTTTTCTGTACCTGGGAAGATAAACTAGTAGACCTTTGAAAAAGCAGGTTTCTGTTTAGCCCTTAAAGATGAAAAAACAGTTCCATTATGCATAGGAGTTTTACAAAGTAATGAGACTCAAGTAGGTGGCCATGACTGGGGCTAATATATATGTTAGGCTAAACAGAAGAATAGCGATTTTGAACTATTGGACAAAAGGGGATGTAATGGGAAGAGGAGAGGTAATTATATGGTAAATAAGTCATTCCCTATTCTTCACTTGCTAAATTCTGTTGACATTAATTTGTTGAATGTTTCTCTTTGATCAACACTTACACCACAACTTTCAAGGTTTCACTGGGATTCTCTTGGCCAAGAGGGGTTCCATTTAGAAAATTGGGGCCTTAGAATTTTACTTTTATTTTTCATAAAAAATATGTCTTACTTTCTTATAGATGGCAAGATAATACTTCTTATCTTTCTACGTGTCTAAATGGAAAACATTCAAGGTAACAGCTTTTTTCTTCAATTGTAGTTACATTCAAGTGATATATTAAAATAAACACATACACATTATCAATTCCTGACTAACATGGTGAAACCCCGTCTCTACTAAAAATACAAAAATTAGCCGGGCGCGGTGGCGGGCGCCTGTAGTCCCAGCCACACGGGAGGCTGAGGCAGGAGAATGGCGTGAACCTGGGAGGCGGAGCTTGCAGTGAGTGGAGATCGCGCCACTGCACTCCAGCCTGGGAGACAGAGCTAGACTCCGTCTCAAAAAAAATAAAAATAAATAAAAATAAAAATAAAAGTTAAAATTGAAAATTTTTAATTATACTACTGAATTTCTATGTCTACTGTTTAAAAATTATTGCTTGAATTAATTACCGTAAAGTTTTTTTTTATTTTACTCTTTTAATTTCATTCATATGAAAATATTTTTATGTGTGTTTCTGTATGTTGCCCCAAGCCACAAGATTTTCACTGTAGAGTTCATAGTTTTTTAAATGTAACAAGTCTATGATCATGGCAGGATTTTGATAAACATTTGGTGACATGAGCATGGTTGTAGTTCAGTAAAATGTAAAGACATGTGAATAATCAAGATACCAGTTGTTACCTACCTTAAAATTATTAAGCTATAAATTTATAAGCCATTGGGAGAGTGTGACTGTGAGTCTAATGTGATTGTCACCAAATTGGGAAAATTTTGGAGAAAATATAACTTCTCATCTTAGACTTTGAGTTTAATTTGGAAACCACTAAAGATATTCTTTAATGCCAAAAATGCCTACTTATCTAAATAAGCTGTGCTACTGGAAGTAATCTAATAATTTGATATTCTAAAGCATATTTACCAGGCATGAGTACCAGATTCACGAATTGTTAAGATGGGTTGTGAGACATGGAGGAATAAAGGAGAACAGTTCAAAAAGTAATGAGAAATAGGTCAAATCAATGAGGGCATAATTAGCTATCATCAGATGTAACTTTCAAGTGTCCTGTTAATTAAGATCAATTTTGAAGAAGATAGTGTTTTTTCTCATATCTTTTTCAATTGCAATACTTCAAATTTTAAATAACTTCCGTATGTGTCAATGAATTTTTATATATTTAGGTAAAATTATATTGATAAACAAAATGATGTAAAAAAGAGTATTTTGGGAACTACTTAATTGAAATAAAATTATTAATACATTTTATTCATATTTAACCTGATATCCCATGAAGAACAACAGGAAATGTAAATGACAATAGAGTATTATTATACAAAATATATATGATTTTTGTATTATTTAACAGTTTTATACATAAAATAAGCAATATTTATTAACTTTCATATACTACTAATATCATTAATATTATATATTAACAGTCATTTAAGAAATTCTATGCTATATTTTAAGGGTATTGGGAGTTGAACAGATATTATGATTGTTATGTTATACTAATAAAATGTTAATTGTAAATAATATTTTTAACCGCATCAAGCAACTTAAAATTTGTGATATAGTAAATTTACAGATAAATCAGGCAGTTAGCATAGCTTGAAACAACATAAAAGTCAGTGAATTCTGTGTCCTATAAATACAGATTGCTAAATTGGTTACATACTAAATGACAATTTCTTTAGAAATGAATTATCTAGAGTAATTTGTCTGGGTGGTTTCCCCAACATATCATCATTAGCATTAATTAAGTCTGATTAATATTCTTAAAAACATAGCAGTTTACCTATAGACTTGGAGAAATAATTTTGTTTAATATGGTAATAATACTAACAATAATTACAACAGAAATAATTAAATTGATCTACCAAGATGATAAAATTTTGTAATAACTTGTAAAGTATTTATACTTTTATTTATTAGAACAAGAATTATTTTTTCTTCTAGAAATGATAACATCTGATAGGCATGTATTTTGTTCAGGAAAATATTTTACATTTATGTTACCTCTCATTAAACAGACATAGATAAATAGTTAAGTAAAACTTTAAGGAAGCAATATCATTAATCACCTAATTTAGTTCATCAAATTTATGTATATATTTATTCTACATGGAATCACTAAAGCTTATTAATATAAAATGTTTCCTTCACTTTTAGTGCCATTCCTGTACTAAAAGATGTATAATTTATGTAAAGCTTCTGGTTAATAAAAGTATTATTACAGAGTAGCATACATAGCTCCTATTTTGCATAATTAAACTGTAAATGACAACCATATGAGCCTCCATATGTTCTATCAGTTTCTTTACTCATTTGTACTCTCCTATGCATCAAATGACCTTGTTAATAACCATTACCACAGATTCCCATTAACGAAACTAAATGTACGCATATTTATCTAAAGTGTCCATGTTAGAGTCATTATGAGACAGTAACCTTTACTGATTCACAAGTTCAAACACAAACACAAGTGCTAGAAATAGGTTTAATCCTTTACCATCTTGAATTACCCTGTAATTTTGTTTGAATATGTCCCCCAAATTTCAAGTGTTAAAACCTTAATTGTCAAATTCATATGTTGACTGAAAGTAGAGATTTTGGAAGGTAATTAAGATTAGATAAGGTCATCAGGGTGAGATCCCCATAATGGGAGTTACAATTTTATAAAAAGCGAAAAAGGGACCTGAGGTGCACACATGCTCTTGGCCTCTCTTCATGTGATGTCCCCTGCCATCTTTATGATGCAGTTGGAAGTTCCTCACCAGATGAAACCCCTCAACCTTGGACTTCCCAGTGTCCAGAACCACAAGAAATACATTTCTTTTCTTTCTGAATTACCCAGTTTATTGTATTCAGCAATAGCAACAAGTAATGAAATTAGACAGCATGTTAATTCAGGGAATTTTACAATAACTTTGGAAAAGCTGCCACCTAGAAGGTTCTTTCTTGTCTAGAATCCCAAAGGCAGATATATTTTATGCAAACCATATACATTTATTTCTTTCATGCAAACCATATACATTTTCAAGACAATGTTCCAATCCTTAAAAAAGGTGAATTGTATCTTGCTGGGCACTTGCTACAAATAGAGAGACAGAGAGGCAGAGAGATGGAAGGAAAGAAAAAAAGAAAGAAGGAAGGAAAAAAGGAAATAGTGTTTTTCCATCTCTGTATATTTATTTGATGTCACAATTTAAAAGTGGTGTGACCAGAGGTTGAAAATTCCCAGGCATATAAAAACAAACTGTTTATTGTATTCATGATATAGTTCATTTTTAAAAATCACTATTTATTTTGAGGAGTGAGTGGATGGCCTGCTGATGATATGTTACTGAACATGTATTATTTTTACTTCAACAGCTATTCCTAGAAGTTCTAGATATGTGAACAAGTGTTGTAGTGATAATAGAAGAGTTTTCACACTTTGTTTAATCTATTTTTATGCATAATTTAATAGGACTTTCCTTCAATAACTGCAAGAACTTAAACTCTTAAAATTGTCTGCTAATAATTTTGCTTAGTTGCTTAAAGTATTTAAAAGTTATTTGAAACTATGGTGTCTTTATATTTCTGGAATGTATTTTAGTATTTGGTAGGAAAATCTTGGCCTTATATAACACTAGTGTAGTTAAAATATAGAAAGGGAGAAAACCCAAATGAATCTTTGAGGTTTAATGAGAGATTCAGCAGCATGAGGACCTAATATGTACTGTGTTTAGTAAATTTAGATAATTGGTAATGGTGACATGAGTCACTTCAGTGGAATTCTGAAAATCAGAATCGTAAGATGTAGAATATATGGAGATCAGGTAAATTGATGCAAAACATAGGCAATTCTTTTAATAAAGGTATGTTGTGTATCTTTTTTTTGAGTATCATGTAGTATTTATTTAAAATTTTTAAATTATTTTTTACTTTTTATTTTTATTATACTTTATGTTCTAGGGTAAGTATACTTAATATTTTATAATTTAGTAATTTTGTATTTCAAATTATTCTTAGAGATTATTTCTTTTTTGGGGTCAGAGTTTATATTGCAGTACATTAGCTCTTTCGGCTGACATTCTCATTTTTCAGATTAAATACTTTAAGATCGAATATATACAAGACAAATACATTCCTAAATTGTACAGTTTGATGGAATTTATAAATTTATATACATGTGTTAACACTACCTTAATAATTACTAAAATATTGTCATAATATTTTAGTGACTAACATTTAATCAAAGTAGATGAGATACGTCTTAGAATTAGTTAATAGAAAAAAAGAAGGTAATCATAGGCAATAGGTAGATATAAATAGAAATTTAGTATTTATGCATTTTATTCTTTTTTTTTCTAAGGATAGTGTTCTTTTGAGAAACTGCATACAGGTGGTTTACCAGTAGTTTGTTCTTTAAATTGCTGAATAAATATCTCAAATATAACTACATATTTGGATAGCTTCTACAGTTTTAGCTTTTGTGAATAAAATAATCTTTCCTGTTTTGTCATTCCATTTTCAAATGTATGTTTTATAAATACTCCCTCCCAGTATCTGGTTTGTTTTTCATTTTTCTTAATGGTGCCTTTCATACAGAACACTTTTTAAAAATTTTTTATGAACTCGATTTTATCTTTTTTGGCAACTTTATGCTTCATGTTTTTTTCTGTCTGGTGTTTGCATAAGGCAATGTCACAAATATATTTTCTCTTAGACCTTTTGTAGTTTGTACATTTACACTGCAGTATTTGACTTATTTTGTACTAATTTTTGTATATTGTTTGGTGTAAAAGTTGAGATTCTTTTTTTCAAAATATTTATCAGATTTTTCTGTAGAATTTGTTAAGAAGAATAGCACTACTTAGTCAGTTACCTTGATGTTTTGTTTCTTTAAATTTAATTGGCTGTGTTCATGGATCAATTTCTGAATTCTATTCTGTTGATTTAAATGTCTGTGCTTATGCAAACATATCATTATTTTGGTTAAAGAGTCATTATTATCTTTTGAATTCAGGTAATAAAAGTTTATCCAACTTAGTAACTCTCTTCAAAATTGCTTTAGCTGTTTAAATCCTTCGCATTTTTATACAAATTTAAAAGTTAAATTGTCAATTTCTATTTTTAAACAGCTAGCTTAGATTTGGCTTAAGACTGCATTGAACCTATAGGTCAATTTGGAGAGAACTGATATCTTAATATGAAATTTTTGTATTGAAGAAGATTGAATACATCAAACTGATGATTCAGGCTTGAAAATGATTATCCTCTTGCTGCATATTCACAAAGTCATCCTTTAATGAAATGGCTTCCTTTTCACTTATTACCTCTTTAAAAGCCCTACCTCCCAATATGGTAACATTCTAAAGCAATGGATATTTAGGGGCTTTAGCCTATAAATTTTGGGAATACAATTCAGCTCATAACAATAGATCTCACAAGAATGTTGTTAATTATTTTGACTACATGTTACATATTTCCAACTTTAAATTAATGTGCAAGCTTAAATGTTTTAAAATAATCTCAGTAATCATTGAAACAATTATAACTATAATAATGAAATCAAAATGTTTCTGTGCCCTTTAAAAATGTTGCCACGATATAAAAGTATTTTTACTTTTTTACATTTTGCATATATATATACGTGTGTGTGTGTATGTACAGTCAGCTCTTTATACCCAAGTGTACTGCATTTGAGAATTCAACTAACTTCAGATCAAAAATTTTAAAAAATCAAATAAAAACCAATACAATAATAAAAAATAATACAAATAAAAATGTATAACTACTAGCTACATAGCACTTACATAGTATTAGGTATTATAAATTATCTAGAGATAATTCAAAACCTACAGAAGGTTAGATGCAAATGCTACACAATTTTCTTTTGAGACAGAGTTTTGCTCTATTGCCTAGGCTGGATAGCAGTGGCACAATATACCATTTTATATAAGGGACTTGAGCATTCCCAGATTTCGATATCTGTAGGAGGCGGGTGAAGTATGGTGGGGAGTTGTCCTGAAACCAATTGATAATGAGAGATGACTGCCTATATCAGTAATCAATTCTATTGTAGGTTATGAATGTCTACAGAAATTTTTTAAAAAAACAACATTTACTTTGTACAATGTAATTTTTTTTTTTTTTTTTTTTAACTGTGTGTGTGAGTGTACTCAGGTAGGATGTTGGATGGGGTGGCCAAAAAATAGAAAATCTTTCTTTTTCTTTATTATTATTGTTATTATTTCCAACTTTTATTTTAAATTCAGGGGTACATGTGCAGGCTTGTTACATAGGTAAATGTGTGCCATGATGGTTTGCTGCACATATCTTCCAATCATCCAGGTATCAAGCTTAAAATCCATTAGCTATTCTTTCTGATGCTCTTCCTCCTCCTACCTCCTACTCTCTTTCCAGCAGGCCTCAGTGTGTTTTGTTCAACCCCCCACCACATATGTCCATGTGTTCACATCATTCATTTACCACATATAGGTTCCTGCATTAGTTTGCTAAGAATAATGGCCTCCAGCTCCATCCACGTCCCTAAAAATGACATGATCTCATTTTTTATAGCTGCATACTATTCCATGTTGTATATGTACCATATTTTCTTTATCTAGTCTATCACTGATGGACATTAAGTTGATTCTATGTCTTTGCTATTGTGCATAGTGCTGCAATGAACATACGAGTGCATGTTTCTTTGTAACAGAACAATTTATATTCCTTTGGGCATACATCCAATAATGGGATACCAGAGGCGTGAAGAAGAGCTGGTATCACTGATACTAAAAGTATTCCAAAAAAAAATTGAAAAGAAAGGACTCCTCTATAATTTATTCTATGAGGCCAGCAGCATCCGGGTACCAAAACCTGGCAGAGATACAATAAAAAAGGAAAACTTCAGACCAATGTGCTTGATGAACATCAATGCAAAATTCTTCAACAAAATACTTGCAAAGTGAATTCATCAGCACATCAAAAAGCTAATCCACCATGATACAGTAAGCTTCATCCTTGAGCTGCAAGACTGGTTCAACATATGCAAATCAATAAATGTGATTCATCACATAAACAGAACTAAAGACAAAAACCACATGATTGTTTCAATGGATGCAGAAAAGGCCTTCAATAAAATTTAATATCCATGCATGTTAAAAATTCTCAATAAAATGTATATTGAAGGAAAATACATCAAAGTAGTAAGAGCCATCTATGACAAACCCACAGCCAATATCATACTGAATGGCCAAAAACTGAAAGCATTCCCTTTGAAAGTCAGTGCAAGACAAGGATGTGCTGTCTCATCACTTTTATTCAACATAGTATTGAAAGTTCTGGCCAGGACAATCAGGCAAGAGAAAGAAATAAAGGGTATTCATATAAGAAGTGAAGAAGTCAAACTACTTTTGTTTGCAAATGATATGATTCTATATCTAGAAAACCCCATCATCTCAGCCCAGAAGCTTCTTAAACTGATAAACAACTTGAGCAAAGTTTCAGGATACAAAATCAATGTGCAAAAATCACAAGCATTCCTATATACCAACAACAGGCAAGCTGAGAGGCAAATCATGAATGAACTCCATTCACAGTTGCCACAAAAAGAATAAAATACCTAAGAATACAGCTAGCAAGGTAAGTGAAGGACCTCTTCAAGGAGAACTGCAAACCATTGCTCAAACAAACCAGAGATGGCACAGACAAATGAAAAACATTCCATTCTCACAAATAGGAAGAATCAATATCATGAAAATGGCAATACTACCCAAAGCAATGTATACATTTAATGTTATTCTCAGTAAACTACCATTGATATTATTCACAGAATTAGAAAAAACTATTTTAAAATTCATATGGAACCAATAGCCAAGACAATCCTAAGGAAAAAAATACAAAAGCTGCAGGAATCACACTACCCAACTTCAAACTACATTACAAGACTACAGTAACAAAAACAGCATGGTACTGATACAAAACCAGACACATAGACCAATGGAACAGAATAGAGAACACAGAAACAAGACTGTACTCCTACAATCACCTGATTTTTTAAAAACCTGACCAAAACGAGCAATGGGGAAAGGAGTCCCTGTTTAATAAATGGTTCTGGGAGAAATTGCTAGCCATATGAGGAAAATTGAAATTTCTTCCTTACACCGTATACAAAAATCAACTCAAAAGGCATTAAGACCCAAAACAGTGAAAACCCTAGACTAAAACCTAGACAATACCATTTAGGGCATAGTCATGGGCAAAGATTTTATAACAAAGACGCCAAAGGCAATTGCATCAAAAGCAAATATTGACAAATGAGATCTAATTAAACTAAACAGGTTGTGTTCAGCAAAATAAACTATCAACAAAGTAAACTGACAACTTACAGAATAGAAGAAAATCTTTGTAATCTATCTATCTGCCAAAAACCTGATATCTAGCTTCTATAAGAAACTTAAACACATTTACAAGAAAAAAATAAACAATCCCATTACATTAAAAAGTAGGCAAAGACATGATCAGACACTTCCCAAAAGAAGACATACATACAGCTAACAATCATATGAAAAAAATGCTTAATATCACACATGAAAAGAGATCATTTTATTCATCGTAAAATCGTCATCCTTGCCTAATCAGTAGAGAAATGCAAATCAAACCCACAATGAGAGACCATCTCACACCAATCTGAATGGCTATTATAAAAAAGTTAATACACAACAAATGCTGGTGAGGTTGTGGAGAAAAATAAACGTTTTTACACCGTTGGAGTGAGTGTAAATTAGTTCAATCATTGTGGAAGACAGTGCGGCTATTTCTTAAAGACCTAGAGGTAGTACAATGTAATTTAAAGTATTAAAAACATTGACCATTAAAGCTCTTCATTTTCTTGTGAAAAATTTATCAAAAATAGTTTAAATAGTGCTTGCCTTATTTTCTCTATATAACTAAAATAAAAATAAATAAATAAAATTTTCTTTAATTGTGAGGTTTATTTTTGTTTTATTTTGTTTTCCAATATGGGTCTTTTATATAAAGATTATATGATGTATCTTGTTGAGTATACTTAATATTTTAAAATATTAATATTGTGCTTTCAATACTTTTTAGAGATCATTTATTTTGGGGGGCTAAGAGTTTATGCTGTAGTACATTTGATCTTTTGGTTGACATACTCATTTCATTAAATAAGTGTTTTAAGACCTAATATATATATAATAAAATGCATCTCTAAACTGCACAATTTGATGTGATTTGTAAATTTATAAACGTGTATAAATTTGTTTAAGGCTAGTCAAGTGAAGCAATGGGAGTTGAGAAGGAAAAAAGAAAACTGTAACTGATTGTGACCAGCTAGTTATAAACAAAACTGAAGTCAGACCAGGCAAGGAACATCATCTTTTCAGTCACAACTTCTTTTAATATTTATGGTGATAATTTCATCTTCACTGGATGCATGCCTGGTATCCTTAAAATGGTGGCACTGTGAACATTCTAACAGTAAGGCATTTCTTCTATAATTTCATTTGTGTTTTCTTTAAATTTCATTTTCAGCATTACTACTTATGTTGCTGTACTTTCATCTTAAATGGTAAATACTATACTTTCATTACCCAATTTTGTGAAATATCAAGTGGATTTATTACCAGGTGACAGAAGGCAGATGACAACATAACTATATATTATGCTGTCTGTGAATGAACTAACAGATGCACAATGACCAATCACCAACAGACTTTGAAATAAGTAATGTTTCAGATTCTTGGTCACTGGTAATGATCTTTTTTTACATAGTGATTTGTAAGCTAACAGTAGATATACACTTATAAATAATGTATATATAAATATATTTGATGGTATATATACACTTATAAATAATGTATAAATATATTTGACAGTATATATACATATATATTTGTAAGCTGACTGTATACACACACACACAGGCATACATATGACTGTGTATATGTAGATATATATGTAAACACACACTCACACACACATATATATAATGGTAGTAGATTGTTGAGGCTAGATTTATTTAACTAAACTGAGGTAACTGAAGAAGTTTGTGCAGTCAAGAATGTACATGAAGGTTGTCTGCATTTTAATGTCAATTTCAATTTCTCCTTGCTATTTTATAGAAATTGAATTGATTTTCTGTAAACTATCTTACTTCATTTAGGTTTTATCTCATATCTTTAGTAAATACCCACAGTATCCACATGTATAATTGTATCACCTTCTACTACAGACATGCTACTTTATCTTATTTAATCTGTATGCATAGTGCACTTATAGAACTGCTAGTGCAATATTGAATAAAAGTGATAACATCAGACAAGCTTCCTTATTTTCTTACCTAAATAAAGAAAAGGTTTCAGTCATTCACAATTAAGCATAATGATTGATGGAGGTTTTCATCGCTGCATAATTACAGATTAAGAAAATTTCTATTTCTAGCTTACAGATAATTTTTTCATAGTGATTTACTAAATATTGTCAAATTTCAAAATGCTCATACTTTTGTCTCCTTTTTTTTTAGCATGACAAGCAATACCAGTTGATCTTCAAATGTTAAACTAATCTTGCATTCTTGGAAATGACCACCTCTTTGGTCATGGTGTACGACGCATGTTCTATACCACTCATTATGGTGTTTTGGGAGTGATTTTTTGTATATTCAAGAGGAATATTAGTATATATATTAGTATCATCTCTTGAACAATGGAGGGGCTAAGAACACCAACTACCAGCACAACTGAAAATTTGTATATAACTTTTGACTTCCCCAAAACTTAACTACAAATAGTCTAGTGTTGACTGGAAGCATTACCAATAACTTAAACTGTCAACAAATAGTTTATATGTTTCATGTATTGCATAATATATTCTTACAATAAAGTAAGCTAGAGAAAATGAGACTTTCTTTTAAAAGCCATAAGGATGAGAAAATATGTTCACTATTGACTAAATGAAAGTGGGTCGCCATAAAGATCTTTATCATTTTCACATTGAGTAGGCTGAGGAGGAAGAAGAGCAAGGGTTAGTCTTGCTGTCTCAGGCATGCTAGAGATGAAAGAAAATCTGCATATAAGCGGATCCAAGCAGTTCAAATTTGTATTTGCATATAAAATACAAAAGAGCATGTAAACATTTTAAGCAATAAACTAAAAACCTTTAAAATACCTTTGAAATTTCAGAAAGAGACAAGAGAATGATTGAAGTAGAGAAATATTTTAAAATATATCGACTGAATTTTTTCTCATCTGATGGTAAAGTCAGCCACAGAAAGAGGAAGCTCCATGAGCCACAAATAGCCTGCATAAAATTACATTGAGGTACGCCATGGTAAAACTCTGAACATCAAAGGCAAAATAACCTCAAAGCAGCCGAGAGGAAAAAGATTAGATTACACTCAAAGGGACAACAAAGAAAAAAAGAATGAGATTATTCCTCAATGAGAACAATGCAAGCCAAAGACCTGAAATACAAATATTGTGGATCTTAATAATATCTTCACAAAATTAAACAAATAGTGATAGAGTTTTTATTAGGAGAACTGCACCAGAAATGCAAAATATCAAAATATTCTTCAGACCTTTGGAAAGAAAACTCAGAAGGAAGCTCATTCTTGGATGAAGGAATTAAAAGAAATGTGAAGGTTAAGTGAATGAGTAAATCTGAATCAATGCTGACACATAAAACAATGATATTTTGGAGATGCAAAATATATACAGACTTTAAATAGCCAGTAGCAATAGCACACTAATCGGATAAGGTAAAGTTGGAGCTAAAATGTTAGAATGGCCTCATATTTTTAACAGTAAATCAAGAATACCACTTTACTGCTCCGTGTGGTAACTCATGTCTGTAATCCCAACACTTTTGAGAGTCTAACTGATGCAGGAAGATTACTTGAGGCCAGGAGTTCAAGACCAGCCTAGGCAATATAGTGAGTCTCCGTCTTTACACACACAAAAAAGAAGAATGAATAAATAAATAGCTGATTATACCACTGCACTCCAGCCCAGGGGATAGAGGGAGACCTGGTCTCAAAAAAAAAAAAAAAAAAAGGTGACAGGCTGGGAATGACAGAGACTGGTCCAGCCCCACCTCTACAAAAAAATATATATAAAATATATACAAAAGAATATATGTTATATATAATATATAATTATATATTTATTATATGTTATATTATATATAATTATATATTATATATGATATATTATATATATTCTAATGGAATATATTATATATATTCTAATGGACTTCTCCAGAAACTATATATAATATTTATATATTATATATTAATATTATATATTAATATATAATAGTAGTATATATTAGTAATATATAATATATATTACTATTATATGTAATAGTAATATATAATATCTAATATATATTTATATATACTATATATACTGTATAGTATATAGTTAGTATATATATGCTGTATATATAGTTTCTGAAGAGAAACTATATATAATAGTTTATATTATATATAATATAGTTTATATTTATGTATAATTTATATTATACATATAATATAGTTTATATTTTATATATATTATAAATAGTTTATATTTTATATATATAATATAAATAGTTTATATTTTTTTATATATATATATATTCCTACAATATATATAAAGGAAAAGAAAGGCTACCAGTTTACTAGTTCTAATTACTAAGGTAAACTTTAAGAACTTTAAAAATAATATAGGTTTATAACCAACTAGTGCGTGAAAGTGGACCCATGCAGTTCAAACTCATGTTGTTCAGTGTTGACTGTAGTTTACTTTTTATATTATTGGTTTGTCCGCTTTAGGTATTAGGCTAAAGCTTGCCTTATGGAATGATGGTATTTTCTTTTCCTGTATTTTCTGTAAAAGTTTACATGAGATAGACATTAGTCACTACTTAAAATTGAATGCAAGTCACAAAGGAAGTAATCTAGACCTAGTTTTTTGTTTTGTTTTTTCTTAGTGTTTTTATGGGACAATTATTTTTTATGGAAATACAAGTAATTCTTGATAAATCTGCTTTGATAATTTATTTCTTTCAAATAATTGGTCGTTTTATCAAAATGGTTGACTTTATTTGCAAAATGTTAATTTTATCATTATTATTTGATGTCCATAGGATTTATAGTTTTCTTTACTTTTCATTTATGCTATTGGTTATTTGTGGTTTTTTCTTGTTTGTTTTTTGGTCAGCCTAGGAATAAAAATATTAGTTGCATGGATCTTTTCAAAGATTAGTTTGGGATTTAAAAAATTTTCTTTTATTATTATTATTATTTGCTTTCCCACTAGGATTTTAGATCATTCAATACAGACGTGTATTTATTTTTATATTTAATTCAAACATTTACAGCTATGAATTATATTCTATGCTCTTTTGTAGCTGCATCTAATTAAATTTGGAAAATATTCCTTTAAATGTAATTCCATTAATTTATTAAAAGCTACATAAAATAATGTAACTACTTTAAGTATAATGTATGGAATATCAAAAAATATGCTTTTCTTTTTTTGACTCCCATATGTGTGTTTACAGTACTTATTTCTAAATATATCATATACCTACAATTCATTTTATTATATTATTTGAAATAAAAGTTTTAAAACAGTTTGTTCATATATATACTATTTTAATTTAATTTAATTTAATTTAATTTTTACAGAGTCAAGATCTCTCTGTGTTGCCAGAGCTAGCCTTGAACTCCTGGGCTCAAACAATCATCCACCTCTTCCTCCCAAAGTTCTGAAATTACAGGTGTGAGTTAGCATGGGCAGCCCTATAATTCTTGGGTGAGGATATTTTTTTGTTTGTTTTTAGCACTTGAAGAATTGAAGCATTCTTCAATAGTTTCATAGTTTCTGAAGAGAAGTCCATTAGAGAGTGTCTTTTTTGTTCTTCTATATACAGTGTGTATTTTCTTTTGTGTGTTGAGATTTTCTTTTTATTATAGGTTTCTGAAATTTGGTTATGATATGACTTATCATTATTTTCTATGTGTTTATATTACTTGAGTTTTTTTATTTACCTAGATATGTGAGTTCCTAACCTCATTAAATCTGGTAAAATCTTGTCTGTAATTTCTTTAAATATTTATGCTTTCCAGCCTCTCTCCTTCTGTATTCCCAATAAACTTTTGTTAGCCTACTTGTTATTATCCTGTAGGAACCAATAATTAGTTAATACTTTCTTTTTTTCCTCATTACGTTTCATTTCCCTAGTTTTTATTATGTCTTCAAATTCTGTAAGATTTTCTTGTACAATATTGATTTACCATAACTCCTATTCTAGTGATTTTTTTTTTACATTTTGATACTATAGTTTCCTTTTTACATTTTGATATTATACTTTCCATCCTTGAAGTTTCTTTTTTATATTTTCCATTTTTCTTCTCACAATGTTTAGACTTTTCCTTTCCTATTTGAACATAATGATAATATCAGTTTTAATATCTTTCCTAAAATATTATATTGCTTCTATCATCTCTGGATCTTTTTCTATTGACTGATATTCTTTTCTTTTATGTATGATGGCGTGTTCCTGCTTTTTGGCACATTCATTAGTATTTGGATAGCATACATATTTAATTTTATCTTATACAGTGTCTGGATATATGTCTCTTTTTAAAGAATATTAGGCTTTCTTTCTTATTTTAAGCTTTGTTAAGAAATGTCTGGAATACATTATATATTACTGAACGTTTAGTCCTAATATTAAGGCATGGCTGTCACAGAGTAGTACTGAATTTTCTTGGGGTTTATTGAAAATCAGTTACATTTAAGCTATGGAGAAACTCTCTCAGGTCATTTTTTTTGTCAAAATTTGTGTTGTTTTTCATATGTGTTTATCACAGTGTTCAAAAAAAAATTTTTTAACAGAACTTTATGTCAACTAGTGGAGCTCTTATTCCTGAATCTCCCTCTTCTCTGCACCTCTGCCCTGAAATTTGCAGACATGCAATGATCTCTCCTAAAATTGGATCACTATCTTGAAGACTCAACAAGACTATTGCTTGGGATACTCCTCCTGGCTCCATGCTGTTAATGTTTTTCCAGCCATAAAGCCCAGAAAATTTAAGGTCTTTCTCTGTTAAATTCAGTCCTTTCAATGACCACTGACCATTATTTGATTTTTGATGTCTGAGAATAGTTATTGCTTTTTAAAAATTTCATACTGTTTTATTTTTGTTGATGGTAGGAGTGTCCATCTGGTTCCTCTGATTGTATTATGATCTGATACCTTATTAAAAGTATACACACACACGTACACCCAAACACACAGACACACTTCAGGCAGTTTTTCAAAAGGTCTGCATAGTTTCTCATTGTCTCAAACATGGTCCAGTTCCATTTCATACCAGGCAAATTTTTAATCTTTAATGTAAGTTTGTTGTTAAAATTTGGGTTTATAAGTTTTTGCTCAATATTTACTGGGCAAAGTTTTGCTAGATTTACATGGGATTCTAGTTTACAGGGTTTTTTTTTTTGCCTGTCCTAGTAAAGCAAATTATAGCAAATTATATTTGTAGTCTTGTAGTCTTGTATATTGTAGACTACTATATATGTATATATATAGTGTATATATATATAGTAAATATATATATTGTAGTCTTTCTGTTCTAAGGGAATAGTACTCGAAAGTTTGAGCCTTTCATGATGCATTGCTTGTGATACACTCTTCCTGCTTTTGCTTCCAAGAAAATAATTTGCCCCAAAGAAATAAGTATATCACGGTGTGTTGTTTTTCTTCTAAACTCGAACTCATTTAATTTGGAGTCTATGAATCAAAATAAATAGACACGATGACAGATGTAGAATTAAGTTGGTTGAGTCTAAAATTAAGTGTTATATGCGTGTGCAGTGGTTAAGCGTGAATGGGTGGAAGAGGTGATATTTTTATTTTTGGAAAGTAAACCTAATGTTTATATCAATATACTTGTGTTATAATTTCTCAATCTTTATAATGGTACTATCATTTGGCAATGTAAATGGTATTACCGATTTATCCAGGAGTATGTTTATAAATCCAACTCCATTAGATGTTATAATTAGTATTTATTTTCACACATATATCATATTTGTCTTATTCCAAGGTTGACATCTGCTATTATATTTTGTGTTGTCTTTGTAGGTATTGTAATGGATTATTGAAACAATATAAAATTTTACAAACAAAAACTCTATGTCTTCTGTGGTGAAATCTGAAAACTTTCTTTTTTGGATATGGGGAGAAGTATAAATACATTTCTTGATTTAGAAATATTACTCCACAAAAGAATTATAAACTATTATTGTTGATATATTATTTGTGTGATTTAGCACTCAGATTAATTTGCCATACATAACAAAGTAACTTTCTAGTAGCACAATCAAGTGGACTCAGTCGTTATAAAGTATGAAGTAATTTTTATTTTTGAAATTTTTTAAAATGCCAGAGTTGCATCATCTGTTCTCTTCCTGTGAAAGATTTAATATGCTATCAAATATTATTCAAATATTTCTGATACATATTGAAAGCTACTGTATTTAAGGAGATCATTGATTTTATTATATTTCCCCAATTGGTAAGTAATAATTCTAAAAGTCTGCAATAAAAGCAACATGTTTATAATACTGAACAAACTATTTCATTTCAGCAGTCTCTATAAAATGTAACACTATAAGTTTAAAAGGAAAGATTTATCTCAACTTTGTGTTTAAAGAAGTAGAAAATGAAAGTGTAAGAAATCAGTAATGTCTGGATATAAGTAAAAATGAACAAAGAGAGTGCAGTTATTTAGTTTGTTGTCTTAACCATGCTAGAATTACATTTTTGCAGAATTTTTTTCTCCATAGTTTATGGTAAAATTAGCCATTAACATCATTTTGCATGAGATTTGAACGTAATATTGAAGCAACTTTATGCTCTGTAGATTAATTTAGAGAGACAAGCAGCACTGTACCTCCCATGAATTGATACTTAGCTTATTGATTGACTTTTTAATTGGCTCACCTTATTAATGAAGGAGAGCAGCTAGGACTTCGTGTCTACTGCCCTCTTTCTATGTTTGTGTTGTCCTTAGCTTTGAGCAGGTCATGTGCAAGTTGTTCGCATCACTGAGGTTGGAAGTTGTGAAAAACAGAGTACAAACTGAACAAAGCATCCTAGTTTGTCCTCATGGGCTCCAACTTCCTCTCTCATGTTCTTGGTTTCCATGCTCAGATTTTCTTCATGACTGTCAGCTCTCCTGACTTTCATAGATTTCAGGAGTCCCACCAAATGCAGAGGCAACAGCGTTCGATATGTGTTTTAACCATCTCCAAAATGATTAAAGTCTAACTCCTATAACTCTTATATCATAACATTCCTGGTACTTCTGCTTCCCTGGTTGAATCTTAAATAATATGCATATATAAATTGAGAAATATATACATACATATATATAAAAATTGAGAAATATATATATATTCTTTTATGTTCAAGCTTCAGTTTTCTCACCTGTAGTATGTGAAAACTGTCATGTTCTCACAAACTTGTGATATTAAAAATCCTAAAATATGTGTAGTACTTAAGACTCAATATGTCAAAGTACTAAATATATACTTTGTGATAGGAAGAATGACAATGAATATTATGCGTGACCTGCTAAATATCATTGTATAATTTCCTTTTTTCTCAAATAAATATTGTATTTTTCAGGACCCAGGCATGGTGGCTCACAACTGCAACCCCAGCACTTTGGAAGGCAGAAGCAGGAGTATCACTTTTGCCCAGGAGTTCAAGACCAGTCTGGGCAATACAGAGAGAACCTGTCTCTTCCAAAATTTTTGAAAAAAAATTAGTTGAGCCTGGCACTGCACATCTGTAGTTCCAGCAAATTAGGAGGCTGAAATGAGAGAATCACTTGAGCTTGGGAAGTTGCGGCTGCAGTGAGTCATGATTGCATCACTGCACTCCAGCCTGAGTGACAGAGTGAGACCCTGTCTCAAAAAATCATATATATATATATGTATTTTATACATATAGAATTCATATAGTATTAATATGTATTCAATATAAAATATATATATACATTTTATACATGTAGAAACTTTAGACAAACTAAACTTAGCATAGTTTGAATAAGGAAGAATTCATGAATCAAGCAGCACTCAGAACCAGAGCCGATAGGAGAGATTCACCCAGTAATATGTGTAGTAAACTTTTATCACGTGGTTGGCTATAGCTAGGTGTTTGCCTATTTGGGAATGGAGTAATGAGGCATTTACCTTATTGGGTATAGTCTGATTACTTGGCTGCATGTGATTGACTGAAGCTCAGCTATTTGTTTTTTGTTTTGTTTTGTTTTGTTTTGTTTTGTTTTGCTTTTTTGAGACGGAGTCTCGCTCTGTCGCCCAGGCTGGAGTGCTCACTGCAAGCTCCGCCTCCCGGGTTCACGCCATTCTCCTGCCTCAGCCTCCGGAGTAGCTGGGACTACAGGTGCCCGCCACCTCGCCCGGCTAGTTTTTTGTATTTTTTTAGTAGAGACGGGGTTTCACCGTGTTAGCCAGGATGGTCTCGATCTCCTGACCTCGTGATCCGCCCGTCTCGGCCTCCCAAAGTGCTGGGATTACAGGCTTGAGCCGCCGCGCCCGGCCAAGCTCAGCTATTTGTAATTGGCTAAAACCCAGCTATTTGTTAATAAAATATAGACTCCTAAATTAGGTTTTTGTTTTTGTTTTTGTTTTTTGCATACTGTCAGATTGCGGTTTGTTATGTAGCAACTCAAAGTACATAGATAATCTCAGGTTCATGGCTCCCTGCTTATTTATTTTTTAGCATTTATAATAGTCAAAGGATGAGGAAACAATGTTTATACTTTTTTACAATTATATAAGTAATTTTACGTGAAATTACTGAGTCATTTGTTCTTAAAATGTTTATAAATATTTAGATATAATTCTTCATGTGATCAAGTATTATTTTCCATAAATGCCATACATTTAGAGTTGAAAATACTTTATTTATATTTTATGTCTTTTAGGATAAATAGAAATATCCACGTACATTTACAATTTCTGCTTTCTAAAAATTAAGAATTAACTTTTTCAAAATTTAAGGTTACATGTCTGGAAATATAATACTTGTGCTGTTTTCTGTTATTATATTCAATCAGCAAAACAATCATTTAAAATGTTGTATCCACCGAAAATTTTCTCTCTGTAACATTTTAATAATTCAAGTATTTTTAATAGTTTAGATTTCCCACTTTCTTTTTTTTTTTTTTTTTAAAAAAAAAAAAAAAAGAAAAGAAAAGAAAAGAAAGTCCGGCCGGGAGCTGTGACTCAGGCCTGTAATCCCAGCACTTTGGGAGGCCAAGGCGGGTGGATCACCTGAGGTCAGGAGTTCGAGACCAATCTGGCCAAAATGGGGAAACCCCGTCGCTACTAAAAATACAAAAGTTAGACGGGCATGGTGGCAAGTGTCTGTAATCCCAGCTACACGAGAGACTGAGGAAAGAGAATTGCTTGAACCTGGGAGGCAGAGGTTGCAGTGAGCCGAGTCATGCCACTGCACTCCAGCCTGGGTGACAGAGCAAGACCTGTCTAAAAAAAAAAAAGGAAAAAAAAAACCCTATAGAAAAAGCTTCAGTTTCAGCACTCTAGAATGAACTTGCAGAATTCCAGGATTCTTAGACAGAACATTCATATTTTAATTTTCAACTTTACACATCGGCATTATATTAAAGCCTTCTTAATTTTACATTTATTACATTGTTTTCTAAAGAAGTGAATCTCAATTTAGAAATTAAGTTTAAAAACATTATGAAATAAAATAAAATTTTCATTGGAGAACATGACTACCCCACAAAAGACCATTAGCAATTTCATCCTATGCTCTACAACAAAACATGCTGTGTAAAAGTGATTGCATTTGAAGTTATTTGTACATTTGAATGCAAACTACCCAATCATGAAAAATGAGGCTTCCATTTTCTATAAAAATAAATTAGGAGGCAATGCTTTGCTGGCAAAGCCATTTGAGCTCCTCAGTTCATAACTATTTATGGTAACATAAACAGATGTCTTTGCTCGCACTGTGAACTGCTTTGCAATATTAATTTAACATTACTTTATATCCTAAAGTGAATGTAGGTGACTTGTTTTAGGATCTAATAAAACCAGTCCTGATGTAGAGATCCTGTGGGAAATTAAACAATAATGTTACCTCCATAAATAATTTTCTTCTTATGAAATCATAATCCCCATTACAATTTTAGAACTGTTATTTAATATCATAATTTCCACATTAATATCTTAGGTACAAATGTAATTTTTAAAATGAAAACATACTTTTCAAGGAGACATTCCTTTGGGAAAATAAGTTCACTTCTAAATATAAAGTAGAATAAAATAAATATTGGCTGTGTCACTTATCGCTTATTGACAGTAAAATTACTTTTTAGTTAACAGAACAATTTTTCTCTGAGAAAGTATTACGATGCTAGTGCCCAGTAAATTGTAACTAAGAAAGCTTGTAATAACCCCTCAAATATGAATAACATAAATGCTGTCTCTGAAAATTATGCATATCTTTAAAATTCCTGAGAAACATTTAAGAATAAAATATTATCTTAAATGTAGTAGTTCTGCGTGCCCAAATGCATTCACCAACACACATATGTTAATACGTCTATTGGAAGCAGTATTACATAATAGAAAGAGCAAAATTTGAAGTTTAAAAAAAAAACTTTCTGATCTGAGTTCAAACAGCTGTAAAGCTTTTCATTTGCCCCTCAACACTAATTTCCTCATCTAGAAAATTGGAATAAAAATGGCCACTGTCTACTTTTGTGATGATTGCATTTTTAAAGATTAAATTATATAAAAATTACAAAATGTTTAATTCAATGCTAGACACATAGCACTGCTTCTAATTTGCATATTAAAATGTTTCTTGGTATACGCATTTAATAACAGGAGAATAAATCCAGTGTCTTTATATTAGGTCCCAAGAAAAATAATACCTCTAATTAAATAATCCTAAAGACACTTCCAAAAATGCTGACTTAAGAAAATAAAAATTACAAAATAACGAATATTCTTTCTTCTTTACATTTGCCTCCATGACATATTACTAGCAGGAGTCAATAATAACTGTGCTGTAGTAACCACTTCTAAGCATTTTCTTCCAGAAGAACACATAATTATAAGAGAAAAGTATTACATAAATTTTAGGCATGGGAAAAAATACTTTCTTCTTCCCATCATATTGTGCAAGATACTGAAGGACTTTATATGAATTCAGTCTACTTGTATGAAATGATGTTAGCAATCTATAGCTACTAATTTGCCAAATAATCATCTATGGCTTAAATTTTTGTCTCTTTTAGATATGCCATTTAGTGTTGTTGCTCATGTTCAGTTTCCTCTGTTGGGGTTCAGAAAGTGATATTCCAAACACTGGGGTTTTGACATGCTAAGAGGCTTTAGATGCTGTCTCAGAATCAACGTCCCTCAAACCCTGCCTTATTTCCCTCTCCCATCCAAAGTGCAAGAAGTAGCTCTGGAATGTGCTTATTTAACCAAGAAAACCTCTTTTCAAAAGAAATACAATTATTTCAAATAACTAGGAAAGATCAATCACCAGATAAGAGAAAAAGACTAGGAGTTATCCCCAGTCATCACTCAGATAGACTTTTCATCTGTTCTTCTGAAGACAGCTCCAAGAGATTACTTGGAGGAATTTATCTACACAATGATCCTGTACAGCCATACTCCTCACATTTCTGTAATGTCTGCCTCCTGTCTCCTTACATCCTTCCCCTATGAAGAAGATTATATAAGCTTCTGACTCTTTGGGCTATAGGGTAATTATTCTTTTGCAATTTCCCTTGTTGTGCACATTTAAACATATTGTATGCCTTTTCTTTTATTAATCTGCCTTTTGTCTGTTGATTTTTCAGCCAGCCTTTGGAGGGCAAAAAGGAAATTTTCCCTTGACCCCTATACTTGGGCCACTACACTGAAAGAACTAAGGGATTACCTCTATGTATATTTATTTTTTATGTGTTTATCACATTTCTTCCTATGTATGAAACCACCTTTTGCAAAACTGTAACTGAGACAGTGAAAGAGATCTGACCTAACCAACTCCATCTCACTTCTTATCTCCAAGCCGTCCTTGTTCTTTCCTGGGCGTAGCTAAACTAACTTTTGGAGGAACTCAGTTTATAATTTCCAGTTTAAAACAAAGACAATAATAGCTCTTTCTGAAAACAGACCCCCTTCTTGCCCAAGGACTAGACTGCCTTTGTAGGACTAACAAAAATAGCCACAAGATTAGAAAATATGATTTAGGATTTATTTAGCTGGAGGGTACAAGTTTTTGACCTTCCCCAAATTGCTGCTGGGGACAACATTGCTACTATATATACATACTGTATATATATACACACACACACACACAATTCATACACAATATATTATGTATTATATACATATATATATCAGATCAATGCTTGAGATATTTTGCACACCCTGCACTTGATGGATCCGCCGGCCCTACCCAGATCGGTGAGCTGGCTCCTCTGATCTTGTGGCCCCCACCCAGGAACTGAGTCAGCACAAGAAGACAGCTCAAGTTCCTGTGATTTCATCCCTGACCCAACCGATCAGCACTCCCACCCCACCCACCAAGTTGTCCTTAAAAACTCTGATCCCCAAACTTTTGGGGAGACCAATTTGAGTAATAATACAACTCTCATCTCCTCCACAGCACACAGCTGGCTCTTTCTTGATAAATTGGCTCTGTCTAGACAGCAGGTAAGGTGAACCCATTAGGCAGTTACATGTAAAGTCATAGAAAATTGTCAGTATCTTTAAGTATCATATAATCCAGCTATTGATAAGGAATATTCACATAAAGTAATTACCTAATGATATGAGGATATACTATCTTAGTGATGGAGGCATGAATGGGAAAGACATGTACGTGTACATTACATTCTGAAGGAATAAAAAAGTCATTTGAAAAAATTATCAGAAAAATAATTCCAAATGAAATATCTGTTTTGAAATACTGTAAAAATTGAAGAAAGCAAAACATAATATTCCATCATGACAATTTTAGGAGCAAGGGGTAAGTTCTCCTTGCCCTCTGAAGGTTGGCTAAAAAAAAAAAAAGTCATTGACAAGATGAAGATTAATAGAATAAACAGCATACAAATATATTTATTATGTATACTCTAGAAGAAACACAGAGTGATTGCCCACCTCACAAATGGGATTTCAGAAACTTATATGCCATTCTAGTAAAATAGGTTATGGGAGGTGGGAGAAGAGGAATTTTGTTGAGTGTATTATTAAAGAGAATCAATGGATCTGGGAACAAATTTTAACATGCATTATCTTGTGAAAGGATCTGTTAAAGTGTGGTTACATTCTTGTTCTTACAGGGAGGAGAGGGAAAAACAATTGTTCTCCTTGGTAGGTCTAGATCTTAGATAAGGAAACTTCAACTTCTTTGGGAGAGATGGTTGGAGGAGAGTCAGTGAGATCTTGAGGTTTCTTTCATTCAGAAGTGGCACCAAAAAAGCTTTGGCACGGCTAAATCAAAGCAAAATACTTTAGGGCATTGGTTTCTAAGCCCCAAAACAAATAAAAATACAAGAATGCCTGTGTTGTGTCTATTTTCAGGGCAACTGCTTCAATTTATATTTTTGTATATATCATAATATCATTGAAAAGTGACCCTGTATTGTTTATAAATAGGATGTATTTATCTATTCACTAAAAATACTGGTTGATATGCTAACACTCTTTGATTTAGAATACAGACTAAAGCTTATAAATATCAGAGGTATTCAAATCAGAGCGATTCCATATTCAATAAGGGCTGTACAGAATAAAGCTGAGACCTAGTGGGCTGAGTTCCCAGGAAGTTAAGGCATTCTTAGTTACAGGATGAGATAGGAGGTCAGAACAAGATACAGGTCACAGAGACCTTGCTGATAAAAAAGTTTGTGGTAAAGAAGCCAGTCATAACCCACCAAAACCAAGATGGTGACGGAAGTGACCTATGGTCTTCCTCACTGCTCATTTTATGCTGCTTATAATGCACTAACATCCTAAAAGACCCTCCCACCAATGCCAGGACAGTTTACAAATGCCATGGCAACATCAGGAAGTTATACTGTCTGTTCTAAAAAGGGGAGGAACCCTTGATGTGGATCTTTCCTTGTTCATTATAGTAATTTGAGAAAAATTGACTGTCCAATTAACAAATGATATTTAACAGCAGTAGTTTCTTTCTTAATGTTTGACGTGTGCCTAGAGATATGGCATCAATCACAATTAAGCAAATAATTTTTTAAAAACTGAATGAGTTTCTAATAATCCAAGTGTCACATACAGATGCTAATTGTTTCATCAGGCTAAAAATATATTCACTTTATAAAGTATTTTTTCTTTTTTTAAAGAAGATGCTGCTGACAATAAAATGAATAATGGTTATATGTAAATTAGCATTATTGAATTAACTATATTTTCTAATGTTATATATATTTAAAACATTTAAAAAGGTAAATATAAAATCTAATTATTTGAGCCTTACCATAAACAAGTGTTATTCTCTTTAAACATTTTAAATAGAATATTCCAGATTACTTTTTTAATCTAGAAAATGTAATGTCTCTCTATGATATACATGTATAAATGTAATAGAATTAATTATCTCCCTATAAAGAAAACTCTAAATTTTTAATCAAGTGCCTAGGACATATCACAAATGAATCAATAAATTATTTTTTTCTTTGAGCTCCTTCGTAAAATTTGTATTTATACTGATTATTCTGTAATTGCATACAAATATGCATATGCATACACATACATATTTACTGGTTTATCCACACACTCAAATGAAATAGTTTGCTCATTGGTTTCATCTTGAATACATGTAGAAAGCATTACTCAGAACTATGGATAACGTTACATAAAGTTTATTCAATTCAGATCTTTACTATTTTAAAATGATATCTACCGTTAAATTTATGTTATATGGGTTATATATTATTTATTGACAGACTATTAAAATTTGCTCAACTATGAAAACATAGTATTTTCAATAATTAAAATTAGCATAATGATTCAAAAATAAAATTAATAAAAGAATTTCATTCATAATAGCATCAAAATGAAATATTTAGAGATAAGTGTAATCGGGTTATTGTGATGTGGTAACTATTTTGTTAAAAATTTATTATATTTTACATATTTATTTAAAAAATAGAATTACAATAAATATTTTTATTTTATAGAGCATTTTTACCAAATTATGTGCTGTTTAAAGTCTAGTCAGGAGCTCTTACAAAACAAGACTCTGACATAATATGTGAGGTCATATTAACACGAATGCTTTGGGTTGAAATAATTATAAGTGATATTAGTTGACTATTTTATATTTCTTATAAAAATTTAGTAACATAATATTATTGCTTACATCAGAAAATACTAGTTTTTAAAAAATGTCTAATGAAACAAAATGCAAGGAAGGGAAAATATTAGATATTTTTCAGCCTTGGTATCTGGTTTGGTCAACTTTTTTTGTCACGGGCTGAACTATGGATCCAGTTCATACTACAAAGAGCCTACTTTCTGCCTCTTATGGACATTTTTTTTTTTTTTCAACTTGAACATCATTTTATTAAATAATCATTCTTCCCCTAGAGTAAGCCAGTTTCATTTATGGTGTCTCATATTAAATTTTATTTTATTTTATTTTATTTTATTTTATTTATTATACTTTAAGTTCTAGGGTACATGTGCATAACGTGCAGGTTTGTTACATATGTATACTTGTGCCATGTTGTCGTGCTGCACCCATCAACTCGTCAGCACCCATCAACTCGTCATTTACATCAGGTATAACTCCCAATGCAATCCCTCCCCCCTCCCCCCGCCCCATGATAGGCCCCGGTGTATGATGTTCCCCTTCCTGAGTCCAAGTGATCTCATTGTAGGTGGGAACAATGAGATCACTTGTAGACATTTTTGTTTGTGCCTGGAGGCCTCAGCTTTTTGACTTTGGAGGCAACAATCCCTTCGTCCCAGGGAACAGCATCTTGATGTGGTTAATCTCCAGTGGCTTTGCTATCTTCTTAGTGGCATTTCAGCCCTTTTCACCATGTCTGGGTAAGTGGATCTCATGTTGGTCTATCATGTGTAAGTCCTACTTAACTAACAAGGTTTTAAGTGATACAATAATTTCTTAGCTAACAAATTAGTAGCTCTTAAATTTTATTAAAAGCAAAATGTTGAAACCAAACTAAAATGAAAACAAAAACTTTAATCTCTACATTTTATACACAATTAAAATTAATTCAAAATGGATAATAGAGCTAAATGTAAGAGGTAAGTCTATAAAAATAACAATGCAAGTTTAACAATAAACACAGCCTTGCAGTGTTTACTGTGAAAATGAAGGTGTTGACCAGGAAACAAGGATATCCTATAAACACCTGTTTATCTGAGGGCATTTACCAAAGCTTTGAAAGAAAGTTTTGTAAAGCCTGAACAACAGATCTGAAATACCAATATACTAACCACCTCACATCCCAGCAGCCCTAAACACACCTGAAAAGAAGTTTTATGCGCATTCTACGCTCCTTCACTTTACCATTCAGTGGTATAACTGAGTCGTTATTTTACATCATTTCCTAAAATTTCCCCATGGACATAGCACCCCATAAATAGAATTGAAGATGAAATTTAAAACATACTATTTTTAATAGGGCTATTATACATTTATAAACTGTCAACTGTTAGCATTAATAAAACTGATATTGTTCTATTATCAGGAGACATAAGAGTGCTCAGAGACGGTAATTTAACATCTACCTGGTTTAGTTTAAAAATCATTTATTCTATAATTTGAGCCTCAGAAACTATTACCTTCAAATATGACACGTTGACATGCTGAACTGAAGAAAAAGCCTCAAAATCTCTCTGACCTTCTCCCTGGACCCACCCCTTCCTTTCCCCACCCAGTCTCTCAGTCTTTCTCAGAATACAAGATGAAGTTATTCTCTCAAGTCCTCTTATCTGCTTAAAGTCTGAATCCTCCAAAGAAGAAAACAATTATCTATGTTCCCTATTCTGAGTTTCCATTAACTGAACCCTTATCACAGGAAGAAAGACAGAAGTTTGTCAACACACCTGGATAGATTTGTCTCAAATCATTGTCTGCTCTGCTGGTCCGACAGACTTTGTCCCAGGCCAATGTATGCTCTTCAAGTCCACTGAAATCTTCCAAAAATCATGTACTACCCTCCTAAAATTATTCACACTTCCCCATCTCTCTTACCATGAATAAGAAGGGTATATAAGCATCTGCACCTCACTGTGTGGTAGGGTAATCACTCCCTGATTCTCACCCACTCACGTACCTGAATATACTTATCTGCCTTTTGTCCTATTAATCTGCCATTTGTCAGTTGATTTTTAATGAACCTTCAGAGAGTGGAGGGGTAAGAGTTAAAAAAAAGAAGAAAGAAACAGAAAAAGTGGCTCAACAGTCAAATACAGGTTTATTTTAGAGAATAAACATGAAAGGGGTTTCTGGCCGACTTCAGTCAAAAGCCTTCTCTCTTACAGACTAAGGGTATTGAAGGGTTTAGGGAGGGAGAGCTTATCTCAGGCTCGGATTGTTACTGTGTGGAGGAGAGTTTTATTGTGGGGTTGAAATGTCTCTGGTCGGAGGGCAGGTAATCTCGGGCTGGCATGTTTCTGATTGGAGGGGAGGTTATCTCAGGGTTGGCATATTTCTGGTTGGAGCGGGGTTTATCTCACGGTTGGAATGTTTCTGGTCAGAGATGTCACTTGTGATTCATGGGCATGTTGACATTAGCCATTAGGCTGATGTTTTGGGGCTGGATTTAGGGAGACTCTAAAATGGTGGTGTTTGTCCAAGATGGCGATGCTCCTGCTGTTTTGACAAGGGGAAGTTTTCCTTTGGTCCCTACACACTGAAGACCTAAATCCTGCTTGTTTTTGGAAGACTTGATAAAGTTGTATTTAATGTGACTAGGGAACATTAATCAGATGCAAGCTTTTTGACATTCATTTCAGTATTTAAAGAGGCTATAGAGTTGGAAGAAGTCAAGAAACATGAAGTTTTAGTTGAAAAAACTATTAACCTTAATGTAGATTTTAGAGTTTTGCCTTGTGATGATTTTCCCCAACTGACAATCTACTTATTCCTAGGAGGCTTGATTAGATCTTTAATTAACTCAATCTGGAAGTGCAGTGACCTCTAATTAAATTAAATTTTGTTTCTCCTGGCAGGAAAATAACGAACTTATTTAAATAAGTTTCACAGCTATGCAAAATCAAAACCAATTCGAAGCTAATAATGAAGTATGTCAATAGGTGTACAAACTAGAAAGAAAGGAAAGTACTTGTCTATCAATCAAAATTATGAGGTTTAAAAACTTGATTACTATAAATGAAGCAATCTGTAAACATACATATGTACTGAATGTTAATAAATGAAACATATCTTTGGAAAAACATATCAGAAAATCATAAAAGTCCTAATTATTTTTCTGAGTGATTTCCTTCAAAATCAATTTAGTTTGCTCTTGTTTGAAACACTTTTAGAAGTTTTGTTTTTGAATATCTTGCAAAATTAGTATTAATCACATTGAAAAATCAACCATAAATAGTCATGCTGACTATATATTCCCTTTCTGCTATATGATTTTAAAATGTATGTTTAAAATATGAATAAAATTCTATGTTCCATGGTTAATATGTTATTCAAATATGCTAAATAATATGAAGACCTCCAACAAACAACTGTTAAAATAATATCAAATAGATATATGCAACTTGGCCAGAAACTGTATGTTAAATGAAATGCTTCATTTTAATTCTTATGAACTTGAAAACATTAATGTCTTTATCTTCTGCTGCTATAACAGAATACCACAGATTGAGTCATTTATAAAGAAAAGAGATTTATTTGGCTCCGTGGTTCTGAAAGTTGGACAGTCCAAGATTGAGGGGATACATCTGGTTGTGAGAGCCTTCTTGCTACATCATAAAATGGTGAAAACTATCACATGCTGAGAACTCATGAGAGAGAAAGAGAGAAAGACAGAGAGAGAACAAATCGGGTCAAATTCATCCTTTTTAATCAGGAGCCCACTTCCATTAAAAGTCACACCTTGATAATAGCATTAATACATTCATGAAGAGACAGTCTTCATGACCTATTCACCTTTTAAAGGCCTTTTGGACACTCTTATATTAACAGTTTAGTTTCAAAATGAGATTTGGAGGGGACAATTGAACAATAGCAATTGATGAATATTTTATTATAGTTTTTATAAATACTCATTATGAAATTAAGAACTTTCTCCAGGTGGTGCATATTGTTTGACTAGTTTGATCAGGTTTATTTTATTATTTGATTGTAGAAATCACATGTGATCATTTAAATAAAATATAAAATAAATATATTAAAAACATTAATTTCTTAAATTTACACCCCAGATATATTTCCCCTTTTTAGTTAATATTTTCACATATTTAGTTTTTGTGTATGGAACTTTTTCTTTTGGTAAAATTCATACAAATATAATTCAAATATTTTACATTTAAATTTTGTGAGTTTTGACAAATGCATATACTCACAGCTCCAGTAAGTTGTAGAATATTTTCATCATCCTAGGATTTCTTTTTATCCTACTTCCCAGCCAACTCCAAGCCAACTCCATTCCCATTCAGAGACAGACCTTCTTTAAACAATTTTGCCTGGGCAATTAGTCCATACTTGGAATATTTTTTTTACTTGTTTTTAAAAAACATTTCTGAGTCATGTCTATACATCCATAAATTTCAAGTCAACCTATATATCATATGTACATACAATTAGTTTATACACCTTCAAGTTTTGGTTATTTTCTGTCTTTAGTTATTATTAAAACTATAATTAACTATATTTTTATTTTATTCTATAAATTTTTTAAAGAGACACAGAGTCTCACTATGTTGGCCATGCTAGTCTCGAACACCTGGCCTCAAGCAATCCTCCTACTTTGGCCTTCCAAAGTGCTGGGATTACAGATATGACCCACCACGCCCAGGGTAAATAAATTTATTTTTATAATAACTACAAACAAAAAACAGTTCAAACTTGAGAACATACTATATAATTTGCAGATACCATGATGAAATCACTTTACTCAGACAGGGCCAGGAAGGCGCAAAAGTCTGAGATAAGAATGTATACATGTCTGGGAGAGGAACGATTTCCAAGAACTTTCTCAGAAAAACCCAAAAAGCCCTTTCACATCCTGCATGCATCTCCCACGTTGGAAAGGCACACCACTGCATGTTCTTAGGGCTGCAGTAATTCAGATGAGACACCCTCAAAATAACACTTGCCAGGGAATGGCATCTCTACTAAAAAACTGATTACAACTCTGGCTTTGAGCCTCTGGAACCAACTCTGCTTCTTAACAGATTTTGTAAGCCTCTCTCTTTTTGCTAATTTTCTCTTTACCCTTCTCTCACCCAGTGTACTAGTGGGTTGCCATTCTGTGCATTCTGGATTATAATCCTTATTTCTCATTCCTGAGTAAACTCAAGATATTTGTAGATAGTTTTCTCTGATGTATTTTTTGAAGTTGGCAATACATATCATAGAGGAAGTTTTCCTTTATAAGATAAATATTGAGTTCCTACTTCCCGTAACACAATATTAAGTGTAGTTTATAGTGATATACCTTTACTCTATGTTTTACATATTTATTGATAGGGCATGTGGTGTATTAAATAAAAAACTATTTAAGAAGTATATATTGGGTAGATGTTTGGCATGTTAACAAAGGCATTACTTGTCTTTAAGATTACATTAACAAAGTCAAATTATAGTAGAGAAATTTCTATGTAAGAAAACATGTTGCATTAATAATTAATTGTCGGATTTATTTAAAGGCAGAAAATAAACATTATGATGCATCTTCATAATAATTTGCCATATATGTATAGTTATGCTAAGGGGACCAAGAAGTTTTACTTTCCTCTTAGCCATATTTATATACGTCAAATGTGTTTCTAAAATAAATTTATTTGAATGGTAACTATTAGTCACGCCAATACAGAGTGAACAACAATCTTACGCTTATGTGAAATAAAAATGTCTTCAGTAGAAATTAACTCAATAAACACGTTCTATTTTTGACTTCAATTCCAAAACAAACTATATGTGTGTAGTTTGGGAGTCATCTAATACAACAGTTAAGATCATGGGCTCTGGAGTGAGATGCATTGAGATACTAATTCTAGGTCAGCTAATTAATAGTTTTGTAAACTTGAGCAAGTAATTTAATATTTAAAACTTTAGCCACATCATTTATAATACAGAGACAACAATAATACTTATACTATTGAATTTTGAAGTACTTTATGAAACATGCAAAAATACACAGGCAAAATACTTTATTAGACCTGGTATACTGTAGAGGCTTAATATTATAGTTAACTATTATTGTTCATTATCATCATCATAATTATTATCATCAAGATCATGTTAATATCAGAGGTATCATTAATTTTGACTGCTAATAGTGGAAGTAAATGCAGCTATTGTCTGCATTTTCAGTAATGCATTGTTATATCTAAATATACATTTTCATGATGAAAATAAATTCGCTATTCTTATCATTATTATTTTACCAAAAACTGCAATTTTGTCATACCCAACTTGAGAACCAGAGTGCAGCTTCTCAAGTAGCCATCGAGTTGACATTCATAATTACCAATTTCTTGCTTTTTAAGTAGTTTTTATATTAATTATTAGTTTATAACGAAAACTGTCTTCTGTAGCATTTTTAGTTGTGATTTCATGTTTTATCCTTGTGTTTCAGTGTAGCTACAGTTTATTTATTTCCACCCCTTTATAATATCTCATTCTAAGGATATAGCAGTTTAATCATTCATTCTTCTGGTGTGCATAATCAGTTTTTTTTTCATTGCTGTTACTAAAATGCTGCAGTGAACACTGTTAAAATGTTTCTTCATTTAATGTTACTCTAAGCTAAATACACAGAATTGGGGGTTCTAGTGATTTTTAAACTGTCTTTGAGACTGACAACTATAATAAAATTTGAAGTATAAATTTTCCTTTACATATGACAAATATACAGATTCTATCATGGAAATAAAATAGAGTCAATTACCTTTTAGAAATATAACATCGGTGCACTATTACATGAAAAATATTTGAAACCCAGTGGAGTTATAAAGAAGAAACTGTCTCTATCTGAAACGTTGCCTGCAGCAGAGAAGAGGAGGAACAATCCTGAGCTTCTCTGTAGCTTCTGTAAGTGCTCACAGTGGCAGTACTTCTCCAGAAGCTAGTAGGTGAGAGTGGTTGGGAATTAAACTTTTTAGAATTGTATCCTCTGCAATACAGATTATAGAAAGGGAAAGAGAAAGGAGTAGACTTGTGCACAAACAGGCACATCAGACTACTACAATAAGCATGTTCAACAAATTTTTCAAGCATTTTCCTATTTTCCTATTGATTGACATTTTCTTTTCTTACCTGTTGTCACTCTGAACAAAACTAGAGTAAATATGTTTTCCTCTATTCTGATATGGTTTTTGTTTTCAATTCTATGGTGATGATTCAGAAATGAGACCTTTTTAAATATAGGACATATTTCATTTTCAAAATTTAATAAGTATTTAAACAGTTGAATAAGCATGAGTAATTTGGGCTCTAAAACTCTGTGTTACAGAAAAGGGGTCCCTATCCAGGCCCCAAGAGAGCGTTCTTGGATCTCACTCAAGAAGGAATTTAAGGCGAGTTTGCAGTGCAAAGTGAAAGAAAATTTGTTCAGAAAGTTAAGAAATAAAAGAATGGCTACCCCATAGAGCAGCCCAGAGGGTTGCTGGTTGCCCATTTTTATGGTTATTTCTTGATGATATGCTAAACAAGGGGTGGATTATTCATGGCTCCCCCTTTTAGACCATATAGGGTAGCTTCCTGATGTTGCCATGGCATTGATGAACTGTCATGGCCCTGGTGGGAGTGCAGTAGTGAGGACGGCCAGAGGTCACTCTCATCGCCATTTTGGTTTTGGTGGGTTTTGGCCGGCTCCTTTATTTCAGTCTGTTTTATCAGCAAGGTCTTTATGACCTGTGTTTTGAGCCAACCTCCTATCTCATCCTGTAACTTAGAATGCCTTAACCATCTGGGAATGCAGCCCACTAGGCTTCAACCTCATTTCACCCAGCTTCTATTTAAGATGGAGTTGCTCTGGTTCACACACCTCTGACATAAGGATCACTGTATGGTTAGAAAATATGGGAAGCTGGTAATATTGCCTTCACGTCTTTCTCCTAAAGGGTTAATATCTGTCTGTCATATTATAAGTGGGTATATGGGAATCCATTCTTGTAGGTGTCTGAGGATGACTCTTTGGATTTATGTAAATTAACATGTTTGCCGGAGTTCTTAGTCCTCATCCCTGTTTAAACAAATGAATTACTGATATTTATGGGATGAAAATCACTCTACAGGAAAAATTTAAAATGAGTGGGTAGCCAGAAAAAAATGATTGAGAAAAATGCAAGAGACAATGCAAAAACTAAAGGCACTTTCTGTGACAGAAAGTCTCCACCATTCTCTTCTGTTCCCATGCCTTCCCATGTTAGTCTCTATCCCTCCTGAACTCCTTGCAGCCTACTATCTTTCTCCAGAATTCAGGCTAGTTTTTTGTGTTATGACCTCAATGAGTCAAGAACTACTAATTTGTAGTTGCTTCAGGTTTTTCTCTTGTTGTATGATAGGGTACTCTGACTATCTCTCTACAACTCTATGTTTGCATAACTCTTTAAATCAAAACTAATAGTCTCTTTTCACGGACAAAATTGATGTTTGTTTTACAGTTTCTTTTTCTAGTCTTGAATGTCAACAAACAAAAATAAAATCTGATTGAAACATATTATATTATCATGTAGAAATGTGGAAGAGTAACAGTCATACAACACGAAAGCAGTACAGTCTAAATTCAAGTATAATCCAGTAGGAGAAATCATGGATTTCAAAAAGCAATTAAAGCCACCTTTCAGCTTCTTCATAGTAATTGTTCAGTAGCATTATCTAAAATTTTGTAATGGGACTTTTCTAAGCATATGTTAAGAAAATAATTAAAATAAGAATGATTTTATTATTGGTTTGACATTATTAAATGATCAAAGTAACATATACTCTTGATCAAAATTCTAAATTTCTAAAATATCTGTGGCTAATATTAGTAGAGTTTTTTAAAATTTCAAATGATTTTATATGAAATAGACTATAATGCATGAATGCTGAAATTTGTTTTGACACTTTATTTCTTAAAAATGCCTTTCTTTAACTGTATGAATTATTCCTGAAGACAGAAACACTTTAACATATATAAAAGGAATACTTGAAAATTAAACATATTATGTACTTGAAAACACATATTTCTCAATTTAAAGAATTTTGCAATAGAAGAAACTAAGACTATCATGATATTACTAAGAGCTACAAGTATAATTATCTGCAGTTTGGTTCTGTAGACAAAGTGAAAAATTTTGAATGAAGTAATACATATTTCTTTAGTGCTTTAACAATACAAGTAAATTCAAATGACTCTTGGACAAGGATTTCTCTGTATTCCTTTTAATCCATATTAATGTTAAATGAATCTTATTTATCATTTCTCAAATAAAGTAACGGCAGAAAACCCTGGAAATTACTTTTAACTCAAGGAGTTTAGATAAAGAGCTAGATGTAAATTGAGGAGAACAGAAACTCATGGATTGTCTATTGCAAAAATGGAACATTTTATAATAAATTTGTATTTCTGTAATAAAAACAATACTAATTTTTCAAATATTCTTGAGCTATTGTGAAAACCAATGCAAAGGTAGAACACTGTCAAACTTTCTATAATTTTCTGTAATTTTCAAACTTCCCCTACTCTTTTACTATTTCTGTCATGGTGCCTGTTATTTTTCCAAAAATTTTCAATTGCATATTTAAACTATAAATCCGCTGGTGTTTCTCTAAGAAATGAATCACTTTATTTATACATTGTCTCAAATAACTTTCTTTTTTCTGCTTGAGTTATGCATTTTAATTGGCAAAAACAGGGAAGAGAATTATTTTACCCAATGTGAAGATTGTGTCTAATTCTGCTCTTTTCGTCCTCCATGACTTTAAAAAAAATTTTTTATAGATTGTAAGAATCATCCCTAGAAGGAAATTGAAATTTTATTATTATCACCTTCCTTATTTGACAATGAAAAAACTATAGAGTTTGATATTTTTCCAGAATTACATAGCTAACAGAAGTCTTGTGACTCCCTAGTATACACTGTTATCTGCACTTTAACTCTAAAAGTGTAACCACAGTGGTATTGGTTGTCCTGGGAACTAGAGCTGTGTTCATGTTTTACGTAGAACTTGATACTGATAGCATTACAAGATGTTTTATGTCTTTCAATACACAATAATGGATTAGTCTGGATTCTCTAGAGGGAAAGAACTAATTGAATATGTGCATATATGAGAGAAAGTTTATTAAGGAGAATTGACTCACACAATCACACGGTAATGTCCCATGATAGGCCGTCTGCAAGTTAAGGAGCAAGAAAGTCAATGGCGGATCAGTCAGAGTCCCAAAACCTCAAAAGTAGGGAAGCCGACAGTGCAGCCTTCAGTCTGTGACTGAAGGCCTGAGAGGCCCTGGCCAACCACTGGTGTAAGTTCACAAAAGCTGAAGAACTTGGAATCTGATGTTCGAGGGCATGAAGCATCCAACAGAGGAGAAAGATGAAGACCAAAAGACTCAACAAGTTGATTCATTCCACTTTCTTCTGCCTGCTTTATTCTAGCTGCAGGGGCAACTGATTAGATGGTGCCCACCCAGATTGATGGTGGACCTGTACCTCCCAGTCCACTGACTCAAACGTTAATCTCCTTTGGCAATACCCTCACAGGCACACCGGGGAACAATACTTTGCATCCTTCAATCTAATCAAGTTGACACTCAAATTAACCATCACAAGTAAGAATTCCTACATTTAATAATAAATCATGGACACAAACAGATATTTTAAAAGATGCTACCTTGAAGACTGGTCATACAAGAAGTGTAAAGAGAGCTTGATTGTACTGGGTCCTATTTATTAGCCATTAACGTTACAGAAACACATGTTAAAGAATAGAGTGAGTTTAGAGAGAGTAGATTGAAATGATACAGAGATAAAATAAAATTTTAAAAGCAATTTAACTTTTAATGTATAACAATTCTTATCTTCCCAACTTATCTGCTCAACTGGAGCAATATCCATTTTGTCATTTTAATGTCAATTATGTAATACATACCTTGAAATGAAAACATTACCTTAGGGCAAATGATAGTGAACTCCATTCAGTTAAATTTTATGACTATGCTTTCTGTTTCAATGATAATTTAACAGTCTACGTAACCATTTTCATTCAAACTATTTTTATTTCTAAAGTATGTTCCTCATCTCCTATTTCCATTTCTAAAACGTGTCCCTCATCTCCTTTTCTATATATCTATATAGAAAGATACACAGATAGATAGACAGATAATAGATAGATAATAGATAGATATTCCAGATAGATAAATAGTTCAATGGTTTTGAACCTTTAATAAGAAAAAAATATATACTATAGAGCTAAAGAACGCTGTTTGTTTGGTGTGACATTGGGTCAAGGTTTGGGGATACCCGTGGCAGAATTAGTAGACAGAGTATTCATTAATGAAGATTCACAAGGTGATTTAAAAAAAAAAAAAAAAAAAAAAAAAAACAACTGATGTCTGACACGATCAACCCTGTTTCCTTATCATTCAGCAGCATGTTGGAGATTTCACCAGCTGATGGAGAACAGATATCCAGACTCTGGGCATTGAAGGGTGACCTCCAATACATCCACCTCCGGCAGCATATGGTTCACCTTCCTCAGAAACTGCATCATTCTCATATTCCTCAATCAGCCCTTTAGGTTCCTTGATCAGGTGCAAGGTATTGGCCGCCCACTCCACTTTGGGTATCACATAAACCACGAAGTGGAGGTTGAACTCCACAGGGTGATAGGGACCTCGGTGTCCTGGAGGCACAGGGGAAACCACAGGGCCTCACTCCCCGCACATGCGAGCTCAGTCCGTGGTGGGTGAACAGTTTCATGTGGCCTCACCAACTCTAGCGAGGTTGGAACTGGAAAAGAGATGGAACCAGAAGTTGTCTATAATTTAATAAAACCATTTTGAATCCCAATCTGCAATATCTAGTTATAATTTTTTTTTTACCATTTCTCAATGAAGTATCTCTATGTTACTTTACCTTTAAAAATCTTTGGACTATTTGATAATTAAGAAATAGTTTGATTTATCAACAAATTGTTGAGTAATATAAAATTGAAGCAAACATATAATCAGTACTTTGAAGACATCATTGATTGTGTTTGATTTTGATATAAAGCCAACTAATCTCTTAAAAATTTGACACAAAATGAAATGGTTTTTAAAATAAGATTATATAATTCCAAATGAAATCATACATTGATGCACTTGTTTCAAGTCCCTGATTTCGCAGATAAAGAAGGCTTATTACTTCTGCAGCCACCCACTAAGTTAGAGACTTGAAACTAACCTCTTATCTTCTGACTGGCAATTTTGTGTATATTAAGAAAAATATGTATATTCATATTTAGTGTTTATATTAAATATTACCATATTCTTTATTAAAATTAATATATTTTAATTACACTTTAATGTATTACTAGGTTTGAGAACTTTTTCTGCTTCTGTGATATAATAGTGGTTAAAACAGTCAAGATCCATGTGGTCTTAGAGGTTAGTGTAAAAGACAAAATAAACAAAGAAATGTTACACTTTCTGGGAGTGATAATTTTGTGTAGAAAAGTAGAGTGAGAGACTAGAGAACAGTTGGAGAAGAAATCTGTTCTAGGTACATTAGTCTAAGTGGAATTCTGTGACATATGAAAAGACTTAAATAATTCAAGTTTATTGATTATGAAGAGAAGTTTATCAAAATTATTTTTCAAAAGAAAAAAAAATCTCAGATAACTTTAATAATCACCACATACCACATATCTTATAAGTGATCAAATCAGGTGTGAATTCCAGCATGTTTAAGACCGTAGCAAATTTCCTTTCCATTACACTAGTCTTCATTTCCATTTAGTGATGTCATGTTTTAGTGGTGTTGTTAGTAATTATATGTCACATCCATAATTGAAATAATGCTATGTGTAACATTAAAACATATTTCTTTAGTGTGGTGACCTTTAGTGACGTGGCATTGTTTTTAAAATGTAGTTATCAATCAAGCATATAAAAATGTTTATGCTAATTTTAAAATATTATTGAAAAAATATCCAGGGGAAGTGTGTACTCTATTTAAATGCCAATGAAGATTCAGAAAAATAATAGTCATAAAAAGCTTTGTAGAGGTTGTAGGATTTTATCTATCTTTTGAACCTTGGAAAATATTTCAATTACTTTACAGAAAAAGTAAGATAGGCCCATGGAGTGTTAACAAACGTGAAACAAAAGAATATTACAGAGCAGATATAGAGATAAGAAACCAAGAAAGAGCAAAAAAAGAAGTTCAGATAAAACTAACAGAAACTAAATTTGGATAGTTAGAATAAGATCAGATTATAGAAATCTTAAAAAAAAAAACTAGATGTAAAGGTTTTATTTTGTTTTTTAATACAATCATGTTTTAATTAAACTTGCTTAGCAACACTATGATGACATGATTAGTGCAGGAACACTTAGTAGGAAGATGAAACAGATGGGGAGCTTTCCAGTCTTCCACACATGATCATGGATACAGTAATGTTAGAAAAACTCAGACTGCCTCAAGTAGGACAGAGCTCATTTCCAATTTTGTTCCAATATTGTGTTACCATGGGAAACTTAATTTCACTAAGCCTCAGCTTTCTCACAAACAAAATGAGTATAACAAAAATACCTAAGTGATGGAGTTTCTTAGAATTATATGTTGTTATTATTTTCACAACCACTTACACTCTGAAAAGAAATTACATGTCTTAGTATATTAGGATCTGATATGCATAACTGCTCAAGAAATGCCACAAAGACATATATGATGAAGTGGACAAAGAACAATCATTCACATCCCATATGTCTGAAATTAGATTATTTGAGGTGTACAGCTTAAAGATTCATGTACTACAATTATCAGTCACTTACTATGTGCTAAATATTCTGCAAGTACATTTTGACATAAAAAATTCATTGAACCAATCTGGCATCTATGAAAAATACATTAGGATTCGCTTGGAATATATATTTAATGTGAGGATGCAGGGAAATAAAAGAAAAAAAAACCCTGAATGGACAAAGTAAAAAAAAAAAATCCATACCTAGACATACAGTAGGAAAATCTCATAATAATTCATATGTTTTCCATTCTTTGACTTTCTACTTTGTGTACTTTTCTTGTAAACAGCATAAGATTATAGACACTATATTATAATGAATAAAGGTATATTTAGACATATATTAATATAATCCAGTGCATTGAAATATTAACAGGTAAAAAATATTATTGTCTTGTATGACACCAAGGCAGAGCTCTAGTGTAAGCTGTGAACTTTGAATGATGTTGACATACCAATGTAGGTTCATCAATTATAATAAATGTAACATTCTAGTGGGGAATGTTCATAGTGTGGGAGGCTGCACATGTGTGAGAACAGTAAAAATATGAGAACTCTCATATTTCTGTTCAATTTTTTTATAAGCCTGAAACTGCTCTAAATATAAAGTCTACTTAATTATCTAGCACTACAAAAAATATCATTACCTCAATAGATGCAGAATGAATGCAACATGATTCAAAATCTATTCAGGATTAAAATTTTAAAACTCAATCTGATAAAATAATCATTAAAAAGCTATAATGAATATCATACATTATGGTAAAATATGAGATTCGTACTATTTAAAATCAGGAATGAGAGCAGAATGTCTATTGGTTTAGTCTGTTCAAGCTGCTATAACAAAATACCATAAATTAGGTAACTTATAAATATCAGAAATTTATTTCTCACAGTTCTGGAGATAAGAAAGTTCATGATTAATGTATTCACAGATTCAGCATCTGGTGAGGGCTCACTTCCTGGTTCACAGGCCGTCGGCCCTTCCTTTCCACTCTTCCATTGTCTTGAACAGTAGCTCCTGGCTTCTAGTTGAGATAGCTGACTATTCTCCTTATGTGGTGATTTGGCCATACCCTTAGTGGTCTCTTCAAACTTTGCTTTCACATTTTTTTAACAAGATGGATAAGCTGAGAACTTTTCAAATCTTTAAGTTTGAATTCCTATTTGATTAACAATTTCATCTTCAAGTCATTTCTCTCTTCCCCCATTTTAGTCTACGGAACTCAGGAGAAGCCAGGCCACTCCTACCATTCTCTGCCTATAGTTTGCTTCAGCTGAATATCCAATTTCATAGCTCACACAATTTACTTTATGCCAAGTTCTTTGCCACTTTATAATAGGGATACCCTTTCATCCAGTTTTCAATAACATGTTCCTCATTTAAGATTGGTACCTCTTCAGGTGACCTTTGCCATCCATATTTTAATCAACAATTTGTTCAGAATTACTTAGGTATTCTTTAAGAAGGCTGACACTTTCTCTATGGTACTCTTCTTTTCTCTCTGAACCCTCACCAGAATCACCTTTAAATGTTTCTTCATAACAATGCAGGCTTTTTCCAGCAAGCATTTTAAACCTCTTCCATCCTCTGCTCATCACCCAGCTCCAAAGCATTTCCACATTTTTAGGTTTTTTTTTTTTTTTTTTTTTTTTAACCTCAGCATGGTCACCTCTTATTGTCAATTTGTGTCTTACTCTATTTAGGCTGTTATAACAGAATGCCATAAACTGGGTGGTTTATAAACAACAGAAATGCATTTCTCACATTTCTAGAGTATGAGAAGTCCAAAATTAAAGCACTGGCAGATTTGGTGACTGGTGAAGGCCCACTTCCTCGTTCACGTGGCTGTCCTTTCACTTAGTCTTCACAGTGCAAAAAGAATGAGAGAATACATTTAAGGAGTTATGGCTCCTGGCAAGCCCATCATAAATTGAAGATACTTTAAGTAGGAAATACATGTAATATACCTGAACTACAGAACATCATAGCTTAACTTAGCCTATCTTAAACATGCTCAGAACATTTACATTAGCTCACATTTGAGCAAAGTAATCTAACACCAAGCCATCTTATTATAAAGTTGAATACCGCTTGTAATTTAATGACTACTGTACTGAAAATGAAAAACAGAATTATTATATTGGTACTCGAAGAATAATTTCAACTGAATATGCATAACTTCGGCATACTTGCAAACCCCAAAAACGGCAAGGGAAACAATAGTACATTGGATACCATCTATACAATTAGAAGTCAGTGAATTTTGGCCTGGCACAGTGGCTCACACCTGTAATCCCAACATTTAGGAAGGCCAAGGCAGGTGGATTACTTGAGGCCAGGAGTTCAAGACCACCCTGGCCAACATAGCAAAACCTCGTGTCTACTAAAAATAAAAAATATTAGTGGGTGTGGTGGTGCACACCTATAATTTCAGCTACTTAGGATGCTGAGGCACACATAAGAGTTGCTTGAACTCTGAAGGGGGAAGTTGCAGTGAGCCGAGATTGAGATCACACCACTGCACTCCAACCTGGGTGACAGATTCTGTCTCAAAAAATAAAAATAAAAAAGTCAGTGAATTTTATCATGGTATGATTCAGATGGATTCAGAAAGAGGCCTAATGTATGTTTCATAAATATACTCTTACAGTTTAAAAAATTGTGGCAAAACAGTATTTTTATTTGAAAAACATATCATGAATCAAAATGATAAGAAGGATTTAAAAAAGTGAGGGTTATGCCTAGCTCTCATAATTACTTGTGATATTTAAAATGCAAACTTTTTGCCTTTCTATATTTCCAAAGGATATAATGGCTCTAATTTAGTAATTTTAAGGAGTTATTGATATAATTGTTTCTCATTATCCATGGATTCCATATCCATAGATTCAATTAACTATGAATAAAAAAAATTCAAAGAAAAATTGAATCTGTACTAAACATGTACAGGCTTTTTTTTTTAATCATTATTCCCTAAACAGTATAGCATAACAACAATTTATATTACATTTACATTGTGTTAGGTATTATATGTAATCTAGAGATGATATAAGTATATGAGAGGATGTGCACAAGTTATATGCTAATATTACACAATTTATATAAAGGGGCTTGAACATCTGTGGATTTTGGTATGCACAGAAAATCCTTGAACCCATCAATCCCCCATGGATACCAAGGGATTACTGTACTTAATAAACTATATGTTAATTAAAACTTTGTAGTAATAGCTATAAAATATTATTTCTCCAATAGTAAAATATTAGCATATTAAAAATAACACTACAATGACATCCTCCTACTGTATTCAATATATGCTTTGAGGGCATGGAAACTAATTCATTATAAGCATGGAAAGAGAATTTCAATGTCATATTCATTTGTTTTTCTTCTGTTTGTATTTATTATAAATAAGGTTGATATATTGCTTGCAGCTACTATTAATATTAAATACTTGATAGATTACATTAAGCTAACTCTCTCTGAATTCAATCATTCTTCTTCTGAGCAGTGTAGCAATGACTCACAGTTTATTAGAAAGAAGAACTTATATCCAAAAGACAGGATATAATTTGGCTGCAATTTTAAGTAAAAAAATTCTACTTGTGGATCAAAATGTATGCCTATATTTTTCCCTTAAAGATTGTATTAGCTATTTATTGCTATGCTTGAACTTAATATTTTATGTTAGTAGATACAGATGTTGAGAGGGCATACATTTAATGGGTATGTCTATGAGAAGCAGTGGTTAATTAGTTGAGAGTCTACATATTTGTACATGTTTTATCAAAATGTTTTATGTTCTATGAAGCTTTTTTTTCTGATCTCTGAAGAACTATACTCTGAATTACATTTTTAAATGAAGCAAATTTAGAAGATATTCAAAACAGAAGAAAATGGAATTGGCTATATTATTATCAGACAAAAAAGTAAGGATAAATATTTAATAGTGTTTTCGAAACCACTTTCTTGAGGAATGATTGGCATACAAAAGGCTGTGCATACTTAATAAGTATAACTTGATGAGTTTGGAGATAATTATACAACCATAAGCCCACAATTTATTGGAATAAAACCAGTGATGGTAAGAAATCACATCCCTTTTATTAATCCATATTTTAAGAACTTAAAAGAGAACAACAGGGTTTTCAGTTCTGGGCAAAAATTGATATAAATATACTTTACCTGTCTCAATCAGTGAATAAAACCATATAAAATTATACAAAAGAAATATAGCAGCTATTTGAGAACTTTGAAAGTAGATAGCAGCTAGTAAATAAGTAAAGAACACCATGACTTAAAGTACCATTGAATGTGCAGTCATTTACCATTATTTTCCCATGTGTATCCCTCAGCCTCAATTTAATGCAGTCAGAAATTTGGAAGTGAAAGCAGTGGCACAAACAGACAACATGAAATCTCCTTATGATTTTTTTCTTTTTTGTCCCCTCCTTGAAAAAAACAAGATACTCTCTATATAATTTAAAAATAAATGAATAAATTGATGAATTAATAAATAAACAAAATTTTGGAAGGTGACCAAAAACATTAGATACATAGATAAATATCTCAAAATGAATTGCTTATTTATACCTAAGCAATAAATAGTTAGCAATAGGAATGGGAGAATAATGCATTTAAAATAGTGTAAAAGTATATAATAAGGACATAAAGATATTGGATAAGAATGGAATGAGGTATATAAGAAAAACACAAAATGACATGAAAAATTATAAAATATGAAAATATAGGAAGTATGCCATGCTATTAAGTGGAAAATTTAGTAAAAATTACTCAAAAATTATCTCTACAGATACTTTTATTTCAATATAATACTTCACAAATTTTTTAAGCCCAATTACCTAAAAAAAAAAAATTTAAAACTGTATCATGGAAAAGAAAAATTTGTTCAGAAAATACAAGTCACAGATATCAATTTAACATCATTTTGATGTGAAAACATGAATTCAACACGTACAACAAAGTTAAGAATCCAGAGATAGATACTACAGTAGGTTATTCTAAATCGCACATTTTTCCATTAATATTACATCAGGGGATTTACTTGAGGTTTGTATCTACAGGCCTCTTTATAATGACATCATAATATGCCACACTATGGATGTGTATCTTCACTGCTGTAAATATTTCCAGAACACACACCTTGAAGAAATTTGTAGCAATTACATTTCTACCAAAAGTGCTTTCTTTGAAGAAATTGGAATCTAGAGCCAGACCTTCTAAATTCAAATCACAGCTCTGCCATATAATTGCTATGCAAAGTGAAGCAAATTAATTTACCTACTTGTGCCTCAATTTTATCATCTATAAGTAGTAATGCCTGACTTTTGTTGGGATGCTTTAAGGACTAAATGACTTAATATTTATCAAGTATTTAAGGAAGTATCTGATACATAAAACACGGTGTAAAGGAAAACTACATTAAGATATGACACGACAAGGATGAAACAACTCATAATATGAGAAACGTCAAAATCAAAATAATGTGCATGTTAAAATTACAGGTTTGTGAAAATAACACAAACCCCAACATTAACTATGTAATCTGTGCATTTTACGAAAATAGAAGAATGTCCTTTAAATTGACAAAATGCAAGTGTTTTTGCTGTTTTATTTACTTATTTGTTTTAGTGGGAAGAATGAGCTTAAAAATCTCATTCTTAATCTGTAGGCATCACATTACCTGATTTCCAACTATATCATAAGGCCATAGTCACCAAAACAGCATGGTACTGGTATAAAAAAAGGCACATAGATCAATGAAACAGAATAGAAAACCCAGAAACAAACCCAAATACTTACAGCCAACTGACGTTTAACAAAGCAAACAGAAACATAAAGTGGAGTGGGGAAAGGACACTTTATTCAACAAATGGTGCTGGGATAATTGGCAATCCATATGTTGGAAAATGAAACTGGATCCTCATCTTTCCCTTCATATGAAAATCAACTCAAGATGGATCAAGGACTTAAATCTAAGACCTGACCCTATAAAAATTCTAAAAGTTAACATTCAAAAAACCCTTGTAGACATTGGCTTAGGCAAGGAATGTATGACGAAGAACCCAAAAACAAATGCAATAAAAACAAAAATAAATAAATGGGACTTAATTAAACTAAAGAGGTTTTGCACGGCAAAAGGAACAGTCAGCTGAGTAAACTGACAACCCAGAGAGTGGGAGAAAATCTTCACAATCTATTTATCTGACAAAGAACTAATATCCAGAATCTACAACAAACTCAAACAAATTAGCAAGAAAGCAAACAATTCCATCAAAAAGTGGACTAAAGACATGAATAGACAATTCTCAAAAGAAGATATACAAATGCCCACCAAACACATGAAAATATGCTCAACATCGCTAATGATCAGGGAAGTGCAAATCAAAACCGCAGTGTGATACCACCTTACTCCTGCAAGAATGGCCATAATAAAAAAATTATAAAGTGATAGATGTTAGTGAACAAGGAACACTTCTATAATGCTAGTGGGAATGTAAACTAGTACAACCACTATGGAAAACAGTGTGGAGATTCCTTAAAGAACTAAAAGTAGAACTACCATTTGATCTAACAATCCCATTAATGCTAATGCCTATCTACCCAGAGGAAAAGAAATTATTGTACCAAAAAGATGTTTACACATGCGGTTTTTTTTTTTTTTTTTTTCTTTTTGGTTTTTTTTTTTTGTATACACACACACACACACACACACACACACACACAATGGAATACTACTAAGCCATAAAAAGGAATGAATTATTAGTATTTGCAGCAACCTGGATGAGATTGGAGACTATTATTCTAAGTAAAGTAACTTAAGAATGGAAAACCAAACATCGTATGTTCTCACTCATAAGTGAGAGTTAAGCTATGAGGACTCAAAGGCATAAGAATGACACAAGGGACTTTGGAGACTCAGTGGGAAAGAATGTGAAGGAGGTGAGGGATAAAATAACACAAATTGGATACAGTGTATCTTGCTAGGTGATGGGTGCACCAAAATCTCACAAATCACCATTAAAGAACTTACTCATGTAACCAAACACTACCTGTTCCCCCATAACCTATATAAATATTTTTTAAAGTATGAAGGGTAAATATTAAAGTTTGTCTTTAATGGTCATTGGCATATGTTTTTGTTTTAAGTAAGCAATTAGTTTTACAACATTTGAAGTATTTTATGCTAGAATTTGAGATTTTTTGTATTGTCATTTTGTATTGTTTACATTAACGAGTATTAATTGTTTATATGCGAAAATGAGACATTTTAAATTTACCCACACTAAACATATAATTCTGGATATATTCTAGTTTATTCCCTTGCTTTTCTTAAAACATTACTTTGAAAACATTTATCTTTACTAATCAAAGTTTTTTAATTATTCAACTCAAAAATTATTTTGCTAATTAAAAATATGTTCAAGGAATTTAGCAGTATACCTTGGTTAATGATGCTTCTAAATGTTTGTTATTTAATTTCACCAGTACATGAGATATAAAGCCTTACTCCTAAACTGGGTATGAGAGGGCCAATTGTTTTTTTTTTAAAAAAAAAATCTGCAATGCAAATTTATTTACTTAATAGCAATTATTTAAAAATTTCTGACAGGGTATTTATTGTTGTCTTTAATTTCCTGTATAATAAACAAAGAAAATCTTACACTGAAGCCATGTTAATTTATTTACAGAAAAATACATTGGAAAACAGTCTTCAGGTTAGTTTAAATTAGTTCATGTATTTTCAAAGAAATATTTATCTTGTCGTTCAATTTATGCTTCCGTTTGGTAATTTATCCATTTAGCAAATTTGTCAAAGCCAATAGAGGACTTACCCTTTTTTTAAGAATCTGTAACATGGACTATCTTAGTAGAGATTTTCTTTTATATTGTATTCTACTCCAGTATTTCCCCTTAATACTCCTATGGAGAATATACTGCTATGGAAACAGTTCTGAGCATTTCTTCTTCACATTGATTTATTTGCTTTATACTTATATTTTCTTGTCATTATTTATCTTAAGTTATCTCACAGTTATGAATCATTGAAAATGGGAGTAGATGTTTGAAAATCTTCATATTTGTGTGTATTTGTATGAGGCACATATTGAGAAATTAGACATTTCTAAATACAGACTACTTCCAGCACTAGTATAAGAAGTTTAATCAATGAAAATCCTGGGAAACTAAATGTTACAGTTTGAGAGTCAGTGACAAATGGCTTCCTAATTCAGTCCCTACTTAATTGTCTTTATTGTTACTTCGCTAATATACTGTGGCAGAATTTAGTTATCTTCTTTTCTTTTTTTTAAGATGGTATCTCACTCTGTTGCCCAGGCTGGAGTGCAGAGGTGTGATTATAGCTCACTGTAGCCTGTTACTCCTGAGCTCAAGCAGTCCTGCCACCTCAGCCTCCAGACTCTGTCACCGCTCCCAGGTTTTTTTTGTTTTGTTTTGTTTTTTGTTTTTTTGTTTTTTTGTTTTTTTAATTTTTAGTACAGACAAGGTCTTGCTATGGTACCCAGGCTGGTCTCAAAACTCCTGGGCTCAAATGATCTTTCTGTCTCAGCCTCTAAAAGTCTTAGGATCACAGGCATGACCCACTGTGCATGGCCAATTTATCTTTCTTATGAGTAAAAAAGTAAAATCATTTTGTAATGAAAACAGGTTTGTTTCTTATTACTTGAACCATTTACAAGTAATTATGTCTTAAAAATTATATATCTTATTCTCAATCATAAAATTATGTTATTTTTTCATAAAAGGGATACATTTCCTTAAAGAAGTATCCAAATCATGCCTATATTCCAATATGTATCACCTGAACAAACAAGTGTAAAGATATATCAATATACCTGGCATAAATAAATACTTATACCGTATTAAATGAGGTTACTTTCTGCTACTTAGTGAATAAAGTTCTCAACATATAATTCATGCATTCAGGATTCAAAGGAATCTTTTTAAAGAGATATGACAAATCAAATAATTAGTAAAATGAAATAAATGTTATATAACACGGTATTTCAAGTCTTATCAGAAATCTCTGGCATTTTTTTACCTATGTACCACACATATGCCAAAAATCTGTTTCTTACAATGCAGGTCACCAGTTTAATTCTTTGTAAAGCTTTTTCTGTTTGACTGTCCATGTGATGCTTACCCACAGTGTATAACTTTGATAATACGTTATATCCAAAAATATCAGAGATTTTAAAAAGTGTTGCTAGCTGGGCGTGGTGGCTCATGTCTGCAATTCCAGTACTTTGGGAGGCCGAGGCAGGTGGATCATGAAGTCATGGAGTTTGAGAACAGCCTGGCCAGCATGGTGAAACCCCGTCTCTACTAAAAATACAAAAAAATTAGCTGGACATGGTGGTGTGTGCTTGTAATCCCAGCTACTTGGGAGGCTGAGGCAGGAGAATTGCTTGAACCTGGGAGGTAGAAGTTGCAGTGAGCTGAGATCGTGCCACTGTACTCCAGCCTGGATGACAAGAGTGAGACTCTGTCTCAAAAAAAAAAGAAAAAAAGAAAAAAAGAAAAACAAAAAGTATTGCTAGTGACTCAATCTGTTTGCCAAACTCATATTTACAATTAATTTTATAGCTAAATTTATATGTCAAATAACAGAGTTCCCAAATACATAAAGTAAAAGCTATTATTAATCACACAAGAACTACTTAAAAGAAACAATTGTAATAAGAAACTCTACATATCGCCATCATTTTAAGAATGGTTAACTATAACTAAGATTGTTTTATTTTATACTTACACATATAGCTCGCCTGTAACTGACTTTACATTTCACTAAGACAATTTTATACAACTGAGGGAATCCAATTTCCCTATGGTTAAGATTTCATAAACTGAAAAAAGGTTAAATGTCGTTTTCATTTAAATAGGATCATTGTATTCCTGTTTTCTAGTGACCAGCTATAAATGCACTGAAGCCCCGACTCCTGCCTGATTCTGCTGTATTTTACTGCTATGTTGTATCTTTCTTACTTAAAGAAAATCTTTTTAATTTCAGATTTAAGCTACACAGACTACACTGCATTATTTGTAATACATTTCTACTGTCACTCAGAAATACTATTGAGATATACAATAAAATAGAGTTTCTTTTAAAGTCAGATTTGCAGTAATATAAATATAAATTACTAAGTTCATTAAAGATAATCACTGGTACAGTTTTATAAGGAAGTTGAAAAGCTAACAACATTTCAAAATTAAGCATTTTCTGGTTATCAGTTCAGTTGCTTCAAGAAGCACATGGCAAATAAAAGTCAATATTTTCACTAATTAACAGACTTCAAAAGCTGGAGAGTAAGAATTTTTAAAATATATTCTTAGGATGTTCTGCTCTGCAAGCAAATTTATGATGAAAGAAACATAAAAACAATAAAGTAAAATATTCAAAAATAAACTAGGTCTAATACGTTTTCTTGGTTTTGCGACCGAAATTTTTCTGTTTGAAGAAATCACAGGACAAAAAAAAAAAAAGAAACATTTTTCTGGAGGTATAGTGCAGAATAATCACTTAGTAATGTTCTTCTAAGTTGAGATTTATTTATTCCTTTGCACAATAAGAAGATACAAGTAAGGGCAAAGCCTCAAGACTGGGACCAAGAAAATAGAGATAAAGGAGAGAGCACTGCTATCAGGAAACAAAGGCACAGACCATCCTAGGATCCTAAGACTGGACCAGTTCACCTGGGACTAAGAAGGGAGGGCAGTATCATCTTGGCACTCAGGTATCCAGACACTCCAAGCACCATACATGCTAGAGCAGTAAGACTAATTTAACAACCCACTTCTTGATTACTTTTTGGACCTTGAATGGTGAATTCAGGACTGATAAAGTGAGAGCCTATTCTGACGTAGGTTTGAGGGAAGTACAGAAGCAAGGATTCACACAAACCAAACACATTTTCTCCTTTCCACTATTAAAACTCCTTGGTTTCAGAGTAGATTGTTTTACTTTAAATTTATCGTAATGTATCTTTTTATTGAGACAATAGAACAAGTGCCATCTCAGAATTTTTTCTTTCCTTGGAAACAAATGTTATACCAAATAATAGTTTTGTTCAAAATCAGCAATGTTTATAGCTTTAATTTTGGGATTTTTTGCATCTTAAGCATAATAACACATCTATATGTATCACAATTTTCAGCTTTAAATAAATATTTTATAGCTATGGATAGAATCTCAAAAATGTCCTAAGAGACTTACAATTTTATTTTCCTACTTGACAGAAGAATATCAGCATCATGACTCATCAATTAAGATGGTACACTTCCATTCACCTTAATGACATGGTCAGGACATACGTATAATATGCTTTGTTGGTATGAAAAAGATAAACAATTGTCTTCTATAGATAAGGAAAGTGAGGAACTAGAGCCTAAGGCTTTTACCCAAACTACACTTCCGGTAAATGTCAGTATTGTCATTAGACTCTGCTGTGTTTACTGCTACACTACACAGTCTCTGTTCTAAGTCTCAGTTTCTTTTCCTGTAAAATGAGGAAAACTAGTGCCTACATCATAAAGTTCTGTGAAAGTTAAACAATAAGTAGTATATTTGGAAAAGTATTTCATAAACGTCAACTGCCATTAATATTAGTGTTAATAACATGCTATGTTTTCACTAATACTAAAGAGATTACCCTTAAAACAAAAGTATAATGGTTGTAAAAAAACACATTAGGCAATCAACGATATGTTTGCATGAGGGCTTATCAAACGGATGGGATAACTTTTTTATGAATAAGTGTAAATAATTTGTTTTTCACATATATGATTTAATTGAAGAGATAATGCTCATTGATTAAACAACAAATCTGCCAGCACATTGTTTATGATCATATCAAAGGTTTTTGCAAATGCTTCAATGATATTTAGGAATATAATTAAGACAGGAAGAAAAACACATACTGTTTCATATATTTGACTAATATTAAGCTAACCTTTCCTTTATTTTTAACAGTTTCATTTAGGTATAATTGATATACAGAGAGCTGCATATACTTAAAGTGTGCAGGGCATAAAGTTTCAGTTATGCTATTTCTAGAAATCAACTGTACAACATACAGCCTATAGTTAACAATATGATATTTTGCACTTATTAAATGTATTAAGAGGGCAGATTTTATGTTAAGTGTTCTTTTCACAGAAAATATTAAACTTATCTTATGTAATAGTCTATATAATTGCATATGTCTGAAGCTTACTTTTGAGGTGATCAGATCTGTATACACTGAAGCTACTTACGAGGAAGAAACTAAACTCTATCCTATAACAAATTTTTAGTAATGTTTCCAAAGAGGCAAAACAAACTAGGACCTCATCATTACATGTCCTCATCATTATGATAAGATATTATTATATGATAAAGATAGAAATATTGATATGTTGATATAAATAGTATGTTTATTATTTCTAAAGCCCCTTCTGAAATTAGTTGTAATTAATATTTATGTGCTTTTAAAACTACTTTTGAAAGTAAATGAATATCATTTAGAATGAAGAACGAGGTCGCATCCTTTGCAGGAATATGGATGGAGCTGGAGGCCATTCGCCTTAGCAAAGTAATGCAGAAACAGAACCCTTAAGACTGCATGTCCTCACTTGTAAGTGGAAGCTAAATGATGAGAACACGTGGACGACAGAATGGAACAACACACACTGGGGCCGGTCCGAGGGTGGAGGGTGGGAGGAGGAAAAGGATTAGGAAAATTAACTAATGGGTACTAGGCTAATAACTGGGTGATAAAATAATCTGTACCACAAATTTCCACGAAAGAAGTTTACCTGTGTAACAAATCTGCACATACACCCTTGAACTTAAAACAAAAGTTAAAATAATAAAAATAGTTGTAAACATTGGAGGAAAAAAAAGCATGAAAATCTTCCTCATAATGTTTTAAGCTTCCTTTCATTGCCCTTACTAATGATATATAAGATACAGTTATATCATTGCTGGAATGGGTCTTCTCTATGCTTATCTCTATGGATACCTCAAATTCTCTTGGTTAAGATAAGGCCAGGCCAGGCACAGTGAATCATGCCTGTAATCCCAGCACTTTGGAAGGCCAAGGCAGGTGAATAGCTTGAGCCCACGAATTCAAGACCAGAGTGGGCAAGGTGTTGAAACCCTGTCTCTACAAAAACACACACAAAAAATTTATCCGGACTTGGTTGTGCATGCCTGGAGTCACAGCTACTCAGAAGGCTGAGGGAGGATGGCTTGAGCCTGGGAGATCGAGGCTGCAATGAGCAGTGATCATGCAACTGTACTGCACATAAGCCTGGGTGACAGAGCAAGATCCTGTAAAAAAAAAAAAAAAAAAAAAAAGAAAGAAAAAAAAAGAAGGCTAAATATTAAGTAATAAACTTTTGAACAGTTTAATATTTAAAACTTGCTGGGGTATTCTGGACCAGCTGGATTAGGGATGTGTACACTGATGACTTATACCTGGTGTAACAGCCTGGTTTGGCTACCTGACCAGTGGGACCTAAAACACCTTGATAGTAACTTTGGCCCATGTTCCCCTGAACCCAAGATTCTTTGCAGAGGATTTGCAATCCAAAACTAATACATTCTAGACCACTTCTTCGTTAGAAGAAAGAAGTGGAGGGAGCAGTCACTGGATGTCTTTTGGGTCCTCATGCTTGCCTGCACTTTATTTCTCTTGCTCTTTGGTATTAATTACATTTAGGCCTTACAGGAGTGCAAACTGTGAGTCCTTTTAAATCCCTTTAATTATTCAAACTTGTGAAATTGTTGCAATTTAGTTCTCCAATTATCTGTTACCTCAAAACCAAAGGGGCTACATATCTTTTGCAGAGGAAAGAAAATTGAGGTTGTGAGTGGTTACAGGAGGAGTTTAAAAAGCAAGGATTATGTTCGCCTTTGGAATCCTACCAAATTCATTGCACTCCCCAAACTTTCATTTAGAGTCTTATTTTATTTTCTTGCCCTACTTTTCTCTTGCCTACTGGAACTATAATTTGTCCAAGATAATTCACTCAGGCAAGACATTACTCTTTGATGCCTGACTATTCATGGCTTATTTTGTCTCAATCCACTTTTCTTCTTTTTCTAATGAAATTTTCCAATCCATTACCTAGCTGATTGCTGTGGAAGGTAAATTGGTATAGCTTCTATGGTAAATAATTTGGCATTTTCTTAAAATGTTAAACTTATTGCTATTCTGAGATTCAGCAGTTTGACTGCTATGTGTTTACTTAGGAGATTTTTAAAAACCTACATTCATAAAAGACCTGTATATATTCATAACAATTTTATCTATATTAACCTCAAATGGGAAGCAATCCAAATATTCATGAACAGGGTTACAGATAAACAAATTGTAATGTATTTATACAATGAGATGCTTCTCAGCAATTAAAAAATGTGCTGGTAAATGCAATAGGTAAATGAGTGAAAGAAGTCAGCCACCCAAGATTACATATTATGTTATTCCATTTACCAAGTTATTGATTAGTTATAATTAATCTATGGTGAGAGATATAGCGGAAGCACACACACACACTCAGATTAGAATATAGGAAAATCTGCCTGGAAATAAACACTGGGTGTCATTCCAACTGTCAGGTTCCAGCCCAAACTGAGGACTGAGGGAAGTGGGTACATAAGTGGTAGGCAGCTGAAAGAACACTCCAGAAATCATAAGGAGTTTTGACATGGCTTTATTCTCTCTCTGGGTGCAAGCAAGCCAGCCATATGTGCAGCATCAGCAGGGTAGTTGTACCTTTTACAGACAGTAGGGGATCTGAGCCAAGCACGAGCTCATGTGAGTGGCTACCTAATGCACCTCAGGTGGCATGGTTACATAATGTGCCTCATGTGGCATGGTTACAGAAAGTGCGGAGTCGTGTGCCTGTGTTCCAAACCCACTGCACTGGAAGGCTGCTGTGGCCAACTCCTGACTAAAGCGCAGCTATTTCCCTTGCACTCCATCCCCTAGGCTGAGGGCATCCTCGGGGCGAGACACGTGCCCACAGTGCAGAGCCCCGAATTCATAACGCACAACAACAATACAGAGAGCAACAGTTCACTACTAGGATCTCAGCTATGCTACTTATGACTATTAGGGCTCAGCGTGGGTTAGAACCTAGCAGGGGGTTCTGACCATCTCTGCAGGGCGTTGTCAGTAAGGCTCTTGACCACCTTAATCTCCTGTGAGACTCCTTGCAGGGCTGCTGTTATGTTCTGCCCATTATCAGGAATAAAGGTGCAACATTGTGTTCCTAAAAGGGCACAGGTGCCTCCTTGGGCAGCAGTTACTATGTGGAAGGCCATTCAGTTTTGCAACACCACTTTTCTCATCTGATCAACCTCATCCATTAACAGAAGGAGGGCTACTTAGGTGTAATTCAGAGCCCAAGTGGTGTGCTCTGCAAGAGCAGTAACTTGTGCTTCTACAGTTATGACACCCGCTCCAGGGATAGTCATTTCTAAAGGGTAGAACCACCAGGGTCTTCATCACACTTGCAAAAACCAAGAGTGTACCACTTTCCAGTTGTGTGAGTGTCTGGGCAATGTGGGAAGAACAAAAGAACTTATGTACCTTGGGGTGGCAGGTACATAAGGCCACCCCAAGGTACAACATCCAATCCAGTTCAATGATAGGTAAGACCAACCTGTGTCCCCAGAGACCCATAAACTCCCAGGGGGCACAAAGTCCATCAGAGCCTGACCTTGGTGGGGCTGCTTGCTATACCATACCTTCAGTGTGATGACATGTGTTATGTTTGCACAGGCCGTAAGGGGTACCCATCACACAGTAGTGGTATGCTAATGTTGTTCTATAAATCGTGTTGCTTGGGCCAGGGGTATTACTTGCTCCCCTGCTAGCCAGCCCCACCCATCATAAACACTATGGGCCAGCCAGGGAGTGGGCGTACCATAGGTCTTGCAGTGTCCTTCGTCCAAGATCTGCCATGTTGCATTCCAGGCATTGGCCATGGGACCCCAAATCTCCTGCCATGTCCAGTTCTCTTCAGACCCTGAATGTATGTGCCAAGGCAAGGCATCTGCAGCTGCTGATGGAAGGGCAATGCAGATACAACTGTTGGAAACATTGGTTACCTCAGTGTAGGCATGGGCCCAGTCCACAATGCAATCGGAGCATGTTAACCAATGGACAGGTACTAACAGAGGTAAATCACATCCCTCAGGCAAAATACAAGGTAACCTTTCACCCTGGATAAGAATGCAGCCAACAAAGGCTTCTGCACTGGGCGATGGCACCACATTTTCTTGGCTCCCCATGATTCCTTTGGGTCCTGAATATATGCCAAAGTCACGGGAAAGCTCATAATAGGCCATACAGACAGTACATATGTCCCATGGAGAAGGGTTCCCCCCTGACTATTCCCCTACAAACAGTCAACTGTGGGGGAAATGTATTGAACACCCAAGGAGTTTCATTCAAGTCATACTGTGGTCCCTCCCTGCAGGGAGCTTCGATGGCCAGCCACCAGCAGTGGGGGCTTTGTTCCATGTGGTCAATGGCCACAGCCAAGTTTTCTGTTCCCTTGCCTACCATTCATCTCCACACCTGGTTGGGGGAGGTCATCCTTACTCCCAAAGGTTTTGCCACATAGCTTGGCCCCACATGGACCGGTGACCAAGTGGCCACTTCTGTGTTTTCCACGTAGTTAACCACAAGGTTAAGCCTCAAGAGACCACCCAGTTTTTGGTACAGATTGTCATAGGTGTCACCTCCTTAGTGATCACCATCCACACTGCTCTAAGTTCAACCCATTGGCTTCTTTGCCCATACCCAGTTTCAAGCCATATGGTGTCAGTACTAGGTTGGACGGTAACAGTGGTCCAGGAAGCAGTAATACCTTGGCTAGACTCATCTGTGTACCATGCCCCACTGGCAATAGGGGGGCTCCTTTCTTTAAATGGTTCTGGCTTGGGGTGCCTCAGGCCCCATGGCCTCATCTTGCATTAGTACTACAGGTCCCAAGACCTCTTGCAGCTCTGCTGCTAAGGGACTCATACTCAGAGTACTCCGCTGCTCCAAGTAGGTGTCCCACTTTGCTAAAGTGGATGTCTGCACTGTCCCAGTCCAGGGGTCATTACCCATGAGTGCACCCATCCCGCTATAGGGTATGTTGTCCGCATGACAACTGTAGTCCATCTTGTCATGCTCTCATGAGGCTGAAGGGCAGCATATACAGCTGCTAGCTGTTTCTCTGTCAAGGAATACCGGAGCTCAGCTGCTTTCTGAAGTTGGGACCAAAAACCTACTGGCATTCTAAAGGGCACCATGCACTGCGAGGGGTCCCAGCGAAAACTATCTGTGGTCACATACACATCCAGCTGAAACGGGTACCCCTGGTCAACTTCCTGTAGGGCTTGTGCCTGCTGAATAGTCCACCTGGCTGCTAGGCAGGAGGTCCCAGCTGCACCATTCAAATCCCAGGAAAGAGGAGCACTGCCATTTCTAAATCTGCAAGATAATCAGAAGTTAACATAATATGATCCCTGACATACAGAAACCATGACATATAGTGGGGCTACGCATATAGCCCTACGGCAACACTGTGAAAGCCCATTGTCATCGTCCCATGAAGGAAAGCTATTTCTGGCTCTCTAGAGCAATGTCAATTGAGAAGAATGCACTGGCCAAGTTCACCACATAGTGGTACTGTTCCAGTTTCATCATGAAGTGGTCTATCAAGTCCGTGATAGATGGGTCAGCTGCCAAGCTGTGTAGAATGTCCACCCATAGAATATATCTGTACTGATGTCTACCAGTGCTAGCACTTGCTGTATGTTGGTGGGGGACAAGTGGATTGCTAATTTCACATGTGGCCTCCAGTCATCTGGTGTTTTTCTAAGCTGGGCACCTTGGCCAGTTCCTTAATCAAACAGAAAAAGCTCTAGACCCCCACCCAGCTGCAGCAAATAATCTTTGAACTGGAACTCCCTGAAGGGACCTGGTCATGCAGCATTATCCTTCTCCTAAATGACTTGCACCACATCTGTATATGACTGTCATCTACTGACAATTTTGAGTATTTCACTGGCATCATTCACAGTTCCTATGGCTGCCTATAGCCTCTCAGTCAGGGTGTGGTCACCTTGCCCTTGTGCCAGCCTCCTACTTACTTGCAGCCACTGATGGAAGAAGGGGTGGGTCGTGATATTGGCCAGCTTTTCCATCTCAGAGATGGAACATCATATAAAATCTGTCGCCTTGTTCCACAGACAAAGCATCCAGGTGGGCAGAGGTTTCCTGGACCCTGGAGACACTGTTTCTTTAATTCCCACACCTCCACATGGGACCCCTTAGGGACTAAGCATGCACTTCCTGCAGCACAGTCACAAATGCCCATCCAACTTTGCTGGTAAAGGCTCGCTTCTTCTTGATGTTCTGTGCTTCCAGCTGCTTCAGTGCCTTCTCCATTCTTGTGGGGGACCTAACTACCACCATCTAGGTTTCCACCAGAGCCCATCCAAGCAGCACAGCTGCTTGTGAGCACAGCCTATCCAAGTACCACAGCTCATGTTGTGGCCACATGGCTGACCTGGCATCAGCAGGGTCCAAAGGCTCGCTCACTTTGGTATCCTGCTGACTATGTCAAGTGTCACATCAAGTGTCAGATTCCAGCCCAAGCTGGGGACTGACGGGAGTGGATGGACGAGTGGCAGGCAGCTGAAAGAACACCTGAGGAATTGTAAGAAGTTTCATTATGACTTTGTTCTCTCTCTGGGAGCAAGCAAGTCACCCGTATATACAGCATCAGCAGAGTAGTTACTCCTTTTACAGACAATAGTGGCTCCGAGCCAAGTGTGAGCTCATGTGAGTGGTTACATAATGTGCCTCACATGGAGTGGTTACATAATGTGCCTCACGTGGAGTGGTTACATAATGTGCAGAGTTGTGCACCTGTGCTCCAAACCTGCTGAGTCATGTCACATCAGAAGTCTGCCTTGGCCTACTCCTAACTAAAGTGCAGCCATTTCCCTTACACTGGGGAACTTTAGTGATGAAATGTTCTCCACTATTGTTTGCTTTTTGTTTTTCTATTGTAAGTTTCATATTTGTATGGAATTAGCAAAATTCACCAAATAGAACACTTAGAACTATGTTTTTTTTTCTATACTTCGAGTTTCCATTTTAGCATTTTATTTTTTATTGCATATAAATTGCACCTGAACTTTTTTAAAAAAAATAATAAGAATGTCATGCCTGTAATCCCAGCATTTTGGGAGGCCGAGGTGGGCGGATCACAAGGTCAGGAGATGGAGACCATCCTGGCTAACTCGGTGAAACCCTGTCTCTACTAAAAATACAAAAAATTAGCCAGGCATGGTGGCGGGCACCTGTAGTCCCAGCTACTCGGGAGGCTGAGGCAGGAGAATGGCGTGAACCCAGGAGGCGGAGCTTGCAGTGAGCCAAGATCGCGCCAAGGCACTCCAGCCTGGGCGACAGAGCGAGACTCCGTCTCAAAAATAAATAAATAAATAAAGAAGAAGAAGAAGAAGAAGAAGAAGAAGAAGAAGAAGAAGAAGAAGAAGAAGAAGAAGAAGAAGAAGAAGAAGAAGAAGAAGAAGAAGAAGAAGAAGAAGAAGAAGAAGAAGAAGAAGAAAGAAGAAGAAGAAGAAGAAGAAGAAGAAGAAGAAGAAGAAGAAGAAGAAGAAGAAGAAGAAGAAGAAGAAGAAGAAGAAGAAGCAGCAGCATGAAATAAAGTAAGCATAGAACCAAAGGTAAGGAGTTATAGTAACCTGTTTTACTTCCCACCACAACAAAAATTAAATGAACTTAAAGGAATTTTTTTTCAGGGTTACTAGATATGGTTTGACCAAATTTGAGTGGTCTAGATTACTGAGGTTAGGAATATTTGTATTTAAATTATGTAAAAATGTATGTATGGAGGAGACAGAACAGCCAACCAACTTTTGGATGGCATCATATTTTAATATCTTTGTTTAATATGATTCAAAGCATCATACATAATTATAAATGATATTCCTTTTAAGTATGAAACTATCTGCAGATGTATCTGTTTTAAGAAATTAGTGCACAGAAAAAATGTCAATTGAGAAATTAACTATTTTTGTTGCTTGATTCCAAGCAACTGATTTTACTTAATTTTGTATAAATTTATTTACTATTCGTCACACTCTACAAGCATTTGCTTTTAATTCTGTTATCTAGGAAAAAAAAAAACTAAGATTGGGAAATATTTTAAAAAAATGAAGGCTTGCTATGATTCTACAGAAATATCCTCTCAAATTATAGATTCTTTTTTTTGTAAAAGAAAGTCCCAGAAACACAGGGTAATAATATAGAACTATATTTACTATAATTCACAACTAGTTGACTTCTGCTAAGTTGTATTCTTTTAACCTTCCCTAGTATTAAGGAATTCATTCCAGTTTTAAGGAATTCATTCAATTCATTAAGTGTCTCCTCGTTCCTTCTAAGGAGTTTTTTTCTGAATAAAAGTGACTGCCTGGGCAGGATGAAAAGTGGATTTTAAAAAGCTAACTCAAGGATAATGGGAATATTTATGAAAATATGTATTCTAACATAGGAGTTAAAAGCATTCAGAGTCTCAAAAACTTTGGTTTCTATGAAAATAACAATTTTTGTAATTTTTACAGTGATATTTCATATCCACATTACTCATTCACTGCTTGTAGAAAGATCTGAGGGTATTGCTCTTTGCAGGTGTATTCGTTTTTTTCTCTTTAAACCACCACTACCAATTTATCAACAGCCCATTGTTTCTGAAGACTTAAAAATAATTTATTTTTCTTTACCAATTGGTAAAGCTATAGGTGAGGAAGAATAGCCAAAAGATATTTAGGAAAAGCACTCCAAGCATTCCCATATACTTAAGAGATGAAAACCAATCTACTCTGAGCCAAAGAAGGTAAAACATAAATAAATAAAAGAAACATGGGTATGTTAAGCATTTCTGCAATGACTTAACATGTTTTTTAAAGTTTGAGCTTTTTTGTACCCTCACATCGCAAACAGAAGAATAATTTCTTCTCATGATTACTTAATAATTGAATTCTAATAGTGGTATAATATTATCCAGTACATAAGGATTAATTATCATAGAAGATAGCTCGCTTCCCACTAAATGGGCTACGTAACTAGTCCAGGGTCACTCCTTATCAGCATCCTTATGCACACACACACATATACACACACACACTTTCACATATTCATGAACACTCTTACAAACACTCATACACATGAATGTAAACATACAAGTCTCAGAAATTTCTCAAGATACTGGCCATCACTTTTTATCAGTTTATATTACTTGTGACATACTTAAAAAAAAACTGAAATATACTAGATACATTTAATAATTATTAAATAAGTGCAGGTAAAATACCTCAAAATATTTTTCAATATAAAATTTGTATTAGAAACTGCATCTGGTTCCTCCAAAACTAGAACTAGTGTGCTGTTTTTTGTTGTTGCTAAATGAATATAACACAATTTTGGAATTTGCATTCCCGAGTTTATAAGCACTCCAAATTCATTTAGTGAAGTGTCACTCTAAATAAACATATATATATTTATACACAAACACAAAATCCAGGTCAGAAAATGCAATAGATAGGGCAGAATTTTTTAAAACACTATTTTTTTTTTTACCTTTTTGTCCTGTGGGTATGAGCCAATAACAGTTTTCAATAGATGCCATAATAGATTTTGACATAATTTGTGTTCAATAAGTACTTGTTGACTCAATTAACAACTGTGGGAGGCAAAAACTAGTTACGTGAAAGTTTGTTTTCAAAAGCAATATTCAGAAGTATTTGTGTGTGGAAGAGAAAAATATTTCACTATTCTTTTCAGCTATAAAAATTGAGCACCAATTAACCACAAGCCAAGGGACTGAAGGGAAAAAAATGAGGTTTCTGTAACAGAGGTAGGTATAAGTATAATAAAAATGTATAAAGAGTGATTTACAATTATAATAGACCAGAGAATTTCACATCTTAATCTAATTAGTAAATCTCAGATTTTAATATAATTATTGATTGGCTTTTCTAATATTATTACTTTTTCAGGTTGCAAGATCAATGTACACAGGGTAACTATGTTCAAAAAACAGAAAAATGCTAGAGATCACATAGTTTTTAACATCTCCAATTGTATGATATTAATCTCTAGTCTTAGGATTTCTGTCTAGACCTTTCAAGAAGACAATGAACATTTTACCCTCCTTGTAATATGGAAATTTTCAGTATTTGTTTCTAATGTAATGTTTACTAACTCAAAAAATGTCATTAGGTAGACAGAAATCCCATTCTTTTCTACATGTAACAAATATTTGAAAATCAGCAACAAAAATATAGTTATTAATACTAATCCAAATACTAGATCATATGCCATATGTTTTCACAATGATAATATAAAATTGCAATTAAATATTTGATTAAAATTTAATAAAACAGAAAATTATTGGCTCACTTTGCTAAATCTAAAATAAAGAGATCAAATAGATGCAGTTGACTTACTGTCTAAACAAAATTCTCTCAAAATTCTTACATGTTTTTGAGTTAACTACAGAGAAATAGCAATAATTCCTCTTGAGGAAGTAATTGACATTTAATTAACTAACATCCTTTACATGCAAATTAAAACTTATCTGAGCAAAGTAATTGGAAGTGTTTCTAGGGTGCTTTTATTGATTTAACTAACAACTTTAATTGAGTATTTCATCAGTTTTAGCTGTATAGAGTAACAACAAAAAGCTTTATACTGTAACCATATTATATAACAGATACCTAGAATATTTTTGAATAGGCATATACTGCTCTTATCCAAATTCACAAATGGTTTCATGTTATACCAAGACTATTCATCGTATTGAATTCATACAAAGACTTTAAGGCTGGAAAAAACATATAAAGGTTAATTTAAAAATAACTTTACCTCTATCTGAACACTTAAGCAGTTGCTAAATGTATTCTATGTACTGAGTCTATGGAAAAGCTAATACATTTTTGGTCAGTATTTATGCAGCCAAGCTATTTAATCTATAAACACAAGACACTAGTATCTCAAAGAACGGCAACCTAGAGCTAAAACATTTTAGCCTAGAGACAGCTATTGAGACCAAAAACTTCAGAACCTATCTTCAAGTGTCATTTCCATTAGAGTGGAGTTTAAATCTCCTAACCTCTCATAGAGCATCGGCATCTGCAAAATAAAAGCTCCATTTTAATAATAAAGATGACAAAAAGGAAAGAAAATAAATTATTTGATGATTATATCCATAATTGAGAGTTATTTGTTTTCTAGAAATGAAAATTGCAAAGAGATATAAATTTTCTTGAACATCTTAAACTTTTTACTAAGTGTTATGCATTTATTTTTCATTCTCTTAAACTGGAAAGTTAAAAATGATCTTAACCTAGTTAAAATTGTTTGATATTTTTCTAAGTCTATTGTTTACATATTATTAAAATGTCGTTTTTCTGGTTGATGACTCTTGCTTTCCTGCTAGTAAAAATGTAATTTAAAAGACTTATTCCTATTAAATTGGTACATTGATAACTTGAGTGAGTTATGTAGCAGTTTTTAAACATAATCTGTTAGAATTTCAATAAGAACAAAGTATTTAAGTCAGAAACTATAAGAAATTTTTTATTTCAAAAATGGGAATCAAATGGAAATAATGTAATTCTGCTTGATTTATGTTAATTATTGCCTGATACTGTACAGAACATTTAATTTTTTCCCACTGGAGAAGTGAAAATAAGTTGCTAATTCCTATTCACTGAATACTGGTACAAAATTACATATGCCAAACTGAAAATTTGTTAATCTTCAGAAATATAGTAAGATAAGAAAATAACACTTTAACCCAAAACTGAAAATAACAATTCATGAAAGAAATGCTTGGGCTTTTATTTATTGTAGTGGTACAAATACACATTGAAGTCATTCTCATCCCTTCAAATCTGTCTAAAATAAAATATTTTTTCCCACAAGATTAGATGTAAAATCTTACCTTTGCGATAGAATTTTTTGTTTCAATTTGGCTAGGCTATGATGCCCAGATGTTTGGTCAAATACCAGTTTAGATGTTGCTGTGAAGGAATTTTTTAGACGTGATAACATTTAAGTCAGTGAAGTTTGAGTAAAGCAGATTACCCTCCATAATGTGGGTGGATCTCATCTTCATAAAGGTATCGGGGGAGAAAGACTACAGTCCCCTATGAAATAAGAAATTCTGCCTCCAGATTGCCTTTGAACTCACAACACATCAATTCTCTCCTATGTCTCCATCATTCTAACCTGGTCTGCAGATTTTATATTTGCCACCCCACATAGTCACAGGATCCAGGAACCAATTACTTAAAATAAGTCTCTCTCTCTCTCTGTGCACACACACACACACACACACACACACACACACACACCCCTATTGGTTATTTCCCTAGAGAACTCTAACACAGATTTCTTTAACTGTCTCATGTATTGGAAACCATTAAATAAGCATGATTTTTCTTGTGGCTTTCCTTGACTTGAAAAGCAGCAAATTCACCATTTGCTACTCTGATAATCAACTTACAGATCGAATAAGAATTGAGACACAGAATATCAATAAGGAAATAATTGTTAAGTTTCAATAGAACCCTCGTGATAAAATCTATATTACAATAACATGAAAAGTAAGTGATGAAATAGCAAATATAAACAAATCAATTATTAAGTCTGGTCATGATGAAGAAGAGAGACAGAGAGTAACATGGTTCAAGATAGAGTAACTTTTTCAGTCTCCACTTGAAAACAATGTGAAATATATAGTGGAATGCTAACAATAGACACAATATCTGTATACTTTTTATCTAGATTTATGAATCATTGGTGTCTCCTCACTCATAAATGCTTCCATTTATTTTGCTTAAACAAAAGGACATTCCCCTAATTAACTACTTTACAATTATCAAATTCAGTGAAGCTACTGTAATAGAAAAAACTATTAACATATATAGTTCATATGCAAATTTTATGAATTATCCCAATAATGCCTTTTATTTCACTTTTTCTCCCAATCTGGAATATGATTGAGAAACATGCATTGCATTAGGTTATGATGGAAAGCAATTTGAGTTTGTGCTCATGCTTACACAGTAAGAGGTGGTAATTTTAAATAAGATAAAATGGTGTAAGTAAAAATTAAAATTCCCTAAATTGCTAGGAGAATGATGACATCCAGCACATAAGTGAAAGCCCAACAATAGAAAGCAGATTTAGCAGTGGCAATGCGAGTAAATTTATAGGTCTAATGGCAGAAAATTGGTGCCTGTTTTCTCAGTAAGTGGAAAGTGAGTTTATCTGCTGAGTATAGAGGAGAGTTTGTAGGGTCAGAAGTTTAAGGTGATTGAAAACTTTCGAAATAGATGTTGTGATAAATGAGAAAGGGAGGTGATGAAGGAAATGGAAGGTTGTTCTGCAATATTGAGGGCAAACATGAAGTTGAACACTTAAATTTATGGTGGCCGCAATCTAAAGGTTGTACAATTTACTACGGCAATATTCAGCAGCCTCAGAGTAGGAGAGAGAATGTTCATTTGGAGTTTCCCAACACTAGAATTTTTCCAGAAGAGTTAAAAGAAAAATAGACGATAGGGAATATGGTTAAGTTTTTGATGACAGAGCTTGCGTGATAACACATGTAGCCTCGTAGGAACACCAAAAAGCAAAGAAGGAATTGATAAATAAGAGAAAAACAAAGCAAAACTAAAGTGTAAGATATAAAATAGATATAGGTAAATCAGATATAGAGAGTTTTAAAAAAAGAGAAACTAACTTATCCACTTCAGAATTGGAATTCTCAATAGGCCAAATAAGACACATAGTGGAGGGAACTAAATTAGAACAATTGAGTGCAGAAACAACGTAATATTGCAGAGATGTGATGTAGGAATTCACACTATTCGAAGTACAAATGTAGCCACGAGAATGGATATAAAAGGAAATTCACTGAATATCATATTTTTCAGTCACTAAGTTGCCATGTACCATTGGAAATTCCACATGAATTTGAAGTCAGAACAAATGTGGTGAAATATTTAAATGGAGAGCGAGACATCATACAGGTTTTAAATTCTGTAGTAATTGGATGCACGTTTACTTAATAATGAGAAGAAGATATAGAAAGGCGATGTAGCTGGGTGGCATGTCTTAAAGAAAGAAGCAAGGCAATTTTAAAAAGGAAGGAACAGGACAGATGTAAAGGCAGCATTAGAGATCAAGCATATCTGAGACTCCAGCTTTCAATTTTTAGTTAAAAACTGTATACGAGAAAATTAGCCTTTCTGTGAGAGTGCAAGACAGGAAGAACTTAATTGCCATTGTCACAGAAGATGAAGGAAATGTGAAAATGAGAAGTTAGGAATGACAGTTTGTTTACCAAAGGACAGAAAGTCCACAACATGCGGTGAAATGAATTTAGAGAGAGAAGATAGGGAGGGCTTGGTTAAGAGAAAAGGAAGAGCAAACAGCTATGGGCAGGAAAATACGAATATGGAAGAGATGGTAGCTTTAACTGGCAATGTGATTTTCTAAAGCATTATCTCAGACAGGTGGATTAGAATTCACTTAGGCTTTTCATAAATAGCAGCAACCGCTCTGGATGATCTGCAGTCCTAGCATATTTTATGACCTTCTTAAATGAAGGACACCAGTCAATTCTGAAAGGAAGATTCTGGTTTGGATTCACTATATGTTTTAGATGCATTACGAGACTCTAGGTGGATCTCAGAGTTGAATACAAAGCCTGAAATTTCTTGAACCCTCTTTTTGCTGTTCCTTAGCTAGTACAGATTCGGAGACTGTAGAGCTCTAGTCATTATCTATATCCAAGTTTTTTTACAATATTGAAATTATTGGTTACTTTTTTCTATTGACTTGATAGTGACTTTTTTAGCATATCCTTGTAATATACATTTTTAAAATTTTTTATATTCCTAAAATTTTCAAACTAAGTAGTATGACAACAAATATTTCTACAGGAAAAGAATACAAAGAAAAATAAACTAGTTATATATGCAGATTCAAGATGAAAGTATATATAATTAGAAAATGCCAATATTGAAGATATTATCTGAAAAACGTATGATTTTTTACTAATGAGTTTAAATAATATAAGTGTATTAATTTCCTTTTTTTGCTTTTGTTTTTGTTTTTTTGAGACGGAGTCTCGCTCTGTCACCCAGGCTGGAGTGCAGTGGCCAGATCTCAGCTCACTGCAAGCTCTGCCTCGTGAGTTCATGCCATTCTCCTGACTCAGCCTCCCGAGTAGCTGGGACTACAGGCACCCGTCACCACGCCCGGCTAATTTTTTTTTTTTTTTTTTTGTATTTTCAGTAAAGATGGGGTTTCACTGTGTTAGCCAGAGTGGTCTCGATCTCCTGACCTCATATCCTCTTGGCCTCCGAAAGTGCTGGGATTAGAGGCGTGAGCCACCGCACCCAACCCTTAGTAAATTTTTAATACAGTATGTGAATAAGTGCTGGAGTATTGGACTAACTAGACATTCATAGGCCCAAAAAGAAAGAAAAACCTTAGCCTATAATTCACACTGAAGTCATACAGTATACAAAAGTTAACTGAATATAGATCATGGATTTAAATGTAAAATTAAAGCTACAAAATTTTTAGAAAAAAACATAGAACCACATACACAAATTAATTCAAAATTATTTATAGATTTAAATATAAAATTATAAACTTTTAGGAAAATAATTTTTGAGAAGAGTTAAGATATGACAACCAAAAGCAAAGCCTATTATGGAAGATATTGTTAAGTTGTTCTTCATCAAAATTAAAACCTATTGATTTCCACAAGACCCTATAAAGAGATAAGCTACAGTCCGGGCACGGTGTCTCATGCCTATAATTCCAGCACTTTGGGAGGCTGAGGCGGGCAGATCACTTAAAGTCAGGAGTTAGAGACCAGCCTGGCCAACATGGTGAAACCATGTCTCTACTAAAAATACAAAAATAGCCGGGCGTAGTGGCGGGCCCCTGATCTCAGCTACTTGGGAGACTGAGGCAGGAGAATCATTTGAACCTGGGAGGCAGAGGTTGCAGTGACCCCAGTCGGCGCCATTGCACTCCAGCCTGGGTGACAGCGTGAGACTCCATCTTAAAAAAAAAAAAAAAGAAAGAAAGAAAAGAAAGAAGCTACAGCTTAGGATAAAATATTGGCAAACCCCATGACTAAGGAAAGTCTTGTATCTAGAACATACAAATATTTCAAAACTCATCAATAAAACAAACAACATAATTAGAAAATGTGCAAAATACACCAACAGGCTTTTTTTTTTAAAAGAAGATACATATGAGAAGTAAATATATGATATCCAACATCATTAACTACTGGGGAACTGCAAATTAGAACCATAATGAGATATTGTTACATACCTATTAGAATAACTGAAAAATTTTAAAAAGCCATATGGTAATGTCGTAACACTGGCAAGCATGTAGAGTAACTGGATACCTCATATATTGATAATGGTGTTGCATTACAGTATAGACATTCTGGAAAATATCTGATAGTTTCTTATTAAACCCACACTTATTATAAGACAGCAATTCTTCTCTTGAACATTTATTCCAGAGAAATGAAAACTCAGATTCACAGAAACACTTGCACATTACTGTAATCAGAACCTAGATCAAGAAACAGAATACTACCACATCCATAAGAGCCTTATTTTTAACTGTTTTCCTACAGTGAGAAAATTGATTATTATTACTTGTTATTATACGCTCACTTAAGGATTTCAAATGAGTATTGCTTAATCCCACTATGTGTAAACAATATCCCATCATTTCTGTTGCCACCTCTCTATCCTCTTGGGTTCTGAATACCTATGATTGGTCTTTGAAAATCTATGCTAAGCTGTCGATATATTCCCTGCCTTTAGTGAACATCCTCACTTCCACACCTCCTTCCATCCCCCGACTTCCCACCCGCTTCCCCAGCCTTGAAAACTTAGGCTTTAGCATCTCACAGTGGCAGTCACAGATGACTCTACTTGACATTTTATGAGCATAAATGCAAGTAACAATGAATTCTGAGTTCCACCTTGGGCCTCATTGCACCTTTACAACATATAGTTAATCCAAACAGGATCTTCCTTTCAGAATTGGCAGGTGTCCTTCAATTAAGAAGGTAATAATATATGTTGGGACTGCAGACCCTCCGGAGCGCTGCTGCTATTTATGAAAAGCCTAAGTGAATTCTGATCCACCTGTCTGAGATCATGCTTTAGAAAATCACATTGCCATTATAACTACCATCTTTTCTATATTCATATTTTCCTGCCCATAGCTGTTTGTTCTTCCTTTTCTCTTAACCAAGTCCTCCCTATCTCCTCTCTCTAAATTCATTTAACTGCATGTTCTGGACTCTGTGTTTCAGCAAACAAACTCTCATTCCTAATTTCTCACTTTCACATTCCCTTCATCTTCTCATGAAAGTAGCAGTTAGGTTCTTCCTGTACGACACTCTCATAAAAAAATATACTTTTTCTCATCTACCCTTTGTAATTAATAAATAAAATGCCAATTGGAGTCTCAAATATGTCTGCATTCTATAAAGGCTTATGTACCCTTTTGTTAATCAAGATTACCAAAACATACTAACTAGATTTTGTTGATTATTATCACATGCAGGCTTTATTTCCCTAAATTAAATGTTTTCCCTAGTATAATTATTACAATTTTGATATTACAAAATTTAAAAATTTTGGCTATGTCATTTATAGCTTTTTTTCTTCCTTTAAAAGCTAAAATGTAGTGAAGCACATCAAAAAGAAGCATGAAGTTTGTTTGCTAATGTCCCAGTTTTTAAAGTATACTTCCATATACATAATCAGGTTTGAATAATTTAGTGATATATATAAGCAAAAACAAATGCCATCCAAAATTTTGAGAAATGAGTCAAACTGACTAACACAATAGAACTATGCTAGCTGAGTAGATTGAAAGCTATGTGTATTGTTAAATCAACAATCTGTCTCCATTAGAGAAATAAAACAGATCTTGCCCACATTTTACTGGTACATTGTATTAGTATCTCCCAGTGTTACAGAATGTTATGCTGATATAGCTCAGAAGATAAGATGAAATATAACTGCCCTATCTCTATAAGGGATTCTCGGGCTAACTCTGGTATAAATTGGGCATGAAATGAATGTATTACTGCAAAAGTGTGGAAATGAAACCCATTACAAACTAGAAATTAATCGTTGCAATGGCAAATCATTTTGTAAGCCACAGGATTTTCTTTCTGACTGCTTTGCTTTATTCTTTTTAAAACTTCACTGAAAAGCAATTACTTTCTTTTTTCTATTTACTTTTCTTACTTATTACTTTCATATTAACGTGTACCTTGTCCATCTGGTATATATTTGAAGAACTAATTGGTTTTTAAAAGTCTATTGATTTGGTGGCCATAGTCTGTATTTGCTTTTCACCTATCTTTTAAAAACCTGTGTCCTACAACTTAAACTTGTTAAAAAATAAAACACCTAATAACATAAATTAAGTAAAATTAAAATTTCGTTCTCTAACATATGACGTATGAAGGGTCAATACTCTGTAACAATTATAATGAATTTCCTGTGATTTTTACCTTGTTATTCTAAAATTCCCTTGTGTATGACCATGTGATTAATGTATGGAAAAGTAGCAAGCAAGTGCATTTGTTGTTTATTAAGTGAGTTTACATACATTTAGTAAATTTTAGGACTCATCACTTGTTGTTATAAATAAATTATAATGTCAGGAAATCAATATATATGTAATTTTTAAAACATTGTAAACTATATTATATATTTTATGACATTTGTTTTGTGAAACTTGTTCCAGAGCTTTTAAATCAAACCTATTAAAATTATATAAAGAGAGAGATTCACACTCTAACACTATATATGCATTTGTGTAAAACAATAGTTGTAAAAATATATCTCTGAATAAAAATCGAGATGGACCCATTGCACTTTTTATCCAGAATACTAACAAAAACCATAGCTATACAAATAAAACTTCAACACAGGCAGAAATATAATAAATGTTGGCCTTTACAAAACAAAATATGAGTTATTTGATGGAAAGGAACACAAGAATGGCACAAAACAGTTGAGTTTTGTAAACAAGACCGAAGGAAATTATATGTAGAAGTTGCAGGTGAAGATGCAGGTGAGAGCTCTACGTGAATTATAGTGGCACTGCAGACGGAGGGCTCTGGCCCCTTGTCTCTTATTTGACTCACCACCATCATTACGAGAGAGAACTGTAAATAAGCTTTTGATGCAGAGGACAAGGTCAGGCTCAACCAAGGAGAAGATCATGGGGGTAAATAATAATTCTACCTGGTATTCTTTCCTCTTGCCTATGTTAAGACATTTAGTATTCAGTGGACCTTGGTGATATGAGTTTTATGTGTGTACATCAATGACACTTCCAAATTATATTGAAGAATTAACCTACTTAGCATATAGATCAATTCTTATTGCGAGGTTATATACTGAAACGAAGTAGACTATGCCTCTTTTACTTAAGTAATATTTTTTCCTTTTACATAAGTATATGATTTCCAAAGAACTCTTGTTGAAGTACCTGTTGGTTTATACGACTACAATAGAACCCAGTGAAAATACATTTATGATTTCCATGGAAAAAACTCCTCAACAATCAATCTCTTGAAAGCAATTTCTACATAATAAATATAGACTGATCTTTCTGAATATTTTAGAGTAATGTATTCTTTTTGCAGATATGTGAGGAGACATTCTTTTTAGATACGGAGTTTATTTTCCAAAAATGTTCCTATGAACTTGCTGATGGTCCCCATATTTTTTTTAGTTTGAGGATTCTAGGTTAAGATCCAATTCTGCAGAAGGATTATAATGAGGTTAGTAAATGTGGGAAAAGCTGTCAGAAATGTTCCTAAATAATAAATATTTATTAAAAGCCTTCTGAAATTTAATGATAGCAAATGTGGAGTGGAAAAGAAGAACAGATCATGATTTGTCGGAGAGAATTTTAAATTTCCATCAGGGATTTCAGTCATAGAATTTCACAAAACCAAAACAATGTGATTAATGATTTTTAAAAATAAGATCAAAATATGGGAACATAGTGGAGCACCATCAGATCAAAGTAAAGGTTAAAGAAGGCCTTCAGGTGCATGTCATATTTAAACTGGATTTGCGAAATATAAGAATACATTAAATAGTTTAAGAAGTCTTGTATATTTTGTCCAATTCAAGAGGAAATAACACATGCAAAAGCCTAAAGAAAAGAAACAATTTGTTGAACAAGTAATTTAATTAGATTGTAGGAAAAAAGTAATTAAATGGAGAAAAAGCAGTAGGTAAGACTAGAGATTAGAAGTTGGCAAAGTTATGAGAGATATTTTGTACTTTGATTTTGAAATTAAGACTTTGTCTTCAGTAGACAGAGGAGACCTAAAATCAAAGATATAAAACATGCTAAATTCCTTTTTGGTGGCCAAAATGTCATTTATTTTCATGTTGATATAAGACAGGTTTAAGAATGTTTTTAAAATACTGTTACATTTATTCTTATAAATAAATATCTTAACCTTAAAAATAATTAATAAAAGACACAAAATAGAAAATATATAATCTAAAGTTAGTTAAAAATTTGTGTCAACTATGATATTAAAATAGACTTTCACACTGAATTTTTAGCAAAAGCAAAAATAAATGCATCCTACAATAGGCCATCGCGAAGAGCGACAAAGTAAGATTACAAATTGACTGTTAAATATAGCAGGCAACCACATGCCAAAAATAATATGACATTTAAAATACATAGCAAAAAATTGACTAGGTACTGTGGCTTACACCTGTAGTCCCACCACTTTGGGAGGCTGAAGACGGCGGATCACTTGAGGCCAGATGTTTGAGACCAGACTGGCTAACATGAGGAAACATGGTCTGTGCTAAAAATACAAAAATTAGCCAGGCGTGGTGGCATGTGCCTGAAATTCCAACTACTCTGGAGACACAGTTTGCAATGAGCTGAGATCATGCCACTGCACTGCAGCCTGGGCACAACAGAGTGAGATTCTCTCTGGGAAAAAAAAAAAAAAAAAGGTAGAAAAGATAGAGTACGTAGTAAAATTAAAGTATTTGCAGAATTTGAAATTATGACATTAAAATTATACTATCAATATCATGTCTTTTAAATTATTCAATAAATATAATGAAGAATTCAGCTTTTATTCTAGTTTATTTATTCATCTTCTGAAGATAGATGCTTACTGTGGATGCTTCTCTTGGTTTCTTTAAGAAAAAATAATTTAAATATGGTTTAAGAGTACTTGAAACCTCAAATATGTTGTTTCTTTTATATCTTAATAAAAATGTGGAATATTTAGTTCAAATGTATTTTGAATTTATTCTAAATCATAAAAAAGAAAAACAAATTATTTACTATGAATCTACTACATGAGTTGAATTTTTTTAAAAGGTCGAGGTTTTACAAAAAAATACTAAGAATAAATTGCATTAAGTTATATTTATATAAGATCCAAATAAAATATTAGAAACACAACCTAACCTTACATTTAAAGAATAAATGTATAAAAGTTAGGACTCCACGTTAACAGCTAAAAAAAAATAAGTATAGTCACTTCTGCATTTGGTGAAAATCATGTCACAAAGTTCATATGAACTGAATTTAAAAGGCTATATAATAAAGGAATTAAACTATATTCACTTAACATTCTTAAAATGTTACATAAAATATATGTTATATGATAAATATGTAAAAGTGTATATTTGTAGATGTATATAAAATGACAGAACAGTAGAAACATTTTCTATAAAGTCAGCAATAAGACAAGCATTTAACTACTTCTCTCAAATTTTTTTTTGTGGAAGTACTATCTAATTTATTTATAAAAGAGAAAGAAAACAATGCTATTAGAATGAGAAAAATAGATGTAAAAATCATAAATTGTATAGAAAATATGATGGCAATCTTAGAAAATTAAAGATAATTAAATGCATCCAAATAATTTTACACAAAAGACTTCAATTGTAATATACACTCATCAAAATACCTAAAATGCAGAAGGTAGATAATATTGAGTGTTCTCAAAATTGTGAAAAAAATTGAAACTTCCATATACTGCTGTTGTAATTGTAAGTTACTTTGGAAAGTTATTTGGCAGTATCTGCAAAAGACAAACATACGCATAAAAAATTCCTAGCACTTCTAATTCTAGGTAAATACCTAACGAAAACTTTTATATGTGTTAATTGAGTCCAATGCCAAAAGACAAACTTTCAACAAATTAATTTTAACGATTGAATTGGCTCTTATTAGTGATTCATGAAGTAGACAGCATTCCGTCTAGAAAGAGAGGTACTTTGTTGGGCATGACAGAACAGTTGATTTGGTAAGGTAACTTGAGCACAAACAAGGAAACAGTAATAAAAAATGTGTATTTGTAAACGTTATGTTACTTCAGGTTACTTTCCTTGTAAGAGTTAAAGCAGAGAGGATTTCAAGTCATGCTGACTTAGGTTGACTGGGCCCTTTCATACTGGTTGATGTGACTCTCCTGTTTTTAGGATGCTTTGGGATTTTCCTGCTTCTTTAAAATTTCAGTTTGATTACATGGCACTTAGCATGAGTGACTCCATTTTGTTTTGATCTGTTGGGGCCTAGTGCAGGAGCTTATCCAAAATAATGCCTCCAATGAATTTTATTTAACAACAGGTACAAGGACTTGGTTGCAGTAATATTAATAAGTAAAACCTAGAAAGCCCACATAAGAACAGCAGAATTTATACTTTAGGAAATATATTATGTTGAAGATTTGTGAGATAATTGTAAGGAAAATTAATACCTTCCTAAAATGTATTGGTGTATGCTATTTTCTAGTGTCAAGAAACACTGAAAAACTCTGAATGGGCAATGATTATGGGTATCCTGTCTTACACACCCTGCGAGGTTATCTCTGCATTTTATTGTCACTGAGTTACTTACAACCTATAAGTAGTAGAACACATACTAATAAAAGTGATCATGTTCATAGAAATGCAAATTATGTCAATTGTAATTTAATTGCCTATTGCCCTGTATATTTGACAGTTTTGATTCTCTTTATAAATTTATGTCATCATTCTTTTATTTGTCAATGGAGGCTTGACACCCTGGATTCTTCTGTGAACACAGTTATAACATCCCATTGTTTCTTTTAATAATTAGTGAATGAAATAAAATCATTAATAAGTGTTTATTTTATATTTAGTGAGGACAAAAATTGTATCTGTTTTACTTTTTAACATTACACTTTTTGAATAATAATATGTCTCAATCCTAAAATACTTTGTGATATTTTAGTTTAAAAATAGTTTGGTTATATCAGAAACTATTTATTATTTAGCTGTTACCATTGAAAGAGTGGTTGTTTTGGCTTAAATTTTAATAAAGATATATTCTAGGGTATGACCATATAGAGAACACTGTATATGCAGTGCATACTCTGAAACATCCATAACATAACCAATGAAAAACATTTTTACAAAGAGCTACAGGAGATGATCCTAGTTCATTCAAAAGACTTAACAAGCTTAAATATGGATTACATATCTTACAGAAATACATGTTCTAAAATCTGTTGGTCTTTGCTAGAATAAGATATCAGAATTATATCAACAAACAGATACTTTTGAAAAACAGAGGCTTTTAAACTGTTCCTTCACAGTAAAAGCAACTGCTTCTCAGACGAAACTTGTTTTGTGAAGTCATAAGTTTGAAAACAGTTATTTGGAAAAGTTTCTGGCACCTGAAGGAAATTCATGCATTCCTAAAGCTTCAGCTTGCTAAGAACTGACAGAAAATTAAATTTAATTCATAATTTATGCAGGACTGTGTTTGGGCTGTTTCCAGGAATTTTCACATGAATTTCACAGATCTCCAGAAGAGATCTCTAGAAGAGGTGGGAAGAGTCTGAAGGAATCACACAGGGTCTTCATATTTATCAGGAGGTGTGATGAGCAACAATGTGCCTTAAAGTGCCAACAATATTTGCCCCTCAGATTCTGGGTGCTCTGATCTGGTGCCCATCTTATATCAGCTATATTTCTGTACTCTTTACCTAATGTGAAGATACTTGTATCCTTTAACCTCAGTTCCTTGTCTTCTGTCAATCACATTCTGATTCTACACCAATGCAGCAAAATTTCTCACCTACAAAAGCACTCATGACACTTTTACAAGACTTGGAAAAGGAGTATTACAACATTTACATAACTTTTCATATAAAAATTTCAGTGGGATTATAAAATGTAATCACAATTATTAAAATGTAATATATACTGATTAGTCATTAAGAACAACTGCTTGATATCAATGAAGATCAAATTTAATGAGTTCAATTTCAAAACTAAAGTTAAACATTATGACTGAAAATAAAATACCATGATTTAGTTCATTGAGACCAAGATGAATTTTTTTCTTGAGTGCATTAACTCAGAAATACATAAAAACTATACACATTAAATTATATTTATTTTAAAACCACACAAATTATAAAACATTTAAAATATTCATAGGCCAGGTCCAATGGCACGTAATTATATAATTATATGCCTGTAATCCCAGTCAGGGCAGGAGAATCACTTGAGCCCAGGAGTTAGAGACCAGCAACACAGTAACACTCCATCTCTACAAAAAAACAAACAAACAAAAAAGAAACCTAGACATGGTGGCATGTGCCTGTGGCCTCAACTACTCAGGAGGCTGAAGTTGGAGGATTGTTTGAGCCTGGGAGGTCAAGGCTGCAGTAAGCTTAGATTGTGCCACTGCATTCCAGCCTGGGCAACAGCGTGAGATTCTGGTTAAAAAAGAAAAAAAAATTAATGTTACATTTTTAACTTTACCTTGTCCTATTTTGTGTATTATATATAAAGAAAACATAAAAAATTCACAGATGAAAGTTCACATTAAGAACACAGCTATAGCCTGGGCATGGTGGTTCACCCCTGTAATCCCAGCACTTTGGGAGGTCAAGGCGGGCAGATCACTTAAAGTCAGGAATTCGAGACCAGCCTGGCCAACACGGTGAAACCCTGTCTGTACTAAAAATACAAAAATTAACTGCTCACGGTGGCGGGCTCCTGTAATTTCAGCTACTCAGGATGCTGAGCCAGGAGAATCGCTTGAGCCCAGGAGGTGGTGGTTGCAGTGAGCCAAAATCACACCACTGCCCTCCATCCTCGGCGACAGAGCAAGACTCCATCTCCAAAACAAAACAAACAAAAAACATAGTTACAGATGCACGTTCAGTAATGGTTTGAGAACATTGCTATAGGTGTCAGACAAGATGTTGAATTTGACTGATAGTATATAGAATGATTAATATATATTTTTTCCTTCATACAAACATCATGACTACTTAAACAAATAGAATATTGAAGATTGAGGTGAGAGGCAAGTCTTGGAACATTTGTAAGAAGGAAATTTACAATAATAAATGTCTAAGTAAAAAAAGAAGAAATATCTTGAACAATCTAACATTATAACTCAAGGATCTCTAATTAACAATGTAACATAACACCTTAAGGAATTAGTAAAAAACTAAGTTCAAAGTTAGCAGAAAGAGTGGAATAATATAGATCAGAGCAGAAATAAATGAAATAGAGACTAGGAAAACAATAGAAAAAATTGATGAAACTGTGAGCTGGTCTTTTGAAAAAAAAAGGACAAACCCTTAGCTAGACTAAGAAAAAAGAAAGACCATTCAAATAAATCAAATTAGAAATGAAAGATGAGACATTACAACTGATACCATAGAACTACAACAGATCATGAGAAAATACTATGAACAATTATTCACCAACAAATTGGATAACCTAGAATTGTATAAATCCCTAGACACATGCAACCTACAATACAGAATCATGAGGAAATAAGAATCTGAATGGATCAATGATGAGTAAGCAGAAAGAATCAGTAATGAAAGCTCTTCCATCGAAGAAAAGTCCAGGTCAGATGGTATCACAGCTGAATTCTACCAAACATTTAAAGAAATACTAATACCAATTCTTCTCAAATTCTTCCAAAAAATTATGAAAAGGGAATACTCCCAAAGTTACCCTAATACCAAGGCCAGACAAAGATACTACCAGAAAAGTACAGGCAAATATTTTTAATCAACATAGATGCATAAATTGTAAACAAAACTCTAGCAAACTGTATTCGACAACACATTGACATAATTATTTACCATGATTAAGCTGGGTTTATCTCTGGGATGCAAGAACAGTTCAACAAACATAAGTAAATAAATGTGATATATTAATAGAATGAAGGACAAATGCATATGATCATACTAACGGAGAAAAGGATTTGACAAAATTCCACATTCGTTTATTATAAAAATTTTCAACTCATTACGTATAGAAGAAAAGTACCACAACAGTAATGGCCATGTATTACAAAACCACAGCTAAAATCATGCTCAATGGTCAAAAGTTGAAAATTTTTCTTCTAAGATCAAAAACATAACAAGGGAGTTAACTTTCACTACTTCCTTTCAACATAGTTCTGGAAATCCTCACCAGAGTAATTAGGCAAGAATAATAAATAAACAACATCCTAATAGAAAAAAAAAAAGAAGTGAAATTGTCTGTTTGCTGATGACATATCTTACTATAGAAAATTATAGGTCTTATTGTAGAAAATTATAAAGATTCCATGAAAAAGCTGTTTAAAATAATAAATTAATTCACTAAGGTTGAAGGATCCAAAATCAACATACAAAGATCAGTTATCTTTGTATGCACTAATAATGAACTCTCCAAAGAGAAATTAAGAAATCAATCCTGCCTGCAATAGCAATAATAACAACAAAAATACTTAGCAAAGAAAAATTCTTAGATACAAATTTAACCAAAGATGTGAAATATTTGTATACTAAAAACTATAAAATATTGATAAAAGATATTGACAAAAACACAAATAAATAAAAAGACATCGTTTGTACATGGATTGGAAGAATTAATACTGTTAAAGTGTCCAAAATACCCAAGGAAATCTACTTTTTCAGTGCAATCCTTAGTAAAATTTCAATGTCATTTTTTCACACCAATATACAAAACAATGGAAAAATCCATATGAAGTCAGAGAAAGGGCCCAATAGTCAAAGCAAATTGAGCAAACCAAACAACAAAAACTGAGAGACATCATACTACCAGGCATCAAAATATATTACGAAGTGATAATAATTAAAATATAATGGTATTGGCTTTAAAAATACATTATACACTGGAACAGGATAAAAAAATCCAGAAATAAACCCACAGATTTACAGAAATTATTTTTTACAAAGGTGCCACTAACACACAATGAGGAAAGGACAGTATCTTCAGTGGTGTTGGGAGGCTTATAACCACATGCAGAAGATAAAATCTGATTCTTATATCATATACAACAAACATCTCAAAATAGACTTAAAGTAAAATGTAAGACCTGAAAGTCTAAAACAAATGAAGAAAACATTTTTTAAAAAGCTCCTTAACATTGATCTAAGCAATAATTTTTTGAATATGGCTCTGAAAGCACAGAAAACACAGCAAAAATAAACAAATGGGATGACATCAAATTAAAAAGTTTCTACACAGCAAGGAAAAATACAGAGTAGAGACAACCCACAGAATGGAAGTCTATATTTGCAAGCCACACATCTGATAAAGGGCTAATATCCAAAATTATAGGAAACTCAACTCAATAGCCAGGGAAAAAAAACAAATATAAATGGACAAAGACCTGAATGCACATTTATTAAAGACATCCAAATGTTCCTCAGATTCATTAAGAAAATACTTAACATTACTAACCATTAGGGAAATGAAAATTAAAACCACAATCAGATAATGAGATAATACCTCCTAACAGTTGGAAAGACTATTGTCAAAAGGTGAAAGATATGTGTTATTGAAGATGGGGAGAAAAGGGAACCCTTGTGTACTGTTAAATGAGAATGTAAATTAGTATAGCTGTTACGCAAAACCATATAGAGGTTCCTCAAAATATTAAAAACAGAATTACCATGAGCTTCAGCAATTCCATTTCTGAGTATATATCCAAAGGAATTCAAATCAATATGTCCAACTGATATCTGCACTCCCATATTCATTGCAGCACTATTCATAATAGTCAATATACGGAATCTACCTAAATGTCCATCAACAGATGAATGCATAAAGAAAAACGTGGTATGTTTACACAATTGAATATTATTCAGACTTTAAAAAGCAGAAAATTCTGTCATTTGCAACACCATGAATGAACCTGGAGGAAGTTCTGCTAAATAAGCCAGGCACAAACAGCAAATACTACATAATGTCACTTACATGTGGAATCTAAAAAAAATCGAACCCATAGAAATAAAGAGTAGAATGACGGTTATGAAAGCATGGTGGGGGATAAGAGAGGGAATGTGGAGATGTTGGTCAAAAGGTACAAAGTTTCAATTAAAGAGAAAGAATAAATTTTTGAGTTTTATTGTATGGCACAATGACTACAGTTAATAATAATATTTTATATATTTCAAAATTGCTGAGCCAGTTTTAAATGTCTTACCATTAAAATGATAAGTGAGATGATAAATATGCTAATTAGTTTCATTTAGTCTAACTTGTAAACACATATCAAAACATATTTTAGCTTATAAATGTATGCAATCATTATTTGTCAGTTAAAAATAATTTGAAAAGAAACATTTCTGAGATTGAACTCTAATGAAGTAATATTTCAAATATAACTATAAAGGATTTGGATTGCATGTTAATACATTTATTTACCTTTTCTCCTGTTAATCTGTCTATTGTTAGTTCATTTCAATTAGCCTTCAAAGGGCAGAAGGGAATATAAACAATATATGTCCTGTTAGAAATAAATAAATGAAAATGGAGATAACAGTCTGAATACTCTAAAGTCAACCACCCATAGTCATGTAACCAAAACTTAAGTCATTCTGATTTCCCCCAAACACTAACCTTAAACATAAATAAAGCACAAACATAAGCTTTTTATCTTTATCAGCATGATTAAATGACATTAAACCAACTAAATCAATCACATATTAATGAATCAGATTAAACAGCTCTATTTACCTAAAAATATACATGGCAGTCAATCATTAAAAAGTCAAAATACTTTATCCTTTATGATCAGTAATGTGTGCTATAATTGCTGTAACACAGTGACTTTGTGCCATTTTTTTATTTGAAGTCTCCCCGTTTGTGAAGTGTTGTGTTTTTTTTTTTTTTTTGTATGCACAATAAACACAATATTCTAAATTGATTGTGAAGTGTCTTTTTGGAAGCACAATAAACACTTAACATTCTAAGTTGATCTGATTTTATTTTTCACAATATATTATTGTGTGTGTATATATGTATATATAAATCTATGCAGTTATATATAAAATAATATCTAAATTAAAATGGTATCTCTTTTCTTTCTGCTTCTTCTAAAAGTTATATAAAAATAGGTGTCAAGAGGACTGACAAAGGCTACTCTGTTGGTCCTAGCTGACAGAATGATATTTTGTGTACTTCGTCTTGGTGATGGTTTCCTTGAAATGATGCTCCTTCTATGTACCCAGCTCAAGAATTGGTGCTTAGACTCAAGACAACCAAATTTAAATGCCTGCTTTGCTATCTTTCACATTTAATACCATTGTTTATTATCATTCCAGAAAATCTTCCGATTTTACATTCTTTTCACAGAGACTGAGGTTTTATATCAGGGATTAGCTGATGTCCCTGTCCCTGTTCTTCCTATTGTCATTCTCTACATCCAAATATAAGCTACCATCCACAGTCTGTAGGGTTTTGTTTACTTGCCTTTGTCTTTTGGGGCTTGATTTTGGCCATTTTGATAAGTGTTAAATATGGCGTGATAAATCTTAAGCAGGAGAATAATATAAACTATTTATGTTTAAAAATTCACCCTAGATTATGTGGAGTAAGGTTTGTAGCTTGGCAGCCGGGGGTCAGTTTAGAGCCATGGTAGTACTACAGGTGGAGTTAATGGCAGCAGTGAAAATAAATGGATTTGAATTATATTTTATGGTAGGAATAGGTGAAAGATGGTCTATTAAGAGCAACTAGGAGTAATCAAGGAATTATTTGCAGATTTGGTTTTGCAGTTGCTAATTAAATGAGAAGAATATGGGAGAAACTAATTTGTGCCGTAGAGAGGAGACTAGAATAATCAATTTTGCTTTTAATGTATTAAGACTGAGATGTGTATTAATGTAACATTTAGGAATTTGGAATTGGGAAGTGAATTTCTTAGTATGTTGTTTTGGGTTGAGTTTAGAGACAGGAATTTGATTTTAATTAGTATCTACATAATAATCTGTGTTATGACTGACTTGCTATAACATTTTTAATGACCAATGTTAGAAAATTACTTGCTTATTAGAAAAATTATCAAGAATGTGAATCAGTATGATTGGGAAATTATTATTATTATTATTATTTGAGACGGAGTCTCGCTCTGTCACCAAGGCTGGAGTGCAATGGCATGATCTTGGCTCACTATAACCTCTGCCTCCTGGGTTCAAGCAATTCTCCTGCCTCAGCCTCCTGAGTAGCTGGGATTACAGGCACCTGCCACCATACCTGGCTAATTTTAGTATTTTTAGTAGAGATAGGTTTCACTATCCTGGCCCAACTGGTCTTGAACTCCTGACCTCGTGATCCACCTACATGCCTCGGGAAAATATTTTAAAGCAATTCATCCACATATTTAGAAACAAGAAATTGGATATACATAAAAATAAAGATTCAATATGACAAGCATTATTTTATTATATTTTATTATTTAACATGATATTCAATGACCATGTTTGAAGAAATAAACTATCTGAAGCAATAATTTTGTATGCTTTTAAGCAAGATACTACACAGAGAAATGTGAAAGATTTATTTTAAGACAGGGAGATTGGCAGTTATCTTCTATCTACATACTGCAGCTTAATCTTTAAAAACTACTGAAGAAATGTCCAAAATAACAATGCTTAAAAGGCAAAGGAAACTTCCTCTCTTCCAAAAAACAGCAATATGTCTCAGTGGATCACTCCATGCTCATTTTACTAACTTTGGAGTTCCATTCATAGGTTGTTATGAAACGTGTAATTCTGCATAAAGTTTTTAAAATTTATGATCCTGTTTCCTTATTTTATACAAATACCTTATATTACCTCTGAATAACATTAAATCTACTTAGCAGAATTATTTTATCCCATATAGTTTAAGGATTCTTACCTCCATAATCAATAGTGCCTTATTGACATAGTAATTTATTCTGTGGACCCAATCTTATTCTTTCCAATTGAGAAGACTTTATTTATCATGGGAAGAAAGAAAGTGGCTGTTTATTTTTCTTGATGAAATAAATGAAAGTTCAGCATAACTGGAGAAAGCTGCTTCCTGAGATGAAAGCCGGCTGTGAAGAGACACTGGCCCTTTACGGTTAGATGGCAGCTTTCAGTGACATCAATTTCATTTAAACTCACCGTAACAATCCTGTGACATTATATTTAAAGTACTTTTAGACCTCTTTTTAATTCAAAAATGCAGGCTTCATGTTACTTTATCTCTTCCAACTAGAGGAGAATATAGCAATGAAGTTCATACTTTTAGGTGTACTGTGAGTTACTGTTACAGAATCCAAAACTAGAGAAACAAGAATTGGGTGTAACTTACTATTTTCAGTTGCAATGAAGAAACAGGCTGAAGTTCATTTTTAACTGCAAATCATCAATGACATGGATTTTTTCCCACTCACTCACAATTTGATTCTGACAAACCATTCTTATTTACAATTCTTACTGAAACACTTCCTAATACAGGTTTGACATACAAGTGAGTTTTACTTAAGAGATTGTTTAATGAAAGGCCTGTTTTGTCCTGATAAAAATGGAGCTGTCACTGAATTTTAGTCATAGCTGTAGACATCCTCCAGGAAAATCACTTAAAGGCAGGTGGGAATCTCTCTCTCTCTGATTCTCTCTGTCTCTCTCTCTGATTCTCTCTGTCTCTCTCTCTCTCTTCCTCCTTCCATGAGTATAGCTATTAGTCGGGACAGCTTGGCACCTGTGATTGAAATTTTTGCCTGACTTCTTGTGTCCAAACAAGTCTGTTTACAAAAGTGAGTAAATGTTCTCTTTATTTCTGCTGCTATCGGGTTGAAAGCTCATGTGGTCAGTTTCCTTATTTTGCAGGTAAATTATGCCAATTTCTAATTTTAAATGCATTAGATAGAGGAAGCGACTTATCAGATAAGCACACTTTGTTGGAGTGAAGTTGGCATGCATAGCACAGCCACAGCTATTTTCTTTTCTTTCCTTTAGGTATTAAATCCTCTTTAGATTTATAAATAGATCTAGTCTATGTCCACCTCCCATGTAGAGTGACCTGCTCATTTCAATGGTGTCTGCAAACAAGGTGGTAAATCTGGGATTCAGAGAGCAGGACCAGTGGACTTCCAATCAAGTAACATAATTCAGTGTATCCTTGCCAAGATAGTAGGTGATATTTTGATCTCTATACCTATTTAATGTTTCCTCATCTAATCTTTCTAAAGATGGAACATGAAAGGTGAGTGTATGTTTAGGGACCCTCTTAATAATCATAAGAAGTGAGATTTTATTTTTTGTTTTGTTTTGTTTTGTTTTAATTTTCAATGCCCTGTTAAGATTTTGTACCCATTTTAACAGCATTGTTTACCTATTCTTACATGTTTGGAATTGAACTCATTTCTAGGATATAATAGTAAAGAAAATAAAGTCTTTTAACTAAAATAAAATAAGTTTGAAATATATACATATTTTTAAGAAACAATTACTATTTAGTTCCTAGGATGCAGGTATTTTCAAAACGCAGATGATAGAAGTAAATGATACAATTAAGTGAATACAGCTTTGGGACAATGTGGAGGGATATGTTTTTCTCAAATGTGTCTCAACATGCAATGATGCGAATTGAAATTATGCATCTTTAAGGTTGTGTCCCTAGAAACATGGATATAACTAAAATATTGCAGTATCTATGATCTGTAAGAAAAGAAAAAAACGTAAGTTTAACATATAAAAAGTAAAAAATTGCAGAAATCATTAAATTGATTGTGGAACAGAAAATGTATTGTTGTAAGATAACGTATTTAGAATGTACAAAAAGTTATTGTCATTTTTCCGTAGCTCTCAGTATAACAGCTATCCATAAATTATATGGCTTCAGTTTAAACTAGAAAGGTCAACTACCCTTGGCATTCCATGTAATAAAATCAACAAAAGTTTGTGTTCTTATTAAAGTTCTATCTCTGAAGAAATATAGCTGGTAATGACATTCTTTTCTCAAGCTAGAAGTAGAGAGTTCAGTTTCTGGAAGGCCGAATGACCTGGACATAACTTTCCTATTATAGTGCAGTTGACTTTTTTTCTGGGAAAATGTGTTTACCAGTAAAATGCGTTTACATGATATACACCTACCCTATTACATATTAAGAGTCTAAAATTGTTTATTGTTGGTTGATAGCCTTAGATAGTCCCTGTGAAGTAATTTTGTTTTTTCACAGTCTGAACATTAAGATTTAATATAGCAGAAATAGTTGTCCCAAAACTTTTGAAAAAAATATTCAACAAGACTATTTCTAAAGCCATGGTGATTTTTAGTGATCTGGTCTATAGTTTTCTTGTGTGAATCATACATTTCCTTTTTCACCATTTTCTCAATATTCTATCTAACATCCTGCACATGTGCTACCACTAAGCAAGTTCTATCTGCTACTAGTCAATTTGTTGTAGTTAAGATTCTAAGTTGCCTCCTTAACATGAATATTGCCTTTTTACTTTGCCATAATCAATTCTTGAGAATGGAGAGTGTTATTCTGTATTTATAAACTGTGGAGTATTAATTTTTAATTTTTTAATTTTTATGTTGGAGAAATCTTTCTCTGTTGCCAAGGCTGAGTACAATGGCACAATCATAGATGACTGTAACTTTGAGCTCCTGGGATCAACTGATTTTCCTGCCTCAGCTTCCTGAATAGCTAGGACTACAAGCACACACTATGATACTTGAATAAGCTTTTAAAATTTTTTGTAGTGATGGAGGCTTGCTATATTACCCAGGATAGTTTTGAACAGCTGACTTCAAGTGATCCTCCCATCTTGGCTTCCCAAAGTACTGCGATTACAGGGTTGAATCACCAAGTTAAGTCTATGTTTATTTGTAATATTTGATATTATCAAATCACTGGATATGCATAACACATATGTAATTTTAAACTGTAGTAATAAAATGATTACCTGAGTATGTACCACTTCACTTAAGATCTGGCATAATCTTATAATTTTAATATCTCATCAAAATAGTACAAAATACTGTGGAAAAATGAAAGCATAATTGTTTTATCAATTTTTATTTCTATAACAAATTACCTTGACTAGGCAATTGATAAACAATATAAACTTATTGCTCACAGTCCTGGAGGCTGAGAAGTTCAAAATAAAAGTGCTAGCAGGTTCAGTCTGATGAGAGCTCTGCCTTTGCTTTAAAGTAGGGACCGTCTTCCTGCATCCTCACGTGGCAGAAGGGGAAACTGGCTCTCCTGAGCCTTTTTATAGGGCATTAATCCCATTCATGAGGATGGAGCCCTCATGACATAATACGCTGCCAAAATCCTCACCTCTTAATACTATTGCATTGATCATTAGGTTTTAACATGAATTTTGGGAGGACACCAACATTCAGACTATAGCATATACATATTTGAATACAAATACAGTATTGATGACACCGTGTTTGAATTTTGAATCCTATTAAAGAGACTTCATTATGTTTAACACTGAATTGGATAATCAAATACAAATAAAGGCTATAACGTATATGGCAATTGTTAAGGGATGAATATGTCCCTTACAAATTTATATGCCACAATATGGATTCTAACCCTCAGTACCTTGGATTGTAGTTGTATTTGGTGATGGAACTTTAGAGAAGTAATTAAGTTGGAATAAGGTCATTAGGGTAGACATTAATCCAATATGATGCATGTTCTTATAAAAAGCAAAGATTAAGGCAAAGACTCGCAGAAGAAACACAGCGTAGAGATGTCAGGAGAGGACAGCTGTCTACAATTTAGAAGTGAGTCTTTGGAGGAAACCCACCTTGATCTTGGGACCTCTAGCCTCTAAAAATGTGAAGATAAATTTCTGTTGCTTAAGCCACTCTTTTCGGTGGTGCTTTGTTATATCACTCTTAGCAAACTAACACAGTAATTTTAGCCCTGTCAAATAATGACATGTAAGCATATTTCAAAAGACATACATCATAGCCATAGAGCACTCACTATAGAATGAATATTTGGGTCCTTCCAAAATGCACATGCTGATACCTAATCCCTAATGATGGTATTAGGAGGTAGGGCCTTTGGGAGGTTTACTAGCTCATGAGGGCAGAATCCTTATAAATGGGATTATTAGTGCCCATATAAAAGAAACTTCAGAGAGCTCCCTTACCTTTCAAACCAGGTAAGGATGCAGCAAGAAGAGGGCTACCTATGGACCAAGAAGATGGCCTTCACCAGAAAGTGAATCTGCCAGCACCTTGATCTTTGACTTCCCAGCCTCCAAAACTGTGATAAATACATTTCTGTTGTATATTTCACTCAATTTTTGGTAATTTTCTTATTGTAGTCTGACTGGACTAAGACAGAACATGTACTTAGGTTTTCAAAAGCAGTGAGCTGGTATTATCCTCTATCATGCCATAGTTATTTTTGCTTATTCCTTGGCCAAATAAATTTGAAACATATGCATCACTTTAGAATGTCCTGATCTTTTCTTACAGGCTTATCTCAAGTATTTTGCCTAGAACCCCCATTATTCATACCTTCTTAGACTTCAGTTATGGGCAAGATCTAATAGCATCGTCCCCTCACGGCAGTTGAGCTTTACTTTTTATCCTGGGCTAAGGTTCCTTAACTTTCTATGTGAAAGAAGAAGTTAAAAAAGAAAGTCAAAACTACCACCAAATTAAATGATTCATGTTAAGAGATGCATGATGAAGAGGATTTCCAGAAACATAATCAGGAATTCATATATATATATATATATATACACACACACACACACACACACACACACACACACACACACACACACACATATTCTTTGCATAATGGTTAAAATTGTAGGTTTTAGTTTCAGGCATTTCTATGTTCTAACTGTCCTGTCACTTAGCAGCTGTTGATTCTGACCCTATTTGAGCATTAGTCAAAGCTGTCATAAAGAGGGATAACATAATGCCCATCTCATCCTCATGAGATAGTGTTTGCCATATAGAAATAACTCAGTCTCAAGTACTTGCTAGTAGTTCTCAGCATACTTCATGTTTTTTAAAATTATACTTTAAGTTCTAGGGTACATGTGCACAACATGCAGGTTTGTTACATATGTATACATGTGCCATGTTGGTGTGCTACACCCATTAACTAGTCATTTACATTACATATATCTCCTAATGCTATCCCTCCCACCTCCCGCCACCCCATGAGAGGCCCCGGTGTGTGATGTTCCCCTTCCTGTGTCCAAATGTTCTCATTGTTCAATTCCCACCTATGAGTGAGAACATGCAGTGTTTGGCTTTCTGTCCTTGTGATAGTTTGCTGAGAATGATGGCTTCCAGCTTCACCCATGTCCCTACAAAGGAGATGAACTCATCCTTTGTTATGGCTGCATAGTATTCCATGCTATATCTGTGCCACATTTTCTTAATCCAGTCTATCATTGATGGACATTTGGGTTGGCTCCAAGTCTTTGCTATTGTGAATAATGCTGCAATAAACATACGTGTGCATGTGTCTTTATAGCAGCATGATTTATAGTCCTTTGGGTATGCATATACCCAGTAATGGGATGGCTGGGTCAAATGGTATTTCTAGTTGTAGATCCTTGAGGAATCGCCACACTGTCTCAGGACGCAGGCATGGTCAAGGACTTCATGTCTAAAACACCAAAAGCAATGGCAACAAAAGCCAAAATTGACAAATGGGATCTAATTAAACTAAAGAGCTTCTGCACAGCAAAAGAAACTACCATCAGAGTGAATAGGCAACCTATAGAATGGGAGAAAATTTTTGCAATCTGCTCATCTGACAAAGGGCTAATATCCAGAATCTACAAAGAACTCAAACAAATTTATAAGAAAAAAGCAAAAAACCCCATCAAAAAGTGGGCAAAGGATATGAACAGACACTTCTCAAAAGAAGACATTTATGCAGCCAACACGCACATGAAAAAATGCTCATCATCACTGGCCATCAGAGAAACGCAAATCAAAACCACAGTGAGATACCATCTCACACCAGTTGGAATGGCGATCATTAAAAAGCCAGGAAACAACAGGTGCTGGAGAGGATGTGGAGAAATAGGAACACTTTTACACTGTTGGTGGGACTGTAAATTAGTTCAACCATTGTGGAAGACATACTTCACGTTTTAACCTCTCACTGCCGTTGGCTAGGAGTTTCACTGAGCATTTGTTTTCTAAATACAAGTGAATAGAAAATACAAACTGTTCTGGCAATCATGCATCAGGCAGTTGGCTTGATGTTAGAGATAGATATGTAAGAGAGAAGACCACTAAACACTCTTGCATAGTAGTCAATGGGGATTAATGAGATTCATTTAAGTTTCTGCTGTTTAAAATATCACTAGTATTTATGTAAATTAGTATGATCCTGAATTTGAAAATAAAACCAGAGGCAGCAGTAAATGTTGCCTTTCATTCTTCCTTTTCTAATCTTCAAATAGAAAATCTCTATTTGACGAATTACATAGTTATTAAATCTGGGAAAGGTAAAGCTGTAAATCCAAAGACCCATTCTATATTGAAAGTCTTTATTGAATGTGAAATTCTCTGTCTTTATGACCACTGTCACTCTTCTGTGGTGGAGATTGAAGACTGCAATTGAAGAAATGTCAAATACAATGCAGGCTTTTTCCTTGACCTCCTCTTTCCAGTGAAAAATTATGTTGCTTTCTTGTGAAGTTACTTTTAAAGTTAGGTATAACTCAGAAATTTCAAAATTGGAATTTTAAAGTGATGCTAGTCAAGCTGAGCAAAACAAAAATCCACCTAGTCTCTGCTCCCCTCCCTAGCCTAACCCAATTTGAAACCTATGATTCATTCACAATCATCTGATATGATTTCAAAAACACGTTTTTTAACTTAAAAAAATATAGTCTTTCTATTCACACTGCATTGGGCTTTCTTGAGTGTAGATTCTTAAATGATTAATAGGCAGTCGAATCACTCAGACTAAGGAATCTGCAATAGAGTTGTAAAATCAAATAAATAAATCTTTGGACTATTATCCTCTGCCAAATAATGATGTGAAAAGAGCTTTCTCTCCTCTTGGGTCAGATCTTTAGTATTCATTTTTATAACTTAACAATAAGAAGTTACATATTTTAATTCAAAATAATGTGATTTGTGATGTAAATATGATCTAACAAGGAATATACTGAACAAAAGAATTACAAGACCTTAATGGAGGCAACATTTTACTGAAAAATATGTAAGATGAAAAGTAATGGAGAGACATGTCATGCTAATAAGATTAAGATTTGTTAGGTAAAGATATTTGTTATCCTTCATTTGATTTATAGCGTTAATGTGACTAAAGTAAAAAAAGTTATAAAACATAAATGCTAGAGATGGCTATCAACATAACTTGAGAAATGTGAAGAGCAAGACAGTGGTGTGAAGAGTAAGACAATGGTGTGAAGAATAACCTACTAGATATTCATACATTATTTGTGCAGCCTCAGTGTTTAAAACAATGTGGTTGGTGCAGCAGTATCTGTGTATAACAATAAGGAAATGTTCAGGCATCTGTGAAATCTTTATATAATACTAAGCTGCTATTGCAAATGAGTGGGAAAATAAGAAAACAGTACCAGAAAAATTCCTTAACCATATAAAGTAAATAGAATTTTATTCTTTCTTTATAGCAGTTACAAAAAACAATTCCGGAAAGATAATTTATTTGTGAATGTTATGTTTTTCCAAATAATCTATAAAAGTATCCTAATGGTGCTATGATCTCATGGAAGGAAAATGTTAGAATAAAGGAAGTAAAATTTAAACTACAACTATATAAAATTTGAAATTATTTTCATCAAAATATGATGGAAATATAGCAGAAAGACAAACCACAACTAGGAGAAAATATCTACAATACTTAAAATAGGCAAATAATTGTTATGTAAAATATATAAAGAACTCCCATGAATTAATTAAAGGAACAATTTACTAGCAAAATGAGCAAGAACACATTAACAGACATTACACAGAAGATGAAAAACAAATAATCAATAATGTATGGAAAACTGTTCAACCTCATTTCTAATTAGGCAACTGCAAGTTAAAAACCATAATGAGATAACGTTTCATTCTCAGCAAACTGTCAGAAAAATATAGTCTGCAATACATGAGTTTCATTAGTATGCTCTTAGGAGGAATACTGTTGCAAACACTTTGGAAAATACTTTTGCATTAATTATTGAAGTTAAAGATAGGTGTACTTTTAACTTATTACGTATCCATGGAAAGTTCTTTGTCATGTGCCTCAGAAGAAATGTTCAAGAATATAACATAACTTTCAGTGATAGTAAATGATTGGTGATAAAACAGTTGTCATTCAACAATGTAATATATAAACAGATTGTGGTATATTCATACAGTGCATTATTTTATATGTGTAAATACAGTGAATTAATTTTTCAATTTTGATATTAATTTTATATTGATAATATTGACTTTATAATTATAGCCCCCAAATACTCCATCATTATATTCCATACAATGCTATTTACATAAATTTCAAAAATTGGTATAAATGAACAGTAAGACTATAAAAATTGGCAATATATAACACTAATTTCAGGTTATTAATTTCCTGAGAGAGAAGTGGATATTATGTAAAATTAAAAGGCACACATTGAGCAGTCAACATGTTATTAAAATTCAGAAATTTCGTGGTAAATATTCAGATGTTGCATACTGATTATCAAAACCATATATATAGAGTATGTTTTTGTATGTAAGATATGTATACTGTAAGATTTTAAATTAGGCATTTAACAAGTATAAAGAAATGTATACTATATACTTTTCTGCCAAAGATCTCTGAATTTTACTGAAATACAAAATTTAACGACATTTTCGCCACTATATGTCACACTGATGTTTTAAGGAACAATATACAATTATTTTTAAAGCGTTTCTGTTAGTTAACCATACATAATTTTAAACTGTAGCAGACGGATTATTCTGAGGACCAAATCTCTCTGTGATTTATGTGTTAACAATTCATAATACACTTGACTTTTTTCTAGCTTCTAGAGTGAACTTAAGAAACTAAAACTTCTGAGATTATTTGAAAGCATGTATGCTTTCTTCATTATATGAAGTATTATGCTTTCCTCATTATATTAAAAAAGTTAGTAATATATAATAAATCTTAACTTTCACTTACTGTAAATTAAGTTTCTTTCAACACTACCTTGTCATCAAGTTGTAAGGTTAACTCTGGTGTATTGTAAGGCAATTATACAATGACATATAATCAAGACAAAGGTAAATATTCCTAATAAAAATATGTCATAGATAATTACAAAGGAATTTTTTACCTTTGGTTTTACCGAGACATATTATATCATGTGTCCTGTTTTATTTAAATTCTTATTAAGATGGTATTTGTCATATAATTTCGTGTCACAATATTAAACTTCCCAAGGTTGGAAAGAATTTTATATAGTTATATGTATAATATAAAGGGGTCAGCAAATATGTGCATAAACATGAATCAAGGCAAAGAACCAGAGTTATGATTTAGATGGAGTTCTGAAGGGCATTTTATATCCATCATCTACTTTAATTTCAATTGAGTAAACAAATTGAATATACAAAAACACATTTGAAAAATGAGGCTGCAGAAGAGACAGTAAAATTTAGGGGGTTAAATAGGTGATTGACTTGGAATGTAGCAAGGTTTATTACCAAATTGACTGACCCGGCTCCAAGAAAATTTTACAAATCTCACGGAAACAAGTTAGGATAGAACTATTTTCAGAGTGCTTCACAACCATGTATAGAGTTGGAAGTTACCATATTTTTGAAAAATAAATGTGGGAGGAAAAAATGAGAATTAAACTATAGTAAGAAAGTCACGTGGGAAAAAAATTAAAAAGTGAAACAACTGAATGGCAAAGACAGACAATCTGGAAGCAACAGAATGACAAGAGGACAGAGAAGAAGAAAAAGGGTGTCATTTTGGGGTTTCAACATAGCTAACTTATTCGTAGCTCACTACAGGTTAGTTCATGGCTAGGGTTCTATGTCAAGAATAGATAGGTTCCTCAGAAAGTTTTCCTGAAGAGTCTAATATTTTTACCAAATATTTTATGATTATGATTCACACAAATATTATTAAGCTCAAATAATCGACTGGTTTAGGAACTAGAAAACTCAACTGTTATTGAAAATGAAACAGAACTTTTGAATGAGTTCATGAGAAAAAGCCTAACGGCAAGTATATGTAATAAAATGAAATATCAATTAAAAATCTAGTCAGGACGTACTGGTTCTGTACCTGGAACAAAATCACTTCATTTTAGGGAATTCATCTTTAAAAATTCCTATTACAATTATTTGCATGATTAAAAGATACCAGCCTGGGCAACATGGTGAAACTCCGTCTCGACAAAATAATAATAATAATAATAATAATAATAATAACAATAATAAATAATATTAGCCCCAGGCGTGGTGACTTTAGCCTGTAATCTCAGAACTTTGGGAAGCTGAGATGGACAGATCGTTTGAACCCAGGAGTTCAAGAACAGCCTGGGCAATACAGTGAAACCTCCATCTCTACAAAATTTAGCGAGATGTGGTTGCGGGCACCTATAGTCTCAGCTTCTTGGGAGGTTGACATAGAGGGATCTCTTGAGCCCAGGAGGTTGAGGCTGCAGTGAGCAGCAATTGCACCACTGCACTCCAGCCTGGGAAACACAGTGAGCCGGTGTCTGGGTGACAGTGAGGGGGAAAGAAAAGAAAATAAAAACCAATTTTAAAATTGTGTAATAAACTATACAGCATTCTGCTTAGCACGTGGTAGATTTTCTTTAAAGGCCTATTTCTCAATTTCTTTTGCATCAGTATCCTTAAAATAGAAATAAGAAACAAGTTTTACTCAATCAGTAAATATATTGAAATCAAGAACTCAAATATCTGGAAGGATTATTTAGACACTGCTACCTACAAATAAAAGGTTGCTTTACTTCAGTTAACAGTATATGCAACATTTAAATACAATGAAACGTCAGAGTTTCCACAAAATTTTCCTGTGAAAAAAATTCAAAAACCAAATTGTTTTTTAAAAATTTACAAAATTCATAAATATATTTGCTCACAGTAAAATAAAAGAAATAACGTTATAAAATATCAACTATAAGAATTATGAAATATTCATATAAACAAAAGAAAGCTTTTAAAACTCTTTACTTGAGTTTAGACTAATTAAGCTAAGAGAGTCATATGTTTTATTTTACCTTCAAGTGTGCAGGAAGAGAAGAAATTATCTGATTTCACTACTTCAACAAAGATATTTTGCAAGCATCCATAATTTTTAGAAGTCAATAGTTGTGTATTAAACATTTATTAACAGCGTAACATTATTAAGCAAGCCACATTATTATAATTACAGAATATAAAATTTAAATGTTTCTGTTTACAGGACATCTTACTCTCTGAGGTTTAAATTTGTTAAATATTGTGTTAAAATAACATTTCCAAGGACAATTTTGTAATAAAAAGCAAAACAGTATTGCATATTTTTGTACATGTCTTCACACTAAACAAAATATAAGGTTGGGAATTGGAGAATGCTCTTAATTTAACACTTTATAAGATTAAACTTTTTGAAAGTTATGTAGCTCCAAGTTATATTTTTTTTATAGCTTCAAGCAAGGGAAGATTTTAATCTTCTTAACTTTCAAACATTCTGTTCCCTAGTGACATTCTCAAGGGTAGGAAATGGAACTAATTGCTTAGCAGTCAGCAAACAGAACAAACTTAAAATGCTCAAAGCTTAAAATATGGGAAACATAAAAAGGCCAAAAAAGTTTTTTGAAAAGAAATACAAAGAATTTAACTTTTTCTAAATAATTTCTTAACAAAAAGAGAAACAAGTCTAAACTAGCTTTAGTAAAGGGGAATTTATTACAAAGAAATTGGCACATTTCTTGAAACTCAGATGCCATAACAGGCTCTATCAACAAAAGAAACTGAAAACTACTAGAAAAACTATGTTTCATTTTTCAGTCTCTCATTTGTTTCTTCAGAATATTTATTTTTCTAATTTTTTCAATCTAGATTTTCTAGTGTGTACTCTTTCAATAAATAGGGCCTCAAAATTTGACTTCAACATAGATACCCTAGAACTGTATCTAAATAACCTTAAACCTTAGTTCTAATTAACATTTATTTTATTTTATTTTTCCATAAGTTGTTGTGGTACAGATGGTATTTTGTTACTTGAGTAAGCTCTTTAGTGGTGATTTGTGAGATTTTGGTGCACCCATCACCTGAGCAGTATATACTGCATCATATTTGTAGTATTTCATCCCTCGCCCCCTCCCACTCTTACTCCCAAGTCCCCAAAATCCATTGTATCATTTTTACACTTTTGCGTCCTCATAGCTTAGTTCCTACAATTCACAATTGCAAAATCGTGGAACCAACCCAAATGCCCATCAATCAACGAGTGGATAAAGTTTCTTCATGTGGCAACTTCTAATTCTTGTGAGAGGGTCTCTGTTTGGTTGTATTAGGTAATCGATCTACCCTTGATCCTTTATTTGTGACTTGCGTGGAAGGTGTTATTGGAGGAAAGTGTATATGGCTTCTCACACAAGTAAGGACTGTGAAAGTCAACTGTCTCTGGAGTGATAATGTGAACATGGGAGATGAAAATTTCTCAGAAAGAGGAACATGTTTGGTCAGACACTCCAAGAGCTATTTAGATATGAACACTGCCAAGAATTGTTAATAAATCTTGAAGTTAGAAAATAATTCAATTTATATAGCCTAATTGCTAATTATTCCATTATCATTTTTCCATCTCTCAGAAGCTTGGTCAATTGTGATAGAAAAGAGATTGTCATGTAAAATTTAATTGGCTTGTGCAAAAAAACAAAACAAAACAAAACAAAACAAAAACAACTCTAACTGAAAGCAGGACTATCAGGAAAGGACCATAGGATGAAAAATTATGAAGAAGCTGTAAAAAATCACCTTTGTTTATCTTGCTAAAGTTAAATTTTAAAAATAGTTCATTGCATTTTCTTTCCATTTAAAATTCTCTCTTTAAATTCAACTCCAGATATTTTTATGTTGCTGTGATACATGAGCATTTCATCCTGACACCTGTCAAAAGAAAAAAAAAGTACTATAAATTAAAAAAATAGATGTGGCATTTGAATAACAATGAGTTGTCTGTTGTCAGAAAGCAGATGCGTTTTCAATACCAAATGCTTTGCTCAGCTCATTTTTTATGTCAGAAATGTGGAGATTTCAATCTGTAAAGAGCGTTTGGAGTTGTGAGGTGGTGCACACCTGTAGTCTCAGTTACTCCAGAGACTGAAGCAGGTGGATCTCTGAAGCCCTGTAATTCCAGAGTACAGTGTGCTATGATAGCAATGGTGAATAGCTACTGCACTTGAGCCTGGGCATCATAGAAAAAAGAACTAAATGAGGATTTGGAGTCAATAGAGAAAATGTACAGCCTTCATGAATAGTAACTAAGCTCTCTTTCACAAGTTATTTGTTTGCCACTTTCAATTTGCCGACATTGGTGTCCCAATATTATGGCTTCGTATCCTTTCATATCTGTTGGGAATTAAACATGACATTGTTTTAAATTAAGAAAAAATAATGGACATATTTTATGTCAGCATGGATGAAACAATTGATTCATAATTTACAGGATACTGTTTCTTGCTATTGTTGATTCTTTTAGACCTTAAAATGAGCATATTCTATATATAGTAATATACAGATATATAAGAAAGAAAAATATTCTGCTTATTATAAATATACCATTGAATATATGTAATGAATTTGTTAATATTTGGGTTACATTAAACAATAAAATTATACATTTTAATAGTTTTTATTTTGGTCTTGATTTACTAATTCCTAGGATTTCTAAATAGTATATAGAGGGTAGATGGGTTACTCAATGGAAGAATTAGTGCATGACATCTTAGAAAAGATACACTTTATTTCATTAAGTGAATATCTAGCAACAAGGTACATTAAAAGTAAATTGGAAGGTAGATCTTCATTCGAGGTTTGATTTCAGCATTTTCTTGCCTGCTGACACTGAACAAGACCCTTTACATCTTAGTTTGTCTATCTGTTAACATGATAGTGATACCATATTTGCACAATTCAAATCTCTGTATATGTCTTACATTGCTGAAGTTAGTTGGGGGTTATTGGACTCTCATAAATAACTTGCTTGCTGACAGGTAGAGGATGAAGTGTGAATTTATTGCCTTTTGCCTAAGTGTACTGAGCCAAAGAGCAGGGGACCTGCTTGTTCAATTGTTAATTGAGTTAATGCACTTTCTTCCATTGTTGTAAAAATCGTCCCGTTAGGAGACGTCAGAGCTACGAGAGATATGTCAGAATAATTTCAAAAGATTAATTGAGTGCTGAGTAGTCTTCAAAACCCACAAGCTGATATTCAAGAAATGTTAATCATCAGCAACATGGACTCAAAGGAGAAATGAAATAAAAATTTAAAGAGCAAAGTTTGTCCAAATGGGAAATGGAAACTAACTGCACATGTTCTCCAACACAGTTATGTTCATACTGTTGATTCTAATGCTTCCGTGTTAGGAGTTTCCAGGAGCCTCTAAGATGAAAAACGTTACTATGAAGAGTCCACCTCCCTAAGGAAAAACATAGAGGACTCAACAGAATAGTTTAACCTCACTTACGAAGGGATAAAGTTAAACTTTGATACTGACTATGAACATAAATATGTGTCTATTTTTCTTACTGAATATTGCTTAAATGGTTTTCTAAAATAAACTTTATTAAAACATAAGCAGAGTAAATATCACTGTTTTTAAGTGTACAATTGGATAAATATTGAAAAATGATACAGGTGTGCACCATCATCACGAATTCAGTATGTAAAATGTTTCCATCAACACCAAAATTTTCCTTCTACCCCGTTGCTACCACATTTCCTGCTGGACCTTGGCAACCACTGATGTTTTCCTTCTCTATAGTTTTAACTTGTATATAATTTAAAATAAATGAAGTCATACACGAAGTATTTTATATCTGGCTTCATTAGTTCAGCATCGTACTTTTCAGATATATCTATAGTGTTGTGTGTATCAGTAGAATTTTTTGGTTGCTAAACAATAATTGGTATAATTGATAATAAATCACATATTTATTGTTATCTATATTAACAGCACAAAATAATTATTTTATAATCAAGTCATAATTATTATTTATATTAATAACACAATAATTATAACAACTCCAAATTATATAACCTTCCAAAATTTATATTACTAACCCAAGATTTATCCATTTGATGGTTGATGGATAATTGGATTGTTTTATTTTTTTTAAAGCAATTTCAATTAAATATATATTACATAGCATACAATTAATTTCAAACTTTATGTATCAATGACTTTTTTTTTTTTTTTTCCTACTTACATCAGGTGTGTCTTCTATGAATCACCATTATCAAATGATGAGTCAATCCCGACAGGACTTACTGGGATCAGTGACACAGTATATTTTGTGTTTAAATGTTTCCTTAAAATGTCTGTTCTAATTAGGGTTTTAAAAGAGGAGTATAGTTACTGTCAATACCTCACTAATAATAGAAGTTATCCTGAAATATTTTAACAAAAACTCTCTATGACTCAGCGAAAATGGCAAAATACTGTTTGATTGAAATGTGCCGTTGAGTGATTGAAGTATGCCACTTGTGGGATAATATGTGGGATATAAATTTTCTGACAGATTTTTTTTTCTTCAGTCATTTTCCCGTGTAAGGGAATTTAAAGCTATAGTAGTTATTATATTAAAATTAAGAAAAGATATTCCCATTCATTTTAAAGATATTTCTATTTTTTTGTTACCATTGAAATAAATTATTTGAGGCTTACAGGAAAAAACTACTGACTCCAAACTATCAAAGAAAAAATTTTAAGTAAAAATCAATAAATGTCTAAATGTTTAAAAATGTTGTAATCTTGTACATATAGATTTTTATATTTTCAAAAATGAGGTTCAATTTACACTCATATTATTTTAAAGTTATGTTAAAATATTTTTAAAATTTTACAGCAAACTTTTAAGTTTAACATGTATATAGATACAACTAAATACTAGAAGGAATTTTGCAAAGTGCCAAGGGCACACATTGTTCTTACAACACTTGGCAAGTGGTGTAGTGGGGGTACATTTTCCTTAGTATTAGAAAAAAATGTTATAATTTACTCGTGTCTTCACACAGAAGTCCACATGAGTCCTAAGGGTAATTTAATTGACCTTTGCCAAATATATAAAATTGTTATATGAATTCCACAAAGAAAAACGAAGTTATTTTTGCAGTCTAGTATTTGTTTTATTAAAACTAAGTATTTAATTCTATTTTAAAAGTAAACTCTGTATTTTGTACCCTCCAGCTTTTACTTTTTTAATATTATTTTTGATGTACCATTCTAGTTTATACATTTAGTCAAATGTAAATAACAGTAAAAAGTTATCCAGTCAGGGAGATTTTATTTTTGGTAATGGTTAGCTACGAAATTTTCATCCAGTCTTTCAAGGTGAATAACTAGGAAACCTGGAGGGATTGAAAAAAAAGAAGACAGAATAATCGTATGTAATCGAAATCTAAGAGAGAAAGAACAGAGATGTGAGCCGTATGTTTGAAATCATTATTTACCCAAAGATGTCTGCCAATTCAGAACAATAAGCTAAGTGACTGAAAAACCAAGCAAAAAATCATTACTTTTCATAACTTTCTGGAGAGAGAAGGAAAGAAACAAAGGATTCTATAGTCAGCCAAGAACGGCTTTCGTGGTAAAAGTCAGCCTCGAATAATGACTACGAAACGCAACATAAGCACCAGGGGTGAACTGGAACTACAGGGTCCAGACAGGGCCAAAATATCTAAATCTCTGAAATTGTACTACGGTTATTTGAGATTGTTTCTACACCTACATACATGTTGACAGAAGCAATAATAAATTCTCTCAAGAGGAACATAATATCATTCTAGGCCTCAAAGTATTTTAAATATTTTTATAAAGTAGTAGGCATTTAAACAAAACTTAATAGTAACACAAGGGGAGAAGATATTATGTTTGAAATCAAGTCAATAGAATCAATCAACAGGGTTATATATCATGGGGTCATCATGCAGAAACTTTGAACATATTTATGGTAGTAAACGTTGAGATTAAGAATGTAATCAGATAATTTGAAATAATAATGATAATAAAATTAAGTAAAAAGTTTTTAACTGTAAAGCATCAATATTAGTGAGGTAGAAATGCAGAAATTCAGGTCAAAGAAATCAAGTTGATAAAAAAGCTAGAAAAATGCATGTAGGTATGTATCAATAAAACGTGATGACATCAAAAAAAACCATTCTAAAATCATTTTTGAACCAGCAGTTAAAAAGGAACAAGAGTCAAAATAACAGCCAATTTTTCAATAGCAACATTGTAAATAAAATAATAATAGCACAAATACTTCAAAGAGTTGAAAGAAATTGACAGTGCCTTTCAGTGATTTAAAGAATTATAACTTTATAGGGTTTTAATTGAAATACAAAAACTGTATGTACTTCAAGTGTATAATTGGATGAATTTTAACAAATTAATACATCCTGAAATCATAACCATGATCAAGATGACAGACATTTCCATCACCCCAAAAGTTTTCTTTGGCCCATATTGTAGACATCTGTCCTATAGGTACCATTCTCACAGAGCTGCTGATCTGATTTTTGTCACACTTTATTTATTACCATTTTCCTGAGGTTATATACATTTCTCTGATTCTATGTACTCTTTTCTTCTGCCTAGTTTTCGTATTTACAAAATTTTCTTAAAATTCATTTGTGTTTTTTCACATATCAATATTCCAGATCACCGTACTGTTTAGTAGTTTTCTATTAAATGCGTATAGTCTAATTTGTTTATTCATTTATTTGCTGATGAACATTTAAATTATTTTTAGCTCAGTGCTATTACAATAAAGCTTCTATATACATTTTAAATGTATAAATCTTTGGGTATATTTTTATTTAACTTGGGTAAGTAGGAATGGGATGTCTGAGTAATATGGTATGTGGATGTTTAATTTTTTAAGAGCTTTCAAATTTTTTTCTAAAGTGTTTTTTACGATTTTGCATTTCCACTAGCAATGCAGTAGATTTCCAGTTGCTCCATGGCCTCACCATTAATTTAGGAAATAGCTAAAACCATGTGGTCAGCTATATTTTAATTTTAACCAGTCTAATATATGTATTAAGCATCAAAACATACATATTGGCAAAAATATCATATAAATATCGTGGCCTATCCAAGATATTCATGCACACAGACCTAAAAAAATTCTTTTGTGAAAATATTCTTGAAGGAAGTACTTTGGAAAGAACAGCAAAAAACTCAGAAGATCTTCCTTTCATGTAGCATATTATGACTTTTAATGGATAAAAATAGTGATAGCCTTGATTTTATACTTATTTGGGTGTCTAGAAAATTACTAAACTCATTTCTCTTCCATAAAATAGAGATTAAAAAAACCATTTCAAGTATTATTATCAGGGTTACATGCTGAAGCACTATAGATTTTTCAACTATAGTAACTTACATTTTATCACGAGTACAATCTCCTTGAGACAAATATACATTTGTTGAATAAATCAAATATAGGATATTTGAATTATAAACAGACACACATAGCTTCAGTGTAAGTGAAAGTGAAAGTAAGATTATTCAGCAACTAGACCAACACAATATTTAAATAATATTGTAAATAAAACTAGTTTTGTGATTCTCTGGGTTATATTCTCTCCAGTATACAGAGTTTACAATAGCAAAATCAAGCTAGAACCATATCCTGCAGTGGGTGACAAATAACACCTGCCAAACTTTAATGCCAATGTCTCACTTCAGTGAACAATTTCATTAATTTCCTTTAAATTTGGCAGAAGCATTACTGTTGGAAACTCAATGGCAGACACTTCATTATAAGTCCAGCTGGTAATCATAAGTAGTGGTTGAATCTAACACAATATAAACCCAGCCATTTGCCCTTATAAGATTGTGTGTCAGGTAAAATCCACAGTTCTTACAGACACACACAAAGCCCAAAGTAGAGGTTAATTATCTCCATCCTATGCTACTAACACATGAACTGACTTAAAGATGCTTCCCAAAGCACCAACATCTTTCTCCGCTTCTCACAAAAAAGAGAGTTATATCTAGTTTTAATTAACAAATTTATAATGAGAATAGATGTTCATGCAATATGATTCTAAACTCTGCTTAGCTGCTTCTAAAATACAAATCACACAGCTGAACACATTAGAATAACATGGTCTTCCCATAATGACATATGCCAGATTTGTGTGTGTCTCTCCTTGTGGCAAATAATTTATGTAATTTCTTTCACAGAAATGAAAGTGATTGTTTTAATGAAAAAAAACACAAACATGTTTTCTATTTAGAATAACTTGCGGCCTTATTCTTTAAAGTTAATGAATTTTGGCATTCTGAGGTATGGAAATAGCTAAATCTATGTGCAATATGTCAAAAAATATTTCCTGAAATCTTATAATAAGAGTAATTTATGGACTAACCAAAAATCAAATCTATGATCAAAGATGACTATTGTGAAATATGACAATATAAAATATTCTTTATCAATCAATAAAATGGATTTATCTAATGTTTGCGAGCATTTTACTTTGTATCCTAATGACTCATTATCTCTGATGCACTTCTCTAGCTTTTTCATGTTTTAGTCTTGTTTAGTCATGATTTCTCTTAATAGTGGTTGAAGAATAACATTTGTTATTACAGGAACTGGGGTGTTTAATTGTGCTGCAAACCTGTTGTTCTGCTTGTTGCTGCTGAGGAAATAATTGATATTTTGCATATTCTCCTGTCCTCTTTTTCCTACTGTGCCGCTTTGCATGGCTAAAATGGGAGCCAATGACTCAATTCTGTATTGGAGAAAGTGAAAACAATTTCTAGACCCACTGTATATGTTTCCTATTTCTGCTGTAACAAATTGCTTAAAACCAAAGTGACCTTAAGCAATATAAATATGTTATCTCATGGTTTTAGTTGTCAGAAGTCTAAAATGTGTTCTTAGGGCTGCTTTTCTTGTGGAGACTCTAGGGAAGAAATAGTATTTTTCAGCTTCTAACGTCTGCCTTTCTCTAACTTTCATGGCTGCTTTGCAGCATAACATCTTCCCGCCCTCTCCACTATCACCAGTTGACTTCTTGTCTGTCTCTTTCTTCTGACCGTGTGATTACATCAGAGCCAGTGGCATAATGTAGGATGATCTCCCCATCTCAAGATCCTTAACTTAATAAAATACACAAAGTCCTTTTTGCCATCTAAGATAATATATCCACAGTTTTCAGAAGTTAGCACCTGGACATCTTTGGGGATTATTAATGAGCCTACCATACTCATAAAGTACTAACTGCTTGGTTCAGAAAGTTGGGTGGGTGATATGGTTTGGCTGTATCTCCACCCACATCTCATCTTGAATTCCCATGATGAGATGGGAGGGACCTGGTGGGAATTGATTCATGAATTGAATCATGGAGGCTGGTCTTCACTGTGCTTTTCTTCTGACAGTGAATAAGTCTCATGAGACCTGATAGTTTTAAAGGGGAGTTTCCCTGCACAAGCTCTCCTCTCTCATCTGCCACCTTGTGAGACATGACTTTCACCTTCTACCATGATCGTGAGGTATCCCCAGCCATGTGGAACTGTAAGTCCAATAAACCTCTTTCTTTTGTAAATTACTCAGTCTCAGGTAGGTGTTTATCAGCAGAATGAAAACAGACTAATACAGTAAATACCAGTAGAATAGGGTATTGCTGAAAAAATACCAGAAAATATGGAAGCAACTTTGGAACTGGGTAATAGAAAGAGGCTGAAACTGTTTGGAGGGCTCAGATGAAGATAAGAAAATGTGGGAAAGTTTGGAACTTCCCAGAGACTTGGTGAATGACTTTGACAAAAATGCTGATAGTGATATGAACAATAAGGTCCAGGCTTGAGGTGGTTTCAGATGAAGATGAGAAACTTTTTAGGAACTGGAGCAAAGGCGACTCTTGTTATATTTTAGCAAAAAGACTGGTGTTATTATGCCCCTGACCTAGAGATTTGTGGAATTTAACCTGACAGAGATGATTTAAGGTATCTGGTAGAAAACATTTCTAAGCAGCAAAGCATTCAAGATGTGACTCAGGTGCTGTTAAAGGCATTCAGTTTTATAAGAGAAGCAGAGCATAAAAGCTTGGAAAATGTGCAGTCTGACAATGCAATAGAAAAGAAAATCCCATTTTCTGGGAAAAATTCAAGCTGGCCACAGAAATTTGCATAAGTAATGAGGAGCCAAATGTTAATCCCCAAGACAATGGTGAAAATGTCTCCAGGAAATGTCAGAGGTCTTCACAGCAGCCCCTCCCATCACAGGCCCAGAGACCTAGAAGGAAAAGATGGTTTCTGGACCAGGCCCAGGGTCCCTCTGTTGTTTGCAGTCTGGAGACTTGGTGTCCTGCATCCCAGCTGCTCCAGCTGTGACTAAAAGGAGCCAAGACACAGCTTGGGCCGTTGTTTCAGAGGGTGAAAGCTACAAGCCTTGACAACTTTCATGTGGTGTTGGGAGTGTGGATGCACAGAAGTCAAGAATAGAGGCTTGGGAACCTCCACCTGGATTTCAGATGATGTATGGGAATGACTGGATGCTCAGGCAGAAGTCTGCTGTGGTGGGGAGCCCTCATGGAGAACCTCTGCTACAGTGGTACAGAAGGAAAATGTGAGGTTGGAGCCTCCACACAGAGTCCCTACTAGGGCACCACCTAGTGGAACTGTGAGAAGAAGGCCATCGTTCTCCAGACCCCAGAAGAATATATCCACTGACAGCTTGGATCGTGCACCTGGAAAAGCTTCAGACACTCAATTTCATGCGAGTCCATAAAAGCAGCTGGGAGGGAAGAAGTACCCTGCAAAGTCGCTTGGGCAGAGCTGCCCAAGACCATAGGAACCCACTTCTTGCATCAGTGTGACATGGATGTGAGACATGGAGTCAACGGAGAGCTTTTTGGAGCTTTAAGAGTTGACTACCCCACTGGGTTTCAGAATTGCATGGGGCCCATAGCCCCTTTGTTTTGGCCAATTTCTCCCATTTGGAATGGCTGTATTTACCCAATACCTATATCCCCATTGTTAGTTACTAGGAAGTAACTAACTTGCTTTTGAACTGGGTAACAAGAAGAGATTGGAATAGTTTGGAGGGCTCAGAGAAAGATAAGAAAATGTATAAAGGCTCATAGGCATAAAGGACTTGCCTTATCTCAGATGAGACTTTGGATTGTGGACTTTTGAGTTAATGCTGAAATGAGTTAAGACTTTTGGGGTTGTTGGGAAGGCCTGATTGGTTTTGAAATGTGAGCACATGAGATTTGGGAAGGGCCAAGTGTGGAATTATATGGTTTGACTGTGTCCTCATCCAAATATCATATCGAATGCCCACACGTTGTTGGATGGATGCAGTTGGAGGTAACTGAATCAGGGCGGCAGGTCTTTCCAGTGCTGTTCTCATCATAGTGAATAAGTCTCACAAGATCTGATGGTTTTAAAAAGGGAAGTTTCCCTGCACACGCTCTCTTCTCTTGTCTACTGCCTCGTGAGATGTGTCTTTCACTTTCTGCCATGATCATGAGGCCTCCCCAACCAGGTGGAACTGTAAGTCCATTAAACCTCTTTCTTTTATAAATTGCCCAGTCTCAGGTATGTATCTATTGGCAGTGTGAAAAAGAACTAATAAAGATGGTGAAACATGTCTTAGTCTTATACTAATACAGCTGGTAAAACAGGTTTCTTAGCCTTATCTTTAGGAAAAGGACTACCATAGTTATGTTTGTAGTTGGTGGGGCTATACTTGTCCTTTTTTTTCCTCTAACTGATATCTGCTTTTTAATGAAGTAGGTACAAGTGCAAAGTTAATTAAATATATTCTAGTTATGTTAGAATAACTTAATTTGAGTAGTTTACTTTTGTATTTCAAGCTTTTGAAAACACCATAGAGATATATACTATAGCCTAAGAAAAATACTATAGAAATAAATACTCAGTCTTTCAGATGTCTACTAACACTTCCTTCCCTTTCTAGTTTACAAACTAGCTTACAAACTTACAGTGCAGAGGGAAAACTGATTCTGCAGATCCAACAAGACCTCTAGATTTTGAAATTTCTGGGTTGTTAGTAAACTAGTTTGTTACATGAACTGAAGACTGTTGAGGTGTGTCTGATGTTCTTGGGCGCTTTGAGTGGCTGATTCCTAACAGTGGAGTTTTGGCCATGGGCTTCTGGGCTTGATATTTTCAACCACAGAGGTATTATTTTTCCAACCTGACTTTTTACAAACCACATGCAATCTAAGTATCTTTGAAACCAACCCAATTGCCCCACAGAACTGAACTGATGTTTATGTTTTTTTTTTTTTAATAAGCATAGAAATCAAGACTCCTAGTCTTTTTTTTTTTTTTTTTTTTTTTTTTTTTTTTGAGATGGAGTCTTGCTCTTCTGTCACCCAGGCTGGAGTGCAGCGGCACAATCTCTGCTCACTGCAAGCTTTGCCTCCCACGTTCACATCATTCTCCTGCTTCAGCCTCACAAGTAGCTGGGACTACAGGCACACACCACCACGCCTGGCTAATTTTTTGTATTTTTTGTAGAGACAGGGTTTCACCACGTTAACCAGATGATCTCCATCTCCTGACCTTGTGATCCGCCCACTTCAGTCTTCCAAAGTGCTGGAATTACAGTCGTGAGCCACCGCACCCAGCCATTCCCAGTTTTAAAACTTAAGAAGTTACAGTTTTCTTATCTGAGTTCCTTTCTCAGGAAACCAACCATCAGCCTTCTCAGATAGTATATATGAACTGAAACTTACCAGATCATTGCATCTGTACAATGAGACCCTAGACTTCTCATCCATCATAACTGCCTAACTGATCCCCTGCTTCCTGTTAACCAACTCCTCTTCCTTACCTCTTGCTAATTCCTGTTTTCCTGCATGCAAGTACATTTCTTCCCTGCTACATAAACCTCTCATTTCAGTTGGTCAGAGAGAACAATTTAAGACTGATCTCCCATGTCCTCAAATGCAGCACCCAGTTAAAGCTTTTTTCCCTGGCAACATTTGTTGTCTCAGTGATTGACTTTCTATGCAGTGAACAGCAGGAGGTAGACCAAACTCCTGGTGTTTTGATAACAATTTCACATATTTTATTGGGAAGACTGGGACCCAGAGAGCCTCTACATAGAATTATAAGACCATGGTGTGTCAAAAAAAATATTTAATTCGCCTATTTAGGTACTATCTAATAACGATTCATTGTCTCCGCAATGAATACATACATACATCAGACACACCTCAACAGTCTTCAGTTCATGTAACAAACGAGTTTGCTAACAACCCAGAAATTTCAAAGTCTAGAGGTCTTGTTGGATCTGCAGAATCAGTTTTCCCTCTGCACTGTAAGTTTATAAGCTAGTTTGTAAACTAGAAAGTATTAAACTATGTTTGAAGTGCTTTCTACAGACTTATATAGGCTCACAATTTTCCTTATATAAGCCTGAAAAATAGAGTTCCCTTCCTGATTTTCCACTACTATGCCAAAGCTATGTGGAAGTTTCTAATTTCACTCTGGCCAACAGGTGTGGGCCAAATATGTAAATTCAGAACAAAACCCCAATACATAATATTCTTTTAACCTATTTATGATGTCTTTTTTCTCCTCGCAAAACATCACAGTGTCTGAAAGTGAAAATGTGGTATCTTCTAAAATTATTTTTACATCTTGTCTCTGTTCTTCATACCTGAGAAAGCCTCATTGTTTAGTTATCAATGGTAGAACTAATAGTTAGCTATATTTTACAAGTGTTTGTAATTACTCATTTGAATTTGTACAACATATAGTGAAAAGAATTTGAATATAGTTTGCATTTTGTATTTGGTTCTATTTTTTCCAATATAAATGTTTATTTTGAATTTGAATTTTGGTATTAATTTGTATTATTTTTTCCTTTGCTAATAATCTCGATTATAACATCTAATGATACAAAATTTTACTGATAAAAATCATTTAAAGCATTTGAGTCATTAAAACTATTATTTTATCTAAAATGATGTAATACATTACTTCGGTAAAATAACTTACTCATGAGATCAGAAAACATTAAGTGAGTGAAAGACATTTTTCTAGGCATCCCAAAGGAGAATGACTATCCTACAGTAATTTAGTATAAGTATTTAGACTAACAAATTTAAATCATAAAGAAGTTATTCATGCCCAATATAACAAAATAAGAAAGTTGTTAAGGCAAAAACTCATCTTTTACATATTATAAATAGTGAGAATTTGTGCTGGATTGAAGCATTGTTTAGATAAAGAGCAAATAGTAGATATTAGAGCCAAGCACTTCCACAGCATGTGAAAAGCTTTAACTTCAACTCCATAAGGAGCCAATGAAGGTTTTTGAACAGGTAAATGATATAAAACTTTATAATGATTGTTCCAGGTTAAGTATTTAAGATGTGCTGTAGGTAGAATATATCTGTAAGAACAATTAAAAATATAAATTTATGAATTTCCAATATGTACAATCATTTTCAAGAGACATTCCTGAGGTAGAATTAGTGGAATATATTCATTCATAGCAAATGACAGGAAGCAATTAAAATGATTTTAGGTTTTCATGCCTTTGTGACTGGCAGAACTGCGTTATTGAGAAAAAAAAAAAAAGAAAATCATAGGGAAAATTCACATGGGGAAAGAAGTGAAAACCTAGTGAATGGTTTAATAGACACAACATTTAATAGACACAGCATGGTATCCACACTGGTACTATATTCGTTAGATACATTATTATCTTTCCCTCCATTATTAAAGCTGCTTCCTAACAATTTTTTCTGCTACTACACATAGCTAACCCCTCCCAATATCCTACAAGGTTATGCATGATCTGACTACATGTTACCACTTTAACTTCCTCTTCTCTTGTTCGTCCTGATTATTTAATCTATAGTAATAATGTTTCTTGGTTCAGTCAGTGGTATTCTTGCCTCAGTGATGACTCCTCTCCCTGGAAATCTTATACTCAAGATATCTGCCTTGCCAAGTTCCTCATGGTGTTTTAGTCTTTCCTCAAATATCTCATCAATGAGTCTATTCTAATTGCCACCTCCACTGTTATTTTACTGGAATCCTACTGGGGTGGTGGTAAAGTGTGGAAAACAGGAATATTTTACGTATTTTTTAAATTAAATCTTAATATTTGAATAGGGTCTGTGTCTTGTCCTTGAGACTTTAAAACGTGTTTCTTCAGTAATATAGCTCTACTTGCAAGCCCAGGCTCTGCCTCCTTTTCCTGGCTGAAAAGTTCTCATCATATGTGCTTGGAATCTTGATGCTACAATGAGGTTTTGTGTTTGCTCATTTCACTTTTGATGTGACAGGAAGACAGAAGGCACTGAGCCTTTTTCCCTGCAAAATCTGTGCATGCCATAGATTACATTTCATTAAGATTACACCTGTCTTTTCTATCCTGCTAGAGCCAACAGAGGGTCTTTCTATGATCTCCACAGTGAGAACCTGGAGACATTTCTGAAAATAAAGTCCAGAAATGTGTGTATCCTGCAAAAAAATGTGATTTTCTTATTCTCACTCTAGTTTTTACTCTAGACTTCTGCACTCAGCTTCCAGCAGTATAGAGACCCTACCAGTTAATGTCCTTAGTACTGTCTTTTCCAGGTGAGAAGATTTTTATTGTGTCTCTCTGGACTTGCTTGTCTCTCCAGATTTCATCATGACAATTTGCTCCGACTTTAGTTCTCTGGTGGACACATGAAAATGCCTTGATTTTCTGTTTGTTCAGCTTTTTCTTGTTGTAAAGACAGGTATGATGACTTCTAAGCTCTTCACATGTTGGAGGTGAAACACAAGTCTGATGGACACATTTTCAAGTTAAAGCCACCATAATTTCCTGAGAAAGTAAAAGGAGGGTATAAGAATTAAAATGTGGTATGTATAGCCAAAAGCAATAAGGGACTCATTTTCTGGACTATTTATCTTCAGATCTCTTATCTATGAGGTGAATAAGCTCATCCGTGTAAGCTCCATTTATTTGGCATTTCACTTACAATCATCTGTAATAAATCCTGCTAGATATACATTTTTAAAATTTTTGGTATGTCATTGTGTCTAAATATGTGTATATACATTTGTAAATCAAATTAAAAGGTATACTAGATAAGAAATTGATAATCATAGAAGAGAAGAAAAATAAGAATGAAAGAAGGACAATGTCGGATACATCACATTTGAAATGGTTAATTTTTAGTTACACTGACTGCTTTAATGCTTTCCATCTGCAGTGAGACTGTTGACACATCTCTGCTATTTGTTACAGGCTTGTTTTACTAGGAATGGCCCAAAGCTTCTTCATTTACTGTATTCTCTTCATCTCTCCAATTCATGTGCAAAGGTCACTTTTAGAAAACATAAGAAAATAATCAGAAAGCCATTTCTAGAAGTAGTTCTTTTTTAATATTTTAATTATTATGGATACATAATAGATGCATATATTTATGGGGTACATGTAATATTTTGATATAAGTATACAATGTGTGATGATCAATCATGGTAATTGGAGTATCCCTCACCTCAAAAATTTATTATTACCTTGTGTTAGGAGCATTCTAATTGCACTCTTTCAGTTATTTTGAAATGCACAATAAATTAGCCTCAATATCTGGCTCTGCCTTTAGTAGCTCTGACAGCACACATCTCTCCTGGCTGTCACTCTGTGGCAAAGGCAATTTCAATCCTCACCGCTCAGCCTAAACTGGAGATCTCCATCCCAGAAAAATGAAACTCTGTATGCCTTTTGCCTCAGAAGATAGAATTTGCTTCTCAACCCAAATCCTGTTAACACCAACAAATTCCACCTGTTTGAATTTTTTTTGCAGAATTACTTCAAATGGGATTAATCTCATCTTCAGGAAAATCCCACATTATTATGTTCTTGTAGAATTTCCTGGACTGAAGGGAGTTAAAAGGTATCAGAATACAATACTTTGTTGTTAGTATGTCCTGAGCTAGTCATTCTTAAATAGCCCTGTGTGTAGGTCAGCATTCAAAGTAATATACTTTAAAAAAATCTTTAGCATGAAATAATGTGTTTTTTTTTTTCTTGCTTTCTTTACTTGCTTTCAGTACTGAATCTCAAACTTGTGATTCATATAAACATAGTTTCATCAGTACAATCAGGTGCTCAAGAACAAGCACTAATTTAATTATTCATGCTTCAAATTGCTGAAAGTTTTATGCCAGACTTGCTTAGGTCAGGAGAAATATACTTGCATTATTTGCTGATGCAGGAACGTGTTTCTGTGGGATTTTAAGTTAGGTAACTTTCGGAATAATTTTCTACCAGAAGCTAGATATATGTTTTATTAGATATTATTCCAAGGGCCTGAGGAATGGACTGATACTGGTCAGAACATAAAATGTATGTACTACAAGCAGAAATTTTCATATCTGAATGAGATTTTGCAAGGATTAACATTCTATAGAGATTATGCTTGGGATTGGAATTTACACATCCCATGAAAGATTCTTTCAGAATCCAAATCACTGAATGTCAAGGTAAGCAGTAACTTGCATTGTATTGACATGTATTGATGTCATCATATCTAAACAATACTTGTATTATATTGACATGCATTGATATCATCATATCTAAGCAAGAGAAAGGGGGGAAATACACTGCTATTTGCACAATAGATAAACTACTCTTCTCCTGGGAGTGGTAGAATATGGTTTAGAAAATCAGAAATAACTAATTCCATACAGTAGTGACACATAGTCAATGCTGATTTATAATCGGTATTGTTTGCTAAGAAGTGGTTGATTTGGCCGGGCACAGTGGCTCACGCCTGTATTCTCAGCACTTTTGGAGGCTGAGGCAGGCAGATCATGAAGTCAGGAGATCGAGACCATCTTGGCCAATATGGTGAAACCCCATCTCTACTAAAATACGAAAAATTATACAGGTGTGGTGGTCATGCCTATAATCCCAGCTACTTGAGAGGCTGAGTCAGGGGAATCACTTGAACTGAGGAGGCAGAGGTTGCAGTGAGCCGAGATTTTGTCACTGCACTCCAGCCTGGTGATAGAGGAAGACTCCATCTCAAAAAAAGAAGTGGTTGACTTAACTACAACCCAAAAAATGGCTTGTGGATGTTATAATGTTGATCAAACAGGCTATGTATTAGTCTGTTTTCGTGCTGCTGATAAATAAATACCTGAGATTGGGCAACTTACAAAATTTATTTATTTTACTTACCGTTCCATGTGGTTGGAAAGGTCTCACCATCATGGCAGAAGGTGAAAGCCATGTCTCAAATGGTGGCAGGCAAGAGAAAAGAGCTTGTGCAGGGAAACTACCCTTTTTAAAACCATCAGATCTCATGAAACTTATTTGCTACCATGAGAACATCATGGGAAAGACCTGCCGCTATGATTCAATTACCTCCCACTGGATCACTCTCAGAACACATGGGAATTCAAGATGAGATATGGGTGGGGACGCAGCCAAACAATATTATTTTGCCCCTGGCCCCTCCAAAATCTCATGTCCTCACATTTCAAAACCAATCATGCCTTCCCAACAGTCCCCCAAAGTCTTAAATAATTTCAGCATTGACTCAAAAGTCCACTGTCCAAAGTCTCATCTGAGACAAGGCAAGTCCCTTCTGCCTATGAGCCTGTAAAATCAAAAGCAAGTTAGTTACTTCCCAGATACAATAGTTACAGGCATCAGGTAAATATAGCCACTCCAAATGGAAGACATTGGCCAAAATGAAGGGGCTACCAGCCCAATGCAAGTCCAAAATCCAGCAGGGCAGTCAAATCTTAAACCTCCAAAATATTCTCCTTGGACTTAATGTCTCACATCCAGGTCACACTCATGCAAGAGGTACATTCCTATGGCCTTAGACAGCTCTTTCCCTGTGACTTTGCAGGGTAAAGCTGCCCTCCCTGCAGCTTTCCTGGAGTGGCATTGAGTAACTGTGACTTTTCCAGGAACACAGTGCAAGCTGTTGGTGGATCTGCCATTCTAGGGTGTGGAGGATAGTGGCCCTCATCTTACAGCTCCACTAGGCAATGCCCCAGTAGAGACTCTGTATAGGGGCTCCAACCCTACATTTCCCCTTTGTACTGCCTTAGCAGAGGGTCTCTATGAGGCCCACTCCTGCAGCAAACTTCTGCCTGGCCATTCAGGCATTTCATACATCCTCTGAAATCTAGGTGGAGGTTCCAAACCTCAATACTTGACTTCTGTGCAACTGCAGGCTAAACACTACATGAAAGCTGCCAAGGCTTGGGACTTCCACCCTCTGAAGCAACAGCCTGAGCTGACTTTGGCCCGTTTTAGCCATGACTGGAATGGCTGGCACATAGGATAACCAGTCCCTAGGCAGCACAGAGCAGGGGAGCCCTGGGCCTAGCGCATGAAACCATCTTTTCCTATTAAGCCTCTGGGCGTGTGATGGGAGGGGCTACCATGAAGACCTCTGACATGCCCTGTAGACATTTCCCCATTATCTTGGGGATTAACATTTGGCTCCTCATTATTCATGTAAATTTCTGCAGCTGACTTGAATTTCTTATCAGAAAATGGAATTTTTCTTTTCTATTGCATTGTCAGGTGGCAAATATTCCAAACTTTTATGCTGTTTCCCTTTTATAACTGAATACCTTTACAGCACCCAAGTCATCTGTTGAATGCTTTGCTGTTTAGAAATGTCTTCTGCCAGATACCTTAAATCATCTCTGTCAAGTTCAAGTTTGCAAATCTCTAGGGCAGGGGCAAAATGCCACCAGTCTCTTTGCTAAAACATAACAAATGTCACCTTTGCTCCAGTTCCCAAGAAGTTCTTCATCTCCATCTGAGACCACCTTAGCCCTCACTGTCAGCATTTTTGTCAAAGCCATTCCACAAGTCTCTGGGAAGTTCCAAACTTTCCCACATTTTCCTGTTGTCTTCTGAGCCCTCCAAACTGTTCCAACCTCTTCCTGTTACCAGTTCCAAAGTTACTTCCACATTTTTCAGGTATCTTTTCAGCAAAGCACCATTTCTGGTACCAATTTACTGTATTAATATGTTTGCACACTGCTAAAAAAGACATACCTGACACTGGGCAATTTACAAAAGAAAGAGGTTTATTATACTTACAGTTCCATATGGCTGAGAAGGCCTCACAATCATGGCAGAAGGTAAAAGGCACATCTTACATGGAGGTAGACAACAGAAGAGAGCTTGTGCAGGGAAACTCCTCTTTTAAAAACCATCAGATCTTATGAGACTTATTTGCTGTTACGAGAACAGCATGGGAACAACCTGCCCCCATGATTCAATTACCTCCCACTGGGTCCCTTCCACAACACATGGGAATTCAATATGAGATTTGGGTGGGGAAACAGCCAAAACATATCAGACTACTATGGCAGTTCACTAAAGATCAGATCAATTAATGAAATGCCAGATCTGAAAGACTAATCACGTCCATATGCTAAAAATAAGAAATTCTGTTGTTGCATAGTAATAACAAGGTTCTTCATTTCTTAACAAATATTTCTAAAACAAATGTTCTTTTTCAGTTTGATAGTTGTAATTATTATTTAATTTGAAGTGTTAAAATTGATTACCAATATTATCCCAATATTATCACTGCAATATTTTGACTACATATCCCAAAGTATTGTTTTAAACTTAGGAAATTAAAAAGAATCTCACACTTTTTGAAGTTAAGATAGAGATAAATATCTTGTAGCCAATTACCATAGCACTAAAAGTAAAGCAAAAACTAAAATATCAAGAAGGAAAGACTTGTCATAGTTCTTACATTACCAAACTTAGTCTAATGTAGCATACCAACTTTTACCTGTCCTTAACGGCTCAAGATGGGATGAAATGCCTTTTTCAGACTGTAAATATCCTAAAAGGGAATGAGACTGGAAAATTCTCCATCATCTTCTGAGGAAATATTGTATTTTTTCTGCTATACTTATAAGCCGTATGTGGGGGTGGGAGAAGCGCTATGTAAATTTTTAATAGAACTAAAATATAACAAAAGTGTGTGTTCATGTGTAAAAGCTCCAAGCCTTCTTCACTAGGTTTGTTGTTAATATATATTTGTGCTTAAAAAACAGATCAATGGGTGTAATAAAATTTAAAAAATAAAACAATATTTTTCAGGATCTTCTCTGTTGGCATCTGGATAATAGAACAAGAATAGAAAAAAATGAAAAGAAAATTAACGAGTATACTAAATTGACTTGGATGATGAGTGTAAAGGTAGAGACTAGAAAGAGTGAACAAAATGCCTGTTCTTTCATAAGCAGAGACTTGAATGGGCAGGAGTTATCAACTGGACTCCCTATACCATTCATTGTTAGACAAGCAAACACACTTGATGATGAGGAGATTATTGATCCAGTTTAAGGATAAAGGCAAGTTCTGTATGTACTTAAGCATTTCTAGTGAATCATGTGAATGTTCTGACTGGGAAACTTCAAAGGCAATTTGCCTTAACAAATATTAGGTAATAAATTAGAGTCTGTATTTTAATAAAGGTCCTTTTTTTGTCAGGTCTATACTAGAATTTTCTAGTGTCTATATGATAATTTGTCCAATATAGTCCTTTTCAACAACATTTGAACTTAAAAAGCTTACCATTGGTTTCATTGGGATATAATTATTAATTTTATGACTATGTTGTAAGTTAAATGCCTAGCATGGGAAATTTCCCATGTTTCAGACTCACTTCTTTATGAGAGCTATGAATTCTTATGTTGTCAGAAAGCAGTAACTTTCTTGCAATATGCCATAATATTAAATTGCTGACCATAACAGTTTCATTTCTCAAAATAAACCCAAGTGTGATTTTTTTCAGTCATAATTAGACATTAAAATGTATTTTCAATGACTTTTTAACGATAGACTTGTTTCCAAAATGTCTTTTTGCAAAAATTGGTACACACGATATCATGAATTTTATTAGTTATGTAATAATTGAGCATATATTTAAAATCTGCAACTTCAGTCTGGTGAAGGACTACATGGTGCTGATACAATTGATTGAATATGAGAGTCTCAATAGCAAGGGTAATGTGGGAGAAAAAAATCATGTATAACTACAAGTCATAGATAACAGAAAACTATTCAAATCTAGATTAAAATTGATCCATATAAATGTTTTGATTTAAAATACATCATACCCTAGGAGCATATTTACCATTCTAGACATGTCCTACAGAAACGTAGAGATAAAACATAAAGTTGAAATAATATAAAGTCATGAAAAGTGTACTACTTCCATGATGACCAGGCAAGCTTCTGGTCATTGAAATGTTACAGCTGTGGCATGACCAGCATTAATGATAGTCTCTTTCAGGATATTGTACATGTACAATGGTACATGTGAATTTGGAGAAATAAGGGTAATTTACATGATGTAAACTACCTTACATGTATATATAGCAATATATATACGATAAATAAGATTAGTTTTCTAGATTTTTTTGCTTGTATATCTGTAAACATTTTTCTATTTTTCTGCTACATATGTCTACATGGAAAAAATACTTTTTAGTAATCCTAGTGGTTTTTGCCAATGTATGAATTTTTCTTTGCATGGAAGAGTATATATGGAGAGAGGGCGCTTTATGAAGCGGGTCCTATTTCTCTTGTCCTTTCATACTAAGATAAATGTTATATAGATAGAAACTGACCTGGATTACTCCAGTCTGAACTCAGATCATGTAGGACTTTAGCCGTTAAACAGACGAACCCTTAATAGCCGCTACACTGTTAGGGTGTCCTCATACGACATTGAGTTCGTAAACCCTATTGTTAATATGGACTCTAGAATGGGATTGCACTGTTATCCATAGGGCAATTTATTCCATTGATCAAATTATCTGGTCAATGTGTATTAACTTGCTTAGACTAGTGCAGTCTTAGTTTAGGTTGTTCAGAGGTTTAACTATGCTCCGAGGTTACCCCAACCAAAATGTTTAATGCAAGGATAGGAGGCTAGGGTCTCCAGCCTTGTTTGGGTTTTTATTTGCTTCATGAATTAAACCTCCATAGGGTGTTCTCATCTCATTTGTTTACATCCACCTCTTCACGGACAGGTCAATTTCAATGCTTAAAAGTAAGAGACAGCTGAACCCTCATCTGGCCATTCATACAAGTCCCTATTTAGGGAACAAGCAATTATGTTACCTTTGCATGGTCAGGATACCATGGCCGTAAAATATATGTGCTGGGCAGGCAGTGACTCTCATACTGGTAATGCTAGAGGTGATGTTTTTGGTAAACAGATGGGGTAAGATTTGCCATGTTCCTTTTACTTTTTTGCAGTCTTCCTTAGAGGATACCTGAGTTGGATTAACAGTGTAAATAATAGGGTGCTTATGATATAATTTAGTAATATTAGGCTGTTAACCGTCAGTGGGTTATTCCAATCTGATGTAAACTTATGCAATGGAGAATGTTTATATAACATTATTGGTTCTATTAAGTAATAGATTAGTCCAATGTGATGTTAGGAGTTCAGTAGAGTGATTAGAATTGAAGATAGTGGCCGGGCGCTGTGGCTCACGCCTGTAATCCCAGCACTTTGGGAGGCCGAGGCGGGCGGATCCTGAGGTCAAGAGATCCAGACCATCCTGGCTAACACTATGAAACCCTGTCTCTACTAAAAATACAAAAAAATTAGCCAGGCATGGTGGCAGGCACCTGTAGTCCCAGCTACTCAGGAGGTTGAGGCAGGAGAATGGCATGAACCTGGGAAATGGAGCTTGCAGTGAGCCAAGATTGCACCACTGCACTCCAGCCTGGGTGACACAGTGAGACTCCACCTCAAAAAAAAAAAAAAAAAAGATAGTTAGATGTTGAGCTTAAATGCTTTCTTAATTGGTGGCTGCTTTGGGGCCAACTATGGTGGTAATAATTTTTACTCTCTGTAGGAATGTCGTTTCCTAGGCTCTAAAGAGCTGTCCCTCTTAGACTAACAATTAAATTTACAGGGAGATTAAATAATTCTGTAGGTAAGTTTAAAGCTCAACTAAGATTTCATGTTGGACAACCAGCTATCACCAGGCTTGGTAGGCTTGTCACCGCTAGTCATGAATCTTCCCACTATTTTGTCACATAGGTGGGTGTGCTCTTTCAGTTGTTCTTGGGTAGCTCATCTGGTTTTGGGGGACTTGGCTATAATTCTCTGTGTAAAGTTACTTCTAGTTAATATATTATGGAGAAGGTATAAGAGCTTGTCTTTCCTTTTTAGTGCTTTGTATAGTTCTTTCATCTTCCTTTTATAGTACTATGTCTATTATGCCAGGGTAAAAATTTCTATCGCTATACTTTTGTTCAAGGTAAGTGATTTGATTAAGATAGTTTGATAATATTTTTAGTGAGGTTTGGGGCTAGAGTTGGCTCAAAGTGATCAGATCATGAAGAAATCTTCCAAGTGTAAGCCAGATGCTTTGGATTAAGCTACACTTTGGTTTGCCCAAGAGCACTTTCCAGTACACTTATCACGTTACGACTTATCTTCTCTATATGTGCATAGAAAGTTTTTAGTAGTAGTGATTTCTTTTTTTTTTTTTTTTTTTTTTTTTTTTTTTTTTTTTTTGAGACGGAGTCTCGCTCTGCCGCCCAGGCTGGAGTGCAGTGGCCAGATCTCGGCTCACTGCAAGCTCTGCCTCCCGGGTTCACGCCATTCTCCTGCCTCAGCCTCCTGAGTAGCTGGGACTACAGGCGCCCGCCACCTCGCCCGGCTAGTTTTTTGTATTTTTTAGTAGAGACGGGGTTTCACCGTGTCAGCCAGGATGGTCTCGATCTCCTGATCTCGTGATCCGCCCGTCTCGGCCTCCCAAAGTGCTGGGATTACAGGCTTGAGCCACCGCGCCCGGCCTAGTAGTAGTGATTTCTAGAGTAATATTTGAGGAGGGTGACAAGCAGTGTGTTCATGCTTCATGGCCTTATTCAATCAAGCACTCTGCTCTTGGTTTACTACTAAATCCTCCTTGAGCCCTTATATTTCATAAAGGTTGTTGTGAGATTTTCTGAATGTAGAAAATGTAGCCCATTTCTTGCCACCTCATAGGCTATACCTTGACCTAATGTTTTTATGTGTGTGCTTGTGCTTACTCTGTAACTTTTTTAGGGTTTGCCGAAGATGGCAGTATATAGGCTGGGGACAAGAGGTGGTGAGCCGTATCGGTGTTTATTGATTGTAGAACAGGCTCCTCTAGACGGATATAAAGCACCACCAAATCCTTTGAGTTTTAAGCTGTTGCTTGTAGTACTCTGGTGAATGGTTTTGTTAATGTAACTATTAGAGTTTAGGGCTAAGTATAGTGGGCTATCTAACCCCAGTTTCGGTCTTAGCTATTGTGTCTTCAGGGTATTAAAGCTATTTTCGTATTATTTTATTTCAGTTGGAGCTTTTTACAACTTAGTTGGAGTTTAGCTTTAGTGAGGGTAGATGTTAAACACTCTTTATGCTGCGTTCTCTGAGCTCAGGTTAATCATATGGCCATGGTGGCTGGCACGGAATTGACCAACCCTAAATATTAGTATAGCTTAAATTTTCGTTTAGTACTGAAGATTTATCACTGCCGTTTCCCGTGGGGGTGCGGTTGAGCAAAGTTGTTTTGAGCTGTATTCATGCGTGCTACTTTTGATCCGGGTGACCTAGAGGGCATTTTCACTGGGGCAGGGATGTTTGCATATGTAATCTTACTAAGAGCTAGTAAAAAGGCTAGGACCAAACCTATCTGTTTATAGGGTTGTGCGGATCCATCTAGACATTTTCAGTGTCTTGCTTTGAATAATTAAGCTACATTAGGTGCATAAATTCTTAAGTGTAAAAATTAAAATATGAGAAATAAATAAATAAATAAATATAGTCGTTTACAGTTCTGGAAATTCAGGGTCTTTAAAGTTGAATTGGTGGAGGTTTGGCTGAAAAGATCACTCATAATTAGAGTATGATTGATTTAAGAGATGATATTGTGCCCAGAATTGGTGGGTTCGTGGTCTCGCTGACTTCAGGGGTGAAGCTGCAGACCTTCGCGGTAAGTGTTATAGCTCTTAAAAGCGTCTGGCGCATCTGGAGTTGTTCGTTCCTTCTGGTGGCTTCATGGTCTGGCTGTCCCCAGGAGTGAAGCTGCAGACCTTCGCGGTGAGTGTTAACAGTTCATAAAGGTGGAGGGTCAGGAGTTGTTAGTTCCTCCCATCCGGAGTTGTTCGTCCCTCCCAGTGGATTCGTGGTCTCGCTGGCTTCAGGAGTGAAGCTGCAGACCTTTGCAGTGGGTGTTACAGCTCATAAAGGTGTCACGGACCCAAAGAGTGAGCAGCAGCATGAAGACCGAAAGAACAACGCTCCCAGAGCATGGAAGGTGACCCAAGCATGTTGCTGCCGCTGGCTCCCGTGGCCTGCTTTTAGTTCCTTATCTGGCCCCACCCATATCCTACTGATTGGTCCATTTTACAGAGTGCTGATTGGTCCGTTTTGACAGCGCTCTGATTGGTGCGTTTACAAACCTTTAGCTAGACAGAAAAGTTCTCCAGGTCCCCACCCCACCCAGAAGCCCAGCCGGCTTCACATCTGGCTGACACTTGCGGTGGGACTTTGCGGCACCTAGCCAGGGCACTCTGGCAGCCCAGAGGGAGTTCATTCCGGATCAGCCTAGCAGGTGCCGGTGGCCACCGCCAATACGGAGCCGGTGGAGCCCGCGCCCACCCGGAACCCGCGCCCGCCCCTGAGCTCAGCGCGCAGCCCGGGTTCCCGCCGCATCTCCCCATCGACACCTCCCCCCAAGCGGACAGAGCCAGCTCCGTCCTCGGCCAGCCACAGAGAGGGGCCCCAACAGTGCAGCGGCCGGCTGAAGGGCTCCTCAAGCGCGACCAGAGGGGACGCCGAGGCCGAGGAGGGGCCGAGAGCGAGCGAGGGCTGCTTGCACGTTGTCACCTCTCAAAATATGGGGCAACGCTTTCAGGGGGATAAGCTCAAGGTATTATATTAGTATTAGGGCGGAAATTTAGTTATATTTATTATACAAAGTGGAGGATTACTTTAATAGAAGGGTGTTAAGATTTTTTAGAAAAATTGCAGGTCAATCGAGGGGTAGCTGTTAAGGCGTTCGTGGTTAAAATATGATTTCTGGACTCTGACTGGGTTGCATTTTAATCTCTTGTTTTTGGGGTTTGGCAAGGGTACATTCACCTAGGTTGATAGTACAGTTAGAGATGTAGGGAGGGGCGATTGCGGATTTAATCGGAAATAGTTCTTGAAATTCTGAGTGCATGCGTGAGCGTCCGTATGTGCGTGAGCGTCCCTACATGCGTGAGCGTCCGTACGTGCGTGAGCGTCTATTAATTCTTGTGTCCTTCAAGTATGAATTAATTAACACCTTATGGGTATTATGCGAGACCGGAATATTCAATGTAAGATTAGCTTCTACAATTGATTTGGCAGGAATCAAATCCGAGTTCCTCTACTGTGGATTCGGCAGGGACCAGGCCTTCCGCAATGGTGAGTGATAGCATCCCCCAAAGTTAAAAGTACCAAATGCATGACATGACAGTGCTCCCATGACTGGTTAATAGGGTGGTAGTCATTAGTCCATGGAAATGTCTTATTTAAGGGAACGTGTGGGCGATCTTAATTCTATGGCCCTGAAGTAAGAACCAGATACCAGGTATGGTTTCAGTATAGTCACCCCCAAGTGTCATGGGCCCGGAACCAGGAGGGTAACACTCTCGAGCAGGACGATGATTTCTCAGAGATTGGTAGATTAAGAGAGTACAGTTTGGTAGGGGATATCCATGTTGACGAGGGATTTCCTGACTGAAATGTGCTATGTCCGATGAATAAATGTATGCGCTGTGTAATATTAAGGGTTTACAGTATGGGTCAGTATCCATGTGGGTTAGATTTTATTGTACAGTCAATAGTAGATGTATGATAGTTGATTAAGAAATTACTAATATGTGCTTATATGCATATGGACTATGCATGTGGAAGATCATAATTTAGGAGGTGTTAATATTAAAAAAAACCCTAAGAATTCTATAAATATCAGTAGATAGAAGAAACAACATATACAATAATAAATGCAATATGATGTGCAATGAAATCGTCTTCTCACTGTAGAAGAATACTAATTAGCATTTTAAACATCAGTATACATAATAGGAAAAGATAGGTTTATATATTTTATGATTTTACTTAGTTTAGTAAAATACAGTATATCTGAATTCTCATTAAACTTTTCCAATTAACTATTAAAAATAGACAGTAGTACATTACCAAGTGTGTGTTTTTTCAGGTTATCCAAATTCATTAAAAAGAAACCTCCAAGACTGGACTCTGTTTATACTCTGATGACTATTTGCCAAAATTCTTTCCTGATTTTGTTTCATATAAGTGTTCATATTCCTAAACCTTTATTTTTCATCTCCCCACGCCTTTGATACATTGAGAGTGAAATAATCCATTAATTACAGCGTCACCTAAAAGCTTTATCATTAGGTGCGATCACTTCTAGCGTTTCACTTCCATTTTATATGTACTTGTAAAATATTAGACAGCTTAATATGTACCTTCTCAAATCTGAAGTTATCATTCTCTCCTTCAAAATTGCCAAGGAATATGAATTTCCTGTTATTATGACTAGCATGACAGTTTATAAATGGTTTCATACAAGTCAAGTAATCTAAGGCCTTCTGCTCTAGTAGAAAGCACAATAAACTTGCAGCAGAACATTTCATGTTTCATTTGTGGGTCTTCTGCTAATAGAATATGTGCCGTTCAATTATGTGCTTAAATGGTGTAAACTTCAGTCTCCATATATGTATAATATTAATGATAACACCTATAGATTATGTTATGTGATAAGAAAACAATATGTGTTACATTAAACTCCTCCAACAATGTTGAGCTATAAAGATGTTTATTGTTAGTAGTACAGTTTCTATAATACAAATATAATCAATGTAAATTGCCAGAAACTACTGTACTAATGCATGCTATTATCATTTAAGATAATATAGCACACTTAAAGGAAAGAAAAGTATGATTTGTATTGACCAGACTCAATCAAACCTTTTAAAAGTCATCTATACCAATTCCGTGGACTTCCTCCACTTCTCCCCAAGCATAAATGAGGTATTTGATTTTACAAAGTGCTAATATGTAAAGAGGTTGTTCGGTGATTTTGCAAGTTATATTGTAATCAGATCAGATCAATTTTCATCTTTCTCCTGGAAAGTCGTGAATCAATAATAAGCTCACTTCTACAGAAAACAACAAATCATCATTTAAAGGCTACTTCTTCACACAGCCCATGAATTGTAAAGTATCATCATAAAAGCACTAAAATGATAGCATTAAACCATTTTTTACAAAATTATTACACAATGTAGTTGAAAAACAGGTATGGGCTTTGTGAGATATGCTCTAGAAACTTAATTCAGGGAATGTAAAATAAGCCATTTCAAACTTAAGAAACATTATGTGCTGCCCATCACGTCCCTCTAAGCTCCTACTGAATAGAATTTGAAAGCTGCACAACCAAGCTAGAGGCACCAGGACTGCCTCAGAATTGATGATAGCAAGTTGGGAAAGTAATCAGTGGACTTCGGTATATAATACTTGAAATGTGTGTGTTTGAAAAACAAAAAAAAATTGAAAATAGAAGATATACTAAAGTTGATAACAGAATAAGGGAAGAAAAATACAGTAAGAGACAAGAAAATGGAAATAGATAAGAGAAATATTGAATGAGAAGTTATATGTGATGATAATCAAACCATCAGAAACTTCCAAGGAAGGAAGAGAGACAATCTGTGTAATAAAATGATAGTGCAAGAAATTGGAGAGGTGGTTATTACAAAGTTCTCAACAAAAGAACTAAACTTCAGGAATGGTCGTGGAGATAGAAAAGGGCCATGTTAACCAGTGCAAATGTGTGTAGTTAAGTAGGCTGTAGCTGTAGCCTTCACAGGGTCACCTTGTTAGTGTGCCATGTCAAGCAATGAGCCCTGGCTTGGGGCTGCATCAGTCCTGAGGAAGGGGCTTTGTTTTCTAATTAGTCCTCCCCAAAGAGGAGCTTCTTAAAATTTTTTTACTCATCAATCCACCTAAAAAAGAATGTTTTCTCCTGCTCCTGTTCCTCCTCCTGCTCTTCCTCCTCTTCTTCCTCTTTCTTCAGGCAAAGTTACAGTACATACTTGGTGCAGTCTTTCCCCCCACTAAATGGAATAAGGTTACAGAGGAGAGTGAAAAAAATGTTTAAAGCCAGAAAGTGATATCAGAACTTTGAGAAAATGTGCATTTTGTGGTATGGGTCACAGGTAGGTAGATGATTTAAAGTTTCCAGTGGATAATAATTAAGCCAGGATAGAAACTGATAGAAAATACAAGGAACGTGTTGCAAGTATCATCAAGCTGAATTTGGTAATTACTTGTATGTGGAGATTATAAAAAAGAGGAGTCATTAAAAAATAATGCTCCTAGCCAGGAAGATATAGTACCTAATCAAACAATGGTATAGTATAAAAATAAGTATAAAATATTAAATATTATAAGTAAAAAAGTACAAAATAGTATTTTAATATAAAAATAGGAAAGAGAATAATTTTGTAGGTAATGTCATGTGAATTAAGTCTCTTATGTTGAAAGGACACATGAAAACACAACGTGAAAATTAAAGGATGTATTTTGAAGGCAGCTGTATAAATTTGGGGATAAACCACCTAATATAAATCTGATAAAAAAATTGTTAAATACTAAATCATTTTATTTAATTATTTTATCTCTTCAAAAAATTTTGAGGTCTTTCTTATGTGGATCATCGAACAATGCTCTAGATATTTACAGATAAACACCTAACAGTGCCATTGGGTAGATATAGATCCATCCTGTCACTCACATAATAAGCTTATGAAGTTCCTGGTCGAGAATCTACCAAGGCTATACAAAGTACTGTGCCATTCTAAGATTTCACTTAAAGTGTATTTGACTTTCATCTGCATTCATTAAAAATTGATATGATAAATAATAAGCTTTATTGTTAAATTATGAAAATTTGTAACTAAATGATCTTAAGAGTATAATGTGTCATGTTCATTAAACGCTCAAAAAATAATATATTTTGAAATGTCCTAGCATCTTCTCAAAATTTTCAACCTAGTTTCTATGGGTAAATGCAATTTTAAATTTAAAATCATTACTACGAATTGCTGTTGAATTTTAACTGGCATGTTGTGAGAGACTCTCTGCAATAATTTTGGGACATCCAGGAGTATGAAATTTTATTTAAAATAATGTAATACTGTCTATATGAAACCTCCCATATTTCTTTCTAATGATAATTTATATTTTGTCTATTTACACATTGATTTAAAACAAATATCTGATAAGATGTAATTTCATTCAGTTATGGTGAGTACAGAGTGATGGTTTTCCATCATGCTAATAGAATAGAACAGGAAAAAAGGAAGACTCATTGAGTTGTGCAGAAGTACCTCAATGGTACCACCACCTTTATAGTTGAGGACAACATTTTTGCTTCTCTACATGACCATCATACTATGCCTTAGAAGTACAGATATGAATGAGTGGACAGAGATACTGTCCGGAAATGATTTGATGACCTAGTATCATCTTTTTAATAGCAGTTAGGCTATGGAAATGGCACTGGTGAGACCTCGCTGAGTCAATTGATAGTAAACAGTGTTTACTCAGCTCATAAATGTATTCTAAATCAAACACCCCAGGAATGTCTAAAAATTCTTACTAAATATTAGTACTATATTTTTCCATGTGTTTAAAGTGGAACATGTGCATGAACAATAAATCTGAACTTATGTTTTTTAATGATTAAGGTAAAATAGTCCATCCTTGGGAAAAATGAATTTATTGACTTTGGAGTTTCTTCTGCATTTTACGTCTTTGATAATAACAACAACACTCTTTTTTTTTTTTTTTTGAGACAGAGTTTCCCTCTGTAGCCCAGGCTGGAGTGCAGTGGCGCCATCTCGGCTCACTGCAAGCTCCGCCTCCCGGGTCTACGCCATTCTCCTGCCTCAGCCTCCTGAGTAGCTGGGACTACAGGTGCCCGCCACCACGCCCGGCTAATTTTTTGTATTTTTAGTAGAGACGGGGTTTCACTGTGGTCTCGATTTCCTGACCTCGTGATCCGCCCACCTAGGCCTCCCAAAGTGCTGGGATTACAAGCGTGAGCCACCGCGCCCGGCCACAATAACACTCTTAAGTGATTGTTATATTGTGTCTTTAAAATCAAACTATATCAAAGAGAAAAGAAATGATCCAAGTCTATTCTTTGAACATTGTACCAGAATGATATAAAAGTCTATTTGCATTTATTTGTTTGTGTGATTACTTTTTGTTTTAACAAGTTACCTGTTATACTGATTCAAAATTCGGGTCTATTTCAGTTGAGATATTGTAATTTTGGTTTACAAATTGGTTTGCTAATCTAAATTTTACGTCACTCTCACTGGTACTTTACTTACCTCCTGTAGATTTTAACAACAAAAAATAATAAACTTGAAGTAAGAAAATTATACTTCCTCAAATCATTTGTAAGCACTGACGTTTACAAATTTTCTTTTCACAAAATGTTAAGTAAATCTCATTTTATAACATAAACTCTCCGAACACAATAGGTTTTCTTGGAAATTACTGCACAGTGATTTTAAATTGCTAACAATATGGTTTCATATTAAGAATGCTTGATGGAATTACAAATAAGATTCAAAATCCAAGGTGTTTTATTTTGCCTATTTAATGGCTGTCAACTAGAAAATTTTACTGTAATGATGAATGGACAAGGACTCAACTATAAATTCTAAATAAATATCTTGTATTCTACCCAGAATACAATCCAGTGTTTAGATTAAAGATGAGAGTGCACACTGATGGATAAGATAACTAAATTCTTTTATATAATATAAAACTAATCTGTCAAGATTTAAATAAACTATGTTAAGCCTTTGAGGCGTAAAAATATTGATCAGTGTGTTGTGAAACTGAGTAATAGATATATATCTTTTAGGATGAATTTTGTTTGTTTCTGATAATATTTCATTAATATTTGATTTATTGCCTATACTACTGCTTAAGACAAGACCTCTAGATAATAAGCAATTCTATTCAAAATATGTTAGCATAAAATATTCTATAATGTGTTCACTCTTTTAAAATTTACCCATTAATGATATTTTCAAAATTATATGTTAAATGTATTTCTAAATAAAGTGATAAAATAATGGTATTTCTATACTATTTCCTAAAATCAACTGAAAATAAAAAAAAAATATGTATATATAATTAAGCCCTATGGCATACATTTCTTTTGAGCCAAATAAGGTAGGATCCTGATAGGGTACATATTTCTACATAATTCTGATCTCCTAGGCAAAATTCTGTACACATGATTTTACAACCACTGGTTTCTTACTTGGAATAGCATGTCAGATTGTTGTTTTTTAAGGCATCTCAGAAGTAAATTATACACTGATGTTTAGGAGGAAAGTCTTATCAAAATTATCAAAATGAGAAACCAGGCGAATCCTCCATATTTACAGGAGTAGACTGGATCAATAGTGTATGATTAGGAAAGCAGAACCACTCAAGATATCTCTCAAATCTATTGGAAAGGCTGGGGAAATAATGTGATGAGGAGAAGCAAATAAATAAATGAATACATAAATAAATGAAAGCAAAGAAAATCTTCAGTTAACCTTTAGTCAACTAGAATGAAGAATTATTTAAAATAAATGTTTTACTGAATTGCATGGTTATTTTCTTAGAACAATATAAATACCATGATGAGTTCAATAACTAAGGTTAGCATAATTTCCTCTAAACACTAATGGTTCAATCACAAGCACAGATCATTAAATTATTAGTTCAATTTACAAAGTAGAGAATATGGAATTTTATGAGGACTAGAGAGCTTTTCTAGCTGAGTGAAAATATTCATTCTCATGATCCTCTGGTATCTGATTTGAAATAGTGGGTGATATGATGGTCCCACCAGATTGCGTAAATGAAATTGGTTCAATGATTGGAAGAATGTGGCTCACAGAATATATTAGGTGGGAGGATCTGGGTAACTAACAGCTCCTTGAACCTCCATGCCACTAAGCTCACTTTGCCAGAAGAAGCAGTAATGCTTCCCTTGAATGATGAAACTCATATCTTGCTTTAATAACAATTCTCTTGCCTAAGGTAAGTTCCCTACAGTGGGAAGCTGATGCTCCCCATGCCCCAAACCCCATTTCTCCAAAGATTATCAGTAGAATTAAATATTAGCCTGTCTCTGTGAGAGGTATAAACACAGGATTAAAAACACAAACCTCAGGAAATTGCTAAATGTATAAATAAACTCTGAGGATAATGAAAACAAAAAAGAGAGAATATTACAATTTTACACTAGAGTCAGTTTTTAAAAAGTGAGTATTTTCTTCCACAATCTGGATTCAGTGAACCAGCTGGAACATCAGTGTGTGGTTCCAATTATCCCAGTCTTTACTTGCTTTATTAACAGGAACATGGCCTCAAAGAAGATTGAGGTGACAGAAATTAGAGAAAAATTATTAAAGAAAGCAACAAGAGATTTTGGATATATCCACTCTTGCCCAAACTATGTTTGAGGAGAGAGCCCAGAAGATACTCAGTCATCCTGAGAAACATTTAACCAAGGGGGACACTAGTTTCCGTATATATCACTATATTGATTATTTTCAGTGGGTTGGGATGCTGTTGGGAGATGGTGTTATTAAAATTTGCTCCTAGGGTTTAGTAGAGATCATTTGGGGCACCAGAGACCACATATTTGTATTACAGTGCCGAAGTAGTGGATCCCAAAAGAGGTACAGCCAGTTAATAATAAGAATTTATATCAGAAGGAATCTTTAATGTTGCTCAAATGTGCACAGCATTCCTGGACCAAAATAAATGGATACTAATTTGGCATTCTGCTAATTGGTATAACTATAACTAGTTCAGTCATGTTAACAGAAGCCTGACCTGGAATCAGATATTGCAGTCATGGTTTCTTACACAGTTTTCAGAATTAAGTCAGTTCACATACTCAGGATCCACTGAAAGAAGTAAATGTTCAATATACTTGAAATTGTGTCTTGCAATAACATCACCAGTATGTTTTTAAAAGTTTTCTCTTACATCCCAGATTTATGTGAATAAAGAGTTCACAGTTTGGGCACTCATCTAGGAGAAATTATTCCCCCAAACACAGATTAGTATGATAAAGTTAGTTCAGAGTTCTCCCTCATTCTCCTGGGCTATCTAATCCAAGTGTAACCTAGGATAGGGAAAGCACAACCTATAAACTTTATAGGAGTGTCAGAATGCTGTCAAGATTGAGGTGACTAAAATGTGTTTCTGCCTTATTTTGTGGTCTAGTGATAGAAAAACAGGAGAGTTAAAACATTGTGCTATTTTTTGCAAAGCAAAATGAGAGTCAAGTACAAGTGTTAAGTAGCCTCATTGGAAAATAAAAAATAGCATTAGCAAAAGAAGCTCTTTTAATCACTTGGTGAACAATTATCCTTCCTACTGTCAGAACAAGAGAGGAGTAGAGAAAACCATTTTTGGGAGGCAGGTTCTGAATCTGCGTAGTATACGTAAGGAAAATGATCTTGCCGATAGAGAGCAACACAGCCAATAGTGGTCATAAACTGTGTTGTTTAGATGATGTTTTTCATACTGAGGATGGTGAATTATTAGTGTGTTCTAAAAACAGATTATGTGAGCCCACCAAATATTTTTGCATGGAATAACTAGAGTGGATTAAAATTGAATAAATTGAAATAGAATCACTATAGTATGTAATAATATTTTAAATCTTCATTGAGATATTAGAAATATACTGCATTAATAATTGTGATTACAAAAAAAAAAACCCAATAACTTATTCCCCTAGGCTATGAAAACAACTTGTATGTCACAAAAGAGTTTTAAATTTTTGAATTTAATATATTGTCTCAAACATGCTAATTTGGTTACAAAAGTAAATAGTGATAACTAGTCAATAAAAAATGGAAGTTGATATTGTAAGACTTTTTCAATACTTATAGTACCCTTAAAACAAGCTAGACATTGCATTTAAGGAATCAATATGTTGATATGGAAATTGTAAGGCTAATACTTTGAACTTTGAATTTGTAGTTTGATGAATAGTTGTTAAATATTTATTCTTTGATGATTTACTCCCTGGATTAATTTGTAAAGCTTATTCTACTTAAAAAAAAAGAGCAATGTGGAAGTATCAATTTCCTTTACATTGGATTATACAAACATTCTTTAATGCTGGGCAAACAAAAAAGAAAAAGAAAAAAGATTCATTTAGAAAAAATATATAAGGAAGCTTAATGTTTATTTTATTCTGTCATAAATTTTGAGGTAGTAAAAGATAAAAGGGCAAGAATGAAAAATGCTTGTAGTCTGTGTTTTAAACATTCTTTTGTTTGACATTTAACATGTATACCATGCTCTTTGGAATAATGATGCATTTGTAAATACATAACTGTCTCATTCTTTCTTCACTTGATCAACTTTTATCTTTTTTTTACATTGTGTTATACATTAAATATGCAATGATTGCTTTCTTTAAAATAATTGCAATTATAGAAAAAGATTAAAATGAGATATTTTGTGAACTAATACATATCACACATGGAAATAATTAGTAAAATATCCCTGAGTCATTCTATTTTAAAAGAGTAAAAGCAACATTTCCTGAATTATATAAAACAAAAATGATAACAATAAACAGGTAAAATTTTGTTAGGGAGTAACTGGAAATCTATACAGAATCCCTGAGAAGAGAACAGGGGTATGACCTAGGTAAATTTTAGTCTACAGTGAATGCTCCTTTGCCTTTGGTCCTTGAGGCAATATGGAAACAGTCTGAGATTTTTAACAAGTAAGTTAAAATCTCAGTTTGAGAAAGGATCAAACTGATTTGAAAAGGGAGAAAAACTGTCTGGCATTTCCTATCCAAGTTAACTATTAACTGAAGCTTCAGATGGCTCACATTTTTTTTTTTTTTTTTTCATAATGGTATGAAGACCTGATGCACCTAAATTCTTCAAAAAATAATCTCAGGGCTGGGCGCGGTGGCTCAAGCCTGTAATCCCAGCACTTTGGGAGGCCGAAACGGGCGGATCACGAGGTCAGGAGATTGAGACCATCCCGGCTAACACGGTGAAACCCCGTCTCTACTAAAAAATACAAAAAACTAGCCGGGCGAGGGGGCGTGCGCCTGTAGTCCCAGCTACTCTGGAGGCTGAGGCAGGAGAATGGCGGGAACCCGGGAGGCGGAGCTTACAGTGAGCCGAGATCCCGCCACTGCACTCCAGCCCGGGCGACAGAGAGAGACTCCGTCTCAAAAATAAATAAATAAATATATATATCTATATCTATCTATCTATCTATCTATCTATCTATCTATCTATCTATATATATATATCTCAGGATATTGAGAAAGGAGGAAAAATGTTTTCATTTTTTTAACACAAGATACCCCAAATGAATCTTAAAATGAATCCTTTTTTGCTTATTATTTTGTCAGAAACTTATTTTCTCTTGACAATTTATCTACATAGAACTTATTTTATATTTCCAAATTTTATTTTTATATTTCAATATTATGGGCTTAGGCTTCCTTACATTTTGAAGCTGCAATACTGAAAATAATTCTTACTGCCCCCATCTGGAGTTAGTTCCAAACCCATAAGTTAAAGACTGCCCACACTTCAGATGACAGCCACAAATTTGGGCTCCTCAGGCCACCTGAACTTCTGATCAACTGGTCACAAATCCAAGGAGTTCTCATGACCCCCTGAAGCTGGATAGTTTCTAGAAAGACACCAAATTAGGAATCTGCTATACTTACAATTACAATTTTATTATAAAGGATACAAATTGGGAGACATATGAAATGAAGAGACACATGAGGCATGGTCTGGGAGAATTCCAAATGAAGAGTTTCTGTGTCCTCACCTCATTGACTTATAGTGTATTCTGAATTTAAGACACTGAGTATGAGCTGAGATTGAGTAATACCTTTCCTTTGAGATAAAGATAAACTACTGGTTTTGTGGGAAATTGATTTTAAGGTGGCTGTTCTTGATGAGAAAGGGACTTCATTCTTCAGGATGAAAATTTCCTAATAAAACAAAGAAGTCCTTTGTGAAATTTACTCTATGATCTTTTTTTGCGGCTACACTTAACATAGTAAACATTTAATTTTCAAATAAATCGAACCAGCACCACAGGGGTATGTTGTTTTGTAAAGCCATTCAGCAACTGAGTTTGATGAAAGTGTTGACCTCTTCAGTATGTGGCTTTCAAAGTAACTCAGAGTATTGAAACCAAGCTGACAAATGGGATTTATGAGATAGAATGAATGATTAAGAACCTAGAAGTTTTATACATTTTATAACATGTTATATGCCAACTTTTCATTGGATAGAACCAAATAAATTGGCTAAAACTGACATTCCTAACTCCTTTTCCAGAGATGCATTTTAGCTTTTAATTATGAAATACTACAGGAGTGTTTTAAAAATTAGAAACTACACAGAGGTTTTTAAAATTAATACTGTGGAACACAAACATTTGGCTTCAAATACAAAAGTATAACACTAATAAATCAAGCAGTATGTTTATCTTAAATCCCATTGTTTTTGTAGTGACTAACAAAGATAAATATAATTTGAATCTCTATAACGTACATAGATTTGTTTTTAATGTTTCTTGATTATCAATAAACTGTTCCTAAAATTATAACCCTGAGAAAGATACTTTTGATAATGTTAGGTAGATTTAAAAATGACAAGAAGAGACTATATCTATATTTAATATAAAAGATAGAACCACGATATGCTGCTGGTGACACAGTACAGAATAAAATCACAGTAAATATTAAATGATACCTTTGATTCAAAACTCACTGGCAAGCTGATCAGACCTCAGTTAACCAGGTTGTCAATTCATCTTACTGTTAATAAAGAGTAATGTATTTCACCTGGAATCCAAATAAATGAAATACTTTTCAATTCAAGTGATTTGCTTTATTTATTTTGTACTTAAAGATGAGTATGTACCTAAAAGGAGATGTGTTTGTAATCCTGTTTTTGCATTTTCTGAGAGAGATCTCAAATATATTTGTTGCCTCAACTCAAAAAAGTGAACACATTTTAATGAATGCAATAGGCATTCATTAATGTAGTTCTCCTGTGACTTCAGCACAACATTGTGAGAAGAAAAGGTACGAAGATCTAGGAGACATCAGGCAACGATCGATTAGACAATAAGTTTGGCTGAAACGAATGTAGGAAAATTTTCTCTTGTAAAAGAACAACTTTGCCTCTAATCCCAGCACTTTGGGAGGCTGAGGCAGGCAGATCATGAGATCAGGAGATCGAGATTAGCCTGACCAACATGGTGAAACCCCATCTCTACTAAAAATACAAAAATTAGGCAGTCATGGTGGCATCTGCCTGTAATCCCAGCTACTCGGGAGCCTAGGGCAGGAGAATCGCTTGAACCTGGGAGGTGGAGGTTGCAGTGAGCTGAGGTCATGCCCCTGCACTCCAGCTGGGGCAACAGAGTGAGACTTCGTCTCAAAAAAAAAGAAAAAAAAAAAAAAAAGAGAACAACTTCATCAAAAAGTACAATGCAAACAATTCTACTTCCAGTTATGTATGTGTTTATAAATTTCATTTTAAAATGCAAAGATGCTATGTAAGCATAATCTCACAAGTCTTAAATTCACTCTACCTGTAATTAGGGACATGCTGGTAAATGCATACCAATTGTTTTTCAACAACAACAACAACAACAAAAATAACTCTGATTCTCAGTTGTAACATCTGCTCATTTCTGGAGTGTAAACATTTTTACTATGGTTGATTTCAACATAATAACGTAAAGTCATTGAATGCAGAATTAGGAGGAAAGGTGAAGGAGCATATAGAGTAGTTCCACACACACAAAAGTAAATATCCTCAAGAACATAGAAAATAGTACAATATAGTAGAGTAATTGTAAAGTAATTCTTTTTAAGTATTAGTTTTATTTTAATGTAAATTACTTAATTGTAATTTTTATAATTTAATTTTCGATAATGGCCATCTTCAACCATCGGTCAGCTTGCAAAGTTTTGCAAAGATTTTCTCCTTATCCTTACTTTCTAGCAGTTTGTCTACGGAGTGTGTGGCAGACACTAAGGTTACCCCTCAATAATTTCTGGCCTCCTGATGTTCACACTGCTGAGTATTGCTGTCTCCTTATGTCTCGACAGGATCTATGGCTTGTTCTCACCAAGAGAATATGGAAAAAGTGATAAAATGATACTTTCCTGATGAATTTTTATTAGATCATGCTATATAGCAAAGGTAATGAGATGTTATGCCTGGAGTGTGTTAAGTTAAAAAAGACTCCAGCAGATTAGAGCTAGAGTTTTCTTGCAGGTTCAATGCATTAAGGAACTACATTGAAGAAGTTTACACAAGGACCCGGAGGCCAATTGCCCCTAGGAGTTGAAGGCAGCCTCCAGCTTATAGTCAGCACAGAACTGGGGACCTTTTTCTTACAATCACAGGAAATGAATTGTGTCCACAACCTGAATGAGCTTAGAAGCAGGTAATTCCATAGGTAATCCTTTGGAAGAGGAGGAAGTATGACTGACACTTTAACTGTAGCTTTGTGAGACCCTTAACAGAAGACTCAGTAGCTATGCCTGGATTCTTGATCTGCAGGCACTCTGGATATATATGTGAACATCTTTATCTAGAACTGAATTAGGGCTTTATTTTGATTATGATCTACTTTGCTGATACTTTAAGAAGAAACAGGACCCAACGCTAACCACACAATCCCTAAATATGCTTAGAACTCATATAATTCATGTATTGTTTTATTTCTCCTGTTCCCATTTTGTTCATTATATACCCTCCTGAAGCCACATGGCAGAGAATACACTTTAATTGAAATACACATTTATATATGCTTGTGTTCATCCTTTTACTATGATTAGTAGAATTAATTATGTTATGAACATTGCTAAAGTCATAAAAAAAACAGTATGTTTGGTTTTTCCTAGATCACATCCAGAAGCAGATGAAGAATATAAATATATGATAATACACATATATTGGGCTTCTGTTATTCTGAACTTTCTTGAATTTGCACTAAAGCTCCATTTCATTATTTAAAAAAATTCAAAAGTGAAATAATTTTGCAACTCTATAAAAATCTGATGACTTGTTTTAAGTAATTTGAATTCCTAAAAATCCTAATTTTCTAAATGTTCAAGAGTAATACATATATGCAGAAAAATGAAATTATACTTTGTACCATGCCAACAGTTTACTATTTCATCTGTATCTATCCACACATTATATTTTGTTAGTTGCTTCTCAGATTTCTCACCTCTGAAAAAATGACGGGACATTCATACTTTTGCTGAAAATAAATAGCTATGTTGAAATAGTGAATCATCCAATTTCAAGAAAGACAGCATCATTACTGCAGTTCTTATAAACACGTCGTTCAGGCAGGGTGACTGTAATCTCAGCACTTTGGGAGGCCGAGGCGGGCAGATCACGAGGTCAGGAGATCGAGACCATTCTGGCTAACACCGTGAAACCCTGTCTCTACTAAAAATACAAAAAAAAAAAAAAAAAAAAAAATTAGCCAGGTATAGTGGCAGGCACCTGTAGTCCTAGCTACTCAGGAGGCTGAGGCAGGAGAGTGACGTGAACCCGGGAGGCGGAGCTTGCAGTGAGTCGAGATCGCGCCACTGCCTTCCAGCCTGGGCGACAGAGCAAGACTCTGTCTCAAAAAAAAAAAAAAAAAAAAGGTAATTCATTACTTCAGAAAATAATAGATGTGTCTGTCTATTTTAGTAATCTCCTGTAATAAACTTCAGTGAGTGATGCCAAGTATACTATTTCCCAGTACCACATATGGTGTAATAAAGGATTAAATATTGGAAACTCCATTTTTTTTTTTAATTTTCTGACCCCAAGGTATAGGGGGACACTAAAAAGAGCTAAACATCCTACTGCAATTACATTTTTGCTTAATCTTTAAAAAATGTAGCTTCAGTGTCACATAGGATAAATATCAATATGAGCAAAATTCTCCCACTTTACTACATTCTACATTAAAAATTATTACCAAGAGACTAAGACTTATCTTTCATAAGTTATCATTTTATGAACACTTGACATTAAAGGCAGTTAATATAATAAGCTACTTCACAGTTACAGTATTCATAGCAGAAGTTTTGAGTAAGCACCAAGCCCTTTGTTTCATTTGTTTGTTGTTTTTGATGCAGAAGTACATGTGTCTTTGTTTACATAGGTAAACTTGTGTCACAGGAGTTCGATGTATAGATTATTTTGTCACCCAGGTACTAAGCTTAGTATCCAATAGTAATTTTTTCTGAGCCTCTCCCTCATTTCACCCTCTGATAGGCCCCACTGTTTGTCATTCCCCTCTCTGTGGCCATACATCATTTGTCTCCCACTTACATGTGAGAATATTTAATATTTGGTTTTCTTTTCCTGCATTAGTTTGCTAAGGATAATGCCCTCCAGCTGCACTCATGTTCCTGCAAAGGTCATGATCCCATTGTTTTTTATGGCTGCATTGTATTCTGTGATGTATGCGTACCATATTTTCTTTATCCAGTCTACATTGATGGGCATTTAAGTTGATTCCATAACTTTTCTGTTGTGAATAATGCTACAATGAACATGCACGTGCATGTGTCTTTCTGATAGAATGGTTTATAATCCTTTGGTCATATGCCCAATAAGGGGATTGTTGGGTTGAGTGGTAGTTGTGTTTCAAACTATTTGAGGAATTGTCAACTGCTTTCCACAATCATTGAACTAATTTACACTCCCACCAACAGTGTATAAGTGTTCTTTTTCTCTGCCACCTTGACAGCATCTGTTATTTTTCTGACTTTTTAATAGTAACCATTCTGACTGGTGTGAGGTGATATTTCATTGTGGTTTTGATTTGCATTTCTCTAATGATCAGTGATATTGAGCTTTTTACGTTTGCTTTTTGGCCACATGTACGCACTTCTGAAAGTGTCTGTTCATGTCTTTTGCCCACTTTTTAATGAAGTTCTTTGGTATTTCTTGTACATTTGCTTAAGTTCCTTGCAGATGCTGGATATTAGAGCTTTGGCAGACACAAAATTTGCAAAACTTTTCCCCCGTTAGGAAGGTTGTCTGCTTACTTTATTGATAGCTTCCTTTTATTTGCAGAAGTTCTTTAGGTTAATTAGATCCCATTTGTCTACTTTTGCTTTTGTTGCAGTTGATTTTGGTGTATTCATCATGAAATCTTTGCCCATGTCTATGTCAAGAATGCTATTACCTAGGTTGTCTTCCAAGGTTTTTATAGTTGTGGGTTTTACATTTCAGTCTCCATCTTAAGTTGATTTTAACATATGGTATAAGGAAGGGGTTCAGTTTCAATCTTCTTCATAGGGCTAGCCAGTCATCCCAGCATCATTTATTGAATAGAGAGTATTTCCCAATTGCTTGTTTTTGTCAACTTAATAAAAAAATAAGATGGTTGCAGGCATGTACCTTTATTTGTGGACACTCTATTCTGTTCTATTGGACTATGTGTCTGTTTTTGTACCAGTAGCATGCTATTATGTTTACTGTAGCCCTGTAATATAGTTTGAAGTTGGGAAGCATGATGCCTCCAGTTTTGTTATTTTTGCTTAGAATTGCTTTGATGCTTTGGGCTGCTATTTGGTTCTATATGAATTTCAAAATAGTTTTTTTCTAGCTTTGTGAAGAATGTTGTTGGTAGTTTGGTAGGGATAGCATTGAATCTGTAAATTGCTGTGTGCAGTATGGCTATTTTAATGATATTGATTCTTCTGTTCAATGAGCATGTAATGTTTTTTCCAATTGATTGTTGATTTCTCTCAGTAGTGTTTCATAGTTCTCTTTGTAGGGATCTTTCACCTCCATTGTTAGTTGTATTCCTAGGTATTTTACTGTTTTTGTGGCAATTTTGACTAGGATTGCATTGCTAATTTGGCTCTTGGCTTGGCTGTTGTCGATGTAAAGGAATGCTGGTGATTTCTGTACATTGATTTTGCATCCTAAATTTGCTGAACTTGTCTATCAGCTTAAGGAGCTTTAGGGCCAAGACTCTGGGGCTTTCTAGATATAGAATCATGCTATCTGGAAACAGGGATGGTTTGACTTTCTCTCTTCCTATTTGGATGCCCTTCACTTTTTCCTTTTGCCTGATTGCTCTGACCAGGACTTCCAATACTATGTTGAATAAAAGGGATGATAAAAGGCATCCTTGTCTTGTACAAATTTTCAAGGGGAATGCTTTAACTTACTCCATATAATGTTAGCAGGGGGTTTATCATAGATGGCTCTTAGTACTTTGAGGTATATTTCTTCACTACCTAGTTTGTTAAGAGTTTTCACCATGAAGGAATGTTGAATTTTATCAAAGGCCTTTTCTGTATCTATTGTGAAGATCATGTGGTTTTTGTCTTTTCTTATGTTTATGTGATGAGTCACATTTATTTATTTGTCTATGTTAAACTAACCTTGCATCCCAGAAATAAAGCCTATCTGATTGTGGAGATTAGCTTTTTGATGTGCTGCTGGATTTCGTTTGCTACTATTTTGTTGAGGATTTTTGTATCAATGTTCATCAAGGATATTGGCCTAAAGTAGTAGTTGTTGTTGTGTCTCTACCAGGTTTTGGTATCGGGATGATGCTGGGCTCATAGAATGCGATGGCAAGGATTCCCTCCTCCTCAATTTTTTGGAATAGTTTCAGTAGGATTATTACTGGCTCATCTTTGTACATATGGTAGAATTTGGCTGTGATTGCATCTGCTCCAGGGCTTTTTTGGTTGTTAGGCTGTTTATTACTGATTCAGTTTTGGAGTTCATTATTGGTTTGTTTGGGGATTCACATTTCTTCCTGGTTCCATCTTGGGAAGGTATATGTATCCAGGAATTTGTTCATCTTTTCTAGATTATCTAGTTTGTATGCATAGAGGTGTTCATAATTGTCTCTGATCATTATTGGTATTTCTGTGGGGTCAGTTGTATTGTCTTCTTTGTTGTTTCTGATTGTGTTTATTTGGGTCTTTTTTTTTTCTTCTTTATTAGCCTAGCTAGCAGTCTATCTATCCTGTATTCTTTTTTTCCCAAAAAATCAGCTCCTGGATTTGTTGATCTTCTGAATGTTTTTTTGTGTATCTCCTTCAGTTCAGTTCTGATTTTGGTTATTTCTTACGTTGTGCTAGCTCTGGGGTTGGTTTGATCTTGCTTCCTTAGTTCTTTTAGTTGTGATGTTAGGTTGTTAAACAGATCTTTTTAACTTTTTCATGTGGGTGTGTAGTGCTAAAACTTCCCTCTTAATACTGCCTTAGCTATGACCCAAAGATTCTGGTAGGTTTTATCTTTGTTTTCAATAATTTCAGTCTTCTTGATTTATGCCTTAATTTCATTATCTCATGTCCCACTGTGTGGTCAATTTTAGAATGTATGCCATATGCAGATAAGAAAGATGTATATGCTGCAGTTTTGGGTGAACAGTTCTGTAGATGTCTATCAGATCCATTTGGTCCAGTATTGAATTCAAGTCCTGGATATCTTTGTTAATTTTCTTACTTGAGGATCTGGCTAGTAATGTTAATGGGGTGTTAAAGTTTCCCACTATTATCGTGTGGGAGTCTGAGTCTCTTTAAGGTCTCTAGGAACCTGCTTCATAAATCTGAGTGTTCCTGTGTTGGGTGCATATATATTTAGGATATTTAGGTTTTCTTGCTGAATCAAACCCTTTACCAGTATGTAATGCCCTTCTGTGTCTTTTTTGATCTTTTTTGGTTTAATGTCTTTTGTGTGAAATTAGGATTGCAACCTGTGTTTTTTTTCAGTTTTCCATTTGCTTGGTACTGTTTTCTTCATCCCTTTGTTTTGAGCCTATGAATGTCATTGCATGGGAGATGGGTCTCTTGAAGACAGCATATCATTGGGCCTTGCTTCTTTATCTAGCTTGTCACTCTGTGCCTTTTAATTGGGGGCATTTAGCCTATTTACATTCAAGTTGAGTGTCGATATGTGTGGATTTTATCCTGTCATTATGTTGTTAGCTGTTTATTGTAGTGACTAATTTGTGTGGTTGCTTTATAGTCTCACTGGTCTGAGTATTTAATTGTGTTTTTGTGGTGGCTGGTAATGGTCTTTCCTTTCCATTTTTAGTGCTTTTTTCAGGAGCTCTTGTTAAGTAGGTCTGGTGGTAACAGATTCCATCAGCATTTGCTTGACTGAAAAGAATTTTATTTCTCCTTTGCTTATGAAGCTTACTTTGGCCAGATATAGAACTTTTAAGTGGAATTGCTTGTTTTTAAAAATGTTGAATGTTAATTTCTTCTGGTTTGTATGGTTTCTGCTAAGAAGTCCACTGTTAGTCTAATGGACTTCCCTTTGTAGATGATCAGTCCTTTCTCTAGTTGCTTTAACATTTTTCTTTCATTTTGTCCTTGGAGAATCTGATGATTTTGTGTCTTGGGTATGAACTTGTGGATTATTTTGTGGGGGTTCTCAACATTTCCTGAATTTGAACGTTGGCCTCTCCAGCTAGGTTGGGAAATTTCTCATGGATGATATCTTGAAATATGTTTTGCAACTTGCTTTCATTCTCTCCATCTCTTTCAGGGACACCAATGAGCCATAGATTTTGTATTTTTATATAATCCTATATTTCTTGGAGGTTTCATTTGTCCTTTTTTTTTTTTTTTTTTTTTTTTTTTGACTGTCTTGTTTCGGAAAACCAGTCTTCACGCTCTGAAATTATTTCCTCAACTTGTTCTATTCTGCTGTTAATACTTGTGATTGCATTATGAAATTCTTGTAGAGTGTTTTTCAGTTCTATCAGGTCAGTTACATTCTTTTCTATATTGCCTATATTGTCTGACAGCTTCTATATCATTTTATTGTAATTCTTAGCTTTCTTTGGATTGGGTTTCAACATTCTCTTGAATCATGATGATGTTTCCTATTCATATTCTGAATTATATTTCTGTCATTTCAGCCATCTCAGTCCAGTTCATCTCATCTCTCCTTGCTGGATAACTAGCACAGTAATTTGGAGGAAAGAAGACACTTTGGCTTTTTGAGTTGTCATAGTTCTTGTGCTTGTCATTTTTTGTCTTTGTGAGCTGTTGTTCCTTCAGTCTTTGAACTTGCTGTCCTTTGGATTTTTTTTTAATCCTATTTGATTACGTTAGGGGTTTGATTGAGGTATAAGGAGGGTTCAAGCAACTGGCTTCATTACTGAATGATTTTAGGGGGTCAGCATTCAGCTTAGGACTCCTGGACTGTGTGGTCTATTTCTGGTGGAGTAGTATCAGGCCTTGGCTTTGATCTCTGGCTCCTACAGATTAGGAACCTGCTATGCTGGAGAAGCCACCTTTCTCCCGGGCAACTGATCACAGCATTCCAATGAGTGGTGCCAGCCAAAGCACTTCCTAGGGCAGTGACAAAGGGATCCATCTTGGTTTGCCTGTGCCAGCAGCAGCAGAAGTAGCAGCAGTGTGGCAGGCTTCACATTTGTTGGCTGTGGTGGGATGCTAGCCTGTAGGCACGCATTCAGAGCAGTGGTGGTGGCAGTATGGCTTGAGGGAGGGGGACCATGCTGACAACTGTGCATGGGTTCACACCCAAGGTGATGTTAGCATGGGGGTTCGGCACTAGTGGGAATGGGACACTGTGGCCAGTGGAGCTGGTGGAATTTGTGCCTGCTAATATTCAGAGGGAAACAGTGGGTGTGAGGCTGGGGGTAGAGTGCACTCTTGCTGGCAGCAGTGGCTGGGAAGGGAAGGATAGGTCTGCCCATGCAAATGCACTGACAGAGCAGTGTAGGGGGGTGACTGTGGGTGAGTGCCTGCAGACAAAGTGGCATGGGGGAGACTCTGGGTAGGGGGAGGGCATGAACAAGCTGGTGCGTGTCTGTGTGGTGCTCTGCTGGAGCACTCTGCTGGTCAGACATGGTCCAGCAGTGCAGGAGCTATGGTGCAGACTCCCAGGAGGTACCTGGCAGCTGCACTGCTGACAGGCACAACCAGGCTGGGGCTCAGGAGAGGCCAACAGACCAAGAAGTGCTCAGGTTGGACTGGCCCCATGTCATGGGCAAGACTGCCATGCAAAGTTCATGTTCAACAGTTCCCTAGAACTAAAGTCTTTTCTGGGAGCAAGTTGAGCCTAGGCGATGGACATCCCTGGCCACGCTCCACTATAGACACTCCTGTGCCAAACCTTCTGGGTTCTGCCCAGGCTGTTCTGCCTCTACCTCTTCTCTAAGAAGGTTTCCTTACCAACTCAAGTGTCTGTGGTAGTCGAGAGGTCTCTTCCTGCCAGGAATCCAAAGGCCTGTGACAACAGGTTGCTTTGCCTGTTCAATTGACCACTTCCGCAGTAGTAGTTGGGTGCCAGGAACAAATCCCAGTGTATGGTAGCCCCATGTCGGGTTGCCAACTGTCTCCCTCTTTAGCCCAGCCTCTGTATCTTTCCTCTGTGTGCTTTCAGTGCCTTGCCTCTGAAGATCTGCTAGAAGTGTGCCAGTCTGCACAAAGTCTCTGTCCCTCAGTGTGAGATGTGCCACTTGCCTGTGGCTAGTCAGCAGTCTTGGAGAAAAAGGAGCTTTGTTTTTTAAATTTAGTTTTGCCGTTAGAAAGATGTATAGAAAATAAAATATTTAGTCATAAAAGTTGGCATTTATTTATATTTTCAAGACTATCATTTCACATGTAAAATTTAAGATTAATACAAAGTAATTTTACATCAATTACTTGAGTTAATAATGAATAACTTCAGCAAACTGAAAAAGTTTAAAGTAACAATACATTTTTGTTATGTTTGTCTCTGGATCCAGTTGTATTACTCCTACGATCTCAGTGCCATTTTAACAGTCTACAAACACTATAACTAGGAATAAACTAGAATTAGTAAAGCTTTTATATAAATGATGCATGGATAATATGGAGGGTTGCAAGCTAGTGGATTTTTCACAGTCTTCTATTTTGAAAGTAAGTTATAAATGAATATGAGCAGACTGGGGTGAGGTATGATACCAAATATTTGATTATCGAATATCATGATGCGATATACATTTTTCTATAAAACTTTAAGACATAAAATTGCAAGTGAGAATTAAAGCAAAAATTTATATACTCTACTCGTATACATTTTCCACAATGTAAAAGAAGAGAGATATGCAAATTTATACTTAAATTACATATAATAAGAACCAATTTTATTGAAGTCTATAAAACACTCCTAAAAAGTGTTACCTGAGAATAGGGCTTTTTTTTTTTTTTTTTTTTTTTTTTTTTTTTTTTTTTTTTTTTTGCTAGACCAGTAAAGTTACTTGGGACTCTTGCTTAGAAGGTCCCATTAATATCCATTATATACAGTCATGCTGCTGCTTCTGTTTAGCATTTTTTGTTTCTTAGAGGTAATCCCTCTGTAATACTTTAAATATCCAACTTTTATACATTTAAAAAACTGAAAAGAACAGTTCAAATCAATAAAACAATGTTATTCTCAATTTCAAACAATGGGACTAGTTGGCATGTTACCCTTGCTATAATAAAACATATAAACTACACACACTAAAGAAAATATTAATAGCAATAAATATAACCAGAGGCCTCAAATGTAGTTGCTATTAAAGTTTTCAGGTAGTGACATACATAATGTTTAACTAGAGTTAACTCTACGTACAAATCTCTTGATTGCACTCCTAAGATCTTACCTCTCAAACCTAGCTACAAAATGCTATATAATAGCAAATAAAAAGATTACATGAATTATTAGAAGGAATATTAAACTATTTTATGAGACAGGGTCTTCCTCTGTCACCCAGGCTGGAGTTCAGTGGTGCAATCTCAGCTCACTGCAGCCTTGACCTCCCAGTAGCTCGGACCTCAGCCTTCCAAGGAGTTTAAACTACTGGTGCACACTATCACACCTGGCTAATTTTGTGTATTTTTGTAGAGATGGGGTTTTGTCATGTTGCCCAGGTTGGTCTCAAACTCCTGGGCTCAAATGATCCACCTCAGCCTCCCAAAGAGCTAGGATTGCAGGCATGAGCCACAATGCCTGGCCTAAACATGTTTTAATAGCATGTTTGTTAGTATAACATTTAACACATTTGTATTTTTCAAAAGATATAAATTCCAAGTGTCTAAGCACTTTTTATAGCCCTTTCTTCTGAAAAATTTATTCCTATATTAGTCATCTCTATGTTAAAAATAAAATTCCAGTTTGAAACATTACTCATGTATATAGAGTAACACAGTTCTATGAAGTGTGAGTCAAAGGGCAACTAGTGAAAGACTAATCAAAATAAGTACAAATTCCTAGACACATACAACCTACCAGGATTAAATCAAGAAAAAAAAAAAAAAAACAACAAACAGAAAATCTGGACTGACCAATAATGAGTAACCAAATTGAAGAAATAATAGAAAGCATCCCATAAAAATGGTCCAGGACTGTTAGTTTAACTGCTGAATTCTACAGAACATTTAAGAAAAAATGAATATCATTTCTTCAAAAAGTATTCCAATAAATTGAAAATAGGAGAATCCTTCAAAACTCATTGTGTGATGCCAGTATTACCCTCATGCCAAAGCCAGACAAGGGCACAACAACAACAAAAGGAAATTATAGGCCAAAAAAAAAAAAAAATTATAGGCCAAAAAGGAAAATCCCAAGCCAATATTCTCAGTGAGCATAGATGCAATGCATCTCTACTACCGAAAACAATCTACAGATTCAATGCAATCTCTATCAATTTTCCAATGTCATTCTTCACAGAAAAAGAAAAAGCAATTTTAAAATTTGTATGGAACCACAAAAGACTATGAATAGCCAAAGCAATCTTAAGCAAAAAGAACAAAGTTTAAGTCATTACACTATCTAATTTTAATCTACACTATAAGCCTGTAGTAGCAAAACAGTATAGTATTGACATACAAACAGACAGATAGACCAATGGAACAAAACAGAGAGCCCAGAAATGAATTCGCATATATAAAGGCAATATTTTCTAAGCTAACAGCCAACTCTATTTGACAAAGATGCCAAGAATACAAAATGAATACTTGAGTAAAGAGTTATGGAAAAACTTGATATCTACATGCAAAAAACAAAATAAAACTGGACCCTTATCACCCACCACATAAAAAGTCAATTCAAAATGTATTATAGGCTTAAATGTAAGATCTGAAATTGTGAAACTATTAGAAGAAAACACAGGGGACATGCTACATGATATAAATCGGAGCAAGGATTTTTTGGACAAGACTTCAAAAGCATGAGCAACAAAAGCAAAAATAAACAAATGGGAATACAGCAAACCAAAAAGCTTCTGTATAGCAAAAGAAACAGTCAATTAAGTGAAAAGACAGAATGGGAAAAAGTATTTGCAAGCTATAAATCTGACAAGGGGTTAATATCCAGAATTTAAAATAACTCAATAGCAAAAATATAAATAACCCAATTAAGAAATGGGCAAGTAAATAGACTTTTCTTCTAAGAAGACATACAAATATCCAGTAGTATAGGAAAAAAATGCTCAACATCACTAATCATCAGAGAAATGCAAATTGAAACCACAATGAGTTATCACCTCACTCTTGATAGGATGGCTTTTATCAAAAAGACAAAACATAACACATGCTGCTGAGGATATGCAGAAGGGTGAACTCTTATATACTATTGGTGGGAATGTAAATTAGTATATCCATTATAAACACAGAATGGAGGTTCCCAGAAAAACTAAAAATAAATACCTGTACACATTATGAAATAATCAAATAGTGGTTTAAAAAAAAAAAAAAAAAAAAGACTACATGATCCAGCAATTTCTCACCACTGGATATATAGCCAAAGGAAATGAAATTACTATATTAAAAAGACATCTGCAATAGCCAGGATATGGAATCAACCTAAGTGCCCATCAAGGGATGAATGGATAAAGAAAATGCTATATACATGGGGAAGACAATGGAATGGTATTCAGTCATACAAAGGATGACATCTTATCACTTGTGACAAAATGGGTAAGTCTGGAGGATATTATGTTAAGTGAAATAAGCCAGACACATAAAGACAAATACTGCATAATCTCACTTATATATGGAATCTGAGATCTCATACAAGTGTCAAATAAAATACTGAAGTGATTACCAGAGAAGAATAGTGGGGAGAGGAACATGGGAGATGTTAGTCAATAGGTACGATGTTATATTATATAGGAAGAGTAAGTTCTGGTACTCTATTTCACAATAGCATAACTATTGCTAACAACAATGCATTTTACATTTCAAATAGCCAGCTAAGAGGATTTGACATGTTCTCACTGCAAAGAAATAATAAATGTTTAAAGTGATGGATATGCTGATTATCGTGATTTGATCATTACCTAGTGTGTACAGATACCAAACCATCATATTGTACCTCTTAAATATGTACAATTATTATGCATCAATTTAAAAAGTGAGTGTTATCTGAAAAAATATTGGATTTATTTTATGTTGGAATGAAGTATAGTGCAGTTTATTATGTAATTCTAGCATTTTTTACATATTTATACTGCTCAAAGAACTGAAGTCTGCAATTGAAATACATTGAAATACATCATATGATCTCTTCCAATAATCCTATAAGTTTAGTACTCTGTTTTGGTACCAGTACCATGCTGTTTTGGTTACTGTAGCCTTGTAGTATAGTTTGAAGTCAGGTAGCGTGATGCCTCCAGCTTTGTTCTTTTGACTTAGGATTGTCTTGGAGATGCGAGCTCTTTTTTGGTTCCATATGAACTTTAAAGCAGTTTTTTCCAATTCTGTGAAGAAACTCATTGGTAGCTTGATGGGGATGGCATTGAATCTATAAATTACCTTGGGCAGTATGGCCATTTTCACGATATTGATTCTTCCTATCCATGAGCATGGTATGTTCTTCCATTTGTTTGTGTCCTCTTTTATTTCACTGAGCAGTGGTTTGTAGTTCTCCTTGAAGAGGTCCTTTACATCCCTTGTAAGTTGGATTCCTAGGTATTTTATTCTCTTTGAAGCAATTGTGAATGGAAGTTCATTCCTGATTTGGCTCTCTGTTTGTCTGTTACTGGTGTATAAGAATGCTTGTGATTTTTGCACATTAATTTTGTATCCTGAGACTTTGCTGAAGTTGCTTATCAGCTTAAGGAGATTTTTGGCTGAGACAATGGGGTTTTCTAAATATACAATCATGTCATTTTGGACTATATTTCAAGACTCTGATTGCATGATTGACTAACTACTCTCCTTAAATTAGATCTGTGGTTGTCTGTTTCAGCACTTGTTTACCAACTTATTCTGCTAGGATGGTGAAATTTAACAAGGAGAAGACATGGCAAATGTTTTACATCTGTCACCTATAATAATATTCTACTCAATAGAAGGTAACCAAGAACAGGGAAAAAAATCTAGTAATCTTTTACACCTGTTTAAATCCATAACTTCCCTTGTGGCACTTCTTTTTCTAAGTGTGTAAAACATTCATTTGTTATAGTAAGACTTCAGTAACCAGGTATCACAAGGAAGCACTTAATATCATTCAAACTGATTACTGCTGACAGCAACTCTTTTAATGTTACCACACAAAGCAAGTTTAGCACTAATAAAAAAAAAATAGTTAAGGATACTTTCTGGAATGTTAAATATTTAATTAGATTTAACAACTAAGTGGAAGAGTAATCACACTTTGAAAAATTGTTTTGGGTAATGTATTTTGAAATGATATTTGGAAAATATTTGTGTTGAGGCTGCTATAACAAGATACCATAGACTGGATAAATTTAAACAACCAAAATTTATTTCTCATAAATCTGAAGACTGGGATGTCCAAGATCAAGGTGCCAGTAGGTTCTGAGTTTGGTGAGGGCCTGCTTTCTGATTGTGCTCTCCTATGATGGTGTGAGACAGAGGGAGAGAAAGCAAGGTCTATGGCCTGTCTCTTAGAAGGGTACTAATCTAATTATGAGTTACACCCTCATGACCTAACTACCTCCCAAAACCCCATGTTACTATCCCACTGGGGGTTAGTGTTTTAACACATGAATGTACCGCAATTCATATGTTAAAACACAAATAAGCAGTTCATTATGGTCCTACTCAGTTTGGAATGCTCTAACAAGGTACCATAAACTCGGTTGCTTATACACAACAGCAACTTATTTCTCAGAGTTCTGGTGGCTGGAAATCTAAGATCAGGGTGCTAGCATGCTTGGTTTTTGGTGATGACCCCCCTCCAGGTTGCAGACTGCCTCCTTCTTGTTGTACCTTCATATATCAGAAAACGGGTGAGAGAGCTCTGTAGGGTTTCTTTTAAAAGGGCACTAATCCCATGCATGAGGGCTCCACTCTCATGACCTAATTTTTTCCCAAAAGCCCCACCTTCTAATAATATTATATTCGGAGTTGGGATTTCAACATATGAATTTGGGGGAGGGGGAGACAAAAATATTCACTTCATTGCAAGGACAAAGTGATAATATAAAATATTTGAAATGTGAAAATTTTGTCATATAGTTTACTCAAATTCAGCAAAGGTAACAAATCAGTGTCAGTGTTATATACTAGATATAAAACGACCAAAATTCTACAGTAAACATAGTACAACTTACTTTATATCTGAAAGTACACTTTAAATTTGGAGATAAATAGGGAAAGTTTTAATTGTTAAATAATGATGTAAATTTTTCATTACTTAATGCAAAACCAGGTATGATGATGAATAATTTATCTACTCAGCTGTTATATTAAGTACTGTAAATATTGACAGGAAAATAAAATATAAAATGTAACAATGTTAGCCTAACTCAGACTATTATTTAATAAAATTATCCCAAAATATGTTGTAAATTGAGATACCTTTTCCAAATTATTTATATCAGAGGTTTTTTCTTTTTGCATTCTTTTAAGTATTAAATATCTCCTTTATTACTTTTAAACTGGGTCCTGTCACACTGGCCAAGAATGAACAGCTGAACAGTGTTATGTATTAAATACAAAATTGCATTTGCACATATGAAAAATTAAATGTAAATATTCTGAAGACTTAAGAATAAGTGTTATTTATATAGTTCAGATAATTGCTTTATGTGGTCATTAAACTAAAATTAAAAATTAAGATGCTCAGTATGGTTGGTTTTGAATGGTTGGAAGCAATTTTTATAACTACAAGAGTATGTTTTGTGTTTTTCATTTTTGAAAGCCTAATGATAATTATTTTATTCATAGAGAAGTTTTATACACTTCAGCATATAATTTATAAATATATTTGCTTATTCTTCACAATTTATTAATTTATTCTAATTTATTTTGGTTTCCTGTTTAATCCTTTGATCCCCTCTCCATATCTCTTCTTCCACTCCTCTGGAGAAAACCAACACTCTGAACACCTTTGGGTTTTTTATTATCCAAATTTTAATGTACAAAATATTTAAATTGCAGCTTCTCATCTGAAACCACAGACATTTTTCTTTCTATCTCAGCTACTCAAATCCATTAACCACCATTTTTTGTCTTTTTCAAGTCTCCTGTCCATTGAATACTCAAGTTTCTATTTGTATCTTCTATTATTTATTTTCCAATTAGACAGAGTCATTGACCATAAGGAAAACCAGTCCTTTGGAAACACTTTAAACTTTGCTCATTTCCTCCGTTTCTTTACCTGGCAACATCTGATGGACAGAAACTGGGGTATAATAATTTCTGCTCCTTGAGCTAACTCTGAGTCATGTCCTGTACTATCTGCCCGAGATCCCTAACAAAACACCCCATTTCTCTTAGTGCTAACATGCTCATTAAAATACATTGAATTTCTCTTAATTTCCCTTTTTCATTTCTCCATCCCCTCTCTGGTGATTCTTTTAGTTAACTCTCAAATAGATTATTTGCATTTGAATCTTTAGCCTTAGAGTATGTGTTTGGGGAAACTAAGACTAATGCACTTGGTACTTAAAATGCTCCTAAGAAGAGACCTTTAGAATGGGAACAGGCAATGGGTCACTTGCAGGCCAGATGTCAGCAACTTTATTGAGACTAAGTGGAGAATGTCACTGCCTAGCCTGGCATATTGTAGCACCAAAATTATTAAATGATGGATTGGTATTGACTAGAGATGGAAGAGGTTATACTGGCCTAAGTAGTAGCTTATGTGCTTGAAAAATATGAAAGCAATGATAATTTTCATGCTTGTGGATTTAGTTGACTGTTATTAACTGCCAGAGAAGTGCCAAAGTATGAAAATATCAGACTCAATTCAGTTGGCTAACAATTTAGTATACAAAGTGAATGCCACAAATATTTTAAAGCATTATTTAAAATAACTTATCTCATGCAGTGAGAGAGCTGACTCTATTGTAAATTAAATGGACCAAGAAATGATTATGAGTATGACAGTGTTATAATTGAAACCAAGTCCACAGTCCCTGCAAGTTTCCTACACTAAAGTAAGTCGAATAGAAGTAGATTCTGAAGCAATGCATCGAGACATTTTTCTGTATGAATTTGAGAACTTTCATCCCCCAGATGCCCTTGAACCTTTGGGTTGAAAGGCGCCGACCCCTGATAACCTCCAGAAGAGAACATCCTCCCAATATCTAGAGAACATCCATTATTTTACTTGAGGAAGTCACTTTGCAGGATAATAACTTTCTACTGGCTCCCCTCCATTTCCCCACTTATTGCCTCTAGAACAATAACTAGTTCAAATTTCAGAATAATTTCAGTGACCATAATCCAACTAGAAGAAAAAATGTGACATTTATCAAAAAATTTATAAGATCTAGCTAACATTCCAGGAAGAACCATGAGGACACGCTTGTGAATAAAATACTACGTCACTGAATGTGGACAATAAGGCTGGGTAAGTGAAATTTTGTTGATACCAGGATATTTTTGATTCAAGGAATATGCTTTTATATAATTTTTATTTGCCGTTATCATGACTGTTTAAAACTTGGAAATAATAATGGCCTTTATTAAAAGAAATTAAGAGAGAACTGTTAGCAGAATGTAACCATCAAAAACAAGGCAAGCAGAATTACTGCGCGGATCAGTAAACTGGCATTGCAATTAGAGATCCTTGACTCACAAGGATTTATAGTGATGGCTGATAGACTATGGTGTTCCTAGGGATGAGAGAGATGTGCAACCGTTTTGGTTTTTTTGTGTGCATATGTTTGTTTTCACTTATTACAGCCATAACATACCAATAGTGGGTGAGTCAATGTCTAATATTTATTGCTATAATAGAAAACTCATAATATCAAACTCAATCTCCTCATCTGAGCCAAATCTCAGATCCAGAGTCAGTTGATTGAATAAAAGACTTACCCACATATCTTTTTGAACAAAGAACCTGAAATTCTGCAGAGTGTATTTGGTGGCTTTTCCCCCAAAGGAGTAATGTATATTGGGGACAGCAGATGAAACAGAAATGTCTATGAGTAACCAAGCTGAATGTAATACCAGATGAACCAAAATGAAATCAGTGTCTCCCATTAGAACAGGAGTATATGGATACAAGGTGATAAACGCACACCTGGCCCAGGTCTATCTAAAATGTCCAAAGATTCTGGAAACCCATCTTGCAGTTATTTCTTCAGTTTCTATGTGAATAATTTGCATGCATTTACTTAACAGATGGTCGAATATTGCATTGGTTCTCTTTCATGTGCAGCAATGAAAGATTATGTTAGGAGAAGTCAAGTGGAAGCCTTTGAAACTTGTTTTACAGCCAACATAGTAAATCAGAAACAGTGCCACATCCCAAGTAGAATGGCATAGATTAATGCCACACCTAAAAGCTTAAGGAATGCAGAGAACCACACTTAATTCAATGACTTTGATCATATAAATGAAAGGAGATCATGAGAGATGATTGTATAGTCCCAACTGCAGCTGCTTCTCATTTTTCTACTTATCTCCACCACAGATTCTTGCAAGTTGAGGATTTCTATTTGCTTTTTCAACTTTGCTGATAATCCCAGAAATTCTGCTTGCCTTATTTCTGGTGAATAGGTGTTGCCAACAGTTCTTTCTTCTTTTATTGCAGACCATCATTGTTCTACAGTTTCAAGGACATAATGTAGAATCTTTTATACATATTCTGACATGGTTTTCTTTGATCTAGTGAATATATTTCTTTTAAGTTTCATCAAAATTGAAGATAAAGTAGTTTGCAGTCACCCAAGGCCTTTCCCCAGGGCAAAGTAAGCCCTTTTGTTCTCTATCAACATATAAAAGAAAGGGGATTTAACCATCTTGACATAATAATGAAAAATGCACTGGTCTATTCTGATGATGGAATTCAGTTAATTGGGCTTGAGAGTAAGAAGCAAATACTTTGGATGTCCTTTCCTGATGAGATGCATATAAACAAGACAGTGAGAGATCATCTGTACAAATTTTCATAGATCTGCCACATCGAAAGTTTTAAGGGGTCAATTTTTCTTGCATATGCTTGGACATGTCTGCCCTCCAGTTTGAATTGAAAGTTAATATATACTGTACTTCTTATCAAAACAAAGGAGCATAGAACTTGATACGCAGCTTTAGAATGTGGAAACACCATATGTCACATTTAAAGTACTGCCTGGATTTTGGAAGGTCGGGAGTTTTAAGTGGAACCAATAGAAAGAGAAGATAATGCTCTAGGTTTGGCCTGAAGTTCAATTAGCTCTAACTTGTGGGTCATGTGACCTGGTTGAAGCCACATGGTATTATCTATGTCATAAGGATGATGCATGGAGTCTCCGACAATCCTCAATAAAGAAGTCATAGCATAAAACTCTAGGTTATGCTATATTCAATAGAAAACTTTATAATCTAAAAAGCAGCTTCCAGAATGCTGCTGATACCTCATGGAGATTGAATGCCTGACTGTAAGATGTCAGGTGACTTATTCTGTTGAAGCTGCTTAACATGAGTTGAGTGTTGTCAGATCCACCAAACCCAAATGTTGGATGAGTATAGTTCAAATACTTTTTTTACATGATGGAGATGACATATTCAGAGTTGGTTCTGAGCAGGCCTAAAAAGAGCAAGTAAAAGAAGTAGCAGGAGATGGTGGTGTGGAATTGGCATCCCTCGTGTCAATAGGGACAGACAGTATTGTTGAGTTAATTGTCATTTACCTTCCTTGCTTCAGTTCCTCTCTTCCTGTTTGTATCAGTGGAATCTGAGTGATTTTCTCTGATGAGCTGATAGTGAAGGATGTGCTAGATGTACTGCTGCCTGTAATTATTAATATTTTGTCAACTTGACAATACAATAGTACCCAGATATCTCGTCAAACATTATTCTGATGCTTCTATGAAGGTGTTTTCTGGTTGAGATTAACACTTAAATTGGTGGACTTTGAGTAAAGTTGATTACCCTCTATAATGAGGGTGAGCCGCATCTGATCAGTTGAAAGTCTTAATAGAACAGACTGGCCTCCCCTGTGAAAAAGGAAATTCTCCCAGCAGATTATTTTCAGACTTGAACTGCAACTCTTCCCAGGATCTCCAGCCTGCCAGCCTACCTTGAAAATTTTGGATTTACCAAGCCTCCACAATCGTGTTGCTAGTTTCTGAAATAATAATCTCTCTCTCTCTCTCTCTTTCTCTCTCTGTCTCTCTTTTTTTCCTTTCTCCCTCTTTCTGTTCTGTTGCTCTGGAGAACTCTGATCAATATAGTACCTTGCTACAGCTCCTTCTAGGGTAGTCCTAAAAGGCAGTGATGAAGAGATATATTACCATGACCTGAACTTAAAACGGTCAACCTGTGCCATAAATTTAGATATAGAAAGAGTTTTTTCTTATAATAGCACATAATTTGGACTGATGATGAGGGGCATGGAAAATGCAAGACTGGATAACTGGAAACAAAAAATCTGGAGGAAAGGTAGGCAGATGGATAGATGGACTCTGGGGAACATTATGCGTTCACAGCTCTCTCTCTCTCTCTCTCCTTTTTTTTTTTTTTTTTTTTTTTAAGACAAAGTCTCACTCTGTCACCCAGGCTGGAGTGCAGTGGCATGATCTTGCCTCCCTGCAGCCTCCGCCTCCCAGGCACAAGTGATTCTCTTGCTTCAGCCTCCTAGTAGCTGGGATTACAGGTGCCTACAATCACGTGCAGCTAATTTTTGTATTTTTAGTAGAGATGGGGTCTCACCATGTTGGCCAGGCAACCTCTGCCTCCTGGATTCAAGCAATTCTACTGCCTCAGCATCCTGAGTAGCTGGGATTACAGGTGCCCACCACAATGCCCAGCAAATTTTTGTATTTTTAGTAGAGATGGGGTTTCACTATGTCTGCCAGGCTGGTCTTGAACTCCTGACCTCAGGTGATCTGCGTCGGCCTCCCAAAGTGCTGAGATTACAGGCATGAGCCACCAGGCCCACAGCTTTATTTCCTACATCACTGTCCACCAAGCAGCATCTATTGCAGAGGAAGCACTGAACCAATAATCACAGACAGAGCCCAGTCGAGTAATCAGTTGTTTAAACATCTTAATTGTATACATATAGCTTGAGACACCAGACAAGCAAACTAGATGAACAGAAATCCTAGCCAAATGTAAAGCAAATCTAGAATAAGTGTTGAGGAAGGTGATGATAAATACCGATTTTGGTTTGGAGGTGAGCTATTTCAGTGAGAACCGTAGCTTATCTAACTATTCTTCATTATTTTTTTCCCTTTATAAGGTTATTTTAGAAATTATAACCAGCCATCACCTGCAAGCATCAGTGTACTTAAAGTCAACATGAAGTATCACCAGTAGATCTTAGTGGTTCAAGGGGTAGATTGTAGCAGACATTATCAGTGCCTTATCTACACTACTTTGTACCTATTTTTTTCAACCGTATTATGGGCTTCTTACTGCAAACACCAGTGACTATTAGCCGGTGGGTTTTGCTCAGCCCATGTATGAGATAGGTCTGGAGTATCAGAGTATTAATATCCTCAGAAGAAGCCCTCAATAATGAACCCCAGCCTCTTCATGCGTAAGGTGGGGAAACTCACAGGGTTTGTCTAATCAGTCCCAGATGTCCCTGGCATGAGTAAACCTTACTTGACATAATGGTAACCTGCTCTTCCATGCTTCCTGTCTTAGCATTCCTCCCTGCCCTATCTTACTTCTAGACTCTACTTGTAGATCTTCAAAAGATCACTTTCAAAGTAAACTACTTTTATTTAAATATGATTTTAGGACATGTTTCTGGGAGATCTCCTCTAATAATGGAAATTTTTTGATATCTATCTAAGAGAATGGGGTAAATTTTGAAAGACAGCTTACACTTTCAGTACTCCATATGTTAATATAAAATTTAAATTTTAAAATGTATCTGTATTTAAATAGCAAAATTTCCACTGATTACATTGCAGTGGTACAGGTTATTTATACAATTAATTATATTCAATGTAAGAAAATGCACTTTGAAAAATATAACCAGTAGATTCATGTCATTTTCTGTCTAAAGATTATCTATAATTTTTTTTCCAGTTTAGTTGAAATCCCACTACCTGGGATTTTCTTATAAATCTACAACATTTTATATGTATTCTATAGAGTATGCATCACCACCTCAATTGTAGCTATGAGTATCATAAAAAATCATAACTAATGCATAATACTAAAAGTATAACTGTTGATCAGTGAAATTGATAAGCCTTGAGCCCTGCTAACCAAAAAAAAAAAAAGGGTAAAGACCCAAATTACTGGTATCAGAATTGAAGAAAGGGCTAACAAAACTGATTCTTATGGACATTAAAGGGTAATAAAGAAATATTATAAACAACTCTATGCCTTATAATTTGATAGCTTGGGTGAGATAAGTTTTTGAAAGACAAAATCTACCAAAACTCACACAGTGACATTGAGATTCTCTGAATAAACAAACCTATATATATATATTTTAAAGAAACTGAATCATTAATTGATAACCTTTTAAAACAGAAAGTACCAGTCCTAGGATTGTTCACTTGGGAGTTCTATCAATCATTAATGAAAGAAATGATAATAATTTTCTACAATCTTCTCCATAGAATAAAAGCAGAGACAACACTTCTTAATTATTTCTATAAGGCCAGTATTACTATAATTTCAAACCCAGACAAAGACATTACAAGAATAGAAAACTACGCAACATATTTCTCAAGAACGTAAGTGCAAAAATCTTCAGAAATTTATTAGCAAATCAAAGTTATTAATGTATAAAAGATTATACCCTGAGACCAAATGAGATTTATTCCAGAGATGCAAAACTTGTTCAACATTTGAAAATCAATTAATGTAATCCATCATATCAACAGGCTAAGAGGAAAAAATCATATGATTGTACCAATAGATGCAGAAAAATCATTTCACTCATCCATGGTAAGTGCTATCAGTAAAATAGGATTAGAGGAAGTATTCCTCAAATTGATGAATAATATCATCTACCAAAGAAGTAGAGCTAACAGCATACAGCTGTTCAGCATTGTACTGAAGTTCTGCCTAATGCAATAAGAAAAGATTTAAAAAGTTTAGTATTATATACAGCGTAGGAAAGAAAAATAAAGCTGGCTTTGCTTGCAGATGACATGACAGTCTATGTAAAAATTCCCAAGGAATACACAACAACAAAACTGCTTGAACTAATAAGAAATTATAGCAAGGTTATAAGATCCAAGGTTAATATACAAAGTCAGTTGCCTTCTTACATTTTAGTAATGATCAATTAAAATTTTCTTAAGACATTTTTTTTTCCAAGTGGTGTTAGACTTACAGAAAAAATGAGAAGGAAGTGCAGAGATTTCCCATATAGCCCTGTCTCTACACATGTGTAGCTTAGTCTGTTGTCATTATCCCACCAGAATGGTACCTCTTCTACAAGTGATGTACCTACATTGGCACATCATAATCACCCCATGTCCATTGTTGAATTTAGAGTTTACTCTTGGTTTTATACATTCTATAGGTGTGGATACCAGCATTTGGTGGTGTTAGTGTTCTAGGTTTTGGCACCTACCATTCTAATGGATGTGTAGTGTTATCTCAAAGTTGTTTAAATTTTCATTTTCTGATGACATAGGGTATAAAGCATGTTTTTATAAGCTTACGAATCATCTGTATGTCTTTTTGGGTGAGGTGTCTCTTAAGATCTTTGGACCAGTTTTAATCAGGTAGCTTTTCTTATTTTTGAGTTAAGAGTTCATTGTATGTGAATATCTTACCAGATATGTGTTTTGCAAATATTTTCTTCCAGTCTGTGACTTGTCTTCTTATTCTCATGACATGGTCATTCACAGAGCATACATTTCAGATGTTTAAAGTAAAGTACAGCTTATAAATTATTTTTTTCATAGATTGTGCTTCTGGTGTTGTATCTAGAAATTTATCACCATACTAAGGGTCATCTAAATTTTCTCTTACGTTAGCTTCTAGGATTTTTATACTTTTGCATTTTGCATTTAGTTTGTAATCCATTTTGAGTTAATTTTGTAACGCGTATAATGTCTATGTCTAGATTAATTTTGTATAGCATATGGATACCCAGTTGCTCCAGCATTATTTGTTGAAAATATTATATTTGTTTTATTGTACTGCCTTTGCTCTTTTGTTATAGATCAGTTAGTCTATTTCTGCGCTTTCTATTCTGTTTTGAGAATCTATTTATCTATTAATTTGTCAATATCACACTGTCTTCATGACTGCAGATTTATAATAAGTTTGATGCTGAGTAATGTCAATCTTCCAACTTTGTTCTTCTCCTTCAATGTTGTGTTGTCTATTCTGAGTATTTTGCCCCTCAATAAACTTTAGAATTAATTTATTGACATCCACAAAATAACATTTTGGGGTGTTGATTGAGATTACATTGAATCTATAGATGAAGATGGGAAGAACTGATGTCTTGACAATTTGAGTCTTTTTATCCAGGAACGTAGTATATATTTTTAAATATTTAGTTTGTGTTTGATTACACTCATCAGAGTTAGTAGTTATCTTCATATATATTTTATACATATTTTGTTAAATTTATACCTAAGTATTTTATTTTGGGGGCTGCTAATTTTAAATAGTATTGTGTGTGTAATTCAAATTCTACTTATATATTGCCAGTATATATAAAAGTGATTGACTTTTTAATTTTAACCTTTTATCCTGAAATCATACTATAATTATTATTTCTAGGAGAATTTTTTGTTGATTCTTTAGGATTTTGTATATAGACAGCTATGTTATCTGTGGACAAAGATGTTTTATTTCTTCCTTTCTACTCTGTACACCATATGTTTTTCTTTTCCTGTCTTATTGTAATAGTTAGAAATTTCAATGATCTTTTAAAAAAGTGGCTAGGGGGACTTTTTTTTCGTATCTAATCTTAGTGAGAAAACATTTAGTTTCTTATTATCTTGGTCCATTCAGGCTTCTAGAACAAAATGCCATAAAATTCTATAACAAAATGCCATAACAGGTAGCTAATGAACAACAGAAATTTATTTCCCACAGTTCTGGAAGTGGTAAGTCTAAGATCAAAACATCAGCAGATTTTCTGTTTGGTGATGGGACACTTCCTAATTCAAAGATGGTACCTTCTCACTGTGTCCTCACATGGTAGAAGGAGCGAGAGGACTCCCTTGGACTTCTTTTATAAGGGAACTAATCCGATTTATGAAGACTCAACCCTCATGACCTAATCACTTTCCAAAGGCCCTACCTCCCAATATCGTTATCTTGGGAATTAGGATTCCAACATACAAATTTTTGGAGGTCACAAGCATTTGGTCCATCATACTCAGCATAAAGTACGATGTTAGTTGTAGAATTATTTTTGGAGATATTCTTTGTCAAGTTTTCAAACTTCCCCTCTATTTCTAGTTTCCTGAGTGTTTTCACCATAAATGATTGTCATATTTTGTGAAATACTTTTTCTGTATCTATTGACATGGTCAGATTAATGGAAATTTGAAATTTAAACATAACACCACTTACATTAGCACCGACACATAGTATAATAGGTATAAGTCTAACAAAATGTGTACCAGTTTTCTATGAGGAAAACTACAAAACTCTGATGAAAAAATCAAAGAATACCTAAATTAATAAAAAGATATTGCATGCATATAGATAGTAAGATTCAGTATTGTTAATGAGTTAGTTACTTCCAACCTCACCCACAAATTCCAGGAATCCCTACTCACAATTCCAGCACATTACTTTGTAGATATTGATAAACTGATCCTACAGTTTATATGGAAGCAAAAGTCTAAAAGTAGCCAAGATGATAGTGAAGAAGAACAAAGTTTGAGGACTAAAACTACTGTACTTCAGTTTTGGTATAAAACTGTTGTAATTAAGACTGTGTTGTATTGGCAAAAATAATAATAATAATAATAATAATAATAATAATAAGTAAACAAATAGATCAATAGAATAGAACAGAGAGTCACAAAACAAACCCAAATAAATATAGTCAACCAATCTTTGACAAAGAAGCAAAAGCAATCAATAACGAAAAACTAATCTTTTCATCAAATGATGCTGAAACAACTGGACATCCCCATGCAAAAAACAACAACAACAACAACAAAAAAAAACAAAAAAAAAACAAATGAATCTAAACGCTGACCTTACAACTTTCATTACAATTAACTCAAAGTAGGCTGGGCGTGGTGGCTCACGCCTGTAATCCCAGCACTTTGGGAGGCTGAGGTGGGAGGATCGCCTGAGGTCAGGAGTTCGAGACCAGCCTGGCCAACATGGTGAAACCCCATCTCTACTAAAAGTTCAAAAATGTGCTGGGCATTGTGGTGTGCACCTGTAATCCCAGCTACTCAGGAGCTGAGGCAGTAGAATTGCTTGAATCCAGGAGGCAGAGGTTGCAGTGAACTGAGACTGTGCCATTGCACTCCAGCCTGAGCGATAAGAGCGAAACTCCATCTCAAATAATAATAATAATAATGTATCTAATTTGACTCAATAATTGTAACAAATACACAATACTCAAACTTCTCAAAAATAGTATATTAATTTAAAAATATGATAAAAAACTTTTTGGGACTGATGACTATGCCAGTTTTCATGATTGTGTTAATGGTTTCGCAGGTCTATACCTCTATCAAAATTTAGTGGCAAAAAGAAATGAGCCATCAAGCCACAAAAATACACAAAGTAACCATAAGTTCATATTAATAAGTGAAAGAAGCCAATCTGAGAAGGTACTTAGTGTTCCACTCCAAGGCTACCTAATGTGTGACATTCTGGGAAAGGTGAAGTTATAGACAATAAAAATATCCATAGTTGCCAGGGTTTGAGAGGGTGAGAGAGAAGGATGAATAGATTAAGTCAGGGAGTTTTAAGAGCAATAACACTCTATGTACTGTGTTTAACACTGTAATAAAAATTTGAATTTTTAATGATACTGTTATGGTAGCTATGTGATATTATGCATTCGGCAAAACCCGTAGATGTGTTACAACACAAAAACTGAACCATAATGGAGACTATAAATATTAGTTATAATATCTATAGTGTCAGTATTGTTTGTTGTCTTTTTTTCCTTTTTTTTTTTTTTTTTTTTGAGCCTCAGTCTGGCTCTGTCGCCCAGGCTGGAGTGCAGTGACATGATCTCGGCTCACTGCAACTTCTGCCTCCCGGTTGAAGCAATTCTCCTGCCTCAGCCTCCCAAGTAGTTGGGACTACAGGTATGCACCACCACACCCAGCTAATTTTTGTATTTTTAGTAGAGACAGGATTTCACAATGTTGGTCAGGCTTGTCTTGAACTCCTGACCTCAGGTGATCCGCCCACCTCGGCCTCCCAAAGAGCTGAGATTACAGGCGTGAGCTACCGAGCCCGTCCACTATTATTTCAATTGTAACAAATGTGTCATACTAATGCAGGATATCAATGATAGGGAAAACTAAGGACAGTAGGAGAGAAAGTATACGGAACTCTTTCTACTTTCTGCTCAGTTTTTCTGTAAACCTGAAACTGATCTGCAAAAAAAAAAAAAAAAGTTTATTGATTTTTGTTTAAGAAAAGTAGAAATGAAAGAGTAATCAAGCCGGGCGCGGTGGCTCACGCCTGTAATCCCAGCACTTTGGGAAGCCGAGGCGGGCGGATCACAAGGTCAGGAGATCGAGACCACGGTGAAACCCCGTTTCTACTAAAAATACAAAAAATTAGCCGGGCGCGGTGGCAGGCGCCTGTAGTCCCAGCTACTCAGGAGGCTGAGGCAGGAGAATGGCGTGAACCCGGGAGGCGGAGCTTGCAGTGAGCCGAGATTGCGCCACTGCACTCCAGCCTGGGCGACAGAGCGAGACTCTGTCTCAAAAAAAAAAAAAAAAAAAAAAAAAAAAGAGTAATCAAAACTAACCTTAGTTTTTTTTTTTTGTTTGTTTGTTTGTTTGTTTTTCCTTGTTCTTTTTTGAAGGGGTCAAAAACAGGCATTTTGTTTTTTCATTATAAACCACAAAATTTATTATTTCCATAACTTATTTTGTCAAGCTGGCCATAGAACCCTTCATTTCAAACACTGAGGAAAAAAATAAACTTTGTTCAGAAATACTGTTTATTATTTCATTTTTAAGTTAGTAAAATGAAATAATATGTTAGGGTGTGCTCTTGGCAAATTACTGCAATGGACAGATGGTTTTTCATTATCTATTACACAGAACTACAAGGACAGTAACAGTGTGTTTTGTGGGGATGCTTATTCATCTGTGATAGAGTAATTTTTGAGCTCCTTGGCCAGAGCACATCCTAAATCTTCCTCTCTTCCCCTGCCTCTGCAAAAATACCTGCCTAAAACAACGTGTGTGTGTGTGTGTGTGTGTGTGTGTGTGTGTGTGTAGCTAGGAAGATACTTTCCATCTTGTATCTTCCCAAAGACAAAATCATATGAGTGTAAAATGGGCTATTTAAAATGACTTTGAGGGTTATTTTTAAAGTATATTCCTCTTTTTGCTTAAAATGTAATATCTCGGCCGGGCGCGGTGGCTCAAGCCTGTAATCCCAGCACTTTGGGAGGCCGAGACGGGCGGATCACGAGGTCGGGAGATCGAGACCATCCTGGCTAACACGGTGAAACCCCGTCTCTACTAAAAAAATACAAAAAAGTAGCCGGGCGACGTGGCGGGCGCCTGTAGTCCCAGCTACTCGGGAGGCTGAGGCAGGAGAATGGCGTAAACCCGGGAGGCGGAGCTTGCAGTGAGCTGAGATCCGGCCACTGCACTCTAGCCTGGGCAGCAGAGTGAGACTCCCTCTCAAAAAAAAAAAAAAATGTAATATCTCATTTGGCACTTATTTTGCTTTGCTAGCATATGTTTCTAACGATTTACTTAGAAAAAGTAATTTCTCTTTGAAATAGATTCTAAGTGGTAACAGTTAGTGTACTAGCATGGTTATTTATCTAAATAGTATATTTTATAGACAGAAGAAACCTTCAGCAAATAATACAATTTCATACTACATACTTTAAAAAGATACACTTATCTTGTGCTTATTCTAAAGTAAAACATAATTTTTATGTTTAATAAATGCTATTTTTGAAAAATATTAATTTGCACAATTTTAGCATCTCAGTAAATTAATTTCTTTTAAAAAGTAAATTGAGAATCTTATTTTGTTATGCAAAAGTGTGCTCCTTTAAGTTGAATATTATTTGTACCTTCAATTTGTTCTGTTTTAATTTTCTTTCTACACAAATCTTTCTTAAGTAGTAATTATTGACGCAGTAGACATATACATATAATCTAGCATTTGAAATACATGTAATAGCTTCATAAGTGACAACTGCAAGAGTTATTTACACTGTTTTTTCTCTTTTCCTCATGAATCTAGGTTTATTTTTCTTTTATCTGGTGCTTTCCCTGACAGTTTTTCAAGGTTACAAAATTGGCTGCTTGAAGTCAGATGTATAGCAAAGGCCATTTGTCCTGTTCACTTTCACATTAATAGACCCTATTAAAGAAGAAAATCTGCTCAAACCTCTTAGAAAATTTCAGATGAATTCTTTTTGTAAGAATTGCTGGAAATCAGATTAAGCATGGGAAATTACCCTACAAAAAGTTCTGACTCAAGTTGTTTAAATTGTTTTTCTAATCTCCTAACTTGCCTACCTTTGTTTTTTTGCATACAATCTGATTATATTCAAATAATATAATTACATGAACATCAAAGAGAGCCAAACATGCTAGCAGAATGATGTTTTAATTAATTTTTTATCAGAGAAGAGTCAAGTGCTTTCCAACAGTGGCATCCTTAGGTTATCAGATAATTTCCCAAATTCCTTTCCATGAAATTAATGACAGTGGATAAGTTTAATGCTCTCTAACTATCTAAACATGCCTAGATGATAATTTTTAAAATATTGGAAGTTAATTACACTAGAATATTATATTTTTGAGTCATCAAAAAGAGTAACCTACAGCACCTAGGGATGTTTGTCTTGGATCAAGGGAAATCAGGAGTTGATTTAAACAGCTACCAGATGTAGGAAACCTCTCCTGGTAATGAATATCAAGGCAAATTTTAATTCATATTTAAATTTAGTACTTAAAGTAGTTTGTATCTTGAGCCATAATGAAATTAATTTAATTCTCTAGAACTTACCATAAGAATGGTGGAGAGTGAAAATAAAAATCCAAAGAGTGATAAAAAATAATCTCTGTTAATCACATATGATCAGATTATATTGTCAGATAATATATTATGATATATTATCTGTATGAAGTTTATTTTACTTCTTTCTATTAAAAATGCAAATCTGGACTAATAGGGAAATGACTTCTTTCAAATTTTAGTGCTCTTATTTATTCTGGTAGACATTGATAACAAGTCGAATTCCAAGATTTTTGTTTCACTTTTACATCAATGGTATCAATTTTTGTATTAATGCAAGAATATGTATCCTTAAAAGGCAGATACTTGTGTCTTAATAGGATTGCACTGAACATGAGTTTCTATGGTTAATGCACACTTAAAACTTTAAAAATTAGGTTTTTGTCATCATTTTGAACTAGTAAAATTCAAATCTTGAATTTTCCACTAAATCTTTTCTTCTACTTTATTTCTTATCTCTGTTGTGCCGTTATCCTCCATTCTGTATACAACCATAACATTTCAAGTTATCATTCTTTGCAGTCAATTATGAAGTCCTATACATTTAAGTTTTTCTATTTCTCAAGCTTATTTTTTATTTCCAAGCCAACATTTGTCTTCCTTCAAGTGTTCAAAATCCCTTGTCAAATGTTGTGAAAACTTAGAGAAACTTTTGATATTGAACTGTGTGCTTAAAATATTAATATTCAAGATAAATATATTTGATAATACTAAGTAAATACTATGTAATAAATAATAACGTTGGTATTTTCCTTAAGTTTTGGTGTATTTTATGTGTATAAAATAAAAATGCACTTATTGATGCTAAATATGTATTATTTTCATAAAACGATCTCAATGCTTTCTACAAATTAACTTACATTAAATCCTATAAAATTTAAATGATTATTATCACAACTTTATAAAGAACCTGAAATATAAATAAACATAATATTAAATTTCTAGATCCTATATAAAATATTCTGTATTTTCATAAACAAATATATTGCTGTAGTTAACATTGTTTCCATTAGTCATAGCCACACATCATCAAGTAAAGTCTTCAATCTCTGGCAGCATGTAATAGCATTCATATTTTTGCTGTGATGAACAATATAGTTTCTCATAGATACAATTATAGCATATAGCCACCAATGTGGCTGAATAATTTTATGATCAGTATATATGTACATGTGTGTAAAAAAATGTATAATGAACAGAATATATGTAACTTTAGTAAAGTCTATAAATATATTTGAGATTATACTAAAATCTCTTAAGTCCAAGTGCATATTGTTTTGTTATATGAATTGCAGAATAATAGATTGATACATTAAATATTTCAGGCACAATTAAATTAACTCAATCTCATTATTAAATATTTCAGGAAGAATTATATTGAACTATGCTTTTCTTTGAAATAGGGTAAATAATTCCTCATAACATATGTAAAGCATTTGGACCATCATGTGGAAACAGTAAATATTAAAGGTATAACAGTTCCTGTTTATTTACTCATTCTTTTCTCAGAAAGATTGACCTTCCTTTCTGTTGTCCTGTGATACAACCTTCTCCAGTGGGAAGAGTATGCCTCCTTCCAGATTTAGTGCTGGACTTCACCATGTAACTTAATTTAGCCAACTGGGTAAGAGCAGAAGTGATAACTACAACAGCTTTTAGAGCCATGGCTGGTTTTTGCCTGCTCTCTTGCTTTTTCATCTTGTTACACTTGTTACCACTGATCCTTCAGTTAGGGCCTAAGAATGAAGAAGACACATATATAAGCTAAATAAACACAGAAGCAAAGAACTGCAGCTTACTCTTAGCTGCCAAAAAGTGACGTAAGTGAAAAATATCATTATTATTGTAAAGTCACAAATTTTGTAAGTTTTGTTTTTCACTCTTGCCTAGGGAAGATTATAAATGCTCTTAGCTATTTTATGTATTGTCTCAAAATTGCTGGAGCATTTCTCATGTGGCAGCATGCTGTAATCCATTAAGAGTGAGATAATACTGTAAATTTGATTATTTAAATAATTAAACTAATATCATAGCAATATGCAATCTGGAAAAGAGGCCATGCTATAAGGAAACTTTGGCCAAGCGCCAAAGGTATGGCTACTTAGAAAGGGGTAACATAGAAGGCCTGAGGTTGCTGTCCTTATAAAACCTGCTGGCGAGGTTGCCTTTTGTCTGGCATCTGGGAACCTGGATTTTGGGAAAGTTCCCACTATTCTCAGAACTAAAAAGAGTGGCTCACCCTGCCTGAAATATTTATAAAAAACAATATAGTTTCTGCTGAATATCTAATTTCTTTCTGCAAGTCTGATATTTCGTATGTGCTAGGCATAGGGTGCTTACATGACTAGACCCTAATAAAACTATGGATACTGAGTCTCTAAAACACATGGTGTCACAACATTTGTTGGAGGAATTAAGCATGCATAGTGTAACTCCAATAGGAGAAAACTCTTTGTAAGCTGCACCTGTTTTCTTCCAGACTCTATGCTGCATCTATTCATTTTGCTGATTTTGCTTTGTATCTTTTCACCATAATTAGTAATAGCCATGAGTATAACTATATTCTAAGTTCTGTGAATCCTCTTTGTGAATTATCAAACCTGGGTGTGGTCTTAACAATCCCCACCACAACAATCATATTAATAATTATATTGAAATACATTAATTAAATATAACAAAGAGCTGAGAGACTGGATAAATTTTAAAAAAACAAAATACACCAAAAAAGAGCCCACATCTCCAAGACAATCCTAAGTCAAAAGAACAAAGCTGGAGGCATCACGCTACCTGACTTCAAACTATACTACAAGGCTACAGTAACCAAAACAGCATGGTACTGGTACCAAAACAGAGATATAGACCAATGGAACAGAACAGAGTCCTCAGAAATAATACCACACATCTACAGCCATCTGATCTTTGACAAACCTGAGAGAAACAAGAAATGGGGAAAGGATTCCCTATTTAATAAATAGTGCTGGGAAAATTGGCTAGCCATAAGTAGAAAGCTGAAACTGGGTCCTTTCCTTACTCCTTATATGAAAATTAATTCAAGATGGATTAGAGACTTAAATGTTAGACCTAATACCATAAAAACCCTAGAGGAAAACCTAGGTAGTACCATTCAGAACATAGGCATGGGCAAAGACTTCATGTCTAAAACACCAAAAGCAACGGCAGCAAAAGCCAAAATTGACAAATGGGATCTCATTAAACTAAAGAGCTTCTGCACAGCAAAAGAAACTACCATCAGAGTGAACAGGCAACCTACAGAATGGGAGAAAATTTTTGCAATCTACTCATCTGACAAAGGGCTAATATCCAGAACCTACAAAGAACTCAAACAAATTTACAAGAAAAAAACAAACAACCCCATCAAAAAATGGGCAAAGGATATGAACAGACATTTCTCAAAAGAAGACATTCAGACAGCCAACAGACACATGAAAAAATGCTCATCATCACTGGCCATCAGAGAAATGCAAATCAAAACCACAATGAGATACCATCTCACACCAGTTAGAATGGCAATCATTAAAAAGTCAGGAAACAACAGGTGCTGGAGAGAATGTGGAGAAATAGGAACACTTTTACACTGTTGGTGGGATTGTAAACTAGTTCAACCATTATGGAAAACAGTATGGCGATTCCTCAAGGATCTAGAACTAGATGTACCATATGACCCAGCCATCCCATTACTGGGTATATACCCAAAGGATTATAAATCATGCTGCTATAAAGACACATGCACACGTATATTTATTGTGGCACTATTCACAATAGCAAAGACTTGGAATCAACCCAAATGTCCATCAGTGACAGACTGGATTAAGAAAATGTGGCACATATACACCATGGAATACTATGCAGCCATAAAAAAGGATGAGTTTGTGTCCTTTGTAGGGACATGGATGCAGCTGGAAACCATCATTCTTAGCAAACTATCACAAGAACAGAAAACCAAACACCGCATGTTCTCACTCATAGGTGGGAACTGAACAATGAGATCACTTGGACTCTGGAAGGGGAACATCACACACCGGGGCCTATCATGGGGAGGGGGGAAGGGGGAGGGATTGCATTGGGAGTTATACCTGACGTAAATGACGAGTTGATGGGTGCTGACGAGTTGATGGGTGCAGCACAGCAACATGGCACAAGTATACATATGTAACAAACCTGCACGCTATGCACATGTACCCTAGAACTTAAAGTATAAAAATAATAAAAAATCAATAAAATAAAAAAAAATACACGTTTCCTACATAAGACACACTTAACATTTAAAAATAAATTAAGAACTAATTAATTTTATCAAGATGGAGCGACACTCCATCTTAATAAAAATGTGTTTTAAAAATTATTTAAGAAAATAATTAAAAACCAAGTGAATAAAATAAGCATGTAACTCAGAAAATAGGAGAGTTTTCAAAAATAAAGAGGTTTTTATTTACATAAAAGAGGCATAACTTACCTAAAAGAAATGTATTACCTACACTAAAGATACTAATAAATTAAGACAGATAAAAATAAATGCTTTGAGAAATAAATGCTACAGTATATTCTTTAGAAATAAAGGAAAGTCTAAATTTTTCATCTATTATTGAACAAGAAAACAATATGTAATTCATCAAATACAAATTGAAAGAATAAAGCACACAAACATGTCATATACACTTTACAAAATGCAACATATTTCACATTTTATGTGTGTATCTTCTTAAGAGAGAGCTATTTTATTTTTCCATGTATATCATTTATTCAATTATTCCACTCTTAATAGATACGAAGCTTATAATAGCAAAATAAACCATTACATAAACTTTATAAATTTATATATTAAATTTATATAATAGTTTATTTTATTATTATTTTTAAAATTATGTGCAAATGTGTCTACAAAATCCGTTCCCAGAAGTGAGATTGCTGAGTCATAGGCTGTGAACATTTAAAGAACTGGTTGCTGGTGACTAGTTAACCCGTTATCATCAATGGGTATATGGGTATATCTCCAAGTAAACTGTATGGAGTACCTACTTATCTCATCCTTCTTTTCATCACTTTCTATGTCTTTGCTTGTCTCACTGGGAAAATGTGTTACTTCATTGAATATTTATTTTACAGCAATTCAAATATCCTTTTTACTTATTCTTTCTTAATTGGTGAGGTAATCCTCCATTCTACACTGTAATAATTCACTAAGCTGCATACTTATGACTTGTATACATTTCCATGTGAACATTTGTGAAATTTATCCATGTTGCGAAAATAGCTATCGTTCATTTATTGCTATGCCCCCTGGTATTACACAATCTACTTCTCCATTCTGGTATTTAATAACAGTTTTAATCTTCACTAAAATGCATTACTATGGTTGTATTCTTCTCATATTTCTTCTAAAATATTTCAAATAGTACAATTAAATGTCTAAAGAAAAAATTATGTTAACTGCAATGGCCTGAATAATTGTGTCACCTTCGAATTTATATATTGAAATCCGAATCCCCAATGTGATCGTTTTAAAAGATGGAGTCTTTGGAAATAAATTACTTGGTGTGTTGGAGCCCTCATGAATGGGACTAGTGTCTCTATTAAAAAAAAAATCTAGAAAATTCTGGAGCCCTCTTTCTGCCACAAAAGGATACGATAAATATACAATGAGAAGTCTGCAATCTGTAGTCCAGAAGAGGACCCTCAGCAGAACCTGTCCATGCTGATGCCCTGATCTCAGACTTCTAGCCTCTAGAATTCAGAAATAAATTTCTGTTGTTTATAAGCCATGTAGTCTACGATGCTTTCTTATGGCAGCCAAAATTAAATAAGACAATAAGTGTTATTAAAATAACACACTTTTATTTATTACATATTTATTCTCTCAATTATTGACACAATTTTGAGTATCTCTTTTTATATTGGGAGTTTGCCATGATCACTATGTTAGTATTTTATGGGTATGGGACAGGAGAAAGAGTAGTGACCAGTGGATATATAGTCTTCTCCTAGTTTTTACAAAGGTGACTAACTTCAGGCTACACAGCAATGACAACTGAAGAACTTTTCCTGACTCCAAATGGAAGATTTCAACAAACATTCTGTAGACATGGAATAAGGATTATAATAAATAAGAATAATAGCACAATTTTGGTTATAGATTCAGTATAATGCTTCCAATGTTTCACTTCCAAAATTGTTTAAAACATTTAGCTACTGATTGCATTCGTCTATTTTTCAAGATTACTTCCTCCAGTATTCTTTTTTTTTTTTTTTTTTTTTTTTTTTTTTTGAGACGGAGTCTCGCTCTGTTGCCCAAGCTGGAGTGCAGTGGCCGGATCTCAGCTCACTGCAAGCTCCGCCGCCCAAGTTTACGCCATTCTCCCGCCTCAGCCTCCCGAGTAGCTGGGACTACAGGCGCCTGCCACCTCGCCCGCCTAGTTTTTTGTATTTTTTAGTAGAGACGGGGTTTCACCGTGTTAGCCAGGATGGTCTTGATCTCCTGACCTCGTGATCCGCCCGTCTCGGCCTCCCAAAGTGCTGGGATTACAGGCTTGAGCCACCGCGCCCGGCCTCCTCCAGTATTCTCACTCCAGATATTATTCCAACACTTTGCATCATCTAATTTACTGACATTGCCGGTTTTTAAACTTCACCACACCTATCATTTTCTTCCTTTCTTCTTTACCCAACATAAAAACAGGGCTTCCGTTAAGACTCATTCTGTAGATTAATAGAGACATCACCAGTCTCCAGGGTTAGCAAGTCAACAATTTCATGAAAATTAAATTTACATAAGACTGTGGGGAAAACGAATAACATTTCTTTTTTTTTTTAATTTTTATTTTTTATTATTATTATACTTTAAGTTCTAGGGTACATGTGCATAACGTGCAGGTTTGTTACATATGTATACTTGTGCCATGTTGGCGTGCTGCACCCATCAACTCGTCAGCACCCATCAACTCGTCATTTACATCAGGTATAACTCCCCATGCAATCCCTCTCCCCTCCCACCTCCCCATGATAGGCCCCAGTGTATGATGTTCCCCTTCCTGAGTCCAAGTGATCTCATTGTTCAGTTCCCACCTATGAGAGAACATGCGGTGTTTGGTTTTCTGTTCTTGCGATAGTTTGCTGAGAATGATGGTTTCCAGCTGCATCCATGTCCCTACAAAGGACACAAACTCATCCTTTTTTATGGCTGCATAGTATTCCATGGTGTATATGTGCCACATTTTCTTAATCCAGTCTGTCACTGATGGACATTTGGGTTGATTCCAAGTCTTTGCTATTGTGAATAGTGCCGCAATAAACATATGTGTGCATGTGTCTTTATAGCAGCATGATTTATAATCCTTTGGGTATATACCCAGTAATGGGATGGCTGGGTCATATGGTACTTCTAGTTCTAGATCCTTAATGAGTCTTAATGGTAAACTCTTCAAATAAGCTTTTTCATTCTCTTAACACCTGTTTCCATGTAAAATACCATTTTGTGCCCCTCTTGAACTGTATTTACTGGTAGAAACTGGAGATAAATATGAATGTTTCATATTTGCTCCGTTACCCTCGAAGGAATGAAGGAATGATCCTTGAAAGTCACATAATTACTCCCAGAACATGTGATGAAAACAACAGCAAATCTAAATGTCTATTTTCTTCTCAAAAAACAAGGACAAAGAAACTACCCAATGTATGTAGAGATTGGCAGGAAACAAAGAATCAAAAGTGATTGAAAGAGTTATAATTTAAGAATGTCTTGAGCTTGGCTTGGTTATTTTTCACTTCTACAAAATTGGATATTACATTTTTAAAATGTTTTTTGAGTTTTTAAAATGTCATGGAATAAGGCAGTAACTGCTCTTAGTTCTCATTAAACTTTCTTCAATTCACAAAAACCAAAACAAACAAACAAAAAAAAAAAACAGGGCTTCATCATTTTCTTTCCCTGCTCTACATTTCTTATACTTGCTGGGAAAATCTCTCATCTCTAATTTTAGTGATTAAAACCAATTAATTTCCTCTTCAGCGATTGTATGCAAGAAGACGTATACAACTGAGAAAAATTGAAACAGCTATGCTCACTCTTTTCATTTTACGTGAATGGATATACTTACCTATCTCATGCAATTTATAAATTCTACTGAGCCCTATTTTTCCCTTAGGATATGAACTCTCAAATACTTCCAATATGAACATTTTCTCTCATCAAACCTCTAACATCTTGCCTCTTGCATCAAGCTGATACTCTGCCATCTATTTTACAGAAAAGAGAGTAACAGAAGAAAAAAATCACCTTTCTTCAAGAAGTATTCCAACTGCTCTGCATCTGTGAACATGCTCTGCCTTCACTCCTGTCACTGAAGATCCTTCACTGCACAGCTCTTTACCTTTACTCAATGTCAGTCTTAATGTCTCTTCAGTTAATTGTATAATGGCCATAATCCTCCCAGAAATTTATGTTGCTTCTTACTTCACAATGTAAAAATAAATCATGTATCTTGGTCATAACTTCAAGATAGCACTTGCCCAAATTACTTATTAATTAAAAATGGAACGATAGTAATATCAAAGGGCAGAAGTCACACACTACCTAAACTCAGCAAAGCAAGTTAACCTCATCAGGGACAAATAGAAATCATGTGCATATCATTATGCTCAGAGAAGGATGAAATTTCATCTGGTAATCCTGCCAAAAATGTCTATTTTGAATTTAATCATGAAGAAACATCATACAAATATGTAAATAGAGGAACATCCCACAAATATCAAGGACATCAAAGACAACAAAAATCCAAGTAATTATTCCAGTTTATGGGAGATTAAAGAAATTTAACAATTCAATGCAAGTTTAAATCCTGCCTTGGATCCAGGACCAGATTTTTGTCACTTATAGCAATGGAACAATAGGAAAAAATTAAGTAAAGTCATTAAATAAGATACTAGTACTGTATCAATGCTGATACTATAGTTTTTATACTTGCACTATAGTTAAATATAATCTTAATTTTTCATCTTTTTTCTTTACTTAAGAGAAAATATTGAACATAACAGGATAGACTTAAAACACTGTAAGATGGTAACAGAAAATTCAACAGGTTTTTGACTTGTTTGCTACAGTATGTGGAGGTACTGACCTGAAAAATACAGAAATTCACCATTCTGAATTATCTTATGTTTTATTTCAAATCCATTTAATTAACCTTTCAACCGTATGGTTTTAAATATCCATGTCTTATATAGAAAACTACTTGAAACATTTCTGTGTTACTTGAATAACCATTATGTGTATATGCATAAACCAGGAAAGGTCTAATTGCTATTTGCATGGATTATTTACAGCTAAGTGGCCCATGAAAAAAATGAGAGTCCATAAAAATGCTATTGTGTGCTAAAACCAATCTGTCTTGCTGCTTTTAATTGTGAATGAGAATATCAGTTTATAGATTTTAGAAGCATAGGCTTATAAATGTTTCTCACAAACAAGAACAAAGGTTATAGAAGCAATCTGTCAACTAAATGCTTTAATAAACTTTCATACAGAATGTTTTATTTCCCCCGGAAAACTAGGTTTTCTGTTTCCAGAAGGCAGATCACAAAGATGCCTCTTTTATTCTGTGTAACTAACTTATTTTAACTAATACAGTTGTGTGTGTGTGTGTGTGTGTGTGTGTGTGTGTGTATGTATGTATGTATTGAGACAGAGTCTTGCTCTGTCGCCCAGGCTGGAGTGCAGTGGCACGATTTCAGCTGACTGCAACTTCCACCCCCTGGGTTTAAACGATTCTCCTGCCTCAGCCTCCTGAGTAACAGGCTGATCTGGAACACCTGACCTCAGATGATCCTCCGGTCTCGGCCTCCCAAAGTGCTGGGATTACAGGCCTGAGCCACTGTGCCTGGCCTGTTGTAGCATTTAAATAGATCTAACATGGTGACCCCCATGGAGTTGATTTTTTTGTTGTTGTTTTCATTTATTTGTAAGGCATATATATCCAGGGCATTTAAAAATAGAGAGAAGTCTCTGGGTTGGTGAGCACATAAAAGTTCTGGAAGGGTGGCATGCCCTGAGAGGGCATGAAAGCTTTGTACCTCTTCCCGCATACCTTGCCCTATGCATCTCTCCCATTTCACTGTTCCTGAGTTGTGTCCTTTATAATAAATCATGACAAATCAAGTGTCTTAACTCGTTTCCATAATGCTTTGGAACTTGCAATAGGTCAGAGAGAAATTCAGCATGTCTGTCTGTATGAAATTGGTTGGTGCCAAATGATAAAGCTGAATTGCAAGGATACATTTGATTCCTTAGAGAGGCTGAAAAAATAAAGGGTTCAGACGGTCCCGGTGCTATCTGCCTGTTTAACTACAGTTTGTCAGGAATCCACTGGTGGTGTGGGAGGCATAGTTTGTCTTTAAAGAAGTTCACAAACTCTTCAAAAGGAAAAACAACCAAATTGAACAGTTTTCTGTGAAAAAGTCAGAGGGAGTTTGGAAACGAATCTTAACCAAACTGCCCTATGTGCTGGCATCTACCAAAGTGTTATAGAAAGCCCTTCCAAACTGTTCTGTTCCCAACCTACAGAAGAATTAGTCAAATTTCACCAGTGAGTGGATAATTAATCTGTTGGATTAAAGTATTTGCTTCTTGGTGTCATACACAGATCTCTAGGAAACTCAGAAGATATTGTTCAGTTATTTCAGCAAGCAATTAAAGATGAGTTGTGTCATCAGTATATCTTATATGTTCAACTGTATGCTTGCTGTGAACTCAGCCATTTTCTATTAGTGAAAGCAGAGACTAGAAAGAAGCAGAACTCTACTTCTTAAGAAAAGTAGGATTGTTCTGGCTGCAACTTTGAAAACGGATTGCATTGTTACATCTATTCCGGTCTTTCTGAGAAAATTAGTTCCTCAGTGATGATCTGAGATTTCTGCTCTGTCACTCTCCACCCAGGTTCTGCTTTTTAAGATCAAAGCAGAGGACAAAGCTCTTGTAAAGATGACCTTTGTTCTGAAATTCACCTATGCCAAAGACACATTTTTCCAGTTAGGCTGACATATTCAGTATCTCCTCTTTTAAATATATAACTAAAATGTAATAATAATAATAATGACCTGGGAAGACAGTTAAATGAACTTGTTCAAACATTTTAGTTTTGTGATTTATTAATTTAAAACAAAATTAAACTAAATATTCAAAAATAAAATACAGAAGTGACTAATCTCAGTCATTATTGATCTCAGCGTATTCACACTTGAAGAGAACGGGGGGCAAGATAGCTATACGTTCTTCCTTTTTATTTTTTTGTTTGTTTCAATATTAAAAAGAGATGAGTTTATTCTTCCATATACCAGAAATTGTCATAGCACCACAAACTATAAGTTATTAAAGTTATTAATTAATTGAACAGCTTTTACCTGTAACACACTCTAGTTAAGTCTCATTTTAATTATTTTATACTATCTTTCATTTGAAATAGAAAGTAAATAATGTTCTCTGGGCAACTATTTTCCCTTATTAACTAATTCTGATTGTATTTATCCAATATTTATTGGGCTTTTACGACACATAAAGTACATGGTAGGCTTTGACAATACAATGGTAAATGAGATATGTCCCCATCTCCATAAATAAATATATGGATTTCTAGAAATGGTAACTAAGTAAGCAGGATATTAGAATAAGAGACAAACAGAGGATAAAGTGAAAATATAATTCTGAGAATACTTTTGAACTCTGCATTGTAGTTTTGTCCTTGTTTCATACAATATCCAGAAATCCATGTTTATTTACTATTAAATGATGAAAAGAATAAAAAATATGTGACTTATGTGAAGACAGACGCTAAGGGCAAAAAACCAACCAAACCAAAACCTGGATTTTTTATTTTATTGTTGTTTTTTTAAATTGCTGCTTTCACTGAAATTTTAATATAATTACAATGAAGATAATCTTTGCTTATACAGGGAAGAATATTCAAGAGAAAAAAGATGAGAAATTTGAAATCAAGAGCCAACTTATTAGAAAGTTCAGTGCATCTGTCTTGATATTAAATGAAATTTGATTTGAATATCAGATTTTTAAAAAAGCATGCCCATTATTGAAAGCTCAATCGAAATTAGCCAAATTCTTTAGAATCTTTAGAGATGCTTAATATAATATAATGTTCCTATACTCAATGAGGATATTTCATAATTTTTGGCTTAAAATTGAGCATAATCGATAGTCTAAAAATGTAATGAAATGTAAGTAGGTAGAAGCTCCCCACATTTGCAGTCTTGGCTGTGTCCTCGGCTCCTCTTGATGGGCATTGCTCATATCTGTAGCATACAAATACTTTTACAACAGGTAGATGCACTTCAGTAAGAATGTTATAATTTACATAGTTATTTTCTTCTCTGAGAAGATTAATTTAAGCTTTTTTTATTTGCAGAGGTCCAACCTCATGTAGTACATTTTTCTTTTCACAATATTTCGCCAGCTATCCGTTTTTTTTTCATTATCATCAGATACATAGCTTTTCACCTAATCTAATTCAGGAATTGCAGTGTGTGGTCATTTCATATTTTCTGTCTTTCTTCTCTAATCCATGAAAACCAGCATCCAATTTAAATTCTTAAAACTTAAACCTGACACAAACTCTTTCATGATTTGAAATTATATAAAAGCAAACAGAAATCTCAAATTACCCCTATTCCTTCCATAATTAAATGCATTTTTCTCACATTGACAATTCAATGCTTCACCCACCAATTCTTATTTTGCATTCACAGTCTGCTCCCAATACTTTTTCTCATATCAAAAATGTTTCACTGAACACCCATAGTATTATTTAGCTTCAGTAATGGTATCAATAATGGCTAACATTTTCTCTGGGAGCGTTCTATATACCAGGCATCTTCCAGAGTATAAAGTAAAATGAGGGTAACTTTCATAACATAAGGTTCTACAGATAATAAGAGAGTGCCTGGCTTTCAATCATTCTTCTTCATTACTGTATCTTACCTTATTTTATAATTATTTATTCAGGTGAATTAATTTAGCTGTTCCTGCTCCCCCATCTGATATTAGTTGTAACAAGTAGAGACTGGCTAACCATCTTCAAATCCCATGTCATCAATATTTGAATATTTATTGACTCAATAAGACTAACGCAGCTGTATAAATACATAGAACACAGGTGAAATAAATCCATATGTGTAAATGTTTACACCAATACTAATAATTATAATTAAATATGTTAATTAAACACTTCTTTGTGATGCAAAAGAGTAATTCTACCAGTGTCACTCAATTATCTTGATATTATTCTTTACAGTAAATTAATTTTCAAAATCTGAATTTCCTAAATGTGTTTATTTATAATACAACAGATATGAATTAGTCTAATCAACCATAATTATAGTGAAAATTTGAGCATGCCGAAGAATATATGCAATAGCGTATTGAATGATTATCACAATAATGAGCAAACTAATTAAACTCTATTCAACCAATTTTAAAAGTCACATTAGAACCTTAACAAATAATGCTTCTCGGTGAGAATTATGAGGAATAATGCTTTCATTTATTTAAACTAGTCATTTTTGAGGGAAGTATTAAAAATAGCTATTTCCTGTGGGCTTACAATGATTATAATGTACAATTCTGAGTCCAAGAAATCAGACTAATGTATTATATTTTCTCAGAAGTTGTGAGTTAAATAAATTGTGTGAAAGAGCTCAGAGAGTGATGAGGTTATAACACTGGGGCTAATACCAAAGAGTATTCCAGACAATTTTTTAAAAAATTATTATATTAAATTCTGGGTACATGTGCAGGATGTGTAGGTTTGTTACATAGGTAAACCTGTGCCATGGTGGTTTGCTGCACCTATCAACCCATCACCTAGATGTTAACCCCAGCATGCATAAGCTATTTTCCCTAATGCTCCCCTTGCCATCACCCAGCCTCCCTCAACAGGCCCCAGTGTGTTGTTCCCCTCCCTGTGTCCATGTGTTCTCATTGTTCAGTTCCCACTTATAAGTGAGAACATACAGTGTGTGGTTTTCTGTTCCTGCTTTAGTTTGCTGAGGATAATGGCTTCCAGCTTCATCCATGTCCCTGCAACATTCTAAGAAAAAATTTGAGGTAATCTTTTACATTTTCTTTTCAAATGCTTTAAGAATTCCAGTACAAAGGATCCAACAAGAAGTCTTTGATCTACTATCAGTTACAAAACCCGAATTTCCAAGATTTTTTTTCAAATTTATCTTGACAAAAATACCATCCCTGGCATTCAACAAGGATGGTAGACGGTTAAATATACATTCAGTATTTTATCGGAACAACATAAACACCTTATTGCCTATAGTTCTTTACTATTGTTCATTTTGATCTCTTACACTACCTGAGCTCTACCCTGCTCAAATTTTATCACTTTTTTTTGTGCATTTAAAATGAGATTTCTCCAATTACTAGGGATTTCTAATCTTTTTGCATTATAAAATAGTACTTATCTATTGACTTCAGTAGGAAATATAAAGTTTGTCAATCTTAAGTGACTCTATCTCACCAATAACACATTTTTAGGGGAGTCATTATATGTATCAATTTCCTTTTGGAAAATTAAGTTAGCATATGACACATGATGGTAACTTATACAGTAAGCAAAGTATTTAGTTTTGAATAAACCAATATTTAAGGCATTGACTATGCAACAACTTTTATCTTGCAGTATATATAACATCTTATAAACCACTGCTTTATTAAATAAAATCTTGGAGAGGCAGAGACAGAAGGTTATTCCCAATACTATTCTCTACTTGTTTTAAAAAACTGGTATTTTCTTTTTGTCCATACTTCTCAGCGCGGTGGCTCACGCCTGTAATCCCAGCACTTTGGGAGGCCGAGGCGGGCGGATCACAAGGTCAGGAGATCGAGACCACGGTGAAACCCCGTCTCTACTAAAAATACAAAAAATTAGCCGGGCGCGGTGGCGGGCGCCTGTAGTCCCAGCTACTCGGGAGGCTGAGGCAGGAGAATGGCGTAAACCCAGGAGGTGGAGCTTGCAGTGAGCCGAGATCGTGCCACTGCACTCCAGCCTGGGCGACAGAGCGAGACTCCGTCTCAAAAAAAAAAAAAAAAAAAAAAAAAGAGTATAATTCCAAGCTTCAATTACGTGTGATTGTGGCTATGCTCTAATATCTGTCTGCTGCTGGTAAAAAAGAAGTGGCTAAAATTGATTTGTATATTTGTGTGATTAGTTTATAATAAGACAAATTTGCTAAATTATTATAAACATTAATAAAATCTTAAAAGACATAATGGTATGTTTAATTCTTTGTTCTTTACAAAATATTTTTGGAAATTTGATTCTACTCATTATCTAATATTTATTATCATTGTAAAGTTTTCAATGCATAGGGAATGTCTGCATCATTTATGGAAGTAAGTTTTGTGTTTTTCTGCATTTTAACCATTAAATATAATATGGAAATTTTTATTTTTTTGATATGAACATTTTTTCCAGTGATATCTTTTATTAAACTTCATTTTTCCTCAAATCTTAATTTTGAAATGCCAACTGGCCATATTTCCCAGAGTGCTAATAATCTGAATAGTGAGCTCTTATTACTTGAAAAAATTGTGGTCTTTCAACCTCTAACTTTATCTTTATTTTATTTTATTTCATTTCATTTATTTTTAAACTTTTATTTTAGGTTCACAGGTACATATGCTGAATTTTATATAGGTAAAATTGTGTCCTGGGAGTTTGTTGTACAGATCATTTAATTACCCGGATACCAAGCCTGGTACTCAATAGCTACTCTTTCTGCTTCTCTCCCCATCCCACCCTCCAACCTGGGTAGGCCCCAGTGTTTGTTGTTGCCCTCTTTATGTCGATATGTTTCATCATTTAGCTCCCACTTACAAATAAGAATATGCAGTATTTGGTTTCCTGTTCCTGTGTTACTTTGCTAAGGATAATGTCCTCTAGCTCTATGCATGTTCTTGCAAAAGACATGATCTTGTTTTTTGTTATGACTTCATAGTATTCAATGGTGTATATGTACCACATTTTCTTTGACCAGTCTGCCATTTATGGGCATTTATGCTGATTCCCTGTCTTTGCTATTGTGAACAGTGATGCAGTGAACACACACATGCATGTTTCTCTATCATAGAATAATTGATATTCTATGAGAGAATAATTGATATTCCTTACTGGGTATTACCCAATAACTGGATAGTTGGCTTAAAAGGTAGTTCTGTTTTTAGCTCTTTGAGGAATCACCACATTGCCTTCCACAATGGTTGAGCTAATTTATACTCCCATCAACATTGTATAAGCATTCCCTTTCTCTGCAATCTTACTAACATCTGTTTTTTGTTTTTTGGTTTTTTTTTTTTTTTTTTGACTTTTCAGTAATAACCATTCTAACTGGTGTGAGAGGGCATCTTACTGTGGTTTAGATTTGCATTCCTCTGCAATTAGTAATATTGAGCTTTTCTTCATATGCCTGTTGGCCACATGTATGTCTTCTTTTGAAAAGTGTTCTTTTCATTTGCCCACTTTTTAATGTTTTTTTTTTTTTTTCTTGTAAATCGGTTTAAATTCCTTATGGATGCTGGATATTGAACCTTTGTGAAATGTATAGTTTGAAAATATTTTCTCCCATCCTGTATGTTGTCTGTTTACTTCGTTGATAGTTTCTTTTGCTGTGTAGAAGGGCTTTAGTGTAATTAGATACCATTTGTCAATTTTTGTTTTGTTCAGTCTTCTTCAAGTCTTTTCCCTCTATTATTTTCTTGAAATAAAATCATACAAAACGTTATATTTTGTATGTTGTTTGTTATGATTATTTTGCATTTTATTTTTATTGTACAGGCAATATCAGAACTCTTAAAAAATGTATAGTATTTTTTCCTTACACACCAGATACTCACAAAGCCAATACCCAGATCAAGAAAAAGAATATTCACAGAATTCTAGATATCCCTTTGTTTCCCTCCTTCTAGACACTAATCCCCTACAAAAGTAAACACTAGCCAACTCAATGCACCATAAATTAGATTTTCCTCTTTCTGACATTTATATAAACCGAACCACAAATTTAATTTTGTTGAGTGGTTTCATCCGTTCAACATTATGTTTGTGCAGTTTAACCTGATGATTGAAAGTAACCATGATGCACTTGTTTTCACTGCAATTTATCCATTCTGTTTTTCACAGACCTTCAGGCTCTTTCCCCTTCTGGGTTATTATGACTAATACTGCTATTGGTGGCTTATGTAGGGATTGTCATTGAATAAATACATAGAAATAGAAGAGCAGAGTCTGCAGGTTGTAGTGAAATGTATCCAGTATACATTTAATAGTATTCAAATCTATCATTAACAAATAACTAGAACATATATATGAAACAAAAAAGAAACAAAACATAAGACGGATGAATCTAAGTATACAGACAAGTAGCTTGTGAGATACGTTACACATAAATTATGAAATAAATTTTAGTTGTCAACATAAAAAAGAAGGATAGAAGGACTAAGAAGGCACAGGGATATTCATTAAGTATATGAGGAACTTTGACACCCCAAATTATGCACATAAAACATTAAATATTCATGATACAGTAAATATGCAAGCCACATGAGTCATTCAATGTTCATGGAGTTTCTAACCAGCCACCTATTAGTGATGCCCATCGTCATTCACGTGTCCTCTAACATATAATACCCGTAACTGTTTATCTGTACAATTGGTAAGGCTCAGCTACAGGCATGCACCTTCCTGAGTGTCTTGAAAAGAACGAGAGTGTTATGGTTACAGGCATCTCTATCTGCTGGCTTCCTTTTCTTATACCTTAACTCTGGTTCTTGTATCCCTGTCATCAGTAGGAAAAACTGATGAAGCAGAAATAAATAGGATACATGTACATTGCATAAAACAAGGCTCTGGTAGCTTGGTCATTCTACTCTGCTTGCATGCTCTCCTAAGTGTATAACCCTACCTTCTTCTCTTTCCCCTTGATTCTTATGGTGTGTTTGAAATAAATTCAACAAACCATGAGATTCATTTACTTCAATTTTCTTAGTTAGTCTGTTCTGTGACTTTAGTAATAATACACTTGTATCAATTTTTCACACTTCCACAAGGACAGAATGCAATTATATAGGCATTCCAATTAAATTAGTAAGAGGATGAATTTGTGCTCTAAAAAATATTCTCTAAAATGAAAGCAATATCCAAGATGAAGAAATCTAATTTAGAAGGACTATCAAACAAGGCACTCACATTTTATATTAAGAAGTTAAACTTTGAGACCTGAACTCAATTTAGATTTAGTAAGCCTCCCAAAAAAGGTCTTGAAATCTAAAAGAAAAAGCCCAAGCCTGAAGAAGATAACTTTGATATTGTTGGAAACTTTAACAAATGACAAATGACAGAATATAACAGAAAGAAAGATAAAATATCAAATGCCTAACTGTGAGGAAATGACTGCAGAAATTGTTTTCAATAAAAATAAACTCAAAGCCAAAACAGATAGTTTAGATATTATATAATGATGTCTTATGAAAGAATAGGGCAAAAAATTAAGATACAATAGCCCAGCTCTGGAAAACAGGATAAATAAATTTGTATTTGCTTCTCCCATCTCAGTCTCTACCCAGAGGATAACAAAGTGAACATTATGATCTGCTGATGTTTATTTACAAATTCTAAGAAATTGATGGTGAACATTGCTCTTTAAATTCAGGAACTAGGAACTACACCATGTCAAAACTTCTATAAATGAATTAGTGTGTAACTACAACTTAGGAAAAAGTAATGAATGAATAGAGCAAATTAGAAAACACTCTATTCAAAGCCACTCTTCTACAGGCTGCAGGCAGTAAACAACTAGTGCCATCTCCACTAGTGCACAGAGTGCACAGCTGTGAGTGCATGGCTGCCTCCATTTAGATTTCAAAAAATGTCCCAGACAGCCTCAGGACCCAGGCAGAGAGCTGCCACAGGGGCAGGGCCACTTTAGAGAACTCCCACTAGGAAAATGTCTAGTGGAGGTTTGGGAACAGGTCTACCCTCAAGACCCCCACCTATGTTAAACTCCAGCAAAGGAGAACCATAGACTTTGTGTCACCACTGTGCCTGGGACCACTGGAACCACACCTGGGACAGTTGAATATTGCTGTGCCAGAAAGCAAGGAGCAGAGATCTGTGGTGTTACAGGAAAGGGAGGAGAGTGTGGAGGCCAGTAGCGGCCTCAGGTCTCTCTTGATATTTTTCTGTCCCCCAGGCGTTGGTACTCTAGACCTATGATAGAAGTGACAGACCTGATGATCTCCAAAATGAGTTTGAGGTCGTTCCTCCATTGTCTTGATCAATAGCACCTAGCTCTCCCCATCCATAGGAAGGACTGCTTGTCCATGCCCTTGGTCTAACCTTGCAAACAGAGTTTTTCATTCTTTGCAACATGGGGAGACTGTGGTTTATCCAAATCTTTCAGTTCTGCTTCCTTTTTATCAATTTCATATTTACATTTTTTCTCTCTTCTGGTATTTTATTATAAGTAGTCAAGTGAAGCCAAGCTGCTCCTTCAGCATTTTGCTTAGAAATTCTTTTGTCAAATATCCCATTTCATCTCTCACAAGCTTCACCTTCCACAAAACACTAGGATGTGAACACAATTCAGCCTAGTTCTTTGCCACTTTATAACAAGGATTACCTTTTCTCCAGTTTTCAATAACTTGCCCCTTATTTTTTATCTGAACTTCATCAGAATGGAAACACTGTCCATATTTCTACCAACATTCGCTTCACAATATCTTAGGAAACATCTAAGAAGACTGAGGCTATCTCTCTAGTTTTTCTCTTCTTCTGAGCCCTCACCAGAATTACTCTTAATGCTCCCCCATTTATGGCAATGTGGGCTTTTTCCTAGGATGTACTTCCAAAGTCTATCCATTACACAGTTTCAAAGTCCCTTCCATATTTTTCGGTATTTGTTCCAGCATCAGCCTCACTTCTGGTAGCGATTTCTTTCTTAGATTATTCAGGCTGCTTTAACAAAATACCTTGGATTGGATAATTTATAAACTACAGAGATTAATTGTTCATAGTTCTGGAGGCTGGAAAGGCAAAGAACAGGGTGCCAACAGATTCAATGCCTGGTGAAGGCTCACTCTCTTCCTCACAAATGGTACCTTCTTGCTGTATCTTCACATGGCAGAAGGGTCAAACAAGTTCCCTTGGGTGGGCCTCTTTTACAAGGCACTTATCCAATCTGCCTCATGACTTGATCACCTCCCAAATACCTCACCTCTTAAAACTATTCCACTGAGGATTAGATATCAACTACGAATTTTTGGAGAACCAAAACATTCAGAGCACAACAAATAGTGTATCAAATTAGTATTCCCAAAAACTGAATCAAATATTACATAAAAGAGGTAGCAGTGAAATAGGTACTTTAATAAAATGTGGCTAAACATTTAAAATATATAACCCTAATATCCTTTCCATAATATACAAATAATTTTAATCACTCTAATTTCTAATTTCACAATGCATATAATCTTAAGAGCTAATTCCTTTAAAAACCAAGTGAATTATTTTAGATTAATGCATAAATAAAGCTTAGATCCACATAATCATTGGCAAATAATAAAACATCTTAAGACATTTTAATAGGCCAATTACCAGACTTTACAATACTGCATATTTACTCTCAAGTAGCATTTAAGCTATAATTTTTTTTTCTGGTTTTGGTTAATATTTTTCATTTATATTGTTCTAACTTTACAATACGTATTTTAAAATGTTAAGTAGAGTGAAAAATAATGTCAATGATAATTATAGTGTCTAGTACTTTTCATAACTTGGCTATAAAAGCATTTTCATATGTATCATCTCATTGGATTATCACCAAAAATGAATATTATTATAAATATACAAAGAAATGAGGCAAATATAATTTTATGATTACATGAAAGTAATAAAGCCATCAAATTGCAGAGCTGGAATTTTCTTCAAGATATTTTAACTTCAATTGAAAAGCTATTTTCCACAGTTCACCTACTTCATTGGGAAAAATGAGAAGAATCCCGCTCATAGTAATATTTGTCACTGTAGTGATATAAAATTTATTATATAATTAAAAGTTGTTAGAACTTTTATATTATTTCTTTCTGAAATATTTTCATTCATATGCCATGTTTACTTATTCCTTCTAAAAGTTATAATAGTTTATAATCCTTTTCAAAATTACTTTCTATTTATAGAATTCCCTGTTTCTTCAAGTACATTATCTTTTCAAAACTAAATCATGTAACTAATATTATAATAACTAATCCATACAATAAATTATTAATGTTATTATTTTTGTTAATTTACTTTTATACTTATGCTTCATTCCTTGTAGGCTTTCTTCCTTCATTTTTTGATTATATGTAGTGAAAAATTTCTGCTTATTGTCCCAATAATTTAATTCTTCCTTCCTTCCTTCCCTCCCTCCCTCCCTCCCTCCCTCCCTCCCTCCCTTCCTTCCTTCCTTCCTTCCTTCCTTCCTTCCTTCCTTCCTTCCTTCCTTCCTTCCTTCCTTCCTTCCTTCCTTCTTTCCTTCCTTCCTTTTCTTTTCTTTTATAACTTATTTCCCTAACAGATGCATACCTGGCTGGTATTTTTTTCATTCTCTTTTCCTTATAAATCATTCTCCAGTTTCTTACTTACTAAAATTCTAAAGCCCTCACTTCATCTTAGAACTTGTGTAACTACTTGTAAAAACTTTCCCTAGACTGACATTCAGAATCTGCAAAACTCTGAAAGAGCCTTTACTATTTAATCTTACCTGCACACCATCATACTTCTGTTTAAATCTTAAGGCACCATATGCTCACTTAACCCTGCATGTGTTATGCTTAAGCTCCACAGCAGGTGTTTATACATTACTGTCCTCTTAACTAAGCACATCACATCCATATTTCGGATAAAGTTGGTGAAACTTTCAATAATGGTCCCAGCCATCTTTTATTTTGCCTACTCTCAACCCCTGAAACAATTATTTTGAAACATAAATCGCCTGATCCCTTCATGGTTACCTAGATCTGTGTGTGCATTTTATATAATTCAAAATTGCATTAGGACAACAGTAATATGTCTTATGAGTCTTGTTTACATGAGATGTGTTGTTTAATTTAAAAAGAGATCATCTGCATCAGTCAACTAGGATTTATTTTAAAAATAAATATGCCTAGCTTTTTCCTGCCTTCAATCTACTGATTTAGAGTTTTTGGATTATCTTGACGAGAAATGTACATTTTTAACATGTATTCTCAGGTGATTTTTACACACATTAAATTGTGAGGACTACTGGTATTATGGAGAATGATGTTGGAATTAATGGCTGTGAAGACTTTACTTCTCTGTAAGCTTGAGTTTTTTCTGCTGTGTAAAACATAAATAATAGCTTTTACACTGGGTGCGTGTGGTAAGTGTGTGTAGTACTAACATAAAGTTCCTGCACATAACAAGTTCTCAAAAAGTATTTAGTCTTTTTTTTTTTTTTTTTTTTTTTTTTTGAGACGGAGTCTCGCTCTGTCGCCAGGCTGGAGTGCAGTGGTGGGATCTCGCTCCGTGCAACCTCCGCCTGCTGGGTTCAAGCAATTCTCATGCCTTAGCCTCCCGAGTAGCTGGTATTACAGGCATGCGCCACCACACCCAGCTAATTTTTGTATTTTTAGTAGAGGCAGGGTTTCACCATATTGGGCAGAATGGGCTTGATCTCCTGACCTTGATCTCCTCGATCCGCCCATCTCAGCCTCACAAAGTGCTGGGATTACAGGCGTGAGTCACCGTGCCCAGCCGGCATTTGATCTTTTGTATATTTATTTTAATTAGGAAAATACTGCCAAAATTCATCTCTACTTATATAAACTTTTCATACAAAAAGACCAAAAATTTTATTTGAAAAGTCTTGATAGAAATACATCATTTTTATTACATTTATATCCAAGTGCTATAGATTGATCTATGCCCTGCAAAATGATACATTGAAGTCAGGACTCACTGTAACCGAGAACATGACCTTGATTAAAAATTTTGTAATTATAGGTATAGCTAGTTAAGATGAAGTCATTTTGAACTAGGTTGGACCTTTAAATTAGTATATCTGATGTCTCTATAAGAGAGGAGAAAGTCCAGGGAAAAGCCAGATACAAGAGAGAGATGAGGGCACACAGTGAGAAAATAGTTATATAACAATTGTGGCAGAGGTTGGAACATTGCTGCCATAGCCAAGGAATGCTTGAGGATCGCAGAAGCTGGATAAGATAAAAAAGAATCTTCCTTTACAGGTTTTTGAGGGAAAAAAACTTGGTTCTTCTAGAATCAAGACTTCTAACATCTAGAACTGTAGAGAACTAATCTCGGTAGTTTTAGTCCACCCAGTTTATAGTAATTTGTTCTGGAAGCCCAAGGAAAATAATACACTAGAAATAGGGAGATAGCTTTTATTCAAGTGATTTTTTTCATTCTTTCTTATTTTTTGTAGTTAATTTTTTAAAATTTATGTCAACATATTAAATACTTAACATTTTAAATTTTAATTTTTATTACTGTACATTGTTTTCATAATAATCATTCTAATTTTATGCTTCAAAATTTTATCAATGAGATATATTTGGATCATATGTTAGAACATATTATCATTCATCTATGACACAACAGAATGTGAAGTCAAGAGAAAATTTGGTGTTACAATTGAAAAAAAAAATCGTCATTTTCCAGTTCTAAATTCAATAGAAAAAATCATGTTTCTGTTATAAAAGATTCTCCAATTTACTCTCTTAGAAACTTTATTTTCGCCTTTTAAGCTATGTCCTGCGATTTTCCTTTGAATTATCATGAAGCACATAATGTAATATTGATTTGTTCTTTGTCACTTTAAAAGAATATGTTTGTGTTAAATGAGTTTTATTGGCAGTGATAGATGGGAGGGTTTTGATCAGTAAAATATCATTGAGAAAGCAACATTTTCTGAACCATTTTTTATTTTTTGTAGAAAACATTACTCTTTAACACTGGCTTAATTCAATATATGTTGAATGAAAGCATGCAACAATTAATTAACAGATTAATTAACTGATTGGTTAACGTGTGAAAGGGAATAGGAAGGGAAATGAATCAAGGACAAGGTTGGTTTAGGGGTTTAGAATGATAGGAAAGAGGATGCATATTTTGAAAGCCATGAGGATACCATTTTAATTATAGACACTATATTGAGGGTAAGAATGATTACACAAATTCAAGTATTAAGAGAAAGTTGTCATCATCTGGACATGAATAAAAAATGATTTAAAACTATAAGCAGCATGTTTAATTTATTAAGCCTTACTGGGTGCTAATGTTATATTGCATTTCCATTGGCCTTACAAAAACAATTGTAAGATAATGCCTCCAAATCAGTTATGATTTCAAGAATAACGTGGCCAACTGAAAAAATAAGCAAATGAAGGAAGTAATATAATCCCTGCAATACTGCACAGTAAAATAGAAAAGGTGAACTGTCTGCCAGAGTCAAATTGGGGAGCTAAAATAACAGAGGAATGTTCTACAGAAAAGGCACAGGATTTGGTAAAAGATTGTTTAAGGACTGTTTTAAGCCATGAGCTATCTATCTCCAGAATCCTGGTAACAGCAGATACTTGACTGTAGAATGTAAACAGTTTACTGTTTGGAGAGTGAGAAGAGCAAATGACTGTAGCTCTTTGGGAAGAAGGAGACGGGGGAAGCAAGCAATCATATCTATTTATATTCCTAGGCAGTCTTGCTGTTTCTGAAATACTGAAAAAAATGTAGAAGGGGTACAATATGTTCATAAAATATATCTTTATTAATTATATCATCACAAAAGAGAAAGTAGTGGTGCCTCTTTTACCCCAATCATGAAAAAACAAAACAAAAAACAAGAATATCTGTTGCAAGGGCACCATCTGCTGGAAGATCAGTAAACAAATATAAACCAGCTCAGAGGACAGTGATCTGTTCACAAAATTATAATGTCAATGTCCTCTATCTAATCGAAACTGCAGCCTATTAAAATATGTATGTAAATGTTTAATGATCCTCTGAGGAGGAAATAATAACAAGACAGTTAGTTGCATGATGAAAAAGTATAATAAAATCTACGAAGTAATTAAATTGAGTCTCTTGTTAGATACTTAAGTTGCACTTTGCTTTCTGAATAATATTTTTACACAAAAATAAACATACTAATACTGCCGATTATAATATCGTATCTAATTGTATCTCAACAAATATGTTTGACAGTCTATACAAACTTTGGTAATTAAACTTCTATTTTGTGGTACAAAATGGGATGTATATTCTTTTATAACAGGTTTTACACATATTTTCTTTGATTATATATATACACATATATAGAGATAGAAGAGCAATTTTTATAAAACAAATGTAATCAGACGCCGGATTATATTTCTAGATTTTCATAATTTTATCTCATAAGGTTTTGCAAACTCTCATTTTTTATTTCTTTCACAGCCTTGCTGACACCCATACATCTACATTTTGTTTCCTCCTTATATCAAGAATTGAACTATTCAAGGATAATTTTCCCCATAATATTGGGTTTTTAGCGTTTAGTTATGCTTCTCCCACCTGTATTTAAAATAATGGTGGCCGGGCGCGGTGGCTCAAGCCTGTAATCCCAGCACTTTGGGAGGCCGAGACGGGCGGATCACGAGGTCAGGAGATCGAGACCATCCTGGCTAACACGGTGAAACCCCGTCTCTACTAAAAATACAAAAAAAAAAAAAAAAAAAAAAAAAAAACTAGCCGGGCGAGGTGGCGGGCGCCTGTAGTCCCAGCTACTCGTGAGGCTGAGGCAGGAGAATGGCGTGAACCCGGGAGGCGGAGCTTGCAGTGAGCTGAGATCCGGCCACTGCACTCCAGCCTGGGCGACAGAGTGAGACTCCGTCTCAAAAAAAAAAATAAATAAATAAATAAAAATAAAAAAAATAAAATAAAATAATGGTTCCACTTCCTGTTTTCAACCCTCTGAAATCTTCACTTTTTATTTCCAGATCTGGGTAGTCTTTCCTCCCATTCAAGCCCCTATGTGTTCCTCGTATCACACTGTCTTTCATCTACCACACACTTTACATTCTGACCTACAAAAAAGGAAATAAATATTTCATCAGAATTTTCCTTGAGTATAAGAAATATTGTATTCATTTATTTGTTTAATTTATTTGTTTTTGAGACAGGATTTTGCTCTCTTATCCAGGCTGTGCAATCCGGGTTGTGCAGTGGCATAATCACAGTTCACTGCAGCCTCAGCACAGCTCATTGCAGCCTCGGCCTCATGGGATCAAACGATCCTCCACCTCAGCCTCCCAAGTGGCTGGGACCAAATGCATGTGCCACATACTCAGATGATTATTTATTTATTTATTTATTTTAGAGACAAAAATCTCCCTGTGTTGCCCAGGTTGCTTTTGAATTGCTGAGCTCAAAGAATCCTCCTGCCTCAGCCTCCTAAATTGCTGGGATTACAGGTGTGAGCCACCACAACCAGCCATTTTGTATTTAGAACAAATATTCAATAAGTTCAGTATTCTGGACGTGAAGACACAGAGAATACGCACCACTAAACATTATTAAAAATGTGCTTTCTAAAATAAGTGGACACCGTTGTTTATATGATTATTTGCTTTTGCTGACCAACGATATGAGCCTTTGCATATACATTATAAGAAACAAGAACAGAGTTAAACTTATTTTAAAAAATTATTTATTTTTAGAGCTAGGATCTCACTCTGTTGCCCAGGTTGGAGTGCAGTGGCATAATCACAGCTCACTGCAGCTTCAAATGCCTGGGCTCAAGCAGTCCTCCCACTTCAGCCTCCCAAGTGGCTGTGGCTGTGACTACAGGCGTGTGCCACAATGCCCAGCTGAGTTCAACTTATTTTTAAGGTACAGCTGAGCAAAGCCTGTGCCAGACACTATATGACCATGAAGGAATTTTGGAAAAGATAAATACCTACTACTCATTTTGGAATTTATCTGCTGTAGAGAGGACTATATTAAAAAAAAAAAAAAAAAAAAAAAAAAAAAAAAAAAAAAAAAACCCTCCTTTGTCTTTGCTATGATGAAAAGTCTAAATTGCTCAGTAAACATTTTATATGATGATAGTATATGGAAGACTCAAAAAAGTGCTATTTCTGCACCAAGGTTATTATAGGTCATAAAGATAGAAAATAATATGCCCTAACAGGCCTTGTTCTGTTTGCTTAAGAGCAAACACTTGGCAAGTTCACAATATAAAGTGAGAGTCTCAAAGACCACATTCCTTAACCTACATCAAAGGGTTTAATTTTATTTAATCCTCTTATCTGAATACAGCCTTTTCTGAAGTCGATGAATTAATTGGTTTTACTTCACGAAAATAGAATTGTGTAACCAAGCCCTTGTTGGAAATGTAAAAATTTGCTTATCATCCACACACACATACAAAAGCACACATTTTATGCTTAATTATTAATTTTCATTATTTTCAAAAATGTTCAGTTTTTGTTCCACTAAAGATTGACATGCCTCACCCATTGGTACAATTCAATCATTCATTCATTTAAAAAAATATTGAGCATTGCCAGCTCAGTAAACACTGAGTTGACTTGATTATACCAGATGAGCATTAATACAAACACAAATTCTAAAAAAATTTGCTGATAAATATAATTAATTCCAGAAAAGAAAATAATAAAAGGTTCTCTGAGAGTAGAAAGTCACACAAAACTTATGGATGGGATGAGTAGGTTCTTCCTAAACTTCATTTTAAAGAAGAGAAACTTGAAGGGAGGCTAAAAGATTGATGTGGAAGATCATTTGCAAAAAAGGCTGCAATGACTCCTTTAATCCCTTGGTATATATCTTTTTTGTGCTATGACATTGCCACTACTTCTATTGATGAGTGGGGTTGATTTTCAAATTTTCCAAGTCTGGATTGGCGTATGACTTGCTTTTGCCAATGGGGCAATAACAAACATGGCCACAAGCAGAGATTTGAAAAGTGCTTGCAGGATAAATGCCAGATGCTTATAAAACCATCTCATGAAAACTCACTCACTATCATGAGAACAACGTGTGGAAAAAAGCTCCCAGGCTGCAGGCACCTCCCTCCCTTGACACATGGGGATTACAATTCGAAATGAGATTTGGGTGGGGTCACAGAGCCAAACCATACCACCCAGATATGTAAGTGAGTTCGTGGGAGATCATTCAGGCCCAGCCAAGACAATGCAAAACAAAACAACCTCTTAGCCCCTCCACAGAATCACAGAAACATGAGAAATAATAGTTTGTAGTTTTGTATTACTATGTTTGGGGCCATTTATTTAATAGTAACAGCTAAGTGAAAAAAAATGTGCAGAAGCAAGAAAAACAACACTAAATATTCTGAGCTGAAGGACTAGAATGCAGCAACTCTGAAGTCTAACTGGGGGTTTTCAATAACATAAAAGGTGCTGCATATAGCAATGGGGAGAGGATTCCCTATTTGATAAATGGTGCTGAGAGACCTGGCTAGCCATATGCAGAAAATTGAAATTGGACCCCTTCCTTACACTTTATATAAAAATTAACTCAAGATCAATTAAAGACTTAAATGTAAAACCCAAAACTATAAAAACCCTAGAAGAAAATCTAGGCCGGACCAATAAGGTTTGAGAGTTAAACAGAATTCTAGGTAATATTACTCCCAACTAGCCATTTATATATATAAAAAAATAAGCTTATAGAAACTGGAATGAGAAATTTTTGCAGTCTTAAATTGGGATGTGATAAGATTTGTTAGCTTTGCAGAGTCAATTGACATGGAGAGGTCAAGATTAAAATGAAGGACAAAGGATGCTCTTGTTTCCGTACAGGTGAAGCATAATTGCAGTTTGAAGGATGATAGCAGTGGCGTGAGTATATATACACTTTAAATCTCTTTCTTCCTTTCCCTTTGCTGAAAATATGAATATTTTTAAATTATCTTCAGGGTTGAAGAACATAACTAATCTGTTGTCACTGAAATCCTATGGTATTTTCTATTGAACTAATGGTGTTAAATTTTAGAATGATAACATTCTGCCTTATTCCAGAAGTTATAGAGTTGTTTGCAAGTAACCTGACAGTTTTGAATTATTTTACTTTAATGTACCTATTTGTCAAAACTCTCCTCTGTAATCGATCTACTTCCCTCTGCACAAGGTGTGAAATTGATCAGTATCTACAGAAAAATAACAAATGTAGGAAGCTAGATATGAAAGCAATATCTCCTTAAGCATAACGTATTAAGTGCTTTTATTAGCATGCATGAGGTTAGGTAATATAAAAATACAGCCTTACCTTGACTTGGAATATAATTAAAATGATGAGTATTTGATTCTTCTTTATGAGACATAGTACTTAAAGAAAACAAATTAAAGCTAATTTCATCAAAAATATTATTTTTAAAATAAATTCATATTTATATTTTTGAGGTGCATAAAATTATTTAATTGATTCACTAAAGAAATAATATAAATTGAGCATATATTAAAGTCTTCTTAAAATACATTTTCCAAGAAAACTAAAAAAAAAATCCTCTCAAAATAGTTTGACATATCAGTTCTCTCTATATATATCTATGGATATAACTTGAATTGAATTGAATTGAAATTGGACCCCTTCATTACATTTTACATAAAAATTAACTCAAGATCAATTAAAGACTTAAATGTAAAACCCAAAACTATAAAAACCCTGGAAGAAAATCTAGGCAATACCATTCAGGACATAGGCCTGATATATCTACATATATATAGATAGAAATATATATACATATATAGATATAGATATATAGATATACAGATAAAAATAGACATATCTATATATAGAGAGATATATCAGTTCTCTCTATATACAGATATCTCTATATATATTTTTATAAATTTATATATAAATAGATATCTATTATATGTGCATATAAAATTATTTTCTGAACTCTATATATAAATTTTCTGAATTTCCATTTGCTGACAACACATTTAAAATAAAATCAACTTTGAGAAACTTCATGTTGTAATCAATAATAATAAAGAGAGTATTATAAAAACAATAGCATAATGAATTTAAAATAAATCAGAAAATATTACAAATATATGTAAATGTAATTTCATACCAAATGCATAAGTATAATATGTCATATAAATAAATGAGCAAGGGGCTTTTCAGATAAATATTAGAATAAAGAAAGTGAAACTTGGAAAGTTAAGTGAGAAGCTGAAAGAAGAGTCATAAAGCAAGACAGAACAAATCCTCACAGGAAAGTAGAAGACAAGTAAAGAACTGAGTCAACCTCAGAGCCTATTATGAACTAATAGAACCTTTTGGCAGAAGGCCAGACTCACAGGCCAGATGGCAGGCAATGCTGGCACTGATGGAGAGAGCTGGAGAGCAAAGGTGCCATCAGAAAATGGCTGACTCAAGGTGTTAGATGACTTTTCTCAGAAAGGAAAACAAAGTTACAGGTGAATGATCATGGCGTAAGTGAAATACTAAGGAAACTGACCGAACCAATTGAGGAACTTACAGGAAGAAGCTGGAACATAGAGCAAGAATGCAGCAAGAGTTTGGCAGAGATTGACTCCGGAGGAAGCTGGAGTCCCATGGAAAAGATAGGTGGAGGTATTTCTTTGCTCCCCTCACCCCAGAGCAGACTGCTGATCGCCAAACTGTCGAGAGCCCCTCTGCCCTTGTGAGTCCAGGCACCACTGTTGGCAGCTATTTGGGAACTTGAAGGCAAAGCATTGAATAGCCAGCTCCCACAAGTTCTCTCGATCTCACCTCCAAACCAAACTGAGGCAGTGGGAGCCATGCTGGTTGTGCATCCATTGTGGGCCACTATCTTGCTCAGGGAATCTCAGCCCTTGTATCTGTGTATCACTAGACCTCCTTCAAACATTCCCCAGAACCCACTCATACCATGGCAGCCATGGGAGAGCACTGGCACCCCAGGGAGTGCAGGATTACCAGAGGTCTAGCCCTCAGCATGGGCTGTCCCTAGGGGAAAAAGCCATGCAGCACCCCATAGCACCCCTTGGTCTCGTCTCTGCCCGAGAGCCCTCTGTTTATGAGCAGGTGACTGTGGTGGCTCCAGTGAAGATGCAGGCACAATGCTGGGCTCTGAAGGGGATGAGTGGGGTTCTTCCCAAGCAGACAGGCAGCGCCAGTGGCAGGAAACAAATGTAGAGAGAGAGTCTTCTCCTGCCCCTGTGTCCACTGCTACAAATGCAGCCATGGCAGTTTTCGCAAGGGGGTTTTTCATGGGTGCACTTAGAAGCAGCGTTTACAGATCTGTTGGGGTCAGCTGTACCCCCACTGAAGGTGTGCTGGCCTAAGCTTCCATGAGGGGGCAGGGCCCATGCCCCCCTCCCTATGTGGAGTAGTAGTAGTCCTAGAGCAGAGCCTGCTGTCTGCTCTGGCCTGAGGGAACAGGTTTCTACCCTGAGGCCGTTTCATCAATAGCCACAGGACAGATGTTTTCTGTGGATAGACTGTTTCTATCTTAACTGAAAGTCACAAGTTCTGGAACAGGGGTGTGATAGGGAAGCTAATAGCCTTCCTGGCTGCCCAGGACATGCAGTTGATGCAGCCTCCTCCCACCACCATGGAGAACTTGATACATCTTTCTGTGAGCTCCCACCACCACCCCTGTCAGGGTGGGTGCCACCTACTGGTCTGGAGATCAGAATGTACAACCAAGTAAAAAGCTTGCTGACAGAACAATATAGTGCTAGGGAATGAGATAAATGTTTTGAGATCTCTGAATCTTAGGCTAACAGAAAAAGAGTGAACCTACTCCACCCAATACATTGCTGCTACAATCAGCATTTGAGAAAGCTATTGCACAAAAGCCATCTATAATCAAGGAACTCATACAGACTCACAGCCCCCTGAAAGGATCTAGAATCAAAGCCAAGCAATAATACACAACGTACATTACAGTCACGCCCTGAAAAGGAAAAAAAATATATATAGTCCTATTGAAATGAGAGTAAAATCAAAAATAAGAAGTGACAGCTACTCCAGATGAGAAGGAATCCACACAAGAACTATATCAGCACTCACATACACACACACAAAAAAGTGTTTTGACATCCTACAGGATCATACTAGCTCCTTAGCAATGGATCCTAACCAAAGTGAAAATTCAGAAATGACAGGTAAAGAATTCAAAATACAGATTGTAAGTAAATTCGAGATCCAAGAGAAAGTTGAAAACAAACAAACAAAACAAAACAAAAAAACTCATAATATGAACACAGTATTTACTAAATAAATAGATATTTTTTAAAGAAACACAACTTCTGGGAATGAAAAATTCATTGAGTAAATTAATAAAAAATAGTTGCAAACTTTAACAATACACTAGACCAAAAGAAGAAAGAATACCAGAGCTTGAAGACTGATCCTTTTCTATATATATATATGTTTATATTCATATTTCTATTTATATAAAGAATAATTAAGAGATGAACACAAACTTAAAGAGGTATAGAATTGTGTAAAGTGACCAAACCTGAAAGTTATAATCACTTCTAAGAGGGAACAAGAAAAATTAAAAAGCTTTGAAAATGTATTCGATGGAACAATTCAGGAAAATATTCCAGGTCTAGATAGAGAATTAGACAGAGAGAGAAAAGCAGCACAGAGAATGCCTGACAGATACTCTGCAAGAGAAAACTCAGCAAGGCGTATAGTTAGACTATCCAAAGTAAACATAAAGTAAAAAAAAAAAAAAAAAAAAAAAAAAAAAAAAAATCTTTAAGCAGCAAAAGGGAACCATCTAATTACTTCTAAAGGAAATCTCCTCAGACTAAAAGTGGACTTCTCAGCAGAAACCTTACAAGCCGTTAGAAAATGAGGGCCTATTTTCAGCCTACTTAAAGAAAAAATAAATTCCAACTAAGAATTTTATGTCTTGCCAAACTAAGCCTAATAAATAAAGGAGAAATAAAGTATCTCCCAGACAAGCAAAAATTAAGGGAATTCACCACCAAGAAATGATCAAAGGAGTTCTAAACATGAAAATGAAAGGAAGATACTTGCCATCATAAAAGCGCATGAAAACACAAAACTCCTATAAATTAATTACACAATTAAGACTGCAAAGCAACAGGTAACAATTGACATTATGACAGAAACAAAACTTCACATATCAATATTAACCTTGAACACAAATAGCCTAAGTAGTCCACTTAAATGATATAAATTGCCAAATTGGATTTAAAAAACAAGATCCAACAATTTGTGGCCTACAAGAAACTTTACTAATCAGTAAAGATTTTCAAAGACTTAAAGTGGTAGAAAAAGGTATACCACACAATTTTTTACAAAAGCAGGATTAGCTATACATATATTAGATAAAACATACTTTAAATCACCAGTGAAAAAAGACAAAGAAGGTCGCTATAAAATGATAAAGGGTTCAATTCAAGAAGATATAATAACCATAAGTATATATGTAACCAAGACTAGCACACAAAGATTCATAAAATAATACTACTACATCTAAGAAAAGAAACAGACAACAGTAAAATAATATTGGGGAACTTCAACACCCCACTGACAGTACTAGAAAGATCATCAACACTGAAAATCAACAAAGAAACCCTGGACTTAAATTAGACTCTAAAACAAATGGACCTAAGAGGCATTTACATCATAGAATGTATGTTCTGTGATTGTTTTTCTACCCAGCAACCACAGAATATACATTTTTCTCATCTATGCATGGAGCATTTTTTGAAATGGACCATATTCTTGGTGATAAAGCATGCCTCTTTATATTTAAAACAATTGAAATCATATCAAGTATCTTCTCTAACCACAGTGGTATAAAATTAGAAATTAATACCCCAAGGAACTCTCAAACAAATATATGGAAATCAAAAAACTTACTCTTGAATGATCTCTGGGTAAATAACAAAATTAAGGCAGAAATAATTTTTTTAAAAAAAGGCAAATGAGAATAGAGCACAACATAAAAAGAAACCTCTGGCATACAGCAAAAGTAATGTTAATAGAAAAGTTTGTAATATTAAATGCCTATATCAGAGAGCTAGAAAAAGCTATAATTAACAACCTAATGTTGCACCACAAGGAACTGGAAAAACAAGAATAAACCAAACCATTAAAAACTAAAAACTTAAGACCAAGTCAATAAATGCAGAAAAAGCATTTTAAAAATCTATCATGCTTTCATTACCAAAACCGTCAACAAATTAAGCATCAAGGAACATCCCTCAAAATAATAAGAGCCATATAAAACATACCCACAGCCAACATTATCCTGAATGGGGAAAAGTTGAAAGCATTTCTCCTAAGAACTTGAACAAGACAAGAATGCCCACTCTTACCCCTCCTATGCAACACAGTACTGGAAGTCCTAGCCAGAGTAATCAAGCAGGAAAAAGAAATAAAAGGCATCCAAATTGGAAAAGAGGAAGTCAAATTAAATCTGCTCATTGATGATACGATTTTGTACCTAGAAAACCCTAAAGACTCTTCCAAAAGACCCTTAGACTTGATAACTTACTTAAGTAAAGTTTCAGATTATAAAATCAATGTAAAAGATTAATAGCATTTCTATATACCAATAATGTTCAAGCTGAAAACCAAATCAAGAACTCAATCCTATTTACAAGAGCCACAGAAAATAAAATACTTATGAATACATGTAACCAAGAACATGAAAAATCTCTACAAGGATAACTACAAAACATGATTAAGAAATCATAGATGACACAAACAGATCATAGATGGATACACTAGAAAACCATTCCATGCTCTTAAATTGGAAAAATCAAGAACAATGACAATATTACCCAAAGCAATATAGAAATTTAACACAATTTCTTTAAAATTATTGTCATTTTTCATAGAATTAGAAATAAGAAATCTAAAATTTACATTATTTTTTTTTAGAAAGCCCCTATAGCCAAAGCAATCTTAAGCAAAAAGAACAAAGTTAGAGGCATTCCATTACCTGACTTCAAATTATACTACAAGGCAATGGTAACCAAAGCAGGCTGTTACTGTTACCAAAATAGACAGATTAATCAAAGGAAACAAATACAAAACCCAGGTATAAAGCCATATTCTTATAAGCAATTGACCTTTGACAAAGTCAACAAAAATATACAATGGAGAAATGTTATTTTATTCAGTAAAGGTGTTGAGAAAACTGGACAGCTACACACGAAAAAATGAGTCTGGATCCGTATCTTCCACCATATACAAAAATTAACCGAAGGTACATTGGAGACTTAAATGTAAGACCTGAAACTACAAAAATACTAGAAGCAAGTCTAGGAAAAACTTATCTGGATATTGGCCTCAGAAAAGAATTTATGACTAAAATCTTGAAACCAAATGCAACAAAAGCTAAAATAGACAAATAGGACTTATTAAACTAAAAAGCTTTTGCACAACAAAAGAAATAATCAATAAACTGATAATTTACAGAATGAGAGAAAATACTTGCAATCTATTCATCTAATAAAGAACTAATATCTCAAATGTACAAGGAACTCAACTTAATGACAATGTAAGAAGCCAAAATAACCCTATTAAAAAGTGGGCAGCTGGGCGTGGTGGCTCATGCGTGTAAACCCAGAACTTTGGGAGGCTGAGGTGGGTGGATCACCTGAGGTCAGGAGTTCGAGACCAGCCTGGCCAACAGGGTGAAACCTCATCTCTACTGAAAATACAAAAATTAGCCTGGCATGGTGGTGGGCGCCTGTAATCCCAGCTACTCAGGAGGCAGAGGCAGGAGAATCTCTTGAACCTGGGAGGCAGAGGTTGTGGAGTGCCAAGATTGCACCGTGGCACTCCAGCCTGAGTGACAGAGTAAGACTCCATCAAAAAAAATAAAAAAGTGGGCCAAGGACATGAACAGATATTTCTCAAAGAAGACATACATATGGCCAATAATCATAAGAGAAAATGCTCAACATCACTAACAATTAGAGAAATACAAATTACAACCTAAAGTAGATAACATCTCATACCAGTCAGAATGGCTACTATTAAAAAGACAAAAAATAATAGATGTTGGGGGAGGATGTAGAGAAAAGAGAACACCTATACACTCTTAGTGGGAATGTAAATTAATACAACCTCTATGAAAAAATGTATGGAGATTTCTCAAAGAACTTAAAATAGAACTACTATTTGATCTGACAGCCTCACTACTGTGTATGTATCCAAAGGAAAATAAATCATCACATCAAAAAGACACCTGCACTGGTATGTTTATTGCAGCAGTATTCATAAGAGCAAAGTCATGCAATCAACCTAAGTGTTCACCAACAGATGATTTGATAAGGAAAATGTGGTATATATACACCACAGAATACTATGCAACCATAAAAAGTAATGAAATAGTCTTTTTTGCAGCAACATGGATGAGGCTGGAGGTCATTATCCTAAGTAAAATGACTCATAAAAAGGGGAAAATCAAATGCTTCATGTTCTCACTTATATGTGAGAGTTAAACAATGGGTAAATACCAATATATAGAGGGGAGTAATAGACACTGGGGACAATAAACTGTGTGAGGGTATAAGGATGATGAGGGTTGAAAAATTATCTATTGGGTACAATGTTTACTATTCAGAAAGTAGGTACACTAGAAGCCCAAATCTCACCACTACACAATATGTCCATTTAACAAACATGCACATGTATCCCCTGACTCTCTAAACATATTAATAAATAATAAAATGAATAAATAAGTTCATTGACTATCAAATATTTCACTCCATTTGTCAATCTCTAAAATAAGAAAAAAAGGTAGCTGTTAAAAACTTATCGGATACTTTTGTTTCTGTTCCAATGCATAAAAAGCTTGAAAGTTATCACTTTTGATCTCAAAACAAAACAGCAACAACTAAACCTAAATAAACTAAAAGTCATTGACTTTTCCTAGGTCCATCAGAAAGTTGAGGTCACAGAGGAAAGTCCACTCTGAAAAATGGATAGACAGGCAAATACATATAATCACAGCTGAGATCAGTTTATCTTGAGCAGAAGGCACTGGAGACAGTACCTGATAGAAACACTGAAATTTAAAATGTGCTAATGAATTGCTGGAGACTGTGGACTACTTTAGAGTTAAAAGCTTCTGGGGTCCCAGTCTTAAGGGAATCCCCACATTTTCATGAGTTTTACCTTCAGGAGCTTCACAAGATTCTTGTGGTTTGAAGCAGAAAAATTCCCTTGTGATTCAAGCAGGGGAAGCACGAAAGTAAGTTGTCATTTAAAAATATAACAAGATCTTTCTCCAACAAAATCCTGCCCCTAAGAGAAACTACCTTACCAGAGCCTTATTTGACCTGGAAAATGTGCAATTAGACAACTCTAGCCCCCTCCAGCCTTCCAGCCGTCCTTACAAAAATTAATAAGCTAAGAAATGCATCAGAATGCACAGGGACAACCCCACTAAGCAAAAATAAGAAGAAGATTTAATTACAAAATCACAAGTTTTAAAGTATTTCTCCTCTCTCTGAAAGGAAAATAAATCTCAGGACCACAGAATCACTAAGCCAAGGGGAAAAGTCAAACTGGGAACTGCATTAGGCAAACCTGCCTCTCCTTTTATTCCTAAATAAGATAGCTACAAAAATATAAATAAATAAATAAATAAATAAATAAATAAAAGCTACATACCTCCCTCAAAATTTGCCCACAAGGAAATTCTTTCTGGGCCTCAAGATCTTTACCATAAAAAAATTTTGTTGAATTTCACCCTGGTGATGTAAATTGATAGCTTATTGTCATAGGTGTGAAACAAAGGACAGAACTCAGTCACCCTTCTGCTTGCCTGAGACAAATACATATCTGATTGCTTCATCTGCCCTATTGTTTATGTAAAAATGCAGATTCACTGGCAGATTCACTGAGTCAGAGTAGGGCATAAGCGTCTATTCCTCCAGCCCCCACCCCAGACGTGTAAATTGTGCCTTCAGTGAAAGACTGATCAAAGATGCAAAAGAATGCCATCTTTTGTCACTTCTCTGTCTGTGACCCAGAGATTGACAAATGGAGTGAAATATTTGATAGTCAATGAAATTATTTATTAATTTATTATTTATTAATATATTTAGAGAGTCAGGGGATACATGTGCATGTTTGTTAAATGGACATATTGTGTAGTGGTGAGATTTGGGCTTCTAGTGTACCTATTTTCTGAATAGTAAACAATGTACCCAGAAGCTCCCTCTTTGAGTTGTCCTGCTTTTCTGGACCAAATTATTGTACATCTTATACATATTGATTGATATATAATGTCTCCCTAAAATGTATAAACCAAGCTGTACTCTGACCACCTTGGGCATATGTCATCAGGATCTCCTGAGGCTGTGTCATTGTCATGTCCTTAACCTTGGGCAAAATAAACTTTCTAAATTGATTGAGAACTGTCTCAGATAAGTTTGGGTTCACGCTTCTAACATTTGAACACTATCATAAGAGGGCTTCAAATAGTAGATTATAACAGAGGGTTTATAATGCAGAGACTGTATTTGAGAAGCAGTTCTTTGAGACATTAAAATAAAAAATAATGAAACAAGAAAAAACTTAATGCTTTGGCAGCTACCGCTGCAGCAAATATTAACTATAGTCCCATTCCTAGCCAGATCAGAATAAAACTTCAAATAAAACTATAGCCCTAATTACTTCAGTTTCTATTACCAGATAAATTAGTTTGTGTTTTTTTAAATAATTTCAACTTTTATTTTAGATTCAAGGAGAATATGTGCAGGTTTGTAATATGTGCAATGCTGAGATTTGTGATATCAATGATTCTGTCACCCATGTAGTGATCTAGGACCCAACAGTTTCTAGGTATGTTGAAAAACAAGAATAAAGTTTGGAGAAACAAAGCATACATCAGACCTGATTCAGATACAACAGTAATTTGAAATTACTCGATAAGGGCTTTCAAATGAAAATTATTATTATGCTAAGGTCTCTAATAGAAAAAGTAAATAACACGTAAGCATATTTGGGTAATGTGAGCAGATAGATGGAAAATCTAAGATAAATCAAAAGAAAACATTAGAGATAAAAAACACTGATAGAAATAAAGAACACCTTTGGTGGGATCTTCAGATGACCAGACATACTTCAAGAAGGAGTCAACGAGCCTGACAGTATAACGATTATCATTTTCAAAAAAAAAAAGAAGAAAAACGTAATAATTGGAAAAAATGAAAGAGAATGGTGAAAAACTACAGGACAATCACCAAAAGTGTGACATATGCATAATAGAAATAACCGTAGGAGAAGAAAGAGAAAGAAATGGAAGAAATACATGAAGTAATAATGCCAGAAGAGTTTCCAAAATTAAAATTGATGACAGACACCAAACCGCAGATCCAGGAAGCCCAGAAAACCCCAAGCAGGATAAATAACATCAAAAAAAGTAACAAAAATCTACATCTGTGAATGTCATACTCAAACTATAAAACACACTCAAACAGAAAACATTGGCAGAAGCTTAGGATGGGAAGACCTTACTTATGGAGGAGCAAGGATGAACTTACATTGCCTTTCTGTTCCAAAACCAGGAAAGCAAGAAGAGAGTCAGTGAAATATTTAAAGTGTTGACTGAAAACAAAACAAAACAAAAACCAAAAAAAAGTGACTAATCTAAAATTCCACTTCCAGTGAAATTCTCCTTAACTGTGAAAACTATTAAGGCTTACTTAGACAAATTAAAAAATAATATTTTTCCAAAATAGAATCTTTGTAAGAAATGTTAAATAACATAGGTCAGAAACTCTAGCATACATGCAGAAAAGGGCAGATGAGAAGGAAGAAATGAAGGTGATATGGTTTGGCTTTATATCCTCACCCCAATTTCATGTGGAATTTTAATTCCCCCATGTCAAGTGTAGGACCTGGTGGGAGGTGACTTTATTATAAGGGTAGATTTCTCCCATGCTGTTCTCATGACAGTGTGTGAGCTCTCACAATATCTGATGGTTTAAAAGTGTGGCACTTCCTCGTTCACTCACTCTCTCCTGCTGCTATGAGAAGAAATGCCTTGCCTCTCGTTTGCCTTCTGCCATAATTTTAAGTTTCCTTAGACCTGCAAGTCATGCTTTCTGTTAAGCCTGCAGAACTATGAGTCAGTTAAACCTCTTTTCTTTATAAATTACCCAGTCTCAGGTAGTTATTTTTAGCAGTGTGAGAATGGACTAACATACAAGGTAAAATAAAATCATGCATTATTTTTAATCTTCATTGAACTAGTAAGTGGCTCTGTGTTCAAAGAGATAACAGCAATAATATATTTGGTGATTCTAGCTTATAGATAAGTTAAGTGAGTGACAGCATTATTATGAAGGATAAGAGGGAAGAATTGGGACTATTCTATTTTAAAGTACCTGTGTTATCTATGAAGTGGTATAATGTTATTTGAAAGTTAAATTACAGAATTTTTAATTGTATGCTGCAAACTCTAGGGTAACTACTAATACATATTTTAAGATATGTATAATAAATCTTCACTTAATGCCATCAATAAGTTCTTAGAAATAGTGACTTTAAGTAAAATGGGATACAACAGTTTCTGGAATAATATCATCTTGTTCACTTTTTTTCTTATAACATTGATGAGAAAAAGAACTCCTTCAATTAAAGTCACTGTTTCCAATAGCATATCAGTGATATTAAGTGAGAACTTAATATGCTGAGAGGAAGAGACTATGAAATTGCATAAAATACTCAATTAAAAACAGAGAAGACAGAAAAAGAAGATATGTTTAAAAAAAGAAGAAAAGGAACAAGTATTATAACTAGAAAAGTTATGGACACTTAGATATTAATACAGCTATACCAGTAATCACTTTACATGTGAATGATCAAAATATGCTAATTAAAACAGATTTTCAGATAATTTTTTTTTAAATCCAACTGTTTATTGTTTTAGAAACCTATTGTAAATATCAAGATACAGGTTAAAAGTAAAGCAATGGTAAAGATTATATCATGCTAACACAAATCAACAGAAAGCTAGCACAGGTGTATTAATTTTAGACAAAGCAGACTTCACAGCAAGGAAAATTATCAGGAATGAAAGAGGGCATTACATAATTATTAAGAAATCAATTATCCACAAAGATATAACAATTGTTAATGTATAGGTATCTAAGAACAAAGCATCAAAACATTTGAATCAAAAGTGATTGAAAGGCAAGAAGAGAGAGGCAAATGCATGATCACAGCTGAAGACTTTAACACCCCTCTATTAGTAATTAATAGATCCATTAAGCACACATTAGCAAAAGTATAGTTGAACTGAACACCACCATCAATCAATTGGATGTAATTGACATTTATAGGATACTCCATCCCAAAACAGCAGAATTCACATTCTTCTTAAGCTCACATGGAACACTGCCCAAAATAGAGTACATTCTGGGTCATAAAATAAACTTTAATTGGTTTAAAAGAATAGAGCTTACACAGGGATTCAGGCCAAGGTGGCTGACTAGAAGCAACTATGGTGTGTGGCTCTCACAGAGAGGAATGAAAGGGGCAAATAAATACATCACCTTCAACTGAAACATCCAGGTACTCGCACTGAGACTAATCAAGGAAACAACTCGACCCATGAAGAACAAAGAAAAGCAAGACAGGGCAAAAGCTCACCCAGGAGCAACACAGAGCCAGGTGAACCTCCCCCACCCAGGGAAACAGTAAGCGAATGTGCAACTCAGAGAAACCAAGCCTCTCCCACGGATGTTATCAACCCTCTGGTAAGGAGATTCCATCATGAACCCACTCCATCAGGGCCTTCAGTCTGACACACACAGCTGCCTGGAGTCTTGGCAGAGTAGCCACGCAGGCACATGCAGAGACCCAGGAGCTTAACATATTCCAGCACCTGACTTCCAGGCGAAAGTGACTGCAACTTTGGCAAGGTGGAAGGTTGGAACTTTGTACGTACCCCTAGGAAGGGGGTTGAATCCAAAGGACTGATCAGCGACAGTCTACAAGCCCCATTTCCACAGTGCCTCAGAGGATTAGAACCACTGGTGTGAAATTCCAGCCAAACACCAGCAACAGTGTCACTCTTACCTGGGACAGAGTTCCTGTGGGGAGGGGCAGGCCACATCTTTGTTATGTGGATGACATTTCAACCTGTGGGCTTTGGAGAGTCCAAGCTGAAATGGGGCAGATGGGATCCCCCACCACAGCTCTACCAAAATGTGGTCAGACTGCTTCCTTAAGCAGGTCCCTGATCCATTTCTCCTCACTGGGTGGGACCTCCCAACTGGAACCTCCAGAGGATTGAAAACTTCCTAGAACAGAGCTCCCAGAGGGAGGGGAATAGGCTCAAAATAAAGGGATGGGGGAAAAAAAGGAATCTCCTCATAAACCAAAAACAAGTTCTGAAATTGAGGCAGTAATACATAGCCTATCAACCAAACAACGCCCAAGACCAGACAGATTCACACCTGAATTCTACCAGATGTAAAAAGAGCTGGTGCTATTCCTGCTGAACTATTCCAAACAATTGAAAAGGAGGGACTCTTCCCTAACTCATTCTATGAGACCAGCATCATCCTGATACCAAAACCTGGCAGAGACACAACAAAAAAAAGAAAACTTCAGGCCAATATCCTTGATGAACATGGATGCAAAAATCCTCCACAAAATACTGGCAAACTGAATCCAGTGGCACATCAAAAAGCTTAGTCACCATGATCAAGAAAGCATCATCCCCAGGATGCAAGGTTGGTCAACATCTGCAAATCAATAAATGTGATTCATCACATAAACAAAACTAGAGGCAAAAACCACATCAATATTTCAATAGATGCAGAAAAAGCTTTCAATAAAATTCAACATCCGTTCATGTTAAAAACTCTCAATAAACTAGATATTGAAGGAACAAAGCTCAAAATAATAAAAGCCATTTATGACAAACCCACAGCCAACATCATACTGAAGAGGCAAAAGCTGGAAACATTCCCCTTGAAAATCAACACAAGGCAAGAATACCCTCTCTCACCACTCCTGTTTAACATAGGACTGGAAGTCCTGGCCAAGACATTCAGGCAAGAGAGAAATAAAGGGCATTTAAATTGGGAGAGAGAAATGAAGTTATTGTTGTTTGCAGACAACATGATCCTATATCTAAAAACCCCACTGTCTCAGCCCAAAAGCTTCTTAAGCTGATAGACAACTTCAGCAAACAGGATACAAAATTAATGTGCAAAAATTCTAGCATTCCTGCACACAAACAGCCGTCAAGCTAGAGGCAAATCATGAACAAACTCCAATTCACAATTGCCACAAAAATAATGAAATACCTGGGAATACAGCTAACTAGTAAGGTAAAATATTTATAAGGGAAATTACAAACCATTGCTCACAGAAATCAGAGATGACACAAATGGAAAAACATTGTGTGACCATGGATAGGAAGAATCAATATCATTAAAGCGGCCATACTGCTCAACGCAATTTATAAATTCAATGTTATTCTCATTAAAATACCGTTGACATTCTTCACAGAGCTAGAAAAACACTATTTTAAAATTCATATGGAACCAAAAACGAGTCCAAATAGTCAAGACAATCCTATGCAAAAAGAACAAAGCTGGAGGCAGCATGCTACCTAACTTCAAACTACAGGGTTACATTAACCAAAACAGCCTAGTATTGGTACAAGAGCAGACATGTAGACCAATGGAACAGAATAGAGAACCCGCACACCTACAACCATCTGATCTTTGATAAACCTGACAAAAACAAGCAATGGGGAAAACATTCTTCTCTAATAATAGCGCTGGAATAACTGGCTCTTCTATAAATGGTGCTAGAATAACTGGTTAGACATATGCAGGAAATTGAAACTGCCCCTCTTCCTTACACCTTATACAAAAATTAGCTCAAGATCAATTAAAGACTTAAATGTAAAACCCTAAATGATCAAAACCCTGGAAGACAACCTAGGCAATACAATTCAGGACATGGGCACAGGAAAAGGTTTCATGACAAACACACCAAAAACAATTGCAACAAAAGCAGAAATTGATAAATGAGATTTGATTAAATAAGAGCTTCTGCACAGCAAAATAAACTATTAACAATGTAAACAGACAACCTACAGAATGGGAGAAAATTTTTGCAAACTATGCATCTGAAAAAAATCTGATATCCAGTATCTAGGAGGAAATTAAACTAAAGTACCAGAAGACAACAAACAAAAACATTTTAAAGTGGGCAAAAGACATGAACAGACACTTCTCAAAAGAAGACATACATGTGGCCAACAGGCATATGAAAAAAAGAGCTCAACATCACTGATTTTTAGAGAAATGCAAATAAAAATCACAATTACATATCATCTCACACCAGTCAGACTGACTGCTATTAAAAACTCAAAAAATAACAGATGCTGGTAATGTTGTGGAGAAAAAAAATGCTAATACACTGTTGGTGGGTGTGTAAATTAGTTCATCTATTGTAGAAGACAGTGTGGTAATTCCTCAAAGACATAAAAACAGAAATACCATTCAAGTCAGCAATCCCATTACTGGCTATATCCCCAAATAAATATAAATTGTTCTATTATTAAGTTGCATGCACATGTATGTACATTGCAGCACTATTCACAATAGCAAAGACATGAAATTAACCTAAATGTTCATTAATGATAGGCTGAATAGAGAAAAATGTGGTTCATATATACTATGGAATTCCATGCAGTCATAAAAAAGGAGTAAAATACTTGAAGGAACATGGGTAGAGCTAGAGGCCATTATCTTTAGCAAACTAATGCAGGAACAGAAAACCAAATACTGGAATTTCTCACTTATAAGTGGTAGCTAAATGATGAGAACACATGGACACGATGGGGAACAATACCCATTGGGGCATATCAGAGGGTGGAGAGTAGAAGGAGGGAGAAGATTAGGAAGAATAACTAATAGGTACTAAGCTTAATGCCTGGGTGATAAAATAATCTGCACAACAAACCTCCATGACATATGTTTACCTGTTTAACAAAACTGAACATATATCTATGAACTTAAAAGATTTTTAAAAATGAACTTACATAATATATGCCCTCAGACTACAATGCAATTAAACTAGAAATCAGTAACAGAAAGATAGCTGGGAAATACTAAATATTTGGAGATTAAATGACAGTTTTCTAAATGATACATTGGACAAACAAGTCTCGAGATAAATTGTAAATATTTTGAACTGAATGAAAATGAATATACAACTGATCACATTTCTGGGATGCAGAAAAACCAGTAGTTAGAGGCAAATGTATATAGTATTGCATGCATGTAAAACAAAACAAAACAAAACCTTAAAATCAATAATGTTAAAAAAAAGGAAAAAGCAAGTTCAATGCAAATAAAATAGAAGAAAATATGAATATTAAAGCAAAATTTGTCAAATTGAAAAAAGTCATTATAAAGAAATTCAACAAAACCAAAGCTGATTCTTTGAAAATACCAATAAATGTAGTGGACCTCTGGCCATTCAAACCAATAAGAAAGGAGAAGAAGCACATTTTGTAATACTAGAAGCAAAAAGGAGACTTCACTATTGATCTCGTGTATATTAAAAGGATAATGAAGGAATGCTGAAGAGGAAAAATCATAGGAAAATATCAACATACACAGATAAAAGTATTTTAAATGGAAATTCCTTAACTCAAAACATAACATCTCTAAAGACAAAAAGACAGAAATACACAGCTAACCTCAAAATTAATGGGGAGAAACTAGAAGACTTCTTCTTGTGATTTAGAACAAAGAAAGATCTGTACTCACTACTCTTATTCAACATGATACCAGCAGTCCTAGCTGAGGCAATAAGACAAGAAAATAAAATGAAAGGTATATAGAAGGGAGAAAATAGAACTATTGTCCTTCTCAGATGTGTCTATAATTCCAGAAAATCAACAAAAATATTCCCTTATTAGTTCTCCTAATCTCTTACTATTTCTCCTGGAACTAATAAGGAATTATAACAAACTTGCAAAATATAAGGTTAATATACAAATCAAAATTCCTTTTTTATAATCTAGAAATGAACAATTGGAACTTGAAGTTAAAATGCAATGCCATTTACAAATGAAATATTTATGTATAGAGCTAACAGTATCTTTATGAGGACAACTGCAAAACTGATAATGTTTTAAATAAACATCTAAATAAATGAGACATTCTATGTTCCTAGACAGGAAGACTCAGTAGTTTTAAAATGTCATTTTTTGCCCAAATTGATGAATAGATTCAACTCAATATGATTTGGAATTTCAGGAAATTGTTTTGTGGATTATGACACACCGATTATGACTTATAAATGAAACAACACGAGACACACAATACTCAAAACAAAACTAAATAAGAACAAAGTCAGATGACTGGTACTATCTCATATCAAGACTTAATATAAATATCATGATGGTGTGATGTTGACAAAAGGATAGACAAGCTGATTACTAGCACAGAAAAATGAGCCTAGAAAGAAGCCCACACAAATGTAGTCAACTGATCTTTGACAAATGAGTAAAGGTAACTCCATGGAGAAAGAACCTTCTCAATAAAAGGTGTTTGAACAATTTGACATGTATATGCAAAACAAAAGAATCCAGATGTATATCTTATATTTTTCACAAAAAATACTTCAAAATGTGTCATCAACCTATATGTAAAATATAAAATTATGAAGCTTCTAAAAGACATCATAGAAAAAAATCTAAATAACCAGAGATTTGTTGAGAAGTTGTCAGTATTAATATCAAAAATGAGATCATTAAAAAAAAATTGATAAGTTGAACTTTATTAATAAAGATTAAAGAATTCTGCTCTGAGAAGTACACTATTGGAAGAAGGAAAATAATACCCATAATGTGGAATAACCTATTTTCAATATATACATCTGATACAACTGTGATGTCTAAAATATACAAAAATAACTTGTTAACCTCAATTTTCAATAAGAAAACAAACAATCCAACCAAAAAATAAGCAAAGGATCTGAATAGACACTTCATCAAAAAGGTATACAGGTTGCATGCATATGAAATGATGCTTAATATCATATGTTATTATGACACACAGTTTAAAACAATAACGTGATATCAGTATACACACTCTAGAACTGGTAAAATCTAAAACACTGCTAATTCCAAATGCTAAGGAGGATGTGGAGCAAAAGAAATTCTCATTCATTGTTGGTAGTAATGCAAAATGTTGTAGCCACTTTGGAAGATGGTTTGACAGTGTTTTACAAAGCTAAATATACACTTCTCCTGTTATCCAGCAATCACATTTTTAGGAACTTGCCCCAAAAGTTAAAAATTTATTTTAAAAAATTGCCTGCACACAAATGTTTATAGCAGCTTTATTCATAAGTCCTCCAAACTTGAAGCAACCAAATGTCCAATAGGTTGTTTCAATAGGAGAATGGTTAAGCAATGTGTTAGAGTTTTGTTTCAATATACAATCAAATATTGTTCAGTGATAAAAAGAAATGAGCTCTCAAGGCATGAAATACACAATACAAAATGCATATTACTAAGAGAAAGAAGATCACCTGAAACGACTGTATCCTGTTTGATTCCAACTATATGACATTCTGGATAAAGCAAAACTATTGAGACAGTAATCTGTGTAGACCTACAGTTTTACAGGGTTTGGGACAGGGGAAAGATAAATGTGTAAAGCACAGAGGATATTTATAGTGGTGGAACCATTCTGTGTGATACCATAGTGGCGTACACATGACACTATGCATTTCTCAAAACACACAGTACGGAACTGTATAACACAAAGAGTTAACTTTTATGTAAACAATGGAATTTCATTAATAATTTATCAATAGTGATTAATTAATAGTAACAGATGCAACATGCTAATATAAGATATTAATAGGGAAAACTCTGTGGGAGAGAGGGATATGTGGGTAAACTCTACAGTATTTGCTTAATTTCTTTATAAATCTAAAATTTTTCCAGGAAAATTTTTAATTACAGAATAGCAGTAAGCATTAACAAGATTTTCATTTTTTCTCTATTTAGTTGATAATTTATTTTCCTAGAAGCTAGAAATAATCTGGAAATTATACTCATTATTGTTTAATATTTTACCATTCAGACTAAAACTGAGCAAAAGTTTGACAACTATGTCTACATATAGTTTGTTCTCTCTTGTGCACTCGTACATGCACACACACACACACACACCTTTGAGAATCTAAGTTGCTATAAGATTCCTTTGGAAGAGTTTTTATTTTCCAGCTCAGAACTCCTTCAAATGCTCAAATGGTTGTGAAATTTATACTCTATTAGGCCACTTAGTATGTATTTTTTCCCTTTTATTCTAAATTCTTTAGAAAATTTTTACTTTTTATACTGAAAGAATATAAACAAGTTATTACTGTTGCCTGGGAAGATCAGAAAAAAAATAACAATTTATACAGCTGTAGAACTAGGATGGCAGTTCATCAATACAGGTCTATTAAATAGTAGAAATATTTACTGTTTGTATTCTAAAAAACTATTAAACATTTTTCAGTTTCTATTAAAGGGGTAATATTAAAATATTCATAAAAATACTTTGATTCTGAAATATGTGTATATACAGATCTCTAATAATATCATTTGTAACAGTTTAGTAGTGATAACTAGCTTTTTCTAATTTAATTTTTATTTCATTTATGGGATCCTTATTCAATACAACCAGATGCCTAACACAGTGAATTGTTTTCTTTATACTGTAGCGATGATGACCCTGAACTGTTATGACACTCGGTCTGATGTACTGAGTTCAGCCTCACATTGATTTTAGAATTCCCACTGGGCTTTTCAAATTTAGGTTCTTCCAATCTCCGGATACATAGATTTAGTTGGATGCTACCTGTGAATGTTATCCATCTGTTTTTTCATGGTTCTGAGATGTAATGCCATCTGTGATAGAAGGATAATATTTGGTGGTTATATTACACTTGATACTAGCAAAAGTGACCCTAGGGTCATCTGATTGAATGCTCAGCTACAAAATAGAAGCCTGTAGGCTTAAGTGGTTTGGTGAGTATGTATTTCAGTAGCAATAATAGTTTCTTTGTGACATGCAAAAATCTCTGTAGGAGAGGCAGAACTGTAAAATTGGATGGGGAGGACTTCTTATATATCACCACACTTATAAAAAAATTATATAAGTATCAATTTCTGTATTCACTTGAACAAATTTGTCTAGACTCTAGGAAGAGTAACAACTGACAGGACTTCATGGGTAACTCAGTAAATGAACAGTTTTTTATGACAACCAAGCAAAACTTCAGATAGCCCAGAAAAACACAAAAGAGAATCTCCAAAAATTAAATATTTTCTAAGATTATATTTAATTATTTTATCATGTAAACAAGAAAAGCCAATGTGACTGAAACATTTGAAAAAATTCCCATCTCAACTTGGTAAATCTGATTGCATGTAAGTAAATAAACATTCAAGAAAAATCGAGTCATTAATTTTACTGTTAAAATAATATTATTAAAAATGCTGTATGCCCTAGTGCATAAACTTTAAGCATTATTTGGGCTTACTATTTAGAATTTTCTCTCAGCATATTAATAGAAAGACATTTTTTGCTTAGTGTTCAGGGAATTTACAATCTACCATTTTCTCCTGGTATAAAACACAGTGTTTTGTTTTTTTTTTTTTCCATATTGAAAACAAATCTGAATATATCTGCTTCTTTAGAGCCCACGATAAAGTCATAAGCATGTAAGATCATAAGAGGATATATGGCATGAATTCACTGCCTGGATCTCCTTTCAAGAACTAACATGTCTTTCAACTTTAAGAGGTGTGTATTTCACAGACAGCTTTCAGCTATGGTGGCCTTTGGATCTATCTCTGATTTTGAGTTGAGCTCATGAGCTTCCCAGTCATTTGCTCCCAGCAAATTACTGTGCCCAGTGGGCTAAATATGGTCTGGCTATTGTTTTTACTCCAGAACTCCCCGTTGGGTTGTTCGGACATTGTCAGAAGTACATTGTAGGCCGATGCTCTCTTGTCTCAGTTCTGCTTCCTCTTCCAATTTTTCTTTTTTTTTTTTTTTTTTTTTTTTTTGAGACGGAGTCTCGCTCTGTTGCCCAGACTGGAGGGCAGTGGTGCGATCTCGGCTCACCGCAGCCTCCACCTTCCAGGTCCGAGCAATTCTCCCACCTTATCCTCCTGAGCAGCTGGGATTACAGGCACCCGCCACCAGGTCTGACTAACTTTTTTTATATTCTTAGTAGAGATGGGGTTTCACCATGGCCAGGGTGGTCTCAAACTCCTGACCTCAAGTTATCTGCCCGCCTTGGTCTCCCAAAGTCCTGGGATTACAAGACTGAGCCACTGCACCTGGCCCTTGAATTTTCTTCCACTTACGTCACACTCGCTTCACAATCAGAATTTTTTTCCCACCTTGGCCTGCTTCATCTGCCCTTTTCATTTCACAGCATTCTCCACCCAGTAAAATTCTCACACTCAAACTCCATATCAACATCTGCCTCCAATAAGTCCTGAATTGGCATAGTTGGAGAGTTTGTAAAAGCAGGTGGTTAGTGGAGATTTGGGGACTAAATCATCCTTATCTCATTGGCAGTAGGACTCCATCTCAGGCAGTAGGTGAGACATTCATCTCTACACAATGTAAAAGCTCTATTGTTAAAATATTCACTGGGCAATTTGGAATATTGTCACAGTGGAGGAAATGTTCTGCATTTTGCAATAAATAAGGCTTTGAAAACTAGGAGAGTGCATTGAAGGACAACAGAACTGGCTGGTTGTTATTGAGTTGCATTGATGTTCTCGGAGGTATAATAAAAAACTGAAAGCAGTTAATGAACAATGAAAATTAAGTGTGAAGGGCAAAGGAATGTTGTGATTGATAACAAGAGGTGGGAGAATACAAAAACTGAAGGCGAAACTCAGGATTGAATAGATTTATCAAGCTTCAAGAAGAATATCTGCTGAGATCTGTCATACCACTGTGATGAAAATATCTGGGTAAATAACTCCCCAAATTGACTCTCCAAGACTCCCCTCTATGCTTAGAAGTTGCAGAAGTGGCCATTGCCTCCTTATTAAGAGTAAAGAATCTCCAGTGTGAGAAAATGCTAAGGAAGTCTCATTCCTACAAGGCAAGGAGATCCTTCCTCAGGATCTCTGTCTTCCTTTTCTTTCCTGGATTCCTGGGTCATAACTCTGGTTAAATGGCAAATATCACAGGTGAAGATAATGAAAGAAAGGTACTATATCCCAAAGGAGGTCCAATAATTTAGTCACCGTGTACCGGCAGTAGCCAGGGGAGTATGCATGGGACTGGATTCTGAGGTTGCTTGGTTAAGGAAAATAGAACATAATATTTGATATTGAAAAGTTTTTGAATTGGGGGTAACACTTTCAGACTGTGATTTAATACACTAACAAAAAATCCAGTTTTTAAGGGCAGATTAATAGAGCCTTAAGTACACGATATGTGGCCATTGATTTGTAAGGTCTGAAGTCAATAAACTCACTAGGATAGCAGTTCTTGGAGCGAAGACCTATACTGTGTGAAATGGAAATACCTGAACCATTGTGGCAGACAGTGGAGGACAAGATAAAAATATAGTTGGTATACTAGAATGGATATATGGTGCAAAGCCTGAAAATCCTCTAGAATACTATGTTTCAAGGGAAGTCCCAGAATATACACTCTTCATTAAGCTCACCAGAAATGCACGGGTTAGTGGGATACCAGAATTGCAAAGTTTTGTGGTAACAATCCTCTGCAGGTCAGGAGTGATAGTAGAAGAAGTGGTCACAAAGCTGGGCTTGTTAATATCTTTGGTAATGATAGGAGCTGGAATGGTAGAGGCCAGCTGTTAATGCTGTCAGAGGTGTTGGAACCAGAGCAACTCCATCTTGAATAAGAGCTGGGTAAAATAAGGCTGAGACCTACTGGGCTGCATTCCCAAGAAGTCAGGCATTCTAAGTCACAGGATGAGATAGCAGCTGGCCAGCGCAAGGTACAGGTCACAAAGACCTTGCTGATAAAACAACATGCAATAAAAAAATTGACCAACAATCACCAAAACCAAGATGGCAACAAAAGTGATGTCTGGTTGTCCTCACTGCTCACTAGATGCTAATTATAATACATTAACATGCTACAAGACACTCCCACAGTGCCATGACAGTCTACAGATGCCATGGTGATTTCTGGAAGGTTACCCCTTATGGTCTAAAAACAGGAGGAACCTTCAGTTTCAGGAATGGCCCACTCCTTTCCTGGAAAACTCATGAATAATCCACCCCTTATTTAGCATGTGATCAAGAAATAACCATAAAAACAGCCAACCAGCAGCCCTCGGGGCTTCTCTGCCTATGGAATAGACATTCTTTATTCTTTTACTTTCTTAATAAACTTGCTTTCACTTTCTGGATTCATCTTAAATTCTTTCTTGCTCGAAATACAAGAACCTCAATTGAGGTCTGGTTCGAGATCCCTTTCCAATAACAGTACGTAACCACCACCAACAGCCTGCCAGGGGGTTGCAATTATGACACACCATTTGACTTTGACCCACACAAATTTGTAGATAATTCATTACTAAAAGCAAAATAGGCAGTGATGGTGACAATGGTGTAAGTGTGCGTGTGTGCATGTGCGTAAACTTAGGACATATCAGAATCACTTGGATAGTTCATTAAAATAAAGACATAGAAACTGCTAGGCTGCACTCTAGAATTTCTAATGTAGTAGGTCTTGAGTGGAGGCATACACATTACAGACACACCACAATACCTAAATAATAGGTTTACTTGGCATGGTTTCAATATGCTGAAATCCCAGCTAGTAGAATTGAGTAAAAGAATCCTGGTATCTCTACATCACCATTTAAAACACAGAGCAGCAAGCATTTAATCATCAGATAAATAGAAGAGCAAAGGTGCAGCACTAAACTGAACATATCAGGGTCAAGTGAAATTTACGTAACGGTGGGCACATTTTTTGAATAAATATATTTAATAATACAATAAGATATAGTGGAATACATTTCCAGAAATTATTAAGGATCACTATCAAAATAATAATAATAATAATGCATAATATTTTGTAATGCAGTTCTACTAATAAGAAGAATAACATTATTCTGGAGGAAGAGAGTTATGGATTCAATTGCATCCCTTCAAAACTCATGTGTTGAAGTACTAATTCTCAATACCTCCCAACGTAACCTTATTTGAAGATAGGGGATTTACAGAAGAAATTAAGTTAAAATGGGGTCATTAGAAAGGGCCCTAATCCAGTATTGTTGGTGTGTTTATGAAAAGTGAAAACTGAAGACAAACATGCATCAGGGAGAAAGACTTATGGTCATAAGTCATGAAGGGAGGGTCCTCATGCACAAGTGCCTGAAAAGAGAACTATCGCAAAAGTCTCTACAAACATCACAGCCTTGCACAAAGATCATCACAACTTCATACAAAAAATACTTCTGAGAGGACATCTGCTCAGCAGTTGCCTAGCCAGCCTCAGACTGGTGCCTCTCTTATTATTGATCCTCATAGCAAAGAATAATTATCTCAAAGCATTTATGTAATTCTCTTCATTTTTCCTTTAAAAACATTTATCTTCATTTACCTCCCTAAATATGCATATAGTTTACTATGGCTTGTGTATTTGCATTACAATGCCTACTTCTGAATAAACATCGTTTTTTTTTTTACAGAGAGTCTTCCTCTCTGTCTGTTATTTAGGTTGACACAAAAAACAGATTCTTTCTCAGAGTCCACAGAAGTAATTAATTCTACAACCCCCTGTTCTCTAACTTCTGTCCTGCAGCTCTATGAGATAATAAATCTCTGTTGTTTAAGCCACCCAATTAGAGTAACTTTGTTACAGAAGTCGTGGCAAACTAACACAGGGTGTAATATTTCGGTTAATGAAAATTCAAAGTTAGTGTACCTTCTCATCAGAATAAATGCAAATATTCATCTGTTAATGATGATCTGTGATTTTTTTTTTAATTTCATCTTTGAAAATGTCTTTTCACAGAGATAGGTAATGACAAATACTAACATAAATCAATGAACATATGATTTTAATAATATTGGAAGGAACTTGTCAAATTCAGATTCTTCTATTGATATTTGCCTTTTAGCATGTTATTATTATTATGTTGCAGATTTATCATTTGCAATTGCAAGTAAGGAGGATGTTCTTCAATTGAATAGTTAAATGTATTTTGAAATATGGAAATTCCCTTTGCACTTGCATCAGGGTCTGAAAAAAGCTGTTGGAACTGTAGTTTAAGCTCAGAAAATTTATCTGCTGCAAATTTTTGAGAGAATGATGATCTTACCTTTTCTTTTAACTTTTGACAGCATGGCAGTTTGACATTACAGGTGATTTAAATAACGTATGTTTTCATCTAAATGACGTTATCGTAGTATAAGTTTTGTCTGTCAGAACTTTTTTTTTGACTTTACAGTTTTAGTTTGAATTCATTTAAAGAACATTATCAAAATCTGCAGCAAAAGCTAATTTCCAAAGCCATTCAGTGTTGATAATAGTGGTTGAGAGCTGCTTTCCTCTTTTGTAAAGATTTCAATTTCATTCCTGAGCCCAGAAAGCTGCAAAAAATTTACCACTTATACTCCATCAGACTGCTCTGCAGTAGGGAAAGTCCAGATATTCAGCTTCTATTTCTGACAGAGAGAAAATAAGCAACTGATGTTGCTTTGAGTCCACAGTATCAAATGAAGTTCCCCCACTGATCCAGCTGATTCGATTACACATTTTAGATTCAAATAATTTCCGCGGTAACTTGCTGATAAATAACACAGTGAACACCATAGGCATTAAACTTTTTAAATTCTTACAGATTTTTAAAATTTGACCAGTTAAGTTTTTTATATAATTTTGTCTCCATCAGTTATAATTCATCCCAGAAAATTCCATTTGTTTGTATTAAATTGTACTCAACTTCTAGGAAAATATTTTCACCTGTAGTTGTTCCACGCAGGCTATTCATAGAAGTTAACTCTTCAATCACTTCCAACTCAGAACTTCTCAAACAAATAAAAATACTGAGTAATAAAATCCTTCTCTTTCTTAATTGACTAACCATGTCGCTCCTAATGTACACAACTGAAAAAGCCACTGTTATAACCGAAGGTTAATAGCCTTAAACAAATGGATTTTCTGTGAATACATGTCTTTAGCTTCTGCAATCAGGCATTATGTAAGTCACCCTAAGTAAGTAGCTTTCATGGCTGAGCTAACAAGGGAGCCACTTGGGAACTTACTGTAGTTGCAGACTCATTTTGACTTTTAAAAAATTGTAAAGAAGTTTTGCTGTGATGAAATATCGTCCTAAATTTTCTTATTTTTCTGAAAATTTGTTTTGTGAGTGGGAAATACTGAGGTAAGTTCTTAGTCTTCTTTGTATCATTGCATGATAACTGAAATGCTTTGCCATGCAATTAGGTAACAAAATAATCCATACGCCACTGTGCCTAAAAGCATGTCATTTGAAGTCCATTTTTCCTTATGTCAATATGATGAATATGCATTGATAATAAGCATGTGAAAAAATAGTATGTTACGATAATATGTAACACATTGGAAATGCTTTCCAGTTGTAACTCCATCACTGTAACTTGTAGTAAGCAGTGTGAAACAATGAGAACCACAATATGATCTTAGACACAGCTACTCAGCTAGTATTACACATTGCAGAGTAAAAGCAGCCATAGGCAATATGTAAAGGAATGAACTTGGCTGGTTTCTAATACACTTTTGTTTAGATATTAAACTTTGAATTTTATATAGTGTGTGTCACAAAACACCTTATTTTGATTTTTTTCAGCATTGAAAATCTTTCTTAGCTTGTGGTCAGTACAAAAATATATGGTGGGCAGAATGTGTTCCACGACCCTTGATTTGCTGACCTCTGCACAATTCGAAAAACAAACAAACAAAAACTTTGAGTCCCCTTCAGACAATGAGCAAAACAGCTAAGGTTGTAACTTGCATAGAGAATTTTAAAATTTTTAAATATTTGTCTCTGGAACAGTTCTTTTTCTATCTATCTATCGATGCATTTGGAGGGCTGTTCTGTAACAGGCTGTTCTCTGTCCCCTTCTAGATCTCTTTGTACACATGTAATACATGGACATAAACACAATGCTTCCAGTTAACATTTTATAAAAAAACAAACAAAAGACATCAAATATGCAACTCTCTATCATAAAAAACCCAAGTAATTAAAAAATCAAAATAATTAGATAACAAATATTTAGAGAAAAAAACACACTTAAGAAAATCTTGCAGAAAGTAGAAGAAAATAGTAGAAAAAAGCATGTAAAGAAGGAAATAATTTCAGGAGATACTATTTTCAACCAAAAAAGAGTTGGGGAAGTAAAGAAGAGAAAATGGAACAAAATGTACTAAAGAAATTTTAGTTAAAATGTATTAAAGAAATTTTAGTTAAAATTTATTAGAACAGAAATTCTAAGGCTTCCATTTTGAGTAGACCAACTGTGTGTCTAATATGATAATAAGAAATATGACATCAGCCAGATGCGGTGGCTCACTTCTGTAATCCCAGCACTTTTGGGAGGCCGAGGCGGGCAGATCACCTGAGGTCAGGAGTTCGAGACCAGCCTGACCTGCATGGAGAAACCCCCGTCTCAAGTAAAAATACAAAATTAGCCAGGCATGGTGCCACATGCCTGTAATCCCAGCTACTCGAGAGACTGAGGCAGGAGAATTGCTTGAACCTGGGAGGCCAAGGTTGCAGTGAGCCAAGATCAGGCCATTTCTCTCCAGCCTGGGCAACAAGAGTGAAACTCGGTCTCAAAAAAAAAAAAAAAAAACAAAGAAATGACCAGAAATATGACATCATCCTTAGCAAACAAATGTAGTAATAGAAAACCAAATACCACATGTTCTCACTTATAAGTGGGAAGTAAATGATGAGAACACATGGACACATCGAGGGGAAAAACACTCACTGGGGCCTATAGGAGAGTAGAGAGTGGAAGGAGGAAGAGGATCAGGAAAAATAGCTAATGGGTACTAGGCTTAATACCTGGGGGATAAAATAAACTGCACAACAAACCCCCATGACACAAGTTTACTTATGTAACAGATCTGTACATGTACTCCAAACTTAAAAGTTAAAAAAAAGAAAAAAAAAAGTAAAAAAGGGAAAAAATGTAGTATGGACATCACAATACAAACACTAAATATAAAGAAGAGATCTGAGGCTTGAAATGAGAAAAATAGGAAAATTATAACAAAAACGAGAATAGAAGCAAACAATATATCTATACACAAATAATTGTGATTTCTAATGGCATGCACATTGGCAAGAGCAAAATTGAAAAAAAAATAACAATTAAATATTCTACATATCTGAGAAAAAACATTTCCAACGAGGAAACCTGTAATAAAATAACTTTACAATATGCAAGATTTTTAAAATATATGTCTTCTATGATCCCTTTAACAGGAAACCTTGGGATGACATGGTATTTAAAATGAGTAAATAAGCCAACAAAATTAAAGATATATATGAGATCCAGTAAATAAAGGATTCAATATAGGGAAAAGGTGAAGAGAATTTTTCCGAAGATGTGAATGGAAATTTCGAAATGATGACTGTGCAGTAGGTCTAGTGTGTATAGATTCATTTAGAAAAATCACAGAAGAATCTTCTAATCATAGCTGCAAGAAGTCAGGCATTTAAAGGCAAATTTCACATGTTTTCAATTACTGATGGGAGCCAAAAATTTAAACATTTGAAACCTTGAAGATAGAGAGTAGAATGATGGTTACCAAAGGCTGGCAAGAGTATTGTGGTTGGAGGAAATGGGAATAGTTGATGGTTACAATAATGTAGTTAGGTGTAATAAGTATAATAGCATTTGATAGCACAATAGGGTGACTACAGTCAACAATAATTTGTTTTACCTTTTAGAATAAATGAGGGTGTACAATTGGAATGTTCGTAACACACAGAAATGATGAATGCTTGATGTGACAACTACTCCCATTTACACTGATGTGATTATTACATATTGTATGCCTGTATCAAAATATCTCATGCACCCCACAAATATATATACCTACTGTATAGACATGAAAATTTAAAATATTTTTATTTTTTCAGCTGATTCTTCTTGTATCTCCCTGTGCAACTCTGAATAGAATAATTTGTAAGTTTTAGGCATTTGATATTAGTTTCCTAAAATATTTTCTAACCCTATGCATCAAGATACCTTATTTCTAAAAATTGTTATCACTACTTTTAGAGTTAAAAAATACATCATATAATCTTATGTTTTGAGTCGTAAAACTTTGAAATGTGTTGACTATAGTTATCGGAATAACTATTTAATAAAATATTTTCCATCGCACTGAAAGTTAGTATAATTTATTATATAATTTTTATATAAATCTGTAAATTGTTAAAAACGTCTAAAAGAGGCAAGGTGCGGTGCCTAATTCCTGTAATCCCAGTGTTTTGGTAGGCCAGGGTGGGGGAATCACTTGAAGACAGGAGTTCAAGACCAGCCTGGGCAATGTAGCAAAACCCTGTCTCCACAAAATATTTAACAATTGCCAGGCATAGTGGTGCATGCCTGTAGTCCCTCATCAGGAGCCTGAGGTGGGAGAATTGTTTGAGTCCAGGAGGCTGAAGCTGCAGTGAGCTAGGATAGCACCACTGAACTGCAGCCTCCATGACAGACTGAGACCTTGTCTCAGAAGCAAACAAAAAACGAACAAAGGAAATGACTGGAAGACTGAAATTTTGGAATCTAACAACATAAAATAAAGTTGACCATTATGTTTAAAAGTTAAAATCTTGATTGACAACTTTCTGCTGTAATTATTGTCACATATTAACTAAATGTTCTAATTGACTTTGAAGTATATTTGTGATTTTATTTTATTAATACCTGCAAAAGCTATTTAGCTATATTTATTATCTTGCTTTCGTATAAATACATAGATTATGCAGTAATAAAAATATAAACAAGGAAATTATACTTATATGTAAAGGGCTGCATTGAATCAGAAAATAAAACTATCAATATAATATTTATTTCTCAGGATGAATAAAAATATATGTAATCCATATTTAAATGTATTTGAAGGTGAAATATTTAAGTTTATCACTTATTCATGCTATACCACTATTTAAATCTGTGTATCTTTCACTAGATAGGCTCTATGCTGGCTGAGTTGAGCATAAAATATATAAATATAAAGTGATAGTCACTAGTGAGAAACACTATGTCTGCATTAAATTACCATTTGAGTTTTTAAGAAGCCACAAGTACAGAAATCTCCATAGTCAGATACTTAAAGGAAGCATGATTGATTTAAAAACAAACAAACAAAAACCAGACAATGAATTTGAAAACAATAAAAAAACCTAATAACTATTTGGTATTCTGAGAACTCTGTACAAATCAGATATGCACACTGAGAAAGAAACTAAAATTTCTTTCTATGCTCCACTGATTTCAAAAGGAAAACTCTATTTTCAACACTTTTATATCACTACATTGCCCAAAAACAAAATCAATTAAATTTTGAATATAAACTTTATGAACTTAGCTATTTTTAATGAAAGAAATCTGTGTAAAATATTAAAACCACAGGCTGAAGAAAAAAAAAACTCATTTATCTTGTGTTTCTGTATACTTTTAAAGATTTTTTTTTGCCTGGATATTGAAGACTTTATGTGGTCTTCAGTATCAAGGAGCCATATTGATCAACCCAATTAACATACCACATCCAGTACAACAGGTGCAATTGGAGCTACAGCTTGATTCAGTTTGCATTAATACACTTGTATTTGTCATAATGCATCTCATTTCTCTGAGGCAATTTGAATGGATTAAAAAATGATATAATAGTGATCACCACTCATATCTCCTTTATAGTGGCACTAATGTCTGTGATTCCTCCTAAAATGCTGCATTGCATTTTTTTTACTATGTTGGTGTAGGGCAAATTCAGATATTTATACTGGCTATTTTTTTTTTAATCATAATAACCATTTACCTCCAGGTCAGAGAACCTAGGAGGGGATTTTGCAAGCTGCTAATGTAACCAAAATGCAGGTTCAGTCACTGGTCACTTGCAGAGTCCAATTAACAAGAGCAAGATCTGATATAATGAAAGTGACTTTTTATTCCAAAGCTAGTTTGTGGGAAGAAGTACAGCTTCCTGCCTTAAGGATACTACTATACTTTTGGAGCAAAAAGTGTACTCTTCAAAGTGGAGGAGGTGGGCAGATGTGGGGAGGCTCTGTGTACTAGTTTTGGTGCCTTACATGCCAAGCTGTCAAGTTGTTACCTTTGTGGACAGCGGCAGAACTAGGTTGTAAAGGTGGCTGGGCCTCTCCAGGTGGGACAAGGTTTCACAGGGATTTTGAGTTTTAAATTGCCTGTTATTTCTTGAGGCAGATTCCTGGTGAGTGAGAGTTTCATAGCAGGCATACTTTGGGTTGTAAATTGACTGTGGTCTCTGGAGGCAGTCTCCCCGTGGGAGGGAGCTCCATTCTGGAGCTTCTAAGCACATAGTTAGATGAACTTACCCCTTAGGGAGTATCTGGTGAAGGGGAAGTGAAAGATTCTAATTACATTTCTAAAGGGCTAAGTAGGAAGTGGGGAATGGAGGAAACCCAGAAAATAGGAGAAAAAAAAATGATGCACGTAATAATAACTCATTTTCTATCTCTTAGAAAAATGGAGCACTTAATTACACTAAAGTTATTTCAATTTTACCTAGATAGGAGCAAAGAAAACAAATACTGTTTTCAGCAATCACATTGGCCTCACTGAGAGAAGGATATGGGGCAACCCTTCATGAAAAACCAGTATTTTTATTTTGTGAAAATATTACTCATTAGAAGAATAAAAACAAGGGTAAGGCACATTAAAATTTTCTTTGAGAAAATTTCTAATGTTAATGCCTCCATAATGGTAAAAAAGAAGACAGCCTAATAAATACTGAGTAGGAGACTTTAACAAGGAGGTGTATGTTATATCGTTCATTTAACCTTCCAACTCTTTTACTTGGCTATTTGTTATTAAAAGCTCCACATTAAGAAATGCATGAGACTTTTTTTGTTTTGTTTTGTTTTGTTTTGTTTATTATGAGCTATTCCTAGATTGAATAAGCCCACAGGAAAAAAAAATATGTGTGCCAAATTATGAGAAGAATTTATTTTGAAAAAAGTAAAAGTCAGCTTTTTAAAAAAATACACTTTCTCCCAAAATATATGTTTTATATATTTGTAGTCCTTGAAATAGTTCATTGTTAAAAAAATAAAAAAAGTAGTTTTTCTGCAGATGTAAAACAATCCTTTTTTTCAGAGTTAGAAAAATCAACTTTGATAACTGACATTTCAATCTCTAATGAATAAAACCCAAAGTTGTTTGCTCATGTTGATACTGGCAGGCCTTGATAAGCACATTTTTATTCACATTTAATTATTTAATATTTCAATTGTCCTTTTGTTCTTTCTTTCTTGATAAGAGTAATTAGCTGAACGTGTCATTGTAATGTGTCTAATTTATGTGAATCCCAAGTTTACTTGTTTATGTACTGGTCTCTGTTCTTGGTGTATTCAACTCTTTCAATTAAGTGATTACTACTTTGAGACTATCTCTATTGATAAGCTGAATTGGTAAAACCACACCCTTAATCTTTGTTGTTGTTGTTAGCACTGATTTCCCTTTTCTGGTCATTCTTGAGAAAACTCATAAATAATTTGTCAGTGAATAACGCAAGTAATAAATCGGTATCAGTGTTTCTCCAGTAACGATAGCACTGATATATATATTGGAAAGATTTGAGTGCTATTTAAGTTCATTCCTGCATTGCTAAAAATGACTACTAGAGAATGGGTAATTTATAAAGAGGTTTAATGGCTCACTGTTCTGCAGGCTGTACAGGAAGCATAGCTGGGGAGACCTCAAGAGACTTACAGTCATGGTGAAGTGTAAATGGGAAGCCCGCATGTACCACATGGCTGGAGCAGGAGGAACAGAGTGGAAGAAGGAGGTCCTACACTCTTTTAAACAACCAGATCTCATGAGAACTCTATCACAAGACAGCACTTAGGGGAATGGTGCTAAACCATTAGAAACCACCCCCATGATCCAAGCACCTCCCTCAAGGTCCCAACTCCAACACTAGGGATTACAACTCAACATGAGATTTGGGTGGGGACACAGAGATAAATCATGTCAAAAGCTAATGTAATTCTGATATTCTCCTATTGAAATTTATGCTTTAGTAAACATTTTACAAAGTGCAAAAATATTTGATATGGCTTTGTTATTTAATTTTATCAGAGTGAGGTTTTTGCAACAAACACAAATCAGAACTTTAGAAAATGACAAAAGTAATCTAGTAGTTGTACAATATCTAGATACACACATCTTTTTAATATATATATTCTACCCTGGTGTGTGAGAACTATTAAGTGTTTGATAAATCCTCACAGAACAAATAAATACAGAGAGTCGCTGAGGAGATTAAATTAAATGTGATGTTTGTTTCATTCAAAATAGCATCAATGCGCAAAAATAGTTTCATAATTAAGGCTCACAGTAATGTTTTGTTATTCCTGTCCTATTTAGTTGAATAGGGTCAGCAAATGTCAGCCTGTGTGGCAAGCCTGACTCTCCATCTGTGTTTGCAAATAAAGTTTTATTAAAACTGAGTGACATTCACTTGTTTCCATGATGTCTATGAATTCTTTCTCTGAAATTTGGCACTTACAGAAAAAGATTGCTGACACCTGAATTAAAAAGGCTCATTCTTTTATTAAATATTTTTAAATTATTAAACATTCTAATTATAAAATAGTTAATGTTAATTATAATACATGATTTATCACTTTGTTACATGATTAAGAATAATAACTAAAAGTAAATAAAAGAGTTTTGATCTGATATATTCTAGTGTGCAGAACATCCATTTTATAGTAATCAATTCATAATGCAATTATTGCAGCCATCTTATAGTCTATATGTAGAAAGACTCATTCTATTATTCTGGTATTCATGTCAGACAATGTTTTTTAGTGATAAATTTATATAAAATTGTTAGAAAAAAAGTATTGTTTTTCATTTGCCTCTTAGCCATCATTTTATTTTAATCTAGAGATCTATGTGGGCTTCAATCAATCTAGGACTTCTGTTAGAACTTTTATCTCAATTTAAATGTGTAAATTAACTTATACCTGCCAATGTAATAGTTCTCTGTCAGTAAATGTAAGTCTTAAAATAAATTATAAATTTTAATCTCTAAACTATGCATCGTTGTTATTAAGTGTGAAAATTTTAAAGGAAAAAAGTTAATATGTTTGTTTACATTTGCAAACTTGGCTGACCCAAGCATAGTTGAAGTTTTTTTCACTTGAAATTGCTTTATCTCATTACAAATGTGTAATAAAATAAACTGAATCATGAAGAAGCAGTCTATTAAGAAAAGGGAGAACCAAGAGATATAATTCACTCATAAATACAATTAATACTAGGAAAATTGGGTTAGATTGTTATCATATTAACCACTTTATTTTTATCAGGGGGTATAATTTATTTCCAAGTACCTTAAAAGCTACTCAGTGAATACAGTCAGTTATGGGTCAAATTAAATGTTGATACCTTTAAAAATTTTAAGTCTTTATTTTTGTATATAATTTATGAATATACAGACACTAAATAAACAGGTATGTTTTAAAAGACTCCTAAGGAGGAGGAAAGTAAAGACAAATTTAAGAAACGTTGATAAGGACAAAAAACAACTCCTATCCTATGTTTCCATCAAAATACGAAATACAATATGAGAATAGCAAGATATTTTTAGACTTCCCAAAATGGGAGATGCATATTGAAACAATATTTCTCATAGTTTTTAATATAAAGACTTCTTGTCAAAATTTGATAGATTTAAGGCATTTGTTCTTTAGTCAACATAGTAAACTCATTTTATATCCCTAAGTACTCTTAACTCTTCATTAATCCAATTATGAAGGAGTTCCTGCATCTCCAACTTAATTATTTTAGGCATCATTGTATCTGAATTTCAAGGAGCCTTCCTTTTGCCTGTGTCAGAACAGTAAATCTTGAGAATCAGGCAAGCTTTTCCATGTGAATAAACTTTTACCTGTCCCACACACGTATTGCAACATCTCAAGAGCCATTCCGTATGTATTTTCTTCTTCCTCCTAGTACATTATTCATGTGTTGTAGTTACTCTTTTCTCCTACAGTAGAGTCGACACTTGTGCCACTCAGATGAGACCTGAAATTTATGATTCACCTTTTGCCAATGAAAGAGGTAAACATGATCTTGTTGAGAATAAGAATCATCCCGTATTTGCATCCGGTGAGTTTATTTAGTGGAGACAATGAATGTTTTTACTAGCCAAGACTGTTTAAAAGATTATATATTTTCAAGATGATCAGGTTTATTTATTCAGTTACATCATCTCAGATGTTAGTGCTCTCTATTATCAAAGTCCTGGTTTTAATATGAGAGAGATCCTGGCACTGAATTTATATGTACATATAATCAGAACCTGAGCTATATATCCTGAATAATGTGCCATGCATATGCAGAAAATGAGAATTTTAAGTGTTCAAAGCAATGTTCTGGTTTTAACAGAACTTCTTGAGATTAGTTATATTCCCTGAGTACATACTTTTTTTCTTACCAACGCTTACAGTGCCTTGAATTTAATACCGTTCTTCAACGCTTATAATGATTATTTCTTTTCTATTGAACCAATTCCATAACCACTCCTAATTACAATGCATCTTCTATAACTTGCATTGTCAAGACAGACTACATTGTGTTGTCATAAAGCACACATGAATGCATTTAAATGTTTCCAAAGTAGGATTAAATTAGAAATTAATAACAGAAAGATATCAAGAAAACAAAATATTTGAAGCTGAACAATATAATTCTAAAAACTAATTGGTAAAAACATAACTTCATATTCAAGAAAAACGAAGTTAAAAAATTAGATTATCTGCATTCAAAATTTACTACAAATACATTTTATTTTAGGGAAAGTATGAGCATATGTATTTATGGATTAGCATAGAGTCCAGATAAAGAGCCAAAGAAATGTAGTCAATTGCTCTTTGAAAAAAGTAGAAACCCTTCAACGAAGAAAAGCGTTTCCAAATTAGTATTGAGTAATTAAATTTGTAAATTTAAATAATAGTCTTTGACTAAAAGTTATAACCTTAACAAAATTAACTGAAAATTGTTCATAGATATGACCATATATGTAAAATTATAAAACTTCGGGAAAAAATTCAGGAGAAAAATTTTGTGGCCAAGAGTTGACCATTATTACTTCTTTGGAAAAATACCACTGTTTGAGAACCAGCAGGGAGAAAATAGCAAAATTAGCATCCCAAGGATTTTGGATGTTGAAACAGCCTGACACTAAATATGTTCAGTGAAAGGAACTGAAAGGAAGAGAAAATCTGGTATGATTTTATTTACAAACAGTTGAACCCAGGTAAACCTAAATATATAGCATGCCTCCAGTGTCTCCACAAAATACACTTAACAGATGCAAATACAAGATGATTCTGGTTCTCAACAATAATATTAAAGATAGTGACATCTCCCACAGAGAGACAAAAATCGTTCTTGTAAGGGGTAAAAAGGAAACTCTTCTTTATTTATTAAATGTAGATATATCTATAATACAAAACAGATACAGAGTTCCAGGAAGAGACAAAATTAACAAATACATTGTCTAGAAAGGTACCTGTGAGGAGAATGATTTTAAAAATGGTTGAGAAATGCTGAGTTAGAGTGTCAGATAGAATTAAGTAGTAATTTTTCTGAAAAAAAAAATTAATGATATGTAAAGAACAAGAGATATGTTTCTGAGATTCTGATAATATCCTACATCTTTTTCTGGGCAATGATTCAAAAGGAGTATTATCCACTGAGCATAGTCTTGAGGTTTATAAACTTTGGATAAATTTTAGTTATTTATACAATGAAGAGGCTCAGAAAGACTTGGCTGACTTTTTAAAGAATAACTAAAAAAATCTAGGAATATAAATTTTATTTGGAATTGAAATTTAATTGAAATTTATTACTTTATTTGCATTTCCTGCATTTGCATTATATATTGCCTATCACCTATTATGTCAGATTCTTTATAGTAAACCTAACAAAAACTGTTCATAATCTATAAAACTTATTTTAAAATAAGTATTAAATAAACTATAAATCAGTATGAACATATTCAAATTTATAATTAAAAATGACTTTGACATAAGTACGTACATTCGTCTCTACTAATCTATAAATTCAAAGTGATTTAACCAAATGTTCACAAGTGGCCACTTATTATCATCTGCTTTATTTTGACCCAACTAGTTAGGTTTTGCTCTTATAGGCTGTTGACCTCTGCTTGCCTCTAAGCCTAAACAAGGACAGAATACCATACCACCCTTAGTTTCTGCTGGGAAGCAGCTTACCAAAGCAAGACTCTTCCTGTCAGACTCCACTAGCCATGTACTCTTGCAAGTGCAGGTTCCCTAACAAAGATTCTGCTTATTTCTGCTTACCTCTACTTTAACCTAGTTAGAAAAACAAAGAAACAAACAAACAAAAAAGCCTTTTTTGCTTGATTTCAGACCCATTTCTCTGATCACAGTGTTGCCCCTATTGCAATAGTCTTTCTTTTAATTACAGTCTCTCCTTACGTAATTCTGAATTTGTTTTCATTCACAAATTTCAATCAAAGTCTCGCATTATTTTATACATGTATCTTGCAAATTAATGTTAAAACACGGCAAAAAGGTGAATTGTCAAATGCTTCAAACATGTTTGTCATAGAAATGGGTGAGCAAACTAGCTCAACCAGATACCAATCTTTTTTTTATAAATATATAATTCAGATAAAGAACTAGGTGATTAAATAATTTTCCAATGGTTTTATCTAAACCTGAGAAAACACAGGTAACAAAAATGCTGAGTAAATACATGGACTTTCTCAAAATTTGTTAATTCACAAAATAAGTTGCTAACAAGATTTTAATGTGTAGTAATATTCTATAGTTTTTTATTATACAACTATTTCATACTTATCTATGCTCAAACATTAAAAGGGTAATGATAAGTATTTAAATTTCTCAAACATAATTTGTTAAATAATGTTTATGTTTTATATTTTACCAAACAGTAGACTCAGTGAAAATGAAGAAAAGGCATCCATATTTGCTTCTAAATAACAATTTTAAAGGTTTAGGAATGATTGTTTAATGTAAAAGATAAGAAATTGAAATAGATTCTTCACAAGTAAAACGAAAACTTGCTACAATTGCTCGACATGATGATTAAAAAGTGCTGTTGATTCTATTTGAGATCTAAAAACATGCTGTTAACCTTCGGTACCTTAAAATTAGGGAAATATATATATATATGGGAAATACATATATATATATATCTTTTTGTAGAAATGAGGTCTTGCTATGTCACTCAGGTTGCTCTTCTGGTCCCAAGTTGTCCTCCTACCTCTGCTTCCCAAAGTGCTGGGTTTACAGTCATGAGCCACTCGCCTAACTAGAATGATGTAAGGTTGCATATACATTGTTATAATGTCATAATTCACTGTATAATATAAATTATTTTTAATTTAAAAGTTGCTGAGGCTGGGAATGGTGGTTCATGCCTGTAATCCCAACACTTTGGGAAGTCAAGGCAGTTGGATCATTTGAAGCTAGGAGTTCAAGACAAGCTTGGGCAACATAGCAAGACCTTGTCTCTACAAAAAATAAAAAAATTAGCTGAGCCTGGTGGCACATGCCTGTAGTCCCAGCTGTTTGGAAGGCTTAGGTGAGAAGATTTCTTGGGCCCAAGAGTTTGAGGTTGCAGTGAGCTATGGTCACCACTGCACTCCACCTAGACTGAGTGACAGAGCAAGGCTCTACCTGTAAAAATTAAAAAATAATAATTATTATTATTTAAATTTTTAACATGAATAAAATTAAAAGTTGCTAATAAATTTTGTTGTGAAAAATATTACACATGTGAATTGAAAATGAGAGTACCATGAGACAAACCAATTTAAGTGCTGAAGAAAATATCAAATTAAGATTATCACGTTTTTCCTAATTAGAGTCTCTATCTGCTTCTAGGAATTTGTGTATTCCTTTTAAAAACTTGATACTTCTCAGATAATGTTTTTAACCATTATTAGGTTTCTAAAGATTATTTCATTTGTTTTTTCCTACCTATGTGGAGCTCTGAACTGGAACTTTTCTGTAAAGAGTAAAATTCATGGCTTACTACAGGATTCCAGGAAAGGGAAGGCAAATCAAGGGTACACATTACCATTAAAGCTCTATAGAGAGAAGGCAAATTTGATGGTTAAGAATTATTAAAATAACCCAGAGTTTTCAGTTTTGATTCTATGTAATGTTTTATAAGATGTCTTGAAATGTAAAACAATGTAAACAATGGTATTCTAAGATAGCTAGGGAAATAGTGAAAGAATGCGTAAATTAACAATATCACCACTTTCATATTTCTATGTTTGTAGAAACAAAATGGTGGTTGTAATAAGACAGTAAAAATAGTGTAGAAGGAATTATATAAAAATATGACATTTTTCTCCTTAATTTCCTCCATATAGTTTCATTTAATAACAGCATATGTTATTTCAAAAGTCTTGCTTTTGCAAGCATTTGTATAATTCATTGTCTAGTTTTATTTACACATACCATACACACGTGTTTGTAGTTGACAAACCTGCAGTTTTGGTTTTTTCTAATGTTTTCTGTGTTGCTATAAGGAGCGACACTTGCAATGGTGAGTAAATGGTCTCGTGGTAACAGAATTGTACCTTTCAGAAGGGGAATCAGGAAGCAAAGGTTCTAATCTGATGGAGAAAGATTATATCTTTTTCAATCTAAGAAATACTTAGACAAATAAATACACACCTGTTTGATCTCTTTAAACTTAGATTTTGAAAAATCAACCTTCTGTTTCAGTGTATCTAAAGTTAGTGACAGATTGCCACATTTTACATGTAAATAAACAAGTTGCTTCTTTTGATTTTTTATAAATATAATTTTTTAAAATTTAATGTTTAATATTTATTTGGGTCATTATATATAAATAAACGTTTTAATCCTAGTTATACGTGTGCAATATTGCATATTCTTTTAGAAGCATTATATATAGTCAAATTAATATTTCTGCTTCTCTACTATTTTATGTATAATTTCAGGAATCAATCAATTTCTTTTAGAGATGTTAGAGAAAATGATAAAGTAAAAGGCAAGTTTCTTTATGTCATCAGGTAGGAAATATAAGGATCCCAATGACTTATCACATACATCCAAGTCCAAGAAAAGAACAAATATTGTCAAACAGAAAGAACGGATATTATTCAATAGAAATTCTATCTTTATTTTTCACACCTCCTTCTCTCATGTAAAATTACTGCAATTTTAATAGATTTCCACTGTGTAGTAATTTTAAGTACATATAACGCATACTGTAAAAAAATGTACACTTATATTCTAAAGATTTTTAGGATCTTAAGATTAAACATTAATAAATCTAAAATCATGCCAGATAAATTATATATACATCATATATATTTCACAGTAATGTATTTAAAAGACAGTACATGAAATGAGATACTAGGTGTATGGTATATAATTTTTTAGTGGCTTGAAGTCATTAAATCATTTTAAGTAATATTTGTAAATTTTAATTAATTTATTTTCATTGACAAAAACTTTCATGCATTTATGGTATACAATGTGATGTTTTGATATATGTGTACATTATGAAATGATTAAATCAAACTAATTAATATATGTATTACCTCTTTAAAAAGGAGCTGATATTCAAAATACATAAGGAACTCAATAGTTTAAAAAATTAGAAAATGGGCAAAAGACCTGAATAGACACTTCTCCAAAGAATATATACAAATGTTCCATAGTTATATGAAAAAATGCTCAACATCACTAATCATCAGGGAAATGCAAATTGAAACCACAACATGATGTCATCTCACATTTGTTAGAATAGCTTTTATCCATTTTTCCTTTAGTCGGGAAGGATGTTGGTATTGAGGTTGGCATACGTATCAAGGACAGTAACTACCATGGCACCCGAAGTTTTGCCAAAACCTCAGATGCGTGGCCTTCTGGCCAGGCGTCTGCGATTTCATATGGTTGCAGCATTCGTGCTATCCCTGGGAGTTGCAGCTTTGTATAAGTTTGGTGTGGCTGATAAAAGAAAGAAGGCATACGCAGATTTCTACAGAAACTATGATGCCATGAAAGATTTTGAAGAGATGAGGAAGGCTGGTATCTTTCAGAGTGTAAAGTAAACTTGGAATATAAAGAATTTCTTCAGGTTGAATTACCTAGAAGTTTGTCACTGACTCCTGAACTATGACACATGAATATGTGGGCTAAGTAGTAGTTCCTCTTGATAAATAAACAATTAACAGAAAAAAAAAAAAAAAAAGAATAGCTTTTATCAAAAAGACAAAAGAAAACAAGTGTTCGTGGGAATGTGAAGAAAAGGAAATTTTTGTACAATGTTGGTACAGGGTAAATTAATACAGCCATTATGGAAAACAGTAATAGAATTTTCTCAAAAATAAAAAAGTAAAATTTCTGTATGTTTGGGAATCTCACTTCTGGGCATAGTAGCTTAAGGTAATGAAATCAGTATGCTGAAGACCTGCACTCCCACGTTCATTTCAGCATTATTCACAATAGCCAAAATATGGAATCAACCCATGTGTCCACCAATAGCTTAGTGGATGAAGAAAATGTGGTTTATTTACATAATGGACTACTATTAAGCATTAGCAAAAGAAAAAAAAAATATTGTAATTTGTGACAATATGGATGAACCTGGGGGCCATTATGCTAAGTAAAATAAGCTGGGCACAGAAAGACAAATATGGCATAATCTTATTTATATGTGGAATCTAATAAAAGTCTAATTCATATAAGCAGAGGGCAGAATTGTGTACTTGGGTCTGAGGAAGAGCAGGTAAAATGGGAAGATGGTCAAAATATACAAAAGTTCTGTTAGGAAGATAAGTCTTGGAGATCTTTGTACAGTATGGTGATTACAGTTGATAAAAATGTAATCTTAACAATTGCCAATTGTTTAAGGAGACTCTAAATGCTGTCATCTCAAACAATACACATGTGATATGATGGATATGTTTGTATGAATAAGATCTGATAATCATATCTCAGAACATTAGAAAGATTGGCACTGATTCTTATTCTAGGATTGTTACTAACTTTCAGTGTGAAGACATATTTCTAATTAAACATAAAATATATTACCTTAAAGGGGAAAAAATATGCTGGCTTTTGACTTTTATATTTGTGATATTTTACGTCAACACAAAATGGATCAAACCTGAACTATTTTGAAGGGAATCATATCATATGAATTTTATTCTCAGCAAAGTTGTGTGTCAAGTATTCAGATATGATTGTAATACATAAGTTCCTAGAACAAGAAATTAGACTAAGTCAAAGAGGCTGATTTTGATGTACGTGGCTGCAGGGGAAGCTGAATTCCAGGTATGTGTGGTAGAAGTGGTTTCATGATCACAGCAGACGCTGCTTTGGGGTTTGTCATTAGGCGAGATACCATCCAGCGTAGGTCCTGAACTCTTCCTGAAGCTAAACCAAGAACCTGTTCCTATAACCTTCCTCAGGTTTTGTGGACTCTAAATAGTACATTAAATGTTTTGTTTGTTTGTTTGTTTTTGAGACGGAGTCTCACTCTGTCGCCAGGCTGGAGTGCAGTGGCGCCATCTTGGCTCACTGCAACCTCCGCCTCCCAGGTTCAAGCGATTCTCTTGTCTCAGCCTCTCGAGTAGCTGGGACTACAGGTGTGCCCCACCACGCCCAGTTAATTTTTATATTTTTAGTAGAGACAGGGCTTCACCATGTTGGCCAGGATGGTCTCGGTCTCTTGACCTTGTGATTCCTCTGCCTCGGCCTCCCAAAGTGCTAGGATTACAGGTGTGAGCCACCGCAGCAGGCCTTTTGTTTCTTGTATTAGCTAGTTTCAATCCATGGGTTGTTGAATGAAAGTGCCGAAGTTCACAGTATTTCCTGGTTTCTCATATAAAAATTAGATAATTGTTTGAAATAAACTTGTCCTGCAAAATATAGGTATCAATCTGAAATAAGATAATTTTTATAAATTTCTTAGAGAGAAAAAGAATTTAGCCCTAAATTTCTAAAAGTTTTATCTAAAGTGTTAGGTTACTGTTTGTATCATTTTTAAAATATTTTAGCTAATAAATATTTTTTTTTTTTTTTTTTTTTTTTTTTTGAGGCGGAGTCTCGCTCTGTCGCCCAGGCTGGAGTGCAGTGGCACAATCTCGGCTCACTGCAAGCTCCACCTCCCGGGTTCAGGCCATTCTCCTGCCTCAGCATCCCGAGAAGCCAGGACTACAAGCACCCGCCACCACGCCCGGCTAATTTTTTTGTATTTTTAGTAGAGATGGGATTTCACCATGTTTGCCAGCATGGTCTCGACCTCCTGACCTCGTGATCCGCCCACCTGGGCCTTCCGAAGTGCTGGGATCACAGGTGTGAGCCACTGTGCCGGGCTGCTAATAATTAATTTTAAAAACCATATTGAATTTCTTATAATTATGAAAATATTATACACATAGACTTTATTTTTATTTGCTTAATTTATCCTACTGTGTTTATAATTCCAATGCCTTTTTGATAGCCACATTATTTACATTAATACTTCTTAGATAAAATTTTTTAGGGACAGTACTTGAGTTGGATTAATATAGTTCTCCTAAAAGATTCAATATTAAGCTTTCATCTTAAGAAAATGTTACTCAGGTTGCATAATTCTAAAGAAAGAGGTTTTATCATAGGAAAACACTGATTAATAAAATATAGACCAAAATTATTTCTAGTACTATGACTTTATAAATACTTACATTTATTACTATTTTCTGTTAAAAATACTAAATACAATAATTTAGAGTTAATGGCAGAACTGAAAACTTGTTGCTCAAACACCAGAAAAAAAAAATGTATATAATTTAGAAATGAAACCTGCCCACAGGAGGTAAATGAGTAAAATGGATTACTGGATAAAAATCAGACACAGGAAATGAAATAACAGCACAATAGTAACCAATATTATCTATTAAGCCATAGTTTATTCTACATTAGAAACGGGTTCACAGAGCAATTTTGCTCAATATGAAAATTCAATAATGAAAAATCATTGATAGTCTTTAGATTCCAGAATATAAAAGAGAGACAGTTTTTCTTTTAGAATATTTTGCAGTTCAATAAATATTGAAACATTTGAGAATGTGTATATATTTCTAACCCATACAGAGTAATGAAACAAAATAATAAATTTAAATAACAAGATAATTAGAATAAAACTTAAAAGCAAATATTATGATAAAATGTGGGGTTTTCCAGAATTATCTAGTTATAATAAATAGGAAACTAGTACTAACACAAACAAAAAATATTAGGGTATATAATGGTACAGAATCTTAAATGAGAATAAAAAATGATTACATTATTAATAAAATAGTGGTAAGTTAATACTTCTCTTGTTTCTGTGCACATACTTTTAGAAAAAGTAAGTGAAATATTGGTCTTAAAGTAAAAATTTCAAAAATATATAGCAGAAAAATTAAACATGTTATTTTTTATAAGATAATCTATAAGCTTTTAAGTAAATGTACCCCCTCCAGAAACCAAACCATGGAAAATCCCAGTACAGCTCAATGAACTTTTCTATAACAGATGATTCCAGTTATTTCAATTCAGACAGGGCATAGAGACAAGCTTGGTTCATGAGAACAGTATACTAGTGATTTTGAATTTGTATAATGAAGGAAAACATAGAAGCTTATGGGCCATTATTATTCTTAAAGATCAACCCAAAATACCACATAGGAGCAAAATATGTCTCACTCACTATTATCTATCATAATCAAATAGAGGTGTCAGAACTTTCTTTTTCACACCACCAACATTTGGGATGTATGAGTTATATTTCAATTAATGAGGGTCATGTGTGTCTGGGCCTCCAGAAAGAGTAAATGTTTATCCATGTTTAGTGATAGAGATTAACTAAAATTAAACACCGAAACACATGTAAATCTTGTAGTCTTTGTTGTAAACTTTAAACTAGTAACTAAGTTATTTTTCTGTAAATATAATAAAACCTTAACATTTCAAACGTATTTTGGAAAATAATGCTTAGTTATTATTTGGACTTAATATATACAATGTTTATAATAAAAGCTTAGAAGTCATAAAGCAGAGAAAAAAATCCATTATCTTATATAAAGGGAGATATAAAAATGTACAATGATTCTGAGGATTATTTATAATATTGTAAAATTATAGATATTCAGGAATATAAATTGAAGTCTGATTTAAAGAATAGGTGATGGTATTTGAATATATTCCAGATGTTATCTAGTTCAAGTGTCACTAACATTTCCCATCCTCAATAAATGCTGAATTACACTACATGAACTTCTACAACATCCTTGATTGATACTTCTAAGGCTCTGACTTGCCCAATTCCTGGCTGAACTACATCATTGGCATCTATCAAATTGTCCTTTCTTTAGCTGTCTCCTTAGGTTCACTCCTTGTACTATATTGTGTATTCCGATATTTAAAATGAATTATCCTTTTCCGAGTTGGATTTTCAGAGTAGATTGACATTGGAATGCAGACACACATTCACAAGATTGATATTAAACCAAATTGACTATTTATAAAATCTGCTGTGATAAATAAAACTGACATGCAAAATAGAACAACTTGTGTTGTCATAACTTACTTATGTTTTCCTGGCAGTAACAGCATGATTCCAGCAAGAACTATCTTTGTAAGCAAGAGCTCAAACAAGGAGATTTTGTTAAATAGTAAAAAAGCATGAAGCATCAATTTTCAGTTAGTAAATATACCTTCCACAAAGTACTTAAGTGTGTACATCAAAGCTAATGATTTTTGAACTTCACATTGGTCTTCTTTCAATTCTATCTTCCCAATTAGATTGTAAATTTTATCATGACAGAGATCACATATAACTTTTCTAATCCTCTCTCCAATACATAGCATAGGGATTGCTATGAACTAAAAAGCATGTTATCCTCCCTATTATTTAAAATCTTCCCTCTTCAAAACTAGTATCATACTGAAGGAAATAATGTATACACTGGTCCATTTCTGAGATAAAATGCCTTAAATTGGCTTAGGTCAGCAAACTATAGAAGAAAGAGATATGCTAGGCCCCTGCTTGGATAGCAAAGATAGCAAATGCCTGCTTGTCGCCGCCCCCTACCCCGGCCCTCCCCCTTACTTTCCCTTACTCGAACCAAAGTTTAGTCTAAAATGAAAGTTTAGTAGCCTGCAAAATAGCTCATTTTGTCTGTTCTTATCAGCCTGCCCAGCTATTTAGATCATAAATACTTGAAGAGCTCCTAAACTAACTAGGATTGTAATCCATTGTGAGCTACAACAAAATGTAGCAAGGTAATCCTAAGAAAGAAACATCTAAAGCCCCTACTTAACAATCAATAGGCGATGTCCATGAAGGCTGTAACCTCATAGTATTCAGCCTATAAGGAATGCAGGGCAGGACCTGAGCATTAGGGAACGATTCGCTTGTTAAAACTGTACTAGGTGTACCTGCCTATCAAACATCCAATCTTGTAAGACCGTCATTAAAAATCTTACTTTTGCTGTTCTCCGGGTCTATGAGTCCATTCTTTAGGTGTGGATGGGTGACTTTGTTTCTCACAATACCTAACACAATTACATTTGGAAATGGATGTTTTGTTCCACTATAATAGAAAGATTGAATAATATTGCATGAACCCCTCTACAAGGATGATGCTGAATACCAGTATTCTGCTGATTTGATATAAGAAATTAGAATATTTTTCATCTATTGGCTTCTATTATCTTAACAAAATAAAAGGAAATAATTTTTGGTGATGTGATAGAATAGGAGGGATGAGTGGAGCTGAGAAAATTTGAACAAACTGCTGGGGAGAGTCAAAGGAAAATTTAGAATGGTGAACTGTCTGAAACCATGGAGAGCTTCTAGATAGAAAATGTAAATTTGTGACCGTGTTAATCAAGATCTCATGACTTTCCACTGCATTTATTGAATAGTTTAGGTAACAAATGTATTAAGCCAGCTTTGGCATATTGCCATGCTGGAAAATAAGTAAATTGAAATAAAAGGGTTGAAAATAATGACAATACATTAGTTGAAATAAAAATGAGCAGTCTGATATATTGCTGGATAAAAAGGAATAAGCAGAACTATTCATCACAGGAGAGATATTAACAGATATTTTCTGCTGAGTATAACAAACATAAGTAATTAGAAGTCAAAGAATTAAGACCTGTGAATGTTAATGTTAGATTTTCTAATTTATGAAGTGAAACAGCTCCAAGAAATGGAGTGTTTTTCAAATTTTAGAGTGAGGTTAAAAATGGTCAAGAAATTGAGGGTTCAGTTCTGACATCCTCTGACAGTCCCAGTGCTTGTTAGTTTCCTGGTAAATCCCATAGATCTTGCATTATTACATTTTGGAAAATATCCAAAAATTTTTGGTTCATTCATTATCTGTGTAAATAGATGTCATCATTGATGTTAGTTTACAGTGTTTTTTAATTTTTTTTTTCTGCTTGCTAAACACATAGCTATCTATTAAAAAAAAGTTTGGTTACTTAAGAATATGAGAAAAATACTTAGAGTAATTAAAATACAGATGCTACTCAACTTACAGTGAAGTTACCTCCCCAAAACCGCATTATAAGTTGAAAATGCATTTGAGAAGCCTAATCTACTGAACCTCATTGCTTAGCCTAGTCTACCTTAAACATGCTAACAACACTTACATTAGCTTACAATTGTACAAACACTTCTGGCAACACAGTACACTGTAGAGTGTCGGTCGTTTACCCTTGTGATCTCTTGGCTGATAAGCAGCTGCATTTCATAGTTGCTGCCCAGCATTGCCAGAGAGTATTGATATGGTTTGACTCTGTGTCCCCACCCAAATCTCATCGTGTGGCTTCCATAATTCCCATATGTTGTGGGAGAGACTTGGTGGGAGGTAACTGAATCATGGGGGATGGTCATTCCTGTGTTGTTCTCATGACAGTGAGAGTGAATAAGTCTCACGAGGTGTGATGATTTTAAAAATGGGAGTTTTCCTGCACAAACTCTTTGCCTGATGTCATCCATGTAAGACATGACTTGCTTCTCCTTGCCTTCTGCTATGATTGTGAGGCCTCCCCAGCCATGTGCAACTGTAAGTCCATTAAACCCTTTTTCCTGTATAAATTGTACAGTCTCAGGTATGTCTTTATCAGCAACATGAAAACAGACAAATACATTAAATTGGTACCAGTGGAGTAGGGCACTGCTGAAAGATGCCTGAAAATGTGGAAGTGACTTTGGAACTGGGTAACAGTCAAGGGTTAGAACAGTTTGGAGGGCTCAGAAGAAGACAGGAAAATTTGGGAAAGTTTGGAACTTCCTAGAGACTTGTTGAATGGCTTTGCCCACAATGCTGATAGTCATATGGACAATAAAATCCAGCCTGAGGTGCTCTCAGATGGACATGAGGAACTTGTTGGGAACTGGAGCAAAGGTGACTCTTGTTATGTTTTATCAAAGAGACTGGTGTCATTTGGCCCCTTGCCTAGAGATTTGTGGAAGTTTGAACCTGAGAGAGATGATTTAGGGTATCTGGCAGAAGAAATTTCTAAGCAGCAAAGCATTTAAGAGCTGACTTGGGTGCTGTTAAAGGCAGCATTCCGTTTTAAAAGGGAAACATAGCATACAAGCTTGAAAAATGTTCAGCCTGACAATACAATGGAAAAGAAAATCTCATTTTCTAAGGAGAATATCAAGCTGGCAGCAGAAAGTTGCATATGTAACAAGGAGCCAAATGTTAATCACCAAGACAATGAGGAAAATGCCTCCAGGGCATGTCAGAGAAGTTTGCAGCAGCCTCCCCCTGCCCCATCACAGGTCCAGAATTTTAGAAGATAAAATTGTTTTTGTGGGCCAGGTCCAGGGTCCCTCTGCTGTATGCAGGCTAGGTACTTGATGCTCTGAGTCCCAGCCACTCCTGCCATGACTAAAAGAGACCAAGGTACAGCTCAGGCTGTTCCTTCAAAGGGTGAAAGCCCCAAGCCTTGGCAGCTTCCACATGATGCAGAGCCAGTGGGTGCAAAGAAACCAAGAATTGAGGTTTGGGAACCTCTGCGTAGATTTCATATGATGTATGCAAATGCCCGGATGCCCAGGCAGAAGTTTGCTGTAGAGGCAGAGCCCTCATGAAGAACCTCTGCTACGGCAATGCAGAAGAGAAATTTGGGGTCGGAGCCCCCACACAGAGTTCCTAACAGGGCACCGCCTATTGGAGCTGTGAGAAGAGGGCCACCATCCTCCAGACCCCAGAATTGTAGATCCACTGGTAACTTGCACTGTGTACCTGGAAAAGCTACAGACACTCAATGTCAGCCCATGAAAGCAGCCACGAGGGAGGCTGTACCTTGCAAAGCCATAGGGGTGGAGTTGCCCAAGACCATAGGAATGCACCTCTTGCATCAGCATGACCTGGATATGAGACATGGAGTCAAAGGACATCATGTTGGATCTTTTTTTTTTTTTTTTTTTGAGACGGAGTCTCGCTCTGTCGCCCAGGCTGCAGTGCAGTGGCCGGATCTCAGCTCACTGCAAGCTCCGCCTCCCAGGCTCACATCATTCTCCTGCCTCAGCCTCCCGAGTAGCTGGGACTACAGGCACCCGCCACCTCACCTGGCTAGTTTTTTGTATTTTTTAGTAGAGATGGGGCTTCACCGAGCCAGGATGGTCTCGATCTCCTGACCTCGTGATCCACCCATGTTGGTCTCCCAAAGTGCTGGGATTACAGGCTTGAGCCACTGCGCCCAGCCCATGTTGAATCTTTAAGATGTGACTGTCCCACTGGATTTTGGACTTGCATGGGCCTTGTAACCCCTTGTTTTGGCAAATTTCTCCCACTTGGAATGACTGTATTTACCCAATGCCTGTACTCCCATTGTATTTAGGAAATAATTAACTGGCTTTTGATTTTTAATTTTACAGACTTATAGGCAAAAGGGACTTGCCTTATCTCAGATGAGACGTTGGACTTTAGACTTTGAGTTAATGCTGAAATGAGTTAAGACTTTGGGGGACTGCTGGGAAGGCATGATTTGTTTTGATATGTGAAGACATGAGAATGGATGGGGTCGGGGCAGAATGATATGGTTTGGCTTTGTGTTCCCACCCAAATATCACCTTGTAAATCCCACCATTCCCATGTGTGTGGGAGGGGCCCAGTGGTAGCTAATTGAATCATGGGGGTGGGTCTTTCCCCAGCTTTTCTGGTGATCTGATGTTTTTAAAAATGGGAGTTTCCCTGCACAAGCTCTACGTATATGTTATAGACACATATGTATGCATCTATATTTCCTTATTAAAATGTGTTTACCAGAAAATAAAAGAGAATAAGTTTTCATATAGAGTATTGTATAAAAGAGAGGATGATTTCATTCATAACAATAAGTACATTTTATTCTCCTAACAAAGTGCCATGTTTGCCTGGGAATTCATTACACTAACAGTATATCCAGTGAAACGTAATTTAACCTTTAATTAAAAGATCATTTATAGGATATAGCATTTTAATGAGACAGCTAAAATGAAATAATTGCAACTAAAGGAAATATTTATACTTTACTGTAGTGTATGATAGATTATAATTAGGTAATTATGCCCAATATTGCATATAAATGAAAATTTTTATTTAAATTATAACCTGAAGTTATTAACTTAATATATAACATGATCACAATAAAAACTAAGTAATTATTATATGACACTGAAAATATTAACAGCATGTTAAAAATCCTAACATCATTAATACTTTAAAAATTATTCAGAATGTCATAAAGGATTAAAATAAAGCTCTTTTTAAAAGGATTCATTAATGTGGTTCTTAATAAATTATTTTAAAGTAACTTTCTTTAAAAATTAATTATATATGTGCTTTCATATGCTGGATTGCAGCACTATTCTTAGAGTAGCCTAACATTCTATATTATTTAAAATCTTTAAAAACACTTGGTTATAATATGTCACACCATGTAAAGAATACACATGAAATAATTATGTTTCCAAATCACTTTGGCAGAGAAAATAATTTTATCAGATGTGAAACAAGATTTTTTTGTTAAATATTAACATATCAGTAATTTTATCTGAAATTGAATTGAGAAATTTATTCTGTGAGTTGAACACAACAGATATAAATGGAATAGTAATAAGAAGAAATGCTTAACATAATGTATAACTATATAGATTGGAGATAATATTATGTTACTAACACCTGTAACTATTACAATAATTTGTTTAGACATAAAAGTGTATAAAACATGCTAAAATGTAGATTTTTAAATACAAATGAGTAGTCTTGGAAACCATTTGAGAAAAATTCAAGAAAAAATTTGAGAATTTGGTGATATTTTTCGATTTTTTAAATTATATGTTCATATTTGCTAGGATAAAATATACAATACAATTGATCATAAATGAAGTATTAGAATGTGAATAAATTATATTATATTGAAACATTTGTGATATAAAAAAAGTAGTCAAAAAAATGACAGTGACAACATAGAATTGCCATATTTCAGACTTTATAAACCAATATAATCGTAATTCTTACAATTAATTCTCGATATTATGTAATTTTAAATTGATGATTTACATACTGGATCCTTTATAAAAACTGGTTAATTACATATGAAGTTAGTATTCTCAACAATATTGGTGTTTAATATGTATATGTGCATGCACTTCATATGTGTGTTCTCCCTTTTTCCTTTCCCTTTTTTTTAAGTGCCCAGTGTATAAGTAGAAGAGATTTGTTAGTACTTGTATTTACTAAATATATTGTTTCAGTTATCAAATGCATATGCATTTATGTGAATTATAATTACTGAATGAACTGAACTGTAATACTATTAATAAAGAGTCAAACTATTATGTACACCAACACTTAATCTTGGCTCAACTTGAAAAAAATCTAACTTTTTAATTTTTATTTTATTTATCTTTTTTCTTTTCCTTTCTTTTCTTTTTTCTTTCCTTTGCTTTTCTTTTCTTTTCTTTTCTTTTTTCTTTTCTTTTCTTTTCTTCAGAACTTCATTCTGTTGCTCAGGCTGGAGTGAAGTGGTGCAGTCTCAGCAAACTCCACTTCCCGAGTTCAAGCAATTTTCCCACCTCAGCCTCCCAGTTAGCTGGGATTACAGTCATACACCACCAGAGCTGGCTAATTTTTGTATTTTTAATAGAGAAGGGGCTTCACCATGTGGGACAGTCTGGTCTCGAACTGCTGACCTCAGGTGATCCACCCTCCTCAGTCTCCCAAAGTGCTGGGATTACAGGCGTGAACCCAGAGGAGAAATATTTCTTCAACAAGCTCTGTGTATTAGGCAAAGCAAAAACAACAAACTCCCATGATGCAAGAATACGTAGGTAACAAACCTACACTTGTAATTCTAAACTTAAAGTATAACTTAAAAAATAATTATCAAATAAAAAGTAAAGAAGGAGATAATAAAACAAAACAAAACAAAACAAAATTGAACTGACTTCTGCTTGTGGCCAAGATGGAATAATTGGAACTGGGTTTTATCTAACTAAAATACATTATAAAATAAGCAAAATGTGTGAAAAACCTTAGCTAAACATGAGAGCTATCATAGAGAGAGATAAAATAAATGAATAAATGAATTGAGTCTTAAAATTGCCTAGCTTCCTGAATGGAAAGAGTCTCTAGTCCACAGCACAGTGAAGATAAATCCCAGTGTGTCTGAGAAGCCTCGCTGAGGAGAGGATATAAAGGTTGGATTCTCAGGAGACCAAGAATCTGGCATTCAAACGTCAGAATAATTTAATGGAGAGAGGTGAAAAGAAGAGGAGGGAGAGAAGTGGGGTGGACAGAGAGAGAGAGACATTGAGATAGAGAGAGAGAGAGAGAGAGAGAAAATCTGCAGATCCCCAGAGAATTCCCCTTGAATCTTTAGTGGAGTATGGATCTGTTCATGCACGTAAGAGAACTCAAAGTCGGGAAAAAGTACCACCCTAAAGAAGCAAGGTGGCCACAGTGAAGAGCACCTGTAGTCCCAACATTCAGGAGGCTGAGTAGGGAGGATTGACTGAGCCCAGAAGTTTAGGGCTGTAGTTTGCTATGATTGCACGTGTGAATAGTCACTGGACTCCAGCCTGGACAGCACAGTGAGAATCTGTCTTGAAAATAAAAATAAAAATACATAATTAAGAGAAAAAAAGAAGCTTAGAATCCCAGAACTCACAGTGGACTGAGAATAAATTATTTTCCCAATGGCATAAGTAAAGAATGGAATTCATTAGGGATCTGGTAGGATAATCCAAATGTATTTTCTCAGTAGTCAGGAAAAATGGATATTAGACAAAGGTTGCTTTTGTTGTGCAGAGCCAAATGCTTAGGAATATTTCTAGGAATGTGAAAATATCCAGCATCAGAAAAGATGCACTTCAAAATAATCAGCGTCAATTAAAAAAATAGTACACATGTAAAGAAGTAGGAAATGACCAACAATGGGAAGAAAAAAATAAATCAATAAAAGCAGACTCAGAAGGTATGGCTTTTAAACAGATGGTATGGCTAAATAATGTTAGGTTAAGTATTTCTAATCCAAAAAGCATAAAAAGACCCCAAAAATTGAAACTTTTTGAGCACCAACATGATGTCACAAATTGAAAATTTCGTACTTGACATCAACTGGCAGGTCCTAGTCAAAATTTGGTTAAAACTGTTTCATGCATACAATTACTTAATATATTATATAAAATTGCCTTCAGGCTATGTGTATAAGGTATATATGAAACACAAATAAGTTTTGGGTTTAGACTTCAGTCCCATTCCCAACATATCTCATTATATATAGGCAAATATCCAAAAATCTGAAGCAATCTGAAATATGAAATACTTCTAGTTTCAAGTATCCATACTTCCAGTCAAGTATCCCTTGACTTCAGTCAACTTGTACATATGTTCAACAAGATGGAATTATGTGGAGACACGGAAAATATATAAAAAAATCTATATTGATCTTCTGGAGATTAAAAATACAATATATTTGATTTAAAATATTCTGTATGTAATCAACAGCGGGTTATACAACATACAGAAAGATTACTGAAACTGAAGACATAAAAGTAGAATACAACTGCAACTGAACATAGTAAAAGTTTTCTACTTTACTGATAAAGATTGCAAAGCAGCTATACACACACACACACAGGACATATATTTAGAGAGAAAATTTGGTATCAAAAAAGAGGACATATTTAAGAAAAATAAAATAGAGTAAAATAAATGAGAAAATGAAGACAACAGTGAGATATGGGATAACTCAACCTTCCTCATGTACATGCTGATGGACTTACTAAGGAAAGGAGAGAGGAAGTAAGACAGAAAAAGAAGAAGATACAATAGCCAAGAATTTTCCAAGATATAATGACCAAGATACAATAAAATTCATAAACCCACAGATCCAAAAAGGTATAACAGGCCTGAGTGCCCCCCTCCCCCCAAAAAAAGGAACACTGTACCAGGACATATCATAATATGATTTCTTAAAACTAGTGAGAAAGACACACCTTAAAGTGAGTCAGAGAAAAGAAATTATACCTTCTTGTACAAAGAAACAAATATTAGAATGACAGAAGACTTCTTTTCAGAGACAATGCGTATTAAATACTATGAAGAAACATCTTCAAAGTACTGAAGGGTAAAAATGTTGTTACTATAGAATGGTAATAAGTTGAAAAAACTTTCTAAGAAGAACCCTTAATCTGTGGGGAATTACAGAAATACTAGCAAATAATAAACAATTTAATTTTTTCAGGTTAATATATGTTATTAAACCTATATGGTTAATTTCTCATGTAAGTGTTGTTCTGCGCACCTCTTTTGTTTGTCACTCACACAGAACTAAGTATCTGTTAGTGTCACTATGTAAAGCTGAATAAGATGGTAAAACTACAGCATCTGTATTTTTCCCAAGCTCCACCTGAGGAAGACTGTAGTTCAGGGAAGAAGGAGAACCACTCTGTTACTCTTATAGATCATAAGTCAATGAAAAGAAAACTTAAATAAAAGTAAGAACTCAGATTCAAAGATGAGACCCAGATGAAACCATGTTTCTGGAGAAGCTTCCTGATTATAACAATTATGAGCCTTGTTACTTTAAGAGGTATATTAGTCCATTTTCATGCTGCTGACAAAAAAAACATACCTGAGACTGGGTAATTTATCAAGAAAAAGAGGTATAATGGACTCACAGTTCCACATGGCTGTGGAGGCCTCACAATCATGGTGGAAGGGGAAAGGAATGTCTCAAATGGCGACAGGTAAGGGAGAATGAGAGCCAAGTGAAAGGAGAAACCCCTTATTAAACAATCAGGTCTCATGAGACTTGTTCACTACCATAAAGTATGGGGGAAACCACTCCCATGATTAAATTATCTCCCACTGGGTCCCTCCCACAACATGTAGGAATTATGAGAGCTACAATTCAAGATGAAGTTTGGGCAGGAGCACAGTCAAACCATGTCAAGAGGTATGTGCATGTCCTGATAGCATTTTTGTTTTCTGAGCCAGTTGTCAGTTTGTTGATGCTAAGCTCCAAATACTGAAACAGTACCCTCTCTCTCTCTATATATATGTGTGTGTGTGTGTGTGTGTGTGTGTGTATAGCTGCTGAAATAATGCTAATCTTTATCAGTAAATTCCCCTGAAGGGAGGGTCTTCTCTATATTCTAGTGTGCTGTTTCTTTCTTACTCTTATGGCCTGTGATAACCAGCTGGGTATAAAACATGTAGTGGCCCTTCACCAAGTGTCAGTGACATACTCATGGGTGGTTTGTCAGCAAGATTAATGGACACTTCAGTGGACAGCTCTTCCCAGGAACTTTAATCAAAACCTTGCTCCCAAAGAGTCTCACCCAGCTGAGACACTTCTTGCTGTCCAAAGTTTACAGTACCTCATTCAGGTTCTCAGCCATCCACAGGAACATAGTAACACCCCTTTTGATGAGATGTGAGAAAGCTATTCCAAGTCCATTTCTTCCTGTGCCCTCTGTCTCAGCCAATATACAGTGGCTGATCCTATATCTACTATTTCCTTATTTCTTATGTTTCTCTTTAACCCACCCTCTTTTACTAATTAAGATAACTTTATATTAAAATTTCCAATTCAAATTACTGATGTGTTTTCTGTCTCCTGACAGAACCCAATTTAATGAAATTCTCCAGCTACAGTCATTCCTCACTGCACTACCCAATGATTGCAATAGGGGTAGTGGTGATTTTAGGGTTTGCCAATCCTGTACTTAGGAAAGTGAAACTGATTCCTAAGATTTCAAACTGTGCCCCAAGTTGATGAAAGGTTGTTCAGATATGCATCAATCCGAATAGAATATGTAATGTTGGAATTACTGCTATTAAAAATCAAAACCAAATTTATTTCAATTTAAAAATCCGCTAAATTATTAAGTAAAAATCTATAGAAACATAAAATAAGTGGTAAAATAGCACTTTCTATCAACAAACACAGAAAATATTCAGTTAAATATGCCAATGTAACAGCAGACAATTTACGCCTCTTTCTGAATCACAGCAAAACAAAAGTAGAGACACATAATGGCATCATGAGAAATGTGTGTTGAATACATAATTTTACAAACTTATACATAATGTCATACATAATTTGGATTACCCAAAAATATGCCAATGTATGTATATGCTGTTTCTATAGCACGAATATAAAAATGGAAGAGAAACAAATAATAGCAAGGAAATAACAACAAAAACAAGAAACCCTAAAAACAGAAATAATGCTGTCATCAAATTTTGAGTAGAATCTGATAAACATGTCTCGAGAAAAATAGAAAGATTGTCACTGACTTTTATCCTAGGCTTAACATTGAGCCTTCACTACTAACCATAATTCTAAGTTCTAAGGATAAAAATAAGTCAAATTCAGGGGAAAAAATATGGTGTCTTCTTTTTTCTGTATCATAGCATTATCTGCCTCCAAAAATACAGCAAAATTTAAAACATTAATAAAAATTATATTCAATAAATTTTATCCTCTTCAAACATATATTTAAAATTTCAGAAGCATGAAAATATGCAGATAACATTGTCTCCATGAACCCATGTTAAAAGTGAGAACTCAAGAACAAAATCCAACCGAGCAAAAAATAAAATATTGTCATAAAGAGATCTCTGTAAAAATCTGGTAAGTATAAAAACAGTTTAAATATGTTTTAGAAACCTAACCAATCTTATAATGGTTTCAAAATAGATAAGTAACAGAAATATTGATAAAGTAAAAATGATGTTATAATTTACATAATAATAATTATGTTTAGTTTCATTAATATTCCTAGCTTATCAGAATGGAGTTATTTGATGGCTTTGAAATAAGTAATTCAAAAAGCAGAAATTTATTCTTACATATTATTGTAAGAACTAACATATATTATTTTATTTCTGGACATATTCTCATACACATACATGCCACACATTTGAAAACCATGTATCCATTTGGAAAAGGGTTTCAGTGTTTAAATTTGAAGCCACAATACACATGAAATCCCAAATGGAGTGCTTGAATGAGTTTCCATGGTCTGACACTCCATTTTTACACTATCCTTTGTCAAACAGGGGGATACATGGGACATATTGATTTTCATATATTACACCCTTTGCTCAATCTGTTTAAGATCTAGTCACAGAAGTAAATGTTATCCCTATATTCACCTCAAGACTTCATTTTTCATTCTATTAATTTACCATGTAGCCATAAATATACACTTGAATGTGTACATTTCTTCTTTCTTAGGAAAAAGAAGCAATATACACATTACATATATGAAGGTCAGAATTTACATTTGCCTCAAATATATGAATCCATGTATTATCCTTCCTTCTGATTGTAATTGGAACAGGTCAGTCATGTGTGTTATTTGAATATTATAAAATCCTATCCCGTTTCCAAAATAAATGTTTGTACCTTCAAGAATTTTAACACTTCTCATTAAATATCAACTAATTACACATCTCATATGACTAATGATTTAAAATTAAAATAACTATGTCCTAAATTTAAAAATATGTTAAAATTAAATAAAGATAACCATTTTGGTTATTTATGCAATTAAAAAACACAAGCCTGTTTTTATGTAACTTCCATAGCAGTCATTGCTATAGACATTTTTATAGTGTCCTTATAAAAGATACAGAGGACACCCTAGAGAAGATAATGTGACGACAGAATAGAGAAATAGTTTCAGTCACAGACAACGAATGTTCACAACCACCAGGAGCTGCAAAAACAAGGAACAGGTTTTCCCTGAAAGACTGCACAGGGAATGCAACTCCACCAACAGCTCGATTTTACATTTGGCTTTCAGATCTGTCAATGAATAAAGTTGATGAAGTAAAAAAAAAACAAAAAACAAAAAACAAAAAAACTTGAAAGCTAATTCCTGTATTTTCCATTTACTCAATAGAACTATTGTTATATCATTTACTACAAGTAACTACACGCTATACTTACATCATTGTAACTTATGTATTGTCTTATTACACTTGAACATATTTGAACGTATTTTCTCGTCTGTTAATACAGACATACCACTTTATTCTGGACTCATCATATTTCTTCATAAATATATGTATGAGTATATGGGAGATGTTTTCTATATTAATATATACTTAGCTTGGGCACACTATTTATAGAGTTTCTACTAATAAAGTATTATTACAAAATATTCTTATGTAAACACTTTTATACTCTCACATGAGTATGTAATGGAATGGAATACTGGAGATGAAAGTTTTTTGCATCTATGTATTTTTAAATATTACTTACCAGTAATAATGTTACAGCAGGTATTCAGGCAGACGAGAACAAGGCAGGAGAGAGCCTACCCACCAGGAATGTCAGGTGACCATCAGGTGATGGTTAGGCAGTTATTAAATTGTCTCTCTAAAATAAGAATTTGTCACAGTCAGTGTCAGGGAAAGGCAGTCTTTCAAAAGATAGAAAAAAAAATAATAATAGTGGTGATTAGCAGCTTCCCAGTAAGACCACAGGAGCTTGGTGAGAGAGCTCAAGCATGTGCACTAAGAGGCAAAATGGTGGAATTTAACTGGTATATGACCTTCCTCTAGAATCACCTGACTGGTAAGGGAACTCCTCAAGTGAGCACGTGCACAATTTCGGTAAATGCACTATGCATACAGCCCCTCCCAGGTGCTGGCAGGCCACTGCGCATGCAGACAGCCCACCCCAAATAAAGAATCAGAGGAGGAGTAAGTCAAGACCCCGGAAGCATGCCAGTATGTAAAAGCCCAAGTCAAAAGGTCAAACTGAGTACTTGGTCTCTCAAGTCACCTGCTTGGCTCTCTTTCAAGCATGCATTATTCCTTTCGTTCCTGCCCTAAAACTTTTTAATAAACTTTCACTCCTTCTCTAAAACTTGCCTTGGTCCCTCTTTCTGCCTTATGCCCCTCAGTCGAATTCTTTCTTCTGAGGAGGCAAGAATAGAGGTTGCTGCAGTTCTGTACGGATTTATGGTTAACAATAAAACGTTTTACTTAACATCATTATTAAACTGAAGATTCAAATAAATGTCATAAGGATAGTTTGTTGGATTTTAATCACTGTTTAATAGTCACATTTTCAATGGAAATATGTCAGATAAATGATACTGATATATTATTAAGCATTCAAAATATGGAGTGATGTGTAGCCTGCTTTTTAACTTTGTTGTAAAATGTTTTTACTAATACTTACACGGAAAACTTATAAAGTGTACTTCCAGATAGCCAACCATGACAAAAGTCAGACGATGATAATGACTGAGAATAAAATATTAATAGACACAGACTTGGATTTAAAGCAAGAACAAACCATACAGGTTATCTGAACAATAATGAATTCACAAAGCAGATAAACATTTGATCAAAAGGTTGCTGGAGGGCTCAAGAGGGTCTCCAGATGCCAGTGAGACACCACCCCCAGCCAGTATCCAGAGAAAGAATTCAGGGATGAGTCAGAATGAAGCAAAAGACAACAAGCTTTTATTGCAAAGCAAAAGTACACATTGAGTACAAAACCATTCACACTCAGTAAGAGTGTGGGCATACTTGGAGGTGTGAGTAGTGCACAATGGAGTTTGGGTTTCTAATTATATGGGCTCTTCTAACAAAGGGGTAGAGTAACCATGAGGTTTTCTAGGGGAAAAAAAAGTGAAGTTTTATTAGAATTGAAGTGCCAACCATTTTTAAACAAAATATGGCCATGCTGGGATCTGTCATGGCACTGGTGAGTTTCTGATTTAGTGTGTAATTAGATCTGGGGTAGGGCATGTGTCGCATCAAAGGCCATAATGGACCCAGCTGGTCTCAGTTAACTCAACTCCCACCTGTTCTATTAGAGTCTTGTCAATCAGTCTCTTCCTTGTCCTTGTAGCTAATTTTAACAGCTCCTTTCTTACTATTTTCTGAAATTACTGCTTAATATTTTCCCGCCTCCCCTGTGACCACCAAGCATTCCTATCTTATGGGTATTTCTTTGGGGGCAGAATAATCATTAGTTATTCTGGAAAAGCAGCGGATTTCATGGACCCCCATTCTTGACGACTTTCTTCCTAGTTTTGATTTTTCTGGAAGAGTCATGGAGATGTCACCCTGACCACAATTCTAGCCATTTTCTCTTGCATATTTGGGGTTTTCTGTTAATCTTGTAGTTTCTTTGCTTACTTCTCATTTTAGCTATTGTTTGTGTTTTTCCATCCTCCTGTGACTATGCAGTGCTATTCCTATCTCAAAAAGTAATTCTGGTGTCCTTCTCATCCCTCATTGGACTGATAAGTCAATTAGTATTTGTATTTTCAATTGACTTATTTAAAACATCTGGTATGTACCTTTGTGTATGATTTTTGTTAAAAATACATATTTCCTTGTTTTACTTTTCTGCATAAAGTCATACTTTTTCCTAAGAACATGCACTAAACAGTTTATAATTTGTTAATATGTAATGCTATATTTATAAAACCTCAATTGCATATATGATATATGGCATATATAATGTATTTTGGAATTCTCCATTTTGCTTAAATTCATCTATTTGTATATTTTTGAGCCAGTAAGAATAATTGTAAGTATTACTATGATGGAATTGTAGATTATTTTGCTCTCAGGTAGTATAAATCCCCTGCATTTGCTATTTTTGTTCATATTTTATTTTACTATTTACAAACTTTTATTATTCCCTTTATGGCCGATTAATCAGAAAATTTCCTCCCATTATGTCCCTTGTTGAACCTACAGCTATAGTAAAATGACTTTGCACCTTCTTAATTTCAGATTTTGAAGCTGATTTTTCTATTTCTTGACTCTAGGATTACTTTGTGACTTGCTCTGGCCACCAGAATGAAACAGATATAATAATGTGCCAATTCAGAGGCTCAGAATCAGGCGGACTTGCACATTACAGCCTGGTTTTTCCCCTTTTCTCAACATGAAAACAAGGCTTTTCTAGCATCACAAATGACAAGAGAGCACATATAGCAGAGTCAAGATATTTTAGCTGATGGATGCCATCCCAGATAATTGCCAAAATCAGTCAAGCTCAGACTAGAAAGTAAGAAGCTCTCAGAAAACACAATAAATGTTTACTTGTTTAGGTTACTAATGCATGGGGCAGCTTGAGATCCTCACAAAATTAAAAATTAATTTTCATTTATTACATGTGTATATTAAGTTGAGGAAGTTGACATATTTTATATTACATTTTCCTATCCAAGAGCATGGGTTGTCTATCTGTTTTTCAGATCTTCTTTCATATTTCTTAAAAATGATTAATCTCTTCTTTATATAAATTTTGAACTGTTAGTGCTTTCTGTTTTGTATTTTTAGTGTAATGGTACTATGATTAGTAACTTTACAAGCATTCTTATTTTGTTCTTAGGCTTCAAGGAAAAGTAAATGAAAGTTTATCGATTAAGGGCATTTTGCTGCATATGTGTATATACATGTAAATATTTATTTATCAAAACTTACCCTCCTTTAAGGCCATAACCCAGCCTTCTCATTACTGCATTTTCATTTTGAATTTTGCTGATGAATTTTCTGCTTTAAACTATATTTGAATTTTTGTTATCAATTTATATTTTCATGATTTTTATATTATTTACATTTTTATTCAACAAATGTTATATTCAAGATATTTTATCTTCACTAGCTAAATATTTTTTTTTATAATTTTGGCCCCAACATTTTCATAAACCATTATGGGAGTTAAATTTGTATTAGCTTCATAAAATATGTTAGGTAACCATTCTTACTTGTCTGTTTTATATGGTATAAGTAATGAAATCCTGTATACTTAACCTTTTAGTGAGGAAAAATTTTTCTTTCTGTTATGCTCATTGATCCATTCACATTTTCTATGCATATGCAAACAGTGACATTTACATTTTTTCTGAAAGTAGGTAAATTGCCTATAATTAAGGCTTACTTCTGTTTAGCAGTGAATAATATGAGTTTCATTTGTTAATTTTACACTGTTTACAATGTTATATTCCATAACATTGGTAACATTTGATTCTTCCAACTAAAAATATATTTGTTATCAATTTAAAAAATGCCAAATATGAAGGCTGAAAATTACCATAATGTTCATTATATCACAACTAAAAAAAAAAATAAAAATGAAGTTTAGGTATCTAAGCAAAAATATATTTTTTTTTCCAATTTTAATCCCTAGAATTAAACTGGAATATCTATCTAGAAATAGGCAGCCATAGAAATTGATATTCCTTCTCTCATCATTGTCTTTCCCTTAAATATCAAATAATGCAGAAAAAAGTTAAAATATGTGTTATCTGCAGATAATCACCTTGCAAGAGAAAGGAAATAGTGACTGAGAAACAGATGCCCAGTTCCTCTTTCCAGTCATAATTATTTAATTTACCAACCATAGAAGAAAGGGTTAGAGGAATAAGAGGCCAGGAAAGTTTAGGGAAATGTTTCTTTATGGAATCTTGTAAAATGGGAAAGAAATCCTTCACCAGCATTACTGATTTTGATTGCACAATCTTCACATCAGGAATGAAGCACTGTAAAATGAATGACATATACCACTTGTCCAGATCAATCCGGAGTATTATGTTCTCACTTCTGCAGTGATTAATTATACATTGGTTCTCCTACACTGTATGTGTATTTTTCTTTGTTGATGGAAGGTATGAATACTGGGAACAAAGGATTGCAATTATACAGCAGTAGCTTGTGGTTGTAGACAAACAGGTGCACAGGCACTCATGTTACTGTGATAGTATTTGAGGGTATTTCTTTAAAAATACTTGGCATAGCCCGGGCTTGGTGGCTCACGCCTGTAATCCCAGCACTTTAGGAGGCCGAGGAGGGTGGATCACGAGGTCAGGAGATCAAGACCATCCTGGCTAACATGGTGAAACCCCGTCTCTACTAAAAATACAAAAAAATTAACCAGGCGTGGTGGCGGGCGCCTGTAGTCCCAGCTGCTCGGGAGTCTGAGGCAGGAGAATGGCGTGAACCCGGGAGGCGGAGCTTGCAGTGAGCCGAGATTGCGCCACTGCACTCCAGCCTAGGGGACAGAGCGAGACGCTGTCTCGGGAAAAAAAAAAAAAAAAAAAGAAGAAAGAAAGAAAGAAAAAAAAAAAAAAAAAAATATATATATATATATATGGCAATATTTTAAAAGTATACACATAAGTTATTTTCCCAATATTTTATTGAAGCAAGTACACATAATATAAAATATACTATGTAAGCATTTCTAAGTATATAGTTATCTGGTCTTAAACACATTCATAGTGTGCAACCATATCACCATTTTTCTCCATAACCCTTTCCTCTAATAAAACTGAATTTCTATACTCATTTAACAATAACTCACCATTCTCCTCTCCTCCCCAGTTCTTGGTATTAATCCATCTATTTTCTGTCTCTACGATTTTGATAATTCTAAATAGCTCATATACATGGAATCATACACTGTTTGTCTTTTTATGTCTGACTTTTTCACTCAGAACGATGTCCTCATGATTCATCCATGTCATAGTGTATATCAGAATCTGTTCCTTCTTAAAGCTGAATAATATTCCAATATATGTATATATCACATTTTATTCATCTATTCCACCTCACCATCAACACCTTGGGTTGTTTCCATTTTTTAGCTATTGTGAGTAATGCTGCTATGAACATGGGTACACAAATATGTTTTGAAGACCCTGCTTTTATTTCTTTTGGATACATGCCCGGAAGAGGAATTAGTGGATTACATGATAATTCTATCTTTGTTTTTTTTGAGGAAACACCCTACTGTTTTTACAGTGGATGTACTATTTATATCACCACCAACAGTGCACACAGGTTTCAATGCCTCCACATCTTTTACAGCACATTTTCTGTTTCTGTTTTTGTTTTAAATAGTAGCCATCCTAATGAGTGTAAAGTGCTATCTTGTAGTTTTAAGGTGCATTTCCCTAATGATTAGTGATGCTCATTGAGCATCTTTTCAGGTGCCTGCTGCAACATGTGTGTCTTCTTTGGAAATGTGTATTCAAGTCCTTTGCCCATTTTTATTACTATTATTATTTTTTTCTTTTTGATACAAGGTCTCGTTCTGTCACCCAGGCTGGAGAGCACAGTGGCGCAATGTCAGCTCACTGCAACCCCTGGCTCCTGGGTTCAAGCTATTCTCTGGCCTCAGCCTCCTGAGTAGCTGGGATTACAGCTGTGCACCACCACACCTGGATAATTTTTGTATTTATTTATTTATTTGTTTACTTACTTATTTTAGTAGAGATGGGGTTTCACCATGTTGGCCAGGCTGGTCTTGAACTCCTGACCTCAAGTGATTCGCCCGCCTTGGCCTCCCAAATTTCTGGGTTTACAGGCACAAGCCACAGCGCCTGGCCCCTCCTTTGCCCTTTTGTGAATCAGATTGTTTCTATTTTTGTTGTTGAGCTTGAGGTCCTCTATACATGGATATTAATTTCATCAAATATATGAATTGTGAATATTTCCTCTTCTTCTGTATGTTGCTTTTTTATTTTGTTCATACTTCATTTTATACACTTTTTTCTTTTAGTTGTCATAAAGTCCAATTTTTAATTTTTTACTTTGTTGCCTGTGTCTTTGGTGTCTTATCCAAGACATCATTGATAAATTCAATGTCATGAACTTTTGTCCTATCTTTTCTTTTAAGAGTTTTATAGTTTTAGGTCTTACATTTGGATCTTTCATTAATTTTGAGTCAATATCTGTGTATGGTGTTAGGTAAGGTTTCAACTTTATTCTTTTGCATGTGGGTATCTAACTTTTTCAGTACCATTTGCTGAAAAAAAAAAAACGGTACTTTCCACATTGAATAATCTTAACATCATTATCAAGTATAATTTGGGCTCATATGCAAGAGTTTATTTCTATTATATTGGTCTGTATTTCTGTCTTTATACCAGTACCACGCTGTTAATTGCTACAGATTTATAGTAGTTTTTGAAATCAAGAAGCATATGTCCTCCAGGTTTATTCTTATTGTTCAATATTGTTTTGAATATTTGGGGTCTGTTGAGATTCTGTAGACATTTTTGGGTGGGTTTTTTTTGGTCTGCAAAAAATTATGGGATTTTGATAGGGATTGCATTGAATCTGTAGATTGCTTTGTGTAATAGTGATATCTTAACAATATGAATTTTTTCAATCTGTGAGGAAGCGATATTCTGATTCACTTATTTTATTTCTTTCAGCAAAGTTTTAGTTTTCATTGTATAGATCTTTTACCTCCTTGCATAAATTAATTCCTAAATATTTTTTTATTCTTAATATAATTACAAATAAAATTGTTTTTAAATTTTATTTTCAGATTGTTTATTGTTAGTGTGTAGAAATGCAACTGATTTTTATGTGTTGACTTTGAATTCTGCTATTTTGCTGAATTTTTTTATTAGCTCTATTTTTTATATGTGGAACCTTTTTTTATTAGGTTTGTTTTTTATGTGTAAAACCTTTAGCATTTTCTATAATTAAGATTACATCATCTGTGAAGAGAGATAATTTTGCTTTTTTCCTCTTCAATTTGAATGCCATTTCTTCTCTTTGCATCAAAAAGTGGGCAAAGGACATGAACAGACAATTCTCGAAAGAAGACATACAAATGGCCAACAAACAGATGAAAAACAATGCTCAGCATCACTAATTATCAAGGAAATAATTGATTTTCATATGTTGAATCACCCTTGCATTCCAGGAAAAAAATCCCACCTGGTCATGTTGTATCATCTTTTTAATATGCTGCTGAACTTGGTTTAATATTATTTTGTTGAGGATTTTTTAAATCAATATTTATGAAAAAAAATATATTGGTCTTTAGTTTTCATGTAGTATGTTTTTCCAGCTTTGGTATGAAGGTAATATTGGCCTCAAAGAATAAACTAGGAAGTGTTCCCTCCTATTCAAGTGTTTGAAAATGTTTGAGAAGGATTTGTTAGGTATTCTTTAAGTGTGTGGTAGAATTCACCTGTAAAGCCATCAGATCTAGAGCTTTTCTTTGTTGGGAGGTTTTTAATTACTGACTAAATCTCCTTATCAGGTATAGACCTATTCACATTTTCTATTTCATTGTGATTAATTTCGATAGCTTCTGTATTTCTTGGAATTTGTCTATTAATCTTGCTTATTGAACTTGGTATATAGTTGTTTATAGTAATCCATTATGATTGTTTTTATTTCTATAGAATCAGTAGTAATGTCCCAGTTTTAATTTTTTATTAGAGTTATTTGAGTCTTTTCTATCTTTTTTTTCTTTACTCTATCTAAATAAGGTTTTCCAGTTTTGTCAATCTTTGCAAAAGCAAAACAAAGTAAAACAGCTTTTTGTTTCATTGATTTTCTCTGTTGTTTTTCTTTTCTCTTATTTTGTTTATCTGTTCTAATATTTATCTCCATTCTGTTTTAGGTTTAAGTTGTTCTTTTTCTAGTTTCTTCAGTTGTAAAGTTAGCTTGTTGATTTTAGATTTTTTTTTAATGTAAGCATTTATAGCTATAAATTTCTCCCTGAGCACTGCTTTTGATGAGTCCCATAAGTTTTGGTTTCTTGTATTTTCATTTGCCTTCATCTCTTATTTTCCTTGTTATTTCTTCTTTATTCAATTGGTAGTTAAAGAGTATGCTGTTTAATTTTCACAATTTTATAAATTTTCCAGTTTTACTTCTGTTACAGATTTCTAATTTCATCCATTGTGATTGGAGAGCATACTTTGTGTGATATCTGTTTTTTAAAAAATCTATCAAGACTTAATTTAAGGCCTGACATAAGATCTATCCCGGAAAATGTCCAATGCACTTGAGAAAAATATGTGGGCTGTTGTTAGGTAGAGCATTCTACATATATGTGTGTGTGTTAGATTTTGTTGTTTTATGTCTAAAGTTCTCTATTTACTTTCTTTATAATCTATTCAGTTATTCTATTCAGTATTGAGAGTGAAATACTGAAATTTCCAACTGTTATTGTAGGCCTGTGTATTTCACCCTTAATTTTTCAGTTTTGCTTTATACATTTTGATGGTCTGTTAAATTATTTTTGCCTCATGTAATGATGCCATCATATAATGATGGTGTAAATGTTTGTGACTTTTATATTTATTTCTGTATCGGACCTTTTATTGTTATATAATGTATTTCTTTGTCTCCTGTGATCTTTCTGATTTGATGTCTATTTTATCTAGTCATTGTGACTAACATGGAAGTATAGTAGCTGCAACTGTGTTGAGCTAAATTTGACTGAAATTAGCCTGGAAGTGGAAAGCTTCAAAAGGCTCCAGAGTTTCAAAAACATTACATCAGACAGAGTCTGACTACAAGTTTTCCTGTTTGGAAGGACGGATTCTTGGTGCGTTGTACTTCATCGTCTTCTGGGAATTATCCCATATATCCTTTAGATTGAGTAAATAAACTTATTCATCTAATACACTTGACCATAAATATTACCTACACATATACGCACATGAACAAAGTTTCTATTTATAGTAACAGTGTAAGTCTGGAGCTAAGTCTAAAGATTCATAATCAGGTGACTTGTTACAGAGCTTGTGTTGCAGCTAAAATAAAATAGCAAGTAATACTGAGTAGGCATTAAAATTAGGTAGAACAATTGTTCATGATAATATGAAAAGAGCTCTTACATATATTATTAAAATTTTTTTAAAAACTAAAAATGTAGGCCAGGCGTGATTCTATCACTTTGGGAGGCTGAGGCAGGCAGATCACCTGAGGTCAGGAGTTTGAGACCAGCCTGGCCAACACGGTGAAGCCCTATCTCTATTAAAAATGCAAAAAATTAGCCGAGCATGGTGGTGGGCTCTGTAATCCCAGCTACTAGGGAGGCTGAGGCAGGAGAATCTCTTGAACCCAGGAGGCGAAGGTTGCAGTGAGCTGAGATCGTGTCACTGCACTCCATTCTGGGCTACAGAGTGAAACTCCATCTCAAAAAATAAATAAATAAAAATAAATAAAAATGTAAGTGACTCAGCAAGATAATGTATCAAATGTTCCCAAATGGTGTAAATGGAGCTAGACATTTTTCCTTTCGATATTTACTATGTATCATTATATATCATTCATTTTCATGGCCATATTAAAATGTAATGTACTTATCATGTTTTTCATTCATTTACACAATTCAGTGGTTTTTGATATATTCATGGAGTTCAGCTACCATCACCATGATCTTAGGAATATTTTCATAATGCCAAAAAAAAAAAAATTCTGTACACATTATCATTAACCCTCTCTCATCCCCCTTCCTCACCTTAGCAATTTTCTATCACTATACATAATGCCTATTTTAGACATTCCATATAAACAGAATGAAACAATTATGACTTTTTGTGACTGGTTTCTTTTATTTACTATAATGTTTACAAGGCTCATTGATGTTGTGGCATATATCATTTCATCATTACTTATCATTTTAAACAGTAATCCATACAATAGATATTATACCTATTATTTATCTATGCATCAACTAATGCATATTTCCACTTTTTGGTTATTATAAATATGCTTCTATAAACAGTCATGTATGAATTTTTGTGTAGACATGCTTTTTAACTTCTCTAGGAATTTAGAAGTGAATTGCTTAGTCACGTGGTAACTCTATATAACTTCTCTGAAGAAATATCTATTTCCATCTTTTGCCCCTTTCTTAATGGATCATTTTTTTTTATTGAGTTGAATTTTCCAAATATTCTAGATTTAATTCCCCCAAGCTAAATACAATTTCAAATATTGGTTGTTCTTTTTCTTCATTGCAAAATTTTTAAATTTTGATGAGGTTCAATTTACAAAATTGTTGTTGTTGTTGTTGTTGTTCATGCTCTTGATGTCCTTTGGAAGAAAGCTTTGCTTTAACTAAAGTCATGCAGATTTACTCCCATATTTATGACTCATAATTTTATAAGGTTAGCTTTTACATTTATGTTTATAATTTATTTTGAGATTTTTTTGTGTAAGGTGTGAGAAAAAGGTTCAACTTCATTTTTAGGCACTTGGATATCCAGTTATCTGAACAAAATTTTTGGGAAAGATCAATATTTATCCTATTAAATTGAGCTGGTACACTTGTCAAAATGAATTGATTATAAATTTAAGGTTTATTTCTTTTTATAAAAAAATTAACTTCATTTCAGATAAAGGAGGTACATGTGCATGTTTCTTACATGCGTATATTGCACCCAGGTAATGAGCATAGTACCTAATATGTAGTTTTCCAACCCATATCCTTCTCTCGTTCCCCGCTCTAGTAGTTTGCAGTGTCTATTATTCCTATGTTTATGTCCATGTGTGTTCAATGTTTAACTTCCACTTATAAGTGAGGACATACAGGATATAGTTTTCTCTTCCTGTTTTAATTTGTTTGGTATAATATTATGGCATCCAGCTCCATCTGTATTGCTGCAAAGGGCATGATTTCATTTTTTCTTATGGTTGTGTAGAATTCTATGGTATATATGTACCACATTTTCTTTTTCCAAACCACCACTGATGGCCACCTAGGTTGATTTCATATCTTGTCATTGTGAATAATGTGGTGATGAATATACAACTGCATGTGCCTTTTTGGTGTAATGATGTATTTTCCGTATACCCAGTAATGAGATTGCTAGGTGGAATGGCAATTCTTTTTTAAATTCTTTGAGACATTTCCAAACTGCTTTCCACAGTGACTGAACTAGTTTATATTCCCATCAACAGTGTATAGGTATACACTGTTTCTCTGCAACCTTGCCAGCATCTGTTCTTTTGGACTTTTGAAAAATAGCCATATTAACTTGGGTGAGCTGGTATCTCATTGTGGTTTTGTTGTGCATTTATCTGATGCTTCGTGGTCATGAACATTAAAAAAATATGTTTGTTGGTGATTTGTATGTTTTCTTTTGAGAAGGGCTTGTTCATGTACTTTGCCTTTGTTTTAACAGGATTATTTACTTTTTGAATGTTGATTTGCTTACGTTTCGTATATATTTTTTATATTAGGCTGCATACTTTTTGAATATTTTCTTCCATTCTGTAGGTTTGCTGTTTGCTCTGTTTATAGTTTCTTTCCCTGTGCTGAATTGCTGTTGTTTAATTAGGTCCCATTTGTCAACATTTGTTTTTGCTGCAATTGCTTTTAGCGACTTAACCAAAATTTATTCGCTAAGGCTGGTGACGAGAATGGTGTTTCCTAGGATTTCTTCAAGGATTTTTATACTTTGAGGTCTTACATTTAAATGTTTGATTCATTTTGAGTTAGCTTGTGCATATAGTGAAAAATTAAGGTCCATTTTTATTCTTCTTCATACAGCTAGTCAGTTATCCCAGAGCTATTTGTTGAATAGAGAATCTGTTCCCTATTGCTTGTTTTTGTCAGCCCTGTCGAAAATCGTAAATTTGTGGGTATGCAGCTTTATTTCTGGACTCTGTATTTGGGTCCACTAGTCTATGTGCCTGTTTTTGTATCAGTACCATGCTGCTTTCTTTATAGCCTCATAGTACAGTTTGAAGTTGGGTAACATGATGCCTGTAGCTTTGTTCTTTTTGCTTATGATTGCTTTGGCTATTTGGCTCTTTTTGGTTCCATGTGAGTTTTAGAATAGTTTTTTTTTTTTTTTTTTTCTAACTGTGTAAAATTGTGTTGGTTTGATTGATAGGAACAGTGTTGACTCTGTAGATTGCTTAGGCAGTATCGCTATTTTAATAATATTGATTATTCCATTCCATGAGCATGGGATGTTTCCCATTTATTTGTGTTATATTTGAGTTCTTTTGGCAGTTTTGTGTTATCCTTATAGAAATTTTTCATTTCCTTGGTTAGCTGTATTCCTAGGTATCTCATTTTATTTGTGGCTATTATTAATGGAATTATGTTCTTGATTTTACTTTCAGCTTTGGTGGTATTAGTATATAGATATGCTCCTGATTTTTGTACATTGATTTTTGTATTCTACAACTTAACTGAAATTGTTTATCAGTTCTAGGAACTATATGGTGGAGTCTTTAGGATTTTCTGTGTATAGAATCATATTCTCAGCAGAAAGAGATAACTTGGCTTTTCCTTTTCCATTTAGATTCCTTTACTTCTTTCTCTTACCTGATTACTTTGGCTAGGACTTCCAGTACTGTGTTGAATAGGAGTGATGAGAGTGGGCATTTTTGTCATGTTCTAGTTCTCAAGGGGAATGGTTCCAGCTTTTGCCCATTTATGGCTATGAAATTTTTATAGATGGCTTTTATTATTCTGATATATGTTTCTTCAATGCATAGTTTCTTGAAAGTTTTTTTGTTTTTTAATCATGAGTTAATGTTAGACTTTATCAAAAACTTTTTCCCTGCATCTATTGAGTTGATCATATGGCTTTGCTTTTAATTCTCTTTATGCAATGTATCACATTTTTTATTAGCATATGTTGAATCAGTCTTGCATCACAAGAATAAAGCTTACTTGATTGTGTTGTATTAACTTTTTGATGTACCGCTGAATACAGTTTGCTAGTATTTGATTGAGGATTTTTTAAATCTGTTTTCATCAGAGATATTGGCCTGAAGTTTTCTTTTCTCATTGTGTCTCCACCAGATTTTGATATAAAGCTGATGCTGGCTTCGTAGAATGAATTAGGGAGGACCTATCCTCAATTTTTTAGAATCATTTCAGTATGATTGGTATTAGTTCTTCCTTGTACTTCTGGTAGAATTTGGCCATGAATCAATCTGGTCCAGAGTATTTTCTGGTTGGTGGGTTTTATGTTACTGATTCCAATTCAAAGTTCAAATTTGATCTGTTCAGGATTTTCATCTCTTGCTAATTTAATCTTGGATGTTTTCATAAATTTATCAACTTCCTCTACATTTTCCAATGTATGTGCCTTGAGTTGTTTATAGTAGTCTCTGAAGATCTTTTGCATTTTTGTGGGATCAATTGTATGTTTTCTTTGTCATTTTCTAATTGTACTTATTTGAATCTTCTCTGTTTTTATAGGTGTTGTTGTTAATCTAGCTAGTGGTCTATCAATCTTATTTATTAATTTTTTCTGAAAAACCAAAACCATCTCCTGGTTTCATTGATTATATGTATATAGATAGATAGATAGATTACAGGTTGTCTACTTCTGTGAATATCACACCCAGATATTAGCCTCCAATAGTTGCCTGCTGAATGCTCTATTGGGCTTACTAAGTATCTAAGGCACAAATTACTTCATAGTTTGGTGACATAATATTTAGCCCTTTGATTTGAGGTAGATCTTATCTTTAAGGCTTGTTTCAGTCTAAGGATAATTTTGTAAGCTATCTCTTTCCGTGATTCTCTCTGGTATGTGTCTAGCAGTTATTTTATAGTTTTAGGTTTGAACTTTCTCACACTTTTTTCCAAATAAAGTCAGTTTACTTGGGGAGAGTTTTGGTACCTCTGTTATAGTGTCCCTCATCTATATGGGAAAAAAACCTCTAATCATTGCTCTGGAGCTAGGAACACTCTGGAATACTATAGCCTACTTCTCCAAAAATGCTAACCCTACTTCATGACCAAGTGTTTGAATGGGTAACCCTCCCCTGGTCTTCTCAGCTTGCCTCTCCCCAAGTAGAACCACTCAATAAGTAAGCTCTGATGAGGATGACAAAGGACCTAGTATTTTCAGCCAACTGCAACTGAGATAGACCAGTTGCCATACAATGGGAATGTGGTGAAAGAAAAGAGCTTCAGACCTCTCAGTTGTTCTTACTTGGAATGGAGCTATTGCAACACAGATCTGGGGATGAGAAATGTGTGTGACTTGATACTCCTTGAAAGTACCAAACTCTTTGACTGGAAAATAAAGGGAGAGCTAGAACTGTGTTTTTATCTGTATCTACTCATATTGGAGCTTTCATATGCTGATCTCGGTGGTGAAACAAGAAAAAGGAACTTAAATTAATTATGTTTCAGCTGCCTCAAATGAATAATTTTGAGCATATACGTAATGTTCCTATAAAATATTTCTGAGATGTGCCACTGCTCAAATGCCTCACTGCTTTCACTGAGATTTAGTAGATTTTCATGATTTTTTTTTTTTTATTTGTTGTCCTTAGGACAAATGTACAAAGATATTTAATGGATTTTTTAAAAAAATAATTTTCAGCAGTGATAATTGCCTTCTTTTGAGTTCCCTCATCAACTTGTTCATACATGCAGTGAATTCACACCTTTTGTCATCTGGATGTGAGTGTCTCTTCCCATTTATATTGTAAATCTCATGATGGCTATTGACATTTTACAAGCTAATTGTTCATAACTTCCAGAAGTATTTTAGGAATATTACATATATGATCAAAATTATTCCCAATTATTTACTTGAAGCAAATGAAATATAACAAGAATATAATGAAAATAACATCCTCAAATAGACAAAATAAATAAAATTATAAAGGGACATCAATAAATGGTAGCAGGTATGCAGTAATTACTTGTTGAGGTAGCAAGTTAATTCAATTTAACTTTCTTCTAATTCATTTTTTCTATGCTTCCTCATTATGAATTTTACATATACAATTTACACAGGAAATGTAAATATAGAGGTAAAATATTTACTTTCTCTAGGTCAGTAATTGGTAGCACTGTTAAGGTATTAATATGCTTTTACAGAGACTAACATTCTCAAAAAAATATTTTTTTCCTGGGAATTTTGAGTGACATAACTTACTGGTACTCCAGTATTACAAATTTAGTAAATTTTAATGTAAATTAAATATGCCTGATAAAAATATACTTCAATAGCCATTCCAGTTGCTTTACTTATAAGACACAAAAACCTAACCAGTATTCATTTTGAATTTTAAAAATAATTCATCTGTATATTCCTGCAAAAATATGGGCTTTACATCATGCATTACATGCTTCTTTATGTTTGCTTTAGAATTCAGGAATATGTGTGTAGGACATCGGTCAGGGTGGTGGGAAAAGTTATATGAAAAAGTTATACGGAAAGACGCAAAGACTCGGCAATGTAAAGCCACAGAGTTTTCTAACATATCTCAGTGTCGTTTACATGGCTCTATACTGACTGAGCATCCCATTTCCATAATTCGCAGAACTCTGGTAAGCTACTCCACCTTTCTCTAGTCTATAGAATGTCACTTTTAAGCTAGATTCCGTTTGATGTCTTTTATGAAAATAAAATATATCAATGCTAGTGTTGTATCTATAAGAATGATTATTAATGTTACAATTTTAGCAACAATTATTAAAGTATTCAGAAAAACATGATTAATATTGTGCTTACAATTAATGCCAAAATTATGTATAAACTTGTGGTTCTGCCAATAAAATATTTCTTTGTATACAGTGTTTTAAATTGATTGAAATAGAAGACAAAGTGATGAAGTGCTAAAATACGTAAATGAAACACGCACTTGTATGTTAATCACTACACTATTAATAATAGCAAAGATGGAATCAACCCAGGTGCCTATTAATGGTAGTTTGAAAGAAAATATGGTATACACACTCCACAGAATACTATGCAGCCGTAAAAAGAAATGAAACCATGTTCTTTGCAACAACATTGATGGAGCTGGAGGCCATAATTCCAAGCAAATTTAATTCAAGAACAAAAAATGAAATACCACATCTTCTCACTTACAAATGTGAGTTCGATTTTGAGCACACATGGATATAAATATGAGAACAATGGACACTGAGGACCACTAGAGGGTGGAAGGAGTGGGGGTTGGATTAAAAAACTACCTGTTGGGTACTATTCTCACTATCTGAGTAACAGGATCCCTGCCCCAAACCTCAGCATCAGGCAATATTCCCTGATGTAACAAATCTGCATGTGTAATCCTGTATCTAGAGTAAAAGTTGAAATTCAAACAAACAAACAAACAAAAAATAACATTTTAAAATCAAATTCAATTATTTATTAATTTCATAATCCTGTGAGAGTTAAAGAAATTCTTCTGCTGTCAGTCCCATTTTCCATAAATGGTCAATTATTAATGCCCTTGGGGATTTACAATCACTCAATATATAGCAGCTATAATAACAGTGCTAATAGTACTACTGATACAGAAAAAATAACTTTTATATTTATTGTATTTTATTTGCTATTATTATGAACCACATAGTCATTGTAGCCTAGCAAAGGACGTGAAGGAAGAATAGCTTACACACACACACACACACACACACACACACACACACACAACATCTGTTCATGTCTATTTTTTCGAACTGGGGTTACCTAGAAAAGCTAGTTTCTTTAAATGTGACCATATCAGTTTCTCAGTTGAACCTCTGAAGTGTTAGCCTTCACTGATGGGCTACATTATCCTGGAAATAGACCTTGAATCTGGCAAAGGATCTTGAAAGTGGTAGATAACATGCACTCTCAAATATTATCAATTAGATCAATTGATCCCAAAGTGAAATTTGAAATTCTACACTATCCAACTTATGCCACTCAGGCAAATTATCAAATAATTTTGACATTTTCACTTTATGTTTTACTTACAAATATGTTAACAGAATTCTATGCATTATTTGGTTTTATTCTTGGGGAAATTTTAGAGCTTTAGGTGAATGAGTGACTTTCTAGTTTAGTTATCATTATCTCAAATTTTAGATAAAAATTTTGCGTTGTAAATATTCTTTAAAACCAGTGTGGTTTCCTCTCTTCTCTAAAGCCTCTGTGCATGCACGCTGAATAACTAAGGCAGATTAAAATTTTAGGCAATAGGATATATTAAATATTATCACTTTCCTCAGTAAGAAAAGAGCATATAGTAAAACAATTTATATCCATATTAAGAAAAAATGCAAAAAGATGAATCTTTAATATAATACAAATTAGAAGTGTTTTAAATAAAATATTTTGTGATTATGTACAATATTCACAATTAATAAGGACATTACTATGCATAGCAATTTACTGTGAGAACACTATGAAATTACAAAAATATTCCCTAATTTTTCATTGTTCTTTTAAAAGTACTCTACCTTTTTTTTTAAATCTGAAAAGTGAATATAACACAGGAAATATTCACATTCTGTCTGAATTCATCTACGTCTGTTGAATTTTGCAGAAAAAACAAATATTTCGAGGATTTAAAATCTATTATATATTAGACAAATCTTATTATAGACAAGATTTCTGTTATAAATTAACACAATGTGCAACATAAATCTTTTTTCAGTTTGCAAGACTAGTAGTTGTTACAACTTTTTCATTTATATACAATACTTTGGTTTCATGTGTAAGTTTGTGTAATATAGAAGTTGGATTATTTTTCTTTCTTCATGACTTTATTAATATTTGCCTTGTTTTTATACTGGAATATTAGACTATACATAAAATTTTTTAAATTAAACAAACTTTTTAAAATTTACAGTAAGATTAAGGGATTCACAGATAAAACACAATCATTCAAAGTCAATGTCTTTTTAGTGTACCTTTGTAATAATGTTAACAACAATGAAAAAAATAGTCCCTACATATTTTTAAATATTAGTTTTATTTCATTGCCTTTTCACTTTGTTTCTTGATTTTTAGTATTCTAAACAATGCTCTCATGATTAGTTTATGTATTTATTTTTTATTATACTTTAAGTTCTAGGGTACATGTGCACAACGTGCAGGTTTGTTACGTATGTATACATGTGCCATGTTGGTGTGCTGCACCCATTAACTCATCGTTTACAGTAGGTATATCTCCTAATGCTATCCTTCCCCTCTCCCCTCACCCCACAACAGGCCCCGGTGTGTGATATTCCCCTTCCTGTGTGCAAGTGTTCCCATTGTTCAGTTCCCACCTATGAGTGAGAACATGCGGTGTTTGGTTTTCTGTTCTTGCAATAGTTTGCTCAGAATGATGGTTTCTAGCTGCATCTATGTCCCCACAAAGGACATGAACTCATCCTTTTTTATGGCTGCATAGTATTCCATGGTGTATATGTGCCACATTTTCTTAATCCAGTCTGTCATTGATGGACATATGCGTTGGTTCCAAGTCTTTGCTATTGTGAATAGTGCTGCAATAAACATACATGTGCATGTGTCTTTCTAGCAGCATGATTTATAATCCTTTGGGTGTGTACCTAGTAATGGGATGGCTGGGTCAAATGGTATTTCTAGTTCTAGATCCTTGAGGAAGTGCCACACTGTCTTCCACAGCAGTTGAACTAGTTTACAGTCCCACCAACAATGTAAAAGTGTTCCTATTTCTCCACATCCTCTGCAGCACCTGTTGTTTCCTGACTTTTTAATGATCGCCATTCTAACTTGTATGAGATGGTATCTCATTGTGGTTTTGATTTGCATTTCTCTGATGGCTAGTGATGATGAGCATTTTTGTCTGTTGGCTATATAAATGTCTTTTTTTGAGAAGTGTCTGTTCATATCCTTTGCCCACTTTTTGATGGGGTTGTTTTTTCTTATAAATTTGTTTGAGTTCTTTGTAGGTTCTGGATATAAGCCTTTTGTCAGATGAGTTGATCACAAAAATTTTCTCCCATTCTGTAGGTTGCCTGTTCACTCTGACGGTAGTTTCTTTTGCTGTGCAGAAGCTCTTTAGTTTAATTAGATCCCATTTGTCAATTTTGGCTTTTGTTACCATTGCTTTTGGTATTTTAGACATGATTAGATGTAAAAACAGTAAAACGTTTAGTTTTATGAAACAGCTATGATATAATTTTCATAACAACTGGGTAAAATATTGACTATGTAACCAAATGTTTTATTAAATACATATGACTCCCAAAAACTATAATTTAATTGAAAAACCGTTATTGTTAGGTACTTCATGAAATCAATAATTGCTTGATATGGTGGTGGAGTTAGACTCTGTAAGACTATAATATAATCATATAATATGAGAACTTTAAAGTACGTAAATATTCAGTTTATGCATTAACAGTGCTTAAAGCTTACTACAATGTTTAACCTGGGGACTTTCCTTAAATATCATTAAATAATAGCGTGTTCATATTAGGCAGCTATGTAATTTTTTTTAGACCACCCTATCAGAAAGTATCTAACCATGTTAAAATAAAAGATCTTACTGAGGCTATTGACCAGTCAAAGGGCATCAGTAGAAAACTTTATTGTACTTTTCATGAACAACCTTCTGGGTATGGTGGGGGTAAACATTATGCCTTTTAAATCTTTTTTCCCTCAGGGCAAAACATACTATTTAAAACTCTATTATCACTATCCATATGATACATATCAATTCTCTTTATATTCTCATTGCTCTTACAGATTAATTAATTCAACAAATATTTGCTGAGGGCCTACTACTATCTACCAAACCACAGCAATACAATATGCATTCCAGAAAAAAATAGTCTCTGCCAATTGAAGAACTTATATTTTGATGAAATATCACTGTGGCACTAGGTTTTGAGCTTTATGTAAGAGACAAAGCTCACGGGCATGACATCTGTATCTTCATGTTCCTGATAACTATATTGACTAGGACAGGAACAAGGAAAGAATCTTGTTAAAAAAAAAAAAAAAAAAAAAAAAAAAGCACTGGAGATTTCCCTTTTCCCTTTATGGTGATATAAATCCATTAATTTCAGTTCCAAGTAGAGCTAATTCACTGAATAATTGATCTACATCTTCATTTTGTTTTCACTACAAGAGGGATGAGGCATTGTCAATTATGCTGTACATATACCATGAGTAAAGAAAAGTAAAATAATGTAGTCAACCATCTATATATTTCTGAAATTTGAAGAAATGTCTAATTCCAGAATGAGGCTAAGGGACAACATGCACATTTATTCTGTGTCAAATAGTTTGAAGAAATTTGTTTTTAGTCTTTAGAAAAAGTGGAAATAAAATGTAAGACTAAAAATCTAAATAAAATGTCAGCAAGAGTTATATTAAATAAATATATCCTGAATAGCACAAATATGATAACTTAGGAAAAGTCAAATTCGATATGTATAAAACAGTGTGCTAGTTTTGAATTGTCATTTTATCTGAAGATAATGAGGGTTCATAAATTCGGCACATGTACTATAAAAATATGCTCAGTTGCTTGAATGAATTTCTGTGTTTCTGCCATCAACAAAATATTGCAGTATGATCCTTTCTTCCCCCATAACTATTAGTACATAGAAGAGGGTGAAGTAATAAGTTAATATTCATTTCTTTTAAAATCATCATTTTAAGCCTTTTAAAAATAATTTAACAAATCACATCCCTTGCAATATCATGGATGCCACTTAGGGTGAAAAATAATTATTCTGTGTCATTGAAGAGGTGATGCTCAATGAAAGTGTTAAAATAAAATGACTACTTCGACCAATTTTTACCATGTACTAGGGACCTTCGATGGTCAATTAGTCATCAACAAGATGAATGATTTTAATAAAAATATAGCCTTCCATCAAATTCTAGTCAGTGAATCAGATTAATATCACATGTTGCGATTTTATGACCTATATTACTTAATTTACCTCAAGTTGCTCACTTTGCTTATAGAAAATGCATCAGATTAATGTTTGTGAAAAAATTGATTGATCACTTTTCAACAAATAAACTTAAATAAAGCACAAAAAAAAACCATTGTGCTACACACTAGGAGGTACATGCAAATTTCCAAAATACTAGAATATCATTCATAGTAGAATACATCATGTTAATAAAAAGTGCTAAGAAATGCATCTTAATTAAAGCAATACCACAGAAAGTAATTTGCATTTCCAAAATGCTGTTTAAATGACATATAAATCAAAATAATTTACTTCCTGATCTTGAGATAAATATGTTTACCTAATCACCAGAAAATAATTTAAATTAAATTAAAGAATAAAGTTGAACACTCAACAGAATTGTATAGTTATGAGCATATTGATTATTTTCCAAATATGTCTGTCTCTAAATGTATCATATTTTATCTCGGTATTGAAATAATATGTCAAAAGCATTTATAATAAGCACTTACATATTAAAACAATATAATATCACTAGATCCTTTTTTGCCAGATACCATATTTAGAAAAGAGAAACTAAAACAAGCACTATTTAAAGCTAAGGGAAGGGAAAAATAAAACTCTTATTATTTGCACATAGCATTACATTCTCTCCTGCTTTCACTAGCATTTGCTGTTTCTGAGTCAAGTTCTGCCACTTTTAGGCTGGGTCGACTAGCATCCACAGGCAGTATCTTTCTACTCACTCTTAGTTGAGACTAGTACTTCTCAAATTATGTTGAATATCCAGTTTGTTTGTTTTTATTTCCTTTCTTCATGTATTCTTTTTCTACTGCTCTCTTTCTTTATGTAGATTCAAGTTTCTGACTTGTATCACTTTTCTTCTCTCTGAAGAACTTATAACAGTGTATGAAAGAAAGTTTTACTGTTGACAAATTGCCTCAGTTTTTGTTCATCTGTCTTCTTCTCTTTTGCTGGATTCAAAGTTGTGCTGGGCGTGGTGGCTCAAGCCTGTAATCCCAGCACTTTGGGAGACGGAGGCGGGCGGATCACGAGGTCAAGAGATCAGGAACGTCCTGGCCAACATGGTGAAACCCCATCTCTATTAAAAATACAAAAATTAGCTCGGCATGGTGGCTCACGACTGTAGTCCCAGCTACTCCCGAGGCTGAGGCAGGAGAATCACTTGAATCTGGGAGGCATAGGTTGAAGTGAGCCGAGATTGTGCCATTGCACTCCAGCCTGGCAACACGGCAAGACTGTCTCAAAAAAAAAAAAAAAAAAGAATTCTGAGTTGGTATGTTTTGTCTGTTTAAGCTTTTAAATATTTTGCTCAGCACTTTTATTGCTTGCATAGTTTGTGAAAATATATCTGATTTTGAAAATAAATTTGATGTAATTTGTAATTGTTATCCTTGCTCAACTTCAGTTAAGGCCTTTAGAAAAAAAAAAATGCCCTCTGGTGTTTTACAAGGTTCTCTTTTGGATACTGGTTTTCTGCAGTTTGAAAATGGTATCCTTCGGTTTAGTTTTATTATTGTTGTGATTGCCATTGTTTATCCTGCTTGGGGTTATCTCAACTCCTGGACTTGTGTCTTGTTTTCTATCACTAATTTTGGAAATATTTTTAATTATTACTTTTAATAATTTTGTTTCTTTTCTCTTTTTTCCACCTCTGGTATTATTATTACAGATATGTTACACCTTTTATAGTTGTCTCAGAATTCTTGAATATTTTGCTCCACTGTTTTTTATTCTTTTTTTTTTTTTTTTCTCTTTACTTTTGGTTGGGGAGTGTCTATTGACACATGTTCCAGCTCACTATTCTCCCCTGAGCCATGCTCAGCATATGGATGAACCCCACAAAAGCGCTCTTATTTTCTGTTACAGTGCTTTTGATTTCTAGCATTCCTTTTTCTTTCTTTGAGTTTCCATCTCTCTGCTTATACTATTCATGTGTGTGTATTTTTTTTTTCCTATTCTTGAATGTTGTCCACTTTTACCATTAGAATCATTAGAAAATGAATTATAGCTATTTTGAATTCTTGGCCTGATCATTCCAAAATCTCTGCCATATTTGAGTTTCATTTTAAAGCTTGTTTTGCATATTCATATTGTGTTTCTTCTTATCTTTTCACAGGCCCTGTAATTTTTTATTAAAAACTGAGCATCAGTATTAGGTAATAGAAACTGAGGTACATAGGTCTTTAGGATGAGGTATTATGTATTAGGTTAGTGCAAAAGTAATCGTGGTGTTGACATAATGTTTTAAAAATGGCGAAAGCCATGATTGCTTTTGCACCAACCTAATATATCTGCCTAGCAGTTAGTCAGTGATTACTGTTTTCTGCAGCCATTAAATGACTGAGGTTTCGATGTCCTCATGTACCTTTGTTTTTGTTTCTATTGTTGCGTTTGGATTTTCTAAAAACTCTTTCATAAATAGATTCTGTCCCCTGCAGCTGCTTCAGCTGTAGTCCACTGTTAATAAGGAGGAGTCCTGTTGAGGTGGTGAAAAAGTGTGTGTATGGGATTGGGGTCGGGGAGAAAGGGTTTATAGTTCCCTGCTTAGTTTTCAGTCTTAGTGAGCCTGTGTCTCAGGCTTTGACCTTTGCAAGCACTTCTCAGCATTTTTTTTCCATTTTTTAAAAATGTTTCTCAGCTAATACAGAAAGACTTGAGTGAGAATTGCTTGGGTAATTTTCAACTCCCAATCCAGTAATTTTAGTGATGTATATTTCCTTGTTGAGTAATATTTTGTTGTGGGAATTCCCTAGGCTTTTTTAAAAATAGCTATTTTCCACCTGGCTATAATTCAAAATAGTTATGAGGGGCTTTTTCTCTGATTTTACTGTGAGAAGGTAGTGGGTCTCCTGGATGCACAAGTCATGAAAATGGGTGGCCCACTATAGGCCTGATCCCCAGGAGTTTTTAGTTCTCAAGTTTGTCCACACATATCTCCACTAATGTGACAAAAATCATCTTTTAAGTGTTTCCATCAAGAACTGGCTGCAGTGGTTTCTCACAGATCAGATAAGTTGATGTGCGTTCTCTGTATCTGCTTGTCTCTGCAGTTTTCAGTGATTTGTTCTGACTTCACTTCTCTGATGGACCGAAGAAAAGTTGAGCTTGAGTTTGTTCAGTGTTTATCTTGTTGCAAGGACCTAATTCTTTTTTACCTTTGTTATTTTTATTCATAGTCAATTCCTCCAAGGATATGTCACATAACGAAACAGAGGCAATGTTTTGCTTCTACAAACTAAATGTATGGTTATGGTTAAACAAGGAACAGAAGAAACAAAGAAGAACAGTCAAACACTCTCCCCATTTTATAGAGAAAATTGCATTGCATCTTCTCTTGCTACTTAACTCTATGATTTCAGGACAGGAAAGTACGGGGTCAAACAGAGCTGCCCCAGGGAAACCCAATGTCACCTCCATTTAGCTGAAAATAAGTGTTTATAATATTTCTTTCTGATTGTCAGTCATTTTTCTCAACTTGGCAGATCTGGATCACATCTACAACTTAAAAAGCTGGAAAATGTAGTTTTCAGAGTTGTAGCTTCTTTACTATAGGTATACTTATTTTAAAAAGTGTTATTATTAGAGCTGAGAGAGCCATTTCAAAGTATCAGCCATAAAATAAATTATTATTTTAAACTTTCATTAAGGGTTCTGTCTTAATGGTTCATGCTTATTTTTTCTAAAATAAAGCCCTTATAGTCCTTCCTCTAATTGATTCTCCTTGAATAATATGTAGTTTTACTAAAGTGATCATAGAGTTGTTATTTGTGCATTCATGCTTATAAATTTTATGGTAAGTGTTCTTACGTAGTCACTGGAGTCATTCTTGGTTGATTATGTTTCCTTCCCAGATGTATCTGCAAAATTAAAAAAAAAATACTGAAAGAAAAACATATCTATCATTAGTTGGATGAAACTCAGACAGAAAATTCAGGAGCTGTTTGCAGACATGTATTCTGCCATGTGAGAAAAGACATTCTGCCAAATGTAAGAATAGAGTCCACACACAATGAAAAACAGGAAAGACAGGGTCCTTACAGCTTTAGAAATACATTCTGGTTGATCTTCAAATCTGTTGGTTTCAGGGTATTCTTATAATAACCAGAATGCTTGGCAGGATCCATTCCTAAAAGAAAAATAGTGTTCAGACAATAAATTACATAACAGTTTCCTGGTCACTAGAGAGTCACCCAATAGACTCATCACAATGAGTCAACTTTGCTTCATCTGATTCAGGAAGCGTTCCTATCACATTAAACCAAAGTAACCTGACCACTTTGTAAGCAAAAAGGTGCCAACTATCATAGTTACTCATAACCATGTTAATTTAACTTAAAAATTGCTAAAATACTAGTTCTGACTCATTTTGAATTTCAAAATATATTCTTTAATATCACTAAGAAAAATATCTACTATACACAGAGAGAATTATTTATCTATAAATAACTAATGATCTTTCCACTTAATGTAATGAGGTAGCCCAAATAAAATGTAATGAATATGTTTCAGCATATATACAACAACTACCTTGAAATATGTATTAAGTAGTTGTATTAGTCCATTTTCATGTTGCTGACAAAGGCATACCCCAGACTGGGAAGAAAAAGAGGTTTAATTGGACCTACAGTTCCACATGGCTGGAGAAGTCTCAGAATCACGGTGGGAGGCAAAAGGCACTCCCTAAATGACACCAATAAGAGAACATGAGGAAGATGCAAAAGTATAAACCCCTGATAAAACCATCAGATCTCAAGAGACTTATTCACTACCATGAGAACAGTATGGGTAAAACTGCCCCCATGATTCAAATTATCTCCCACTGGGGTCCCTCCCACAACATGTGGGAATTATGGGAGTACAATTCAAGATGAGATTTGGATGGGGATAGAGAGCCAAACTATATAATTCCACTCCTGTCCCCTCCAAAACTCATGTCCTCAAATTTCAAAACCAATCATGCCTTCTCAACAGTCCCCCAAAGTCTTAACTCATTTCAGCATTAACCCAAAAGTCTACAGTTCAAAGTCTCATCTGAGATAAGGCAAGTCCCTTCCGCCTGTGAGCGTTAAAATCAAAAGCAAGCTAGTTACTTCGTAGATACTATGGGGGTACAGCTATTAGGTAAATGCAGCTGTTCCAAATGGGAGAAATTGGACACAATAAAGGGGTTAACAGGACCCATGCAAGTCTAAAATCCAATGGGGCAGTCAAATTTTAAAGCTCTGAAATGATCCCCCTGATTCCTTTTCTCACATCTAGGTCATGCTGATGCAAGAGGTGGGTTCCCATGGTCTTAGGCAAATCTGCTCTGTGGCTTTGCAGGGTACAGCCTCCCGCCTGACTGCTTTCACAAGTTGGCATTGAGTGTTTGTGACTTTTCCAGGTACATAATGCAAGCTGAAGACGAATCTACCATTCTGGTGTCTGGAGCACTGTGGCCCTCTTCTCACAGGTACACTAGGCAGTGCCCCATAAGGACTCTGTGTGGAGACTCCAACCCCACATTTCCCTTCTGCACTACCCTAGCAGAGGTTGTCCATGAGAGCTCTGCCCCTGCAGCAAACTTCTGCCTAGGCATCCAGGTGTTTCCACACATCTTCTGAAATCCAAGTGGAGGTTCCCACACCCCAATTCTTGACATCTGTGCACCTGCAGGCTCAACACAACACGGAAGCTGCCAAGGCTTCGGGCTTTCACCCTCTAAAGCCATGGCCCTAGCTCTTTGTTGTCCCCTTTCAGCCATGGCAGGAGTCGCTGGGATGCAGGGCACCAAATTCCTAGACTGCACACAGCATGGGGACTCTGAGCCCTGCCCCCAAAACCATTTTGTCCTCCTAGACCTCTGGGTCTGTGATGGGAGGGGGCTGCTGCAAAGGACTCTGACATACCCTGGAGACATTTTCCTCATTGTTTGGGGGAATAATATTCAGCTCCCCGTTACTTATGCAAATTTCTGCAGCCAGCTTGAATTTCTTCTCAGAAAATGGGATTTTCTTTTCTATCTCATTGTTGGTCTGCAGATTTTCTGAACTTTTATTCTTGGCTTCTTTTTTAAAACTGAATGTCTTTAACAGCACCCAGGTCACCTCTTGAATGCTTTGCTGCTTAGAAATTTATTCCACCAGACACCCTAAATCATCTCTCTCAAGTTCAAAGTTTCACAAATCTCTAAGGCAGGGGCAAAATGCCACGAATCTTTTTGCTAAAATATAACAAGAATCACCTTTGCTCCAGTTCCCAACAAGTTTTTTGTCTCCATCTGATACCACCTCAGCCTGGATTTCATTGTCCGTATCATTATCAGTATTTTTGTCAAAGTCATTCAACAAGTCTCTAGGAACTTCCAAACTTTCACACATTTTCCTTTCTTCTGAGCTCTTCAAACTGTTCCAAACTCTTCTTGCTACCTAGTTCCAAAGTCGCTTCCACATTCTCAGGTATATTTTCAGCAACACCCCGCTCCTGGTACCAACATACTATATTAGTCCATTTTCACACTGCTGATAAAGATATACCCAAGACTGGGAAGAAAAAGAGGTTTAATTGGACTTACAGTTCCACATGGCTGTGGAGGTCTGAAAATCATGGCAGGAGGTGAAAGACACTCCTTACATGGTGGCAGTAAAAGAAAACAAGGAAGATGCAAAAGTGTAAACCCCTGATAAAACTATGAGATCTCATGAGACTTATTTACTACCACAAGAACAGTATGGAGTAAACCATTCCCATGATTTAAATTATCTCCTACCAGGTCCCTCCCACAATATGTGGGAATTATGGGAGTACAATTCAATATGAGATTTGTCTGAGGACACAGGGTCAAATCATGTCAGTAATCATGATAAAGAATATCAAAATTAGAAACCACCTAGGGAAAACTTTTAAAATATATTCTGAAGGAAAAATACAACCTGGGCAGTGCAAAGATGGAGGGCAGACAGATGCTGCTGCCATGGTGTGGGGGATGAGGTTGAGGTTCTTGTGGCAGTGGAAACCAAAGTGGAGCCAAGACTGAGTCCATGGCAGGCATCATCTCCCTGAATTTCAGGTGCCACGATCTCTGGGACTACAATCATGTCTGTGGCAACTGGAGACAAAGCTGAGAGAACAAAAGGTGTCTGAGGTCTTATCTTTAAACTACTTCCAGAGCTTCTGTCAGACCCTATTGCAATATGCAAGCAGCAAAAATGCATGAGAGCATATTGTGTATCATCAGGAGGTATATCATCTTGTCATCCAAAGCTTTGCCAGTGCATGTCCATATTTAACTAAGGAATGTGAAGATGTCCGCTTACTGCTCAGCAGATTAGTACTGAGTTATTTTTAATTATTGCTTTCAGTGTCTGAAAATTAACTGTCATGTAAAGTCTGGGTGCTGTTTCTCTAATGTCTATAGTAGTCACATGATGAATGACTGCAATCTGAGAATAATAACCTACAAATATTGGTTCATGTTTCCAAGGAAAGGATGTGGTAAAAAAAAAAAATTTTTTTTTCTTAAAATTCTGTCTCAACAGTCAGTAGAAACAGAGGGAAGACTATCCTGCAGGTCTTTTGGTTGGTGAAACACACTTTGAGAAATGCCTGGTTTAGAGGAAAGAACAATACTGTCTTTAAAATCCTTGTCAATAAATTGATTACACAGGAAAGCCCTTCCTTTCTGCAAATACAAATAAAACATTTCTTGAAATCTAACTACATTCCCCAGGCTACTGCTTTATTAAAACTATGTGCAGAATCTAGGAAATTTCAGATGTGTCATTTTTTCAGCAAGCCTTTGTAACATGATTATGTTCCATGCCTCTTAATGAATATGATATTAAGGAGATTGCAAGGATCAACTGCAAGAAAGACATCATAGACATCACACGTAACCTGGAATCTGAGAGTTGGGATTATAGAGGCTTTGTTCTGCGTGCTACTTACCTTACCCAGCAGCTCCAAACTGCAAGTGTGTATTGTTCTTAGGAACTGACTTTTTTGGAGTACACTGCAAAGAGAATCAACCCTTCTTTAGATATTTTTTTGGAGTGCTGTTGCCAGTTTGGTGTTGTAGCTAAAACACAGCATCATTTATTTTGCCTCAGTAGATTTATACAAACTGAAGCATAAGATGCTGGTCTTGGGATGTCGATTTTACTGTGTCTCAGAGCTCTTCAACTCATATCAAGTAAGAATGAGGAAATGAAGGCATTAGTTAGTAAAACAATTACCCGTTTTTTTTACCGGAATATTTAGATGTTAGATGATCTTGTCAGCTTACAGAATTCTTAATTAAATCCAGTTTGGATGGATTTAATATGTTAGAAAAACTATTTGCAACCAGATTTTTAAGAAACTGATGAAGAAAATGGCTAAGAAATGTCTATTAATGTCACACATGTTTTAGAGTTACTTCTTAGTGATGATGATGAAGATAAGGAAGATAAACAATATAGAAGATATTTGACAGATCAGCATAAGAAAAGAAGAAAGAAGGAAAGAAACAAAAAACCCATTGGTTCTTCTGAAAGGTATCAGAGGTGACTTTAGTACCTTGCACAGTTGGAGGCTAACCTTTGTTTTCTGTGAGCTTCAATGATGCAAATATGAATTTGTGACCAGAGGGGCTTTGTTAATGCATTAACTTTAAAATCATACTTATTCAAAAGAAAAAGTATTCAGTTCACCATTCCAATATCATATTTGCCAAACATCATTTATTGCAAAATTATACCTTAGAATTTATTATAAAAATAGGCATCAAGTTGAATTTTTCAGAGCAACTCACAAACTATTAGATAAAAAATGTGATCACAACATGCTTAGTAGATAGGGTAATAGGTAATTGTTCTGCAGAACTTGGAGGTAATCGCACCGGTAAATCTGAGAAATCACACTGCCATTCTAGAAAAGATAAATGCAATTAAGAAACAGGACAATTGCCAACGTGAACAAAGGCTGAAAAGCAGCCACACCATTGTTTAGGTAGAATAGTCTGTGTATTTATGGGAATGTACAATATCTATGTCAGCAGCATTGGCTGAGTCCATTCGCTTTCCAGTTGGCTTAATGATTGAGTTTTTCTCTTTATTAAAAAAAATGAAACTGTACTCATTTGGCACTAATTAATACATCAAAATATACCAGGGCTTTGTTTTTCAAATTAAGTGTGCATGATTGTACGTGGAACAAATATTAAGGTCTCAAGAGTGTGAGGGCTAGGGAAAGGGACATGGAGGCCATTTTTACTTGACTTGAATATGCACCTGAGGGTGCTTTGTGAAATTTATTGTACACTGAAGCATCTGATACTTTTTCAGTTGAGTTTCAATAGATTACAATTTTTTATCTCCCAGTGAAAAGAACAAGAAAATAACACATGGATGGTAGTAAAATATTCAGCTGAATACATTTTCACTACACACCTCTATTAGTGTGCAAAATGTTTTGCAAAATGGTATGCAAAGTATTTTACTAATGCACCAAAATGCATTTTGGTATGCACTAAAATGTTTTACTAAACATTTATTGAAACCTAGTAATTTTTTGATTTATTGAAAACCTAGTAATTTTTAAACATAATGATGTAAAAATCAACAAAAATGAAGAGATATTCTTTGTAGAAGCTTATTTTTAGAGCATCAAAGACAGAGAAGGAAAACTTAAGCAGTTGAATGCTAAAGCCAAGCATCCCTTTGTGTCAGTCATTTAGATCTGGGGAAGGTCATTCCTTGCAGTAAAGTTGGGGAAAACTGAGATCCATTTTACCCATGTGCTACAGAGGTTTTTAGCATAGGCACCACATACCGCTTATAAAACAAATCAGAAATACTTCACTATCAGCATATTACACATGTACTTGCAATTCTTTACTTATAAATCCTGAGCAATGTAAAGGTAGAAGAATAAGAATATTGATAGGCTAAGTGGTGGATGGTTATGTGAACACAAACACTTGAGTGCAACCTAGAAATCCTGGGTTTCTAGTAACATAGAGACCTAAGTGGAAATTTCTTTTCTGTAAGTCTCTATTTACTTCATTTAAAAGTTTATAAAACTTGCTCCTATAAAATGCACATTTTATTTTGAAGATAAATCATAGAGTTAATAACTTTTAGTAAAATTAAATGTTCTATTTAGTGTAAGATGAGATTGTTATCATTAAAATAGGACCAAAGAAAACTGTCTTCTGCTTCAGCACTAGAATTGCTGGATCACAAAGAATACTACATATCCTGTAAGAAGTGAGCTCTAGGAATGAGAATAATATAGCAGGCCACACTAGAAATCTTTTCTATTGCCAGAAATTTTACTCTGTTTTTTTTTTTTAATCAATAATAGTTACTGTTCATAATTATAAGCAACATTTATTAATCACCTATACTCTGTAATGTGCAGCTTCAACTCACATTGAAAGGTACACTAGTTCCTCCTTATCCATGAAGGAATACATTCCAAGACCCCCACTGGATGTCTGAAACAGTGGATAGTACCAACCCTGGTTATACCAGTTGGGGCACATTTCTGTTCATGTCTCCCACACACAAATTTAATTCCTCTCCATCTTAACTAAGCACTTATCACACACTGTGGCCACAACTTTTGCAATTTGAAGTGCAACAACAAAATTAGCACAAGTTTATTTTTCCTTCTTCATGCTAAGATTCATTCTTATTATAGAGTTTAGCAATCTCAGCATAAGATTTTTTTGTCTTATTAAATGAATAACTTTTACCTTTTCACTAAAAGAAGGCACTTTACAGCATTTCTTTGGCATATCAGAGTTCCCAGCATCACCACTCTTGCACTTTGAGAACTTTATTAAGTAAAATAAAGGTGACTTGAACACAAGCTCTGTAATACTGAGACAGTTGATCTGAATGATCACCTAGCCAGCTGCTAAGTGACTAACAGCTAGCATAGACAGCATAGATATGCTTGACAAAAGGATGATTCATGTCCTGGGCAGGAAAGCGATAGTGTGATTTTATCGTTCTACTTGGAACAACGTATTTTAAACTCATGAATTGTTTATTTCTGGAATTTTCTATTTATTATTTTTAGACTGTAGCTGACCAGAAGCCAGAGTTGTGGCCACAGTGTGTGATAAGTGCTTAGTTAAGATGGAGAGGAATTAAATTTGTGTGTGGGAGACATGAACAGAAATGTGCCCCAATCTGCAAAAAACGAAAAGTGGATTAAAGGGGACTACTGTATGCATTAGTATCTTGATTTTATAAGTGATGATCATTTGTATGAGGAAGGCTATGTGAATTACTGATGATCACTCAACTGGGAAAAGGCAGGTCCACTTTGTTCTCTCCACCACCTATGCCTGTTATATTACATCATGTTGTCTCTTTATATATTAGTGACTATAGTGACTATGTATTAGATTTATAAACACCAGTCAAAGAATAAGCATTACTGACTATAAATAATATGATATACATTAGTAGATAGCTTTGAGGTATATGAAGTATTTTCCTTTCTGTAATTGAAAAGCCATTTTTGAAAAATTTGAAACTAAAATTAGATTAAGATGTAAACAAAAGTGTGTGTCTCTATAGAGGTGTGCATAAATTTATATATGTATATTTACTTGTAACATATTGCCTGTGGGATTATGTACTTATAGGCAGTATGAGACAAGAAAATACACACATATAGATTTGCATTGTATACACATTTGACAACATGTGTTCTCTTGAGTACCATAGTGTGGTGAAAAGCCAAATACACTCAGTCGGACCAATTTATTAGTTGCATAACCTTGGGAAAGTGACTTAGATGCTCTGAGCTATAATTTATTTATAAATTTTTAAAAATCATCTGCATAACAGAATTTAATTAGTTGTCATATGTGCATAGGAGAATCTAAAACAATGCCAAATACACATGTACTACATATTTACCTACCTTTATTTGCTTTACACTATATTAACTCAGACATTGTACATACATCAGAAATGAAATGCTAATGCTACATTTTCTGTAAAAGTGACATTTATCTTTTAATCACTGCTATTCTACAATTTCTAAAAGTAGTAAAGCTGGATCAAAAAATCTTTTTAAATGGTTACACATTTTAAAATAAGTTGATAAATACAATCCATAGTTTTCTTGACTAAGGTCATCACTGCCAATATTAGTTTTAGATCACACTGTAGACCTGGCACAATATACATTTCAACAATGAGGATGATACTTATTTTAGCTTGGACAAGATAAGTAAAAATGAAGCTAAATATTTGTAACCTCTGCAGCAGGGTATGCAAGAACAATAATTTAAGACCATGTTCATCCTGGAGGACCTCTAATAGGAGTATATGAGAATTTGCCTATTACAGCTTCTGTGAAAAAATGCAAAATACTTTTGAGCAGATTTATATGAGTAAAATCAGTTCATTTTAAAATGTAGACTTTGATGTTTGATAGTGAGACACAATGATAAATGGCTAGATTTGCATGATAGAAGGTTGCCAGTTAATAAGGAAGATACAGAAATGTATTCTGCCTATAGCAGAGGGAAAATTGTTAGCAAGGGGTGTGTGTGTGTATTAATGTGGCTAAATATTTACTTTATGTGAAATCTGAGGGTTTTAAAAAATGTTTCTAAAACTAAATTTTCTAAGGTGATTCCATTATTGTTACGATTTACTGATCATAATATCATATTATATGGATGAAGACACATTTTACCTTATTAATATTATGTTAATACTAAAACTACAGTCATGTCCATGATAATAGAACTTTTCAAAGACAGTCACAAGACAAATATAAGAAAGTTATGTTTGTGCATCTGTGTCATAAATATTATGAATATTTATATACTTTCCTGCTCCTTATTAAGTGATTGAACCTATAAATATAAAAATATTATTCAAATTATGAAAATGATTTTAACAGAGTATTACTAGAAAAACTGAACAGTTATTCAGGTATTATTCTTATCTTAATATCATATGGAATTACAATTTATTAATTGATACACCTAAAATTTTACTGAATATCAAACCTGTTTTTCATATCTGCAAATGCTTCAATCTTTTGTCATATTAATTGATACACCTACAATTTTACTGAATATCAAACCTGTTTTTCATATCTGCAAATGCTTCAATCTTTTGTCAATCAATCATTTGCATACATACCTTGGAAATTAGTTCAACAATGATGTTTAGACATTATTGTTGATTGTGAGATATTCTGGTTCAGTGAAACATTTTATTAGCAGGCACATATCAAACACTAAGGTGTGGTAACAGCTTCTGGTTTACTGATGAAATTATCTCATTTTTAAAGTAATATGTGTCCATTTTATTCTACTTCCTTAAATATACAGCTAAGTACCCCCTTCTAACCCTGTTTTATATTAAAATAAATTTTATAATTTGCATGAATACCTTCCACTTTCACTTCAAACTAGCTATATGGAGGTCAATTCAAGAAGTAATTAATTTAGTAGGAAATTTAACCTAAAATATTTTTCTATGGAATTGTCAATTATAGTTCATTTTTTAAATGTACTCGTAGTAATATATAGCAATATCTGTGTATATATCTCTGTACAAATGGTCACTGAGCTTATTACAGTTAGGACACAACTGATAAAACAATTACAGAAATAGGTAAAATCTAAACATTGTTAAGGAAATTGGCTTTGATGGTTTTCTGTTTATTGTTCTCATTCATAGACCTGATGTTATATGTAAGTAGTCACGATCTACATTTTCTTTATATGGGTGGAACTTAAGGAATGCACAAGTAAAGGAGGCAGATAAATTTATATTCATATAGATTTATTAATATATGTCTTTTTCTATAGTGAATTTCCCTTGCATTAACTCTTATGTATTGTATTTAGAGATAGGGTTGTCACTCTGTTATGCAGTCTAGGCTCAAACTCCTGAACTCAAGTGATTCTCCTGCCTCAGCCTCCCAAGTAGCTGAGACTACACCCTATAACACTGTGTCCCAGCTTGCATTAATTCTTTTGTAATAGATTAAAAATTTATTTAAAGGAAACATAAGGTTACTTGAAAGTTAAATCCCATTGCTGGAACTAGCACAGTCTCCCAGTTCCCTCTGAAGCAGAAACACTGAGAATGAAATTTACTTAAGGTACAGATGGATACTTTGTGATTAGAAAAATGTAGATAGTTCTACTTTACACCACAGGAAGTTACATATTGAAAATAAAATTATGGAGGAAATAGATCTAATTTTGCATCTTAAATGCCCAGCAAACATATATCCTGACATTTACTAAGTGCTCCATTTGATGATTTAATGAACAAATATATAATAAATAATAAATGGGTACATATAAATGGACCCATGGATTTAAATATTCTGTTATCCAAAAGATAAATAAAATGTATTCATCTAATCGTTCTGACCATTATTTTTTTCACTTACCAAGCTTTTGCCTAAAACTTAAAGTGCATATATAAGTAAATTGACATTTTTTATTAATGCTATTCCTATTATTTCCACAACTGCTGGCAATTGTGCTGTTCATTTTAGTACAGCATGTCATGATATTGTACTAGAATGATCACAGTGACTTATTTGGCTTTGCTGAAATACAGACATTTGTTCTTTTGGGATAGAGCTGTATGCTAATATTCTATGAATCAGCTTGACAGCATTTTATATCACTCTAAACAGAAATGACTTTCCTTTGCTTATTTAATCATGCTACCTTTCAGATCCCATGCTAAGGGCTCATTCATTCTAAAAGCCATTAGAAAAGAACTACCTGCATTAACAACAACAAATACTATAGACAAATGATAATGTGTTGTTAAATTTCATTATACCAAAGAGCACTGTATTTTCTTAAATCAATTACAGTATTATTTTCGTAATTTTGAAATTGAGCCTTGAAGTGTACTATATTTCCTTTTAAATGATATAAATATACTTAAGCTATAATTCTGATATTAAAGTAAAATAATTGCTTAATAAAATGGCTTAACTTAATACATGTGGTCATATTTTATTGATTTTATTATTTTAAATTTCCCTCTTTTGCCAGTTTACTAATACTCATTTCTATTATAAACTATAAAGCTATTATATTTTATTCTTTGTAGGTAGGTTGGGGACTGCTGTCAATTAGCACATTTATTTAGATCGTAATATGGGAAGAGCACTCTGCAAATGTTGGCTGGTATAGTGAAATGAAAGACAGGAAAACTATAATCAGGAAGTGTGGTGTGTTGTACTGGACGAGCCCCAGCAAATGCATTCTTCACAGTTGACATAAAACATAGTTTGACTGCAGCCCTGCTAGTAATTAGAGATAATTTAGTTTGGTAATCCATATTGTAAATGAATAATTAAATATGTTTTACTTATAATTTTATTAATAATATAAAGTATATTACTTATTATTTCATCAACATATTGATTACATGTTAATAACTTTCAAGACTTAGGCCTTTAATATGTCATTAACATATTGAATCTTTGAAAACATTTCCTCCCTATTATTAATATACTTTCGATAATTATACTACAAGGAATGGCTAAAGCCCTTCTATTTTGTTGCTGAGAAGAAACCAATGATTGAGACATTAATACTGTTTTGACCATTAGAGAAAAGATAATAGCTCAGAAAATGAATAGTCTAACACAGGCAAAACGTACGTTTTGTGAAGAGGACAGTTTGCAATACTTCATTCACTTTAGTGAATTTAATTCTTACTAAGAATGATAGAATTTAGAGAGAAAATAGGAAAATGATGCCAAAATAAACAAAATTTCTTGATAATATTCATATCTAATTGTATAATAAGATAAGCACTTTTTAAATCACACTGGAATCGCATAAACATTTAAAATAGCAGTTTATTATGCTAATCCATTTTCAAAACTTTAATTTTAAAAGACAATGGGTGGCTAACATATGAAAATAAATCACAAGAATATATTTAGGATGAGAAAAGCAAGTGTAGATACAGGCATTCTGATGATTATTAAGAAATAGTATGCTGTACTGAAAGAGCATAAGAGAATTACAGGAGAGAGTCCAAAGGTGTAAGTTTAATAAGAAAAAAATTAAACAGTTTAAAGATATATAGAAAACTATGAATTTTATCTTTTCAGCTTCCCAGGCTGCTACCAGTCTAACACCCTGGATATGTTTATTTCTTCTAAATATAGATCTTAATAAAGTCCCAGTTATGGATAAATACAGACACATAGGTAATCCTACCATACCTATTGACATATATTGTGATGTACTTGTGCACACATATGTATGTAAATTCTGTGTTAATCAAACAAACATGGCTCACAGACCCTTATGAAGAAATATTATTCTTATTCTCATGATCACTTAAAATGTATAATCTGTGAACAAATTTTTTGTGTTTTTCCCCCTCATCTCCTGGATGAAACTGTGATCATATTTTTAGTCACACTAAGGGGTTAAAAATTACTATGTCTATTTAAATGACCAAACATAATGATGAGCACAATATCCAAATTGAGGTATGATCAAAGTTGAATTTGAAATACATGAATTATCTTTATTCCCTTAGCTTATAATTTTTATTTAAAGGAAGACCATAGTTGAAATCACTGGTGAATTTTAAGCTTCCTTTGTCTTCTGTGACACCATAACTTTTCTACTTTTATATTCTGACTCTGGAAGATGAAAGCAAGATATGAAATATTTTGCCCATTAGAAACCACTATTCCCTAGACTTGGCCTGTGTTTGATATTCTCTTTATCCTCTACCAGCTGTCTTACCTTGGATTCTCGAAATGAGCTAATGAATCTCAACCATAACTTGAAATGATTTCTGTACTCCTAAGCATTACCTTGCCCACCACCAGCTGTCTTGGGTTGAAGTCGATTGCCTCTCAGGACAGGACCAAGAGTAATCTGCTACAATCTCTTCCTTTCCATATGGCAAACAGAAAACATATATCCTTTGCCTAATGGACTTGGAGTGGTCAGACCTGTCGCAATAAATTCTCCTTTCATTAGCCCTTTTCATCTTGACCATTTTTCACACAAATATATGCAAATTTACTTGTTTGATTTTAGCAGCAGCACATCATACCATTCTGGAATGCAATGTATTTATGAAATTTTTGCCATTGATGGATATTAGGTTGTTTCCAGTTGTTTGACATTGCAATTACAAACAATGCTAAGCTGAAATTCCTTAACCACTTTGAATATTACTTCTGTTGCAAAAATATTTAGGAGTTGAACTTATGAAATCTGTGGTTTAAAAATTTTGAATAAGTCAAATTTAGACATTTTTCTTTCAAAAACATGTATAACACTTCCACTTTCTAGCAACAGTACAATAGAATACTGCTGTTTTGCATAGATATTTATAAAGACCATTAGCCCACAGTTTTCTTCTTTTTGTGCATTCTTTCTTTGAAGTTTTGTTGTTTTCCATGTTTGCTTCATAAAAATACTTTTCTATTCATTTTCTTCTGTAATATGTAATATTTTAAACACACCACAAATTGATATTTCTTAATAGTTAAAATAAGTTACTTATGAAACGAGAAGGTAGAAAAGAAATTATTGTTGTTTTATAGAACCCACTTAAAGAGTTATTAGATCTTTTTTAATGTGATAGGATCACAGGCAATTAATATACAGAAAAAAAGAGTAATTTTCCTCTCTTGATTATTATTCTCTATGACTTAACTTGCTGTGATGATTACTGTTATTTGAATTCTGAGCTTTGAGTCTTATTTATCCCAGATATTAGCAGAAAAATATGTATGAGTAAAATTTGAAGATATCACTGTGCGTACAAGTGCAATACCCTCTACCTACTTTATTTCCTGAATTGATTAAATTTGACCCTAGAAAACATAAAGCATAGAGAGGAGAAACACAAATTAATGTAAATATGTATATAACTATGCCAGAAGTCATCCAAATTTATGAAGCATACTAGAATTACATTTTAATTTACAAGTTGTACAGTTATTTTTATTTGTTATTTTCATATGCTGTAGATAAATACTATATACCCTAAATATCAGATAATATCAGAAAGAAGAATTCTCTTTGTAATTTTGTTTGAAGCCTAAATAATTATACAAAAAATTTATGATTTAGAATCAATGGCATACTTCTTCCTTATTATTGTTCTAGTAAAATGTATGCATAGAAAAATATTTCCATGTATCTATAACAATTATATGATCTTTTGAATGCTATATTTTTTTATTTCTATAAATGATATGATTCTAGAGCTCCTTGTTATTCATTTAACACAACTTATTAAAATAAGTATCATATGTGAAGCATTTACAATATTTCATTATATATTATGTTTACATATGTTTATCTTCTTTTAAATAACCTGCATTATTAGAATAAAAATATCACATTTGGTTAATTTTATATTTACTGTTTGATAAACACAATTCATAATATATGCCCAAAGAATGTCCAATAACTCATTTAAACTTGAATTACCTTATAATAATAATACAATTTTACATCACTGTTGCATTAGATACACAGTTCTTTGAAGGAAGTAGAATGGGTTAAATAAAATAATAATTTTAGAGGTAAAGAAATACTCCATCAGAGAAAGTTGGTTTCCTAACGTTATGAAAGTGGCTAGCCATACAATCTTGTGGAAACAGGCAAGATTACCAAAATTTTAAATAAATGTTCCCAGGAATGGGAGTTTTGGGGGATTACTTGAGAATGAGATATTTGGCTGGAGGGAAGTGTCCCTGCTCCATTGGTACAACAGGTAGATAGATGGTCAATCACATCTTTTCATAATTGGAAGTTTTAATAATAGACTGCAAGGTATTTAACAATTTTCACTGAAAGATAGTATCTATTGTCTTTCTTCTTGAACCTGGGTGGGTTTATGACTGCTTCAAGTAATAGGATGCAACAAAAGTGACGTTATGTGACTTCTGAGGCTAGGTCAGTAAGTCATGTATTTTCTACCCTGATCTGTGATATCATTGCTCTCCAATCCCCATGTTGTCATGAAAGAAGTCTCATCACTGAGACCTCCAAGCATTGAAGAAGTCAAAGCCAAAACCACAGAGTCCTTCTAGTAGACAATTATCAGTTGAATCTAGATATTGAGTCATTATAGCTACCTCATGGTTGCCTACACAAAGCTAAATCAGCCCCAGATAAATGGATTGGATGTTGAGACAGATGACACTACACATGCACCCTGTGTAAATAGAAATATTTATCACTCACATAATGAGGCTGCCTAGGGAGAACAGGGCAGTCACCCAAATTGCTCCATTTGGATTGAGCAAAGAGGGAGGTGAGTGGCTCTGATTTTATTGTGATTAGCGGCTAAGGCATGGGCCAGACTTGTTGGAACTTTCTTAAAGCTCCAAAGAAGGGATTATATGTGCTTTCTTATCAACTTGCCCAGATTTGGGACAAAAAGAGATAAGAGAGGCATAGAGCATAAAAGCTGTGTCAGTAATCAAACATCAAAAACAGAATCAGTCACTTTATTACACCACCAAAGTAAAAAAAAAAAAAAAAAAAAAAAAAAAGGTTTAAGTGTTCTAGACCCCAGATATTTGAGTCACCTGTAGCAATTCAAGTTTCCTAGCTGACATCCAACAATCACAGAGGAGAGACTAGTCATATCCTCTGTATTCTTTTGGAAATTCTGAATCCCAAATTCCATGTACTTAAAAAATATGTCCTATTTTGTGCCACTAAGTTTGGTTGTGTTCTGTTATGAAGCAACAGATAACAGTGAATACCATGAGGTCAAGGGCTCTGAAGTTCAAGAAGCTGACTTTTCCCAGACACTCATATACAATTATACCGACATGTTTTTTGCTTGATACTGACCCAAGATTTTTGTGTCCCCTTATAAAACGTTATGCTCTATGCTCACCTCCTCCAAAGGGAGTCACTAGAGGAGAATGAATCCCTCTGCTGCATAATTCCACAGTACCCATTCAGGTCCCTGACTACATGGGCATTTTGGCAGAACATATAAAAGGGGTACTCATGTGTGTACTGACTCTTCTTCCAGCAAACTTAAACACTACCAAGGAAAGCTCCTGGTGTCTTCCTAAGGACCACTGCACAGTAAGTTTTCAAGCTTGGGCTGTTTCTCTATTGCACAGTCCTCTTTAAAAATATCAAAATGATTTCATTATTTATTATACACCATTAATGCTTAATATTATATTTATATATAAATGAATAAAAAATAATTTAAAATAGTCTTAGCAATTTTAATGACAAGTCAACATAAGCTACTGGGGTTTGCAAATATTTTATCTTTTCTATTGCCATAGCAATTGCTGTAAGTATACGAATGTTTACAGTAAATCTATTAATGTCATGAATCAGTGGAAAAGAGTATAAAATCTTACACATGTAATATTTTACAACTTCAAAAATAATGTTTGAAGTGAGAATAATATCTTCTGTATGCATATTTATGCAATAATTTTATAAGATACTTGTTTAAGGGGTATATTTACCTAATGTATGGTAATACTATAAGCTTGTTACTTGAAAAGGTATATAATTAATAAAAGTTCTTCAGATCTAAATTTTTTACCTCATTTTGTTAGGTATCAATAAAAATAACACCGGTGAAAATGTTAAAACTTTTTTTGGCAGTTTGGAAGTAAACAATACTTTTCTACATTCTCACCATGAGAAAAGGATACGTTGGTGGAGGTGATGGATACGTTAATTAGCTTAATAGAATCTTTCTACAATGTACACATAAGTTAAAGTATCATATTGTATCCTATAAATATATACAATTTTTTTTGTCAATTTAAAATATAAGGAAATTAAAAAGAAATAAAATAAAAATGTAAAATAAAAAATAGAAAAATAAAGTACAAATGTAATAGTACAGGAATTGGATCACCTTAACCCTATGGTATAAATAGAATATGCAATTAGGTTAACTCTAAATAATAAGAAATGAATTAATTTATTACAAAATGAAATAAAAATACAAACTTATTTTATTCACCTTTTAATAGTGACTATTCAGGACAGCAATAGACAAAGGTACATCATAAATAAACAAAAATTTCAATTTTATTAAAGAATATTTATAATATTTAAGAAATATTATAATAGCTGTTGGCCAAACATTTTTTGTTAACAATAAGTGTATTTCTACAAATCTAGAAATTTTTGAGGAACGCATGATTAATCTCCTGGCTTCAATACATGTTACTGGATATGAAAACAAATAAGGAGTTTACTTTTGCAAAGTTTTAAATATTATTCTAGTTCATGTCTCTTTTGTGAAAGATGAGCATTCATATTATACTAGCTCTCTCTGAACTGACATTCTGTAAATATATTCAGTGAAGATAAAGTCACTAGGAAATGCAAACTGTGTTCAATTTACACATACTTGATACATTTTCATCACTATTTATCGTTATGTATCACTTAAAAATCCCATGGCAGACAGTAATGTCTTTAATAAGTTGAGAAAATCATAACAAAATAATATGGTAAATCAGTTATTAAAGGAAATATGATCAATACTTGTTAACTTTTAAATCTCCTAATTAAGTATAGCCTGTTTGTTTTTCTAAGTGACCTAATTTTGGTGTTTATTTTAAAAGCAGAAAAACAGTTTTCTAAAATCAATTTAAGCATAAACTTTCCCAGAACAAGCTATGAATCTAAACCATGGCTCGCTAATAATTGCATCAAAGTGTTAATGTACAGAAGTAAATTATAATTTTAAAAGACAGTTCTCACAAAATTTAAAAGGAACCAGGAACTCACACTACATGGCTGTAATATTATGAATTTCTGTTTCTATCCATGGTGAAAAAGATATACATAGAGAGGATCTAGAAACAGAAATCTTAAAGTTAATTCATTTTTGAATATCTCTAAAGAGTTTAGTTACAAAATAAAAACACATACATTAAAATTTGGGGTTTGATAGTAATAATCCCTTTTTGATTAAGGCATTATATAGATTTCAAAACTTATTGATATTAAAATGTATTATTTTAAATGTGGTGCTATAGACAACTGATCATTTATACCATGTTAAAGATTTCATTTTGGGGAAAAAAAGAATAAAAAGAAAAGTTTATCAGTTATCACTTTATGTACATCTATATTTGAAACATAGTTATTTGGAATTTATTCCCATAGTCAGGTGTGCATAAATTCCCATATGCCCATAGAGTGTGCTCAGTTGATTCTTCCTTTTTCAAATATATTTTTGATGGATTCTTCACCTGGTAGCAATGTATTGCATATTTATGCATTTAATATGAAAATATAAATATTGCATTTAATATGAAATACCTTACCCACTAATTCAATTTTAGTATGTCTGAAATGAAATAATGACATCAATTGTTTATGTGCATTACTTCATTTTTTAATATAAATATTTCAATATGTGAATAATTATTTGTATATACTTCTTTTAATTTGTCAAATGTTGATGTATTTGGGGTTGTGGGGATTATTCATTTAATCTTCTCTTAAATAGATCATCTAGCAAGATTAAGATATTTTGTTACAGAGTTGAGATATAAAATAAGCTGAAAATATAGGCCGGGCGCGGTGGCTCAAGCCTGTAATCCCAGCACTTTGGGAGGCCGAGACGGGCGGATCACAAGGTCAGGAGATCGAGACTATCCTGGCTAACACGGTGAAACCCCGTCTCTACTAAATACAAAAAACTAGCCGGGCGAGGTGGCGGGCGCCTGTAGTCCCAGCTACTCGGGAGGCTGAGGCAGGAGAATGGCGTGAACCCGGGAGGCAGAGCTTGCAGTGAGCTGAGATCCGGCCACTGCACTCCAGCCTGGGCGACAGAGCGAGACTCCGTCTCAAAAAAAAAAAAAAAAAAAAAAAAAAAAAAAATACAAAAAGCAAGTCTGTTCCTGTGTTTCATTACATAAACACTTCTTTTAACTTTTAATCATTATCTTTATTTAGAAGATTGTATGAAGTTTAGAGAATGTTAAAAAAAATTGAATTACATTAAAATATTATAAATAATTCTGCATGTATGTATCTCTGTATCAATGCATCTTAGTACTTACAGCCACAGGCAAGATTGAATTGTTACTTATATCAACCTCATTGACTTCTATACTACAAATTATCAAGCACCTAGTTAGTCTTCAAATAAAATATTTTATTAACATCATAGAATTTAGAGCATGCAGAAAACATATTTGTTCAATAATCTATTATTTTAAAAGAGAAAAGGGAAAAAAATAATGAGTTTTCCTAAAGTTAGATATAAATTATCTAACAGAACCAAGATTCCATTGGCTTTGTTTGAGGTCTGATGCTTTCTTCCAATAAGTCACTGATACTCTATTTCATCTTACCTCATTCTATATTATATTGGGTACACATAGTACTTTAATTTTTTAATCAATAATTAATATTATAATCCTACATTATGTTTCAAGAACTAAATAGCTATATAATGGTTAAGAACAATGAGAATAAATAGTATTTACTAAAAATCTATGGGGAATACATAGAAAATACCTTTGAATAGACAAAAATGTGGATTTCCCCCTCCCCGCTTGGCTATTCTTCACTTTTTTGCCTCTGAATGTAGTTTCTTTTCTCTGTTCTCTATTTTCTATTTTTCCCTGTATTAGTGATTTGTTCCTGGTCTCACTTGAGTTGTCAGAAAAAGGGTTACCAAACCCTTGAGTTTAAATAGAAAAATGAAAAACTAATATAACCAATAAATCTCCTTCATTTCTCTCTTCAGTCAGTCCTTCACACAGACTTCCCATATACAGTGTGAGGTTAATATTCCATCATTTTTTTTAATCTGTTCACCACTAAATAGGAAACAGCTTTAAGAAAAAGAAAAGTGGTCAAAGGACGTGAACAGACACTTTTCAAAAGTAGACACAAAAGTGGCCAGTAAGCATATGAAAAAATGTTCAACATCAGTAATCATTAGAGAAATGCAAATCAAAGCCACAGTATGTCATCTCATCCCAGTTAGAATGGCTATTCTTGAAAAGTTTAAAAAAAAAATACATATTGTCAAGTTTGTGGAGAAAAGGAAACATTTATACATTGCTAGTGGGAACGTAAATTAGCTGTTCAGTCATTTTGGAAAGCAGTGTGGTGATTTCTCGAAGAACATAAAATAGAAGTATCATTTGACCCAGCAACCTCATTACTGGGTATGCACCCAAAGGAATGTAAATCATCCTACCATAAAAACACATGCACACATATGGTCATCACAGTGGTATTCAAAGAAGCAAAGACACGGAATCAACCTAAATGAGTATCAGTGGTACACTGGAAGAAGAAAATGTGGCACATATACACTATGAAATACTTTGCAACTATAAAAAAAGAATAGATCATGTCATTTGCAGCAATATGGATGGAGCTGGAGGCCATCATCCTAAGTGAATTCATACAGGAATGGAAAGCCAAATGCCACATGTTCTCACTTATAAGAGGGAACGAAGTATTGACTACAGATGGACACAAAGAAAAGAACAACAGACACTGGGGCCTATTTGAAAGCCGAGGGTGGGAAGAGGGGGAAAATCGAAACACTACCTTCAAGTAGTATGCATATTACTTGAGTGATTAAATCTGTACAACAAACCCTTGTGCCATGCAATTTAACTATATAGCAAACCTGCACATGTACCCCTGAATTGAAAATAAAAGTTAAAAAAAAAGAATTAGATTATCAAGTTTTATGCCAGAGAAATTTCAAATATAAACTAGAATCAATACATATTGTGAAAACTATTAATGAAGTAAATTACGTTTTAAATTTAAAAAAAAATGAAGTTTATTTTTATCACAAAAATGTGGAATATATTTTTATTGGAAAAGGCATTGGTATATGTCACCTAAAAACAGTATACAATATTTTGAGATTATTTTTTAGCACATGAGTTATGAAAGACTCCAGCATATAGAATATTTTGATTTCTAAATTGGTAGCAATAGTTATAAAAATTTCAATGTTGTATTTATAGGAAAAGATATATTTTTCTTATATGTAGCTTTGCTTTTTACAATTGTTAATAAATTAACAGTTTGTCCTTAAAAAAAAAAAGAAAACAAATTACCTACTAGTAGAATAATTAAAAGTAGTTGAAAATCAGTGGATTAGATAAAATTAGTGAAACGTCTACATTTACCATAACAAAAACCATGCAGAAGAGAAGATGGTAGCTCCAGAAAATATACCAAATGTTCCCATCAGAATTTTGTGTAAAATTAACATTAGATAAGTGTGTTAAAAACTATGTTAATTCTGAAAAGCGCTGTTTAAAAATAATTTCTAATGGGATTATGTTTGATTTAAAAATCAAAGAAGTGTATTAACTGATGGAATCATTGTAAAAAAATTATAAATTTGCAATTACTTCAAATTTCTAAGCATCACATTTCCAATCTACCGATTTACTTGCCACCAAGGTTATTCAAACTTACTTGTAATTTCGTGTTGACTTTTGATGCCATCAAGTTGGAGTACCCCCTTTCCTCTCTGATTCTTACATATACAAAGATATTCTATGAAAAAGAAAGTGAATCAAGAGCAGAAACAGATATACTTCTAACTGATAAAGTAGATTTCAAGATAAAAACTATAAAGAGACACAAAGAAGATCATTATATAATCATAAAGGAGTCAATTTAGCAAGAGTATATAATAGTTGTAAATATATATGCACCCAACACTGGAGTACCCATATATAATATGTAAATGTTATTTAGAGTAAAAAGAAATGAACAAAGCCTCCAAGAAATATGGGACTATGTGAAAAGACCAAATCTACAGTTGATTGGTGTACCTGAAAGTGATGGGGAGAATGAAACTGAGTTAGAAAACACTCTGCAGGATATTATCCAGGAGAGCTTCCCCAACTTATAAAGGCAGGCCAACATTCAAATTCAGGAAATACGGAGAACACCACAAAGATACTCCCAGAGAAGAGCAGCCCGAAGACACATAATTGTCAGATTCACCAAGGTTGAAATGAAGAAAAAAATGTTAAGGGCAGCCAGAGAGAAAGGCCGGGTTACCCACAAAGGGAAGCCCATCAGACTAAAAGTGGATCTCTCAGCAGAAATCCTACAAACCAGAGAGTGGGGGCCAATATTCAACATTCTTAAAGAAAAGAATTTTCAACCCAGAATTTCATATCCAGCCAAACTAAGCTTCACAATTAAAGGAGAAATAAAATCCTTTACAGACAAGCAAATGCTGAGAGATTTTGTCACCACCAGACCTGCCTTACACGAGTTCCTGAAGGAAGCACGAAACATGGAAAGGAACAACCGGCACCAGCCACTGCAAAAACATGCCAAATTGTAAAGACCATCGACACTATGAAGAAACTGCATCAATTAATGGGCAAAATAACCAGCTAACATCATAATGACAGGATCAAATTCACACATAACAATATTCACCTTAAATGGAAATGGACTAAATGCCCCTAATTAAAAGACACAGACTGGCAAATTGGATAAAGAGTCAAGACCCATCAGTGTGCTGTATTGTATTCAGGAGACCCATCTCTCATGCAGAGACACACATAGGCTCAAAATAAAGGGATTGAGTAAGATCTACCAAGCAATGGAAAGCAAAAAAAAAAAAAAAAAAAGCAGGGGTTGCAATCCTAGTCTCTAGTAAAACAGACTTTAAACCAACAAAGCTCAAAAGAGACAAAGGAGGCCATTACATAAAGCTAAAGGGATCCATTCAACAAGAAGAGCTAACTATCCTAAATATACATTTACCCAATACAGGAGCACCCAGATTCATAAAGCAAGTCCTTATAGACCTACAAAGAGACTTAGACTCCCACACAATAATAATGGAAGACTTTAACACCCCACTGTCAATACTAGACAGATCAAAGAGACAGAAGGTTAACAAGGATATCCAGGACTTGAAATGAGCTCTGAACTAAGTGGACCTAATAGATATCTACAGAACTCTCCACCCTGAATCAACAGAATATACATTCTTCTCAGTACCATATAGCACTTATTCTGAAATTGACCACATAAATAGAATTAAAACACTCCTCAGCAAATGTAAAAGAACAGAAATCACAACAAACTGTCTCTCAGACAGCAGTGCAATCAAATTAGAACTCAGGATTAATAAACTCACTCAAAACCGCACAACTAAATGGAAACTGAACAACCCGCTCCTGAATGACTACTGGGTAAATAATTAAATTAAGACAGAAATAAAGATGTTTTTTGAAACCAATGAGAACAAAGACACAACGTACCAGAATCTCTGGGATACACTTAAAGCCGAATGTAAAGGGAAATTTATAGCACTAAATGCTCACAAGAGAAAACAGGAAAGATCTAAAATTGACACCCTAACATCACAATTAAAAGAGCTAGAGAAGTAAGAGCAAACAAATTCAAAAGCTAGCAGAAGGGAAGAAATAACTAAGATCAGAGCAGAACTGAAGGAGATACAGAGACACAAAAAACCCTTCAAATCATCAGTGAATCCAGGAGCTGTTTTGTTTGTTTGTTTGTTTGTTTGTTAAGATCAACAAAATAGATCTCTAGCAAGACTAATAAAGAAGAAAAAAGAGAAGAATCAAATAGATGCAATAAAAAATGTTAAAAGGGATATTACCACTGATTCCAAAGAAATACAAACTACTATCGGAGAATACTATAAACACCTCTACGCAAATAAACTAGAAAAGCCTAAAAGAAATGGATAAATTTCTGGACACATACACCCTCCCAAGACTAAACCAGGAAGATGAATCTCTGAATAGATAATAGAAGCTTCCGAAATTGAGGCAATAATTAATAGCCTACCAACCAAAAAAAGTCCAGGACCAGACAGATTCACAGCCTAATTCTACCGAGGTACAAAGAGGAGCTGCTACCATTTCTTCTGAAACTATTCCAATGAATAGAAAAAGAGGAAATCCTCCCTAACTCATTTTAAGAGGCCAGCATCATCCTGATGTCAAAGCCTGGCAGAGACACAACAAAAAAAGAGAATTTTAGACCAATATCCCTGATGAACAACAACGTGAATATCCTCAATAAAATGCTGTCAAACCAAAACCAGCAGCACATCAAAAAGCTTATCCACCACGATCAAGTCAGCTTCATCCCTGGGCTGCAAGGTTGGTTCAACATGCACAAATCAAAAAGCATAAGCCATCACATAAACAAAACCAACAACAAAAACCACATGATTATCTCAATAGATGCAGAAAAAGCCTTCGACAAAATTCAACAGCCCTTCATGCTAAAAACTCTCAATAAACTAAGTATTCATGAAATGTATCTCAAAATAATAAGACTTATTTATGACAAATCCACAACCAATATCATACTGAATGGGCAAAAACTGGAAGCATTCCCTTTGAAAAACGGCACAAGACAATGCCCTCTCTCACCACTCCTATTCTACATAGTGTTGGAAGCTTTGGCCAGGGCAATCAGGCAAGAAAAAGAAATAAACGTATTCAGTTAGGAAAAGAGGAAGTCAAATTGTCTCTGTTTGCAGATAACATGACCATATATTTAGAAAACCCCATTGTCTCAGACCCAAATCTCCTTAAGCTGATGAGCAACTTCAACAAAGTCTCAGTATACAAAATCAACATGCAAAAATCACAAGCATTCCTATACACCAATAACAGACAAACAGAGAGCCAAATCGTGAGTGAACTCCCATTCAAAATTGCTACAAAGAGAATAAAATACCTAGGAATCCAACTTACAAGGGATATGAAGGACCTCTTCAAGGAGAACTGCAAACCACTGCTCAGTGAAATAAAAGAAGACACAAAATAATGGAAGAACATTCCATGCTCATAGATAGGAAGAATCAATAATGTGAAAATGGCCATACTACCCAACATAATTTATAGATTCAGTGCCATCCCCATCAAGCTACCAATGACTTTCTTCACAGAATTGGAAAAAACTGCTTTAAAGTTCATATGGAACCAAAAAAGAACCCACATAGCCAAGACAATCCTAAGCAAAAAGAACAAAGCTGGAGGCATCACGCTACCTGACTTCAAACTATACTACAAGGCTACAGTAACCAAATCAGCATGGTACTAGTACCAAAACAGATATATAGACCAATGAAACAGAACAGAGGCCTCGGAAATAACACCACACATCTACAACCATATGATCTTCAACAAATCTGACAAAAACAAGAAATTGGGGAAAGGATTCCCTATTTAATAAATGGTGCAGGGAAAACTGGCTAGCCATATGTAGAAAGTGGACATTGGGTCCCCTACTTACACCTTATACAAAAATTAATTCAAGATGGATTAGAGACTTAAATGTATGACATAATACCATAAAAACCCTAGAAGAAAACCTGGGCAATACCATTCAGGACGTAGTCATGGGCAAAGACTTCATGACTAAAACAACAAAAGCAATGGCAACAGAAGCCAAAATAGACAAATGGGATGTAATTAAACTAAAGAGCTCCTGCAAAGCAAAAGAAACTATCATCAAAGTGAACAGATAACCTACAGAATGGGAGAAAATTTTTGCAATCTACCCATCTGACAAAGGGCTAATATCCAGAATCTACAGATAACTTAAGCAATTTACAAGAAAGAAACATCCCCACAAAAAAGTGGGCAGTGGATATGAACAGACTCTTCTCAAAAGAAGACATTTATGCAGCCAACAGACACATGAAAAAATGCTCATCATCACTGGTCATCAGAGAAATGCAAATCAAAACCACAATGAGATACCATCTCATGCCAGTTATTATGACAATCATTAAAAAGTCAGGAAACAACAGATGCTGGAGAGGATGAGGAGAAATAGGAATGCTTTTGCATTGCAGGTTCAAGTGTAAGTTAGTTCAATCATTGTGGAACACAGTATGGTGATTCCTCAAGGATCTAGAACTAGAAATACCATTTGACCCAGCAATCTCATTACTGGGTATATACCCAAAGTATTATAAATCATTCTACTATAAAGACACATGCACGCATATGTTTATTGTGGCACTATCCACTATAGCAAAGACTTGGAAACAACCCAAATATCCATCAATGATAGGCTGGATTAAGAAAATGTGGCACATAGACACCATGGAATACTATGCAGTCAGAAAAAAAGATGTGTTCATGTCCTTTGTAGGGACATGGATGAAGCCGGAAACCATCATTCTCAGCCAACTATCACAAGGACAGAAAACCAAACACTGCATGTTCTCAGTCATAGGTAGGAACTGAATAATGAGAACACATGGACATAGGGCAGGGAACATCACACACCAGGACCTGTCAGGGGTTGGGGGCCTGAGGGAGTGATAGCATTAGGAGAAATACCTAATGTAAATGACGAGTTGATGGGTGCAGCAAACCAACATGGCACATCTATACCTATGTAACAAACCTGTACGTTGTGCATATGTACCCTAGAACTTAAAGTATAATTTAAAAAAAAAAAAAAAAGCAAAACAAAGCTCCAAATAAAGGCTGCTTACTTAACCAAAGTCTGGAAAAAAAAAAAAATGGCAAAACAACAGACAACAGAAAATCTTTTGTCAAATGCAAACCTTTTCCTTTTCCAGCCTAACACTAATAATAAAAATGCATTTTCTTCCTTCCCCATTTCAAGGCTTAAGCAGGTCTATAAAGGAAATTGATCTTCTCCATTCCCACACTACTTCAAGGTAGCAGTTGACATGTTCCAAATGTTCCCAGAATAGTGTTAATGTGGTCTAGTAGCAAGCAGAACCTCTACCACTATTCAGCAGATGGGAAATTTAACAAGGTAGGTAGGGTCAGAAGGTAGTAGCTGCCACTGCTCGTAACCTCCCCTTCATTTCTGATGGTTCCCCAACCTGGGATACCAACTGAAACCCAATGAAGAATTGAATCTCCACACCCACCTAACAATAACAAGAGTGTATAAGGCTGTGAGAATCAGGGCTAGTTGACCTTTTTATTTTTTTACTTTCTTTTTTACCCACTTCAAGTTATCAGTGGGACTTACTGGACACCCAACACCAACGAGGCAGAAAAAGATGGTATGAGGTGTAGGCATTCCTGTTCTCCCTCTGCTGGTGTCAGAGAGGCCCAGTTGGGAGCTAAATGTCCAATCTAATGCTTCAACAATATTACAACAAAGTGGTGGGAGGTAAGGATAGCTGGCACTTTGTTCCCACTTCCCTAGTGCTCCACTCTCTGCTTTTTTCGGCTCCCGGGTAATGTTAACATACCTTAGTGTTAGAGCTGTAAAGCAGTGATGATCATATACTCCTACTAAAAAGTAATGTGCAACTCAGCATTTCGCTTTTCCAGGAAGCTGTCAGTGGGGCAGAGAAGAGAGCTGAACCCTTGGGGCTGGGCTTGGTGGCTCAAGCCTATAATCTCAGCAGTTTGGAAGGCCAAGGCAGACGGATCACTTGAGGTCAGGAGTTTGAAACCAGCCTGGCCAACATGGTGAAACCCCATCTCTACTAAAAATACGAAAGTTAGCCGAGCGTGGTGGCACATGCCTGTAGTCCCAAGTACTCAGGAGGCTGGGGCAGGAGAATCGCTTGAATGCAGGAGGCAGAGGTTACAGTGAGCCAAGATTATGCCATTGCGTTCCAGCCTGGGTGACAAGAGTGAAGCTGTGTCTTCAAAAAAAAAAAAAGAAAAGAAAAGAAAAAAAAAAGAAAGCTGAATCTTTATTCCACTTGTCTGCACCAAGGCAATTTGAATCAATGATTGTTTTTGTTGGGGTAAATTTGACAGAATCCAATAGGGAGGTAAATATATTTACCCACCTAGACCTAGTGCTAAAACTGAATGTGGGCAGGGAATGCTTATCAAAAAGTTAAATAAATGGAATTCAGAGACTCATGATATAATATCCAAAATGTCTAGGATACAATAAAAAATCACTCATCAAATGAAGAACAATCAATACATAAATGAGAAAGACAATCAACAAACCCAAATATTTACATAATTCAGATTTTAGGAAAATCGGACATTAAAACAGTCATTATAAAAATGCTTTGACAAAAAATTAACAATTATCTTGAAACAAATAAAAACAGAAAGTCTAATAAAAAACAAGTCATAAAAAAATGACCAAATGAAAATTATAGAATTAAAAAATACAATTACCATAATTTGCATGCTGATTGGGCTAAACTGTAGAACTGACATAACAAAGGATAGGACATGTGAACTTGGGACCAGATTGTTGAATTTACCCATTTGAGCAACAGAAAGAAAAACGGACTTTTTTTTTTTTTTTAAAGGAGCTTTAAGGACTGTGTGACAATAACAACTGAGTTAACAAGTGTATCATAAAAACTACGTAGAAAAAGAGAGAGAGGTACTACAAAATATTCAAAAATAATTTTAAAGCACACAAAATTTGGTGAAAGACATTAACCTACAGATTCAAGAAGTTGAGCAAACACCAAATAAGATAAAGCACCAAAAATCCACACTGAGACATATCATAATTAAGTGTCTGAAAATAAAGACAGCAGCAAAATTCTCACTTTAAACCAGAAGCCAGAAGAAAGTGGACACCACTTCTCAAGTATAAAAGAAAAGAATTGTCAAATATAAATACTATGTCAAGTAAAAATATATATCAGAAATAAAGGATAAATACAGTATCCCACAAAGCAAAATAAGAGGTTATTTTGACCAGGTGCCTGTAATCCTAACACATGGAGAGGCTGAGATGAGAGAATCGCTTGAGCCCGGGAGGTCCAGGCTGCAATGAACTGTGAACATACTACTGCACTCCTGTCTGGGTGAGAAAGCAAGATCCTGTCTCAAAAAAAAAAAAAAAAGACTTTTTTGCTAAAAGACTTGCCCTTAAAAAAGTAGATCATTCTACTTCTCATGAGCTTGTAAGATTGCATTGGACGTTAGATGCAAAAATAACAAACAAAACACCACCTAATGTGATGCTTAATGCATGTAAAAGAAACATTGAAGATAATTACATTAAATAGTAGGGAGGATAAACGGACCAAAATAAAAGTAACATTTCTACATTGACTTGCAATGCTAAGACATCAAAACTAGCAGACTAAGTTATATATGCATATTCTAATACCTAGAAAATGACTAAGAAAATTAGACAAAATGATGCAATCAAACACACTGTAAATAAATCAAGATGAAATCTTAAAGATGTTCAAACAACACACAGGAAAATAAAGAGAGGAAACAAACAGAAAACAGAGAAACAAGGTTAAGTCCTAAATTATCAATAGTCACATTAAATATAAACAGTCTTAAATCAATAAAAGGCAGAGATAGGTAGAGTGGATTAAAAGCAAAGCAAAACAAAACACTGTAATCAATATGCTGTCAAATATTGTCTTCAAAAACCACTTCAAATATAGAGACATCAATAGGTTGATAGTAAAAGGTTTAAAAAATGTGAACATTAATTAAAAAGTAAATAATAGCTCTATTTTACTATGGCTATATTATACCAGACAAGTAGATTTTGAAAGGAAAAAAACTACTATAGACAAAAACATTATATAATGATAAAAGGATTAATTTGAAAGGAACACTGAAACAGACAACACACTGAACAACAGAGTCTCAAAATACAATATTTGTGTATCAATAAAAAATTAATAAAATAAAAATAAATGGTTGAATTTTTAAAAACCTGATACATCAAATCCACAATTACAGTGCTAAAATTAAACACCTTATTCTCAGCAACAGATAAAACTACTACATAGGAAATAAGCAAAGGTATAGAACATTAACAACATAGTCAATGAAAGGACCTAATCAGGATAGATAGAATACCTTACCCCAAAACAGCATAATACACATTTTTCCAAGCACTCACACAACATTCACCATGAGTGATCATTTCCGGACTTAAAGTAACCTCTAAACACTTAAAATATTTAAAATTCTACAGAGTATGTCTATAACCATAATGGAATAAATTATAAATCAATAATAGAAAAATAACAAAAAACTCCAAAAGTTGCAGATTGAGCAACACATTTCTAAATAAAGAGTGAAAGTGTAAAAGAAAATTTTTTAAAAATTAACCAACTGAAAGATGAAAATATAACCTATGTAGAACATATGTTATATGTGGAATAAAACATATGTAGAACATAGTAAAAGCAGTCAATGATAATTTAGAAAAGGCTATAATTCAATAATTTAAGTTTTCACCTATAAAAATTAATTAAAGATGTGCAAAATAGCCCAAATGCAAGCAGAATTAAAAAAAAATTAAGAGTATAAATTCAAAAGAGGGAAATAAAATTAATGAAATAACAAACGGATTCTTCAAAAAGATTATTACAGTTGGTAAACATCTAGCAAGAATGACAAAAATACAAAGAGAGAAGACATAAATTACCAACATTAGGAAGCAGGGGATATCACTACAAATCCTAGAGCCCTTAAAAATATAAGAAAATATTAGAAACAACTTTATCTTCATAAATTTAATAACTTAGAAGTAATAAAACAGTTCTTTAAAAGCCACTAACTTCCAAAACACAAAGAAGATAAAATAGTCATCAGAATATTCCTGTGCTCATTAAAGAAATTGTAATTTAAAAGTCCCTAAAAAGAAATTTGCAAGCTCGAATAGTTTCAATAGATAATTCCACCAAGTCTTTGAAAAATCAACATGTATTTTGGACAATATCTCTAAAAAATATAAACAGAGGGAACTCTTCACTACTCGTTTTATGAAGCTCTTATTACACTGATGACAAAGTTTTAAAAAGAAGAATATAAAAAAAGAAAATTAGAGATCAATATTTCTTATGGACATAGATGCTAAAATTGTAACTATATATTAGCAAATATAATTTTCCAATATATTCAAAAAAGTATATATGATGATCAAGTGTGGTTTATTATAGTGATGCAAGGCTGGTTCGGAATTTAAAAATCAATCAGTGTAATTTAGTATAGGAACAGGATGAGAAGAAAATTTTGTCGTATAAATTAATGAATACTTAAGCACCACCCTCAGCAACACGAAAAACCCAGAATGAAAACAATCTAAGACCTAGAAGAAATACAGAATTTAGATTATTTCAATAACAAATTTTACCAAAAAAACAAATGCAAAACAAATTCAAACATAATGAAAGGCAAATCCAAACATAATGAAAGACAATTTCAAACATATTGAAAGACTTTAAGAAGAATAGCAAAAGATAAACACTTTATATTGTTCTATGAGGTCTGTATTTTATGAGTTTTAGGAGACTGGTGTATTTATGGGATGTTTTATTACCAAAATCAGAAGAGGGTGTTATGGGTAAAGTCAATTCATGATTATAAATTTCCAAACTTTAAACAAACTGCTAGGTGAGAAGAATCCATATATAATCTGCTTCTTGGAAAAGCCCAATTGAAGCACTTTAATATGAAGATTCCTATGAAAGTGCTTTGTGAAGAATTGATCCCAGGAAAATCCACAATGGGATGAATGTGTGGGAAGGGAAACATAAGAAAGTCAAGCAAGGATGAGATGCCAAACAGTCTCCATCACAGGATTTCTTTGGCTTAGTCCCTCAGGGAAACCATGGAGACAGTGTATTTCACTTTTAAGACCTTTCCCAAACATCACAGAGTTGTCCAATCCGAGAAAAAGAAGCTGGGTGTGTACATAACTGCACATTCAGTCATTGGTTATTTTCTGTTTTATGATGATGAGGAGAGAAATTCCCAGGTGCTTCTATTAATAAATCTTCCAGCACTACAGGAAGAAGTGGGGTGACTCTTGGGAGTGAAAAAATACCAGGAGACCCTGTTCTTGAGAAAAGTAAAGGGTATGCGAGCAGATAGAGGCAGATTGCCAACATCCTCTGCTATGATAATATACCATAGATGGGATGGCTTGACTTCAAGAGTGCAATGCTAGTTAATGATTACAATGTGACTCAATTAACTCGTTATGTGAACAGACTAAAATAGGAAGGGACTTCTAAAGAACTAGGTATCAAAGAGAACTCTCTCTCCAATCTCTCTCTCCCTTCCTCCCCCTCTCTTTCTCGCTGTCTCTCTTTCCTCAATCGTCTAACTAAGTATCTATCTACCTACCTATCATCAGTTATGGTTAAGTGACGTATTTAATGATGAAATTTTTGAAACCCTTTTCTGATATGGGCGTAATGAAGAATTGTCTACTAACACCATTTCCATTCAACTAGAGTATAGTTTAGATCCAGTAAAATAAAGTAAAATGGAGGAAGAGCAATATATAACTTGGAAGAAATAGGCAAACTCTCTTAATTTAACAATGTTATAATTATGCACTGAGAACATTTAAACACATTTTTAAAGGTTGTTATGAGTAAGTAAATTCAGCAAAGTAGTTGGATATACAACTAATATAGAAAAATCAATTTTATGTTCAGGTGACAATATCAAACACTTAAAAATTTTATAAAAATTGCTATACCTATAGTTTTGGAAAATCACATACCTAGGATACATTCTAATTAATGATGTGAAAGACCTATAAACATAAAACAACAATGTATTGCTGAGAAAATTTGAAATAAATAAATAAATGTAGAAATACAGTACGTTTATGGATCAGATGACTCAATATTTCAAAGACGCCATTTCACACAAACTGTATTATAGTTTTGGTCCATTTACCCAAAATTCACAACAATTTCACTATCTCTTTAGATAAATAAATGAGCTAATTTCAAAATGTGTATGTGTATTAAAGACCAAAAGATAGTTGAAATATTGTTGAAGAAGAATGTATTGTGAGATTTAAAAGTTTATTATAAAACGACGGTATTATAGTAATTGCACAACAAATGTAGAAAAGATAGCCCAGAAAAAAACCTACTTTCACATTACAAAATTTTCACTGAAGAGCAGTGGAAAAAGAAACATTTTATTGATAAAATGTAGTAGCCAAACTGAAGATAAACATGAAACTTTTTCTACTACCAAAAAAAAAAAAAAAAAAAAAATCCCATTGGATTGTAGACCTAAGTACAAATGACAAAATGAGAAAGCTTCAGAAGGCAAGACAGTAGAATACATTCATGAAATGTATTAAGAAAATGAAAAGACAAAAGCTGTAATATATATTTGTAGCATAAATAAGGAAAAAGGGACTCACATCTAGAATGTATTGAGTACAACTAATTATAAATCTCCCTGGTCCCCCATAAAAAGAAACATTAATAAAGCAGACAATCAAATGGAATATGGAAAGAGAAAAAATAGTGAGACATCAAAAAAGAGAATATTTTGCTGACCAGTGAAACCGTTCATCAATAATTTTGAATAATTTATTTTCCTACTAAATGAATATAAAAATGTTTAAAATGAATTGACATATTTTATATGTGGGTCTGTTTCTTGATTCTCTACTGTGGGACGTTTGTGTATTTGTCTTTCTTTGTACCAACTGTATTAATTTATCTAGCTTTATTAAAAATGTCTTAATATCTTATGGTGTATATTTTCCAAACTTCTCTTTCTGAAATACTGTCTTTAGCATTTTAAATTGTCCTATAAATTTCAAGTCCAGTTTATCAATTTCAAAACACTTCAGGATTTGATGGGTATTTATATTGAATGTATGGACCAATTTGGAGACATTCACTGAGACTTTCAATTCATTAAATTAGAAATATTTTAATTTATTAAATTTTATTTTAATTGTTCTCAGAGTTAATGTATATGGTTTATATGTAAATATATATGTATACCTTTACAACATCAGTCTTGCACATCTGCCTTTATATTTGTTCTAATGTTTTAATTTTATTTTATGTTTAATTTTGTTTTCAGTTGACACATAACAATTGTGCCTAATTATTGAGTAAAGTGTGATGTTGCAATTCATATTTTCATTGTGTAATGATCCAATCAGAGTAATTAGCAGATCCATCACCTGAAACACTTGTCATTTATTTGTGGTGAGAACATTCAAGGTCCTTTTTTCTAGTATGTTGAAATAACAATATATTATTGTTGACTACGTTCACTCTACTATGCAATCCAGCATCAACATTTATTCTTCTAATCTAACTGTAACTTTGTACCTATTGATCAACTTCTCCTCATACCCTCTTCTCCTCTAATCTCCCCAGCCTCTGATAACCACAATGCTACTATCCACTTCCATGAGATCAACTTTTTTAGATTGCACATTTAAGTAAGATTATGCAGTATTTGTTCTCCATCCTTGGCTTACTTCGTTTAACAAAATGTCCTCTAATTTTATCTATTTTGTTGCAAATAACATGATTTCATTATTTCTGATGGTTGAATAATATAACATTTTATATATTTATATATACCACATTTTAAAAATCCATTCACCCTTTCATGCACACTTAGGCTGATTCCATATCCTGGCTATTGAGAACAGTGCTACAATAAACATGGAAACGCAGATGTCTCTTTGACATACTCAATTCATTTCCTTTTGATATATCCAGCAGTGTGGTAGCTAGACCATAAGGTAGTTCTACTTTTATTGTTTTGAGGAATTTTCATACTGTTGTCCACAATGGTTGTACTACTTTATATTCCCATAAATAGTACAGAAGAATTCCTTTTTCTCCATAGCATCACCAGCATTTGTCTATTTTTTTTTTTTTTTTTACGATAGTCATTCAACTAGGGTGTGGTGATGTCTCATTGTGGTTATCATTTGCATTCCCCAGATGACTAGCAGTGTTCAGCACTTTTTCAAATGTACCTGCTGGTCAGTTGTACTTTTTTTTTGAGAAAATCTATTCAGATATATTTTTAATTTTTAAATTAGATTATTATTGATTTTGCTATTGTGTTGTCTGGGTTCCTTACATATTCTGAAGATTAACTCATTGTCAGATACACAGATTTTGAATATTTTCTCAATTCTTTAGATTGTCATCATTGTGGAGAAGCTTTTTAGTTTGATGTAATTTCATTTGCCTATTTTTACTTTTGTTGCCTGTACTTTTCGAAGTCTTACTCAAAGCAATCATTGTCCCACCAATGACATGAAGCATTTCTTCAATGTTTTTTTCTAGTAGTTTTGTAATTTTGAGTCTTATCTTTAGATCTATAATCCATTTTGAGTTTATTTTATTAAGTGGTAAGAGGGAGAGATCTGGTTTTATTCTTCTGCATGTGGATATCCAATTTTCCCAGAACCATTTATTGAAAAGACTTTCTTCAATGTATGTTTTTGGTGCCTTTGTCAAAAATCAGTTGGTTATGAATATGTGGACCTATATCTGGCATGTCTATTCTGTTCTTTTAGTCTGTATGTCAGTTTTTATATAAATACCAGGGGTTTTTTTTGGTTTTTGTTTGTTTGTTTTTTTGGTTACTCTAAGCTTTGCAATATATTTTGAAGTAAAGTGTATTACTATAGCTTTGTAATACACTTTGTAACGTAACTTTGTATTGGTTATTAAAGCTTTGTAATATATAGTGTGATACCTCCAATTCTGTTATTTTTGCTTAATATTGCTTTGCCAATTCAATGTCTTTTGTGGTTCTATGCACATTTTAGGATTTTCATTCTAATTATGTAAAAAATATCATTGGTATTTTGATATGGATTGTAATAAACGTAGATTTGATGTCTGTTGTATATTATGAACATTTTAACAATATCTTATTTTCCAATTTATAAATGTGGGATTTTTTTTCATTTATTAGTGCCTCTTCAATTTTTTAATCATTTCTTTTGTACTTTTTATTGTAGAGATCTTTTACTTCTTTGGTTAAATTTATTACTACGGGATGGGGCATGGTGGCTCATGATTGTAATCCCAGCACTTTGAGAGGCTGATATGGGAGGAACACTTGAGCCCAGAAGTGGATTATCTTTTTGATATGCTGTTGGATTCAGATAGCTAGTATTGTGTTGAGAATTTTTGCATCTATGTTAATTAGGAACATTGGTCTGTAGTTTTCCTTTTTTGTTATGTACTCTCATGGTTTTGGTATTAGGGTGATACTGGCTTCACAGAATGGCATAAGGAGGATTCCCTCTTTCTCTATCTTTTGGAATTGTGTCAGTGGGATTGGTACCAATTTTTCTTTGAATGTCTGATAGAATTCAGCAGTGAATCCATCTGGTCCTGGATGTTTTTTTGCTGACAATTTTTAAATTACCATTTTAATCTCACTGCTTGTTATTGGTCTGTTCTGCTTCTATTTCTTCCTGGTTTAATCTAGGGGTATTGTATATTTCCAGGAATCTATCTGTCTCCTCTTGGTTTTCTAGTTTGTCTGCATAAAGGCCTTCATAGTAGCCTTGAATGATCTTTTGTATTTCTGTGGTATTCGTTGTAATATCTATCATTTCATTTCTAATTGAGCTTATTTGGACCTTCTCTCTTCTCTTTTCTTTTTTTTTTTTTTTTTTTTTTTTTTTTTTTTTTGGTGAGCAGGGTGGGGTGGGGGGATGGAGTCTCACTCTGTCGCCCAGGCTATAGTGCAGTGGCACGATATTGGCTCACTGCAAGCTCCCGCTTCCCAGGTTCAAGCCATTCTCCTGCCTTAGCCTCCTGAGTAGCTGGGACTACAGGTGCCCGCCACCACGCCCAGCTAATTTTTTGTATTTTTAATAGAGAGAGGGTTTCACCGTGTTAGCCAGGATGGTCTCGATCTCCTGACCTCGGCTTCCCAAAGTGCTGGGATTACAGTCTCTTCTTTTTTTAGTCTTGTTAATGATCTATAAATTTTGTTTAACTTTTCAAAGAACCAGCTTTTTGTTTCATTTATCCTTGGTATTTTTTTGTTTCAATTTCTTTTAGTTCTGCTCTGATCTTTGTTATTTTTTTTCTTCTATTGAGTTTGGGTTTTGTTTTTTTTTATTTCCCTAGTTCCTTGAGGTATGACGTTAAATTATCTATTTGTGGAGCTTAGTTTCACTGGATAGAAAATTCTTGGATGTGTGCCTGTTGTATATATGCCTCTGTGTGATCACTGACTTGTGGAATTCACATTAGGATACATGCATGGTAAAACTTCTTGCTTCTAATATCCCTTTCCTGAACATACCTACTACAGTTTGGCTCAGTGTGCCCATCAAATCTCATCTCAAATTATAATCCTCATAATCCCCATGTGTCAAGGGAGGGACCTAATGGGAGCTGATCGGATCAGCACTGCTTTCACCTATGCTGTTCTCATGATAGTGACTGAGTTCTCATGAGATCTGATGGTATTATAAGGGGTTCTTCCCCCTTCGTCTCTCTCTTTCCTGCCACCATGTAAAAAAGTTGCTTGCCTTCTCTTCAACTTCCACCATGATTGTAAGTTTCCTGAGGCCTCCCCAGCCACAGGAAACTGTGAGTCAATCAAACAGTTTGGAGGGCTCAGAAGAAGACAAGAAGATGAAGGAAACTTTGGAACCTCTTAGAGACTTGTTGGATGGACTTGACCAAAGTTCTGATGATGTGGGCAATGAAGTTCAGAATGAAGCGGCCTCAGATGGTAATGAGGAACATATTGGGAACTGGAGCAAAGGTTATTCTTGCTGTGCTTTAGCAAAGGGACTGGTGGCATTCTGCCCCTGCCACCAGTGAAAATGATCTGTGGAAGTTTGAACTAGAGAGGGATGATTTAAGGTATCCGGTGGAAGAGATTCCTAAGCAGTAAAGTGTTCAGGAGGTGACCTGGCTTTTTCTAAAAGTATAGAGTCATATGCATTCACAAAGACATAATTTGAAATAGAAACTTATATTTAAAAGGGAAACAGAGCATAAAGCCTTGGAAAATTTACTGCCAGATGATGTGGTAGAAAAGGAAAACCCATTTTCTGGGGAAAAATTCAAGCCAGCTGCAGAAATTTGCATAAGTAAGGAGAAGCCAAATGTTAACAGTTAAGATAATGAGAAAAACATCTCCAGGGTTTTCTTACATCTTCATGGCAGCCCCTCCCATCACATGCTTGGAGGTCTAGGAAAAATGATTTGGTGGGCTAAGCCCAGGACCCTGCTGCTCTGTGCAGCCTCAGGATGTGGTGCTCTGGATCCCAACTGCTACAGCTCCAGCTGTGGCTAAAAGGGGCCAAGATAAGCTCTGGCCATTACCCCAGAGTGTGTTAATCCCAAGCTTTAGTGGCTTTCATGTGGTGTTGGGCCTGACAGTATACAGAAGACAAGAGTTGAACTTTGAGAGTCTCTGCCTAGATTTCAGAGGATATATGGAAATGCCTAGACGTCCAAGCAGAAGTCTGCTGCATGGAGGACCTCTACAAGGCCAAGGCCAAGGAAGAATGCAGGGTTGGAGCCCCCACACAGAGTCTCCACTGGAGCACTGCCTGATGAAAAAAGGCCACTGTCCTCCAGACCTCAGAATTGTAGGTCCGTGTAAACAATTTGTACTGTGTGCCTAGAAAAGCCACAGGCACTCACTCCAGCCTGTGAAAGCAGCTGCAGGGGCTGAACCCTGCAAAGCCACAGAGTTGAAGCTGCCCAAGGTCTTGGAAGCCCACCCCTTGCTTCAGTGTGCCCTGGATGTGAAACATGGAGTCGAAGGAGATTATTTTGGATCTTTAAGATTTAATGGGTGTCCTAACAGACTTTGAATTTGTATGGGTACTGTAGCTCCTTAGTTTTGGCCAACTTCTCCCATTTGTATTGGGAACATTTACCCAATGCTTGAACCCCTATTGTATCTTGGAAGTAAATAACCTGTTTTTTTATTTTACAGGCTCATAGGTGGAAGGGACTTACCTTGTCTTAGATGAGATTTTGTACTTAGACTTTTGAGCTAATTCTGGAATGAGATAAGATTTGGGAGACTGTTGCAAAGGCATTATTGGTTTTGAAATGTAAAAAGGACATGAGATTTGTGAGGAGCTATGGGTAGAATGATATGGCTTGGTTTTGTGTCCCCACCCAAATCTCATCTCAAATTGTAATCCTCATGTGTTGAGGGAAAAACCTGGTGGGAGACGATTGGATCATGGGGAGGGTATCCCCCATGCCGTTCTCATGATAGTCAGTAACTTCTTAGCAGATCTGATGGTTTAAAAATTTCACTTCCCCCCTCACCCACTGTCTCTCTCTCTCCTGCTGCCATGTGAGGAATATGCTTGCTTCCCCTTCCCCTTCCACCATGACTGTAAGTTTTCTGGACCTCCCTAGCCCTGTGGAACTGTTACTTCATAAGTTACTTTTATGAAGGTAACTTAACCTTCCTAAAGGTTGGGTTAAATTAAACCTTTTTCTTCATAAGTTACTCAGTCTCAGGCAGTTCTTTATAGCCATGTGAAAATTGACTAATACAATACAATCATTTTTCTAATCTCTGTCTTCCTTTGTCGCCCTCTTACACAGGCAGAGTCCTAGGAATCTGAAAATACTAATTTGTGAATCTGGTATAAAGAAAGTACTTATTTATGCTTCCACTCAGAGCTTTACTGAGGGTAAAAGAGTAGAGAAAATATCAGAGAGGTAATTGTAAAAATAACATTTTTACCATTCAACTGTACTGGCCTGATAATAAGCACATTTACAATATTAGGTATCTAAGAAATGGCACATGTGTTATTTCACAAGATTCTATAGAACCATATTATATAATATAATAGTAAGTTAAAGTGATTTCAACATGTACAGAATTAAAATATTACTGTATTAAGTAGTGATAAGAAAATAACAGATGTAAGAAAATGCAACTGGGAAAAATAATATTTATAATAAAATTATTGCAGGATACTGATGTCAGTCTAATGGAAACTCTCCTGTGAAATTATTTCTGGAAAAGATAAGGTAGGGTTTGATGTATCATGTATAGCATTTTCTTATTTTACTTATTAATAAATGGCTGAGTAACATTGGCAAATATATAAATTTTTCTAAGCATATAGAAATGAATCTATACCATATAGATTTGCTTGTTTCTCAAATAATAGATAACATGTATTAAAAACTAATTTTATATTAAAGCCTGGATGTAAGCATTTTTATGCAAACCGTGATAGCCCTATGAAGTATTTTACCATTATTATTCCCATTTTACAGGTGAATGGTATATGTTGGTCTACCATACAGTTGGTAAATCACAAAGATATGAATCCCTGCAGAATAATCTTCAGCCCATGCCAAGAACATTATGTTATTTGATAGAAATAAAATCTAAGACTAAAATAGAAGCAACTTATTGGCCGGGCGTGGTGGTAATCCTAGCACTTTGGGTGGCCGAGGTGGGCAGATCACGAGGTCAGGAGATCGAGATCATCCTGTCTAACAAGGTGAAACCCCGTCTCTACTAAAAATACAAAAAAATTAGCCAGGTGTGGTGGCAGGCACCTGCAGTCCCAGCTACTCGGGAGGCTGCTGCAGGAGAATGGCATGAGCCTGGGAGGCGGAGCTTGCAGTGAGCTGAGATGGCGCCACTGCACTCCAGCCTTGGTGACAGAGCCAGACTCCATCTCAAACAAACAAACAAAAAAAAGGAACTTACTTGTTCTTATTGTAATTTTTCTTTGCAATTCTTTTCTCAAAAACACTGAAGAATTGACATTTTCTCTAACATCTCTTACTGTGACTGTGAGAAAATCAAATGAAATCTGCTCCTTTTATAAATTATTTCTTGTTCTAACTCCATTTTTTGGCCCAGTATAAAATATCTAAAATAAATTAAAAACAGATTAAATATATAAATTAAGTACCGTGTACCCTCTCTTCTGTTTAATTGCATAAAAAACCACACCTTACTTGAACTACAGTGACATCTTGTGGCCAAAAGTGTTTTATTTTGTTTTTATATATAAATCATTGTTTTTGTTTTCTGATTCTCTTCCGTTCTAAGTTTTAAAGCAGGTAATTTTCATTCAAGAAAATGCCATTAGCATATATTCTGAACTATCACTAAATATTCCAGAAATAAAATATTAAATCGGAAAAAATTAATAACAATACGGCTAAGAATAATTGCTGACCTAGTTTTATTTTATTTTTTTTCCAGAGGAGTGTGTTTAACTTGAAGTATATTTCATTTTTAAAATATTTTTAAAATATATGGGAAAAACTCATGTCATGTCATTTCATTTAAAATTAGAGACAAGTAGCTTCAATCATTTTGCTATTTTGTGTAATTAAAAAGGAATCAATATTATTTTTAATTGTAAATATGATCCCAATATCTGCATGTTAAAAACATTTATCTTCTGTGGAATGCACATCATCTTTTTAATGTATAACTTTTAGTTTTACTCTTTAAGTACATACTAATAAATAAATTGAAGTTATGATTTCCTCAAGCCTCCGCTTTCTTCAGTTATTTCAGTATTTGCCAGATGGCTTCTGATTATTTTCAGTGTTCCCCAGGGTTCCAGATTAAACACATTAAATCACATCTTCAAAACTTCAAGAGGAAGTATAATGGCACCTCAAAAGCTCTTATTATACATCTTACAAAAGTATAATTATGAATTAAACAGTATTATCTTTAACAGAGAGCTGCGATTTGTAAAGCTAATTTGTAAAGAAACAAAATAATGGTGATATAATTTAAACTTATTAATGTATGTTATACATATGATATTCAAAATTAATTTAAAATAATAGTTAACTAGTTAACTCATTTCATAAGTTAAAATATACATTGAGTTTAATAATGTGTATCTAAACCTATTTCTGCTGTATTGTCATTTAAGTTTTAGAAAACAATTTGTTCATTATAAAATGTGTAATTAAGATATTCTTCTCAGCAGTAGCAGTACATATTGATTTCTATAATTCTGTTGTTTTTGTTCTAATTTTAGTATATGTGCTACTGAAGCAAATACTGTTGTTCGTTAGTACAGCATTTATTCTACAAATTCCAAAATGAGTGTAGCTCTTTCTATAACTAGAATAAGTGAAGGCAACAGATTATATGTATACTAATTATCATTGCAAAGATAAATATGTCAACAACAAAGGCATTATTAGGTGTGGCTTGTAAATGAGTGCTTCACAAGTATAGGGACACTAGATTAGTTAACAGCCGATTTTGGTATCTCTTCTAATCGATAACTGAAGAACGGCTTTTAACCTTAGTATTTTCTAGATTAATTACATGAATTAACCCAAAAGTCTACTCTCACTCTCTGGGATATTATTAACTTTAACGTAAACATAGAGTAAATTATAAATATCAAGCAGATATATAATTGTTATGACTATATCTGCTCATTTATTTTTACTAGAATATTGGCAAAATCTGCATGCATGTTGGCTAAGGACAAAGATATGTTCCCTTAGATAAGAATCTACTCTTTATTTTTAACGTTCCCAACTGATGTAGATTTAATGATTTTATTACTTTCTATATTTACTCCATAAATCAGGAATTATTATTTAAATAATTTCTGAAAAGTTTTTAACCCATGATTTTTAATATAATTATTGCAACGTGCTATTAGATGCATTTTAAACAAATCTTACAAAATTCTTCTGATGACATAGGGAGAAATAGAAATAAATATATATGAGTAATGGTAATCTTTTATTTATTGAACTGTATGTTATATTCTCAAGCTTTATTGAGGTCTAATTGATAAAAATTATATGTAGTCATAGTATAAAACATGATAATTTTATAAATTTTTACATAATGGAATGATTACCACAATCAACATAATACATCTATCACCACAAATAGAAAAAAAAAAAAAGTAAAGTAATTTATTTTGAGGACTAATTTATTTTCATATTGCAATTGCTATTCTGAGACAAATTACAATACCCTTTGATGGTTCTGATTCTTACATAGTACTTTTTAAAATTTCTAGTATTATTTATGTATTGCATTACAATCGTACTTTAATAAATAAGCAAACTGAAGCTATTATGTGTTATCCTGCTTAAGGTCACAAAGTTTCCGTGTTTTCAAAAATATAATTCATTCTGAGTTGCTTCACCACAAAAGCTTGATCTCTTTTTATTCTATATTGCTTGCTTTTCTCTCATCATGTCTCTTGAACATATTTAAGTTTATGAAGTTAATTAAGAAAAATTTAGGTCAGTATTCCAGTTGATATACAAATTATTCCAACAATAATGACTCATAATATCCTTACAAAAATAAGTCTTTGTGTGATCACTTAAATATTTAGCACTTTAAAATCTTCCTAAAATCTTCTTCAATGTGACTGGGCATTCAAAAATATGACTTAATGTTACATAATGGCTGTAGATGTGGGTGCTTATTGAAAGCCTTCAAGAATCCCTTTATTTGATAATTTTCCAATCACATAAATATCATATAAATTATTACATATCTTATTCTGGACCTGCAAATATTCTACATTTACATATATATTTGATTTCCCATGTATTTTATTATAAAGTTTTCTAATTTTCACTATATTATAGTATCTTTTATTTAGTTCTGTGCATAGTATACACTGTATAATTTTAAATTTATTTATATTTATATTTACGTCTAATTTCTATTTTACAACTATTGAGCTAATAAAATTTACTTATACTGATTGTGAAAAAAAAGGTTGAATTTTTTGACTTGTGTTTTTGTCCGTGCTTTTGGAAATGTAGCTCATTTGTCCCTCTTTTTTAAGGGTATACACACACACACAAACATACAAACTTCACAAAGAGAGAGGAAGGTTAAATGGTAAAAGGTGAGAAATTATAAAAATATGTGAAAAATGTGAGAATATGTTAAAAAATGATTATTCTGGAGACATGTAAAAGTTACACTCATGAAGAAGTAAAAAATATCTATCAATGAAAAAATTGCTTTTAAACTTTATAAAAGTTATAATATATTTTCAAAATATATCTGAGATTTCTTAAAAGAGAATACATGGCTGGGCACAGTGGCTCAGGCCTATAATCCCAGCACTTTGGAAGACCGACCAAGGGGTGCGATTCATCTGAGTTCAGGAGTTCGAGACCAGCCTGGACAACATGACGAAACCCTGTCTCTACTAAAAATACAAAAAAAAAAAATTAACCAGGCGTCATGGCGGAGGAGGCAGAGGTTGCAATGGGCCAAGATTACACCATTGCACTTCAGCCTGGGCAACAAGAGCAAAATTCCGTCTCAAAAAAAAAAAAAAGAAAAAGAAAAAAGAAAAAAAAGAACACATTTAGCAATCTAACTACAATTTACATTCTTATGCTGATGACCATGATTACAGAAGAAGTTAGAAGTAAATAAATATATTAAAGAATAAATAATTTTATGGTATAAGAAATAAAGGCATAAAGGCATAAATCCAATACCTCTTTTCATATATGTTTTGTCCTGTAATCAAAAGAAAAGACCAATTTCTATAACAGGATGTGTAATACTTTGCATCCAAATAAGACGAATCTACAGAGCTGAGGAAAAGTGTCTATTAAAAGATTTTATGTTGCAGCACGCACAGGTCCAAGTGCATTGACGGTTCATGGCAAAGACTTAGGTTTTCTAGCAGCATCTGGATATTTCAAGAAAAAGATATAATTAGATCTGTTTCTGAATAACTTAGGAATTGGCAAACTGGATAATAGTGAATTAACCTGAAAAACTGAATTTTAGAGATTTAGATAATAAATCTAAATAATAGTGAATTTTAGTTGTTAATATTAATTCACTATGAATAATAATAGTAAATTTTAGATATTTAGAAATTTATCTTTGTTGTTTATTTTTACAAATTTAAATGTATGAATTTGAACTTACATATTTTATTTTAATTTTTAAAACCACCTTAACAATGTATGATTGACACAAGAAGATGTAAATATTTAATGTATACAACTTGATAAGTTTGGAGATAAGTATGCACATGTAAAATCATTACCACAATCTATGCCATAAACTTATATATCACCTCCAAAGGTTTTCTCCCACCCTCTCCAGTTATTATTGTTATTATTACAGTGATAAGAACCATTAAGACGACATCTACCCTCTGGGCACATTTTTAAGTATACGAATGATATCGTTAACTATAGACACTGTGCAATACAATAGATCTCCAGGACTTACTCTTCTTGTATAACTGAAACTTTTTAAACTTTGGCTAATAAATCTTCATTTCCCCCTCTCCTCAGTCCCTGGAAACCACTGTTCTAGTTTCTACTTCTATGAGTTTGATTATTTTAGATTTTTCTCATATAAATGGGATCATGTAGCATTTGTCATTCTGTTTCTGGTTTATATCACTTAGCATAATGTCTTCCAGATTTATCCATGTCGTAGCAAATTGTAGAATTTACTTCTTTGTAAAAACTGAATAATATTTAATTGTATGTATATACCATGATTTCTTTTTGTATTCATCCATTGATAAACATTCCAGTTGCTTCCATGTCTTTTCTATTATGAATAATGCTGCTGTGAACATGGGAGTGCAGATATCTTTTCGAGATCCTGATTTCAATTTCTTGAATGTGTATACAGAAGTGGGATTACTGGATTATATGATAATTTCATTTATAATTTGGTGGGGAACCTCCACTCTTTTTTTCCATAGTTGTTGCACCAATTTGCATTTCTATCAACAATATATAAGGGCTCCCTTTTCTCTACATCCACAGCAATATTTGTTATCTGGCTGGGTGCAATGGCTCATGCCTGTAATCCCACCACTTTGGGAGGCTGAGGCAGGCAGATTTCTTGAGTGCAGGAGTTTGAGACTAGCCTGAGAAACATAACATGGCAAAATTCTGTCTCTACAAAAAATAAAAAAATATATTAGCCGGGTGTGGTAGTGCACACCTGTAGTTCCAGGTACTCAGGAGGCTGAGTTGAGAGAGTCGTTAGAGCCAGGAGGTCAAGGCTGCAGTGAGCTGTGATTGTGCCACTGCCTAGCAGCCTGGGCAACAGAGCGAGATCCTGTCTCAGAAAAACAAAAGTTATCTTTTGTAATTGGTCCCTCATCATATGCCATACACAAAAATCAACTTAAAATGAATTAAACAAGAATACATGAAGGATTAATAAAATTCCTAGAAGGAAACACAGGAGAAAAACTTTTTGACATTGGTCTTGACAATGATTTATTGGATGTGACAACAAAAGCATAAACAACAAAAACAAATATACACAAATGAAACTATGTCAAACTAAAAATGTTTCTACACTGCAAAGAAAAAAATGAACAAAATGGAAATCCACCTATAAAAATGAAGAAAATATTTGTAAATCATATATCTGCTAAAGGGTTAAGACCTAAAAAATATAAAGAAGTCCTATAATTCAATAGAATAAAAACAAACATACCAATTTAAAAATAGACAAAAGAATTAAATAAACACTTCTCAAAAAAATACATACAAATGACCAATGAGTATACGAAAAGGTACTCAATGTCACTCACTATCAGGGAAATGTAAATCCAAAAACCACAAGGAGCTATTACTTCATAACCAACAGAGGTTATTATTGGACTTACATATTTTAAGAGGAAGACTGTATCTGTGCATACTTACGCTGTAAAGATTATTAGGTACTATTAATCACCTTTTCTTACATGTACCGTAGGCTATAATTTGCTGTAAAGAACACTTCATTATCATAACAGGACTATCATTTTAATTAGACTCCAGTGTGGCTTATGTGGACATTTACATTTTTCTACACATGGTTACATGTGGTGATGTGAGTGAGAGTTTTAAAAGTGCTTAATTTATGTGTATTAAACAAAAAAAAAAAGTAGAGAAAGAAAAAATAAATACTGTAACTTGACTTTTCAAAACTAACTTAAATGCAAACATCAAGTGTGGATTTATTTTGTTAGAACACTGTGGGTGTTTAGGCAGAGGAAGATGTAAAAACAAATTGCTATTTTTTAATTACAAAAATATTACAAGATCTTAGAAAAAAATATGTATGAGAACATAAGAAGAAATAAACCAGTAGTGCTATATATAGAAATTTTTGAAGTAACACTATGTTCTAAATTTTGAAAATCTTGATAAAATAGACACATTTCTAAAGAAAAGTAGAAAAATCTGTGAATAAAATATACTTAATAGTTAATAATTATTAACAAAATGAGGGAAAAATATCAAAGAAATACATTAAAACTTCACAATTTAGATTATCTTTAGCATGGATGATTCATAAACATATTATCATACTATCCTTAAGTAAACTATTCCAGGAGTAACAAATTTCAACAATTTCTGCTGGACTGTGCAAGTTGAAGAAAGACATCAAGGCTCATTATAGATTATCCCTACATTAAAAAAAAAGGTAATTAAAATATCTCTTTAAAAGCCCCGTGATATCCTTAAAGTTGGAGAAGCTCAGGCTTCAACTTGAAGAGCAGATGGAATTAATACTTGGAAGCTCTTCCTCCACTGCAGGTCAACTTCATGGCAAGCAGCTGTCTTGGAAAGACACTTTACGTGCACAGTTCTAGCAAGTGGGGATATCAGCCAAGCCAGCTTCCACCTGGCTTGGTAGGGCCTCTTCCTTCCCTTTGATGTGACTGGTTCTGCCTGAGAGGCCAGGCACATTCACACTGTGTACCTGGCTTTCAGCAAGGACAAACGGTAAGATGAAGATAGAAATGTGATCTCAGTCCTAGTTGCTTCTGCAAACTAGAAGTGATTGTAAAGAAGCTCCAGCTCTGGCCGGGCACGGTGGCTCACGCTTGTAATTCCAACACATTGGGAGGCCAAGGTGGGCAGACTACCTGAGGTCAGGAGTTCAAGACCAGCCTGGCTAACATGGTGGCAGGCCCTGTAATTCCTGCTACTCGGGAGGCTGAGGTAGGAGAATCGCTTGAACCTGGAAGGTGATGAGTTGCCATGAAAAGCACCACTGCACTCTAGCCTGAGTGACAGAGTGAAACTCCATCTGCAAAAAAAAAAAAAAAAAAAAAAAAAAAGATAAATAATACAATAAATAAATAAATAAAAAGAAGCTCCATTTCTATCTTCACAGACTTTCTATCAATTATCTTTCTATCTGAACTGCATGTATAAGTGCTATTACAGTTATAGTTATAGGTAGTTAAATAACTAGTTATCCCTGGCATTACTTTTGTTGTGGCTATATTATAGTTCGTTTTATAATATATGATGAAACATAGAAAAACTACAATAACATAAATATAACACATCTTCATCACAATTCTTTTAAAAATCTCATTGAAATAACATTAAAGATATAAACAAACAAATGAAATAACAGCTGTAAAATGAAAAGAAAGAAAACACCATCAATAGATCAATTATTTGGGACACTCCTAGAAAACAGGCATTATAATACAATTCCAGGAAAGCTAGAATTGAGTTACCATAATTCAAGTTGCGGAAAAGGAAAGAGCAGCTTTTTTTTTTTTTTTTTTTTCCTGCAGTGGAACTCATGCAAATTTCATGTTCAGTTATTTAAAAAGTACAAAAACAGACTGTTATGGATTTTAAGCACTTAAGATAATCATCATTATCAAATAATGAAGTTAATTATTTCCTAATGAACATATGGCCAGTCTTGTTTGAGTCCCTCCTCTTCCCAATGAATGCACAGCAGTTGTCCAAAGTGATGTGTCACATAATGAAAACATGAACAACTGTTTCGCTAAGAAAGTGAACACTCTGCCCAGTAGTGATGTTTCCAGAGGTAGAAACAGAGAAGAGCCTGTAGTGACTTAAATTTGCTCAGTGGAGATGCTGGAGTAAAGATAAAGCAGTTCCAACACAGAATAAAGAGGCAGCCTGCTCTCCTGATCTTAAGAGCTTTAACTTGCACAGACTCCAAAAATCTGTTCTTTTAGTTAACAGAAGAGGTAGTTGAGTCGAAGACTTTATAGTACTGCAGAGAAAATGCATCTTTCTACCTATGTGCTCCTGAACATGGGCTGTAAAATGGAGTCAAATGGAGTAATTTTTAAATCACCAATGCCTGGCGATTGTGATTTACCTTGCTGAGGGTGTGTATTGGGCATTGCTATTTTTTAATGTCTAAGCCTAGTAATCAGACACATTTGAAAAATCTTGACCTATCATTAATGTACTCAGTAGGATCATTTCAGCAAGGAGTAATAGAAAAATTCAAACAATAAGATACATTGTTTCAAATAAGATGTTCCTAAGTACAGCAGTGTTTGGTTAATTTAGCATCTCAGTGATGTTTTCAAGGACCCAACTACTGCCTACTTTTGGCCCCTGCCATCCTCTGTAGGGTTATCTCCCTCCTTTATGATCAAAAAAGAGTAGAAGCTACATTCTTATACACTGATGCCAAAGAGAGAACATGGTTTGTTCTTCTGAGTTCACTTCTAAAAGTGATAAAACTGTTCCAAAAGCTAGAACTGAGTCACTTGTCTACTTCTGAGCTTACCACTAAGAAGAGAAACAAACTCATTATACTTACCCTATAGCAAATAGTATTTACTCAAGGCGTTTAGGACAAACACAGGCACAAGAACAAGTGTTCATGTATAGCAACCTGATTTGAAACTCCTACTCACTTTCGTGATTTAAAAAAAATGTTTACAATTTGGTTCCCACATTGTAAACTTTCTTTTGGTAACTCACATTTGAGTTTTTTACAAGCATTATGTATAGATTTTTAAAAAGGTTATTTTTCCCCCATCTACAAGTTTCATTTGTGAACAAACATAATTCATTCTTGTTAATAATAGAATTTAAGTGATGGATTCTGAAGTTATGTATATATTACTTCAGTACTATTTTGCTTTTACCGCATAAGAAATGGTGTAGTCATTCAACATGCTAGGAGCAACTGTCATGTTTTGGAGAGAGAATGGCAAAATTATCTGGCACAAAAACTGTTTAGTTAAAAGTGGTTAAGAATGATTCTACTCCACATATATATCTATACATAAGTGTGATATCTATCTATCCATCTATCTAAAATTAGGATAATGTGTGTGTGTCTGTGTGAGGCAGAGAGATACTGTGTGTCCAGATTTCACTTGTCTTTAAGTTGCTGTGTAGAGAAGGGTTGGTTTGTTTATTTAAGCTTAGACTGGTAATGTTTTCACTTCTGTTCAAGTTTTTCCTCATTGATAGTATTTATCCTTTTAACCAGTTAGAACCACATTTTTTAAATAGAACCAAGGGACTCTTTTGGAAAAAATAATTTTTTCATGAATTCTTGTTTCCTCAGAAAGTAATTCTCAATTGTGGATGTTTAACACTTTCAGAATATACCATTACTGTTATCTAGTGGCTGGGTTGCCATTAAAAGAGCATGAGTTGCAATAATATAAATGCCCAAAGTGCTATTGCAATCTGCTATGTTCTTAAAGTTACCATATTTTATAAAATAACTTAATGTCTGTATGTTGTTTTCATAATAGAGTGCCCATTTGTTGAAATAGTGATTAGAGGTATGTAATCTATGAAAATATGTTAGCTACTGTTGATAGAATCTCCTCATTCCCAATATTACCACTGCAGAAACAATATCTAAAAGCCTACAAGTTTTATTTGTCCTTTGGGAGCAGAAGCTCTTAAGTGACTTTATTTAAAGAGAAGTATATCAGATAGATGTGGCAGTAATGTGAGACAAGTAGACAGAACTATGTACTCAGATTAAACAGGGTTTAGAAGAATCAAGCAGGTACTCAGACACATTGATCCAAATAGAACAAGGGGCTTATGCCTTCACTTCTGAAGGGCCTTCGTTTAAAACAACTTGATGTGGTTAAGAGTATGAGTTATTTTTAGTGTTATTAAACTACCTTACTGAGATCAGCAAACACATGATGAAGATTATTATAACATGAGACTTTATTAGTTATTGAAGATCCTAGGCATTTTTGTGTTTCGTGATTCATATGACACCAATGTCCCTGACATTTCTGGTTTTTTGCCCCTAGCCTCTCTCTTTCAGTATTTGCCTTTTTCATTTCCCTGAAAAAAAAAATCTTCTTCTTAGGTTCAAGCAAAAGGTTAGGCATAAGGGTGTTTCTAAAAGAGGAAGTAGCGATTTCATATCTATCTTTCTTGATTGATGTCCTAATTCTAATACTCATCTTTTGTGATTCTCTATGCAAAAGGAAAATATGGTCATCCTCTTGGAAGTATAAAAATAAATCATGTGATTAAATCATTAAATCACTGTTTTATCTTTTCCTCAAGTTGTATATTTTTTCTTGTTTTATTGGTATAATGTGTAGTGCTTATAAGAAATTAACATGTTGTGTATTATAGTGATTTTCTTATTGCTAATTGATGTTTTTTAGTATAAGATATGAATACATTATCATTAAGAGATAAGGGCAGGACTGTAACAAAGAAAAATGTGTCAGCAAACATAAATACAAAATCTCAACACTCTTCTCTCACCTGTTTGGAATTTTCTATGCATTTACATGCATATCATATTTTAACATACCTGTTGCTATCTGTTTTAAATATTAAGTATATATTTTCATAGATAGAGAACATGTAGGTCTAATTTTTGCCAGTTCTTTAATTGTGGTAAAATATGCATATCATAGGATTTAGCATTTTAAAGTTTACAATTCAGTGGCATTAAGTATATTCACATTATTTTTCAGTTATCATCATCATCCATCTCCAGAAGATTTTTATTTTCCCAAACTGAAATTCTGTGCCGTTAAACAAAAACTCCCCATCATTCCCTCCCCCTGGCCCTAGCAAGTACTATTCTACCTTTTGTATCTATACATTTTAGTACACTAGGTAATTCATATGATGAAAATTATACAACATTTGTTTGAGTCTGACATATTCCCTTGGCATAAAATCTTCAATCTTCATCCATATTGTAGAATGTGTCAGAATTTCACTCCTTTTTAAGGCTGAATAATATCCCATTGTATGAATATACCACATTTTGTTTATCCATTTATGCACTGATGGACATTTGAGTTGTTTCCTCCTTTTGGGTATTATAAATAATGCTGCTATGAACATGGGTATACAAATATCTGTTTGAGTCCTTGCTTTCAACTCATTTGGGTATAGATACAGGCCCTGTATCATATGGTAATTCTATGTTTAATTTTTGAAGAACCAACATACTATTTTCCATAACAGATGCACCAATTTAAAGTTTCACCAGCAACGCACAATAGGTTCAATTTGTCCACATCCTCACTGATTTGTTATTTCGTTTTTGTTTTTGTTCTTGTTTTCTTATAATATCTGCCTGATGGATATGAAGTGGTATCCAACTGTGGCTTTAATTTGCATTTCTCTGATAGGAGATAAGTATCTTTTCACGTGTTTATTGGTCATCCGTATAATTTATTTAGAGAAATATCTATTCAAGTCCTTGCCCATTTTTTAATTGGGTTGTTTGTGTTAACCTAATAAACTAAAAATGTTCTCTAAAAGAAAAAAGATATTTATTTGGGAATAGAGCATGTCAATTAGAATACACATGCCATAGTAAACTATATGCATATTCAGTGAGATAAAGAAAGACAAAGATTTTTAAAGGAAAAAATAAGGAGGATTTTATAGTTGTTTTTAAATAATTATACTCAACTACAGAGATCAGTAACAGCTTAACACTAGTCTAACGTTGGGAGGGAGTGCTGGGCAGATGTTTTTGAAGAAGTATATTTCGTATAAGGTTGTGATGCCCTTTGTGCAAGGTTGTGTGTTTTGAGGAGTCTCTTTTTAGTCAGTCATAGAAGTGTGAGAACCCTCTTTTCATGGACTTCTCTAACTCTGTTTACCAGGGGTTTCATAACATTGATGACTCTATTTTGATTTTGACAACTTTTACCCTTGTTTGTTGTTGTTGTTGATGATGATGACTTATAAGAGTTCTTTATATGCCCTGGATATTAGTCCCTAATCAGATATATGATTTATATATATTTTCTCCCATTGTGTGTGTTGCTTGCTCACTCTATTGATGGTGTCTTTTAATAGACAAACAATCTCAATTTTGAGGCAGCCCGATTTATGTATTTTTTGTTGTTGTCTATGCCTAGTGTTGTATCAAAGAAATTATTGGCAAATCCGAGACACGACAAAAAAAGAGAATTTTAGACCAATATCCCTGATGAACATCAATGCAAAAATCCTCAATAAAATACTGGCAAACTGAATACAGCAGCACATCAAAAAGCTTATCCACCATGATCGAGTGGGCTTCATCCCTGGGATGCAAGGCTGGTTCAACATACGCAAATCAATAAACGTAATCCAGCATATAAACAGAACCAAAGATGAAAACCACTTGATTATCTCAATAGATGCAGAAAAGGCCTTTGACAAAATTCAACAGCCCTTCATGCTGTTGAATTAAATTCAGTACTCTCATTAAATTCGGTATTGATGGAACGTATCTCAAAATAATAAGAGCTATTTATGACAAACCCACAGCCAATATCATACTGAATGGGCGAAAACTGAAAGTATTCCTTTTGAAAACTGGCACAAGACAAGGATGCCCTCTCTCACCACTCCTATTCAACATAGTGTTGGAAGTTCTGGCCAGGGCAATCAGGCAAGAGAAAGAAATAGAGGGTATTCAATTAGAAAAAGAGGGAGTCAAATTGTCCCTGTTTGCAGATGACATGATTGTATATTTAGAAAACCCCATCATCTCAGTCGCAAATCTCCTTAAGCTGATAAGCAACTTCAGCAAAGTCTCAAGATACAAACTCAAAGTGCAAAAATCACAAGCATTCTTATACACCAATAACAGACAAACAGAGAGCCAAATCATGAATGAACTCCCAATCACAATTCATTCAAAGAGAATAAAATATCTAGGAATGCAACTTACAAGGGATGTGAAGGACCTCTTCAAGGAGAACTACAAACTATTGCTCAATGAAATAAAAGAGAACACAAAAAAATGGAAGATCATTCCATGCTCACGGATAGGAATAATCAATAATGTGAAAATGGTCATACGGCCCAAGGCAATTTATAGATTCAGTGCCATCCCCATTAAGCTACCAATGACTTTCTTCACAGAATTGGAAAAAACTGCTTTATAGTTCATATGGAACCAAAAGAGGGCCCGCATTGCCAAGACAATCCTAAGTCAATAGAACAAAGCTGGAGGCATCATGCTACCTGACTTCAAACTATACTACAAGGCTACAGTAACCAAAATAGCATAGTACTGGTACCAAAACAGATATAGACCAATGGAACAGAACAGAGCCCTCAGAAATAATACCACACATCTACAGCCATCTGATCTTTGACAAACCTGAGAGAAACAAGAAATGGGGAAAGGATTCCCTATTTAATAAATGGTGCTGGGAACACTGGCTAGCCATAAGTAGAAAGCTGAAACTGGATCCCTTTCTTATTCCTTATACAAATATTAATTCAAGAAGGATTAGAGACTTAACTGTTAGACCTAAAACCATAAAAACCCTAGAAGAAAATCTAGGCAATACCATTCAGGACATAGGCATGGGCAAGGACTTCATGTCTAAAACACCAAAAGCAATGACAACAAAAGCCAAAATTGACAAATGGGATCTAATTAAACTAAAGAGCTTCTGCACAGCAAAAGAAACTATTGTCAGAGTGAACTGGCAACCTACAGAATGGGAGAAAATTTTTGCAATCTACTCACTTGACAAAGGGCTAATATCCAGAACCTGCAAAGGACTCAAACAAATTTACAAGAAAAAAACAAACAACCCCATCAAAAAGTGGGCAAAGGATATGAACGGACACTTCTCAAAAGAAGATATTTATGCAGCCAACAGATACATGAAAAAATGCTTATCATCACTGTCCATCAGAGAAATGCAAATCAAAACCACAATGAGATACCGTCTCACACCAGTTAGAATGGCAATCATTAAAAAGTCGGGAAACAACAGGTGCTAGAGAGGATGTGGAGAAATAGGAACACTTTTACACTTTGGTGGGACTGTAAACTAGTTCAACCATTGTGGAAAACAGTGTGGTGATTCCTCAAGGATCTAGAACTAGAAATACCATTTGACCCAGCCATCCCATTACTAGGTATATACCCAAAGGATTATAAATCATGCTGCTATAAAGACACATGCACACGTATGTTTATTGTGGCACTATTCACAATATCAAAGACTTGGAATCAACCCAAATGTCCATCAGTGACAGACTGGATTAAGAAAATGTGGCACATGCACACCATGGAATACTATGCAGTCATAAAAAGGGATGAGTTTGTGTCCTTTGTCGGGGCATGGATGCAGCTGGAAACCATCATTCTCAGCAAACTATCGCAAGAACAGAAAACCAAACACCATATGTTCTCACTCATAGATGGAAATTGAACAATGAGATCACTTGGACACAGGAAGGGGAACATCACACATCGGGGCCTATTGTGGGGTGGAGGGAGAGGGGAGGGATAGCATTAGGAGATATACCTAATGTAAATGACGAGTTAATGGGTGCAGCACACCAATGTAGCACATGTATACATATGTAACAAACCTGTATGTTGTGCACATGTACCCTAGAACATAAAGTATAGTAAAAAAAAGAAAAAAAAAAGAAATTATTGCCAAATCCAATGTCATGAGGCTTTCATGTTTTCTTCTATAAGTTTTATAGTTGTTGCTTTCATGTTTAGATTTTTAATACCTTTGAGTAAATTATTACACATTGTGCGAGGTAAGAGTTCAACTATATTATTTTGTATATCAATACCTGTTTTTCCCAGTACTATTTGTTGAAAAGACTGTGATGTCATCTATGAATGTTCTTGGTATGGTCTAACTGTTTTGGTAAACAGCTTGCAAGAATTTCATTTTTGCACATACAAGAATATTTTAGCTACCCTTTTTCAATATATATATTACTTGATGACTGGTAATAATGCTTATTACAAATAATGCTGCCATTGTCATACATATTTATATCTGTGTTTTCATACTTGCAAATGTATTTATAAGAGATAGACTTTATTTGATATTCTTAGTGTACATGCATTTTAAGTTAAAAATATGACAGCTAACTAATTTGTGTATATTTTTAGCAATTACCACATCTATTAACAGTGTATTGCAGTAACCACAATTGTTTGCACCAACCTACATAGCTTAACTAAGCCTACCCATATAGACAATATCATTTTTCTTCCCACAGTTGTTTTTCAGATGAGATATGTGGGCAATTACAATGAAATGCAAAATTTATTTATTAAGTAGGGAAAAAGTCCCCTTTTTTCCTACACCTTGATGTGACTCAGGAAACAGACAACTTTATCTGTGGCAGTCTACCATTTTGAAAACCTGAAAAGAGCCATGTTGCAAGAGGCAAGCAAACAGAAATGGGAGAATGCTAAGAAAATCTTAGAGAACTAGGATGGAACCTGTTTAAATGTTCATTATACCTTCCCTACTAGATCATTTCAGTGTTTTAGCCAATATATTTTATGGCTTTTTAACATATTTTGCATTGTTTTTTATGCCAAAAAACATTCAGACATCCCCATCATAAATTTGATTTCTATTTCCTTAATTAGTTTGAAGTCAAGCACATTTTCATAAATTTATCAATTTTTTATTCTGTTTTTCCTGTTTATTTACCTCTTGCATTTGTTTGTAATTTCCAATTATTTGCTATATATCAAGTGATACTAATACCCATCAAATATGAGGCAACTATTTTCTATCAGACAGATGCTTATCTTGAGTATCTTTCTGATTACTCTTGTCATAAGGAAATGGGTAATTCTTTTAAATATATTGAATATTAAGTTCAAATATATTAATCATTTCTTAATCCTATGTTTCTATAATGTCATAAAATTGCTAAAATAAATGAATATTTCTTTATACCAATTAAATAATATTTATAGATATAAGATTTGGCTTCTTTGTTAACTTAGTTTTTTAATATTTGATAACATTCACAATGCCAATGTAATTTACTGTGACAGAGAGTGTGGAATATGGTTTCATAGCAAAGACTATGCATCTAGACAGCCTATGTCAAAACTCTTGTTCTACAAGCTTACTAGGTATTTGTGATTTTGAAAATTATTAATTTCTCTGTGACTTAGTTTTCTGTTTTATAAGATTAAAATATTAGTAGTAACTATGTTGTGGTGTTGTTGAGAGCATATATAATTTATAGAAAATGCTCTGTTACTTGTAGCTATTATTTTTATTAACATAAAATGTAATTTTAACCATTCCCATCTTATGTACTTCTAGAATGTTTACTGCATCATTTTAAATTTATATGTATAAATCTATGTATATATATAAATTATAGCTACTTCATATCATTATTTTATGTTTTATTCCTTCACAATGTCATAAACACAGCTTTTGTTGTTATAGTATCTTCTGTAACTTGTAGCTATTATTTTTATTAACATCAAATGTAATTTTGATCTTTCCATCTTTACTTAACTGCTTCTATAACTTTTACTGCATCATTTTACATTAGATATATAAATCTATGTGTATATATATAAAATTATAGTTCCTTCCTATCATTATTTTATGCTTTATTCCTCCACAATGTCATAAACTCAGCTTTTGTTGTTACAATATCTGTGCTGAATTTTATATTTGACTTGTTAAATTCTGTCATTAAAATATATTTTCAAAAATATTAAACTCACACAATCCCCTCGCCACACTTTTTTATTAATATAAAATAAAACTAGGCTAATAGATGATTACTTTACTAATTTGGAGAGCTTGATATAGAGAGACACATCTAGATGACGTAACTTTTTATGTTTAAGAAAAAGTGCACTTTGTAACCAGAGAACCTGCATTGTACTTTCACATTTGTCTTCCAGTATTTACTTAAATTGAACATTTATTTCTGCATCTTAACTGGTCCATGCAGTATCAGTTTAAACTCTGAAGGTTCTGGAGATTTAGTAGAGTAAGTCTGTCATATGTATGACCCATGCCTATGTGAGTAACCCCTAATAAAATCCCTGGACACCAGGGATTAGAAAAATTTCATATTTGCTTTTACACTTTATTGTTGGAAGAATTAAGTGCTGTCTACATGACTCTACTGAGAGAGGAAAACTGGAAGTTTGTGCTTGACTTCTTTTGGATTACATTGTATATGCCTTTATCTTTGCTAATTTTCACTTGTATCTTTATACTGTAATAAACCATTGCCATGAGTATCAGTTTTTCTGAGTTATGTGAGTTCTTCTAGTGAATCATCAAAACTGAGAGTTGGCTTGAGGACCACCAACCTTCCAAGCAACAACTACCAGTCCTCTAGACTCATATGTCACTACCATTGAACTTTTGCTTACCATAGATTAGTTTCTCCTGTTGTTGAACTTTTATATAAATGTAGCCATAGAGTATGCATGCATTTCTGTCTGACATCCTTTGCCCAACATGCTTTTTGCTATCATAATATTTGTTGTGATTTATTCATATTGTTGTGCATATTAGTATTCCATTCTTTGTACATTTCTGAGTGTATTCCATCTTATGTATATATCAACATTTGTTCATCCATTCTAATGTTGATAGACATGTGGGTTATATCTATCTGAGGATATCATGAATAAAACTCTATAAACATTCTTATAAGGTCTCTTTTAAGGCATATGTTTTTATTTATCTTGGTTAAACATCCAGGAGTGAAAAATATTTTATTCCAAAATAGTTGTTACAATTTGTAGTTTCACCAGTGTTCTATCACTTGATGTTAGCCAAAAAACAGGGAAGTGATCCAGCATTACCTCAGAGTTCCAGTTGCTCCACTTCTTTGCCAATATTTAGTGCAGTTGGTGATTTTAATATCAATTTTAATTTTGGCAGTTCTAGTGAATACAGAGGGATGATTCACTGTGTTTCTGCTTTGTAGTTCCCTGAAGACAAAGGAAGAAATGAGAGGGAGAGAGAAAGAGTGGGAGAGACAGAGAAAAGGATGGGAGAGATAAAGAGCTAAGAGATACTATCAAATAGTCAAATTGGACTTTTATGATTCAGAGACCCTACACATTATCAAATATTACTGGTAACTTTAGGGATATAAGTAACTGTGTCACAGGCAAGGCAGTAAGAGATTTGAGACAATCCACGCCTCTCCCCAGGTCGTTCCTTTTCATACAAGATATGGATTAACAAATGAGGTCATAAATTACATAAAAGGAAGCTTCTTATTCATGAAATAACTTTATTTCATAGCTTTCTAATGAAATAGCTGGTAATTTTCTTGTTTAGTATTTATTTATTACAGGAATCATATCCCATAAATTCATAGATTATGTCATAGATTTTTTATTATGTGAAACCCTAACAAGGTACACATTTCTAAAAGCAGTTCATAAAAAAGAACATTCTTGTTATCAAATACATTTGATTTATTTAATATGAGGTTGGTAATTTGTATGTTTATCTGGCATGGTAACATTTGTCATTTTTTGGGATGATGTTATGAGACAAACTCAAGTAATTTAAAGAATGAGCTCTGTAACCGTTGTTTAACACCTTTGTTCCATAATACTGGTAAGATATTCTCAGCGTCTGTGACATAGCTTTTTTTTTTTTTTTTTTTTTTTTTTTTGTAAAATGGGGATGTTTTATGTTCAGAAGTTATTAATTTTAATAATGTTAAATTTGTTTTTGTTTTATGTTTAGTAATTTTATGTTCTCTCTAAAATGAAATATTTCCAACTGTATTTCCTCCCAAAATTTATACCTTTGTTTTAAATTTAAAACTCTGATTTGTATCAGCATCTTAATATTATTATTTGAATTCATTCAGTAGCATACTCTTACTCTTATGTCATTCTTTATTCTCTTACAAAAGTAATATTGTAATTGAGGTCTCACAGTGTTGTCCAGGCTGGCCATGAACTTGTGGGTTCAATCAATCCTCCCGCAGGGTCCTCCTGAGTACCTAGGAGTTTAGTCACAAGCCATCATTCCTAGCTATACTTCTTTTTGTTGCACTTGCTAAGTCCTCCAGTACAATGCTGTATCAAAATGGTAGAATTAATGATTCACATATTTTCAATTTTAAAGTCAGAGTATCACCTAAATTATTAACTATAACGTTAGGGGTAGCTTGTGTGTTCACTTGTGTTTTCTTTTTTTAATTTTGTAAACACAGCCTGTATCAGATCTAGAAACTTTAAATTCCTACTTTGCTTATTTTTTTTTCTTTGAATGAACTTTGACTCTTGTCAAAGTATTATCTTTGCCAATTGACATCATATCTACTTTTATCCTTTATCTTTGTAATATGATAAATTACATTGATTTTTTTAGTGTTTTAACCATCATTCAATTTCCTGTTAACACCACTTGGTCATGATGTATAATTGTTTATAAAAGATACTATTGATCAGTCCCACTAGCAATAAAAATATTTTTCTCATCTTCAATTTCATTAAAGAGTTTCTGTAAGATGGCATTAGTTTTTCATTGAACATTGATAAAATTCACCAATGAAAGCATTTGTGTAAGAATTTTCTCTATTGGGGGAAATATTAGAATTTAAAATTGTTTAATAAGCATAGGTTGTACAAATTTTCTGTTTGTTCTTAGTGTCGAATGTGTTTAATCAAAGGATTCATCTTTTTTACACAAGTTATTGAATGTATTATTAAGTTTTGCTATGTTTCCTTATTTTCATTTTATTTTCTATAGTATCTATAGAAAAGATACTGTACAAGATACAGTATCTTCCTTCTTTAGCTGCTAATATTGATAATTTCTGTTTTCCCTTTTATTCTTGATAGGTCTTGCTAGTAGTTTATCAGTTTTATTAATCAACTTTACTAACTTTCAGGTTTTTTGTATTATTCATTTTCCTGATATCTTTATTATTACATTTATTTTACTTTGCTTTATCTGCTTCCCTTCTCCTCAATTCTTTAAAAATAATCTTAGATTATATATTTTTAAACTTTATTCTTTAATAATATAAGCATTTACATTAAGAGATACCTAATCTCTACCCCCTTGATTCTGGGTAGACACTGTGACTGACATAAACAACTGTGATATAAGTGATAGTACCAGTTGTAAATGTATTTTATAATTGGCCTGGAAATTTCTCCATCCTCATATTTAAATGATCACCTTGTAATCCTCTATCTTGGAACAGATGTTCTATCCTGTAAAAATCTCTTACTACATAGGTAGGCTACATGTAGGTGCTCGTTTTTCTCTCATTTTGATTAGGAATGCCTCACAGGGTTATCATTCCTCTCTATCACAGTTATATATTGGGTGAGTGCAGGTGCAGGTAAATAGACTTCCTTCACAGGGATTTAGCTCAATAAGTACCATATACAAAGAACTGTATTCAAGAAAGCACACACAAAGAGCCTCATCATTATAAATACATTATTTAGATAATGAAATTCTGGACTTAGGGCTGATGTCCTAAAGGGAGAAAACTTTGATGCTGTGCAAGGAGGATTGAACATATTTTGATTGTAGGAAAAGGTGAATTATTGTGGCCAGGAGACAATGTATTAGTCCATTCTCAAACTGCTAAGAAAGACATACCTGAGACTGGGGGTAAAATTAATTACAACTATACATCATGACCAAGTGGTGTTAACAGGAAATTGAATGATGGTTTAAACAATAAAAAATCAATGTAATTTATCATATTATAAAGATAAAAGATAAAAATTTATAAAGGAAAAAAGGTTTAATTGGCTCACACTTCATCATGACTGGGGAGGCCTCAGGAAGCTTACAATCGTGGTGGAAGGGGAACCAAACACAACCATCTTCATATGATGGCATGAAGGAGAAGGGCCAAGAAAAGGGGGGAAAGCCTTTTATAAAACCATCAGGTCTTATGAGAAATCACTCATTATCACAAGAACAGCATGAAGGTAACCACCCCAATTAAATTACCTGCCAGCTGGTCTCTCCCATGATATGTGGGGATTATGGGAACTACAATACAAGATGAGATTTGGGTGGGGACACAGCCAAACCATATCATTCCACCCCTGACCCCTCCCAAATCTCCTGCCCTCACATTTCAAAACACAATCATGCCTTCCCAACAGTCCTCCATAGTCTTAACTCATTCCAGCATTAACCCAAAAGTCCAAGTCCAAATTCTCATCTGAGACAAAGCAAGTCCCTTCCACCTGTTACTCCATAAACTCAAAAACAGGTTAGTTGCTTCCTAGATAAAATGGGGATAAAGAATTGGGTAAATACACCCATTACAAATGGGAGAAATTGACCAAAATGAAGAGGCTACAGGCCCCATGCAAGTCTGAAATCCAGAAGGGCAGCCAAATATTAAAGCCCTGAAATGATCTTCTTTAACTCTATGTCTCACATCCAGGGCATGCTGAAGCAAAAGGTGGGCTCTCCCACAGCCTTGGGCACCTCCGCCTCTGTGGTGTGCAGGGTACAGACCCACTCCTGTCTGCTTTCATGGGCTGGCGTTGTGTCTGTGGCTTTTCCAGGCACAAGGTACAAGCTGTTGGTGGATCTACTATTTTGGGATCTGGACAACAGTGGCCCTCTTCTCACAGATCCACTAGGCAGTGCCCAATGGGGACTCTGTGTGGGGGCTTCAACCCCACATTTTCCATCCACACTGCCCTAGCAGAGGTTCTGCATGAGGGTTCCACCCCTGCAGCAAACGTCAATAATTTTTTTTTTTTTTTGCTTTCCTTTTCCTATTTTAATAAGAATCACCAAATTTCTAGTTAATGTTGTATGGTTGATAGTATTTCAGCCTATTTTTTTCTTCTATGCTGATTTTATCCTCAGAAAGAATCTTACATGGAGCTGAAATCATTGTATCAATTTTCTAAAAAGCAATCTTAATCACTTTCCAGGCCTTGATTTCTCTATTTACATTTTCATGAACGTATATTAACTTATTCTTGTGTATGACTGTACATATTTGGGGATTAACTTTATCAAATTTAAATGTTGTGCTATCCCAGTGAGCATAAAACCTAGTTACTTGGGTGCACCTGCTCACATAATTGATTTCTATATTCATGGGGATTCTGAAGCACTAAGTGCACGAGCAGTTATCATTAAGGCAGTTTCACAGGCCTCTGAGTGTTGTGTTCTAATAATCTACAAATGCTGTAAAAAAGAATATGAATAAAGACTTAACAGTGGCTTGGATATCATGAATAGCTGTTATTATTTTCCTCTGAACCATAAAAATGAATCACTGTATATTTTCATCAGAGCATCCACTTCCACTTAAAAATTACGTGTTTTATCATGTGGAAGAAATGTTAGCTAAAGATTTAAAAGTTTCACACAGTCTGGAAACCTTCCCTGCACTTGAATAAATGATGGCTTAGGAAACATAGATATTAAATATTTGCTTAATACGTTTTTCTCAACCCAGATTTTATCTTTGTATTTGTGTAATCACATGTACTTGGACTGTGGCTTGGAAGAAGACATTTTTTAAAAATCCCACAAATTCTTCTAATAAGCCACTGGATTGGTATCCACTGATAATAAATACACAAGTGAATAATTGTTTGTAGGTGTTTCCTCCTATATTTTTATAAAGTAATAAAAAATTGATTTATTCTCTTTAGTATTTCCCCAGTTGTCCCAAAATTAGTAGTTACACATCAACAGGAATTTTACTGATACGAGCTTCTCTGTCCTCATCAGTTTTTCAAATTCAGTAATTAACAAGGTTAAAAAGATTTCTTTAGCAGACATCTCAAGAAATTTCCTAGACTAATATGCATTAATTTGGATCAGCAATGTGTTAATCCCAAACATACACATATGTGTGTGTGAATAATTTTATGTTCCTAGATTTATGCAAAATATACTTTTGAAAATACTGTTCTATTCATATTTTTTGATATAGAAAATAAGTTATTTTTACATTTTAATTTACATAAAATTGTGGAATTACCATTCTCTAACATCATCGAGTAAAACCATTCTGGCTCTCTTATGGTTTGGCGTTAGCTAGCCATTTTTAATAATAAAAAATTCTGTATGTCATATCCACTCCATAAAATTTTAAGTGTAAGACTGCCTCCTACTATTGTCACAGCAACCACCCTATTGTTGAAACTCTACCTTCATCTCTTCAAGTAGTTTGTGTTTACTCTTTTCATTCTCTGGTCACAGGAAGATGTCACAACATAAGCCTATTCAAAATTTTCCACAAGAGTGAAACTATGATTTGAGCTTATAAGACTCCTTTCCATGCAATTCAGCACAGCTTTAAGGGTAGGTGGAGATTGACGACGTTTCTTTAGGTTGATGGACTTACATAGCCTGGGCTTCCTATGACAATCTTTCTTATTCTATAGGAAAACTATTTTTGTCAGTTTTTGTGACCCAAAGCAAGAGAAAACTCTTCAGCAGGCCCAGAGAGTAATGCAGGAACTCTGTCACTTTGGCTTAATACCTTGGCAGATACTTTTCTTACATTTTTCAGTAGGAGATAATGTTTGCCAGGGGACCTTTTGAAAAGCTACAATAAAAGAATAACAGAGCAAACTCTTAGATTTTGGAGCAAAGATAGATTCTTTTCTTCAGAAAACTATTTTTGTCTTGAGATACAGCCCGAAACTTGCACTGAGCCTTGTAAAGACTAAAGTCCTGAATTTATGTTACCAATAGACCATGCAATCTGAGCTGTCACTCATGAACTGACCCATCAAGCCAGGAAGTTAAATAGGTACAGCTCATTCAGCATATCCTGTTGGCATAATCATGTGCCTCAAGCACTGACAATACCTATTGTCCCTGCGGGGACCTATTCCCCCAACTTAATACAATAGGCCTCATGGGAACTTCCCTGCATGCAGTTGTCTGACAAATACCAGCACCATGCATGTGGACTCAGGAACACTATCCTTTATCAAAGAGAAACATGAAGTAGAAGATGTAGGATTTTAAGATGTCTATCTGGTTTTCCAAAATTAAGAGCTAGTCAGAGATATGAATCCACATAAGTTTGTAGGCAGTCACTAATGATTAACCTAGCCATCAAATATGTTAAGAGGACATGACTTCAAGAGTGTGATAAGAAGCACAGGAAGAGGTAGAAAAAAATAGGTCTTTATTGAGGGAAACAGGATGTAATAAGGGCTACCTGCATAAGACATGCCCTGCATAGGAAGCTCTTAATGATAAGGTAATTATCATTATGCTGACTATGACTCAATATAAGCAATATGACTCAAACTCTACTAGTCTTTCTCTCCAGGTACCTCAGTGTTAGATTCAACAGTCCTTAACAGTGGTAATAGTGGTTGAATTTTAATTGAAAAAATACTTGGGCTAATACTATGGGCTTTTCCACATCAAGAGCCATCTGGTAGTACTACTGTTGAATGTTCAAATTTGAAAAGCAGAGACCAAAGGCACAATTTATATGACACAATTTATCAGTGCCTATCAACATGCTTATTACATTGGACCTCCTGTTTTGGAAGCTGTTTGGAGACTATGCTTTGTGGTGTTTCTGTATGTCTTATGATAACTTTTCTCCAAGACTATATTTTCAAGGATGTCTCCATAGCAAACAGCCTTAAAGGCTAAAGATTGAATTTTCCTCTAGGTCAGAAGGTATATTTGTTTCTTAACCAGTATAATATAGTCTTCCTCCAGGGCAAACGATGGGCAGGTTTGCTGTCAAATTCCTTGTGGGATTAGGGGCTGGCTGTGCTCAGTTTTGCTCAGCTTTGGCACAGACTCTTTTGTGCTCAGTGTTCACTTGGGCTTATTCTGATCCAGAAATATTGGACCTAAGAGACAAGGGGAATGAATGCACACACCAGGTTTCTGCTGGACCGTGAGTAATAAACTATCTAAATCCATTTAGGCTCGTTGATTTCTTATGGGTTGAATCAATGGAAGTCTAGCAAGCCAACCTAGAATATTCCTGTTGTTTAGGGACTTTCAATGTCTTGTTAGAAGATTTCTTGGCACTGGAATAAACTCTTGCACTGCCCTCAATGGTTCTGTTAGCACTATCTCTGAACTTACTGAATCCATTACTTATCATCATGGTTTTCTGTAATATTGCTTTTCTGTGAAAGTACAGCAAATAAAGTGAGGAAATAGGCTCATGCACCAAATGACCCAGCTAAATAAATTCATTAAATAATGAATTAATAATAAATTAAATAAATTGGCCAGCTAAAAAGAGGGAATTTATTGAAGAATCAGAAACTGGGTGACAACACCTGACAAAGCAAATTCTAGATACCATAAAAGCTCAGAACCGACTCTGTCTCAAAAAAAAAAAAAAAAAAAAAAAAAAAGCTCAGAAACAAGAAGTAACTTACAGTACTCTTTGTTCCATAGTCAGAACACACAGGTTTGGGAATGAAAGCATTGAACAAAGGAGTGCCTTTTCTCCCTATTACTCAAAATTAAATGTAGAGAAAGAAAAATGTTTTACAGAGAGACAACAATTTCTATTATGGGACAAAACAGTGTTTGTATTGATCTGGAAGTTAAGAATTCCATCTACCTACTTTGAGCTGATCATGACACTGAATCAAGTCCCAAAATGGGGATATTTGGAGAGAGAGACCACATGTTAACCCTGTGTTTCATTTTCTAGATTAAACATAGAAGATTGCAACCATGTCATACAGGAAGGCTAACTAATGATTCATATAATAAGTCTCTATCTTTAGTTACCTGTTCAAAAGGGGAAATCTGATGAGGGGAATGTATTGTAATGTCTGTCAAATAAAGAAGCCCCTGAGAGAATCCCCTCCTTTGACCAGGATTCTCTTTTAGCACTTTCTCTGACAGAAATTAGTTGTTTGCTGATCAAAGTCACTCAGGATTCCTAGACAAGAAGCAAGCCTATTTTCCCAATGGCTTACTAATTATTAAGGCCTATTTGAAAGAAGTGTAAATATAATTTTTATTGCTCTAACTGCTTGCATTATTTTGAGTTTCACAAGGAGCAGACTGTGATATGAGGATTTGCATAAAATTCTTGTGGAAATTGTTCTCAGGAAACATTTGTACAGGAGAGGAGAAATGAGATAGGAAAGGAAAAGAAGCCAATACAGGGTGCCTTATTAAGCAAGTTACCATGGTGAGCAGCTGAAGATAAGTCCTGCTTTGGAACTATGGGACTCCATTTAGTGCAAACTGCTCAGAATGATCTCACCTGGAGGCAAGGGATCTGGGGTATATCCACATCAACTCCCATCAATCACTGGTTGAGAGCTGCTCCCAGGAACATGTCAGTTCACTGGCACTTACATGTGGTGTGGACATAGCAGATTCCAGACGGCAGGAAATATACTCAGGGAGAAAGTCACAGAGGCTGGCAGTTGGAAGTTAGTCTGGTGTGGACAAAAACATTAAATACTGAACAGGACTTGGGCAGAGTGCCAATGACATGGACCACACATTTTATTTGCTTATTGAGACAAAATATATTAATAAATACACTTTGTGTAATTGTCTCCAATGAGGACAAAAGTGACTGCTGTTGTGTTTTGTTTCTTGAAACTCCTTCACCACCACTTTAATGGTGAGATAGTGAAAAAAAAAAATTAATTTTCTCATAAAGTTAGCCATCATTTTGAGCATACTATTGCAAGGACAGAAAACCAAACACCGCATGTTCTCACTCATAGGTGGGAATTGAACAATGAGAACAATTGGACACAGGGTGTGGAACATCACACACCAAGGCCTGTTGTTGGGTGGAGGGGAGGGGCGAGGGATAGCATTAGGAGAAATACCTAATGTAAATGACGAGTTAATGTGTGCAGCACACCAACATGGCACATGTATACATATGTAACAAACCTGCACGTTGTGCACATGTACCCTAGAACTTAAAGTATAATAAAAATTTTTTTGGAAGACTTTGAAAATATTTTGCATTTATTTTAATGTTTGGTAAAATTCAGCCGTGAAGCTATCAGGTCATGGGCATATTTTGATGGAAAATATTATCACCGAATGGGTATCCTTATTATTAGTTCTACTCAGATTTTCTATTTTTTAATAATTCAGTCTTCATGGGTTATATGTTTACAGAAAGATGTCCACTTGTTCTATTGGGTTGTTGCAAGTGTAAGGGCAGTTTTTAACATTAAAAACTTACTTTTAATGCAAAACTTTTAATGGCAAAATTGCAGCTACATTTGCACCAACCTAATACATTATTCAATTTGTTCACATGTGAGTCTCTTAGACTCTTTTTATTTCTGTGGCATCAATTGTGATGTCTCCTTTTTTGTTTAATGTTTGTTTTTATCTCTTTTTTTCTTAATCTAGCTAAAGGCTCTTAATTTTGCTTATTTAAAAAAATACCAACTTTCAGTTTCATTAATCTTTTCTATTGTTTTCTAGTCTTCATTTCATTTACTTTTGCTTTGATTTTATGATTTGCTTTCTTCTATTGACTTTGGGATTTGTTTGTCCCTTCTCTAGTTTCTTGAGATATAAAATTAGGTTGTTTGAGATCTTCTTTGCTTAATGTAGTAATTTGTCACTACCAAGTTTCCTCTTAGAACTTCTCTGTATGTATCCCATAGGTTTTGGCTTATTGTGTTTCCATTTTCATCTGACTCAAGCTATGGTATGTTCCTTTTGATTGCTTATTTGACTCATTTGTTATTCAGGATTCTATTATTTAATTTCATATTTTTGTAAATTTTCCATTTTTTTTCTTGTTACTGATCTTTAGTTTTATACCATTGTGGTCAAAAAAGAAACTTATTTTTTCAATCTTAATTTTGCTAAGACATTTTTTTGGCCTTATACATGATATATCCTTGAAAATATTTAATGTGCATTTGAAAAGAATGTGCATTTTGCTGCTTTTGGATGGAGTGTTCTGTATATGGCTGTCAGGGCCATATGATCTCTATTTAAGTCCACTGATTTTTTAATGATTTACTGTCTAATGTGATATTTGTTTCTTACTATTATTGCATTGCTACTCATCTGTTTAGTACCCAGGATACCCAGGGTTAGGTACCCCTGCTCCACATGGTGTCTCTCTCTATGCTGTGTTGCCTGGACTTTGGGGAAGGGTGATGTGGCTGATGTGAAACTGTCCTTTTTATTCACTTCAATGTGTCTTTTTAAATTTCTGTGATACATACATCCAGGTACAATGATCTCTCCTCTGCATTCACTAGCTTATACAAGTATTTTTGTGCATATTCAAGTTGATGTTACTGAGGAGGGAAATGCTGAAAATTTCTATTCTAACTTCTTACTGATGTCATTCCTCCATATCTGCAATTTCTATATTTTACATAGATTTCTGTAAAAATATATTGGCTGCAAAAGTATATGATTGTCAAAGGAATTTGGGGGCATCATAATTAATAAGCCCTCAATTTTATTAAGATGTATAATACATTTTACTGTAACTAAACCTATTAAAAATTATAAGACAAAAGGACCTGGTTCTTATCTGCTACAATTTTTATCATATTCATTAATATGCTATGTAATTGCCTCAATATTACTGTTTCAGTCAGTGATATAAGAATATAGTACTTATACACATTAATGATTGTATATTTTTATAATAAAGACAATTTTCTAAAAAATATTACAAATAAATTTCACATTTAAAATATAATAGGTATACTCTTGAAAGTGACTTTATTAACATTAAATTATACATCTTATCAATTAATAATATATGATGATATTGCATATATGTAATATATCATATATTAGCGATGGTGGATTAACTTTTTTAATCCACCATGTTTTTAAAAGTTAATTTTATTACTGTTATATTTATTTTAAATTTTATAATTATGATATAGAAAAAAATATTCCAAACTTCTATGATCCTTACATAAATTGAGATATTATGGAAATTCTAATTCTTTATATTCAAATTCTGCCTTAACCATTGTTGGAAAATGATCGCCCAACTCTCCAATTGCTTTAAACCTTGTAAAACATAGGTAAAACATATTTTTGTTATTATGTTTCTCCAGTGTTGCTAGCTACATACATCTGTTGGACAGGAAAAAAAAAAAATGTGTGGAGTTCACTGCTTACACTGTCTACCTGCCTTCTCATGTTTCAGGCATGCCTGGGTCCCTCGTTCACACTGAAAAGATGAGAAAACATAGACAGAAGAAAAAATATGAACAAAAATCACCATATAAACAAGAAATTCATCTGTTAGATAATCAGAGAAATATTTGCAATATGTGAAGCTGCTGAAAGAAGAGGAAAAATTCAGTAGTTAGTGATTCACAGCAAATGATGAGAAAAACCACAAAAGCTAAAAGAAACACAATCCCTAAATCTCAAACAGAACATATTAATATCCTTCCTCATCCCCATACACACTACAATAACCCCTGCTACTTAAGATTGGCTTTAAGCAGAGATTAGAGAGAGCTGTGGATGTTACTTTGTCCCAAAATGACATATTTTGTACAGGACTTCAAACCGAGATCCATTAGCTACATAAGGCAACGTAGGCCCTGCATTGTGTGTAAATTCATGCTATCTTAAAAGTTAATGAAATTCATTGGCCGATAAATGAAACGCCAAGACTCTGGCTGGTGACCTTTTGATTGGATCATTACTGTGGTTTCTCCCACGTGAAAAGGAAAGAGTTTAATTACGTTTCTCCTTGGAGCTTCTATCTTGATTTTCTGCTGACTTTTAAAGAGAACTGTTTATAAATTTTCCCACATAAAATGACAATACATTCTTCTCCAATTTTTCTCATATCCATTCTGATGTGAATTTTTCTATACCATTCTACTGACACTGACAACACCAACAATGACTATGTTTTTGCTAACGCAAAGATTTCACTATTGTAGTTCTTATTTATCTGTCTGCAACATTTTAAAGTGTCAATTACTTCCTTTCCTTTTAATCACAATGCTTGAAATAGATTAAATTATATTTGAGGATTTTAGCCATTTAACAGGATCCATCTGGCTGTCGTGTGGAGAATACTAAAGTGGAGACCCTCCTTGTTTCCTAGTTTTTCTCCTATATTAGCAGATTATATTTTACAGTCTTGTTGCTGTAGCCACTTCCTCTCCTAAATACTTCATCGAGATGCGACTTAGGTCTTAGACTTTGGATCTCATCACTATCCACATTCATTTACATGGTGACCTTATTTAGTACCTTGGCTTTAATATCTATCTGTATGCTGCTGTTTCCCAAATACTTCCCAAATTCAATACATCCCACATCATTTCAGAGATGAATATTATCAAAGTTTTTCTTAAACCTCCTCACATCTCCAATAAGCATCAAAACACCAGGGTGTTTGAAAAAATTATCAAAATGAATTTTTCTCTCTCGTTCTGGAATACTAAGCTAGAATTCAGCATCAATTGAAGTAATACTATTCAAAACTTCAATAAGAATAAAGCAGTGATTTAGGAATATTAGGACTCCATGAATTGAAACAGAGATACATACGAGTGTTCAAAAACCAAAAAACAGTACTTAGTAATAATTTCTTTTCAATGTTCTTTTTGTTTTCCTGCTGTATAATGATGACCCTTTAACCTCTATAATCATTCTACCTCATCATCTGTTGAGTGCATTAGGCTGCAATGAATTAACTTCATCTCTATTATCCCTCATTTATCCAGATCTATAACTAAAATCTATTCTGGGTATTTGTCAACTACAACTGAATTTGTCAATTGCAAATTTAAATTTAACATAAAAACAACTATACAGAAAAATAAAGAATTTCATACTTAATATAGGCAATATGTGAAAAATACAACTACAAATTGATTTTCACTGTGAGAGACCTAATATGAAAAATCAAGGCATATGAATCAATATAGAGGCACTTATCCAGAAATCTGGAAATAATATCGTAGCATTAAAATACATGGTTTGTATATTTAATTGATAAGTTGTCTGAACATGGCCTCAGTTATTGCCCCTGTCAAATAAAGTTAACAGTAATTTACTGGAAATTTATAGGAGAAAAATGTTAATGCCTTAGAGAGGTAAAACTACTGGAATGAATTTATTATTTGAAAATTGCTAAAGTATTATTTAATGTCATCTGTTTATAAGTGGCGGGCACCTATAGTCCCAGCTACTCGGGAGGCTGAGGCAGGAGAATGGCGTGAACCCGGGAGGCGGAGCTTGCAGTGAGCTGAGATCCGGCCACTGCACTCCAGCCTGGGTGACAGAGCGAGACTCCGTCTCAAAAAAAAAAAAAAAAAAAAAAAAAAAAAAAAAAAGATCTATAGGGGGTTTATGAGGACTCTGAAGTTTGTTTGTTTGTTTTTTGTTTTTTCTGACCATATTTCTGTAAGTTTAAAACTACTCTAAAACAATAAGCTGTATTTGCTTTCAAAATATGAGATATCATGCATACCTATAAGAATGGCTAAAATATAAACTAATTATATAAAATGCTGGCAAGCTTGCTGTCAGTGGGGCAGTGTATGAGTGATTCTGTTTCTTTGCAAACTTAACAGTTTCTGAGCTTCTCCCGAAAACAGTTTGGGAATTTATTTTAAAAAACAGTAAATATGCATATACTATGAATTCCAGTCATTGCACTTCTAGACATATGTTCTACAGAAATCAAGACATGGTCACACAAAATTTTGTATATGAATGTTGATAACAATGTCATTATAGTAGTCTGAAACTGGAAACACTCCACATATCCTTAAATAGATGAATAAATAGTGGTACATTCATACATGCAATACTACTCAACAACCAAAGGAATGAGCTATTAATACACAGAACAACCTAAATGAATGTATAGATAATTGTCCTAATAGAAAAAAGCCATTTTCAAAGGTTTTATATATGTGTTTCAGGAGGCAAATCAAAGAGATATTCATAAGATGCTTTGAAGGGCTGACCTACCTTCTCTCATTGGTACCAGTGTCAAAGTTTGGCAAAGTGATTCAAAGAAGTTTTCTAAATTTCTCCAAGACAGAAGTAACATGATGATGGGGGCAGGATGCAGATGAATTTAATATAATATATTCTTCAACCTCTCCTCTCTCCCTTCATTCAAGCCCCACCGGATTCCTTTCTGTTCCCCAAACATACCAAGGAAGGTCCCACTTCAGCACCTTTCATTTGCTGTTTTTTTTTTGTTTGTTTGTTTGTTTTTTTGGCTAGCTCCCTTCTCTTGCCCCACATTCCACATGGCTTACTTCCTCACTTATTTATATCTTATCTCAATTGCTACATTTTCACTGGAATTTTCCCTGAATATCATATTAAAATTGCATCACCCTTGCCCAACACTTTGTACCCTTGTCCTTGATTTATTAATATTTCCAAAGTCATATAACCTTCTAGCATATTCTGTACTTTATTCTCTAATTTGTCTATTATCTGAGTTCCTCAACTAGAATATAAGTTCTTTAAGAACAAGAATTTTTGTTTAATTGTATTCACTATTGAATGTGTCTAGAAGAGAACCTGACGTATAATAGCAATTTAAAAATATTTGCTTAATAAAAGTTACAAATAAACATGGAAAATATTTTACTTACAAAGCATTGAGAACTATACAAGCACCATCATCTTTTAATAGATCATGTTACTTTGGGACGAGCGTGGTACACACAGTTGAATTCAGCTCTCAGTTTTTAAATGAGATAGCAGGATTTGAAATGGTATGTGTCAGACAGAAACACTAGAGAAAATGTGAGATGACCATACTAAGCAGTTTTCAGATTTGCTCAATCTACTGGTGGAATAAGCCCAAAATAAATAGAAAGCCTAAAAATTCCCTACTATTTTAAAATAACAACAAAAATAACAATAACAAAGTGCTCAAGATAACATAAACAGAGATGTGACTAAGCCACCATGGTAAATAATCCTGTCCCCATATTTAAGTTTACTGATTCAATCAAGTCTCAGACAGAGCCCAGGTAAAGCTGAAAAACTGAGGAAGAATCCTGTAGTAATAATATAAAAATGTATCCTACTTCTCACTGTAAACCTTCACCCAAATCTCCTGAGACTATTTATCTGGGAATTTCTTTACTAGACAAAGATTTACTTTTCAATGATTCCTATAAATGAATCATACAAAAGAGGCAATGAAGTCATTTATGAATTGTTTTAGTTTTATAAGCCATATCCCCATCACGATGCTAAGTATATTATTCATCATATTATGTTTTATACCACAAACTTGTTGTACTAGTCTTCTATATTTCTTTAATTGTTTGAATATTTCATGTGATATTTTTAAACAAATTCCTATGTATGTTTATGTATGTCAGGCACTACAATAGTTGACCGTTGAATCAAATTCTATAGAAGGGAAAAAATGTGACTTCATATATTAGTACTTACATATATTTTGTGCTCATGAAACCAGAAAAAAAAGCCCCTTATTTATGAGCCAAAGATAATAGTTTTATTTTTATTTTTGACCAAAATTAAATTGCTACTTTATATTATTGATGTGATGTGTAGCAAAGTCTAACATTATTTCTACAACATTTATTCTAATATTGAAGAAACAAGTTAAAAATGCTTAAGTTATGTTTTGGGTAATAAGTAGACTTCTAAAATTCTAGAATAGAAGAGACATCTACAATTATTAATGATTCATATAGTCTAATAAGATATATGTTGTATGTTATTTCTCAATCTGTAGCACTAGGTCTACTAGGTAAGGTCTTCTAAAGTATATGATTCCCATCACTTCCTTCAAAGAATTTTTTTTTTTTTTTTCTTTTTTTAAACAAAGCCTCTCTGTAACCTAGGCCAGAGTACAGTGGTGTGACCTGGGCTCACTGCAGCCTCCAACTCTCGGGTTCAAGCGATTCTCATGCCTCAGTCTCCCAAGTAGCTGGGACTACAGGCATGTGCCACCACGCCTGGCTAATATTTTTGTGTTTTTAGTAGAGATGGGGTTTTGCCATGTTGGCCAGTCTGGTCTTGAACTCCTGACCTCAGGTGATCATCCCACGTCAGCCTCCCAAAGTGCTTGGATTACAGGCGTGAGCCATGGCACCTAGCCTTAAAGAATTTTTAAATAAGCCTTTATTTCAATGCTTTAAAAGATGATAGTAAAAATATACATCTATTTTTATTAAAATATTTGCATATATTATATGTAATATTTATATTAAAATATCTCTATTTCCACACCAATGAGTAAGTGTCTACCCAGCACTGATTAAGTTGTGATACTTTGATCAGAGTTTCTTATTACGTTATCAGATACACTCCAAATTACTTGAACAAATGTAAAGATGATACAGTGTTGCCAAGTTACAGATTGCCCTTCAAGTAACCTTAAGACTTTATGATACTTTATTTTCAATTTTTTATCTAAACTATTGACCAAAATCTGTTGATTGTCTTTTGGAAACAAAAACTCATGGCAGGACTTTTGGTATTATAAATAATAACCCTCCTATGGTATAGAAATATATTTTATTCCCCGCATACTCAGCTGTATGGAATTTCAGGCTTTAATAATAGAGGCAAAAATAAATATAATGGACACACTTTTTCCCCAGATAATTGAAAACACAGAAGGTTACCTAGCTATTTAGATTCGTCAGGATAGGAAGCAAACAGGCATGCATAACACTTACAATATTAACTTTGTGATTTCTCTATGGAAGTTAAGGGAAAATTGGGTTTCTTCTGTGTAAGTGGCATAAGAATGGAATCCAGAAAAAACTCAAGAGGCAATATTAAAAGACAAAGAATTGACCTACATACCCTGGCAAAGCCTAGCCAACTGTATATACAATGTGGTGCTATTAGTAAATATGTCAATTGGCCCATAATACTTCATTTTATTTTTAATTGACACATAATAATCATACACATTTATGGGGTACAGTGTAATGTTTTGATACATGTATACAATGTGTAATAATAAAATTAGGTGTGGCTTAAGCAACTCAAAACAGAAGGAAGGAACATCACTTCGAGATCTTGAACTTTCTGTTTCAGCAGTAACTGAAGTTTGGTTCTATTCTTTCTTAAAGGAGAGCAAAGTGTGCTTTTGATTTACATGAAATAATTAAACTATGTCAGGTAGGGAAAGTGAAGATTGTGTTGAATATGTGCTAGACGGAGATAGATGGAGTGGTAATGCCTATATTTTATTTTGTTTGGCTAAAATGGTTTCTCTTAAATTTTAAGTACACCAATCCAATTCTTACCTTTGATTTTAAAGAACACTTGCCAGGCAGTTTTAATGAAACAGTTTGTCAAGTTTTATCCCTCCTTCTGCCTAGGAGTGGGAAAGAGAATCAAGCTATTTTATTTTTACTTTTTGAAGTGACTCAACGGAATGTTAAGATAACTGATACAAAGAAAGTTTCTAGGCCGGGCGCGGTGGCTCATGCCTGTAATCCCAGCACTTTGGGAGGCCGTGGCGGGCGGATCACAAGGTCAGGAGATCGAGACCACGGTGAAACCCCGTCTGTACTAAAAATACAAAAAACTAGCCGAGCGCGGTTGTGGGTGTCTGTAGTCCCAGCTACTCGGGAGGCTGAGCCAGGAGAATGGCGGGAACCCGGGAGGCGGAGCTTGCAGTGAGCTGAGATCGCGCCACTGCACTCCAGCCTGGGCGACAGAGCGAGACTCCGTCTCAAAAAAAAATAAATAAATAAATAAAAGAAAGTTTCTCAAGACAAGAAATTCTGATGCAGTATCCTGAAATGTCTCTAAAGTTGTCAGAAATTGGAGATGCTTTGCTTCTTTTTCATCTCAAAAGAAAGCAAGGTATTATTTTATTCTTTAACCACGTAATACTTTTTGTGTATATATATGTGTGTATATGTGTGTGTGTGTTTATTTGTGGATAGCATGTTTTAAAGAAAATGTTCTATAAAAATGTAACATATGTAAAATGCATAATCCATAATTGTACAACTTCAACTTTCATGAAGTGAATAGACTCGTGTCACCAGCACCATGCATAGTAACAGAAAATAACTCAAACTTCCAAACTTTCCCTTATGTTCCCTCACAATCATTAACACACTCATAGGTAACCCCTATGTTGATTTATCAGATCATAGCTACATTTTGTCTGCTTTTAAAATTTAAATGGCATCATCTTATGCGTGTGGCTTTTTTGGTTCGACATCATGTTTATGTTATGATTCTCAGTTTGTTTTATAGATCTGTTAAACTGTTATTGACTTTTTACCACCTGTTTTACCATTTGAGAAAATATGTTAACTAATTTGGGGGTGGATTTGTCAATTTCTCCTATTCATATATTTGATTTTGTTTTATGTACTTAAAACTATTCAGTACACACAGATTTTAAATGTAACTTTATGTTGATATTTTCATCTTTATCATTATCAATATCTCCTTTATACTTCAGTTTTTATTACTCAGCAATAAGTGTATATACATCAACATTCTTTTAATAGCATTTGCTTGTATCTGTTTCCATCCTTTTACTTTTTCTTATTCTTAAATTTAAGCTCTATTTCTTATATACAGATATTTTAAAATTTGTAATTCATTCTAACAATCCAATTTTTTAATTGGTACATATAATTCACTTACTTATATTTAATTTACTGATGAACTTGTGTTTATATCATATTACTGTAGTTTTTATTTTAACTTTTGTATTTTCTTTTAGTATCTTTACTTAGATTCAAGGAATATTTGTTATTTTTCTCATTAACTTGATATACATCATCTTATTATTTTTTCAGTGGTTATAATGGAGTTATAATATACATTAGTGACCTAATACAGTATAAAATTACTTTTATAACTTCCCTAAACTATTAAAACCATACAACACAAAAATCTACTTGCCCTTCCTTCATTTGGAATTATTGTTTCTACACTTGTATTTCTGCACATAATTAAACCAATATAGGCATGCACATATATATTTTTTTTCTTTTTTTTTTTTTTTTTTTTTTGAGACGGAGTGTCACTCTGTCACCCAGGCTGGAGTGCAGTGGTGCGATCTCGGCTCACTGCAAACTCTACCGCCCAGGTTCATGCCATTCTCCTGCCTCAGTCTCCTGCATACCTGGGACTGCAGGTGCCCGCCACCACACCGGGCTACTTTTTTTTTTTTTTGTTTTTTTTTTTTTTTAGTAAAGACGATATTTCACCGTATGAGCCAGGATAGTCTCAATCTTCTGACCTCGTGATCCACCCACCTCGGCCTCCCAAAGTTCTGGGATTACAGGTGTGAGCCACCATGCCTGGCCGTTTATTTTTTTTCTCACATATATATATTTTACTTGATTTGCATTCTTTCCTGCATTTCTTTCAGTCTTCCTGCTAGCATCAACTACTTCCTCCTAGAAACCTGCTTTTAGTATTCTGTTAATGTACTTCTACTTGTTATAGATTTTCTTAACTTTTTTGCACAGTTATAATCATTTTGCTTTCCATTGAAAGAGATTTTAAAGGATATAGAAATCATTTTCTTTGAGGACTCTAAAGAAGTTATTTTCTTTGAGGACCCTAAAGAAGTTTCTTCGAGGACTCTAAAGGATATAGAAATTATTTTCTTTGAGGACTTTAAAGATTCCCTCCAAATCTCATGTGGAATTCTGATTTTCAAGTTGGAGGTGGGTCCTAGTGGGAGGTGATTAAATCATGGTTGCAGATCTGTCATGAATGGTTTAGCACCATCTCCTCAGTGATGAGTGAGTTCTTGTTCAGTTAGTTCACATGAGATCTGGTTGTTTAAAAGTCTGGGACCTCTCCTCCCTTGCTCACCCGTTCCCTTTCTCATCATGTGACACACCTGCTCCCCCTTCACCTTCTGCTGTGACTGTAAGCTCCCTGAAGCCCTTACCAGAGCAGATGCAGTATCATCCTTCTTGTAAACCCTGCAGAACCATAAGGTATTTAAACCTTTTTTCTTTATAAATTCCCCAGTCTCAGATATCCCTTTTTAGAGGCAAATGGCCTGATATGGTTTGGCTCTATGGCCCCACTCAAATCTCACCTAAATTGCAATGTCCATAATTTCCACATGTCAAGGGCAGAACCACATGGAGGTAATTGGATAAAGGGGGCGGTTCCCCCATGCTGTTCTCCTGATAGTGAGTTCTCATGAGATCTAATGGTTTTATAATAATCTGGCATCAACTAATTCTTAGTGTATTTATTCTAGCACATCATCAGTTTGCAAACATTAAACCTAGTTTATTCAGCAAAACAACACTACAAAAAATCTGTTCTTTTTTTTTTTTTTTTTTTTTTTTAACAGAGGCTGTCTGTGATGTCTCCCCCCCTCCGCCCCCAACACCCAGCTTTAAATTTCTCGGAGAAGCCGCTCCCGTTGGTTACCTGGGTTCTTTTCTATTTCCTAGGTGTCTCGGCTGGTTTGAGAAATAAAGGGAAAGAGTACAAGAGAGAGAAATTTAAAGCTGGGTGTCCGGGGGAGACATCACATGTCGGCAGGTTCCGTGATTCTCTCCGAGCCATAAAACCAGCAAGTTTTATTAGCAATTTTCAAAAGGGGAGGGAGTGCACGAATAGGGTGTGGGTCACAGAGATCACATACTTCACCAGGTAATAGAATATCACAAAGCAAGCGGAGGCAGGGCAAGATCACAGGACCACAGGATGGGGCGAAATTAAAATTGCTAATGAAGTTTCGGCACGCATTGTCATTGATAACATCTTATCAGGAAACAGGGTTTGAGAGCTGACAACCTGTCTGACCAAAATTTATTAGGCAGGAATTTTCCTCGTCCTAATAAGCCTGGGAGAGCTACAGGAGACCGGGGTTTATTTCATCCCTTTAGCTTCGACCATAAAAGATGGCACGCCTTGAGGGGGCTGTCTATAAACCTACCCTCAGGGCGCATTCTCTTTCTCAGGGATGTTCCTTGCTGAGAAAAATAATTCAGCGGCATTTCTCCTATTTGCTTTTGAAAGAGGAGAAATATGGCTCTGTTCCATCTGGTTCACCAGTGGCCAGAAGTCTTATCTCTGGTGTTCCCGGAATATTGCTGTTATCCTGTTCTTTTTTCAAGATGCCCAGATTTCATATTGCTCAAACACACATACTCTACAATTTGTGCAGTTGACGCAATCATCACAGGTCCTGAGGCGACATTCATCCTCCTCAGTTTAGGAAGATGACAGGATTAAGAGATTAAAGTAAAGACAGCCATAGGAAATCACAAGGGTATTGATTGGGGAAGTGATAAGTGTCCATGAAATCTTCAATTTATGTTCAGAGATTGCAGTAAAGACAGGCGTAAGATATTATAAAAGTATTAATTTGGGGAACTAATAAATGTCCATGAAATCTTCACAATTTATGTTCTTCTGCTGCGGCTTCAGCCGGTCCCTCCTTTCAGGGTCCCTGACTTCCTGCAACAGCTGTCCTATCTGAATATTAGTAAATTACATCCAGAAAAAACAATTTCAAAATATAATTTCACCTCTCTATCATTCTTTTCTCTCTAGAACATTGGCCCTTCTGTTGTGCAATGACTCTGCAAGTCCCAGAATACTTTATATTCAAAATATATATTTGAATAAATATTTTTGTGCAATTGTTATGCCCAGACCGTTTATTCCCCGAAGAAGACCACCAGAGTCCAGAGTCAAAGCTAAGCAGCAAGGATCTTTATTACAGGTTCGAACCTGGAGCTCTCACTTGCTCGTGAAACGAGACGGGCAGGAGAACTCCCCCACTGAGCTCCGAACAATGTTATATAGTCTAAGGAAAGTAGGCATAGAATCATTATACAAATTAGAGGTATGATTGGCTGGAGTTTGAACAAAGCGATTTGGCAAACTATGATTGGTTCCCACCATTTCTGATATTTCAGTACAACCCTTGAGGCGGAAGAGCAGTTTTACACAAAGGCAGTTAATTATATTGCGTCAGGTTGCACAACCAGTTTATGGCTATCTTGCTTAAACACACCTTGTGACCTGGCTATCTTACTTAAACATTCCTTGTGACCTGGCCTCAGAAAGAAAAACATGTACTTACAGAACTTACGAAACCTCTGGTACGTGCAGAGATTAGAAAGGAGAACAAAGAGTTTAGCAACATCGGGGGGGGGGGGGGAAGGGAGGGTACGCATTTTTGTATCTTTGTGTCCTTTCACAATATAATAAATATATTTTTGTACAAATATAATCAAATTGGATTTTTTTTATTTCCACATACATGAAGGTTTGGTTTTCTCTTTGAAAAATATTTGCTAATAAAACTGCCCAGTGTTTTACTGGGTAAATATTTTCAAATGCATAAATAGTACTGAATACTCACACACAGTTATGAGTTCTAAGTATTATTATCTTTGTGAGGAAACTGCACCTTGGGGAGACTAAATAACTTCATTAGAGTTCAATTGCTTAAGAGTGGCAGAATCAGGATTTGAGCACAAGTTTTCCACATCTGATTTCTTTGCTACTAAACTATGTTAAACAAGTTTGGAGAGAGTAGATATTGGTTAGATTTCCATATTTAACTTCTATTATTAAATTAGTGCTCATGGAGATTAGTTTTAAATTGCTAAGCATCTGGCTTACTTTCTATAAAATGTGATATATTATTTACTTCATTGAAATATCACTCAATAGTATTCAATACATATTAGAAACACTGTCTATCTTATCTGCAACACGTCATATTAAAATTTATAAATTGTAAAATAATCTATATTCTAGATTCTCAGTGAGCTAAAAATAAACATTTTTATTAACAGACTCAAATATATTTGGTTTTTGCATACAATATAAAAATAAGATGCAAAATTATATAAACTGAGACTTATGCTTAGTAATTAATGTTTCAGTATTTTATCTTACTTAGAATAATGTCAATGTTTGATGAGTATTTATTATTTAATTTAGTATTTCTAAGTTTTCCAGTTACCGAACATATTTTGAAAATTATTTTAAAACAGACATATTATAACATATATTATTTTTAAATAAAATTCATCATAATGATTCAATTTGATCAAATCAAATTTATGACTTTTATATTAAATATTCTATAGATATAATATTAGCTTATTCAATTAATAAACCCATGTAGAAGAAAATACATGTCTTATTATACTTAATGCTGATTACTCAGAAGACATAGCCTTTGTTATGTAAACAAATATTACACAAGTCTTATTTGCCAAAGGCTTACTCCAATTATATAAATCTGAATCTTCAAAACATTTGGGTTAATTTCTATATTTAGGATTATTTAATATATTAGCACTTATTTACTTCTATGGAAAATATAATAGAGCTCTTTTAAGTGATTCGATAAATGAATTTGGTAATACCATCTGGAGGTAAGAAAATGTCACATGTGTAACCTAATGCATACATACGTATATATGAGACAGATGCAAATAAAGATCTTTTAGCTTTCATTCTAAAACTTTAGCTATGTGTCAGGCATAAACACAGCAATACAAAAGTCGTGTGTTTTTGTAGCTGTTGACTCTCAACTCTGTTTGATTTTAGATTTTGTCAGAATTATGTTTCTGACAATTGAGACAAATTGTGGTTACTGGCCCAATAAGAGGGCTAAAGCTTCCCACCAATATTTGTGAAGAAGGCTTTTAATATTGTTTTGTGCACTGATATGTAATTTTGTGAAGGCTGTAGACTAAATTTTGGGTGAGGGACTGAAAAGACACCAAGAAGATATCTGGGTGTCTCCAAAACCCATGTGAATAGATGAAATGCCCAATCTGTTTTCTATTAGCTCTTCTGGTACCAAGGGGTTAATATTGGGGTGCATGGACCCCTTCAGTGCTCTGAAGAGTTCATGGGACCCATAATTCAAGTGAATATTGAGATTTGAGGGGCTGAAGTAGGAAGGAAAAGATGACTCAGGGGTAGATAAAGGGATGGAGAAGGTAGATCAAAGGATTTTAAGGAGCTACAGGAAAGCTTGAAGGTGGGCAAGAGAGAAAGAAAAGTGGAAGTGAGAGAAGGGAGAAGTTTTAGATGAACCAGCTTCAGGAGATCCTGTTTTCCAAAAAGGCAATTGAAGTTTTAAATTATCCTTTCTAACATCATGCCAAAGAAAAAAAAGGAAGTGGACAGAGGATGTATCTTAGTCCCCTAGCACATAGTGAGCAGGAGTATGAGGCAGAAGGGTATCAGTAGATTGCGAATCTAGTTCCATTATAACAGGAGATCTCTGGTTTTGTAAGACTCTAAAATGTGCAAGGAAATTAACCCAAAAGGGGATTCTAACCCTTATATAATTGCTCAAAAAAATCAAAATCCACTCCTGTCATGCCTCAAAATGTCTATAGCATAGACTCAGGATTCAGACTCACTGAAGTATCGCCTAGAGTCTAGCCAACGTCAACACGGGTGTGCACTTTCCTTAGGGTGAAAGATCCAGAGTTGAATGGAGGTTCCAGTCCTGATCAGGGTCATTGCAGCAACGAACTGTTAAGAAATCACACTGAACCAGGTGCAGAGGCTCATACCTGTAATCCCAGCACTTTGGGAGGCCAATACAGATGGATCGCTTGAGCCCAGGATTTCGAGTCCAGCCTGGGGAACATGATGCAACCCTCACTCTACAAAAAATAGAATAATTAGACAGATGTAGTGGTGTAGAACTGTAGTTCCAGCTACTTGGGAGGCTGAAGTGGGAGGATCACTTGAGCCTGAGAGGCGGAGGGTGCAGTGACCTGTGATCATGCCACTGTACTCCAGTCTGGGTAACAGAGTGAGACCCTGTCTCAAAAAAATAAAATAAATAAAATAAAAATAAAAGATAACTGTATCACAATGGACAAAGATGAACAAACAGAAATTGATTTTTCTTTTCCAATATTATTGCCAGCCATGTGGGAGAGAGAACATACCAAGTCTGGATACTCAACTGCACTCTAACAAAAGGCAGGAGCGCTTTTAAAAACTGGGATGGGTGGCTCTTAGGCCATCTAATTGACTATACTCCAAGGAAAAGTAAGCTTGTTTCTATTTTCCTGACAGGAGGTAGTTTCACAGCTTGGAGCTCCAAGATTAGGATCCTACCCTCCCACAGAAACAGAGACAGGGGACTATCTTCCTTGATTGTATTTCAAAGGGATGGCCCCCAGGTCCTTGAGAAAGTCCTGGCAAGAGTCTTTTCAAACTTTTATATCTCAGAGGAGCAGAAAAATAATTTACAATTACACCCCAGTTTTCTAAAGTAAATGAGAAAATGAAGGTCAGGGGCCTGAAGAAGCCTGTGTAAATTTTAATCAAACTGAGGGGAACTTTAAGGCTGTCTTGGTAATAGTTTTTGTTAACATTTATATCATATGTCCAGTGGTGTAGTTTTTTGTTTTTGTTGTTGTTTTTGTTTGTTTGTTTCCTTGCCTTTTATTCATTTCCCTGACTGTAACATTCCCAGTGTTGTTTCCTTGAAGCCATATTTTTTGCTAACTTTGTGCTTTTTCCCCTTAAATGACACAGGAAAGCTGGAGAGGAAGAAAAGTGTAGAGGATTCTACTTCCCAAACTCAAACAAAATCCAACTACTGGAGAGTGAGCATTTGTAATGGAAGACAGAGGCTTTACAATGGGTGCCACTCTTTTCTAAGGGTGGCCAGAGTCTTGAGGGCATCTTTCTTGGCTCCTCACTGAGAACCTGGCAGGGTTTCTGGAGGTAAATCCCACAAAAGTGTGGGGCTTCTTTAAGGTTGTGGCTCTGTGGACTTCAGAGTCTTATTCCACATTGAGCCTCTAGCAATTATCAATATTGCCATTTAAGTCCATATCTAAGATGTTACTTATAACACAATTTATAAGATACAGAAAGAAAGAATTCATTGAATTAACAAACAGTAAGACAAAACAACTAAAAAAAAAAAAAAAAAAAAAAAACCTGGAATGAATTATTGTTGGAATACAAATGAAAATCAAATATTTAATGATGATCTTTTAAGGCCATGTGTGCTTCAACCATATTCCATTTCACCCCTCTCCTAATGAGCCTGCTACAACCATAGAAGTCACATAGTTTTTGGATATGTTATTTCCTCTGGCTGAAATTCTCTCATTTCTCATAGACCTCTCTTATTTTGTTCTTTCAATCTCACTAGAGACTTTTTTCTTAATTGTCTTATGGCAAATAAACGCCTACATAAATTGTTACATATGCTGAGCCATAATCAACTTTCTTTTCTTTTTTTCTTTTTTTTTTTTGGAGGCAGGGAGATGGAGTCTCTCTCTGTCACTCAGGCTAGTGTGCAGTGGCGTGATCTTGGCTCACCATAACATCTGCCTCCTGGGTTCAAGCAATTCTCCTGCCTCAGCCTCCCAAGTAGCTGGGATTACAGGAGGCCACCACCACACCCAGCTAATTTTTGTATTTTTAGTAGAGACGGGGTTTCATGATGTTGGCCAGGCTGGTCTCTGGTCTCAAACTCCTGACCTCAGATGATCCGCCCACCTGGGCCTCCCAAGGTGCTGGGATTACAGGTGTGAGCCACCATGCCAGCCTCAACTTTCTTAATATTACGTACTACAACTGCCTGATAGCTTGGTTTTGCCTGTTGTTCCATTAGAATCCATGAAGGCAGTGACCATATTTTTTAAATTCACCACCACACTTTAGTGACTAGCACCTTGTTTGACCTTGTTTGACAGTGGGTTATTAATTAATCTTTCTTAACCATGACTCACACAGATTATTCTTAATGCCAGTGATTAAAATATTCAAACAGAAAAGAAACTTGAAATAAAATTGATTCCCATAAACTCTGAATCCTGTGATTCTATGAGTGCTAATTCCTACTGTGTGTTAGTGGATAAGCTACTTTTTCGCTTTTGCATAAGCTTCCTCATTTGTAAAATAAAGCTAATAAGTATTTTATAGGATTTTAGTGAAATAAAATAATTGAATAAATGTAAAACCTTACACCAGTCCTCAGAACATCAATGCTTAATAAAAGATAGTGATTAACGTTACAGTAGGTAGCTAGTCAGGTATGAGCAGGGTAGGAGAGGGCTCTCCCTTCACCACCACCCTTCACACACTAGGAGTGTTGGACGACTATCAGGTGATGGTCAGGCAGCTGTTAACTGTTTCTCTAAAGTAATAATTGGTCACAACCACGACTAGGGAAAGGCAGTCTCCTAATAGATATAGATAGAAAACACTGGAAACTGATCAGCAGCTTCTCAATACAATCTCGGGGTGGGGAGAAATAGTGCAAGATCCTGGAAGTATGTCAACGTATAAAACCCCAAGTCAAGAGGTTAAGCGGTACACCTGGTTTCAAATCATCTGCCTGGCCCTCTTCCAAGTGTACTTTCCTTCCTTTCTTTCTTTTCCTTCCTGTTCTAAACCTCTTTACTAAACCTCTGCTCCTGCTCTGAAACTTGCCTCAGTCTGTTTTTCTGCCTTATGCCCCTCAGTTAAATTCTTTCTTCTAAGGAGGCAAGAATGAAGGTTCCTGCACACCCATACGGATTCATCACCATGTGACTCTGATACTTTCCACCAGTAATGATTTTTAATTTTCTATAAAAATTAAACAGTAATAATGATCACGAAAGAAAACGCTATACTTAAAAGAGCCTGTGCTATTTTAAAACATTTTTTTCAAGTGTTTCAAAGCATCGTGAAAACATAATTAGATGCATTTCTATAAGCATCTCACAATTTCTATAGCATAGTTAATAGTCTATGGGTTTTTTTTTACACAGTTGAAGTCAAAGACATAATAAGGGTAATTATCTTTCACAAGGTCAAAAATATAGCTTTCAGAATATGATTTAGGAAGAACTGAGCTGCTTAAGAAAACTTATGTTTACACTGCACTTAGTGTTCATTATATTTCCATTCAGTGTTAACAGTGTATAAACAGTTTGCAGATAAGCTCATAATATTGCAAAGGACCTTAGAAAATGTGTCTCATCTTACAAAAAGAGAACTAAGTAGAAAAAAAGTCAGAAACCATAATTTGACTACCACTAATTTCCATTCGTAGAACTGTTCTCCTTTGCTCACTTTATTCTTTAATAGTAGGTCCAAATTCCCAGCGTCATTCTGTGAGGTGTTAGCAATTTGTATACATCATTTCTTGTCATCAAGTCCAGTATTTTTTCTACACCACTCTATTGATTCAAGTTTATTTCAATCATCACAGCATTTTTTGTTAAGTATCAAATACACCACCCCCTCCCCCAACATGAAGCAAGTGAGGTGAATGTATTTCACTGTCTTTTCTGTTCAGACCCAATTTAGGGCACTGTGATATATCCTAATTAACCCACTATAAGAACATCATTAACAAAGGAATGTGCCCAGAAGATAGCAAACAAAACATTAAAATACATGACATGGTACCATAATAAAAAAATTGGAAGGTGTTAAGAGCCACAAATGTGGTCAAAAGAAAGTTTACATCATATCTTGTTAGCTGTTACTGAATAACTGAAGCACTCTAATTAAATTTAAAAAAATTAAACTTGGGATTTATGCCCACTGGTCTCTAATGTTTTTTTCATTCTATACTTTAGCACAACTGAAATAATTTCTTTAAAATTTTATAGTTTTTTATTTCTCTGAGTCAGTTGTTCTCAAAATTATCTGTGTATTGGAATCACCTGAGGATCATTAAAAAGTTATGACTCGATCTCATCCACAGAGCTTCTGATTTAATTTATGTTAGCTGATGTCTGCAGTGGGATTTTTTTTAAAACTTCTCCAGCTAATTCTCATGTACAGCCAAAGTTGAGACTCATAGTTTATGAGTCAATGTTTTAATTCTACACTTTTCCACCTTCACTGATCTAATTACAACTGTTTATCTATATTTCAGTTGAATTGTCATTTTCTCCGACAAACTTAGCATAATATCCCTAGGTATCCTTAATTTATACCCCTATGCTATGCTGATATGTTTTTGGATTAAAACACTCACAAAATTTTACTGTCAGATATATTTAATGTTTCTCTTTTCTGCCAGAAATTTCTAAGAGCAGGGGTTATTTGTCTGTGTTTTCATTTTGGTGTTTTTAGCTCTTTTTCATTTCAAGCATATAATAGGTCCTCAATAAATAAAAGCTCAGACCAAGAAAGTAAGGTTTCAGTAATAATGGGTTCAATATTAATGTAAATACTATAACTAAATTGTCTATAATCTATTGAATACTTATGACATAGCAAGGGATTTAAAAGCACTAGATGTAATTCTCAACAACCTTCCCAGATGTGATACAAATAACACACTAAAAAGGTTAATAAAATTTCCCATGATCACAAAGTAAGAAGTAGCAGAGCCCAGTCTAACTCTAAATTTGGATTGACATTAACACTTGTGTATTTTCTACTATACGCTATATACTGTATCACAATAACATAAGAAAAACTACTCTAAAGAAAACGCCCCCAACTCCTGGGCCATGGATCGATACTGGTCCATGGCTTGTTAGAAACCGGGTTGCTCAGAAGGAGGTGAGTGGCAGGCAAGCAAGCATTACTGCCTGAGTTTCGCCTCTGGTCAGATCAGCAGCTGAATTAACCTCTCAAAGGAGAACAAACCCTATTATGAACTGTACATGTGAGGGATCTAGGTTGTGCACTCCTTATGAGAATAATAATCTGAGGTGGAACAGTTTCATCCCAAAACTATACCCTGTCCCAACATCCATCCAAAAAGTGTTCTTAGTGGAAAGAACTTCAACACAAATAGTGTATGTCATCATGTTAACATGAAATTCAATTTTTTAAAAGATTCATCTATACCTTCTGATCCATCTATGTAGTGTGCAATGGTATGTAATTTACAGGGACAGCTATGGTATCTTCACTATAAAGCATTTTAGTGAAATTTTTAATATAAAATTTAGAGATAATAAATAATATAACTTTTTTTGTACAATTTGTATAAACTTCTGTTTAGAACATAGTGGATAATCTTTTGATTTTCGTTTGAAGTATCGATATCAATGGTTAAAAGACAAGGGATCTTCTGTTAGGCATGGATATCCAGAATACACATAAATTATTATAGTATGTATATATTAAAGGCTTTTCTCAGCCAAGAATTTTATATATTTTTTTATTTTTCCACAAATACAGACTTTTGAACTCATGGTAGTTTAAAATATTTAATGCTTAAAAATATTTTTTCCTCACAATCATACAACATGGATGATAAATATATTTACAATAACCTCCTGCAGAGATATTGTCAGATCCCAGAGGATTATTTTAAACATTGGAAACAAAATTCTTGAATTTCTAGGATATAAAAATATATTATAACTTAAGGAAAATGAATGTTTATCAGCATTTTTCCCCTGCAGAGAATATTTGGCTGGCCAAACGACCTTTATATATGGATGTGTTATTCTGTCTTTAAAAAAAAAACACACATACACACACTCAAGTTTACACAGTCTTTATTACATTGATTGTTATACATTTTTTCAGGTCATAGCTGAGTGTGGTTATTGCATTATTATTTTTCATTTGGAATTTAAAGATTTTCTGCCAGTAACTTTACAGGCCAATTTAAAAAAAGAAAGAGTGGTTGTAACCACTTGATTTATATATTTTCTAAAAGATAGTGCCACCATGGGAACTTTTTCATCAGACTGTCAGGTCTATAGAGCTTTTATGTTGTTGCCATTTTGACTTTAAGGTATGTTAGAGATTCTTGATCAGGATTTTTTTTTCTTTTCATTTTAGACATTCACATTATTTATATGGGTAATAATCTACCCATAATAAATTGGTTGTTCAATATTCAACACTGAGATTTTAGAGTAGATTTCACCACATTCAGAATTACCTTTATGAGAAATTGTCAAAATTGTGTTGCCATATTTCCCTTTAAGCTCAGGGGAGTTTGACAGAAAGCAAGGAACCATTATACTTATAAAGAACCACATGTAACTGCAATGTGCTGTTGACTTCAAGCAATCCCTGAGCACTCTTTCTCTTTATTATTAAAACAAATTGATTTGAAGGTATATAATGTATACAAGACAAAATTATTTGTGATATAAAAATTTAAACTCATTAGTCTGTCAATTCTTCCATTATAATTTGTCTAGAAATGGACTAAGGATGTTATCCATTGGGAAAAACTTCATCTAAAATTAAATATTTTTACTTGGGCACTGAATTTTATATTAGCATATATGGTTCACTCCATACAATAACCAATTCAATACCTGCTCTGTTTCAACTCAATTGGGAGTTTTTGAATAAGTCCAACTAATTGAACATATAACTAGGAATACATAAATTATGATTTCAGCCCTGCTTCTAAATACCTAAAGTATTTTGTGAAGATAATTTAGCAATTCTAACTATAAATTCCTGTTATTTTGATAATTAAGCTTGAAAGTCTCTTAGAAAAAAATGTGTACATTCGTGAAAATGAACATACTACATCCCATAAAATTAGTCTTTGTTCATAGATTCTTGAATTTACTCCTCTGAAAAAGTTGATAAGCCAATTTAATACAGTATTTAATTTACTAGGTCCCTTCCTGAATACTTTTTAACTCAATTTAATGCCAATCCGATTCTATTCTATTCTAAATTCCTGGGCTTCAAACCTATCTCTTGTTATAGCTAAGACTCTGGTGTCATGACAGTTATTGTCCTAAGAAGTTGTGTTTCAGCTCTCTATAGTGGAAAATAAAGCATTATTTATTAAACTCATGTTTTGGAAAATGTGGGGGTTTTTTTAGTGCTTCAAATAAATCTTCATCAAAATTGCAAATAAGTATTATTATTCCCAATTTGCATGTATCATAACTAATTTCAAATATTCAATTTTGGAATTCTACTATAGACAATAAAAATTTTTGAGTTTCTTAATCTTTTTCTGTTACAGATTTCTACTACCCACTCCCTCTAGGTTTATTTTCTTACATTTATTGACATCTTCTAGTGTGTATTCATAGTTTAGGCTCTTCACACTAGTTACTCAAATACACTAGTTTATTTAATATACCTCAATGTTTTCTACTACAATCTTTATTAATGATCTAAATGCAACGCTATGGGTGATATCCAGAAACTGAGTAATGGTGTATATATCCTATTGTGCTTTCTTAAAGTAGTCCACAAAGCACTACCTCTTCTGTTATGACTGCCACTTTGAAGTTTCAAACTCATTGCTGCAGTGTTCAATACAAGAAAAATTCACGTATGACAGACAACACTGTAAGCATTTAAAATGGTCATTACTCTTACTTCTGCATCAGTCCATTGATTTCAAAGTTGTGAAAGCAGGAGTCATTCACAGTGAATTTGATCTGGTAATTCAGACCCACTTTCACCACTCATCTTCAAAGCTTGTCGTTATTAGAATAGGAAAGAAAATGGTCTGCAGGTCTCTCACAGATATTTTGTTAAGGACACTCAAACACACAGTTACTATTATTTAACAAAAATTTGAATATTCTTCACATATAGCCAACAATCCCCCTCATGGAAGCATCATGCTTTCCAGATTCAGTAAGAGGCATGGAAGTAATAAGCCACATTCATTCTGCCACCATTTACTTTCATATATTAAGATGGTCAGAAAAATACCATGGCACTTCTAACCTGCTTCAACTTAGTCCCTGTGAGTAAATTGGAAAAACAACACACCACAACAGAAAAACACTTCTGTTCAGATTGGAAAATACAATATTTTGTAGTTTATCCCACGAAGAAATGGAATCTATTTTCCACTCTCGAATCTGGACTTGGGTCTTATGTATTATTTCGTCCAGTTGTCATTAGCAATTATGATGCTAGCAGAGAATTGAAAAGTGCTTGTGCTCTGGGCTTGCCCCTTTATTTCCACCCTACACCCTTCCACTATGTGAATAATCCAGGGCTTGCCTATTTGCGGAGGAAAGACCATGTATAGACAGTCCTCAGCAATCCCATATGTCAGTGATGAGACCCCAGTTATAAGGGTGAGGATGTCTTTGACCATCCCTTCACAGTCAAGCAAGCAATTAGCTTACCACAGAGATCAGCCCACCTGCACCAGTCTAAAAGTAACATCCAGCTGACCCACAGGATTTTAAGCAAATAAATTCAATTTTTTTCTGAGACATGAAGCTTTGATATGTTTTGTTATGCAACAAAAGCTAAATGATATGTACTATATCCTGTACGTTTAGATGTAACTGGAATATACCATGGAAAATATACCAGTGCCTCAAAGAAAGGCATCAACATTATTGAGTAAGGGTAAGAAACAGAATGGTGCTCAAAAACACCACCAGCCACCACATCTCATAATTCACCAAAACCAAACAAACTTGGGGCATGTTTATCAAATACTGAGTTCTCTCTAACACTTTTTTTAACTATACTTTTTTATATAAGTGTTACATCATATGTAAATGCCTACAGTCAACCATTTTGAATCCAGAAAAATCATCATTTTACTTGAACCAAACTAACCTTTGAGTAGTGCTAAAACTATGACAAACAAGAGCATAATATTTACTACTCAGAGGTAAATAATATTTTGGTGAGGTCGATAACTGATAAGTTTTTACTTTATCTGATTATTTGTTGGATAAATTGTACAAAGAAATTATGAGATCAGTTGGAATGAAGGTTTTTGAAGACTCTTAATACACACTATAAAATCAGTTTCTCAGAAAGTTTACATTCACACCTTACATATATACCATAAATTCATCACTTTTGATTTTTCATTTTAGAGTTCAAGCATGCTATATATGGCTACTCATGCATTTTAATGTGTATATAAATTATCAGGCCTTATTGTTTGCTTATTGTCCACATTTTTAGAGTTTGCTTATGAATTTGTATGTTTTTTCATATTAAAATGAAGCTAAGACATTTTAAATATTTTCAGGTTTTGTCACTGAATTTTGTTAAGGTGGTTGTAATACACATTTTTAACTATATCTTTTTAAAAGTAATCATTTTTTAGAGAGTTTGGAAATTTCTGCAGTGTTCATAATTATCCCTTACCATGGGGGAAAAAACTGGCAGTATCACGCTGGGAAAATATTATCATAAAAGACCTTGCTTAAAATTCATAAAAGGTGTTTAACATTATTGACCATTAGGGAAATACAAATCAAAACTACAATGAGATACTATTTCAAATCCATGAATGACTATAATGACTTTTTAAAAGGAAAATAAAAAGTGTTTCGAAGGATGTGTAGAAATTGGAATCCTTTGCACGTCACTGATAGGAATGTATAGTGTTGCAGCCATGGTGGGAATTTTGGCAGTTCTTCTGTCAAATTTAAACATAGAATGATCATATTGCACAGCAATTCCACTTCAAGATATTTACTTCCCTAAACTGGAAAGACTACTGACAATAGCCAAAAGTGAAAACATGCCAAAGGGCCATCAACAGATTCATGAATAAACAACATGTGTGTGTGTGTGTGTGTGTGTGTGTGTATAAACACATATACATATTTAGAATTTTATTTATGTATAACATTCAGAACAGGTAAATCCATAGGGACAAAAAGCAAAATGATGGTTTTCAGAGACTGAGGGGAGGGAATGATGGGGAGTGATTATTTAATGGATATTTGATTTTCTTCTGAGATGAAAAACATGTTTTGAAAATAGATGGTAGTGGTTATACAACATTATGTATGCACTGAATGTGGCTGAATTATATCTTTTAAAATGGTGAATTTTATGTCATGTGAATTTTACTTCATTACCAACACATTGGTTAACAAATTTCTAACAGAAAAGGTGGAAGACAAAAATTTCCCAATAAAAATTTGCCTGAAATATTTGATTCTTTAATATATGCTGGTATGCATATAATTTGTATGCATTATACTAGAATATGATGCAAGGTTATGTTTTCAATCAGCTGAGACTTCTAGTATCCTATAATGACTTAACAATTTTTAACATATGAGGAATCATAATTGTCAAACATAGTAATACTGTGAAGTTTTATTTTATTTCTTTTTTAATTTCTCTAAGGCTTTAACTATACTCTGATATGTTACCTGAAATACCTGCATTCTCTTCCAAATACACTTTAATTGGTTTTATATAATTTCAAATATTCAAGTACCTGCTAAACATTTTTTAAATTGCCAACAAAATATGTATACCCATAATATTATGCTGATTTTTAAATATATGTAATAGATGTATTCTGATATTTTTAACTTTAAGATTTAATTGCTTCTATATCCTATTTGAATCTTGCTTCAGGCAATTTTGTTGTTTCACCTCACTTACTGAAGAAAATGCTTTTGGCCAGGCACGATGGCTTATGCCTATAATCCCAGCACTTTGGGAGGCCGAAGCGGGGGGAACATGAGGTCAGGAGATGGAGACTATCCTGGCTAACATGGTGAAACCCTGTCTCTACTAAAAATACAAAAAAAAAAAAGAAAAGAAAAAAAATAGCCAGACATGTTGACAGACTCCTGTAGTTCCAGCTACTCGGTAGGTTGAGGCAGGAAAACGGTGTGAACCCAGGAGGCAGAGCTTGTAGTGAGCTGAGATCGTGCCACTGCACTCCAGCCTGGGCAACAGAGTGAGCTCAGTCTCAAAAATAAATAAAAAATAAATAAAATAAGAAAAGAAAATTATTGTATAAAATGCAAGTTTTGAAATTTTACTAGATTTGCCTTTGATTATCTAATTAGGTATTTGGTGCCTTGACGTTTTTGGCATTTTCTATTACATTTCCTATTACATGATTTATTTTTTAAAAAACTACACAGTACCCAGTAATAATGTTTTAATGGTAGTTTCTTTTCTTTCCCCTGACTTATGTCATTATCCTCAGAATTACTATCTTCAGGTTTAAAATGGCAACTATATGACAGTGCCAGATAGATTCTCTCTCAATATTCCACTACATTAGCCCATAAAGACCCACACAGAGTTCAAACACATAATGACTCTGAAATTGAAGAGTCAGGTGAATTTTTGCTCAGCTATGGAATTAAAGGCATGAGCAAAATTCTGTCAATTCTTAGGTTAGTATATCTGTAGGGGTATGTTAAGAGAGGGAAAGTGATTTCCTGTAAAGATTATCATACCATGAGCTTTTACTCTTACCTAATGAATTAACAGTAAAAGTAACAAACATCAAAAAAGGAAAGAATTAAACAAAAATCACTAGCAATACTCGAAGAACAACAGCGAAAATCAAGGAAGGCTGGCTACTTTATCCTTTTTAAGAACCCAACAAAATTGTTACTATCTTTTGAAAATTTCAAAGATCTAAGTTGAAAAAAGCAAATGATAAGTATTACTCTCAAGGACTTTTCAACAAAATCTGTTACTTTCTCATATGAAATAAATTATAGTCAGAAATTACCCATTTTGTTTTTCTTAAACTTCAGATGAGAGCTCTCTTTTTGAAAATTTTGAAAAGCTGTAGCTGAACTCTTCTTTTAAGAGAGGTTCTGAACTTTGTAGCTATAACCTCACTACTGGTTCTGTTCCTGTAGGTGACTGGCTTCACTTTTTTTATACCCATGTTGACTGCCTATAATGATAAACAATTTTTTTTCTATTTTGGGTCCCTGTGTATTAAGAATCTCTCATTATCTGATAATGTACAGCAACATATTTTGCAATATGTAAAAACTAAAGACACTTTAAACTTTATTTTTCTTACTTTATGCTACCATATAATTATCTTAATAAGCTACTAGTTTGTGACCATGTTGCTTAAACTATTTTGGCCCCACTCCCTTATCTAAAATGGAGTGATGGTACAGTCACTTCTTAACTAAAAATTATTTTTCTCCCTGTTTTTCAACTCCACTCTTTATTTGGCATACTTTACTCATAGAGGGGCTTTTTTCCTCTAAATGAAAGAGCTAATGTTGGGACCAGAATATACCGCCTCTTCAAAAACTCTTGAATTGTAGCAATTTCACACAGTTATTTTGATAGAAAAAAGTGGGATAAATTTGAAGTTTTCTTTTGCATGCACATTGTGCCCCCCTAAACATTATGTGGACTAAGTAACTATTTTCTGAGCTAGAGGAAACAAAGAGTTATAATATTAACATGGGGTTCTTTGGTGCCACTTTGCCAACTGGAATTCTCCATGACTGGCAGTCCCTCTGCCCAGGCTTTGCTCAAGCCAGCTGGGTTCGCTCCGCCCACTCAGCCCGGCATGCTGTGCTCTGCTACTCATACCATCAGCTAAGATTCTGTGCCTGCAGTGGCTTTGTGCTCAGCCTATGGCTAGTCCAGGTGTGTTGCAACTGGCTGCTGCCTTGAGTCCCAGAGTGTGGATGAGGGGGATGTTGCGTCACCCAAAAACTTGGAGATGCCAGCAACTGCTGGGCTTCAAAGAGCATTAACAGCTTTTGTGTGGGAAGACGAGAGGCCTGAGTCCCCAGGAAGTATCACATCTCATTCAGTTCCACTGCTCGCAGCTTGGCTAGTGTGAGCATGTGGCACCCAGCAGCTTTTTCTCCCCTGTTAATCAAGAGCTGGAGGGAAGGTTATAGTGTTACAGCTCAGCGGGTTCTGGATTCTTGTCCCATGACCATGAAGAATGAAGTACATGAACACCAGAGAGTGAGCAAGGAAAGGAAGAGTTTTATTGAGTGACAGAAAAGCTTTCAACACAAGAGGGAACCCGAAATGGGTATCCTTCTGTTTTAGAGGGGGCCCAAAAGCAGGTAGCCATCTGTGCGCTGAGTCCGGGGTTTTACCGGCTCATAATGGGTAAGTGTGTGCTGAATTGTCCATGGACCATCCTGGAAAAAGCACCGTTCAATTGGCTAAAAGACATCAAAGAAGTTCTCACTACAGTCATGTACTCCATCTGGAACTGGCAGCTCAGTTTTCAGGCTTTAAATTGTCTTTGGCTTGAAGGTCACATTTCACTGGAGACCCATCCCTGTCTGTCTCAGAATTCATCTGTCTCCTGCCGCTATCAATAGGCTATGAGATATTTTGAGTCAGTGCTGAGGACTCTTTGCCCAATCCCATCTACAGGTCTAGACCTGAATGGGTAGAAAAATCAACTTCCAGCTAAGGTCAGTAATCCAAACACCGAGAAGAAATATACTAACTTCCAAGGTGAGATTTTTGAAAGTAAATGTTTTCCATGCACCTATTCATAGTGGGATAGGGTCAGTAGAGTACCAGTGGTGGCATCAAGGGTCTAAGCAGAGAGAGTCATAGTGCTACTTTTTACTCCCAGTTTCCTATATTTTTAGAGTCTTAAGGGAAGATCCAAATTTTCACATACGCCGGAGAAGAATAAAAAATGATTGAAAAAGCCAGCAGATTTATGGACACTTTGTTGTCTGAAAGAAGACAATTTAGTTTGCCCAGACCAGTGACTGCACAAAAGAGTCACTGGAGTAGTACTCCAGGAAATCTAGGTGGATAAAATCAGAGCGAGAAAGATATGGTTTATATCTCAGTATGCCCATGGTGATGAGTTGACAGAGGCTAGGTATCTACTCCAGATGACATGGTGATGCATAAACCTTACAAATAAAATGCTGCCAGAGGCTGGAGACCACATACATTATTATTCAAACAGAGGAATATTTAAGAGTAAGAAGGAGGAGTAATAATAAGTATTCCAGACAACAGGCTTAAAACAGAAACTGTTCTAGAACCAAATACATGCGTATGATCATTGATGACAGAGAGGAAACAAAGATTCTTCCTGAATGGACTAAATGTAAATCTTAAATGGTAAAGCCAGATTTGATTAAGAACTTGTCTTCTGACCTTTGGGGAAACTACTAGACATGGTGTTTAAATTTATATATAGAAAAATGAAGATATATTATTACTATTCAGAAATTGTTGTTTGAAAAAATATGCAATAAAAATTAAGCATGATCAAATTCTAATATCTATCTGATACGTATATTTTTTGATATGCACATATAGTTCTGATAGAAACACAGATACGTATATAATTCTGATATGCACATACACATTATATGTGTATGATTCTGAAATATATGTATACGTAATTGAGATACACAAACCCATGCATAAATAATTCTGATACATACAAAGACCCAAATTTAATCTATCATCTAGATTAGTACTGCTGATATCACAAAACTCTGAAATAAATAATAGCCTTAAATTTGATTATAAATTGAATGAGAAGGGATTATTATAGAATCTTTTTAAGAACAAACAGATCTTTTAATAAACAGGTTACTTAATATAATTAAATTCCAATTAAAAATATAGGCGAGGATTATTTTCTCATGGTCCTTCAGAGTATAAGTTATATCTCAACAACAGCGTCTATGTTAAACATGCAATATAAAGACTGAGAGCATAGCAAATGTAAAAAGATACAGTCATACACACATTGTAATTTTAAAATGATCTTGCTAAACAAGATGAAAGTTTAAAAACAATTCAGAAAGTCTTTACCTTAATTTTAGCTTTTTAAAAATAGTTCTATATTAAAACTTAAAGAGATTTATTTAGGAAAAAAATGTGCCCCTTTTTATTTTTTACTTGAAACAAAGTATAATCTTTTATATATATATGTATATATATACACACATAATCATATTCACCCTACATAAAAAAGATTTTTTCTTCTTTAATGGACACAAGACTCTTAATAAACAAAATGTTTAGAAACCGTCCTCTATGGCCCTGGTCCCCAACCTTTTTGGCAGGGACGGGTTCTGTGGAAGATTATTTTTCCACAGACAGGGTGTGGTGGGCAATAATATCAGGATGAAACTTTTCCACCTCAAATCATCAGGCATTAGTTACATTCTCATAAGGTGTGGGCAACCTACATTCCTCACATGTGCAGTTCACAAAGAATTCTTGCACCTATAAGAACCTAATGCACCTGCTGATCTGACAGGAGGCGGAGCTCAGGCAGTAATGCTCACTTGCCTGCTGTTCACTTCCTGCTGTATGGCCCAGCTCGTAACAGGACGTGGACTGTAGCCATCTACCGCCTGGGGATTGCAGACCCCTGCTTTACTTCCTATGGGTAAGAAAAGACCACACGTGTTTGCTTCCCAATACCTTTGCATTGGTTAAGAAACTTGAATTTTCAGCGTGCTGTAGTGTTAGTACTACTTTGGGTAGTAGTAGAATCAATAATAAAAGAATAAGAAATATGATTATAGGACTTGCAGTAACATTTGATTCTTGGTAAAGTAAAGCCAAATCAATATAGCTCTGGAGTTTAGGTAGAAAAAGGAAGGAAAAGTCCTGGCAGAGATAAACTCTGAGAACGACTTGAGTTCAGATTTACCATATATATGTATCTATGGTCATAATCGTTTTTATAGCTTGTCATTTCAAAATTTTATTGACTTTTTTTCAATGAGTCAAATATGTTTTTTAATTTCCTGTTTTATATATTTAGTTCCACTATTAAAATTTATTTCATTTATCTTCTTCCATTTTTTAGATTTATTTTTTTTCTGCTTCTTAAATTAGAATCACGTCAGAATTGTAGATATTTCTAATTTTCTAATATAAATATTTCAGCGTTAAATTTGCTTCCGAGGACTGCTTTTCTGCATCCTGTTTATTGTCTGTTTTCTTTTCTTTTTTATTTTTTTCATTTTTTGAGACAAAGTTTCACTCCTGTTGCCCAGGCTGGAGTGCAATGGCATGATCTCAGCTCACCGCAAACTCCACCTCCCAAGTTCAAGCGATTCTCCTGCCTCAGCCTCCCGAGTAGCTGGGATTACAGGCATGTGCCGCCATGCCGGGCTAATTTTTTTTATTTTTAGTAGACACGGGGTCTCTCCATGTTGGTCAGGCTGGTCTCAAACTCCCGACGTCAGGTGATCCGCCCACCTCAGCCTCCCAAAGTGCTGGGATTACAAGCTTGAGCCACCGCACCTGGCGTCTGTTTTATTTTCATAATCTTTCAGTGCAAACTATTTCCTATTTTCTCGTCACCTTTTATTTTTACCCTGGGCTATTAACAAATGTATTATACACTTTCCGAAAGTCTAGAATGTTCTATGTATCTTATTGATTTCTAACTTAATTTCATTCTCAGAGAACATATACTCTGGAACAAATAACATAGTCATTTAAAATCTTATGTATTTATTGAGAATCATTTTATGACCTAGTGTTTGGCCTATTTTTGTGTAAATAATGCATATTGTATGTATTTGGTATAGCTTTATAGCTGTCACTTGGCCCTACATGGTTTAAAATATTATTTAAATATTATGTTCACTGATTTTTATTGCTAGGTGTTATGTCAGTTGCTGAAATGAAGCATATTTATTTCTTATTATTATAAGCTAAAGTTTTAAAATTTATCTTAAACCCCTAATAATACACAGAAGCTTCTATTTATGTTTCTGATAAATTGACCATCTTTTCATTATTCAACATTTATCTTTGTTAATATGTTTCTATATTTATTGTGTGTAGTCCTCCATTTATCCTCAGCTTAAGTCTTTTATGGAAGCATATAGCTGTGTCTTTTCTCATCTTATAAATCTTGAAGCCTCTGTACTTTGTTTCACTTACTTTTAAGATGATTAATGATATGGTTGGATATATTTGCACTGTTTTCTGTTTATTGATTATTCCAATTTTTTACTGTTTCTCCATTTTACTTCTTTTGTGTTTATTAGAATTTGGAAGGTAATTAATAGGTATGCTTTTTAGCTAAATCTCTTCAAATTATATTACATGGTTTCTCTAAGAATATTACATTCTTTTACTTTTCACAGTGTACTAAGATTCAGTAATGTTCCACTTTACATGAAATTTGAGGATCTTACAACTATGTATGACCACACTCCTATCCTTAATGCCATATCTATCTATCTATATATACACACATATTACATCTATGTTATCAACCAACACACAATGTTATAATGTTGAGTTTAAAGTGAAATTTTTAAGTTTGCTTTTCAAGTTTGAGGAGTTTTCAGGCTTTATCTATTAAAACAGAATTTTTCCATTCTCTCTTCTCCTTCTGGGACTACCAATTATGCAAGTTAGACTTTTTAATATTATCTGGCAATTTTTGAGTATGTGTTAATTTTTTAAAATTATCTTTTAGATCGAATAATATTTATCAGCCTTTAATGCCTCTACCTTTTATCTCTAATTTGCTGTTGAACCAATCCGATGAATTTCACATTTCAGATATAGTATTTTTCACTTTAAAATTTTACATTTAGTCCTTTTATGAACACTTTTTTTAATGTTTGGATTTCTTCTCCACTCATTCTACATAAACATAGCTTCCCTTATTTTGAACCTGTGTTCAACTAGTTATAATATATTGCTTTTCAAAATTGTTATTGATTGCAACATTTGGTTCATTTTACTGTTAGCCTCCATTGTTACTTGTTCTGTTGTGTATAGATAAGGTTTTTCTTATGTGTTTCTTATCATGTCTTAGCCATTTTGAGTGTTACTTTGTAGACTACTAGTTTTCTATAATCTCTGAAAAGCGTTGATTTTGTTTTGCTTAGCAGGGAGCTAACTTGAATTTATTCAAACTTCAAATTTTGTTACTCTTGAAATAAGCAAAAGTCGAGCTGTCTGCTGCTCTGCTAACATTCTTAGTTTGGTCACTTGTAATCTGCCCACAAATGCATAGGTGCTAGCTATATATTGCGGAAGAATGTGCATTTATAATTAAGTTTCTACTCTCCGGCTCCTTATTTTCTAGGAATTCCCTTTTTAAATTTTCTTCAATTCTGTGTTCTCCCCCCAAATCAATCAATCTTCTAGTTCTTCAAGCCTCAACACAAAGAAAGGATAAATGTTGGAGGTGATGGAGATCCTAAATACCCTGATTTGATCATTACACGTTGTTTGCATGGATCAAAATATCACAGGCACCTCATAAATATGTACAATTATTATGAATCATTAAAAATAAATTTATAACCTGAACACCAAATCATAACTTTTAATCTGAGTTTTGATTCCCTTGCATGTCCCTGACTGTGACCTGCGCTCAGGCAAAACTTTTGAATTGGAAAAAGCACACAGTGGAAATACTTTTTTCAGGAGTATAACCTCCCAGTTTCTTCCTATTTTAAATTGCTTTACAGCACTTAAAGTAGTTGAATTTAATGTTGTTTGCCAAGTTTATGTTTGCTATCTATATAAGTATTACTCTATACATATTATTTATGTAACAATAACATAAGTTGTGAGAACAAATACACTTATCAACAAAGAAGTCTTTGATAAGTGTATTTATTTTGGTAACCTGTGTTTGTAATACATAAATAAATAAAGCAATGTGGTAAATTAAACTATGGCCACAAAAGTTTTGCCTGATAAATGCAATGATAGTTACATTTGGAAAAACAGCTAATATTATTTCTTACAATTAATGTACCCCCAATTCCTCCCAAATAAAAGGAGCAACAAACTCAGAATTGATACTATGCCTAAACTCCTGAATTTCACATTTATTTGCATTTTAGTCTAGCAATTTTTTCAAATGTGTTTGATCTTTTATTTAAATGTTTCCTCACCTCACTTTGTTGTTTTCAAAAGAAATGTGGTCTGAATCACTTATTGCATCAAACTTCTGGAAATCATGTCCTAAAATTTATAATTTTTGTCTTTATTAATATTTATATATAGTTTTACATATCTTTTTTTTTTTTTTTGCACATACTATCTCCTCAAATTTTCACAACTGTTGAGCTTCTCACAGATGAGAAACCTGAGACGTGGGACAAAAAGTTATTTGCCCAGCAATTTCCAGAGTTAAAGATTAAAATTTCAGCTTTTAACAATAAAATCAATACTTTTTTAATTCTAAGTAATTAAACATTTGGATATAATAGTAGGCTATTATTCTTGACAATTTATTCTTAGTAGAATGAGATTATTTATTATCACTGTGTATGGGAATTATTTTACTCATCACCAATATGATATTTAAGATTTTTATTATTAAAATTAATATCTATGGAGAAATTTAAATTGCATGTATTTATTTTATTTATTTATATGGTTTACATAGACGGACTGGATACAGGCGCCTCCTATGTCTTTTGAACCCAATACAATAAAAAGATTAAAACAAAAGGAAAGAAAATATGAAAATGCATAATACATTGCTCATACTACATGTTTTAACCCAAATCTCATTTATGGAAATAATAGCCTAAGAACACTGGTGCAAGAACATCATTTTTAGAATGAAAATAACAAAAACAATTTGAATGAACATCAGGAGAGAGAAGGGCTGAGTAAAGAATACATTTAGTTCATTCATTTTTGCCATTAAGATTAATTTAAAGTCAGCTTATTTTACTTGAAAGGCTTTCTGAAAGTTTGAGACACCAAAATGCAAAAAGGTTTATGCATTAGGATCCAATTGTTGAAAAGAAATCAGTAATGCTATACTCCCCCCAAATTTACATGATTATATAAACAATTATATTACATATAAGTATACAATATATTACATTCCACTCAAAAATGTGGAAAGATGCATACTTTGTTGTTAACAAAATTTACTTATGATGAGAGTAAAAATAATGTTATCAACTAAAACAAAGAATAGAAGAATGACAATACACTTACAAGAAAAAAGAAAGTATGCGTGCCATGAAATTAATTGTATATGTATGTAAAGTTTATACATATGCATACTCACTAATGGTTAGTTTTAAAATAAATGGGAATATATGTGAAACTACTTAAAATAACTAAAGAAATGTGCAAATGGTTAACATTGGTGAACAATTTTCACAATATTTAAATTCAATAATTTAATAACTCTAATGCCCAAAAAATAAACTGAATTTTTTTATTGGATATCCTTAGTTCAACATAAAATTTGTAACATATGAAAAATATTTTATAGAGAAAACAGATTAAATCTTAAAAGTTTTTGGCATTGAAAAATAATTCACTATGAAAATTATTTCTTGCTGGTGGTGAGGAATATTTTTCTGCAAATGCATGAACTGGTTTTGCTTTAAATTGTTCATTTCAATACTCTTTAACATCCTCAAAAATGTATAATCACTCGGGATAGCTGCCTTTGGAAATATGATTAACCTGAGATTTTTCAACTGTCCATTTTTCTTTCCCAAGGGTAGAGTTGGATTTTATGTCAAAAATCAATTAAGTAAGGTTATATGATATTTTATATAAAATACATTTAATATTATGTCAATGAGTTTCCTTAAAAGATTAAAGTAATATAGGCATTGTGCATACTCTCTGAAGGATGAATGAGTAAAAAGAATAAAAAATGAAAAACTCATGCTCAAAATGTAATTTTTTTTTTCCCCCCGAGACGGAGTTTCACTCTTGTTGCCAGGCTGGAGTGCAATGGCGCGATCTCGGCTCACGGCAACCTCTGCCTCCCGGGTTCAAGCGATGCTCCTGCCTCAGCTTCCCGAGTAGCTGGGATTACAGGCATGTGCCACCACCCCGGCTAATTTTGTATTTTTAGTAGAGACAGGGTTTCTCTATGTTGGTCAGGGTGGTCGCGAACGCCCAACCTCAGGTGATCCACCTGCCTCGGCCTCCCAAAGTGCTGGGATTAAAGGCATGAGCCACCGCGGCCGGCCAGTTTGGGATATTTATATATAGTTCCCTATTTATCAACATTGGTTACAAAATGGAATTTGGGGATTATTGCAGGGGCCATATGAAGTCCCATACGACCTCTAAAATGACTTCCTGAAGAATACTAAATGGACTCTCTATTCAAGCATGTCATACTTTTCAGGTTACTGTTATTTGACATTTGTTTGTGATTACAGATAACACATTTATCCGATGGAAACTGCCTTTACAAAAATTATAACTGAGGAAATTATTACAGTGAAAGAGATCAGACCTAACCGACTCCATCTTGCTTCTAACCTTTAAGCTGTGCTCGTTTATTACTAAGCATAGGCCGAACTAACCTTGGGAAGGAATTCAGTCTATAGTTTGACTCTGAAACCAAATTGATTATATCCCTTTCCTGAAAAGACCTCCTTCTTGCCTGGGGACCAGTCTGTCTTTGCAGGACTAACAAATTACCTACAAGATATGGGTTAGAGCCACTACCTGTCAAATTGTCTTTAAAAACGCGGATCCCCGAATGCTCGGGGAGACTGATTTGAGTAATAATAAAACTCCAGTTTCCTGCACAGCCAGCTCTGCATGAATTACTCTTTCTCCATTGAAATTCCCGTCTTGATAAATCGGCTCTGTCTAGACAACAGACAAGGTGAGCCCGTTGGGCGGTTACACTATTTTCAGTAGAAGTATTATAAGGTAAAAATCAAATTTTATTCAGATTTCTATTAAATGTAGTAAAAATATAGAAGATTAAATATGGAAATATTTGATGCTGCCAATTCTCATTTTAAAAATGATTTTCATTATTTTGTCTAATCTAATTCACCTAGAAACACAAATATATAAGATTTATCATAAATTAAGCCCTTATGAAATGGAGACAATGATTCTTTTGTTAACAACTCATACAAAGACATGAATATTCATGTTATCCTCTTCTGACTACATTTAGACCTTTTTTTTTTAACCTTCATAACTTCAATATATGTCTTACAGTGAAGGCTGTATATTTAATTTTAAATTCTAGCATAGTTTGACCTTTTATTTTGACATTCAGTCATCTGTATTTTAAAAATCTGGCTTGATGATTGTTTTACTGAGGACATGCCTCATGGATTTTCAGATGACTTTTAATGTGCTGTTATTCTCCATTTAATCATTTCAAATCTATTAAAGATATCAGCATAGTTCCTTAGATTGTCATTAAAATACTTTAAAATTGGCTCAGTACTGCAATTTCTTCATATTGCTCCATCTAGATAAACATTAAGCAACCATTACATTAAGCTTTGCCCATTAGCTGAATAGAGAATATGCTTCAAAGGCATAATTTATCTGCTCAGAGTTCAAGAAAATCCTTGCTTTAACTTTAATATTTGCTCTGTCTACTTTGTACAGATTCCTGAACCATGTCTCTTCAGTAATAAAAGTAAAGGAATATAGAAGAATTTTTACTTGGCACACCTTCCTTTTAGTATTGCTTTGTTTTTATCAAAATAAAATAATATATTTCCTCTTTAAAAATTATTCTGAAATTTCAGTTTTTCTAAATTCCAGGCTAATTATAAACCCAGTTAACCTAAGGGAAAATCATTTTCTCAGGATAGTTCAGAAGAAACTTTGACCCACCTCTTCTTCCTTTTACATTAATATATATGAGGTCACCAAGACTGCCTTAATGTTCCTCTCAGCTTAGTTAACTTTAGAAAGATTTCTTCCTGACTATAGGCCTGACCTCCCTTTTCTCAGAACATTTACTTTAGAAAACTTGTAATTTAGCCCTTTTTCTCCTTTGAAATGTAAATCTTCTCCCAGCCTTGCATGAGTTCTTAAAACCCAAAGAATGTTTCTCAAGGAATGTTTTCTCTGGGAGCTACCTCTTTGAAATGTAATCAAAGGAGCTAGTGCCTACTCTTATCTTCCAGTCTCTGTGGGAAGGTAGGAGCACAACTTCAGTGAGTGACAATTAGCACTAACGTTCTAATTATTGGCCTACTCACATTGATCTCTATAGTCCTATAGTGTTTTTCTACTAGCTCACCCCAGTGCTTAAGCATCTTCCTGCCTTTTGTTTCAGTGGAGTTCAGCTCAGTCTCTCTGTCCTATTTCAATGATATTAAATAGATTTCCTTGCTTGTTTAACCCTGTCAGGTGCAATTTCTTAGATATGACTCTACAAGAGTTACATTCATTCCTACAAAAAGAAAATGCACAAGCTAAAATTTAGGTCTCACTTATTATGGGGGCCTAATAATAAATATAAGAGCAACACTAAAATGTATTGGGTGCTTACTATGTGAAATACATTATTTAAATCAACTTATTGAATCATGAAAACCACACACACACACACACACACACACACACACACACACACACGAGTCTATATTTCCCAGTAATTACCTAGTGGAATAAGTACAGTGCTTTGCAATACAGATCAATACTTAGGTACTGGATATTAAAAAGAAAAAGTTGTCATTGAATTTTTTACTTAGCGTAAAAACAAATATTAATAAACATACTTTTTCAGAATCTTGTATTTTCTCATAAATACCATCTGTAATCAGGGTTCCAACAATGCCAATGAGGTAATAAAATGGAGGGCACAGTCAGCCTTGTCACATGGCAGGCAACTAAAGAAAAGGATGCTGTTACAGAGAGCCACAAGTTCTTTCTGCCAATGGGAGATAATGGAGCTCTCTCTTTTAAATGAATTCTTACTGGCCGGTCAAAAGGAACTGAACTCTTTACACTCTTTGGTCATTTTCTGGGTCTACTGACTTTTTTATCGACTTACTTCCCTACCCTAGAATCTCCTCTGAGATGTGCACCCTAACTGCTAACTTCCAACGCTGTATCTGTTCACTAAGCAAAATAAAATCTTTTTTTGTAAATTTCACAATATACCCTGAGTAAAAATATATATTTTTTAAATCGGCATTTTCTTACAGCAGAAAAAGCTCAAATTCCCAATATTCCAGTAGAAAAGGTAAAAAAGCAATGCTTAGTTTTCTTTCATTCAAAAGTCAACGAAAAGAAAAAACTACAAAGTTAAGGTTTCCAAGTTAATTATATTTTAAAAGAAGTAAATATTCATATTCTGATACATATACATAATGTGAGATAATTTGATGCTGAACAGATGAAGGTATAGTATTTAATAATTAGTTCCATTAGTTCGCTTGCCGTTGTCTATTTTCCTATTTTGCTGTCTTCGTTAAATAAGATATGTACGTCATTTGTAAATACTGATGAAATTACATAAGCCAGAAAATGTTCAATATATTCGACATTTAGGACTTTTTAAAGCAGGGATGCTTTTCTCCAATGTTTACAACACTGACTTATTCCCCTTCATGTAAACTCACATAACTTTGAAACACACAATTACATACAAATTTAGATATCTTGGAAGCTTTTTGAGGGCAGAGTTTGGTTCTATTTTTTTTTCAATCACATACAGAGCATTAAAAAAATGAAAATTAAATCTGAGGTTTATGTCATGCGCTTCAGTGTGAAGGGACCACCAAACAGGCTTTGTGTGAGCAATAAAGCTTTTTAATCACCTGGGTGCAGGCGGGCTGAGTCCGAAAAGAGAGTCAGCGAAGGGAGATAAGGGTGGGGCTGTCTTACAGGATTTGAGTAGGTAAAGGAAAATTTCAGTCAAAGGGGATTTGTTCTCTGGCGGGCAGGAGTGGTGGTCGCAAGGTGCTCAGTGGGGGAGTTTTTGAGCCAGCATGAGCCAGGAAAAGGACTTTCACAAGGTAATGTCATCAATTAAGGCAAGGACCCACCATTTTCACTTCTTTTGTGGTAGAATGTCATCAGTTAAGGCAGGGGCAGGGCATTACTTCTTTTGTGATTCTTCAGTTACTTCGGGCCATCTGGGCGTGTATGTGTAAGTCACAGGGGATGTGATGGCTTGGCTTGGGCTCAGAGGCCTGACAGTTTATAGATTTACATACATTAAGAATGTAATTTTTTAAAAAGTTGTATCTTTTTAAGTATTTTTGCTTTTATTCTTCTCTCAAATTTATACCTCACCTATGAAAATTTAACCATTTTCTAAGTATTCTGTTTAAATATTGTAATATTTATAGAAAAGCATTGTGAACACCAACTACACACACATCGACATCATGCCAAACGGAATCGATATCTGTATATAGACAAATACAACAAACAAAACACCAAAGAATACACTGCCAGTCAGATAAGAAAGCAATATTATAGGAATCTCAATTAAGTCAGGGAAAATTAGAAACACTTGGAGGTGTATCAGGTTGCTATTATTCCTTGGTTCCAGTGAGGAAGCTAAAGAAAATATTTCTCAGAAATAAATATTTATCAAATTATTCCTCTCAAGTTTTCTCAAAATTGTGATATATGAAATAAGAGCTTTTAAGAGAATTAGGAAACTTGTATTTGGACCTGAAAAAACGAAGCAGAATGTATTACAGAGAGATTTTTAAAAATGAAAATAGATAAAGGTAAAAATGTAAGAAAGGTAGAATAAAAAGTTGTAACAAACATCTAAATGGGGTCCTAGAAAAAAAATGGACATTCATAATGGGATAGAGGAACTATTTAAGAGGGATTAAGTATTTTTTAGAACTAATAAAACAAGTGAGCCAAAGAAAGAGAAAGCTCAGTTGAATAAATGGGAAAATGTTAGCAAAAATACCAGAATAATACGAAGTGAAAACCTTAAAACTAACTAGGACAAAAACATTTTTGACATGAACAGTCAGTAGAAGCCATAGTAGACACAGAACTATATTCAAAGATCAAAAAAAGTATTTGTCAAACTAAAGTTTTGTGCCAAACAAGTGTTTTTATTAGTTTTCTGTTGCTGCTGCAGTATGTTACCACAAATATAGCGGTTTAAACAATGCAAATGAATTATCTTACAGTTTTCTTTTGGAGGCTCTGTGGTAAGTCATTTCTTGACCCGCTTCAAAGACTACATGCCACTCGTTTCTTCACTCATAGCCTTTCCTTTACCTTCAAAGTTGGCAACACAGCACGTCTCACCCTGTTCCCATCTTTACATCTCTTTTTCCTTTTTCTTTTTTTGAAACAGGGTCTTGATGTGTTGCCCATCCTGGGGTGCAGTGGCGTGATCATAACTCACTGCATCATCAAACTCCTGGGCTCAAGTAATCCTCCTACCTCAGCCTCCTAAGTAGCTGGGTCTAAAGGCGTGTGCCACCATGCTTTTTTTTTTTTTTTTTTTTTTTTTTTTTGTATGTTTGTTTTAGTAGAGATGGGGATCTTGCTCTGTTGCCCAGGTTGGCCTCTAACTCCTGGACTCAAGTAATCCTCCCACCTCAGTATCTCAAAGTGCTGGGATTACAGGCATGAGCCACCAATCTAGCTTTTATCTCTTTTTCTGACCTCAGGAATTACATTGGACCCACCTGAAAAGCCCAGGCTAATAGCTTTATTTCAAGATCAGCTGGTTAGCAAACTTAATTTCACCTGCTAGCTTAATTCCCCTTTGTCATGCAATCTAATGTATTCATAGGTCCCAGGAACAGAGCATGGGTATCTTTGAAGGGCAATATTGCGCCTATTACATTATTTCCCATAAGCAGAGACAAATTTAATTTTCACGTTATAAAATAAGGCTGGGTGCAGTGGCTCACACCTGCAATCCTAGCACTTTGGGAGGCCAAGGCTGGCAGATCATCTGAGGTCAGGAGTTCAAGGCCAGCCTGGTCAACATGGTGAAACCCCATCTCTACTAAAAATACAAAAATGAGATGGGCATGGTGGCACATGCCTGTAATCCCAGCTACTTGGGAGCCTGAGGCAGGAGAATTGTTTGAACCTGGGAGGCGGAAGTTTCAGTGAAACAAGATTGAGTCACCGTATTCCAGCCTGGGTGACAGAGCAAGACCCTGTCTCAAATAAAATAAAAAAAAAAATAAAAAGTGTTACTACCAATGACATGTATTCAAAGAATTTAAAAGGGATATGTTTCAGAAAGAAAAGCATGACCTACTGAAATATCTGTGATATAAAGCATGAAGAAAGGTTTTGTGAGTAAATAAAAATTTTAGAAAAAAATGCAAGATAATTTATGTAAAATGCTCATGACGCTGGTATCTATTTGGAGGAAGTTAAAAATAGACATAAGTAAAATAATAGACCACAGTAGTAATCTTGTGGTGAATGAATACGATATTTGAATTATTTGTATATTCGTAAGGCTGGTGTTAAGATAACTTTACTAATCAAATTACTTCACTCATGCATGGTAAAAGGTGAAGTATATCTACTAAAATAATAAGATTAAATATATTTCTGATAGATGCAGGAGGCAGATAGGGGAACCCGCACAGGGTCTTGCCTGGGCATGCCCACAAGGGACTGGGGGGCCTGCATGTGCACTGGCAGAATAAGGTGGAGCCACCAGGAATTCACACCTTAGGGAGGGGAAGGAGCTGGGCCTCTTCAGCTCCTGTGTGGTGGCCAGGTATTCAATCTGTGAGGTGGGAGCCTATTGGCTGGAACCCCTCTTATTTGCTGAGAGCTTTCTTTTCATAAATTCCACTCTCCTCACCCTTCAGTGTGTCTGCGTGCCTAATTTTTCCTAGTTTTAGTTGTGAGACAAGAACCAGGATTTAACCAAACTAAGGAGCAAAAAATTTTGCACCAAATTTTATACAGTACAGTGAATATGAGAATTAAAGCCGACCACCAAATAACATAAGTAAGTAAAGAAAAAGAGCCAAAACTTTGTAGATAAATACAAAGAAAGTCAAAATATGGTCAAAGCCTATGTATCAATAGTCACAAAACACTCTTTTAAAAGGTAGTAAATCATCATTTTGGGTATTAAAACAAACCAGATATAACATACGCCTGGATATTTAAAAGGTACATCTGAACTTACATTACAGAATTGTCAAAAGTTTTTCTGTGGCCATGCAGTGGTCTGAAAACTAATACGAAGGAAACATAAGCAACTTTTAATTATAAATTTTATGTATCAGTAAATACGAAAAGGACTGTTACGATTTGAATTATGTGCCCCTGAAATGCATATGTTGAAGTCCTAAACCTCAGTACCTCAGGATGTGAACCTGTATGGGAATGAAATAAATCTCACATGTAATTAATTCAATTATGATGGGTTCCTATTGGAGTAGGGTGGGTCCCAATCTAGTATGACAGGTGTTGTTATTAAAAAAAAAGGCTAGTTTAAAATAGATATGCTTACAGATAGAACACCATTTGAACAGGAAAGCAGAGGTTGCATGATGTATCTACAAGCCAAGACATTCCAAGGATTTCCATGGAATAGATTCTTCCTCATAGCATTAAAAAGATACAGCATTGCTGTCACCTTGATCTCATACATGCCATAGGTTCCTGAACTGTTTAGACAATAAATTAATATTCTTTAATTCACCCAATTTGTGGTATTTCCTATAGCAGTCCTAGCAAATCAATACAAGAAGTAAATTTTAAAGCTCTATAATTACAATGCACATTCAAGAAACAATATACATTTGATAATCTACACAAATAAATAAATTGAATCTTTAATTACTAATCTTTCCAGAAATTGATAAACAAAGTATTGTATAACCATATACTAGAATGCAATTCAGTGCTGAAATAAACCATCAAGCAATGCAAAAACATGAGTGAATATTATATTCATATTACAAAGTGAAGGAAGTTACTCAAAAAGGCTACATAATGTATGATATCATTTATATAATGTTCTAGAAAAAGCAAGACCATAGATATGGTAAACAGGAGGAAGGGGTTTGGGGCTTGCAGTGAGTTGAATAACTAGAGCAAATAGTAGATTTTAGGGTGGCAAAATGATTTTGTGTGGTACTACAACAGTAGTATATAACACTAAATATTTTTTAAAGCCCATAAAAATTTACTTTATGGAGTAAGCCTATTGTATGCAAATTAAAAAAGATTTAGGAGGGCATGTCACCCCAGTATTAAATGCAGACAAAAGAATCTAACCATATAACAAATGTATAAAATTAACTCATGGAAGAGGGTAGGAGAAAAGTTGCTGGCTGTTAATTCAGCAATGGTCTAATGTCTGTTCTCACGCTACTATAAGCAACTGAGACTGGGTAAATTTATGAAGACAAGAAGTTTAATTGACCCACAGTTCCACAGGCTGTACAGGATAAATGCCTGGGAGGCCTCAGGAAACTTATAATCATGGCAGAAGGTCCAAGGGGAAGCAAGCACCTTCTTCGAATGGCAGAGAGGGAGAGAAAGAGGGTGAAGGGGAAAGTGCCACACATTTTTAAACCATCAGATCTCATGAGAACTCAATCACTATAATGAGAACATCAAGGGGGAATTCCGCCTCCATGATCCAATCACCTCCCACCTGGTCCCTTCCCCAACATTGGGAATTACAATTCAATGTGAGGTTTGGCTGACACACAGAGCCAAAGTATATCACCTAAATAACTTTAGAGACAAGGGAAAACTGTAAGACTAATGGCAAACGGGGCTGTACATAAGCATTGTAATATAGTTGGTAAAATTATTTAACATAGTAGTACAGGATAACAATTCTCATATTTCTGTACATGTGTAGTATAGTTAGGCAATTAAGTGAATTATGGTGGTGACAGATTTCTCACTGTTGAAGTTGAAGCATACAGACAAGCAATGTAGATGACTGAAATTATTTATGGAAGCACTAGATTAGAGTCAGAGAATTCAGCATATACTTTCATCTAACACAGGTTGGTGTATATAATATATGTGTGTGTGTGTGTGTATAGATGTGTGTATATATATGTACTTATATACATATTTATAGAAGTTTGTATATGCATGGTTAATATATACACATGTATTTCTTTGCTCTGTCAACTTACAGGGCCTAGAAACAACCTAACTAAAAACAAGCACATCCATTTAGTACCTAGATGTTCGTTTCATATAACACTCTCAAATATGAGAAAGAAGGGAATTCAGAAAAAATAGCTGAGTCTAAGACTGGGGCACAGAATAGCAAAGAAGAGTTTTATACATCTTGTAGCACAAAAAACAATGATGAGGTTTGTCAGATAGACACATAAGCCAACTGAAAGTGTTTCCAACAGACAAAGCTGGAACAAATTGAGTAGGAAAAAATTTTAAAATGTTGTGTAGAAGTATCACCCAAAGTGTAAAATTCATATTCATAAATCCATTCTGAAATTTAAAAATAATTTATTTAATAAATTAATAAATGGAGTAAATAGATAAATCACCCATATAGACAAATTCCAAATTATTTAAGTAGATAATACATCCTCATTGAGCTGGAACGTAACTCCTCACCCCTTTAGTGTGGCCCGTGCATAATGATATCCTTCAAAAGTGTTTCATGAAAAAAGAGAAAATAGAATAACTTTAAAGTGGAGAAATGTGACAAACATTATCTCACTCAGATAATTAAGGTTAACATCAGCAGTAATAAGTCATGTTAGTAGCTCATACCTTTGATATAAGAATGACATTTTGCCTCTTGAATCTTTCTCCTCCCCTGCCAAAAGTTATTTCAGTCTAAACATAGGAAATACAAACAGTTAATTTATAATTTAGGACAGTCTACAAAACATCGAACCAGCACTTCTGAACACTATGAAGGTAATAGAAAACAAGGTAAGGCTGAGCACTGACACAGCTAACAGTAGTTAGACATATGCTGTCTAAATATAATGTGTTATCTTGAATGGGATTCTAAAAGGGAAAATGAACATTAGGTAAAAAGAATTCTGAATAAAGCATGTACTTCGTTTATTAGTAATATATCAATATTTATTCATTAGTTGTTACAAATATACCAGGCTAATATTTGATGCTGACAATAGAAATTACTGTAGTATTTTCACAACTTTTGTATAAATATTAATCTATTTTTAAATAACATTTTGAAGAAATATTGCACAAAATGGAAACATAAGAAATTAGTAATATGTATTTCTGTCCTCTAGCCATTAAAGTACAATGTAGAATAACTAGTTTTTGTATTGCTGAAGGAATGAAATCCAGTTATCTGTGTATTCTAATTTAATTAATTCTGTAATTCTGTAAATTAACCTTTATTAAATTTTTTGTCTTTTTTCAACTTTCTAAAGAATAGTTAAAATGCAATAAAATATTAATCTATGGTCCACAGTTTAATAAATGCTTATTAATTTATTTACCTCTGCACTACCACCACAATCAAAATATGTAACATTTATACCTATAAAAGTTTCTATTGTGCCCCTTCTCAGCAAAGCACATCTTATTCATGGTCTCTGGGCAATCACAGATCTGTTTTCTGTCATAATAGATGAGATTTTGAGTTGTTAATATTTTATATAAATGTAATAATAAAACATCTGAATCTAGTGTATTTTGATGTTAAATTGTATTGATAAACTATATAACATATGAATATCTTAATTTACCTCTCTTCATTGTTGAGTAGTATTCCATTAGGTGATTTTTTACAATTTGTCCATTTGCCTGTTAATATACATGTTTTAATAACATTGTAAATGTTTGCACACAATTTTGTGGGTATTTTATATTTTGTAGGAAATAACATGATAGTGAAACTGCTGATTCAGATGGAAAGTCCAATTTTAACTTTTTAAACAGTAGACAAACTGTTTTCAAAATAGCAGAATCATTTGCATTCATCAAGGAATATATAAAACTTCCAGTTACGCTATATCCTCACCAACTTTTGGTAATGTCAGTCTTTTTCATTTTAACAATTCTAGTGGGTATATAGTGGCCATTTTATTGCATTTTAATTTGCATGTACCATATAAATCATGATGTGGAACCTATTTTATTGACTGTTTCTATGTCTTCTTTTGTGAAATGTCTGGCGTAAATATTTTAGTCAATTTTATTGAGTTTTTATTGAGTTTTTTTATTTCCAATTATGAAATTTTAAACATATTTTGTATATTTAGGAAACAAGCCCATCATCTAACTGTAACATGCATGTCTTCTCAGTCATTTTGTGATTCTTTCATGTTCTTTTTTTTTTTTTTTGAGACGGAGTCTCGCTCTGTCACCCAGGCTGGAGTGCAGTGGCACAATCTCGGCTCACTGCAACCTCCACCTCCCGGGTTCATGTGATTCTCCTGCCTCAGCCTCCTGAGTAGTAAGACTATAGGCACGTGTCACCACTCCCGGATAATTTTTTTGTATTTTTAATAGAGACAGGGTTTTGCCGTGTTAGTCAGGATGGTCTTGATCTCCTTACCTCATGATCCGCCTGCCTCGGCCTCCCAAAGTGCTGGGATTACAGGCGTGAGCCCCCACGCTCAGCACTTTCATGTTCCTAACCATGTCTCTGATGAACAAATATTTTAATTTTAAATATGTACAATTTATCAATTTTTAAAATTGTTTCCACATTTTTGTCCTAATTAGAATATCTTTTGACCACTGTGAAAGTTATAATTACTGTGTCCTATGATGGCCTGGAGAAGTTTTAGTTTTTGTATCTAATTTTTAGTTCACTTTTATGAGTAGCATAAGAAAATGGTTGAATTTCGTTTTTGTAATCTTTTCAAACCCTCGTAAAAGTAGATTTAGGGAGTTCAAGTGCATTTTTGTTATGTAGATATATTGTTGATTGGTGAAGACTGGGTTTTTAGTGTAATCATTATCTGATCAATGTAAATTGTACCCTATAGGTAATTTTTCATCACTTACCCCTCTACTGTTGGGGTCCGTGCCGGGGGTGGTGGAGAATGAAAGAACACACAAAAGACAAAGACACACAGACAACATGGCGGCTGCGCTCAGAGCCTCCGCCTCACTTTATTTATACTCCATAAACCCCACGTCAGCAGAAAGAATGCAATGCAAAACAAACTTTCTTTTCCCAGATGTAACCTTCTACTCAGTTCTTTGTTTCTATGCTCTTCCTTATTTGCCCGCCTTCTTGGCGCCTACGGGAGTTCATTAAAAGTTCAATTGGAGATACTGTCCTTGAGCCCTATCTATTCTCAGCATACTGTTTTCAAAGGCCCCTGCACTCTACTATTCTCCCACACTTTGGCGTCTTCAATGTCTATTATTCTCCAGTGTCTATTATTCCACTCTGTATATCCATATGTACCCATTGGTTCCCACTTATAAGTGAGAATATTCAACATTTAACTTTCTGTTTTCTGAGTTACTTCACTTAAGATAATAGCCTCAAGTGGATGGTCATTATATAAAGATAAACAGATAAACTCAACAAGAAGATCAATACAGATGGTCCTCTATTATGTAAGTCAGGTTTTTCCAGAGAGAGAGGAACCATGAAATATGTGAGAGGGAAATTATTAGGGAATTGGCTTATACAATCACAGAAGTGGAGAAGAGACTTGATAAACTGTATGTAAGCTGGAGAACCAGAGAATCCCTTAGCATGACTCAGTCCAAGTCTGGGAGTCTCAGCACCAGAAAAGCCAATGGTGCAGTCACTAGTATGAGGCCAAAGGCCTGAGAGCCCCCGAGAGGCTTCATAGTCGAAAAACCAAAGCACCTGGAGTCTGATGTCTAAGGGCAGAAGGAAAAAGCTGCCCTGCTCCAGAAGGGAAGGAAAAAGAGAAGAGAGAGAGAAAGTTCCTCTCCCTCCATCTGGTTGTCTTAACGAGGTCTATAGTCAATTGTATGGTGCCAGCGCACATTGAGGGTTGGTATTCCTCTCTTAGTCCACTGACTCACACATCAGTCTCCCATGGATACATCCTTACAAACACACATGGAAACAATGTTTACCGGCCATCTAGGTGTCCCTCAATTCAGTCAAATTGATGTCTAAAATTAACTACCATAATTCTACCCCTAGTCAACTCAGCACCTATACATACACATCTTAAACCATATTTCCTATGAAAATAAAAACATTACAAGGTCATAGTTCTACATAACATGGGCTAGCTCTCCCTCATGCAACCAAAAACATGATAATCCCTTTCCCAGGGGAGAAGATAGTGTCTTGAGTGATGTTTTTTCTTCTACTGATATCTCATAACTTAAATACTGTCATATACACCTAATGATACTTAAATGATAATAAAGTCAATAAATGCTTTGCACATAATGAAGATATAAGAGAAGTAAGAAAACAAAGATGGTCGCTTAATACATATGTATATATGTACAAAGGTATTCTTAACAAAAAAGGGAGGAAAAACTCATGGCAATTACAGTCTTTGTTTTCATAACTGGAGGCATTGTCATAACTGGTATTTATAACTGTCTTCTTCTATTACCCATTCTGCATTCCCTTTGCCTTCAGCAAGAACCTCAGCTGATTGTAGTTCTTTACCTGGCAAGGTGACCAAAATCTTTATTCTCAAAGAATTTGGGACATTTGTAATCTTGCCTGGATTGGATTGTTATAGTTTCCCATTGACCATAATGACAGGGCATGGTAATACTACAAAATGCTCTAAGGAATCTCCTATATTCCAGATATATGCTTCCTTTCCTTCATTTTGGAATAGTAACCCACTTTTCCCTTAGCAGTCAGGATGAATTACTCAAGCCAACACAGTGATTCCCTTCCTTAGTCTGTTGAGTCAGAGACATAAGGAGCCCAAAGTGGCCAGGTGGCCCCTTCCAGTTCAATGGTGTAATCATCACATCTCCTGGTAGAAGCATTTCTCTCTCTGGAACTAGGACCTCTAGGCCAGCTGAAAATAAAACCCTGGGAATAGGAAGCAAAAATGTTGTCAGTGACTAGGGGTAACGTGAGTGGTGCCACTCCAATTTCACTTCTTGATCCTTGGATCAGTAAATCCTGGCTATGGGAGAAGCAATCCTATATTTTAGACACTGATTTGGAGAATATATAGCCTCTGGCAAACATCGCACTAGCGCTGCAAAGTATTATCACTCAGCTGGTCTCATAACTGCAAATTCAAAAGACCATTCCAACTGTTCTATCAAGACAGTTGCTTCTGGGTCATGGGGAGCATGATAAGAACAGTAAGTTCCATGAGCATGGGCCCATTGCTATGCTACTTTGGCTGTAAAGTGAGTTCATTGGTCAGAAACAATGCTGTATGAAATAGCATTACAGTGGATAAGGCATTTTGTAAGTTCACAGATGGAAGTTTTGGCAGAAGCATTGCATTCATGAAAGGCAACTCCATATCCAAAGCAAGTATCTATTCTAGTGAAGACAAAATGCTGCCTCTTCCATAATGGAAGCAGTCCATTATAATCAACCTGCCACTAGGTAGCTGGCTCATCCCCCTGAGGGATGGTATCATATTAGGGGCTTTGTGTTTATCTGTTCTGTTGGCAGATTGAGTCCTCAGCAGTGGCCATAATCAGGCAAATCTTAGTGAGTGGGAGTTCTTGTCATTGATCCCATGTGCAATCTCTGTCCATGCCACAATGGACACTTTGTTCATAAGCTCATTAGGCAATGACAGTGGTGGCCCAGGAAAAAGGCTGACGGGTGTTCATGGGATGTGACATTCTATCTGCTTGATTGTTAAAATTCTCCACTGTTAAGATCACCCACTGGTAAGCATTCATATGTGATGCAAATATCTTTATGTCTTTGGACCACTCACAGAGGTCTATTTACAAGAGGTTATCCACATACTTCCTATAAAAAAAAATGTGATTTTTTTAGCTTTAAGATGGTGCTAAAGTGATATGCATTCGGCAGAAACTATACTTTGAGTACTCATAAAACGATTCTAATTTTCACTTTGAATACAGTATTTAATACATTATATGACATATTCAACACCCTATTATAAAATAGCCTTTGTGTTAGATGATTTTCCTCATTTAGGCTAGTGTAATTGTTATTGTTAAGGGACCAACAGGATCATGTGCCTGCTGTGCAGTAACATTCCCAAACACCAAGACAGCAGGGTTTGTAGCAGAGAAAGAATTTAATGATCCCAGGGCAGCTGAGTGAGGAGATAGGAGGAAACCTCAAATGTATCTCCCTGGGGAAATCCGGGCTGAAGTTTTTAAAAGGATCATGGAGGTTGAGAGACTGGAAAATTGGGGTCATTGGTTGGAGGAAGGAGGATAAAATCATGAGAATGTGGAAACTGTATTCTTTGATGAGTCAGCTCCTGTGGGGTCCTGAAGACCAGCTAGTATCAGAAGTCTTATTCCAGTCTTATTCCAGGAGTTTCAGCAATATGCAAGACGTGACAGAATATCTTATACAGAAAACTTAATGTTTAACAATGGTCAAGTTGTTAATCTATAGAGCAGTTAAGGGGAAATGATAATCTTGTGACAGGATCTACGTAATTCTGAGTTAAGAGGCAGCAAACAACTATGAGGAAGCTGATCAGAGAGCAAGCTGACCTGATGATTAATGCTGAATATACTGCAAGCTGAGTTTGTTTTTGTTTCTACTCCTCCCTTTTTCTCTAATTTTATAAAGTTAATAGGGACAGTTTCATTCTGAAGATGTTTAAGGTAGGCAAGGCTAAGCACTGGTATTCAGTAGGTTAGGCATATTATTTGCAGTTTTGACTTAGTGATATTTTCAGCTTAAGATGGATTTATCAGGATGTAACCCTATCGAGGAGCATCTGTATGATGTTTCATGAGGTGGGGTTTATTGATGGTGTTATTTTATCCAGATTCCCAATAATCCTGTTGTTTTCCATGTAGTTGAAAAATGTAATCCAATTTCTTATTTAACTTATTTACATTGAGTGCTAAGTCTTAAGATTAATGGGTCTGACTGAAAATAACATGGGCTCAACATTCATTGGTTAACTGAATCTGTCTCTGTAATGTAGCAGTAACCCTATCTCCCTATGGTAATTATGGCTAAGTATTCCTGGGAGCATAGTAACATTGTCTTTATCTGATGTTATATATAGTCTTTATAGGAGGATTCTTTCATCAACATATTGCATTATGGTTCCTTTGCCCTATTTTGTTTTGAAAACAGTTTTTCACTCTTTGATAAAACTTCACTCTTTGAAGTTTGAGATAATTTTACAGTTATTTTCTCATGTAATTTGATTCTATGAAGATTCTCAATAGTAACTATTTACAATGATTTTAGTGGAATTATGTCAATTAGATCTTTGTCATATATGGTCTTGATTGCAAAGCATTAATGCTTTGTGGGTATGTGACTAAAGATAATTTTTGCAACAATTTAATATAACATAAAAATGCATGTACAGTGTAATAATTTCATGTCACATAAACATGCATGAAAATACTTCTGTTAGGCTGTTAGAATGCATGGTCTTTTCTAGTAAGTCTTATAATGCATACTACTTGGATAGAAGTTTAATTTCTAAAATTATTTTTGTATAAACTTTTGTGGGTTTTTTTTTTACCTCTTTCATCTTTGTATTAGATATCCATCTTCTTCAAGTTAAATATTATCCTCATGAGTTTCACCATCCATGCACTTATTTTCAGAAACAAATAGAATTATGACTTGTTTCATATCCTCCATTAATAAAGTCCTCACACATTCAGATTTTATGCTGTAGATTTGCTGATTGTGGGGTGTTTATTTTTTTACATATACTTCACTATCACTACTGTACATTTGTTGGTGTTAACTGGTGGGGTGTGTGTGTGTGCGCGCTTATGTGTGTGTGTGTGTATGTATGCATGTTTATCTGAGCTTTTGTCTGTAACTTTCCCATGTAGGTGGCTACTGTATTTAGTCATATGTCCTTGTCTGTAGTCATATGTCCTTTTCTGTATAAGCATTTCAGTTCCTATTTGGCACTTGTAGAATAGAGAATTAGATAAAACACAATGACACATTTAGAATTTGAAATTATGTATATATAGATTCTTATATTTATAATTTTAAGTTTCAATAAATATTTTGATATTGTCATAGGTAAATATTTTTCTATCAATTTTCCACTAAATATGTACTTGTTTTTATAATAATATGTAATGCTGGTGTGTGACTTACTTGATGAATGGAGAGAGGTTACTTCATCAAATTAAAATCTATAAAGTTGATGTTAGGTTCATTCTAGTTTTAATGTATATACTTGGTAACACCTAGATACCATAGTGAAAAATTGTGAGGTATTGTTTAATTTCGGGAGAAAAACAATAACATTTTTGTCTGATACGTATTTTAAAATTTCAGTATCTACATATTTATCTATTATTTTACAGTTAAATATTTCTGCTTGACTTCAAACTGTTTTTTAGATTCTTCTTAATTCTATGGTATAGCATTGCACTTGAATGGTGGATCAATACCTAAGATAGCATTGCATATTTTATTTCATTGCACTTTCTTTTAGGTCTCTGATTAGAGTTTACTATTCCAATATGACACATAAGTTTATTAAATATTGTGCTGTGATTATGTTCAGATAGGATTGTTATTGTCACATGCACTATATTCAACAAGCAAACACGGCATGTTAATATTAAAATCTCAAGACTTGCTTGAATTATTGTTTGTGACTTTTCCTTCTAGGTGGCTACTGTATTTTGTTATATGTTTTTTCTAAATATAACCACTGTAGTGCTTATATTGTGGCTGTAGAACAGATAATTATATAAAATACAGTGGAATATTTAGAGCTTGATTTATTTTCTTTAAATTTATTACTTAATTCTAAAATTATTTGTAATTGCTCACTATTGGTTTAACTTTTTAATAGGAATTGTTGTAAAACACCAAAGCAAACACGGTCTGAAATTTAAGAGTCGTGTCCTCCAGTTGCAGTCTCTTTGCCAGTTGCATTTATCAAGTGCTATCAGCAGTACTCTGAGATATGGTAATAATGAGGAGAGGCATTTTAATCATATAGTTATGTATATCTATATATATGTATGCATGTATATATAAAACGTGTGTATATGTAAAATAATTATAGTTATACAGTTATGTATGGTAAGATAATAAACTATATGAAATCAAAATAATAATCAATCCTCTATTTTTGTATTTGTCAAAATTTCTTATTAAATGAAACTTCCCATGTGACATTATTAAAATTTCTGACATTTATCACTTTTCTTTCCACTTAAGAAACTACTAAGGGGCCTGACACGGTGGCTCGCACCTGTAATCCCAGCACTTTGGGAGACCCAGGAGGGCAGATCACCTGAGGTCAGGAGTTTGAGACCAACCTGGCCAGCATGGTGAAACCCCATCTCTACTAAAAATACAAAAATTAGCCGGGCGTGGTGGCACATGCCTGTTTGTAATCCCAGCTACTCGGGAGGCTGAGGCAAAAGGAATCGCTTGAACTTAGGAGGCAGAAGTTGAAGTGAGCTGAGATGGTGCCACTGCATTCCAGCCTAGGCGACAAAGCGAGACTCAGTCACAAAAGAAAAAGAAAAAGAAAAACAGAAGAGAAGAGAAGAGAAGAGAAAAGAAAAGGCTGGGCGTGGTGGCTCAAGCCTGTAATCCCAGCACTTTGGGAGGCCGAGACGGGCGGACCACAAGGTCAAGCGATTGAGACCATCCTGGCTAACCCGGTGAAACCCCGTCTCTACTAAAAAATACAAAAAACTAGCCGGGCGTGGTGGTGGGCGCCTGTAGTCCCAGCTACTCGGGAGGCTGAGGCAGGAGAATGGCGTGAACCCGAAAGGCGGAGCTTGCAGTGAGCTGAGATCTGGCCACTGCACTCCAGTTTGGGTGACAGAGGGAGACTCTGTCTCAAAAAAAAAAAAAAAAAAAAAAAAAAAAAAAAAAAAAAAAAAAAAAGAAAGAAAGAAAAGAAAAAAAAAGAAAAAAGAAAAGAAACTACTAAGGGCTGTCTCCTAAAATTCTGGGGGTAAAACCCCACAACTTGTTTTTTTTCCAGCATTAAATGTTTTCCTGAGAAACAATAAAGTTTGTGGACCATTGCTGTTAGATAGCTTCTTGCACCTTTATGATACATTGTTCTGATGTATCTCATACCCATATTTGCTGCACAAAAAATTAAACATTTGTGTTAAACGTCAAAGGGTTTGAAGGAATGTCAGCATATAAAGCAAATCTTTCTTAAAAATTGAAATATAATTATGCCAACAAAATTGTTTTTCAGGGATATTATCCTTGTCCATCATAATTTGGGCCTCTCAAAAACAGATTCAAAAAGAAATTTGTTTACAAGTGGCTTAATTATGAAATGTCCTGAGGAACAACACCTGAGGGAAGAAGGATTGAGTGAGGAAGAAATTGAACTGCAGAGTGACCGTAGTTGACCTCAGGTATCCTACCAAATCTATAGACATGGGATGGTCTTTCTAAAGGATTCTCAGTTAGCAGCAAGAGGTTTGGTCTTTCTAACGCTCTCCATTTAATCAGCCCCATGGAATGACAGCTTTCTTCTGGGAGGAGAAAAATATTGTTGGGGCAACAGGATTTAGTTATAATCTATGTAATGTCTCCTACACTGGAGAAGCATCAGTCAAGAAGGTTAAGGATATAGTTAGGAGACTATAGTGTCTATGGCAAAGACCTAATTCCCTAAGTTTGCACAAGAATATATGCTCTATTTCTATATAAGTCCTGTTTTTGTCTTTGTCTTTTTATGCCAAAATCAAGTTTCAAAATGAAATAATAAAGGAAAACATATTGAGAAGAGCTAATGGGAGACAAATTAAAACTTCTATAAAATAGTTGGGATATTTATAATTTATAGTAGTTTCAGGTTAATTCCAATTATTTATATGCAAAAATGCTCATGGTTTTCAACAATAACTATATAAAACAGGAGATGAAATAAAAACTATAAGTGAAAATCAAGATATATATGAAAAAATATTTATAACAGGCTTATTGCCATATCTCTATTAAAAAAAAATGCATCTGATAGGTATCTCAGGTTGTAGAGCTGGACATCTGGATTAAAAAATAAATTAAATTAAAAATAAAAAGCATGATCAAGCTGTGAAGCATATCTTTCTTAAAAATTATTTGTAAAATAGAAAACCTCATACTTATCTATTCTTCTACTGGTTAGAAAGGCATCATTAAGGCAGAGTGCTATAATTCAGCCTGTAGTCCTAGCTAGTTGGAAGGTTGCAGCAGATAATTGCTTGAGCCTAGGAGTTAGAGGCCAGCCTTGGCAATATAGTCAGACTTTTGTTCCTAAAATAGATAAATAAATGAAATTCAAAAGGTAGGTAGCATTAAGTGACAAGTACAATTATATTTCGAGTCATAGATTGATTTGTTTTTCTAGCATTGTGCTAATAGCATCTCTAATGGCATCAGGCATCCCTACCAAAACATTAACTTTTTTTTTTTTTTTTTTTTTTTTTTTTTTTTTTTTTTTTTTTGAGACGGAGTCTTGCTCTGTCACCCAGGCTGGAGTGCAGTGGCCGGATCTCAGCTCACTGCAAGCTCCTCCTCTCGGGTTCACGCCATTCTCCTGCCTCAGCCTCCCGAGTAGCTGGGACTACAGGCGCCCGCCACTTCGCCCGGCTAGTTTTTTGTATTTTTTAGTAGAGACGGGGTTTCACCGTATTAGCCAGGATGGTCTCGATCTCCTGACCTCATGATCCGCCCGTCTCGGCCTCCCAAAGTGCTGGGATTACAGGCTTGAGCCACCGCGCCCGGCCAAAACATTAACTTGTAATACTTTTCACTGATTTTTGATATGATAATGAATAATTGCTGATCTTGCACAATAATTTCAGGAATAGCACATCTGTATGTCAAAACAAAATATTCCACAATAAAAATAAACCCAGTCACTTAGATCAGACACAGTGTGTATTAATTGTTTGAACTATCACTGCTTGAATCAAATAAATTTGTGAGTTCTGTTTTGAGAAACTAGAACTTCAATAAATCAGGCATTCCTAAGCAACATAATATTTAGCCTTTATACCAGATATGGGACATGTCTTGTCCAATCTTGGTTCAAGTTGTGAGGATCACAAACCATATTTTCTTTCTATGAATGTTACTATTATATTAAGTAACAAGAAGGGATGTCACAAAAATTCTCTGATGGCTTTATATGCAGACAGCACCTAAACAGTCAATCTTTTAGTCACATTTATTATGGTGTAGCTGAGATAGAAGTCCCATTTTCAAGAAGTCTCATCTACGTAATTACTCTGAAATAGGTACAGTATCTGATAATGAGGTTAAGACCAGTTTTGTAAAAAATGGATGATAAAACTGATGAATATGAAAGATTCCTAATATTCAACTGTAATCTGAGGAACATTCAATTATATAAATAATGTTCTTAGAGGAAAAATTGCTATTTAAATTTCTGTGTTTCTTTATTTCTTTTCCATAATTTTCTATTAGGATATAATTCAACATTTATGGAAATTATAAGAAAAGTACAAGGAAGTCCCATATACAGGTTCACACAGATTAGCAATTATTCACATTTGGCTTGCTCTCTATTTGCTTGCTCTCTCTCTCTCTATTCTTTCCTTCGTGTCCACAACACAAACACGTTTGTATGCATGCAAGTGTACATACACACACATATGCAAATTGACACACACTCAAACACAGATGGCTCTGGCTTTGTATAATTTTATTAAGAATGAATTTCAGTTACTTGGTTTTAGTTTAATTTCAGTCAATCAACAAAGTAGTTCAGATTTCAGTTGCTGTGGGATATTAGCTTCGAGTAATTGCATAAGTATAAGCTTTGCTGCTAGCTCCTCAGTCCATAAGTCACCTTGTAAATAACAGGAGCATATCATGATGAGTGACCAACTATATCACTTATTTCAAAATCTTTCACTGATTTTTCACAGTGTATCCGTGATTCATTTCATGCACAGATCCAAAAGTGTGTGGGGTTGTGTCAGTTTTTTGTTTCCCAATGATAAAACCATGTGACATTTTACACAACTGAATTATTGAAAGAAGGGATGGACCAATAGATCTGGAAGTATAGCAAATAATGAAGAATGATAATGCTAGCATGAAACACCAATTGAACAAAAATGAAGAAACAGAAGATACAACAGAAAACCATGGAAATTAGAAGAAATAGATGACCAAGATTCAAGATATGCAGCCACAGGAATTTAGTGAAGACAAATTTATCTACATAAATGAGATCAGCGATTGTGACAGAAAGGGTGATGATGTCCCAGAGTGACACTGGCAAAAGAAGTCACGTTAAAAAAAAAACTCTTGACCGGGCATGGTGGCTTACGCCGGTAATCCCAGCACTTTGGGAGAACGACAGGTGGATCACGAGGTCAGGAGTTCGAGACCAGTCTGGTCAACATGGTGAAACCTTGTCTCTAATAAAAATACAAAAATTAGCTGGGCATGGTGGCAGGCACCTGTAATCCCAGCTACTCGGGAGGCTGAGGCAGGAGAATCGTTTGAACCTGGGAGGCTGAGGTTGCAGTAAGCCAAGATGGTGCCATTACATGCCAGCGTGGGCAACAGGGCAAGATTCCGTGTCAAAAAAAAAAAAAAAAAAACTCTCAAAGATGCTTCATGATATTGAAAATGCAAGGGATAATATGTTAGAAGTAAATTCAAATTTAGGAAGTAGAATAACAAGTCACTAAGTTATAAAAATGGTGCTCACTTATATGTAAATTTCACATTGAGAAAAGGTAAGCACCGTTCAAATTGCTCTTGATAAGTTTTATACAAAGGAATAAAATAAATTAATTGTATGTATTGCTATAAATTATGGTGTAGAACATAAATATGCATTTTACTGTTTTTAATTTTTCCATACATTTTTAAGTAAGAATAAGATAGTTTTTAATGTTAAATCAATAATGCTTAAATATCCTAGAATATCAATTTTTCTTACTGAGTTTTAAGGTTGCCTTGCATAATTTTAGTTTCCACTATCCTGTTTACCATCGGGTGTTACTATGCTAAGGTAAGAGCGCCATTTGAGAATAAGTTAGAAACATCATCATTTGTTCCTAATTACTTGCATTTGTTGTTAACCAAATGTTCAATGCATCAATCACAGTACAGTAATCAAATCAGAAATCGTATTGCTGATACAATATTATTATCTAATCTGCAGTACATTTTAAATGTAACTGTTTCAGAGTAAATTACAGAGCTATACTGTTTGTATTTTTTTTTTTTTTCCAGTCCAGGATCCAGCCTCAAATAATGCATTGCATTTGTGTATTGATACTTTCCTTTAATCTGGGATACTTTCTTGGACTTTATCTTTTCTGAGTTAGGCAGTTATTTTATAAAATATTTCTCAACTTTGGTGTTTCTCATATTTCTTTATGCTTACATTTAGATTATACATGCTTTGGCAAACATAAAATTGGATTTCTTAGTGCATCATTGAAAGAATGTGATTTTGTTTATCCTATTATAGATAATGCTAACATTAGTCATGTGATTAACGTTGTATTCTCAGTGTTTCCCCATTGTACTAAAATTATTTTCCCCTTTATAATTATATATAACTAATATCAAGGCATCTATTTTAAAACTATGAAAATATGCTTTCTTGTCTCACCTTTCACCCATTGGTTTTTGCACTTACTGATTTTACAATTAGTATTCTACCTTAATAAAGGGTTTTGAGTATTTCTTTATTTTCTGCAGGTTGAACATCTCTTATCAGAAATGGTTGGTATCAGAAGTGTTTTGGATTTTAGATTTTTTTTTTTTTTTTTTGGAATACTTGAATATATGTGTGTGTGTGTATACAGACTAATATATATATATATAAATGTTAATATATAATTTTATATATATATATATATGAGATATCTTGGGGATGGAACCCAAGTCTAAAAAAAAAAGTTTTTTGTTTTATATGCAATTTACATGCATAGCCTGAATGTATCATTTTACAATGTCTTAAATAATTTTGTGTATGGAACAAAGTTTAGACTGTGTTTGGACTGAGAGTGGTCCCATGTGGTTAAGTGTGGAATATTCCACTTGTGGCACCATGTCAGCATTCAAAAGCTTTGGATTTTGGAATGTTTTATATTTTAGGTTTTTGGGATAAGGAAGCTCAACCCGCAGTGAAAAAGTTATTGCAGGCTCATTTTGAGTTTTCCTTGTCTTAGCCGTGAATTGGAGAAATTATTATGTTTTCTGATCATAAGTTTTTTACTAGTAAGTGCTTTACAAATATTCAGCATTTTAAAAAGTTAGACTGGGCACCATGGCTCACACCTGTAATCCCAGCACTTTGGGAGGCCAAGGTGGGTGGATCACCTGGGTTCAGGAGCTGGAGACTAGCCTGGCCAACAGGTGAAACCCTGTCTCTACTAAAAATACAAAAATTAGCCATGTGTAGTAGCACACGTCTGTAGTTGCAGCTACTTGGCAGGCTGAGGCAGGAGAATTGCTTGAACCCAGGAGGTGGAGGTTGCAGGGAGCAAAGATTGAGCCACTGCACTCCAGCTTGGGCAACAGAGGGAGACCTTGTCTCAAAATACATTTTAAAAAAATAAATAAATAATAGACTTTAATTTTTAGAGCAGTTTTTGGTTCAAAGCAAAATGGAGGAGATATTACAGTTTCCACACATCTCCTTTCCACCCACACACACAGTCTCCCCTACCATCAATACCCACATTGTTGTGGTACATTTATTACATTTCACAAACCAACATTGACACCTCATTATCATCCAGTCTATAGTTTATTACATTAAGATTCATTATTTTGTTATATATTCTAGAGGTTTTGACAAATTCATAAGGACATGTATCGACCATTAGAATATCATACACAATTGGCCAGGCACAGTGGCTCATACTTGTAACCCAGCAATTTCAGAGGCCAATGTGAGCAGATAGCTTGATCTCAGGAGTTTGAGACCAGCCTGAGTAACACAGTGAAGCCCCATCTCTACCAAAAATACAAAAATCAGCTAGGCGTGGTGGTGCAAATCTGTGGTCCCGCCTACTTGGGAGGTTGAGGTGGGAGGATCGCCTGAGCCTGGGAGACAGATGTTGCAGTGAGCCAAGATGGTGCCACAGCACTCCAGCCTGGGCAACAGAATGATATCTTGTTGCCAAATAAATAAATAAATACATAAATAAAAAATAAAATTATACACAATAGTTTCACTGCTCTAAAAATTTTCTGTGTGCCACCTGTTCACCTATACATCTCTCCCTCAGCCCTCAACTTTTCTCCATAGTTTTGCCTTTTCCAGAATGTCGTACAGTGGAATCACGCAGTATGTAGTCAAATTGGTTCCTTTCACTTAACAATAGGCATTTAAGATCCCCCCATGTATTTTAGTGTGTTGATAGTTCATCTATTTACAATAAATAATGTTTCATTGTATGAATATACCACAGTGTATTTATCCATTCACCTATTGAAGGACATCTTGAAGCATTCCAAGTTTGGGCAATTATGAATAAAGTGTCTGTAAGGCTAAATATAATCTTGTTCATAGGTAAATACCAAAGACCGTGTTTGCTGGCTTGTGTGGTAAGAGTATCTTTAGTTTCATAAGAAAAGGCCAAATTAGTCTGGGGGCGATGACTCATGCCTGTAATCCTAGCACTTTGGGAGTCTGAGGTGGGCGGATCACAAGGTCAGGAGTTCGAGACCAGGCTGGTGAAACTCTGTCTCTACTAAAAGTACAAAAATTATCTGGGCATGGTGGCGTGTGCCTGTAATCCAAGTTACTTTGGAGGCTGAGGCAGGAGAATCACTTGAACCCTGGAGGGGGAGGTTGCAGTGAGCCAAGATGATGCCACTGAACTCCAGCCTAGGCGACAGAGCAAGACTCTATCTCAAAAAAAAAAAAAAAAAAAAAAAAAAAAAAAAAAAGAAAAAGAAAAAGAAAAAAGAAAAAAAATGGCCAAATTGTCTTCCAAAGTGATTGCACCATTTTGCATTACCACCAACAATGAATGAGAGTCCCTATAAGAAGTTTTTATTTTAATGAGATGCAATTTATAATTTTGATGTTGTTGCTTTTTGGGTTTAGATTCAGAAATTGTTGCCTACACAGAGGCATCGAATACATGTTCTGTATTCTTTTAGAAGTTGTAACATTTTAAATTCTAAATTTAAGTTTATGAGACTTTTCTAAATTGCGTGTGTGGTGTAAGAAGTTGGTCACTTTTTTTCCATATAGAAATCAAGTTGTACCAGCAAAATTAAAAATTTGATTTGTCTATGGAATTGCTTTGGCATCTTTGTCAAAATAAATTGCCCCTATATTTGCAGTTTTACTTCTGAAACTCTTCCGCTAACTATCTTTAGTTATAATAAAAAGATAGCACACCCTTGACTATGTAGTTTTGCAGAATCTTGATGTAAAGTCAACTTTACATCAACTTTAAATGCTTCAACTTTAATTTTTCAAGCTTTTGAAAAGCAGTTCTGGAACTTTTGCCTTTTTAATGTAAATATGAGCAGATCATTACTTTCTTTAGAAAGGTATTCTATGTTAAAAGGCAATTTTTATTTGGGAGACAATGAACAACTTAAACGCATTGAGGGCCCAATTCACACAGGTGTGATTATTCTCCATTTATTTAGGTCTTCTTTAATTTATCTCAGCAATGTTTTGTAGTTTTTAACAATCTTGGAAATATTTTGTGAAATGTACTCCTATTTATCTTATGCTTTCTGATACTATTGTAAGATATTTTTAAACATCTTTAATTTTAAATTTTTTAAAGCTTGCATAAAAAATGAAATACATTTTTGTGTATTGACTTGACTTTTTACCTGGAACATTTCTAGATTCTCTAATTACTTTTTATATTTATCTTGTAGATTCTTTAGGATTTTCTATGTAAATGGTCATTTCATCTGTGAAAATAAAGTTTTAGTGCTTCCCTTCTGATATAGATGCCTTTAATTTATTTTTCTTGCTTTAATGCAATGGATAATTTACCTAGTACATTGCTGAAAAAAATTCTAGGTGCCTATGTGCCTGACTTCATCATTACATTAGGGGAAACATTTAATATTTCAGCATAATACTGTAGGATTTTAACAGATACACTTTATTGAATTGAAGAAGTTGATTTTCTTTCTAAATTGCTTAGGATATTCATCATGAATGAGTTTTAAATTATGACAAATGTATCTTTATTTATTGAGATAATTATATTTTTATTTGATTACTATAGTGAAATACATTAATAAATTTGCATATGTTAGCATAAATTCATGTTCCTGGGAAAAATAGCTTTTAGACGTAACATTATCCTGTTTAAATATTACTGAATTTGATTCATTTATAATTTGTTAAGCATTTGTATTTATGAAAGTCATTGATCTATAAATAATTTACCGTACTTTTATTCAGTGTTTCTTTCAAGTTAATGCAGAGTTCACGGAAATAGTGTGTATGTGTTCCTTCCTTTCCTGGAGCAAAGTTCTCTCCTTTCCCTAGACTTTGTTTATACATGTATATCTATTTAGTAACCCACCAGGAAAACTATTTGGATTTGTAGATCTTTGTGGAAATTTTTCAAATAATAAATTTAGGGTTTTTTTTTTTTTTTTTTTTTTTTTTTTGAGATGGAGTCTCGCTCTGTCACCCAGGCTGGAGTGCAGTGGCCGGACCTCAGCTCACTGCAAGCTCCGCCTCCCGGGTTTACGCCATTCTCCGGCCTCAGCCTCCCGAGTAGCTGGGACTACAGGCGCCCGCCACCTCGCCTGGCTAGTTTTTTGTATTTCTTAATAGAGACGGGGTTTCACCGTGTTAGCCAGGATGGTCTCGATCTCCTGACCTCGTGATCCGCCCGTCTCGGCCTCCCAAAGTGCTGGGATTACAGGCTTGAGCCACCGCGCCCAGCAGGGTTTTTTTTTTTTTTAAAGCAAATGTAGAGTTTTGAAGTTTTCCATTTTGAGAAATGCACATTAAAAACCACAGAAATATAATCTTACACAAATCAGAATGGCTTTTATTAAGAAGTCAAAAACCAACAGATGCCGGGCGCGGTGGCTCAAGCCTGTAATCCCAGCACTTTGGGAGGCCGAGACGGGCGGATCACAAGGTCAGGAGATCGAGACCATCCTGGCTAACACGGTGAAACCCCGTCTCTACTAAAAAATACAAAAACCTAGCCGGGCGAGGTGGCGGGCGCCTGTAGTCCGAGCTACTCGGGAGGCTGAGGCAGGAGAATGGCGTGAACCCGGGAGGCGGAGCTTGCAGTGAGCTGAGATCCGGCCACTGCACCCCAGTCTGGGCGACAAAGTGAGACTCTGTCTCAACAACAACAAAAAAATAAATAAATAAAAAAAATAAATAAAATAAACCAACAGATACTAGCATGGATGTGGAGAAAAAGCACTTAGACGTGATTGGTGGGAATGCAAATTAGTTCATATCTTATTGAAAACCGAATAGAGATATTTCAAAAAATTAAAAATAGAACTACCACGTGACCCACTACCTACCTACTGGGAATCTACCCAAAGGAAAATAAAGGATTATATAAACAAGACACCTGCACTTAGATGCTTGTTGCAGCACTATTCACAATAGCAAAGTCATGGACCCAACCTCAGTGTTCACCAATGGTTTACTGGATAAATAAAATGTGGTATATATATACCATGGAATACCATGCAGCCACACTGAAAAAAAATTCATGTTCTTAGTAGCAACATAGATGGGGCTGGAGGTTATTATCCTAAGTCAACTAACTCAGAAGTATGTCAAATATCACTTTTTCCTCACTTATAAGTGAGAGCTAAACAGTGGATACACACAGACATAAAGATGCAGATAAGAGATACTGGTAACTCTCCAAAATTACTAGTGGATACAATGTTTATATCTGGGTGATGACTGGACAGGAAGCCCAATACCCACCATTACACAAGTAATATTCATGTAAATGCTTGCACATGTACCCCCTGAATCTGAAATTAAAAAAAAAAAAACGTAAAATTTTCTGCTTTATCTTAAATTTACATTTTTTAAGTTGTAAAATTTGTCATAGAGTGGTCCATACATTCCTGTTTGTTTCACACCCCCTTTCTTTGCCTTTCTCAAAGTTGTTAGTTTTTCAGTATTATTGATCTTTTCAAGGTACTACCTTTTATCCTTGCTAATTTTGTCTCATTTCTCTATTATCTACTTCAGTGATTTGTGCTCAAGCTTTGTTATGACATTTTTGCTACTTAAGTAGATTCAAATTGTTCATCTATTTCTGGTTTTTTATTTACCTTCTGATTTACCTTCTGAATTATACATTCTTTCAAGGTAATCTTAGATTCACATGAAATTTGAAAAAAAAAATGCAAAGAGATTCTGTGTAATCTTTATGCAGTTTCCCCTAATTGAACATGCTGGACAATAATACAACACCACATCTAGAATATTAACATGATAAAGGTAAGATGCAGAATAGGTCTATCATCATAAGGAACCCTACGTTGCCCATTTTTAGCTACATTCAATTATCACTTCACTTTAGTATAAAATAACTAAAGTTATCATGGTGACAAGGTTAAGCAATTTTTATGTTTATGTTTTTGGATATCTGTAAATCCTTGAGAATTTTATTGAAAAACCTTTCCATGTTTTCATTGGAAATTTTTGTCTTTTCATTACTGAGTTATAAGAGAACTTTTTATATGTTTTAGAATATTTTCTCCCAATCTGTGACATTTCTATTCATTTTCTTGATTATATATTTTGAATAGCAGATATTTTAAATAAAGAAGTCAACTTTATCATATCTTTTTGGAAATTTATGTATATATTTTTCTTATCTAAGAAAACTATAGTCGGCCGGGCACGGTGGCTCAAGCCTGTAATCCCAGCACTTTGGGAGGCCGAGACGGGCGGATCACGAGGTCAGGAGATCGAGACCATCCTGGCTAACACGGTGAAACCCCGTCTCTACTAAAAAATACAAAAAAACTAGCCAGGCGAGGTGGCGGGCGCCTGTAAACTCCGTCTCTACTAAAAAATACAAAAAAACTAGCTGGGCGAGGTGGCGGGCGCCTGTAGTCCGAGCTACTCGGGAGGCTGAGGCAGGAGAATGGCGTAAACCCGGGAGGCGGAGCTTGCAGTGAGCTGAGATCCGGCCACTGCACTCCAGCCTGGGTGACAGAGCGAGACTCTGTCTCAAAAAAAAAAAAAAAAACTATAGAAAAAAACATTTCTTATTTAAGTTACAAGGTATTATTTCATGTTTTCCTTTAAAGATATTTGGTTTTTGCTCACAAAATGATAAATATTTAACAAACATTATTATGAGTAAAAAAATGGACAAAAGCATTTATACATTTAATGTATAAGTGAATCAATAAACCATTAATTACAAAATGTACTATGTACCAGACAGTATACTTACTTATAAACAACTTTAGATAAAAGTCAAATTAGAAATGCACTTTCTGGCAACAAAAACTTAAAAAACTGACAATACTATTTTCAGTGAAAAGATAAATGTGAAGGAGTTAAGGTTAAAAAAAAAATAGTTTGCTTTTCAACCAGTAATATCCCTCCTTAATTATAGCTTTTATCAAGCTGTTGTAGATGCTATTTCTGGGACCCTTCTAAGTTATCAATAGAGGGTACAAAGTACTGCTACATTGAATTCATTTTATCTAAATACTATTTACAACCAATTTAAAGTGAAAAATACTAAGAAATTAGAATGTTTTCTTCAAATTTATTATCAACATGTACATTTCTAGGTATTCCTATAAGATACTGAAATAAAAGTTTATGTGTGTTAGAAACAATGAAGTCAAACCATTTATTTATGAATTAATGTTTTTTTAATATGGCATGTATTTATAAATTACATTAACTAAGTAAACCATGATTTTTTATACCTAACAGGTTATTGCTGAGTTGTACACAATTGTTCCCAGAATTTTTTTTCATTTCTGAGGATGTTGTAAGCCACAGGAAAAATTTGCCATACAAAATAGCTTTACTCAAACATCTGCTGCCAAGGAAGTTTGTTTGGAGCTTGTGATGATGGATGAATTTTTGACAGGTAATTGCAATTCAGATCAGATGCAGACAGATTTAGTACCTAAAAGTTTCTAGTTTATTAAAATCACCATTGATTTATTTAGCACCCCTTCTTCCCTCCAAACTGCCTTGCATTTTAACACTTTGGAAATTAATAATTCAGCTATGATACCTATAATTTATACAGCAGTTTGAAATATATTAGATATTTCTTGGTTCCTCAAACAAAATCTTAAACAGGGAAGCATTTGCAAAATTAAGCAGTGCTCATGTATGATTATGAAAACAAAAAATGGCTTTTTTTTTACAAGTGTGTTCATCAATGGTTTGTCATTAAACACTTCCAATTTTTATACAATCTTTTATCTAATAATTGATTAATTTTTTTGTGAACACATAGGCATTATACCTCTTTTTTTTTTTTTTTTTTTTTTTTTTTTTTTTTTTAGATGGAGTCTTATTTGTTGCCCAGGCTGGAGTGCATTGGCGCAATCTCAGCTCACTGCAAACTCTGCTTCCCGGGTTCAAGCGATTCTCCTACCTCAACCTCCCGAGTAGCTGGGACTACAGGCATGCGCCACCATGCCCAGCTAATTTTTGTATTTTTAGTAGAGACAGGGTTTCACCATGTTGGCCAGGATGGTCTCGATCTCTTGACCTCATGATCTGCTCACCTCAGCCTCCCAAAGTGCTGGGATTACAGGCAGGAGCCATCGCACCCAGCCTAGGCCTCTTTTTCTTAGGTGGTTTTCTGGAAGATTGACTCTGAAATGGGTCATTGCATTTAGGAAAAATGTATTGGGGAGTGCTTTGAGGAATAATCTTTGAAGGAAGAGAAGGAAGTCACATTGGGAGGAGGGAAGAGTTGAATTCCGTTACAACAAAAGTTTCAGAGCTTTAATGGCTTTATGTGCAGGGGTTAGATGTTTATACCATTCTTCTTACCCCCATGTAGATGAGGCAGTAAACATGACCTGTCTTCAGAGGGTGGAGGACATGACCTTGTGTGAAGTAACTGTACAGAGTGACACTCAACTGAGACAGTCAGATACATACTTACTCTGCTCATGCAGCTGATGAAAGTAGTCTCAGTTCTGAAGGAAAACTTGGTAGCAGTACATAGTGTATGTGTATGTGTCTCTATAGCCAATCTTTGACTTACAATGGTTTGATTTACAATTTTTGGCTTTACCATGGTACCCATACAACCATTCTGTTTTTCCATTTACATTACAGTATTCAATACATTGCATGAGATAGTTAACACTTTATTACAAAAAAGGCTTTGTGTTAGGTAATTTTGCCCAACTGCAGACTAATGTAAGTGTTCTGAACACATTAATAGTAGTCTATGTTAAGCTATGATGCTTGGTAGGTTTGGTGTACTAAATGCATATTCAACATTTTAATGGTTTATTATTATTATTATTATTATTATTGAGATAGGGTATTCTCACAATGTTGCCTAGGGTAGTCTCAAACCCTAGGGCTCAAGGGATGCTCTCTTCTCATCCTGTCAAGCAACTGGGTCTACAGGTGCATGCACCACTGTGCGAACCTTTAAAAATTGATTTATAAAAGTTAATATTATTTATATATGTCTCTTAAATATAAAAATATGTACCATTTGAAATGATAGTAAAACGGACAGATCTGCACCTATCGTCACCGAGACATTTGATGCCATCTCTGTGAATACTCCAAGCACATGACCTTCATTTTTGTTCAGATAAAATTTCCCGTATTTTACTTATCACCTATCAAATTAGCTGGGCATAGGGGTGGGCGCCTCTAGTCCCAGCTACTCAGGAGGCTGAGGCAGGAGAATAGCATGAACCTAGGAGGCAGAGCTTGCAGTGAGCAGAGCTTGTGCCACTGCACTGCAGCCTGGGTGACAGCGAGACTCCGACTCAAAAAAAAAAAAGCAATTGCCTATGATACCTATATATATATTTATAGACAGTAACAGGCCTGATCTTTGGTCATATGACTAAGTTCTAATAAATGAGATGTCAGCAGGAATATTGGGTGATACTTTTAGGTAGATTTCTTGAGCTTGCATAGCATAGCTGAAATGTAGACATGATGGCTAGAGCTTCAGTCGCCTTGGACTATGAGTCAAGGTATCATGAATTCCGTGGAAAGTATGTGCTACATTAAACAAACCAATTAGTTAAAGAAGGCCAAGGGCCTAACACTTCACATTGCCAACCTTATACTATCTACATCTAACTATATTGGAGACTTTTTTTATGAGATACACAAATTTCTGTCTAGTTTTCTTGTGTGTGTGTGTGTGTGTGTGTGTGTGTGTGTGTGTAAGGCTTACTTATGACAGATCCTCATTTTTATTATTAGTTTATATTGTGCAAGTCATTTCTATCCATAGTTGATTTTTATATTCTGAATCTTCTCCGACTCTCATACTGCAACTTCATATTTTTAAAAATAAAGTATCATCTATGTTAGAAACTTAAAACTCTCTAATTCTATTATAAATTGGGTTATCTATATTTAGTGTTTTTGTTCTCACAATTTTGTTTCAGGAAGTTCATGCAGTACAATTCGTTCCACTGTAATATCTTCTAGTGGAAAACCTTTGAGTTACTTTTTATGCATGTACATTTAAATGCTGTTGTATTACATCAATAACTATTTCTTCTTAAGAAGAGCTAGTAAGAGAATAGCTTTCTCTTAATTTTAATACTGGTGGCTCATTATCACATCGTGGTGGCCTTTGATTTGATCCTTTTCTCATTTTATTGCTTTATGATATTTTCCTTGAATGCCTCACTTCTAATACATCTTTACATGTGGTAGTTTTCTCAAATTTTATTCTGCCTGCTGATGGAAGTTTATTAAAGAACTATGCTGATTTTCTGAGCTCTATGAATTGTGCATTATTTTTTCTTATATCATAAGCCTTACATATTTTTCCTTATTCATCATCTAATGTTGTTGATCTATACAGACTGTTATTAATCCAAACTGCTTGAAGAATGTGCTTGGCTTTAAGTTTCTGTGGAAACATGTGAGAGCACCTCATTCTCAGAAGAGCTCATCTGTGAGAGGACAGGTTGCTGTCCAGTGCTCCCACTCTAAACACAACACCTGAAGCTTTTCAACTTTCCTTTAATGAGTTGAAACTGTTTCCTCCCACTTTTTGGCATTATGACATTCTGAGTCAGTGAATTATCAAAAATCCCCAATATGCACATAAATGATTAATATGTTTTCTATAGCGCTTCTTTCTTTTTTACAGCCCTTTTTAATGCATGAGACACTGCTTCTTTATCTAAAAAGTAATAATTTTATTAAAGTCCTTATGGACTTCTTCCTAATTGTATTCTCTAGTCCCAATCCCACTTCAGAATTACAACCACCCTTAATGTATTGCTTATCACCTACATGTCATTTTCTTTTAGAAATATGTACATATTTAGAGATTACATGGTTTTGTTTTTGCATATTTTTAAACATGTGTACATACATGTTTCATATTCTATAGCTGACTTTCTACCACATTTTTTTTTTGCCTCACATAAACCTTTTGAGGTTAATCAAAGTTAATGCATGTAATATAATTTTAATTATTTCAAATACAGTGTGCTCTTGCACAAGTACATCACTGTTTAGTCCTCATACTCACAATGAATATTTATCATAATGGTTAAAATAATGGGTTCTACAGCCATGGTGGCTGGGTTTATGGTCCAATTCTATTTTCATTTGATGAACAGCTTTTGGCAGTATTCTGAATGACTTCGTGCCTTAGTTCCCTTTTGGTAAATGTGAGACACTGTCTAAAACTACCACAAGGTGATTTTGTGAAGACTTACTAACACACACAATGCCCTGAGAAGAGCACAAAGAAATATATAACTTGGACTATTTTTACTTTTGTTGACTGTGCCTCTGAGGTCCTATCTTAAAAAAATCATTATGCAGTCTAATTTGATGAAGCAATTCCTTTTTGTTTTCTTCTAGTAATTGCATAGTTGTGAGTCTTACATTTAAGTCTTTAATCCATTGGAGTTGATTTTTGTATACAGTGAAAGATAGGGGTCTAGTCTTATTGCTCTACACATGGATATCCAGTTTCCCCCACACCACTTATTGAAAAGACTGTTCTTTCCCCAGAGTATGTTCAGGGGGCTATAAATACATAGATTTATGTCTGTATTTCCTACTTGGTTCCTTTGATATATATGCCTGTTTTGCTTTTTATTTCACCAGGACCATGCTATTTTAGTTACTGTACCCAGTTTTATGCTATTTTGGTTGCTATATTTTGGAGTCAGGGAGGGTCATGATACCTCCAGCTTTCTTATTTTTGCTTAGGATCAGTTTGTTTATCCAGAGTCTTTTGCCATTCCACATATGTTTAAAGATTTTTTTTCTTTGTGGGAATAATGTCATTGGTATTTTGATAGGGATTACATTGAATCTGTAGATTGCTTTGATTAGTATGGACATTTTAACAACATTAACAACATTAATTCTTCCAATCCTTGAACACAAGATGTCTTTTCACTTATTTGTGCTCTCTTCAATTTCTTTTGTCAGTGTTTCATAGTCTTCATTGCATAGGTCTTTTCATCTCCTTGGTGAAATCTACTTGTAGGTCTTTCTTTTTTTCATAGCTATTGTGAATGAAATTGTTTTCTTGACTTATTTTACAGATAGTTTGCTGTTGACATATAGAAATGCTATTGATTTTTGCATCTTGATTTTGTATCCTGAAACATTACTAAGTTTATTAATTAGTTCTACCAAATTTCTGGTGGAGTCTTTAAGAGTTTCTCTATATATCATCATGTCGTTGGCAAACAAGAACAATTTGATTCCCTCTTTTCCAATTTGGGTGTCCTTTATTTTTTTTGTCTTGCCTATTATTGCTCTGGCTAGAACTTCTAGTACTATGCTAAATACAAGTTGGCATCCTTGTCTCCTTTCAGATCTCAGAAGATAAGGTTTCAACTTTTACCTGTTTGCTATGCTGTTAGTTGTAGGTTTATCATATATGGCCTTTAATGTGTGGAAGTATGTTTCTTCTAGATTCAGTTCGTTGAACGTTTTTACCATGAAGAGATTTAAAATTGTATTGAATATGTTTTCAGCATCTACTGAAATGGTCATATAATTTTTGTGAGTAATTTTGTTAATATATTTATTGATTTGCATATGGTGAATGATTCTTGCATCTGTGGAATAAATCTCATGTGATCATGGTGTATGACCTTTTTAATGTGTTGTTGAATTTGGTTTGCTAGTGTTTTGTTAAGGATTTGTTCATCAGGAATATTGGCCTGAATGTTTCTTTTTTCCTGTGCAGCAAAGAAAATAATAAAAAAATGAAGAGAAAACCTATAAAATGAGAGAAAGTATATGCAAATTATGAATCTTAAAAAGTGTTAATGTTTATACTACATAAGAAACTCAAGCAAATCAGTATAAAAAACCATAAATAATTCAAATTAAAAATGAGTAAAAGACCTGAGTAGACATTTCTCAAAAGGAGAAATGCAAATGGCCAGCAGAAATGTTCAACATTTGAAACACACATTCAACATATGAAAAAATGTTCACCATACCTATCATTATAGAAATGTAAATTAAAACCATAGTGAAGCATTACCTGCTCCAGGTTAGAAGGGATATTACAAAATAATAATAATAATAATAATAATTAATGCTGGCAAGGATGCAGAGAAAAGGAGACTCTTACATACTGTTGGTGGGAATAATAATTAGCATAGCCATTAGGGAAAATAGTATGGAGGTTCCTCAAAAAATTAAAAATGGAATTACCACATTTTTCAGCAACTTCATTACTGGGTGTACATCCAAAGCAAAGAAAATTGCAATTCCAAAGAGACATTTGAATGCTCATGTTTATTGCAATGCTGTTTACAACAGCCAACATACAGTGTCAATCTAAATGCCCATCTAACAATGAATGGCTCAAAAAATGTGACATATGTTTATGAGTGTGTGTTTGTAATATATATGTATATGTATATATGTGTGTGTATATGTGTGTGTATATATATGTGTGTATACATGTGTGTGTGTGTGTATGTATACACTTAATGGAATACACACATATATAATGGAATACTATTCAATCATAAGACAGAATAAAATCCTGTCATTTGCAGCAACATTGATGAACTTAGAGGACGTTATGCTAAGTGGAATAAGCCAAACACAAAAAGACAAATACAGCATGATCTGATTCATATGTGGAATCTCAGAAAGTCAATTTCATAGAAGTAGTGAAATTGGAGTGATTACCAGAAGCTGGGGAGTGTTGTGGGGAGAGGGAGATTGGAGAACATTGGTCATTGGCTACAAA